>NC_064644.1:163566258-164898187 GCF_023864345.2 Schistocerca serialis cubense | reverse complement strand
AAATGCAGTACTGTGCTCGGAACCTGCAAGAGAAATTATTTTTATCTCCAAAAATGGGAGGAGTGGGCAATGGCTGCCACACTGGGAATCATTGCTCTAAGTTTTACGTATATGCTTGTGACGCACTAAATGCGGAACGTAAAAAGGCGTGTGGACGAGGCGCTGATGACGTCACAGTGTGGAATTCCACTTTCCACTACACTGCGTAGCGTGAAATAAAGAAACTGGCATGCCAGGTTTTTGCCTCATGTAGAGGAAAGTGTCCAATGACGTGCGACATAGTTCTTACGTCACAAACAGAACTTAAAAGCTGCATAACATTTGGTCATATGAACAGTACATGGTGTGAATATAAGCTATTTCAAAGCATCAACACAGGGAGGATCTCTCTAAAACACGTCCTTTTAACTGCGATTTGTTATAATAAAACGACAGAAAACTACATATCTATAGGTAAAGCCTTGTACAGGTTGATGTGTTTAGCGCTATAACACGTGTGTTATGAAAGTATACGATACTATTTCAGTGCTACGGCACAATGATGATCTACCAAAAGCGTGTCTTTTTGGTACTATTTGCATACTAAAACTCAAATAATGGCATTTGTAGATACAGTCATTAGACAGCGTATACCACACACGGAGACTTAGCGGTTATGTCGAAGCTGCAGTGTCGTTGATAGCGTTGTCAGCTTTAGAGAGAAAAGTAGCATGTTCATGGCCACCGTCTCTCCAATTTCTTTTCCACATTTGTTTTCTAAAATATTCTGGGTCTTTACTATCTATTTAATGGAAGTATTAACTGCAAAAGTGTATGTTATTTATTATACGTGATGAATTTGCGGCAACTGTTGGTGCAAAGACAACAAGAACGTTTTCCCGGTGGCCAGAAATCTTAACGCGATTTCCGGACTGTCAAAAAGTAAACACAAGTTACTCGCTGGAAATTTTGGCTATTATGAAACTTTCTGTATCTCATGTTTTTACAGACTACCTCACGTTTTTATCTTAAATATAATCAGCGTTTTCAGTGATGGTGAGCAGTTTCCAAAAAATCTCTTTGATTCAAATAAAATAACTAAACGAATCTCCATCTTGAAATCTATGTGATGAAGTACGTTAGTTCAGAGTGATAGTAGTCAATATGACATTCAGTTGTTCCTTTTATAGCGACGCCACCACAATTAATCTTGAAGAGCTCCGCCATATTTATGGACTATAGCAGGTAAATACAAGATTTTGTTTCAAATTATATAATCAGTAACTTGTATACCGTAAGCAGTAAACATTACTTAGGTCTGTACTAGAAAATAAAATTATTTGCCAAAAGAATCACCGTTCTGTGAGGAGGAAACCGCAGCACGACAAACATCGGAACCAAGCAGTGACTGTCATTTGTGATAATTTTTTAACTGTATGACACATCGGTTAAGAGTACGCTGTAAGATAAGGGGAAAGACTTTGTTTCTAACGGTAACTAACACAGGAAGGCCCTTTAGGCAGACATGTGAGTGCTTTGTTTCGAGCTGCATATTCTAGAAAAGCCGTAATTGAAACAGCTGAGAAATCCTTCGAGTGAACGGGAATATTCCCGTTCAGTCCTGATGTCTTCGCAGCAGAAGACTTTATTCGATCAGAAATCACAGAGAGAGCCGAATGTCCATCAACTGAAGAAGGCAAAGGAGTTCAACGGGAGCCGACGGACAAATGCTACCCCTCAGTGACAGATGATTTGCGTGTGCGGTCACCAGGAAAAAACCAGGAACGTGATACAAGTGAAGTTCAGAGTGCTGATGCACGGACGAGTGTACGCCTGTGTAGTATCTATCCACTGCCAAAACATGATCGACCCACAACAAAGAAGAAAGTGGTAAAAAATCCGAGATTTTGTCTGGGTCTCCGTACAAAAATTCATTGTCAGAAAAACAAGCTAAACCAGACAAAAACCAAACAGAGACAAAATATGAGTAACCCCTGGGAACAATCTGGACTCAACCGCGCCAACCTCTTCAGGAACAATCTGTTCCACATCCAAGGAGGGATCTGATGTTTTGAACTGCTCATGGTGTGGTGAAGTCTAGAAAGAGCTTATCACGAAAGACAAGATTAAGTGTGGTAAATGCTGCCAGTTGTGGTAAAAGAACGCACAGTTTTTGAAGGACATGGTAGATTTTCTTGTGATTTATGTCAGTGCATACTCTTTGACTACATGTCGCCTACTCTTACGAGACAGTATGGCTAAAAGTACGAACGTGCAGCGTCTTACATATGCTGACATTTAAGATTTGTGTTAAAAGTTAGGCAGTTGCAACAGATGTACGTTGTTCCTCAATAAACCATCAATAATTTGTTATAAGAAAAGCTTGTTTTAATATTGTCAACTACTACACATGAGACGTCAAATATTAAGTTCGTACTCTTTCCCGACATTCCCCTATGCTTCAGATACATTCGACTTAAAACCGAAAATGGGACGACGATGCAATTGAGTTAACGAATAACTTCTACCAGTGTGTAATCTCAGGTCGTTGCACAGTATCATGTTGTGTTATACATTCGACTTAAAACCGAAAATGGGACGACGATGCAATTGAGTTAACGAATAACTTCTACCAGTGTGTAATCTCAGGTCGTTGCACAGTATCATGTTGTGTTCTTAAACCAGGAATTCGCTGTCCAAGCCCTCAACGAGTCCAGAATCTTCTTCGCGATTTCCTCTGCTCTTCTGCGACAATCGCTAACAGACTTGACGCAGCTACACTCCTGGAAATGGAAAAAAGAACACATTGACACCGGTGTGTCAGACCCACCATACTTGCTCTGGACACTGCGAGAGGGCTGTACAAGCAATGATCACACGCACGGCACAGCGGACACACCAGGAACCGCGGTGTTGGCCGTCGAATGGCGCTAGCTGCGCAGCATTTGTGCACCGCCGCCGTCAGTGTCAGCCAGTTTGCCGTCGCATACGGAGCTCCATCGCAGTCTTTAACACTGGTAGCATGCCGCGACAGCGTGGACGTGAACCATATGTGCAGTTGACGGACTTTGAGCGAGGGCGTATAGTGGGTATGCGGGAGGCCGGGTGGACGTACCGCCGAATTGCTCAACACGTGGGGCGTGAGGTCTCCACAGTACATCGATGTTGTCGCCAGTGGTCGGCGGAAGGTGAACGTGCCCGTCGACCTGGGACCGGACCGCAGCGACGCACGGATGCACGCCAAGACCGTAGGATCCAACGCAGTGCCGTAGGGGACTGCACCGCCACTTCCCAGCAAATTAGGGACACTGTTGCTCCTGGGGTATCGGCGAGGACCATTCGCAACCGTCTCCATGAAGCTGGGCTACGGTCCCGCACACCGTTAGGCCGTCTTCCGCTCACGCCCCAACATCGTGCAGCCCGCCTCCAGTGGTGTCGCGACAGGCGTGAATGGAGGGACGAATGGAGACGTGTCGTCTTCAGCGATGAGAGTCGCTTCTGCCTTGGTGCCAATGATGGTCGTATGCGTGTTTGGCGCCGTGCAGGTGAGCGCCACAATCAGGACTGCATACGACCGAGGCACACAGGGCCAACACCCGGCATCATGGTGTGGGGAGCGATCTCCTACACTGTCCGTACACCACTGGTGATCGTCGAGGGGACACTGAATAGTGCACGGTACATCCAAACCGTCATCGAACCCATCGTTCTACCATTCCTAGACCGGCAAGGGAACTTGCTGTTCCAACAGGACAATGCACGTCCGCATGTATCCCGTGCCACCCAACGTGCTCTAGAAGGTGTAAGTCAACTACCCTGGCCAGCAAGATGTCCGGATCTGTCCCCCATTGAGCATGTTTGGGACTGGATGAAGCGTCGTCTCACGCGGTCTGCACGTCCAGCACGAACGCTGGTCCAACTGAGGCGCCAGGTGGAAATGGCATGGCAAGCCGTTCCACAGGACTACATCCAGCATCTCTACGATCGTCTCCATGGGAGAATAGCAGCCTGCATTGCTGCGAAAGGTGGATATACACTGTACTAGTGCCGACATTGTGCATGCTCTGTTGCCTGTGTCTATGTGCCTGTGGTTCTGTCAGTGTGATCATGTGATGTATCTGACCCCAGGAATGTGTCAACAAAGTTTCCCCTTCCTTGGACAATGAATTCACGGTGTTCTTATTTCAATTTCGAGGAGTGTATTTTGTGCGCGTCCATGCCGTAAAGAAACTGCGAGATTATGCTTCAAATACATTCGACTTAAAACCGAAAATGGGACGAAGATGCAATTGAGTTAACGAATAACATCCACCAGTGTGTAATCTCAGATCGTTGCACAGCATCATGTGGTGTTCTTAAACCAGCAATTCGCTGTCCAAGCCCTCAACGAGTCCAGAATTTTCTTCGCGATTTCCTCTGCTCTTCTGCGACAATCGCCAACAGAGTTGACGCAGCTATTTTGTGCGCGTCCGTGTCGTAAAGAAACTGCGAGATTTACGTACCAGATGCACCCGACAACTGCCACTGGAAAGCGCTAAGGTCGCAAATCAGTGAGATGTGGCATGTCGTTCCAGAGCAGCAACCACGACGGACACAACGTCAGACGTGTTTCGCGATGAGAAAAGCGTCCTTTGTGAGAACGGCTTAAAGCCTTCCTCACTCGGGACAAGGCAGCTAACGTTCACGTAGACGCGGATGGCACATCAGACCTCATAAGAGAAAACGCTCTCGGCACACGGGGCTGGCTGGTTAACGTGATTTGCGCCGTCAGCGCTCTCCAGCGGCCGTTGTCGGATTTATCTGACCCGCCAACCACACAGTTTCTTCACGAAAACGGATGCGCGTAAAATAGCTGCGTTAACCCCGTCAGTGATTGTCGAAGAAGAGCTGAGAAAAGCGCGAAGAAGTTTCTAGACTCGTCGATGGCTTTAAAGGAGAACTGATGGTAGAGAAACACTACATGACGCTGTACAACGGTCTGAGAAACACACTGGAATGGAGATGAAGTCCCATGCTTCTTGATAGAGCGTAGGGGAACGATGCGCGAGACCCCCACCGCCGTACTAGCCGTACTAGGCAAGGTCCTAATGGAGGTGGTTTGCTGTTGCCTTCCTCCGACCATAATGGGGATGAATGATGATGATGAAGACGACACAACAACACTCAGTCATCTCGGGGCAGGTGAAAATCTTTGATCCCCCGGGGAATCGAACCCGGGACGCCGTGCACGGGGAGCGTGAACGCTACTGCGAGACCACCAGCTGCGGACGAGATACACACTAGTAGAAGTTATTCGTTAATGCAGTGAAAGTTTCATCCCATATTCGGTTTTAAATTGAATATAGTTAATGATGATGATGTCTGAGATCCTCCAGATCTCAACTGCGCTGTCATCAGTGCCTGTAGAAATTCTCAATCTGTGCTCACTCCAATCTAGCCACTTTCACGAATAATGATGAAATGATTAGGACAACACAAAACATCCAGTCCGCGGGCAGAGAAAGTCCCCATCCCTGCCGGGAATCGAACCCGGGACCCCGCGATGTAGAAGTTGCAACGCTGGCCACGTTTTTTTTTTTTTTTTTTTTTTTTTTTTTTTTTGCATTTTGTTCATTATTGTTCGTTGTATTTCATCGTAGCGGACGTAACATGACATCCGTTGAAGTTCGTTGTTCATCCCTTCACTCAGTTTTTTTTATTACAGAGAGGAACCAGCTCTCTGACCGAACACGCTGAGCTACCGTTCCAGCTAGCCTCTAGATTAGGAGCTGTGGATAAATATAGTCGAGGTGTAGTGTCTAATGTCTGTTTACATATGCATAATGTCCATATTCTCTATGTTGCATTGACTACCACAACTCTGTAATAACGACTTCACCACAAAGATTCCAAGAAGCAGATTCATTTCGGTGTTTCATTAGAATGGGAGAGGAGATTGTTTTGAAGCTGCTCACTATCACTGAAAAAGATATTTACCGGCAAACTACAAAAACATGAACCATTCCATAAATCGAGAGACAATATATACAGGGTGGTCCATTGATCGTGACCGGGCCAAATATCTCCCGAAGTAAGCGTCAAGCGATAAAACTACAAAGAACGAAACTTGTCTAGCTTGAAGGGGAAAACCAGATGGCGTTACGGTTGGCCCTCTAGATGGCGCTGCCATAGGTCAAACGGATATCAACTGTGTTTTTATAAATAGGAACCCCCATTTTTTATTACATATTCGTGTAGTACGTAAAGAAACAGGGATGTTTTAGTTGGACCACTTTTTTTCGCTTTGTGATAGATGGCGCTGTAATAGTCACAAACATATGGCTCACAATTTTAGACAAACAGTCGGTAACAGGTAGGTTTTTAAATTAAAATGCAGAACGTAGGTAGGTTTGAACATTTTATTTCGGTTGTTCCAATGTGACACATGTACCTTTGTGAACTTATCATTTCTGAGAACGCATGCTGTTACAGGGTGATTACCTGTAAATACCACATTAATGTAATAAATTCTCAAAATGATGTCCGTCAACCTCAACGCATTTGGCAATACGTGTAACGACATTCCTGTCAACAGCGAGTAGTTCGCCTTCCGTAATGTTCGCACATGCATTGTCAATGCGCTGACGCATGACGTCAGGCGTTGTTGGTGGATCACAATAGCAAATATCCTTCAACTTTCCCCACAGAAATAAATCCGGGGACGTCAGATCCGGTGAACGTGCGGGCCGTGGTATGGTTCTTTGACGACCAATCCACCTGTCATGAAATATGCAATTCAATACCGCTTGAACCGCACGCGAGCTATGTGCCGGACATCCATCGTGTTGGAAATACATCGCCATCCTGTCATGCATTGAAACATCTTGTAGTAACATCGGTAGAAAATTACGTACGAAATCAGGATACATTGCACCATTTAGATTGCCATTGATAAAACGGGGGCCAATTATCCTTCCTCCCGTAATGACGCACCATACATTAACCCGTCAAGGTCGCTCATGTTCCACTTGTCGCCGCCATCGTGGATTTACCGTTGCCCAATAGTGCATATTATGCCAGTTTAGGCTACCGCTGTTGGTGAGTGACGCTTCGTGGCTATACAGAACGCGTGCAAACATCTGTCATCGTTCCGTAATTTCTCTGTGCCAAGGGGCAGAATTGTACACGACGTCCAAAGTCGTCCCCATACAATAACTGGTGCATAGAAATACGGTACGGGTGCAGTCTATGTTGATGTAGCATTCTGAACACCGACGATTCTCGCGCAATTTGTCTGCTACTGATGTGCGGATTGGCCGCGAC
This sequence comes from Schistocerca serialis cubense, assembly GCF_023864345.2. Classification (NCBI taxonomy): domain Eukaryota; kingdom Metazoa; phylum Arthropoda; class Insecta; order Orthoptera; family Acrididae; genus Schistocerca; species Schistocerca serialis. Next base: position 164,890,906 of record NC_064644.1, on the reverse strand, counting down.
AGCAGCTAAACCCCCTACTTGGGCATCAACATTTGTTGCAGGTTGTGGTTGACGTTTCACATGTGGCCTAACACCTCCTGTTTCCTTAAATAACATAACTATCCGGCGAACGGTGCGGACACTTGGATGATGTCGTCCAGGATACCGAGCAGCATACATACCACACGCCCGTTGGGCATTTTTATCATAATAGCCATACATCAACACGATATCGACCTTTTCCGCAGTTGGTAAACGGTCCATTTTAACACGGGTAATGTGTCATGAAGCAAATACCGTCCGCACTGGCGGAATGTTACGTGATACCACGTACTTATACGTTTGTGACTATTACAACGCCATCTATCACAAAGCGAAAAAAGTGGTTCAACTAAAACATTCATATTTGTTGACGTACTAGACGAATATATAATAAAAAATGCGGGTTCCTATTTAAAAGAAGGCATTTGATTGATATCTGTTTGAACTATTGCAGCGCCATCTAGCGGGCCAACCATAGCACCATCTGGTTTCCCCCTTCAAGCTAGACGAGTTTCGTTCCTCGTAGTTTTTTCGTTTGATGCTTATTTCGTGAGATATTAGGCCCGGTCACTATCAATGGACCACCCTCTATATATTTTACAAAAAGTGTCATAATAGCAAAAACTTCCAGTGCGTAACTTGTATCTACTTTCAGACATAGACTAGGAACACATTCCACTCCAGTGACTGGCGTTTGCATTGTTTATAATAAATAACATCGGTTTTTCAGATAATACTTCTAGTAAATGAATAAGACGCAGCGTCTTTTATGAAGCAAAAGATGAAAAAAATTGGAAGGAGGTGGACGCAAATACTCTACTTTTCGCTTCGAAGTTCAAGACGCTACGTAGTGCGCCACAGTTTCGACGTAGGAACTTGAGATCCGTATATGCCATAGAGTGATATGCCAGATTCTTTCTTAAGCGCTTCGAAATGTATTGGGACTCAGAATTCCACGCTGCGACGTCACCAGTTCCTCGCCAACGTGCATTTTCACGTCCCTTGTGAGGACAGCTTTAAGTATAAGCTTTCGAGATATCACTTCTGGCCGTCTATTCCATTCCTGCCCGTCGGGCATTGTGACAACGGCTCGGTGTGCACTGAACTGCTTAGCCGGCGCGCTAGGTGTCCTTCTACGAAGGCCGTCCCGTTAATAGGGGCGGGTGCGGAGGGTCGATCTCCGCCCACGCCTGTCTGCGCTGCCAGACAGACAAGGGCGCCATTCAAACGCGCCACCCGCCGACACGTCTGCCCGCCGTATAACGAACATTCACACGGCTCCGGCCCCGTGGACACGCGTGGCAGCGGGGAGGGGGAGGTAGCTAGGCGACACGTTGGCTGCGCCCCACAATGCCGCCGACCGGCCGGCCCCGCAACGTATAACGTATTCCCGAGCCTACCGTTCCGTTTCAAACGCTCCCCGCCGCGCCGGCCCGTCACAGCCGCAGCCGGCAGGGGCAGCCAAACGGCCGCCTCTTCCCGCCACATCGATTCAAATCTGGACGTACTGGGTGGCGACCGAGCCGTCACTACCAGCCCACCGCAGGAATCCGTAACCGTAATAGTAGGCGTCCGCAAGGGGACGAGGGCAGTGCCGAACTAGCCATGTGCTAAGAACAAATACTACAGGCTCCGCGCAGGGTTACCACATCTACAAATGAAAAAACTGAGGGACTATTACAAACAATACTTCCGTGAAGAACAATGGGTTACTTCTTGACGAAATCATTCTTTGAAGCGGCAAAAGTCGTGGGACGGCGACATGCACGTTAGAATTGTCGATATTTTTGAAAGTATCGGGACTCCGATGTATTGATATTTATAAAAGGTATCATTTTCGTCATCGATATATCGAAAAAATTATCGATGTATGAATGGGAAAAGATATCGACCAAAAACAATAGCGGCTGCATATTGTAAATATACCTCGGTTTAAGAGCTGTTTGTTGAAGTATTGATTTTTTATTAGATTATCTATACATCAATAAGCAAGCAGCCTGCGTATCACCTTTAGAGCAAGAATTGAAACGATGCACATTCACACTTGACGATAACCAGTTGGCTAACAATGATAACTGCAGGTAAGTGGCACAATAAAATGTGTCCGATGGATCCGACATTCTGTTTCGTCACATATCGGATTTGTCCTACCCACTTAACACTTAACATCTGAGGTCATCAGTCCACTAGAACATAGAACTACTTAAACCTAACTAACCTAAGGACATCACACATATTCATGCTCGAGGCAGGATTCGAACCTGCGACCGTAGCGGTTCCAGACTGAAGCGCCTAGAACCACTCGGCCACATCGGCCGGCCCATGACTTTTGTCACCTCGGTGTATTTCTCGCTTTGTCGAACTTTCAGAGTAACGCTTTCTTGGATGTGTATTTACCATAGTACTGAGAACAAGAGAGATATTTATAGTCTAAATTTGTATCTGTGCATATTCGAAACGTTATCTACAATCAGAACATCTAGTGGCCGGAATTCTATAGGAGCGAAGCTGAAGATCAAATCGGCGTGCCAGGACACTCAACGATTGCCTGAAGTGTTGCCAACTTGATCTTACCACTCCCAACTTACGTCTATTTTCAGTTTCTTTCCGTCAGATGACACTTGACATCACAGAAAGACAACTTGACTTGGAAGTCCAAAAATCGGAGGTTTTCACTGTTTTGTAAATTTACAACCTGGGGTTGAAATAGAGCATTAAAACTGGGCGGAATCCGTATAAACCGTTTGATCTGTTAACCGTAGCCTTGCGCATTGTGCAGCCCCGAGTCTGGGTGTAGGAAAATCTGTCAAGTTAGATGGCAACGGTATTCCAGCCAACGTCTAATGTTAAGACGGTGGTGACCAAATCTGCAATGAGTGGTAACAAGTTTTGCGCATCTCGAAAAGCGAGCGCTGACCCCACCGTACATTATGTGTCGCAACCTGACACCACCGAAAAACTTCCATAATGTTGTCCGAGCTATAGTCCCATCCACGAACGATGGCGGTTCGCGCAGCTCGAGACACGGAAGAGGACTGCATTGTCGCCGGTTCCAAGCGACGGTTGCGGCAAGCGCATTAACGTCCTGTGCAACTGACGAAAGCGTGTTTACTGCAAATTATGCCTCTCGCTTACCACCACCATCAGCCGTGACAACCGGCAACAAATGGAATAAAAATTCACTAAATAACTCGCTACGATCACGTTTAATGCTCGCACTGGCTGCGACATTCAAAGCAGAGCGCAGAGAACACCCGAGAACTTTCGTTGGTCATTCCTTCATCATGCATTGACTTTTCTTACAGTACTTTAGATACGAGCCGTCTAGGACAGGGGTTGTCCGAATATCGGTCGGCGGGCTGCATGCGACCCAAACCCATCCTCAGTGCGGCCCAACAAGTGAGCGTCTACCACACTACAGGTAAAAAAAATAAAGAATCATGAAGTAATTAATTCCAGTTACGTAAACGTGTTAACTATATAACTCTGACTGTCTCATTTCTTTTTCTCAGTGGTTAGTGTCAAGTTTATTATGTGCGATCCTAAAATACTCTTTTTTTCACTGTAGCCCATGTAAACTAAAATGTTGGACACACCTGGTTCGCAGTGAAGGTTGATTACTTGTTGGGGGATTACTCTTGTATAGGCCTAACGTGTTATAATTTCACAGTTCTCGTTTTTTTGTACGTCGTTTCTCTGCCCATCACTGTGGACTGCAGGTAAAATGCTATTGTTTAACAACATTAGAAGATATTACGATAGTGAAATATAATTTTATCTATGTGACTGCGAAATTTGCCATCAGAAAAATGAGAAGCACTGAAGGATAAGGTAAGCTTATTTGCTTTGTTTATATACGCTACCAGGTTAAAAAAAACCAAGTCGGTTCTAAGTGCAACATATACAACAATGCACGTTTCAGTTATTGATGTTTGATCTGATAATAAAAAACTTATAATCATAATTAATTTACTTACGAATACAGTAAAGATTTATTTGCCACTGAGACACGAGGGGTGGAACTAACTAATTGAAGCCACCCATACAACGACGTAGGCTTGGATGCCCGGTTTCACACTGTGCAGCCATCCACCCTGGTGGACCCTCATTTGTGAAAACGTGACGAAAATAATCTCTTGTGAGACACTAAACTACTAAAAATAACATGAGTTTACCCAGGAGCTCCGCAGCATAATGGCTAAGACTCCAGGCTCGCAAGATAAAGGTCGCGTATTCAGAACGGTAATTCTTGTAAAATCCTTATCAAAGTGATGGTGATACTTATTTTTGTTCGTTTCATTTGGTAGTAAATATAATTATTTTCTTAAATTTAATTTTCCATGCCTCATTTCAATCATTTTATTAAGTATATCCTTTTGCACAAATTTAATGAAGTGAATTTGTGTTAAAAACGTGATTGTGGTACTGCAGCGTTTATATTTTTTTTTAGGGCGAAAAGAATTTATGTTTAAAACGACTATGTAGCGATAATCATCCAAGAAAATGTACATAGCGTTTTTGAATCAAAGTAAAGTGCTGTATTATTTTGTATCCTCAACTTTCAGGCCTAAAGCCTTAGTACTTCCTACAGACCCCGCGCCAGTTTAATCGTATGTTGGCCACGGGAGACTGGGGGGGGGGGGGAGGTGGGGACTGGAGGTGAAGGGAGGGGAGGAAGATGGGGCATTTCCCCTCCTGGAATCTGGGGTACAGGCGTTTTATTCATTGTACAACTCTCACAAAGTTCTAGCAGTCATTGCCTGCGACCCTACTAAGGTTCAGATGGAACATTGCCATACGCGAAAATACTGTGACTTTAGCAACAACTACCTGTTTCGGGGTTTATTTCAGGAACAACTTTTTAAAATGCATAATGTCCACTGACGTAAAAAAAAAAGAGTTTTAAATGAAATCGCGTGTTTTCTGACCCGTTCTACTCACTCCTACAGTCACAGCCCATCAAAACGCATTTTAAAACATTCAAAATGAGCTTTGAAAAGTAGCAAATGCAACAAATAGCATTTTGTACTGTAGTATGTATGCATCAAGCTCCGTAATTTTATTTTGTTGGCTGCAATGTAAGAATGGTTGACTGAAGCTAAACCTTATAACTGACCAACCAGGATTAACTTCCATTCGTTTTCAATAGTACAGCATTGATGTGTTTCTTTTGTTTTTTCATTCTGACTGTTAGAAATACAGAAGACAAATATGAAAACTTTGTGCTGTTAAGATGCGTGTATAGCAGAGAGAGGATGAGCATTTTTAATTGATTTTCGCCATTTTTAGTTAGAAAAGACTTTCGAGTGCATGTGACTGATGCGCTTATCTATTTTCCAGTGAGAGGGCAGTCCTTTTTAGCTGCTGACAGCATTTTTCGCCGAGTGGAAAGGAAACGATATACAATTTCAGAAATATTGAAACCAAGCACATACCAGGAAGTTTATGCAGAAGTGAGAAATATTTGATTACAAGAAACTACGGAAAAATTTGAGGTCTGTGAATGGGATCTGTGATCCGAAGAAGATTCATTTGAAGAAATACGTTGTACGCGAAAGGGTAACTGATGTAGAAATCAAAACCCACCTTACCATTAGGCAAAAGTGTATACAGCTTTAGAAAAGTAACTAAATGATCCAAAGTGTCATCTCTGAACAGGATAAAACAAGGACACTAAGGCGATGAAGAAAAACAGCTAAGTCTCAGATGTGGAAAAACTCTAGAGAAAATAAAGCACTTGAGTATTTCAACGAGATTACTAGATTTCCATGCGAAGAAGTAAAAAAAAAAAAAAAAATATGGTTCAAATAGCTCTGTGCACTATGGGACTTAACACCTGAGGTCATCAGTCCCCTAGAACTTAGAACTACTTAAACCTAACTAACCTAAGGATATCACACACATCGATGACCGAGGCAGGATTCGAAACGGCGACCGTAGCCGCAGCGCGGTTGCGGACTGAAGGGCCTAGAACCGCTCAGCCACCGCGTCTGGCTTGCAAAAAAGTAACTGTCCCGTATACTGTATAGATTGTATAGAAGAGACTGTTTTGTAAGAATGAGGTGAGCAGTACCATTGGAAATGGAGCGCATTTCCCATAATAGAGTTCACATTTTTTATTTCTATTTCTGGCGTTGAAACGCTTTACTGAATATTAATAAGTGAATTTTTTAAAAAAAAGGTGTTTCCCAGTTCATGATATTGAAAACTAATAGAAATGCAACTTACGTCAAAAGGTATATTGTCCAGTATAACACAACAAACCACATTTAGGCTATCACAACAGTCCTCATACCTTGAAAGTAAAATAAACATTTACGTCGTAATAAACACATTTTAATCAACAGTCCTAATGCGTATTTTGCGTAAAATAATGAAATGCTGTTTGTGGTTTACATTTTTCGCGTCTCCTGCAATTTTTTATTTCTGTTACATTATGCGTTATTGAAAGTTGCTCTGCATTTGGTTTTCATACCGTTAATGAGAAATTATGTTAATTCCTTGGTGTGGTGACAGTTTCGGAAGTATTCTGCAGTCAAGATGGATGCCAAACTTCACAGGATAGTGCAGAAATAGTGTCTCCGTTTTTACCTCTGTCTTTTACTCGTACAGCTCTTTTAGAGCTGCAAAATGGATCCGCAAATACCTTGAAGCGCGGAATCCTGTACAAAATAAGTATGACAGCAATATTCGTGCCTGTCAGGACGCAGGACCCAAACTTTCCGCAAGCAGGTAGGCCTAGCAGGTGGCAGAACCCGTGTCTCTCGAACAAACCTAAATAACCGAGGCCTTCGTGCCTCCTCGCAATGGTAGTTTGTGGGCTCATGTGTCAGTCTACGGCAGATCGTTTCATAGTGGACTTGTCCTTCGTCGCTGTCGCAGCTACTGCGAGTAGAACAGGAAAGAAAATGCTTCTTCAGAAAGGCTACGTTCTCGTATCCAAAAAGTTGTTAAATGGTGGTGTAGCGCGATGGACGTGCAACATTAAGAATTGCAAAAATTTCACTGAAACTGTCTCCATTGAAGACACCGATGTTCTGGAGCGTCCAGACAACCACAACCACGCAGAAGTAGCTGGTGATGAAGTTCAGAGATAGGAAATAGTTTGTGATCTGAAGAGAAAAGCTACAGAGAGACCATCAAATCTTATATACAATCAATTGAAAGGGGAACACACAGAAGAGATAACCATTAAATATGTAGACACCTTTCTTAAATTCATGTACAAAACTAAGCGGAAAATTCTGCCGAAAGTAGTAAGTATTCAGGAGGTTCATGTTGTACTGAACGTGTTAAGTGTTACATAATAATGCTGGCAAAGACGTTGTAATATTCGCTGAAGCTGGGAACTTCAAAAGACTTAGTGTTAAACAATGAGCACGGTTCACTCAAGGTAATGCGCCCACCGCCTATCTTCGGAGTCAACGTGTAAGAACCACTCACAGATGGCAGCTGGGAGTGCCAACAGTGCAGGATGTGTCGGGGAGACGTTGTCTTAATGCGTGAACACAGCGATTTATTTGACGTTCCATCTGTATGTTCTGACTAATCTCAGAAAGTACGCGGGGATTCTGGTACGGTTTCACGAACAGACAGACTGATTTACGAGGAAGTGTTGTGCGTTAGTGCCCCACGGCGTTTTTCTGCCTGTGTGTGAAGGCTAATCTCAGCAACTACCGTAAGGTAGTGGAAGGTTTGTGTATTTCACTACATATTATAAGTAAGTCGTTAGGCCGTACACACTTAGTGCTACCCATGCGGGCTGGGGCGCGTCGCTAGTAGATAAAAATGTGATATTTTGGTAGATTCTTAAGTTGATGGTGTTTTCTAATTTTGTATCTGGAAAGAAATGTACCTGATATAGCTGCATGGGTTGTATTACCATTATTAATCCAAATTTATACAGATAAATTTTAAGTAAATCTTCACACAGATAATATTAGAATGTAATAGAGCGTCTTAAATAAATAACACACATGAATGTACGGGGTCATTCAAGTGGAATAGTAAACGACAACTTGAGCTGTAAACAATGATGACAGTAAATGAGAAACAGAGTTATTGCATGCAAAACATGGTACATCATATGCTTTATCATATTAATCAAGAGCTCCACAATAAGCCAAGAAATGGCAACCCTGTTTCTAAATCCAAATTCTTATTAATGACAACTTTACCAGGAAGAGTGCATGTAAACACCGGTAAGCACCAAAAACCTGGCTGCCAGTAGGAGTATTTCGCGCCAGGAAAAGGCTTTTGAGGTACAATTTGTACAAATCCGATGATGATGTGGATAACTACGATTCAGATAAATATCATGAATGTGTTCCTGAAGGCTAATACTCTTCAATATGTGTTGCTAATCACGTAAATGTGAATAATTAGTAAGTTAAGTAAACAATGTTGTGCCCCTTACAGTGGTTTACATGAATTTACGTGGCAATATGATGGCAGAAATGTTAACGGAGATCCTTAACATTGTTTACGTCACGTAATAAGGTGTCAATGAAATTAATTTTATACTGTGCCAAATTATGGATTAATTTTTAAGGTTGTTATACTTTATCACAGCAAAAATTGATAGTGAAAGTCACAGTATCACAAACAGAAACAGTTTGGTCCTTTTAAATTTGCCGTTTTGGGAGGTTTAGCAGTGATGCTCTGTTAACTCGCCCAGCGAGTAAAAGTGATAAATCGGTGCTAACACATGTTAAGTGCATTCAGCTTACAAGTAAACATCATTAAACACCCATTGACGCATTTTGAAGAATGAAGTTTTGAACAGCTGTTTTTTTTTTAATATGTTGTTACTCTAAAAACGTTTAAAAACAAAGACCTACCGATTTTAAACAAATCGCGTCTGCAGCTCGTGGTCGTGCGGTAGCGTTCTCGCTTCCCACGCCCGGGTTCCCGGGTTCGATTCCCGGCGGGGTCAAGGATTTTCTCTGCCTCGTCATGACTGGGTGTTGCGTGACGTCCTTAGGTTCGTTAGGTGTAAGTAGTTCTAAGTTCTAGGGGACTGATGACCATAGCTGTTAAGTCCCATAGTGCTCAGAGCCATTTGAACCATTTTTTTTAAACAAATCGCGATCGATGTTCTTGAAATACTGCGCAATTTCTCGAAACAACCAAGTTACAAATGAAACTTCCTGGTAGATTAAAACTGTGTGCCGGACCGAGACTCGAACTCGGGACCTTTGCCTTTCGCGGGCAAGTGCTCTACCAACTAAGCTACCCAAGCACGACTGACGCCCCGTCCTCACAGCTTTACTTCTGCCAGTACCTCGTCTCATTCTAGAACGAAGTTACACCTTACCATTGTTTACAGCCAAGGTCTTCAAATATCTTGTGAGGCGGTAGTACAGACTCTTCTTCCTTCGGTGCCTATCCGGTTTGGATGTTAGCGATCATGATGGCTATCCATCTCGTTTTGGTAGCAACACGGAATAGTTCTGCTGAAGACATATTGAACCAGCATCTATGGTTGTCAAACAAAGATATCCCTCTTCTTCCAAGACCTCTTTTGCTGCTGATTTTCCCTCGAAGTATTTTTTGTAACAAATAGTATCTATTTGTATTCCGCTTGATACGTTCTGCATATTGCAATTTACGGCATTTCACTATCTCGATTAATTTCGGTGCAGTGTTCATTCTTCTCAAAATTTCTACGTTTCTCACTCTCTAGGTCAAATGCATTCTCAGGATCCGTCTACAAAGCCGCAATTCAAATGGCTCCAGCTCGTTCTCCATGTTTTTATTTAAGGTCCACTTGTCTATCCCATATAGGAGGACGGCATATACATAGCAGTGCAAAAGTCTAATTTTTGTTCTTAAAGTTAGGTTATGGCTTTTGAAGACAACACTCGTCTTCTGAAACACACTTCTTGCTTTCCCAATACGAATCTTGATTTCTTGCGAGTTATCCCAATTGTCATTTACTATGATTCCAAGGTAAGTATATTGTTTTACCCTTTCTATAGACCTTTGGTTTATGACTAAGTTTACTCCTGTCATATTTTCCTTACTTAAGACCTTGAGTTTTGTCTTTGTGGTGTTTGCTTCAAGCCCATACTGACCGCTAAATCCTAGTTATATCCTTTAATAATTGTAAAGCTTGGATAGTGTCAGCCAATACAATAGTATCATCAGCATATCGAATGTTGTTTAATCTTATTAAGTTAATCGCAATTCCTTCTTCTACTTGTTCCAGGGATTCTCTGAATACGAATTTTGCGTATATATTAAGTAGTACAGGCGACAAGATACATCCCTATCTTTGTCCTCTGAGGATTTTGACTGCCTCAGTGTGTTCTGTTTGATTCCAGTACAGGTTCTTGATAATTTGCAGATACAAAAACCCCACCAATTTGTCCTGTTTTACTTTATTAAAAGCATTCTGGTAATCTATTAGACAAGCAAATACCTTTTTTATTTACATCTCTACATCTCTGAAACAATCCTTGTACACTGAACAAGGCTTTCTCGTCGTAGCCACGGTATTAGCAACCCAAACTGGGGCTACCTTTTCCTCACATTATCTATATATTCTTCTGTGTACCACCGTGAAAAACAATTTAAAGATATGGCTCATTAAACTTATCGTACGATAATCTTCACATTGTTTTGCGTTTGGCTCTTTGGGCAAAGTACAGAACTCTGATTTCAGCCATTCTAATGAAATGTTTTCATGTACATAAATGTGATTGAAAATTTGAGTTAACCATTTTACGTGATTTTCATCCATCAATTTTAAGAAATCTACTTGTACTTTACCTGGCCCCACAGCCTTTCATTTCTTGTTCTTACCTTCTGACCCCACCATCAAGTTCCCTGCTTCATCCAATAGTTTTCCACTGGTGGTCTTCCTGTAATTCCCTGTTATTTCTTTGGCTTTCTTGTGTACATTGAAACTATCATATTTACTCTGAAAAAACTCTATTTCCTCGCACTGTTCCACTTTTTTCATTTTCTTTTACCTCTCTTGTTTTTCTGCTGATGTCTTAATATATCTTACTGTATTCCGTTGGGTTTCCGTTATGTAATCTCCTTTACTCCATTAGATTCAGTATCTCATCCATCATCTATGACTTACTCTTCTATCTCTCTGGTTTCATGTACTTTTCTTTTATTTGCTGTACGACATTCTGTAATTTGTTCCATTCTAAGTTGACATTGTTACTTGTGACGTCTTCTGTGTTAATAGCCAAGTCGAGTTCTGTTTGCATATTCTGTTTTACTATCAGGTTTTTCTGTTTATTTACTAGTATGAAATCAGTCTGATTTCTTACACATTTGCCAGGTTTGTCCATTGGACACTTCCATATATACAGTCTTCTAGGTGGAAGTTTAAACCAGGTGTTCATGATCACTAGATCATTTGACACCGCAAAATTTTCAAGATAATCCACTTTAGAATTCCTCCCTCCTTGTCCAAATGGTCCTACCATGTCGGACGATCTACCTCCCCTACTTTCGAATTAAAATGTCCCATCAAACTGTAAACTCTTATATGTTTTCTCAAATTGCATTTATGTTATCATGAAATTCTTCTGTCTCTTCATCTTTCTTGTCCACTGTAGGGGCATGCACTTATATCACTACCGCTACCACTCAGCTGCAATAACATTATGCAGGCTGATACAGGTATGAAACTTTTGAGACATCTTGCTAGTTTCGCTAATAGCATTACACCGACTCTATACTCATGCATCCAGTCTGCTCTTCCTGGGCATAGCACTCTTTGTCAGTTTACGTAAATCTCTCCTGTATTCGGCAATCGCATCTCGTTAACTCCATGTATCTCTACTCCCACCCTATCCATTTCTTGAATTGTATTATGTATTTTCCCTCCTTGACTCATTGATTTTACATTCCACGTTGCCACTTTTATTTTTCCTTGCCATTTGATTTTCTTTATGTCTGTACTGGTAACTGTTCCTCCTGTAACTGTAACTGTAACTCCCGGAGTTACTCGGTCACCAGAGCCTCGTCAGTCTAAAGCAGGGTGCACAAAGTGTAGATGATGATGAAATTTGGGTAGAAATTACCCCTTACACCCCAAGAGATTCGGATAAAACATTTCATATAAAATGAGCGAAGTTTTTATTGTTTACAAAGGTAGAGACAAGTTTTCATTACTCCTGTTAGTACTCCAGTTGCTATGGGTGTAAAGAGAAAGAGACCATCCACTCTATTTCACAGAGCAGCAAAGCCCTTCAGAAACGGATGCACTCGAGGAAGTGGGAACAATCACGCATGCTAAAAGAGAGCAGGACAATTTGTTGAACGAAGACAGTACCACGTAGCATATGGTTTCCACAGAATTTTAACCGAGTGTCTGATGAAGCAGAGCTGCGTGCAGGGAAACACGAAGAATACAACACATTCATACTCCTTTCATCATCGAGCTTACAAAACCATTCCTGTACGATGCAAGCTGTGTGGGCAGAAAACATGTCGTTTGGAACACAGCGTCAACACTGGGGAACAAACATTGCACCATGGGATGCATCTGATCAGTGCAAACTGTCACATAATCCTTGGCCGTAATACGACGTGCAGAGAAACCATGGGGCCATGGAACACCACGATACGGCTGCCCAAATCATAACGGAACCCCTGCCATGTTTCACTCTTGGGACGTAAACTAGGCCAGAAGTTGGAAATATTGTGAAAGAAGACTTATCCAACTAAATGACTCTCTGCTGTTGCTCCACAGTCCACGTTTTATGGCTTCGGCACCACCTTTTCCTGTTACGGGCATTTGGACCACTCACGAGTGGTTTTGGAATTCCAGCTAGCTGTGCAACTGGCTGCTTATGGAGATCCCTTCATGTGGTGCTGACACGGTAAGTGAGTACGACTTTGAGCTCTGCATTGACTTTAGCGGCTGTCTCTCTTTTATTTTTCGTCACAATACTCTTCAATGACCGTTCGTCACACCACTCAACACACACTTTCGTACGAGCAGTGACTCAGCGGATGATGTTTTACAGCTTTCCCTATGAGTGGTGTAAACCTTCCGTACGGCACCTCTTGAAATAACAAACTCTACGGTTACCTTGGTTATGGAAGGACCCACCATACGAACACCTACAATATTTCTCACTCTCGAGTGCACTGAGCTCCGACGAATGGTCCACTCACAACTACACAGAACTATTCTGAACACGATTGACACTTGCAACGTAATGACGACATTGCACAGGCATCGTTCGTGGTCTAATACAACATCGCAACCTGGAAGTATGGCTAGCATCTGCATTTCTGTTCGAATATGCATTTCTCGCGGTGTTTCCGCAGTTTTGTTCACTCCCTGTAGCTGTAGCATGTAAATGCCCCTACAGACTGCAGTTACATGTTTGTTATTTTATGACAGCTTACAGCTTCGTCAAGCTTGTGAACTATTCAAATTTCAGTGCTTCAAAATTAGCAGAAAATCATCTTCATCATGTACAACATATTCATTAAACTTACCACCACCGAAACATAAAGAACACTACATTTTAGTCTCGCAAAGAAGCTGAGTTTAGTGAAGTGGGATTTGCTGTATGTACTATTTGCAAATCTCGAACAAAATTCATAGGTTCTGAGAAAGCTCTTGGTTTGAACTTAATCTTTGATCACAACACTTGACAGACAAGACCCCGATTTAGCCTATGACAATGTAGTGAAGAATACCTGCAGCAATACCAGTAATTCCGTTAGACTCCATCATTAAGAAATTCAGTACTCTAACGAGATTTCAAATCACAAAACTATTTTGAACAGTTACAATGAAATCAATACCCCTAGCTGCATAAAGACGTTGTTATAAGTAAACGGGGAGAGTTGAAAACGTGTGCCCTGACCGGGACTCGAACCCACGATCTCCTATTTACATGGCAAACGCTCTATCCACCTGAGCCACTGAGGACACAGAGGATAGTGCGTCTGCAGAGACTTACCTCGGCCACGCCTCCCGTGAGACCCACATTCGCAACTTATTGTCCCGCACTATATTCATAGTGCCCCTGCCCATTATACCCATGACTCGCGGCTTTACTGCCGATTCCCGTTAGAGTTCAGGCAATGTTTGTGCATCCGCACAGAAGGTGATGGTCAAATGTCCGAAAGAACAGATACCATCTTCATATATATTTTGAGTAGTCCTAGAGAAAGTTTGTGGATCCTTACGCTGGGAAACCGAAGGAGGAGTGTGTGTAAAATGGAAGTGACGTAACGATTGCCTGTAGAAAAGGCAGACTTCAGCAACGAAGAGAAGAACGTAATACAGGTAATCTTACAAAATAGCAAAATGGTTCAAATGGCTCTGAGCACTATGGGACTTAACTACTGAGGTCATCAATCCCCTAGAACTTAGAACTACTTAAACCTAACTAACCTAAGGACATCACACACATCCATGCCCGAGGCAGGATTCGAAACTGCAACCGTAGTGGTCGCGCGGTTCCAGACTGTAGCACCTAGAACCGCTCGGTCACTAAGGCCGGATACAAAATAGCAGAAACTATCTGCATTACCTGGTTTCGGCCGACTGAAGTTGTCATTGTTGTGCACAGATGTAGCCCCAGATGTTTCATTTAGAAGCAAGAATTTTAACAGAAAATAGAAAGTGTTCGTATTGTGATGCCTTTCCGGTCACATAAACGAATAATTCTGGTAGCAATCTGACTGTGCCATTATCACAACAAATGAGAGGAGTAGCTTTTAAAATGCTTTAGTAGTTCTTTAATAATGAATTATTTTCAAAAAACATTTTCACCCACTATTTCACCCTCTCCAGGTTGAAGCTCCAAAAATTCTGAAACACCTATTTTATTCTGAACGAGAAACCAAATGCTAATTTTCGTAGTAAGCTTACTTGATTCAAAATTGCCTTAACAGTGACATATTTTCCAAAAACTTTTCATCCCCTACTTGGCTCCTTTAACTGTGGAATTTCAGAAAAAATCGCTTCTAGACCACAACATCAACAGCCTCTCCAAATTTCAAGTTTCAATCCTTGGCGGTTTGGGCTGGTCGACGACGAGCCAATCAGCCAGGACACATCCTTTTACGCACGCTGTAACCGGTATAAGTGTAGATATTTTTATTGATGACTGATAACAGTGTACTGAACAGCATTACATCAATATTTACGTCATTTGCAGACTGATAACTATAGCTGTTACATGTCGTATGTTTTTAGTCTGGCTGCAAATGGCTCTGAGCACTATGCGACTTAACTTCTGAGGTCATAGGTCTCCTAGAACTTAGAACTAATTAAACCTAACTAACCTAAGGACAGCACACACATCCATGCCTTAGGCAGGATTCGAACCTGCGACCGCAGCGGTCGCTCGGATCCAGACAGTAGCGCCTAGAACCGCACGGCCACTCCGGTCGGCGACTGAACCATTTGTTTTGAGGTTAAAAATGACTGTACTGACAGAGCAGTATGGGACGGCGCATTATCGTGATGCAGAATCCAGTTATCAGCAATGTTGGCACGGACCCGAAGAACTCTTTTACGATGTCTTTCTAAAATTTCTTTGTAGTAATATTGGTTATCTGTTTGTCCAACAGGCACCCACTCTTTATGAACAATTCCCTTGGAATCAAAGAAGCAAACAAGCAAACATTTCACTTTTGACTTTGACATGCGAGCTTTTTTTGGTCTGGGTGATTCCTTTGAGTACCATTTGTCTCTGGATCAAACTGAAAAAACCAAATTCCATCACCAGTGATAACACGCCTCAACAATTCCGGATTAATTTCCGTTTGCTCTAACAGATCGGCTGCCACATTTTCCCGTGTTTCTCGCTCTTGTGGTGTGAGATTTTTGGGGACAATTTTTGCACAAATCTTTCTCATATGAAGATCTTCGGTTACTATAAGACGAACCGTTTCTCGATTGATGTTCAGTTTTTCTGCAATCATTTTCACAGATAATCTTCGATCAGATCGTACGAGTTCACGCACCCTGGCCAAGTTGACATCCGTCTGTGAGGTTGATGGCCATCCACTGCGGTCTGCATCTACAACATTCGTTCTGCCTTCACTGAACACTTTATGTCAGCGAGAAACTTGAGTTCTTGACATAACCCCTTCTCCAAAAGCCTTCTGAAGCTTACCGTAAGTTGTCGTCGCGTTGCAGTTCCATTTCCGTGACGAGAGACACAAACACGTGTTAATTTGTTACAGCACAACTCACGACTGAGCAGTTGTATCGATGTGCCGCTTGGACTAGAAGCAGCTTGTAGACCAAGGTCAAAGATATTGTGCCTACGCAAGCCTGCAGGGTTGCCACATCTTGCAAAGAAAATCAGTCTCATTACTTTATTGTTGCACCTTGTAGATAGGCGAGAAGGCCTGTCCACTCAGCAACTAGCTCCATCATCTCCACCGGTGATCGTAGCGACCAGTCGAGATCACCGGATAACAAACAATTTTACGAGATGTTCTGCCTATCGTCCGTCAGCGTACGAAGCCATATTTTCTGCCGAAGGAATGGCCTAGCGGCAGGTGTCGGCGCCTATAACTTCTATGCTGTGTAGCGTCGTTGATTGATGTTTCTGGAGACGGGATTCTGTCCTCGATTTGTTCCTCAAGACAACCTCTACAATCCCTCGGAGGTTATCAGAACATAACAATGCATCTACAGTTGACTGATAGCAAAGAATTGTAGAAATATCTAGACCTGCGTAGAGCATTCTCATTCTCACACCGAACTTTGCCTTATATGCTTTCAGGGATAGAAATTTGTGCTCCACAATGCCTACAATTTCGGGCTCCGGAACACTCATAAAAAATTCCAGAACCTCCAGTTCTGTGAAGAATCCAACTGTCATGTATAAGACCACTTCAAATGTCAGATTACTTTCCAAATAAATTAATTTTTTAACTATTGGAAGTGAAGCAGACAAGTGTGAAACAGTTCAGAAAAGTTTGAAATTATGTATTTATTGAAAGTCACGAACTGCTCTAATTATCAAACACTAGATGAATGTAGTCTGGGTAATTTGCCCACCGTTTTAAGCAATAGCTGGTTTTTCAGGCATCTCATTGTTTATGACGTCATATCTCTTGAACTATGTGTAATAAAGCGATATAATTTTGCAGGTACATTCAGTGTTATAAGTGGATACTGTCTGCAAAATGTATTGCGAACAGGATTAATAGTAAAGTGTCAATAAATTAAAACGTCGTTTTACTGGATGAAAAGCGAAAATTT
The DNA here is from genome assembly GCF_023864345.2 of Schistocerca serialis cubense. NCBI lineage: Eukaryota > Metazoa > Arthropoda > Insecta > Orthoptera > Acrididae > Schistocerca > Schistocerca serialis. The sequence goes on along the minus strand of NC_064644.1, from coordinate 164,873,670 downwards.
AGTGAGCGATAAACTTTCCTCCTTTCGTCATTTTGTTGGGGGGTATCAGCGAGAAAAATTTTCGCAAAGGTTTGAAATTATGTATAGAGTTCGATGGATGCCGCTAAGTGCTCTCATTCTCAAATATTGGATTAATTTAATCAGGGTAATTTGCGAGCTTTGATTTACACTGTCTCAAGTCAAACACACAGTTCTACCTGTAGTACTTATTTTTCTGTGTTAAACATTTAACATAAGATTATACCTATTCTTCAGCAGAGCTTTTTAAATTTTTAAATGTGGTTAGTAATTGTACGAAATATCGAAAATTAAATTTTTGTTGCCCCTGGATGTTATTAGACAGGCAACATTCAGCTCGAACTGTGCACCATGAACTGTGAACCATGAACTGGATTAAGGCCAAAACACACTGGTCACTATGTTACGCCACGTCATGTCGCCGGCTAACTTTCTACAATGCATATCAGATAGCGACTTTCACACAGGCCATGAATGGACTGTTACATCACGTCACATAAAGGTTCCTCAGCAAAAAAGTGTTGAGGGTGTCATCATCTGTTAGCATCGGAAGTTAAACTATTTTAGCCGCGCTCACGGATTTCCTAGTAGCTGATTTCGTGGTTTTGTGTTTTCTTAATCGTTATATTTTTTTTTATTACTTTGCTAATATTCTCATGAAGACTTCGATATTTTTTCCATTGAGTGCCCTTCCACAAGAAAGGCCAGGCAATTGAAAGCGAAAAATTATATAGGTTTTACAATAACAGAACAGAACTGACGCCCACAGCGTGTATAAATAAGAATATAAGTTGATGAAATAAATTTTCATTAAGTAACATTTGAAGTGAAAAAGTCAGCTCAAATGAGGAAAAATACAATTGCTTACGGCGTTATTAGTTATCCAAGAAAAAAATATAATTGATAACATAAATAGGCTCTGTTTCTTGCCTTATAAATATCGTTAGATGTGTCGGTATGTACACATTTTCGCTAGCAAATAAATGACGATGTTTCGAAAAGTTGTTTCACTTCTCAGCGCGTTGCCACACAAAACTGATCAAGAAAATATAGTACGTTATGTAATTTGTTTTGGCCATTAAAAAAATTACCACGGTTAGTTACTCATTTCCTGTACTACACTCTTTTTGTGCCACGGATGGTACCTCATACTCTCATTCTCACCGCTCTGTTCGGGCCCAAGCCAACTGACGTGAAGTGACGTGACGAACAGTGTGAATACACCCTGACATGCCGGTGACATGACGTGACGTGAAGTCATGTCACGTCACGTCCAGTGTGCTTTGGCCTTCAGCCGTTTGGTAATACACAGTCTGTCTTACTCTTACGCTTCTACCTCTTTCCGACATCCGTCTTGCTCGTACTTCTCTGCTAGGAGCCTTCCACTACTCACGTAAGCACTGTCTTTCTTATCATAAGAAAACTATATGTTAGAAAGCGATCCCCGTAAGTTTTCATCACCCATTCCCACCCACGCACAGTTACCACGACTAAATTTTCATAATATCGATGGCAGACTAAGGACCCTCTAGTACCAAAGCCATGAGTAGGTGGCCGTGAGTGACTGTGTATTTAAGGCATTTTAAAGCAGTGAATAAATATATACCGAAAGAAAATGGCCTGGAGTGAACTTGGTAAACCAAAAAGCAATTTAAAAATAAGCTTACAGTGTTCCTGGAAAGGAAAGAGTACTATCAGTATGTACACTCCTGGAAATTGAAATAAGAACACCGTGAATTCATTGTCCCAGGAAGGGGAAACTTTATTGACACATTCCTGGGATCAGATACATCACATGATCACACTGACAGAACCACAGGCACATAGACACAGGCAACAGAGCATGCACAATGTCGGCACTAGTACAGTATATATCCACCTTTCGCAGCAATGCAGGCTGCTATTCTCCCATGGAGACGATCGTAGAGATGCTGGATGTAGTCCTGTGGAACGGCTTGCCATGCCATTTCCACCTGGCGCCTCAGTTGGACCAGCGTTCGTGCTGGACGTGCAGACCGCGTGAGACGACGCTTCATCCAGTCCCAAACATGCTCAATGGGGGACAGATCCAGAGACTTGCTGGCCAGGGTAGTTGACTTACACCTTCTAGAGCACGTTGGGTGGCACGGGATACATGCGGACGTGCATTGTCCTGTTGGAACAGCAAGTTCCCTTGCCGGTCTAGGAATGGTAGAACGATGGGTTCGATGACGGTTTGGATGTACCGTGCACTATTCAGTGTCCCCTCGACGATCACCAGTGGTGTACGGCCAGTGTAGGAGATCGCTCCCCACACCATGATGCCGGGTGTTGGCCCTGTGTGCCTCGGTCGTATGCAGTCCTGATTGTGGCGCTCACCTGCACGGCGCCAAACACGCATACGACCATCATTGGCACCAAGGCAGAAGCGACCCTCATCGCTGAAGACGACACGTCTCCATTCGTCCCTCCATTCACGCCTGTCGCGACACCACTGGAGGCGGGCTGCACGATGTTGGGGCGTGAGCGGAAGACGGCCTAACGGTGTGCGGGACCGTAGCCCAGCTTCATGGAGACGGTTGCGAATGGTCCTCGCCGATACCCCAGGAGCAACAGTGTCCCTAATTTGCTGGGAAGTGGCGGTGCGGTCCCCTACGGCACTGCGTAGGATCCTACGGTCTTGGCGTGCATCCGTGCGTCGCTGCGGTCCGGTCCCAGGTCGACGGGCACGTGCACCTTCCGCCGACCACTGGCGACAACATCGATGTACTGTGGAGACCTCACGCCCCACGTGTTGAGCAATTCGGCGGTACGTCCACCCGGCCTCCCGCATGCCCACTATACGCCCTCGCTCAAAGTCCGTCAACTGCACATACGGTTCACGTCCACGCTGTCGCGGCATGCTACCAGTGTTAAAGACTGCGATGGAGCTCCGTATGCCACGGCAAACTGGCTGACACTGACGGCGGCGGTGCACAAATGCTGCGCAGCTAGCGCCATTCGACGGCCAACACCGCGGTTCCTGGTTTGTCCGCTGTGCCGTGCGTGTGATCATTGCTTGTACAGCCCTCTCGCAGTGTCCGGAGCAAGTATGGTGGGTCTGACACACCGGTGTCAATGTGTTCTTTTTTCCATTTCCAGGAGTGTATTACCAGATGTGAAAACTGAAATGGAAATGAACGAAACGTGAGAAAACGTTGTGGCCAGGAGAATGAACGCTAGATTTCTTTGCTGGATTCCAAGATATAAGGAAATACATGAAACTAGAATATGAAAATGTAACACACACACACACACACACACACACACACACACACACACACACACATACATACATACACGAACACACACATACACGAACACACACGCACATACATACATACATACATGCATATATACATATGCAATCGCTTACAGAGACTTAAGCTTTCACAGAGCATTAATATATTTCTGCGATGAAATTGTGTCACGTAACAGATTAGAAATTGCTCAAATTTTTTCGGTTCCGACAAAGACGTCTCTTGACTATCAGCTAAACGTCTCTAACAGTGGCTACTAGAACCCCATTTGCCCTTCTTCCAGTTCGCTGGGAATTACCTGAAAAAAAGAGGGTTCTACAATATTTCCAGCCGTTTTCACGACTGATATGATCCGTTCGATATGCGCGAACCTAGCATAAAGTAGTTCAATATTGGGGAATAAAGTACACAGGATGGTGAGGAACAGTCTGAAAAGCTTGTAAAGGGTATTGCAGGGAAGGCTGTGTTGAGAAATAATTGTGAAGAAAAAATTCGATACGCTGCGCCATTTCCATGTTATTTAGCATTAAAGCTGGCCTATCAGGTAGTTTCACATACAAACTGAAGCACCTGCACGCGCTAAAATTCGGCAATGCGCAGACATTTGTGAGGCCTGAGTTACCTACCACCTGTTGAAATGCTCGTTAGCAGTTAAAATGTGTCTTTCTTAGAAGTGCTAAATTTAAGCTACTTGAGTAAAAGCTACTTTTGTTTGGTTTAAGGAAACGAAACGTAGAACACATTTGGCGACACCACCTCTGGGAGGCGCACATGACGCCCTGATCGGCTAACTTTAATGCTAAATAATTTGTAAACGGCGCAACGTGTCGAATTTTTTCTTAACACTCATTTCTCAGCACAATCCACCCTGCAATACGCTTGCAAGCTTTTCAGACTTTTTCTGATCACACGGCACAGTGGTCAGTGCTGTGATTCGCTGGGAAATATGGAATATTAAAAGTGTATGTTAACGAATTAATACTGTTCTCGATGAAACAGACGTTAACTCGTTAGTGACTTTACAAATAATCAGTACCTAACTGCACTTTAGTGTTGATATTTGAGATTAAACGGAAACTTTTAAGCTTTTACTAATTAAGTGGAAACTGTGTACGTGACAAAACTTCTCGCAAGCAATCTGAAAACGCGTGCTTCAAATTCCGATTACAGTGTTGAGCATGAATTCTGATCTAGAAACGCCTTTGCTACACTACTTTTGAATATGAACGTTATCTGCATAAATTAATTTCAATACGTGTAGTTGTCGTGGTCTTCATTCCAGAGACTGCTCTCCACGCTACTCTATCCTGAGCAAGTCTCTTCATCTCCGAGTAACTACTGCAACTTACATCCTTCTGAATCTACTTAGTCTATTCGTCCCTAAGTCTCCCACAACGATTTTTACCCTCCTCGCTGCCCTCCAATACTAAATTGGAGATCCGTTGATGCCTCAGAGCATGTCCCCCAGTCGATCCCTTTTTCTAGTCAAGTTATGCCACAAATTGCTTTTCTCCCCAATTTTATTCAGTACCTCCTCATTAGTTACGTGATCTACCCGTCTAATCTTCAGCATTCTTCTGTAGCACCACATTCCGAAAGCATCTATTCTCTTCTTATCTAAACTATTTATCATCCAGGTTTCACTTCCATACATGGCTACACTCCATACAAATACTTTCGGAAAAGACTTCCTGACTCTTAAATCTATACTCGATGTTAACAAATTTATCTTCTTCACAAACGCTTTCTTTGCCACTGCCAGTCTACATTTTATATCCTCTCTTCTTCAACCATCATCAGTTATTTTGCCGTTCAAATAGCAACTCATCTACTACTTTAAGTGTCTCATTTCCTAATCTAATTCCCTCAGCATTCTCTGATTTAATTCGACTACATTCCTTTATCCTTGTTATGCTTTTGTTGATGTTCATCTTATATCCTCCTTTCAAGACGTTGTCCATTCCGTTAAACTGCTGTCCCAGATCCTTTGCTGTCTCTGACAGGTTTACAAAGTCATCGGTAAACCTCAGAGTTTTTATTTCTTCACCATAGATTTTAATTCCTACTACAAATTTTTCTTTTGTTTCCTTTACTACTTGCTCAATATACAAATTGAACAACATAGAGGGTAGGCTACAACCCTGCCTCACTCCCTTCCCAACCACCGCTTCTCTTTCAAGCCCCTGGACTCTTATATCTGCCATCTGGTTTCTGTACAAACTGTAAATAGCCTTTCGCTCCCCGTATTGGACCCCGGCCACTTTCAGAATTTGAAAGAGAATATTCCAGTCAACATTGATAAATGTTGAAAAGTAATTCAACGCATTTTTTTTGAAAGCATGTTTGTTCAGGATTCAAGAACACCGTATTATTCCCAACACTTGAGACTGCAAAACCCTATTTTTCAACATAAGGCTACGGCCTTACGCCACCTTACTAGGAGGGCCTGTACGCCCTCATAGTACCACTCTACAAGTCAACGTCGGAGCCAACGTCATTCTGCATCAATAATTGCATCAAAAATTTTCGCGATCAGCCTCGTAACGCGCAAGCAGTTCCTCTCTGCTGCTCCTTAGTTGCTCTTTTTAGTCTTCTATTAGGCGGCGACGAACCCAGCGGGCACACACCTTTGAGAATTCCAAGTGGTGGACGAGTGTATCAACACTACCAAAAGAGATATCCAGTTGAGCAGCGAGTTGTTTGATTATGATTCGTCGCCCACTTCGAATGAGCGTGTCCGCACATTCCAACACTGCAGAGGCCACAGTTGTATACGACTGGCCGACACGCGGGAGATCGGACACTTGTGGCGATGACGACAGACGCCTCTCCCAACGACTCACTGTGCTTTTGTTCACTGCCAGGTCTCCATAAATGTTCTGCAGATACCTATGAATATCTGCGATGCTCTGGTTTTCCACCAAAAGAAACTCAATAACAACTCTCTGCCTGGAACGCACTTCCGTTACAGACCTCATTTTGAAGGCTAAGTACCGTATAGCGTCGTCACTTACTAGAACTTCATAAAACTTTTAGGGACTGAAGCGGAATATTTCACAATGTCCCACAAGAAATTCTGCATTTCTTCAAACCAAAATGGCGGAGAAAAACGTATGTTACGTTACTAATGAACGTCCTGGTGTATTACTGTTACGAAGCACTGATTGGCGACTGCAGCGCTGTGGTAGCGCCGTCGTTTCCACGTAGTAGTCATGGCATTAGTGAGCGTCTGGGGTTTGTCTGAGAGTGGCTGTTATGGGACACAGCAACGTCCTTCTTTTCTTCTTCTTCTTCTTCTTCGTCTCAGACAATATTCCTGTAACGACTTTAGATATTTAAGAGCGTCTTTTTCACGGTGACTAGGATTTTGTCTTCTTCCATAAGTTTAAGATGTTGCCTCCATTACTTCCTATATTCTTCCGCCTAGTCCTTTAAGTTGAATACTTTTAATTCATCTCCTATACCTCATTTTTTATAAGATTCCTACTTGAGCAACCTTTCACACATCTTACAAATCTCACTTCAGCCTGTTGTACGGTACTTTTGTCTTTATTTTTCTCAGCCTAAGTTCTGCTACCCCAAGCAGTGACAGACAGAGGCATTACTTTGTTAAACTTTAATTTTCTATCTTTCTTCGTCTTTTTTTCTTTAAGGTTTTATTTATAGCACTCTACGGCGACCTCATTTCTTATCTTATCAATCCACATAACTTTCAACGTCCTTCTGTAGCATCACATTTCAAGTGCTTCGATTCTCTTCTGTTTCGGTTTTCCCACCGTTCATAATTCACTACCGTACAGTGCTGTGCTCCGAACGTACATTCTCAGAATTTCTTCCTCAAATTAAGGCCAAAGTTTGATAGCGATAGACTTTTCTTGATCAGGAAGCGCTGTTCGCCAGTACTAATCTACTTTTAACGTCGTCTTTGCTTCTCTCGTCATGTGTTATTTTGCTTCCAAGTAAGGAGAATTCCTCCACTTCCTCTACTTAGTGGTCCCAATTCCGATATGAAGTTTATCAATACATTCCATTCAGCACGTCCAGAAATTTTTTGCACTTGCACTAAGGATAAGAACGTCTTTAACAGACCTTATCACTGATATCCTTTCATCCTGAATTTTAATCTTGCTCTTGAATCTTTCGTTTATTTCCCTCATTGCTTCTTCTACGTACTCGTGTAGATTAATTTGTAGGGGTGAAAGTCGACATCCCTGTCTCACTCCCTTTTTGACCAGAGAACTTAGTTTTTGGTCTTTCATTGTTACTGTTCTTTCTTTATTCTTGTATGTAATGTGTATTATCCGTCTTTCCCTATAGCTTACTCCAATTTTTCTCAGAATTTCGAACATCTTATTCCATTCTACATTGTCGAACGGTCTTTCAGGTAGATAACTTTCAAGAAAGTGTCTTGATTTTTCTTAACTTCTGCTTCCAACGCCAGAACTGTCTTTTGAACTGCCTTTCGAAAACCAAACTGATCGTCGTATAACAAATCCTAATTTTTTTCCATGCTTCTGTATATTATTCTTGTCAGAAACTTGAATATATGTGCGGCTATGTTGATTGCGCAATATTTCTCGCTTTTATCTGTCGTTGCTATTTTTGGGATTTTGTGGATGATATTTTTCCTCAAGTATTATAGCATGTCCAGACTCATCCATTCTGCACACCAATTTGAATAGCGGCCCGACTGTCACTGCCTCCAATGGTTGACATGAGATTATGCCTTTTACAGCATTTGTAAGTATTACGAGTCCCCCGTATATTATATTGGAGCTGTTTGGAAGATATTTTTAATTGTTCAGTTATAGAGTTTTATGGTGATTAATATTCTGCATATATTTGAAACGTTATAATGTGTGGATGGTTGACACAACTTCTCGAGTCGTTCTCCATGTTGTACCTTGAAACAAAGAAGACCTTCTATCATGGAACACGTTATTTTTGCAAATGAAATGAGTTTCTTTAATGTGTTAACAATTTTCCGTGTCTTGAGAATAGAAATTTTAATTAGTTGTCAGCAGCTTCTATTTCAAACTGTTTTTAACTTATAACTGGTTTCTGACATCACGTCTTTTTAATTTGATTTCTCTTATTGATCATTAGTGTGTAGTAGAGTGATACAGTAATGTAACACATAGACTATTAAAAACAGTATTGACGAGATTTTCTCGATTGCAACACTTTCAGATTTGAATAGTATATTTGTTCCTACGTACATGACCAATTTGTACGTTGGAGCAGTTTCTCGCATTTCGAAAAACCTTACATTTGCGGAGTAATTTCTGTGATTTCAGAAAAATATTGCAGCATACATATAATGAATGCTATTTCTAAAAGGAATAAGAAAATATGTTAAAATTATATTTAAAAATGTTCAAATGTGTGTGAAATCTTATGGGACTTAATTGCTAATGTCATCAGTCCCTAAGCTTACACACTACTCAACCTAAATTATGCTAAGGACAAACACACACACCCATGCCCGAGGGAGGACTCGAACCTCCGCCCGGACGAGCCGCACAGAAAATTATATTACAGGGCTGGCTTGAGGCAGAAGTCTGATAAGTATTCCGAGGTACAACGTTCCTCCCTCCTCTTTCTACAGTCCGCTCTCTCCTCTGCACTTAACATTGCAATTCCCACTGCACTCTTAACGCTGAATTCCTTGCTTTTAATTTCACCGAAGATTGTTTCTGTGGTGTCACCGCCAGACACCACACTTGCTAGGTGGTAGCCTTTAAATCGGCCGCGGTCCGTTAGTATACGTCGGACCCTCGTGCCTCCACTGTCAGTGATTGCAGACCGAGCGCCGCCACACGGCAGGTCTAGTCTAGAGAGACTCCCTAGCACTCGCCCCAGTTGTACAGCCGACTTTGCTAGCGATGGTTCACTGCCTACATACGCTCTCATTTGCAGAGACGACAGTTTAGCATAGCCTTCAGCTACGCCATTTGCTACGACCTAGCAAGGCGCCATATTCAGTTACTATGTATCCTGAACAGATAATATTGTGAATCATGTACCGTCATTAATGCGACGTTCATCATTAATGGATTAAAGTTAAGTATCAAACTAATTACGTCCGCTTTCTGACTTCTCATTCCTTGTCATGTTCCAGACCTTACGTCAGTATAGTTCTTCCCTCCTTACGCCAGCCTGCGTGAGCTAAAACGCGTGCATTTCTGCCTCCACTAGTAACACGTTGTTGGCTCTTCTGCCAACACAACAGTTTCCACTTTTCTTCATGTCAAATTAGTCCTTTAGACGACCATTTCTTTTTCGATTCCTTCACTTTTAGCTGCAGCCATTTCGCCTTGGCTTTCCTGCACTTCCTATTATTTTAATAACTAAGTGACTCATATTTGTGCATTCTTAAATCTCCTTGATCGTTTTTGTACTTCCTTCTTTCGTTGATCGATGGAAGTACCTCATCTGTTATCCAAGGTTTCTTCGCATACTTCCTTGTTGCTATATTTGTCTAACTTCCGTAGCCGCGCGGAGTGGCCTCGCGGTTTGAGGCGTCCTGTCACGGACTTCGCGGCCCCTCCCGCCGGAGGTTCGAGTCCTCCCTCGGTCATGGGTGAGTGTGTTGTTCTTAGCATAAGTTAGTTTAAGTAGTGTGTAAATCTAGGGACCGATGACCTAAGCAGTTTGGTCCCTTAGAATTCACACACATTCTAACGGTTTTAACTTCCGTAATTGCCATTTATAGAAATGGCAATTCATCTTCAACAGAACTGCCTAGTGTGGTGTTGAGTGTCCTTAGAGAAATTCAAACACATCTCATCATTCCTCATTGCTTCAGTACCCTACTTCTGTGCATACTGATACTGCCGGACGAATCTTTTAAATGTAAGCCTATTCTTCATCATCACAAAATTGTGATTCGAGTCTATATCTGATCCTGGAGATGTCTCATAATGCAGTACCTGATTTCGGAGTCTCTGTCTGACCATTTTGTAAGGACACGTGTGGGAGCTGTGGCTTGCAGTCTATCAGTGCCATAGCGAGCATGGAGTCCAGGAAATCATGCAGCTGAAACGCGACCTCCAGTTTTCTGGTGGTCTCGTTTCATTTTTTGTTTTTCCGTCGCACCAGTAACATAGAATACTAACAGAAACAATTGCAAAGAAAGATAGTTAGCGCCCTCATACCCTGCCTACATCTGGCAGTTAGATGCCTTCCTGCATAGGCCGTGACTGAGCAGTTTTGTTGTTAATAAAACAGTAAAAGTTTCACTACGTACCAAGGACTGATATTCGTGTTTAGTTTTAGTCAATTTAGAGTTTTCCGTGGACAGAAAGTCTTCGCAAATCTCCTCTCATACGATGAGGTAGCCGCTCGACTCGTCACGTATACGTTACCAACTTAATCCCACTTATTTGCGTATCCTTTATCTTTCGCGCGAGCACCTAGTCGGTTACGTTTAAATTTTTCTGGGGGGCAGTCGCCTCCCTATCGATAAGGACGTGACAGTTAGGCACCCGCCTGACTGTTACCTGTAAGTGCGCCATGTCGGTCATTAGGGTGTGCCTGAGGGTTATTTCTAATTTCTATAGAGTGGGGGAATTGTGAAGGACATCTCTTCTCACTTCATAGGATGACAACAGGTCATACATCTTGAATGTCTGATGCTAGTTTAGGTGCGCCTTTTCTTCGGAGGGTCAGGGAGGAGAGAGAAGCAAAGTTTTTCGTGACTCTGACTCTGGACATCGAGTCAGTGCTGTTCACACCAAGACAGTGTAAGTGCTGCTTTGCTTCGATGGTTGACTTGAACAGAAAGTGACTAGGTTGTACTTTCGGGTAGGCATCATTTGATATTAGTTTACTCGTGGTAATATTTGATTTGTCTAGTACTGCGTTAATGATTTTCCTTCTTCTTGGCGATCCACGTGTGGGCTTTATCTCAGTGGATCTTTGATCATATGGTTTTACGTGACCCCTTCTTACAGTGCCAGTTGCATATCACCAACTTATTTGAATGGCTTTCAAGTACTCTTTCTCACAGCACGGTCAGGGCAATTTTTTCTTCAGTATCAATGAATGTCAGCGCACACTGCGCTGTAGAGTGAAAATTTCATTCTGTCAATGAATGTAGGTTGCAAAGTAATACCAGGAGACAGTGTTATTCGTTCTGTGTCCTTGTACTTCGGTGCCCCCTCATAAGAGCCTAACACATGTCCGTATAAGCTTAATACAATATTTTCCCATGTAGAGGATAGTTATAAATAAATTTTTGCTACCTGAGAGGGCACCCATAAAAAACGAGTGATCACAAAGCAATGAAACTTTATGAAATAATTTTTAAGAATATCCGGAAGAGAATTCACGAAAAAACCATTGAAAGAAACATATTTTAATCGCGACATGGGAGGATACCATTTGTTAATTCCGTACCATGTTTAAATTCCAGTTTACGAACGTTGCTCACTGCGATGGCCTTCTGCATCCGTGATAGCCGCGAGCCGCTCTAGAGATACCGCTTCATAATTCTTCGCAGCACTTTTCGAACAGTGGACCATGTTGGTTGGTTTGGAGAGAAAGGGACCAAACTACGGGGTTATCAGTCCCCGGACCAAGTAATGTTCAGCTGTCTTGACACAGCTCGTGCACTGCCTCCAGCATTCTTAGATATGGCAACAGTAACGTCAACAATTTGTGGCGCAACTGGCCGTTGGCCCCACGCAGGGGCAATTCCCAAATCGCCAGTTAATTCGAACTTCTTTATCACGCTCTCCAACCCCAGTGCCGGAAGAGGACCTCTCCGTATTCCTTTAATGCGTGTTTTGATAAAACAGCCTTATGAGTAAACCCTATTCGACTTTTCCATATCCGTGTTGACTGTCTGCAGCTGTAATGCACACTGATGGTTGTGTTTCAACGCTATGTCATCTTACCAGTATTGTCATCTAACGGCAAGTCATCATCCTAACTCTACTAACAATGCAAATCATACAGCACAGTATGAAAATCATTCCTGTAAAGTTGGCTACCCAAACAGTAAACAATTTTCCGTCTACACTGGCGCAACTATCGACAGTTTAATCATAACCACCATGTATATTACTGGTATTCGTACGTAAGTTTTCTTTCTATATAATTTAGGGCACGCAGACAGCATGTACGAACCCGGGGCCCTCGGAGTCGCCCAGAGTACCGGAAAGAAACAGACAGAACTGTGTGTGTTTATTAGATTAAAGAGAATGTGGCAGTGACTCGATTTTTTCCTATTAAATCTGTAGTTAGAAGCCTCGCCCGTATTACTGAGTGACTTTGCTAAACCCGCACTGATTCATTAATTTACTATGGCCTTCCCTTTTCAATACGTTGTGTAACGTAAATAACGTATCTGAGTTCATGAGGAAAATTTTGACTGCTGGGAGGTCCAGTTGGAGTCGGACGTTAAACTGAGGAGTCACATCACTGGTCACATCCAGCATCTTGCACACTATCTTACTCAAACTGACTTCCTTAGAAGAGGTGGTTTTTGCCGTCTCCGTGGCGTATGTGGTCATCCAGGACACAGAGTGCTACCTCAGCGTAGTTCCTGGTGGCATGCTAGGCCCCGCAGCACCGGTTGAGTCTTTTATGCAGCTGCATGCTGCTTCGGAAAACGAGCAGCAGCCGGTAAGGTAGTCATGCTATCACAAGAAAGCTGATGAGCTTATGCTATGGCGCCTACGAACAGCGGTTCTGGCACGCAAAACGCTAACACTCTGAGTGTACCCAGGACCCTTGAGGTCGCCTGGAGCACCGGACAGTCTAGATGAGGCCTCCACTCACCGGTGCTGTCTCGACACCCAGAACCATCGAGTCTAGCGGTGACTCGTTGACCAGCAACTAGTTGATGCTGCAGCTTGGTGAGGGTGAAGCTCCTCGGATCTGTCATGGCAATGGCTGAAGATTTAAGTCCAGGAACCAGTCGAAGTACAAAATGCAAGCTCTGCTAGTGGCTGAGCAGCGAGTATTTGTATTCGCACTGCCCAGCTATGTTTTGACAGAAGCCCACTTCCTTTAGATAAGAGGCTACGAAAGTGTAGTGTTGTGCCACGTCATGCGGAAATGCAGTATCCCACTGTGGCAAACTACAGTATTGCAGCATGCTGTGCCAGCTGTATTCTAGTACTGGTGGCAGGATTTAATAGGCAGCTCACAGGTACATCGCTTGATGGGTTTTGAAGTCTGGTCTTCAATTGTTGCCGCAACATTGGTATCCATCAACCCTTCAGGGTCATGACTTACGTCATGACCGTTCTGCAAAACATTCACCCACAAAGCTATCGCTGGGTTACTCACAGTGTTTTATATATAAAGGGGGTTATAATTAAACTTCCCTGTTTAACGCATTATAACACGGAAACCAATTACCGTACGACTACCAAACTTGGTAGCATTAATGTCCGGAGTATGGGGTGATGATTTCAATGCGTCACAGCGCCACCATCCAGTTTCAACTATGGTCACCTGATGCCGTGATCAGTCATCATGATTCATACTATCACACACCTGACCATTCGCAGTGCACTTGTCGGTGATCAACATAAGCTTGGACAAAAGGAGTAGGGCGTTATTGATGAAGCTCTATTATCAAAGCAACAGTAATGATGTAGCTCCACTTCAAGAATATCCATGGTAAAAGGATTACGGAAGGGTCATCTTTATCTACCTGCTGTGCGGAGCATGTTAAAGTTCGAATCAAATGGACAACTGGTCCTCGCTCCGGGAAGAGGCGGACGGCCGGTTATACCACATGTGGTTGATGAAATCGCTTTTACTATGGCACGCAATGCTGCGCGCAATTTCCGATCGTCAGGCAGTGCGCATGCTGTGTCACGGCAGTTGAGCATTTCGTGATCCATTGAATGGAAGGTGCTTCAAACCATTCTCAAATGGTATCCGTACAAAATCCTTATCGTACAGCAGCTTGCACCACAGGACGCACAACGAAGTGTTGACTTCGCTCTCCGCTTTCCTGCAAGGATTGACGTTAACGAGGGCTCGCCCTGGACCATCCTATGGAGAGACGAAGTGCATTTTTCTCTGACGGATGAGGTGAACACACAGAATTGCCGAGTGTGGGAATTCTCACGTCCAGTCACTGTGCTTGAAGTTCCTCTGTATGGTGACTTTGTCACCGTAAGGTGCGGCTCCACAGCTACGTTCATCACTAGCCTATTCTCTTTTGAAAGGTTGGCGCTCAAGGACCAAAGACGAGCAGAGTGACTGGCCAGCGTTACTGCGATATACTTTGCCAGCATGTCATATCCGCCGTATAGGAGAGAGACGCATTGAACTCAACTGCAAGCTGGAGCCCCACCGCACACCGCTTGTGAAATTTACCTGCTTCTCCAAAACACATTTGGAAACGATAGAATTATCAGCCGATCGTTTCCAAATGCTTGGCTTGGCTGACATGAGCATCTGATCTCAGTCCCTGTGATTTCTGGTTGCGCGGCTACCTGAAGGACGGGGTTTACCAGGGAACATTCATACATGTGCTGATCTGAAGCGCAGCGTATCAAGAGAGGTAGCCAGCATATCTAAGGACATGCTTCATTCTGCTGTGCATACTGAGCCCCTTTTGTAGCACTGATGGTACCAATATGTAACAGTACGATGTACCATAGCAGCAGATTAAAAGTTTTTCAGTTAAATTGATTATGCATTATTTCTGTTCCTCATGTCCTTGACATTAATGCTACCAAGTTCGATACTCGTGCCGTAATTAGTTTCCATGTTGCTACCAAGTTTGATACTCGTACGGTAATTAGTTTCCATGTTACTATATGTTACATAGGAAAAGTTTAATTATAACCACCCGGTATATATAGGAACTCCTCCCAAACTCCTGGATTGATTTAAACCATTTGGCACAGCAGGCCTCACAAGTATCAGCTCTGTGGCTTCTATGTTTTTTGCAGTCCCTGGCATATAGGCTGATAAAAATGACAGGCATATTGTGTAGGAACAGTACTGTCAAACCAAATCAACCTGCTTTACAGGGCAGCTGAGACATGGGCCTTAGGGAAGGCAGGATTTGGTATGGACGGGGCCTTACTCAGTTACTGTTGATTGCTCAGATCTTTTAAAATCACTTACACGTTAACAAACTGCCTATTGGCTTCTGTCTCGGGTTCTTCGGCCGACGTTCATCTGATGATTTTTCTGACGTTTCGCCAGCACGAGTGGCTGGCATTGTCAAAGCTTCACCCTCCATTGCCGGTGGTGAACTGGAGCCGAGCTCGCGGGCGCAGACTATATGTACCTGGCGCGCCAACGTCCGAGGGCTTCGCCGCGGTCATTTCCGGTGCGGTTCTCCTCTTGCTACCTGCGACGGTCGTTCGCAGCAGTACGGGAAGCCAGGATCCGTTTACCTTAAGGCTTTCCTCTTTCTTGTTCAAACTGTTCGCGTGTTTTTGTATTTCTACAGCTTCTCTGAACAAGCGCGTGTGATAGTGGTTCTCTACAGCCAGAACTTCCGTGTCGGCGAATTTTATTACGTGGTCGGTCTCATTCAGTGCGTGCTCTGCCACGGTCGATTTCTCGAGTTTGAACAAGAAAGAGGAAAGCCTTAAGGTAAACGGATCCTGGCTTCCCGTACTGCTGCGAACGACCGTCGCAGGTAGCAAGAGGAGAACCGCACCGGAAATGACCGCGGAGAAGCCCTCGGACGTTGGCGCGCCAGGTACACATAGTCTGCGCCCGCGAGCTCGGCTCCAGTTCACCACCGGCGATGGAGGGTGAAGCTTTGACAATGCCAGCCACTCGTGCTGGCGAAACGTCAGAAAAATCATTAGATGAACGTCGACCGAAGAACACGAGACAGAAGCCAATAGGCAGTTTGTCAACAAGTGGCCACGAAAGCCTCAACAATTTTATACTTACACGTTAATTGGAACCAACTGCAAATGAGGTTGACAATAAGGAGCAATTATCAAATCTGACTGTTAAGACACAATGCCTAATAAAAAATTCTTAAGACAAATTGCATTCTCGGCTGAAGGCCTTATTGACTAGAAATTCAAATTATTTGTCGGCTGAAGGCCCCAATAATAACAACTCAAAAACAATTTAATTGATGAAGGCCTGGATAGAAAATCCTTAAAAACAGTTAAACTTCTCCAAAAGATACTAAAATATTTTTTAAAGAAAATTTTACTAGTAAGGGACAGTATCTAATTAAAAATTCTAAGACAAATTGCATTCACGGCTGAAGGTCTTATTGACCAGAAACTGAAATTATTTGTCGGCTGAAGGCCTCAATAGTAATAACTCAAAAACAATTTAACGGCTGAAGGCCCGGATATAAAATTCTTAAAAAGAGTTAAACTTCTCCAAGAGATACTAAATTTTTTAGGAAAATCAGGTGTTTAGAACATACAGAAGCAGAAGGAACCACTACTACCAAAGCAGTCCAACAGAAACAACATATCCGAACGAAAATCAAGGAGGCTGTCTAACTACACGCCTTACTGGAGAGAAGCAGCAAGGCGAGGAAAGGTACACTGCTGCAAAAATACGCTAACCTCCCGGGCAGATAATTGGGGCGTTAGCGGCCACTAGGTAGAAAAATACCGCTGGTTGAACTTCACCAATAAACACAAGGAATTCAATGATTAATAATAAGAAGCGGAGGACGGCTAACTAATATCGCCAACTTCAAACACTCCACTCATTGCTCTTCGTCTCAGTGACCCTGCGAGCAGCAATGCGCGAAGATATGGCGTAATCTCAAAATAGTGGAGGTTTCACCACTGGGTTAATGTTCACTCAACTCAAACATCCTGGGTCCGGTGGACAACCAGGTTGTGGCCCTCCCAACTACAGCCCCTCGATCCGGCAGTGCCTGCGTGCCGCCAGCAGTCCTGGCATATGCGCGCACTGCAGGGCCTCACTGCTGCTCCATCCCAACCGAACTGCGGACACACTCCACCTGAAAACACTTGACGTCCGTCCAAAGATAGTATCACCGTACTAGATATCGATAACCGCTGCTGCTGCCACTCGCGGACAGACATCACTAGCAAACATGGTGCTGCCAGTAAACACAAGAAGAAAACGAGATGCCACTATCCCTATTACACGATGCCAACCTAGCAACGGCACTAACGTGAGCTGCAACACGGTTTAGCAGCCTACATGACACAAAAAACAGTTTTGGGGGCTGCGACATCTAGTGTGCCTCGCATGAAAGGTGTGATGTGTTGGAGTAGTATCAGCCTATTTTATCGACCTGTTCTGCATGATGGCCCATACATCGTGGGTAAAAAAAATGATTTTCACACCATGATGTGTAGCCTGCGCTGCGTGACAGGCGTTTTGTGGGAGTAAGGTAGGTCCTTCTTTGAACTGTATTGCAGGGGCTACATGTGCTGATGAGCTTGACAGGGAACAGCTTGAGATGGATAGAGTAGGGGATGAATCTAGTGAGGGGAAGAAGGAAATGAACAGAGAGAGGGGAGCAGAGTGAGTTGCATGAGGCAGGTAGAAGGCGTAGAGGGACAGTGGGCAGGTGGAAAGGAAGAGGGGGGAGGCGTATATGGAGAAAGAGATGGGGAAGAGGGAGATGGAGGAAGATATGGTCAGAGAGAGGGATGGAGATAATGGATTAGGAGAGGGGAAGGGGAGAATGAAGAGACAGAAAGGGTCAGGAGGAGGAGATAGAGGTGGGAGGTGAGATGGATAGCGAGAGGGAGGAAGAGGTAGACGCAGAGGGGGATAGAAAGAGGTGTCTGCAATATATGTGTCGATAGCACATGCGATTGAAGCAGCAGGAAAGGGCTGCTTTTGTTTATAAACGATATGAAATTAAATTATGAGCCCACGATCATAATAGGTGGTAATCAGAAAACTCAGTTTCCGTTTTTCACCGGTGTGTCCAGGGACTCCCGTGGAATGCCTTAGAGTACTTCACAAGCTGTCAGTAGTGTAGTTACCGTTGCCAGGCCTCAGGTGGGAAACGGACCTGTTGAGGCAAACAAAGGTATTGTCTTGGGCTGGGCGGCGGAGCGCGGTACCCAGGCGGCGAGACCGGGACAGCCACCACCGCCACGCACTGCGGCGCGGCCGCCTTGTCCCGCGGCGCTGGACCGTCCCGGGCGTTCCGGCAGGCGGCCACTAATTCCACCACCTGCCACCTGCCGCAGCCGCAGACACAGCCGCCACCAGAGCTTGACGCTGCGCACCGGCGCTCTACCGTGCCGCTTCTTCTGAGCGAGGACACATCGACAAACTGACGATGCGGATGTTCCCAGCGTCAGAAACGTTCGTCCTTCGTCTTGTTTGGATCCTGCTCTACCTCTCTCTCTCCTTACTGTCGATTGCCTGCTCCAGTTACGGCAAGAGTGAGTAAGAGAGAGGCGATATACAGGGTGGTCCATTGATAGGGACCGGGCAGAATATCTCACGAAATAAGCTTCAAACGAAAAATCTACAAAGACCGAAACTCGTCTATCTTGAAGAGGGAAACCATATGGCGCTATGGTTGGTCCGCCAGATGGCGCTGCCACAGGTCAAACGGATATAAACTGCGTTTATTTTAAATAGGAACCCCCATTTTTTTAGTACATATTCGTGTAGTACGTAAAGAAATATGAATATTTTAGTGGGACCACTTTTTTTGCTTTGTGGTAGATGGCGCTGTAATAGTCACAAACGTATAAGTACGTGGTATCACGTAACATTCCGCCAGTGCGGACGGTATTTGCTTCGTGATACATTACCCGTGTTAAAATGGACCATTTACCAATTGAGGAAAAGGTCGATATCGTGTTGATATATGGCTATTGTGATCAAAATGCCCAACGGGCGTATGGTATGTATGCTGCTCGGTATCCTGGACGACATCATCCAAGTGTAGCCTGCTACGTAATGTTTAAGGAAACAGGAAGTGTTCAGCCACATGTGAAACGTCAACCACGACCTGCAACAAATGATGATGCCCAACTAGGTGTTCTAGCTGCTGTCGCGGGTAATCCGGACATCTGTAGCAGACAAACTGAGCGAGAATCGGGAATCTCAAAAACGTCGGTGTTGAGAATGCTACACAACATCGATTGCACCCGTACCATATTTCTGTGCACCAGGAATTGCATGGCGACGACTTTGAACGTCGTGTTCAGTTCTGCCACTGGGCACAAGAGAAATTACGGGACGATGACGGATTTTTTGCACGCGTTCTATTTAGCGACGAAGCGTCTTTCATCAACAGCGGTAACGTAAACCGGCATGATACGCACTATTGGGCACCGGAAAATCCACGATGGCTGCGACAAGTGGAACGTCAGCGACCTTGGCGGGTTAATGTATGGTGCGGCAGTATTGGAGGAAGGATAATTGGCCCCCATTTTACCGATGGCAATCTAAATGGTGTAATGTATGCTGATTTCCTACGTAATGTTCTACCGATGTTACTACAAGATGTTTCACTGCATGACAGCGATGTACTTCCAACATGCTGGACGTCCGGCACATAGCTCGCGTGCGGTTGAAACGGTATTGAGTAGCGTATTTCATGACAGGTGGATTGCTCGTCGAAGCACCATACCATGGCCCGCACGTTTACCGGATCTGACGTCCCCGGATTTCTTTCTGTGTGGAAAGTTGAAGGATATTTGCTATCGTGATCCGCCGACAACGCCTGACAACATGCGTCTGCGCATTGTCAATGCATGTGCGAACATTACGGAATGTCGTTACACATATTGCCAAATGCATTGTGGTTGACGGACGTCATTTTGAGCATTTATTGCATTAATGTGCTATCTACAGGTAATCACGCTGTAACAGCATGCGTTCTCAGAAATGATAAGTTCACAAAGGTACATGTATCACATTGGAACAACCGAAATAAAATGTTCAAGTGTACCTACGTTCTGAATTTTAATTTGAAAACCTACCTGTTATCAACTGTTCGTCTAAAATAGTGAGCCATATGTTTGTGACTATTACAGCGCCATCTATCACAAAGCGAAAAAAGTGGTCCAACTGAAACATTCATATTTATTTACGTACTACTCGAATATGTAATAAAAATGATAGTTCCTATTTTAAAAAAAACGCAGTTGATATCCGTTTGAACCATGGCAGTGTCATCTAGTTGGCCAACCATAGCACCATCTGGTTTCCCCCTTCAAGTTAGAGAAGATTCGTTCTTTGTAGTTTATTCGTTCGACGCTTATTTCGTCGGATATTTGGCTTGGTCACGGACAATGGACCACCATGTATACGTGGGCATGCTAAACCGATTCCCTCAAAAATATTCTCCTTCATACCTCCTCATACAGATGACGTGTCACTGATCTCATTTGTACTAAGACTGCCTATTTGCTTCCACCGCCCCCAGTGGGATGCAAAATTTCTAATAAGTGTTCACCAACCTACAGTCTTTGACGTCGTCAGCCCAATTCGGAATGAATAAAATGATTACATACGGCTATTTATTGCATAAAGCCAACGGCTTTGCCATAGTGATAACACCAGATCCCGTCATATCACCGATGTCAAACGCTGTTGCGCTTAGCTAGCACTTGAATGTGTGATCATCTGAGTTTGCCGAGCGCTGTTGGCAATCGGCGTGCACTCAGCCCTTGTGAGTACAATTGAGGAACTATTTGGCTGTAAGGTAGCTGCCCTGGTCACGAAAACTGATAACGGCCGAGAGAGCGATGTGTTGACCATATGCCCCTTCACATCCGCATTCAGTGACGCCTATCGGCTGAGGATGACACGGTGGTCAGCCGCTATTGTTGGGACTTCCGGGACCAGTTTGGATGCAGAGAGATATATATTGCATTGCAGTACACCGATAAGAATTAAAGAGACTGTAAAAGTGAGCTGAGATACTTTTTTCACACTGTATACGTGTTCCATATGACTCCCTTTGGTCAGAGAGACGACGTCGAAGCATAAATACTGAGAAACCTGCCGGCCGAAGTGGCCGCGCGGTTCTGGCGCTGCAATCTGGAGCCGCGAGGCCGCTACGGTCGCAGGTTCGAATCCTGCCTCGGGCATGGATGTGTGTGATGTCCTTAGGTTAGTTAGGTTTAACTAGTTCTAAGTTCTAGGGGACTAATGACCTCAGCAGTTGAGTCCCATAGTGCTCAGAGCCATTTGAACCATTTTTGAACTGAGAAACCTGGCATTGCCTGGGTATTTATCTATCGCTGTGCCCGAGAATTCATACATGTGGGATTTAATTTTGACTTACAAAGCTTCTTTGTATACAAAGTTTGCAGCAGTGCAATTCGATTCATGAACTAAGAGCTAGTTTGCTTCGGTAACATGGGAGAGAGCCATATAAAGCTGGCCATCCCAAAAGCAATTGACACTAAGGTCCACGCCCACAACATACAATGTCAGACGTGCGTCCAAACAAGACCAAAGTGCTGTTATTCTTTTTTGGCTGCAGAAGAACAAAGTCCAGCAGATACGTATTGCATAATAATTATGAAGCAGATAAGCATGGGAACTTATTCTTAACATTTCAGTTGAGTTCAGAAATGTTTAGCGCATTGTCTTACAGATGTCGCAAATAAAATGCTAATTTCTTTCCCACTCCACACATATAATATGTGCCCAGCCTCTACACTTGGTCCACTGCATTCTGTCTTCTCCAAACGTCTCCAAACTCATAATACACTTTTCAGTATCTTCAGCCTACACTTTCCAGTAAATTCCAGTTTTCTATGACGTATTATAACTGGCTTTCCAAGGGACCGCTTTGCATCTTTTTTTATTTTGGAACACCTGACTTAACTTCAGCTTTCTTCAACGTTCTTTCAGGCTTTATTTTTTCTGTTTTTAATCTCTTCTCTTCGGTGGCGATTTGTTTCTTTTCAAACTGTTGAAAACAATTCAGCTGCCTCCCTCACAATCATTCTGTTAAACATAACTTTGTTCACAGCCTTTCTCATGCACTCTTCATTCCTTTTTCCTCTATTTGCATTTTCCACCATTCCAGTCTGAAAAGGAGTAAGAAGAAGAAAGTATAAAAATTGAAATTACTTATGACTGATACCGAATTGTTGGTAAGGCGGGTACCAGGTTGAGATTCATTGGGAGAGTGCTTAGAAAATGTAGTCCATCAACAAAGGAGGTGGCTTACAAAACACTCGTTCGACCTATACTTGAGTATTGCTCATCAGTGTGGGATCCGTACCAGGTCGGGTTGACGGAGGAGATAGAGAAGATCCAAAGAAGAGCGGCGCGTTTCGTCACTGGGTTATTTGGTAACCGTGATAGCGTTACGGAGATGTTTAATAAACTCAAGTGGCAGACTCTGCAAGAGAGGCGCTCTGCATCGCGGTGTAGCTTGCTCGCCAGGTTTCGAGAGGATGCGTTTCTGGATGAGGTATCGAATATATTGCTTCCCCCTACCTATACTTCCCGAGGAGATCACGAATGTAAAATTAGAGAGATTAGAGCGCGCACGGAGGCTTTCAGACAGTCGTTCTTCCCGCGAACCATACGCGACTGGAACAGGAAAGGGAGGTAATGACAGTGGCACGTAAGGTGCCCTCCGCCACACACCGTTGGGTGGCTTGCGGAGTATCAATGTAGATGTAGATGTAGACAATCGGATGACCATTGCTGCACGGCCAACACGCAGTAAGGATCTGGTCATATTATACGTTCATTTCTCGAAAATCTGAAACGTTTGGTAGACGACATTCCTTACATAACGTAGATAACTGAAATATAACAAAGAAATTAATCACTTATCTAAAAAAAAACGGGTATCACAGACCTCAAAATACCTTACGTGTGTTAAGAACTACAGCGAGATCATCAAGCAGTCAATAAAGAGAGGGTGAAGATATCAGAGTCCAGTGCACATGGAAACACAAGTTTGCTTCTGCTTACTGTACTATTCTGCCATTGGATGCGGAAAGGGAGGTAGTGGCCGGTGCTGTAAGCCGGGCGACACTACGTAACTCTACCCTAGTCCTGCGATTAAAGCGCCTCTAGTCCTTTACAAAAGGCCTTGAAGGGTCGACGATTTCTGTCGAACGAGGATGTGCAGCATGCAGTGACTGACTTCTTCAAGCAGCAGCACACCGTGTTTTCTCACACGGGTATCTTCAACCTGTTGCGTTAGTGGGAATACTGCCTCAATGCTCACGGTGATTTTGCCAGATTAGCATTCCTGTTCTGGAACGTACGACCTTGGAACCGATTTTCATTGCCCCTTCTGGTAGTCTTGTATTTAAATATAGAATGGCAATCTATTATTATTAAGAAAATACAGTTCAAGTTAAAGCAGCTGTTTGTGAAGCATTTTAGTTTTCCATCAAATAAATCGTTTTCTTAATTACCTTGATTACTTTCGACCAGTTACATCAATTTTTGCAAAACTAGACCTTACGTCTATTACTTTAAGACCCTGTCTTCTTCTGAATATGATAGTTTGGGCAGAAATCCACTGTGAAATATCTAGGTAGGTTTGCTTTCACCCCGCTCAAACATTTGATCAAAAAATTTGAGCATTCAGTGTTTGTGATGTTGGTGCACTGGTGACTTAGGAAACTGAAGGGCAGAGAAAGATTGGGGTATATGAGAAGTGCTACTGTGAACCCTGCTTGGAGTTTGTGGAGAGGTTTGCGGAAATAGACAGGCACATCAACGGGTTACGTTAACGATAGACTGGTTCGTGAATTATACGAGTGGTGTTCAATAAGTAATGCGACACATTTCTTCTCTGGCAATTTCGCTTTGAAAAAGGTGGGATTTGTTGTGGCACTTCGTGGAATATTCCCACTTCAGCCCCTATAGTTTCATGAAGTTCCGATAGGTGGCGGCGCCATATCTACCCTTCAAAATGGGTTCTGTAATGGAGGTGCGTTCCAAACAGAAAGATGTCATTCAGTTTCATTTGGCGGAAAACCAGAACATTACAGACATTCATAGGCATTTGCAGAATGTTTACGGTGATCTGTCAGTGAACAAAAGCACGGTGAGTCTTTGGCGAGGCGTCCGGCACACAGGAACAAGGTCGCACACACCAGTCCGATCTCCCACATGCCGGCAGGCGGCACACAGCTCTGGCTGTTGCACTGTTGGAACATGCGAACGCTCTCATTCGAGGTGATCCACGAATCAGAGTCAAAAACGTCACTGCTCAACTGGACGTCCCTCTTGGTAGTGCTGTCACACTCTTACACCAGCGGGTTCGATTGCCAGCGGGGTCAGGGATTTTCACCTGCCTCGACATGACTGGGTGTTTGTTTTGTCCTCACCATTTCATCATCATTCATGAAAGCGGCGAGACTGGACTGAGCAAAGGTTGGGACTTTGTACGGGTGCTGATAACTACGCAGTTCAGCGCCCCACAAACCAAACATGATCATCATCGTACACCAGTTGGGGTTCTCAAAGGTGTGTGGCCGCTGGGTTTCTAGCCGCCTAACAGAAGACGATACAGAGCAACTAAGTACCATCTGTGCAGAATTACTTGCGCTTTAGAAATCTGATCGTGACGTTTTCTTGTCGACCATCGTCACAGGTGATGAAAAATGGGTTTATCTCTTCGAATTTAAAAAGAAACAACAATCCATGGAGTGGCGCCACACCAACTCTTCTCCGAGAAGAAAGTTCAAAACTACACCTTCAGCCAGCAAAGTCATGGCGACGGTCTTCTGGGACTTTGAAGGGATTATCCTGTTTGATATCCTCCCTCATCGTGCGCCGATGAACTATGAAGTGTACTGTGCTATCCCCAGGAAACCGAGGAAACGATTTCATTGTGTTAGTCACCACAAAAACGCAAACGAACTTCTCGCTCTCCGTAGCAAACGCAAGGTCTCACCCAAGTCCGTACATCCGAGAGGCGCTCACAAAACATCGTTGGACGTTCTTCCTCATCCACCCTACAACTCGAATCTCGCACGTTTGGACTTCCATGTGGTGGTCCAGATGAGGGACACGCTCTGCGGGAAACAGTACATGGATGCTAGGGGGTAGCTGATGCAGCGAGACGTCATCTCCGACGTCGATCATTAGAGTGGCATACAGGTGCTCCCAGTGAGATGGCGTAAGGCCATCGCATTGGTCGATTGTGTTGAAGAATAGGGTTTTGTAGCCAAAAAAGTGGGGAATAATATAGTCTATGTGGATCCTAAATAAAACCAACTTGATGTGACTACGTAGGCTTTCCCGGCTTAATAAGTCTTGAAAGTCTCTTCGGGTTTGCTGCCGGATCCTAAAATCAACTTGACTCGATATTTCGGCGATCCAACTGGTCGCCATCTTCAGGAGAATGCTGCTTCCTCTGGAAGAGTCCCTTGGTTTGATTAGTGAAAAACTGGATGAAGAGCTGGTGAGACTCCGTCGTCATGTGCTGACATTCACATATTTTTTTATTTTACGGTAACATTTTTGAACAGAATGACGGAGTGGCTATGGGCAGTCCTTTATCACCTATAGCCGCCAATTTATTTATTAAAGACTTCGAGGATATGGCACTGAGGATTTCAGCTTTGCAACAAAAGCGCTTCTGGAGATATGTGGATGATACCTTTTTCGTCTGGCCGCATGGACGTGATGCTCTTAATACATTTTTGGACCACTTCAACTGTCTTCATTCCCGCATTAAATTTACCATAGAGGTTGAAAGTGATGGGATGCTTCCATTTTTAGACGTTATGGTTTATAAAAAACCAGATGGTACTTTGGGACACAGTGTTCACCGAAAGCCGACGCACACAGATCAGTATCTGCATTTTAAGAGTTGTCATCCACTACACCAACGCAGTGGCGTCCTTGGTACGAAGAGCATATGCCATTTCCGACGCGGACAGCTTAAATCATGAACTTGCCCATTTGATGGTTGTTTTTAAGGAAAATGGATACTCCGAGAAGCAGATTCTTCGGGCTATGGAGTTTGGGCCATCTCTGGAGGTGCATGAATAGGAACAGAGATAGGTGGCCTTTCTTCCTTATGCTGGAGGCATATCGTTTAAGACTGGACGAATTTTAAGGAATTTTAACATTAAGAGTGTGTTCCGTCCACCTTCTAAGATTAGGACACTACTCGGCTCTGTGAAAGATGAATTGGGGCTTAGGAAACCCGGTGTATACAAATTTCCGTGTCAATGTGGGAAGGCTTACATTGGCCATTCGATTCGCACAGTTCATGACAGGTGTGTGGAACATCGCCGTCATACGAGGCTACAACAGCTGGAAAAATCGGCAGTAGCAAAACACTGCTTAAATGAGAGACACAGTATGAAATTTGATGGAACTGTGGTAGTTGCCAACATTTCCAGTTTTTGGAACAGTGTCTACAAAGAGGCGATTGAAATTAGGTTGGCGGATAATTCAATGGGTTTCCTCTTAGCAGGACTTGGAATCCTGTACTATCTCGCATCAAAATTGAACGTTCTTCGATGTGGCTCTGAGTGCGATTTATCGTTGCCGCCAGTGTCTACTAAGGGCGGCGCCACTTCCCAGTCTTGGAGGGCAGCAACCGTGAAGGGCGGCGCGTGCACCGTATACTGAATGTTGCCTATATAGGATGTCGATTTGCAGCCTGGCGGCAGTTCTCAGCGGGACTCATCAGCAGAAGCAGCATTCTCCTGAAGATGACGACCAATTGGAGCGTCGAAATATCGAGTCAAGTTGATTTTAGCATCCGGCAGTAAACCCGAAGAGACTTTTAAAACCAATTAGCTTTCAGAAAAAAAAGTGTTGTATTACTTACTGAACGCCCCTCGTACTAACCCATTTCATATCCTGAAAGCGAAGGCTGCCAAAAACAGGCAGCACAGCAGCAGGGCGACGGCAGCCACAGAGTCCATTTAAAGATGTCCGGGAAGCGTTGAGGAAGGAAGGAAGGCGGCAGCCGCCAGTCGCCGCCGCGGTCGCTGACCCCTTCCTTCCGCTGCGGCGGCGACGGTTTCGCGTTTGCCTCTATCGGCGACTTCCATCTCTGTGGCGGCACACTGCTTGCAGCGTTCATCCGCCGGAAACTTGCGTACCATGTCCGCAGCTTCCTCTAAGCCCTCACCGCTTCGGGAACTGCGTGTAAACAAAGCTGTCAACACAGCAGTCTGGACCATTTCTATCAACAATAGGTGGTGTTGCCCCACTAGTTTCATTTTTGTCATTGAAACTGATAAGTCGAATCATTATGACCACCTACTTTATAGTGCGTTGGCCCACCTCTGGAACGCAGTGCAGCAGCGATTCCGTGTGGCATGGACCCGACAAGTCCTTGGTAGGTTTCCAGAGTTATATGGCACCGGCTGTCTACGCGAAACGCATTACAGGTTAGTTGTCTGTGGGCGCCTAGCTGGCGACCGATAACGTTCCTCATATGTTTCAGATTAGGCGAATTTGGTGGCAAAGGCATCAGCGTGAGTTCACTGTCGTGCCTTTTTTGAGTCATGGGTCTTCGAATTGGTCTGATGCTGCTTACGATGAATTCCTCTCCTGTGCCAATATTTGCATCTAGGAGTAGCAATTGCAACCTACAACCTTAATTATCTGCTGAATGTATTCCAGTCTCTGCCTTCCTCTACGGTTTTTACGCTCTACAGTTCTCTCTAGTATCATGGAAGTCATTCCTTGATGTTTAACACGTGGCCTATTATCATACTGTCCCTTCTTGTCGTAGAGTTTTCCACACATTCCTTTCCTCGCTGATTCTGCGCAGAACCTCCACATTCCTAACCTTAGCAGTCCACCTAATTTTCAACATTCTCCTGTAGCTCAAAGTACCTAAAGCTTCGATTATTTTCTGTTCCGATTTTCCTACAGTTCATGTTTCACAACCATACAAAGCTGTGCTCCAAATGTACGTTCTCAGAAATTGCTTCCTCAAATTACGGCCTATGTTTGATAGTAATAGACTTCTGTTGTCCCGGAATGTCCATTTATCCAGTGCCAATCTGCTTTTTATGTCCTGCTTGCTGCATCTAGGTAGCAAAATTCCATAACTTCATCTACTTCGTGATCCCCATTTCTGGTGTTAAGTTTCTTGCTGTTCTCATTTCTGGTATTTCTCGTTACTTTCGTTTTCTTTTTCTTTTTGGATTTACTCTCAGTCCATATTCCTTATTCACTAGACTTTTAATTCCATCCAACACATCTTGCAATTCTTCTTCAATTTCACTGAGGACAACAATGTCATCAGCGAATCTTAACATTGATATCCTTTCACCCTGTATTTTAATCCCTCTCTCGAAATTTTCTTTTATATCCGTCACAGTTTCTTCGATGTACAGGCTGCACAGAAGGGGCAGAAAACTACATTCCTCTCTTATACCCTTTTTAATGCGAGCACTTCTTTCTTAGTCTTCCAGTCTTATAGTTCCCACTTGGTTCTTGTAGATAATGCGTATTACTCGTCTTCCTCTATAGCTTATCACTATTTTTCTCAGAAATTCGAACATCTTGCACCAATATGAAACTTCCTGGCAGATTAAAATTGTGTGTAGGACCGAGACTCGAACTCGAGATCTATGCCCTCCGCGGGCAAGTGCTCTACCAACTGAGCTACCCAAGCACGACTCACGCCCCGTCCTCACAGCTTTAATTCCGCCAGTACCTCATCTCCTGTGAGGACGGGACGTGAGTCGTGCTTGGGTAGCTCAGTTGGTAGAGCACTTGCCCGCGAAAGGCAAAGGTCCCGAGTTCGAGTCTCGGTCTGGCACACAGTTTTAATCTGCCAGGAAGTTTCATATCAGCGCACACTCCGAGTGAAAATTCCGATCTTGCACCATTTCGCATTGTCGACCGTTTTTTCCAGATCGACAAATCCCATAAAAGTGAATTGATTTTCCATCAGTCTTGCTTCGGTTATCAACCGCAACGTCAGAACTGTGTCTCTGGTGCCTTTACCTTTCCTAAAGCCAGTCTGATAGTCATTTAACATATTATCAATTTTATTTTCCATTCTTCTGTATATTATTCTTGTCAGCTACTTGTATGCACGACGTATGAAGCTGACTGTGCTATAATTCTCGCACTTGTCGCCTCTTGTTATCTTCGTAATAGTATAGATGATGTTTTCCGAACATCTCATGGTATATCTCCAGTCGCATATATTTTATGCATCGACGTGAATAGTCGTTATGTTGCCACTTCCCCCAGTGATTTTAGAAAACCTGATGAAATATTATTATCTATCCCTTCTGCCTTACTCGATTTTAATCCTCCCAAAAGTCTTTTAAGTTCTAATACTGGATTTCCTGTCTCTTCCCTGTCGACCCCTGCTTCTTTCTGCGTCCAATGGTGCGGTGAAGGTGCCGGCGTATCTGGACACGACTATCGATCTGGTGTATCCATAAATCGACCAGGCTACTCATTTCCACCCACGCACGGTCCAATCCCGATGACACCTTGCCCAGTGCAATCGTAATTGACGATGCCGTTGGGTCAACATGAGAACATGTATGGATAGTATGTTACGGAGGCCCATTTTCAGCGACACTCTTGCGCCTGCAGCAGCATTGCCGTCAGATCTGCCAAAGAATACCGCCTATTCTGCTTTACAAAGCGGGCAACTGTCCGAGCTCACGTTCTTTGGTGAGGCGTGGACGTCCAGCGTTGTTGCCTACTCGTGGTTTCCAGAGATACTCACGACAGTAGCTCACGAACAGATGACCAACTGCTTCCTTTCCACAGAACCATAACAACCTGTCCTTCGTTCAAGTCGCTTATGTCAGAGGATTTCACCATTTGCGACCACTATCGCCGCTGGAATGATTTCTCAAATCAATTACGAGACACATTTTTGGATGAATGCTTTTAAGACGTTGTATTTCGCTGAACTGGAATTTCTTAGAAATTATATTGACATGATGCACTCGCTCATGTAAATAAATTATTTTTATATGGAAGAACTGTATTTTATGCATTGGTAGTGACGGCAAGTTACATTTGCGGTAGAGGGAGTCTGAGTCCATCCCACCCCAGAAGCGAACATTGGATCTGCGCTTTTCGATGTATTTATGCAACATCATATCGTAAGATCTCACCAAAGAATTTCAGTCGAGTGCAACAAGGCAAGCAGAATTGTGTGGCTGCGCTGTAAACGAGAACCTCGAATTTGGCTCTGGCTTACAGCATGTTGGAATACTATAGCTGCACTTTTGTGATTTGTGGATGATCAACTGCAGCAGACAATAAGAGCACTTTGCACTTGGCGTGGCACTGTATGGCTTGCTTCCAGTCGTGGTGCACATCGGATATTCTGAGGACAGAATACTCCTGCGGACCGTGGATGTACAAGAAGATAAAGAGCAGCTCCTATACGAAAATCTTATATGCATTAACGACATTAAACATTACTGTAAGCGCGCCATGAGAAGTACCATCTTGTAGGTATCTCAGATGGCGCCGAAGCTGCTGCCTTAACTGCCAACATCGGCTCGCTTAGCACACCAAGTGTGAGACGGCTGATGTGCGCCGCTAGGACCTTGTTACTACTGTTGTGCATGCGCAAAGGATAGCTTTCTCTTACTGTGCTCTCTCGTCCCTCTTACAAGGGAAATCTAGCGGCGCCACCATATTATCCAAGGAACGCATATGAAACAAAATTGAAGTATGACCTATGGGTTCGACAAGGAAGTGTGCGCTCACCGGTGACGTAAAACGTGATAAGAGAAGTTCGCCAAAGGTCAATAGCAGTCAACGCGAACTATGCAAAGATTCAGGAAGAAAATGATCAGAATTTGAAAGGAGAGTGCCCTCTATCACGCATTTCACAGTAGCTTGCTCGTATGTTTGTAGAGGCAGATAAACCGAAACAAGGCGTGAATCATTTCTGTTTATGAAAAGGGTTACAAACGAATGCACGAAGTCTGTGTTAGAATAACAGAGCACATTAAGAACTCTAATGTTTTTGATATTCCTATCTCTCTTAGTCGGCACAGGTTCATTTGTAGGGCGTAATGTATCGTCGATGACGAGCTCATTACAGACGAACCATAAGCTCCGACTGATGAAGGAAGGGGAAGGAAATCGACCGTGCCCTTCTCAAAGCAAGCATCACGTTATTTCTTTAAGCTATGTGGGGAATCCATTTCAGTTTCCACTACAAACACCCAGAAAGATATTCAAGCTCGATTCCCAGACAATCGTTCCAGATGCGTTACACAGGGTACACGAGCCGATTTCTTCACATAAACTCTTGAACCTTATCGTCTTGTGTGGTTAATCTTTTTCCTGACAAGAAGGGCCATTCAGGACATAAAATTAAAACGTATTCCACCAAAGTTGTATATTGCCCCAGTTTTGAAGAATTACATACTGCACCCCTCTGGTTCGATATGGCATATACTTTCTGAAAAACGCAAACTTCTTATCAATTAGAGGTGTGAAAACGTGAATCATTTCGTGAAGGAAAACGATATCATTTAATGATCTAGGCATTCGGGCAGTAATATAAAGCAACTATTTTCTTAAAATTAATTTTCTGATAAGACGCAATGAAATATTGAAAGAATAAAAATAAAGACATGCAGCTATGAATTAACTGTAGTTTCTGAGAGCAGGTTAGTCCTTTGAGTGTGTATGAACTTATACTATCTGATCGAGACTATCCAGACATTTATTAGTGGACAGTGATATGGAGTGTGTCCACACTTCGCCTTTATGAAGGCTTGGACTATGCTGGCGACAGTTTCACTGAGCGTTATTTTGGGATCTGAAGTGAAGTCGACGTTCTGACTCATACGTAAAGTGTTCGACTGCATTAAGGTCGGCATTCTGTGCAGGCCAGTCCACTGTAGAAATGTTGTTGTCCAAAAACTATTGCCTCAAAGATGCCACTTCATTAATGGGTACACTGTCATGCTGATACAAGCACACATCGTCTCGAAACTGTAGCTCTGTTGTACTAAATACACAATGCTATAAAATGAGTTCATATACTGCCCCATTTAGCTGTTTCTTAAATGCAGTACAAGGACCGCATCCTAACCACGAAAAACACCCCCATACTATACCACCACCTGTTCCGTACTTCACACGACGGCAGATAATGCTCTTCAGGAATTCTCCAAACTCTAACAAATCCATCGTTGTGTCATAGGGTATTCCGCCATTTATCACTTCACATCATTCGTTTCCAGTCGTCCACTGTACGGTGGCGTCGCTATTTACAGAACCTCAAGCGTCGGTTATTAGTGACTACAGAAATGTGTGGCTTACGAGCAGCTGTTCGACTACTGCTGCCTATTTTTGTAACTGTCAAGGAACACTTATTGTGATAGCTCCGCTGCTGACAACACTCTGGAACTCACGAGTCATTTCCAATGCTGAATTCATGCGATTTTTTACAACCATCCTCCGCTATGCTCACAGGGTTACTGTCGGCCGGTATGTGAGGTCTGCTTGGTCTTCGTTCAACTGTGGTTAATCCTTCGCATTTCCACTTCTCAGTCACATCACCAAAGGTCGACTTGGGCAGCTTTAGAAGGGTTGAAATGCACCCGATGGATTTCGTTCGATCTCAGGTGACGTCCAATGACTAGTCCACGTTCAAAGTCACTCAGCCCTGCTAACCAAACCAATCTGATCTTATTGCTTTTTTATCGACAACTCAGTATTGTTTGCGATCTTTTACACTGGTGGGTCCACCCCTCGTGACACTTAGTAGTAAATTCTGCATTACATAGGGGTGCACAGATGTTTTTGATGAGATAACGTAATGTGCATGTCACAGAAGTAAGTATCATTTGTCCAATGTTTTACGTAGTCGCTTGCTAAGACTACGTATGCTTGTGTACATGCAACATTCATTTCGTGGCGGTTAAAGGGATCCTTCTCCGTTCTTCATAGTCCCACTGCATTTGATTGCCTCTAGATCTGGTCACTCTAGTTCGCATCCACTTGAAAATCTGTGTGGTCTCTATGAAAGACCTTACAAGGGTGACTCCCCATCGCATCCCCCTCAGATTTAGTGGTTAGAGGACCAGCTGACACCCCGTCAAAAACTGAACACAGATCAAGCATGAAAACAGGAAGAAGGTGTACTGAAGTGTGGAAAAAAAATCAAAATAGAAGTAGTGATGTAAATAGATACAGTGAACGGTCCAAGAAAAACAAGTGTAACATAGAGCAGTATAAAAGAGCAACGGCGTCTTGTTTAAGTGGTAATCGTATTGCGCTGTGAAACGGGCGAGCTGTGTCCAAAACTCCCGCGTCCTAATTTCTTTTCCCCTTTATTCAAGTTTGTGACTGTTGTATGGTGTAATGCCCGTTAGCAGCAGCGAGGTGTAAGGAAGGGACCTATAATGAAAGATGATTCTGCAAAACTACTCCACTAACAGCCCAAAAGCAAGTGGCTTTCGACTGAGAACCGCAAACGTTTGATGACAAGGCGACAAGCCAAACGAATCCTCCACCGGAAGACAGGTGTGGTGTGTCATACACGACATTTGTGAAAGTACGTGTGTCATATGATAGGAATCTCTTATCGACGCACGTAACTTGTACGCTTGGCGAGTGAGTGGGATATGCCTCCTTGCCCGATTTCGGTGTTCGTATGAATGTTAATATGATCACTCCCAAGGAAACGATAAAAAGCAAATAATAGTTGTCACACATGCTGAAACAAATAAACGGAACAGATTCACGGTCATACCGTTTTCACTGTGCTCTGTCACAACATTTGTTTTTAACGATTTTGAAGTTGTTTTCCGTTTTGCACGTTTTGACTGTTGAATTCCTTTGTTGTAACATAGTTCACACCCGTTAAGTGGTATGTCGCCTTCTCTCACTATTCATCACATTTTCTTGCGACGGTAATGTATTCTTACGACTTGACTCATATTCTATAACCAATTAACTACCAAGAATACAGAAAGAGAACAAAAATTTCGATGACCGAACGGACAGTTCAAAATTTTGTGAAAAAAATAAAATTAAAATTAATGACACGATGTAGTTCCGAACATAGGTTGTTTTCGTAGTAGTTATACGTCATGACACCTACCCATCACGCCATCACTATTCCGTTGCGCTCGATGTTGAACTTGTTGAGCCGGCCGAAGTGACCGAGCGCTTCTAGGCGCTTCAGTCTGGAACCGCGAGACCGCTAAGGTCGCAGGTTCGAATCCTGCCTCGGGCATGGATGTGTGTCCTTAGGTTAATTAGCTGTAAGTAGTTCTAAGTGCTAGGGGACTGATATATATATATATATATATATATATATATATATATATATATATATATATATATATTTTACACTTCACTGCATCTTGTTCCTGTTTTCACGCGTGATATGAGTTCAGTTTTTGACGGACTATCCACTGGGCCATCTTGCCATTAAATCTGATGGAGGTGCGACTGAGAGTTTCCCTTGTTAGCCTACAGTAATGTAATCGTTTTTCCTGTTGACTCTCTTAGTGGAACAATGAGTACCTCTTCGGGGTATTAATGCGGAGAGTGGTTTACTGTATGAAGGTCTGCACTGATCCCAGGCGCGGGACTTGCGACAGTGTGGTTATCTGAGAGTGCTGCTCATTTTACATCGACTTCACCCTTTCGCTTTCTACTGCTGCCTGGTGCCGAAGCTACGCGATTCTATGCGGGCGGAAGAGGAAAGTTTGCGGACAGCCGGGGCTGGCCTGAAGCCCGTCTTGCACGAGCGACTTTCTTGTTCTGATCGACTGCTCCAGGTCTGTTGCGCCGCACCCGACATCAAGCCTTTTGGCCCAGTAGGGAATGGTGAAAGTGAGGTTATGGAGGATTAGGGGTCTTGCGTTTTACAAAAAGTGTGAGTATGGCAACAGAATTATGGAACTACACTACTGGTCATTAAAATTGCTACGCCACGAAGATGACGTGCTACAGACGCGAAATTTAACCGACAGGAAGAAGATGCTGTGATATGCAAATGATTAGCTTCTCAGAGAATTCACACAACCTACAACGTGCTGACATGAGGAAAGTTTCCAACCGATTTCTCATACACAAACAGCAGTTGACCGGCGTTACCTGGTGAAACGTTGTTGTGATGCCTCGTGTAAGGAGGAGAAATGCCTACCGTCACGTTTCCGACTTTGATAAAGGTCGGATCGTAGCTTATCGCGATTGCGGTTTAGCGTATCGCGACATTGCTGCTCGCGTTGGTCGAGATCCAATGACTGTTAGCAGAATATGGAATAGGTGGGTTCAGGAGTGTAATATGGAACGCCGTGCTGGATCCTAACGGCCTCTTATCACTAGCAGTCGAGATGACAGGCATCTCATCCGCATGGCTGTAACGTATCGTGCAGCCACGTCTCGATCCCTGAGTCAACAGATGGGGACATTTGCAAGACAACAACCATCTGCACGAACAGTTGGACGAAGTTTGCAGCTCGGAGACCATGGCTGCGGTTACCTTTGACGCTGCATCACAGAGAGGAGCGCCTGCGATGGTGTACTCAACGACGAACCTGGGTGCACGAATGGCAAAA
Source organism: Schistocerca serialis cubense (assembly GCF_023864345.2). Classification (NCBI taxonomy): domain Eukaryota; kingdom Metazoa; phylum Arthropoda; class Insecta; order Orthoptera; family Acrididae; genus Schistocerca; species Schistocerca serialis. The sequence continues at coordinate 164,837,963 of NC_064644.1, read as the reverse complement.
CGTCATTTTTTCGGATGAATCTAGGTTCTGTTTACAGTATCATGATGGTCGCATCCGTGTTTGGTGACATCGCTGTGAACGCACATTAAAAGCGTGTATTCGTCATCGCCATACTGGCGTATCACCCGGCCTAATGGTATGAGGTGTCATTGGTTACACATCTCGGTCACCTCTTGTTCGCATTGACGGCACGTTGAACAGTGGACGTTGCATATCAGATGTGTTACGACCTGTGGCTCTACCCTTCATTCGATCCCTGCGAAACCCTACATTTCAGCAGGATAATGCACGACCGCATGTTGCGGGTCCTGTACGGGCATTTCTGGATACAGAAAATGTTCGACTGCTGCCCTGGCCAGCACATTCTCCAGATCTCTCATCAAGTGAAAACGTCTGGTCAATGGTGACCGAGCAACTGGCTCGTCACAATACGCCAGTCACTACTCTTGGTGAACTGTGGTATCGTCTTGAAGCTGCATGGGCAGCTGTACCTGTACACGCTATCCAAGCTCTGTTTGACACAATGTCCAGGCGTATCAAGGCCGTTATTACGGCCAGAGGTGGTTGTTCTGGGTACTGATTTCTCAGGATCTATGCACCGAAATTGCGTGAAAATGTAATCACATGTCAGTTATAGTATAATATATTTGTCCAATGAATACTCGATTATCATCTGCATTTCTTCTTGGTGCAGCAATTATAATGGCCGGTAGTGTAGTAATGGTAATATGATTTATTAATGACTTAAGTAAAATTCATAATTGATGTTCATTGACAAGCATTATATGATAAATTTTCGATATTGCTGAGAGCAGGAAGGACAAGAACACTATCGTCTATACTTTTCAAAACGTCAAAATTAATTTGCTCAAAAAACTATGTACATGACGGAAAAAAATGGCAGCACCAAGAAGAAGTTTTGCGACAGAAATGAAAGTTGGTAGGCCTGTTTCTACATCTTGAACGATGATGTCTGTTCAAATTTCATGCCAGTCACGTAACAGAGGAGCTAGCAGCGCCACTATGAGGATGCAAATCAGGTTAGCTTTAAATACATGCTGTGACGGTCCTGAGCTTTAGTTACCTTTTAGACTGGACATGGTGAGTTGTTAGTCACGGGTGGTGGTCATGAGAATGAACGGTCGCAAAAAGACTGGGCCGCGGAAGGCCACGTGGCACTAACGAGAGGGAAGACCACCGTGTTCAGTGCATGGCTCTGGTGCGTCATACTGCATCTGCAGCAGCAATTTGAGTAGCAGTTGGCACCACAGTAATACAGCTAACTGTTACAAATCGGTTACTTAAAGTGCAAATCCGAGCCACATGCCCTGTAGTGTGCAATCCACTGACGCAAAACCAACGCCGTTGGCGACTTCAGTGGTGTCAGGCGAGAGCTCATTGGAGGGCAGGGTGGAGGTCTGTTGTGTTTTCTGATGAGAGCTGCTTCTGCCTCGGTGCCAGTGATGGCCGTGAGTTGGTTAGGAGGAGGCCAGTTGAGGGCCTGCACCCAACCTGTCTGTGCGCTAGACACACTGTGTAAGTAGGCTGTTTACGTTTTTGTATGGTTAATGCCACGTATCGCTCTGTATGAAAATCACTGGCTGTGCTGTGTGCAGTCTATGGCTGGGTGGCATTGTTGGAATAGTCGCTATTGTAGCGTTGGGCAGTTGGCTGTTAACAGCGTGTAGCGTTGCGCAGTTGGAGGTGAACCGCCAGCAGTGGTGGATGTGGGGAGAGAGATGGCGGAGTTTTGAGAGCGGATGGTCTGGACGTGTGTCCATCAGAGACAGTAAATTTGTAAGATTGGATGTCATGAACTGCTATATATATTATGACTATTTCAACACTATTAAGGTAAACACATTGTTTATTCTCTATCAAAATCTTTCATTTGCTAACCATGACTATCAGTAGTTAGTGGCTTCAGTATTTTGAATCTTTTATTTTGCTGGCAGTAGTGGCGCTCGCTGTATTGCAGTAGTTCGAGTAACAAAGATTTTTTTGAGGTAAGTGATTTGTGAAAGGTATAGGTTAATGTTAGTAAGGGCCATTCTTTTGTAGGGATTACTGGAAGTCAGATTCCGTTGCGCTAAAAATATTGTGTGTCATTTTAGTGTTGATCAGAATAGATAAAGAGCGAAATGTCTGAGTACGTTCAGTTCTGCTCAGCTGTTTGAAAATCAAATAATGTAAGAGGTTTATCAGCACAGTCATTCATTAATTTTTCTAAGGGGACGTTGTAACCTCCCCACCGAAATTTCAAGTGATATTATTTTAAATGCTAATGCACATTGAGCTAAGTGTAAGCTCCCCAGAGAAATTTTGAAACACAATAGTTGAATGTTAACAAGAATACAACCTAACGTAACCTCCCAGCAAATAAATTCAATGACAATGACAATTAAACAAAAATTAGCAATCTGACCCAAGTATAAGTTCCTCACAAAAAAAATGAAAGTCAATTCAGTGATAATAAAATCTCAGTGACAACGAAAACACGAACAGATCGAAATGTCGATCTTAGGCCCTGTTCATTAATTAAACTGAAATTCTTACCTTAGTAAAGCTGCATCTGCTCTTATTATTTTTGCCATAGCTTGGAGGAAATTGATTGCAAAAAATTTGAATTTAAGGGAAACTTTTCTTTAAGGAATATCAAGGGAATATTTTTTTTCATTAAAGGATTATTTGTTAAAAATTGCTTTGAAAACCAAAATTATTATTGGGGCGATTGTTGCACAAATTAGTTACAGTTAATTTACATTATTAGCTGAGCGCATTTAAAAATAATATACCTCATCCTGAATCTTGACCAGAGTGCCACGTCGACGCCCACCGACTCCTCACACACAACTGTACTCGACTACTACTGCGGACCGACTACATCACACAACTGCACTGGGCTGCTACTACCGACAGACTGCACTGCTCACAGACTGCCCACTGACTACTGCTCGCAACTGTACTGCACGACTACTGCTGACAGAGTACCGGTCGCAACTCTCGCGCGGTCAAGCGCAGACTAGCCACGATAAATGGCTCTCTGGTCAGAGACTCTGCAATGCCTCGCCATCGCCGCCACACAACATACGTGTTTCATAACCCTCCACTGGGGGGGCAAAAATTTGGCAGCGATGGTGAGTCATTTGGACTTGCCAAGCGCGGCAAAATTTTTCTTTAATTAATCAACTTCTACAATTTACAGAATATTTAGATACATGAATTAAATGTTGTGCACATGCACCGAGTACAAAACATTTCAGACAAAGACAAGATGTGAGTACAAAACATAGTAGCAAATCAGAAAACTGTATATACAGATAACAAAGTGCACACGCACTGAAAAAATTCTTTAGCATTTTCAGAACAAATAAACAGAATGGTAAAAAATCATGTTGACAAGTGACATGAGTGCACATGCACTGCAGTTCAGAACATATCAGCAAATGACGAAATGTATGTACAATGAGTAACAAATGACATAAGTGCATACGCACTGAAGTATTGAACATATCAGGAAATCATAAAAGGTATACAGAATGAGTACAAATCATATTGAAAATCAGAAAAGTGCACAGGCACTGCAGTTCAGTAGAAAACATATTAACACATAACATAAGTGCACATGCACTGAAGTTTAGAACATATCATCAAATAAAAAAAATGTATAGGTCATGAATATAAATGATGTTAGCAAACAAAGATCTTCACTATGTGACAAGAATTAGGATAGGAAAGGGAAGGATTGCATCATGGTTGTAGCACTTTAGATTGCACATAGCTGCTCTGAAAGTCCATATCTTTCCACAGAAGTACAACACCAAGTGACACAATTTGAAGTTCTTTTCCCATCAGAATTTATCAGCGTATCCAAGACACTGAAATGTCGTAGTAATATTCCATGTTTTCATTTTGGCAGTACATTAGGTACACCAAACAGTGGGACCATAATAACGTCTTCATCGCTCACGGTGGTGGACAGCATGTCGTGTCAACACCACGCTCTTACAATGCACACCAACGTAGAATTAGTGCAAAACCAAATATAGTGCTCCATGATCACTAGGATAGACAGGACAAAATGGATATTGCAGTAATCCAGGGTAGTTAGGTCAGTAGTGGAAGGACATTAAGTCACATACATTAGTAGTTTGCGGCATTCATAGCCCAGTTATTGAACATTTCTGTACCATGTATGTAGTATTACAGAAAAATGTTCATTAATTGTTTTACATAGAATCAGTAGCCTTCTTTTCCTAGTTACAAAGCATTATTAAATAATCGCATTCTTTTCCAGTTACAAAGTATAGCATAGTTAATTAATCATTTGTCATTCCAATATAGTATTAATCATTAGCCTTCTCCTAATTACAAAGCATTATGAAACAATCGCATTCTTTTCCAGTTACAAAGTATGGCATAGTTAATTAATCATTTGTCATTCCAATATAGTAATAATCATTAGCCTTCTCCTAATTACAAAGCATTATTAAACAATCACATTCTTTTCCAGTTACAAAGCATAATTAATCATTTGTCATTTCAATATAGTAAGAATCATTAGCCTTCTCCTAATTACAAAGCATTATTAAGCAATCACATTCTTTTCCAGTTACAAAGCATAATTAAGAATCATCAGCCTTCTTCTAATTACAAAGCATTATTAAACAATCGCATTCTTTTCCAATTACAAAGCATAGCATAATTAATTAATCATTTTCCAAGATCAAACAATCACATTCTTTTCCAGTTACAAAGCATAATCAAGAATCATTAGCCTTCTTCTAATTACAAAGCATTATTAAACAATCGCATTCTTTTCCAATTACAAAGCATAGCATAATTAATTAATCATTTTCCAAGTGACATATTATTCATTGCTGATCAGCATTACTCAGAACTCTCTTAAACTGGTATCATTATTTGGGTCTGTTAATAAATTTTTTTGTTAGCAATACATTGCGTCGGGTAATTATAGGGGAAAGCAAGAGAGAAGAATTTGCTTCTGGGTTGTTGGTATAAATGAAAATGTGTAACGTCATCCGTTATAAGTCTGCTGTGGCAAGATTATGAAACAAGTAGAGTATATGTAACCACATTCATAGATTTAATGAACAACTGCTTATAGCACATTAATCTCATAAATAATTTCTCCTGCAAAAAATATATAAAAATGGATTATTAAGCTGAAAAGAGAAATGCATTTTATGCTTAAAAGTAGTGAACTTCGAAGTAACAGGTAGTGAAATGTGTATAAAAATGTGTTCCATAGCAGTCCTTTCCAAAACCTTCAGTCATTATACTGTGCAATATAACACCTGCTGTCAAAACGAACTGCAACAAATACTTAAATAACTACATAGCCTAAATATAACTTGAACATTATCCCCATCTGCAAAGAAAACTTCATTATCCATATCATCAAAACTCCATTATCATCATCACCTGTAAAGAAAAACTTCATTATTCATAGTAGCATATTCTTCATCATTATTCATCAGCATTCATTATCATCTGCAAAAAATCACTTCATTACTCATTACACAACTATTCCTTATCTCTAGCATATTTCATCACTAAAACTAAGATGTGTGGTTCTGTCTGACAGCCTGCATCAATCACCTTGTATTCTGAAAGAAAAATTAGTTAAGACTGCTATTCTACGATGAGTATAGTATATTCTTGTTAATGCTTGTTAATCCTGATCCATTTACTCTTCCTCATAAAGTTATTGCATCTTCTATCGTTTATTCCGTAGGTGAAATTCCCATTTCTGTTGAATTTATTTCTTACACGCATCATTTCTTTCTGAAATTGATGAACAAAGATTAATGTCTTGCATTTAAATCATATACCCATTAAATAATGACTGGATTATGGTGACATAATTAACCATACAGCATAACATGACAGAAAACGTAATATGTCAAAAGCATAGACAGTGTTCAAAGGCAAAATGTGCAGAGAATATCACAATGCAGCGGCAAAAAATGTAAAACAGTCACGATCTTGAGATGTCATAGGGCAAAAAGAATGTCAAAATCAACTGGTGTGTTATACCTTAACTATTTCACAGTGCATACAAACAAAACTGGAATACAATCATACACACAAAAAAAATGGAAAATGTGCACGGTCTGATGTGTAACGACAAGAAGAGCGACCTGCTAACCTTACCTTGCCGGGCACTTGCCAAGAAAAAATACGATAATCATCAATAATTAGTAATGTGAATATAATTGCATAAGTGGTCATAAAAAAATTAGTAAATGGCATCATAGTGTGTTGAATCATAAAGTGTCTTCATTCAATAAAGGGTTTAATATTTGACCAATGGTGGTTGCCTTTCGATTTTCTGGTTCTCAAAGTTTCGACGTGTACAACATTGGGGTGAGGGATGCTGCGAATCCGATATGGACCTGCGTATAGAAGTTCAAATTTACTGCACTTACCTTTTATTCTGCTGGATAAATAGTGTGTACGTACTAATATCTTCTGTCCAACGTGAAAGTCGCGGCGTGTACAAACCTGTTTTTGCTGTCTTCTCCGGCGCTCTGCGGCACGTTTGATGTTGTTCAGCGCAATGTCAATTATTTCGTGGTGTCCTAGTCGACGAGAGGTAGGGAAGTTTACTAATTCTTTAATTTTGTTTGGTGGTTCAACGTTTTTCAGTATAACAGACGGAGATAGCATAGTGGATTCATTTGGAATGGAATTAATTACATCTTGGAATGAGAATATGTGTGTGTCCCAATCAATATGTCTTTTGTGGCAGTATATTCTACACAGTTTACCAATTTCTTTCATTAATCGTTCACAGGGGTTCGAAGAAGCATGGTACTTGGATATATAAATCGGAGATGTGTTTCTAGCTCGTAACATACGTGTCCATGTAGCAGAACGAAAATGTGATCCATTGTCAGAAATTACTTTCAACACATGCCCTACATGAAATAGAAAATGTTTTACAAATGCTTTCGAAACAGTTTTGGCAGTAGCTTTGCCTAACGGAGTGAAAGTAACAAATTTTGAAGTGAGCTCAACAGCGACAAAGATGTAGCAAAAACCGCTGTTAGTTCTCGGAATAGGACCAAAAATGTCTACTGCGGCCATATGTCTTAATTTAACAGGTATAATGGGATATAATGGAAGAATATGTGAAGTGGTGTCTGACTTAGCTTTCTGGCAAATTTTACATGACGCTAAAACTCGTCGTATACGTTTTTCCATGTTGGTAAAATAACAGTTCTGTCTCAGTATAAGAAAACATTTTCTTGCTCCGTAATGTGCGTAACTTAAATGAGTGTACCAGATTAATTTGTTAACCAGTTCGTCAGGAATGCATAATAACCAGTTGTTGCTGTCAGGATGAGAGCGGCGAAACAGAATGTCATTGCGTACAGTGTAATGGTTTCTAATCGTAACATTATTCCTATCTTGCCAAAGGTGTTTAATTTCTTTCCACACGTTGTCTTTATTTTGTTCTAGTGCTATGTCCTGTAATGACGACGAAATAAAGTTTTCAAATGCAACTTGTTGAATGTACATGACACTGAAATTTGCTTTGCAGAAGTTGGTTGCTACGTCTTGCTGATTGTTGCTGAGAGAACGCGATAGTGCGTCTGCTATAACATTTTGTGTGCCGGGAATGTGAACTATTGTAAAATTAAATTCCTGTAAATAAAGTTTCCATCTGCTTAATCTGTCGTGAGTGAATTTAGCCAAAAGTAAAAATTGTATCGCTCTGTGGTCTGTGTAGACGGTGGTGTGTCTGCCATAAAGAAAGTGCCGAAATCTCGTAAAAGACCATACAACACATAATGTTTCCAATTCTGTAACGGAGTAATTTCGTTCAGCAGGTGACAAAATGCGGCTTGCAAATGCGATGTTTTTAATTACTGTAGAGCCATCTTCTTCTATTTCCTGGAAAATGTGTACGCCTAAAGCGGTATTGGAACTGTCGGTGGCAATGGAAAAATTTCTAGTAAGATCTGGGTGCGATAAAAGTGGAGCATTCAACAAAGCATGTTTCAGGTTCACAAATTCAGAATGTGCTTGCTTATTCCATGACCAAATAGTGTTTTTACCTGTTAATTGGCATAATCTGGGTGTGTCTAAAGCAGAGTGATGAATAAATTTACGAAAAAAGTTAATTAAGCCCAAAAAACTGCGTAATTGCTTCTTCGTCGTAGGAATAGTAATTTCACGTAGAGCTTGAAGTTTTTCCGGATCAGGCGCAATGCCTTCTGCTGAAATTACGCGTCCAAGAAATTTTATAGAAATTTTGCCAAAGTGCGATTTACTGAGGTTAACTGTGAGTCCTTGAGCATGAAAAGTTTGCAACAGTTGTTCAAGAATCATATTGTGTTCAGACCAGTTAGCTTCTGCGATAAGAATGTCGTCTACATACGTCGTAATTCTGTCTTTAATGTAAACGTGTGTCGGATGGCGTCAAAATTAATAACATTTTCGTGAACAAGGTTCTGCGTGTCTAAATTATTGCTTACGTTACTGGAATATGCAACCTGTACTGTGTCTGGTCAAATTCTGTCGTACGTGCTATTATTTACGGGAGGATGCTGTGGCATTTCGACTATTTGAGCTGCCCTGTTATTTCTTACTGACGTGTTACGCTACAGATGACACATATTGCCTGGTTCATTCGTGAGAATAGGTTCTTGCGGATAATTTTGCTGTTGGTATGTCCGACTGTTGTTAGATGTACGCTGAAAATTGTTCTCATTATTTTTACGTTTGTCGTAATAGTCATTCCTATACGGTGTATTGCGATAGGAATTGAAATACTGAGTTTTCTGTACGTAGTTATTTCCTTGCTGCCGTGCGTTACTATTTGTTGTATCAGGGACTATACGTGCACGCGGCGAAACATTAAAGTTTGGTTGACCTTGTAGACTGCATTGTTGGTTAGGTATGCTAAGCGGCTGACTTTCATGCTGTTGTGGTGGAAAACGTCTATTGTTACCAAAATGTGCTTCCTGTTGCTGAAAATTTTGACGATATTGATAATCAGAATTTTGTCTGTGATTTAAGTTCTGGTAGTTGTCGTTCCTAAAGCGTCTGTTACTTTTCCTATTGAAATTACGTCCCTGATCATAATTACTGTAAGTTTGTTGACCTTGGTTATTATACGAAAAGTTTTTGTTTACAAAAGAATAATCAGATTGCTGCACTTCTAAAAGCTGCAACAGATCCCTGAACGCCGAAATATTTTCTTTTTGTTGACCCGTCAGAAGTGACACTCTTAATGACCGTGGTAATTTAGAGATGCATAATTGAATAAGTGCAGATTCAATGTACGGTTCACTTAAGTACTGGTTTTGTTGGACCATATGCTCAAAAAATTGTGTGATACTGGGAAAATTGGAGTTCTCATAATTTGGCAAACTAATTAGTTGATCTTTAATTCCGCGCTGTGTCGTCTTCGACCAATACGCTGACAGAAAAGCATTCTGAAACTCTTCTACTGAATAGCATTGCCTCGCGATCGGTCTCATACGAGTTGCCGGTTCGCCTTCCAAAAAACTGCAAATAAATTCAAGTTTGTGTGTTACAGGCCAAGTCGGTGGAAAAGCAAAACTAAACTGTTGTATCCAATCAAGCGGATGAATCTGTGTTCTGTCATTCCTAAACACTTTAAATTTCCTCACCGATAGAAAATGTTTGTAATCGAAATTATCATCTCTATATGACGGAACAGGTTCTGTATTGTAAGAGAATCTATTTGTTTGTGTCTGTTCTGAATCTAAGTCCCGTACTCTCTGTAAATTACCCATATTATATGCGCTGCGTGAGTCTGACAAATGTTCGAAAGGTGGCGTCTGCTGTGATGTGTTATTAACTGAAATATTTTTCATCTCTGTTACCTCTTGCTGTAAACTTGACCAATTTCTCCGTAATGAGTTATTAGCTGCATCGATCTCATTGACTGTCTGTTGTAGATTTTGAAATTCCGGTGTTTGACTGAATGAAACCGGTGAAGTATCGTCTGATTTGTTGTCATTACTACTTTCTATAACATCAATACGACTGGCCAATTCATCACATTTTTCAGTCAGTATTTTTACCTGATCATCGGTTTTAGAATCAGAGGCATTAATCTGTTTTTGCAACTTACGTGTAGTTTCGTTCAGTTTTTTAACGTCAGCTTGAATTACATCGGAATCCTGTGTTAGTTCTAATTGTTCGAGTCTGTCGGTCACTGTTTGAAAATCGGTTGTGTATGTGTCTGTTTTCGATTTAAGGTCAGAAATTTCGTCACGTAATTCTGTGTTCGACTGTTTGATGGAATTAATTTCGTCGGACACTGTAGCAATATTGTTGTCTACATATGTCTTCGCTTTCGCGAACATTTTACGTTTGTCTTCTTGTCTCTGAGCAGTGATTGTTTCCATGACTTGACGTTTTACTTTATTTTGATCCTGAATAAATTTGCGGAAACACGTATCACTGTTTTGTATGTGGTGACTAAATCGCTCGTCAATTTGAGTGTTCTGCTGTTCAAATTTCGCGTCAATCTTTTCATCCATTGTGCGCGAAAGTTCTACTGTCATTGCTTTAAACTCGTCGCGTAATTGTGTAGCTTTTTCAGAGCATTGTTTAGCGACTCCGTTAATTTCGTCTCTAAGTGTTTCTGTTGCGGCTGTTTGCATTTCCCTTAATTCCTGAGCAACAGACCTAATTTCTTCGCTACTTTTTTTTGAACAAGCCTCAATTTCCACGCGCAACTGTTCCTTAGTGTCATGGCATTGTGCGGCAACGTCTCTAATTTGTTCACTAAGCTGTCTGGAACTGTTGTCTAATTTATCATTTAGCTGTTTGGAACTGTTATCTAAAAATGGTTCAAATGGCTCTGAGCACTATGGGACTCAACTGCTGAGGTCATTAGTCCCCTAGAACTTAGAACTAGTTAAACCTAACTAACCTAAGGACATCACAAACATCCATGCCCGAGGCAGGATTCGAACCTGCGACCGTAGCGGTCTTGCGGTTCCAGACTGCAGCGCCTTTAACCGCACGGCCACTTCGGCCGGCAACTGTTATCTAATTTATCATTTAGCTGTTTGGAACTGTTGTCTAATTTATCATTTAGCTGTTTGGAACTGTTATCTAATTTTTCATTCTGTGGTCTGACCTGTTCACTAAGTTGTTTGAGATTTTCGTCATAATTGTCAAGTTTTTCATTTAAGTGTTTGGCCTGTTCACTCTGTTGTTTGGAATTGTTATCAAATCTTTCATTAAACTGCTTAGTCATTTGTAGCAACAATGCCATAATTGGATTCGACTCAAAGTCAGCATTTCTATTCTCTGTGCTGTTTAATGGTGGATCTGGAATTGTTTCGCTTTCTGTAACCATTTGGTTATTTTGAGATTTACAAAAAGGTTTGTCAGTCGAATGTACACTGTCGGTCATTATTTCTGAATTAAATGGATCCGTCGTACTTTCAGAACACTGTCCATTTTCATTAGACAAATTTGTTTGTTCGTCACGTGAATTTAGTAAACCGGTTGTGTTAAGCTGGGCAGCGCTCATTATAATAGTGCGCCCCGCGTCATCAATTGTCGTCAAATCAACACAAGACACAATCGAGTTCGTTTGTTCATCATTAAGGTCTACATCATTATTAATGGTTGGAACGCACTGATTGTCAGTGAACGCAGGATTGTCATCATTACACTGCGTGTCACAATTACTATCGGTCACGTTGTTTAAGTCGGTAATTTCGTTCATAATAGCTCGCGATACACTATTCACAGTCTTTCGCGGCATTTTTACAATAGTCAAAATTATTCACAAAATAAATAAGCACAATGCAAAAGCAACACACAAATACAACAGAGCAACGAATTGCCGTTGACCTGTAGAAAGAAAGTCACAAGATTAGTAAAAGCGTTGCGCCAAATCCTAATTATATCTAAGCAAATAAGAGCAGATATCTGACTGTTTTTCAAAAGATTCTCAACGAAATACGATCCTGGACTGGGTGACGCCAAGTGTAACCTCCCCACCGAAATTTTAAAAGACAGAAATAATAAATGAATGGGAGCCAAGCGTAACCTCCCTAGCAATTTTAAAGATATTATTTTAAATGCTAATGCACATTGAGCTAAGTGTAAGCTCCCCAGAGAAATTTTGAAACACAATAGTTGAATGCTAACAAGAATACAACCTAACGTAACCTCCCAGCAAATAAATTCAATGACAATGACAATTAAACAAAAATTAGCAATCTGACCCAAGTATAAGTTCCTCACAAAAAAAAAAAAAGAAAGTCAATTCAGTGATAATAAAATCTCAGTGACAACGAAAACACGAACAGATCGAAATGTCGATCTTAGGCCCTGTTCATTAATTAAACTGAAATTCTTACCTTAGTAAAGCTGCATCTGCTCTTATTATTTTTGCCATAGCTTGGAGGAAATTGATTGCAAAAATTTTGAATTTAAGGGAAACTTTTCTTTAAGGAATATCAAGGGAATATTTGTTTCATTAAAGAATTCTTTGTAAAAAAATTGCTTTGAAAACCAAAATTATTATTGGGGCGATTGTTGCACAAATTAGTTACAGTTAATTTACATTATTAGCTGAGCGCATTTAAAAATAATATACCTCATCCTGAATCTTGACCAGAGTGCCACGTCGACGCCCGCCGACTCCTCACACACAACTGCACTGGGCTGCTACTACCGACATACTGCTCTGCCCTACTGCTACTACCGACAGACTGCACTGCTCACAGGCTGCCCACTGACTACTGCTCGCAACTGTACTGCACGACTACTACTGACAGAGTACCGCTCGCAACTCTCGCGCGGTCAAGCGCAGACTAGCCACGATAAATGGCTCTCTGGTCAGAGACTCTGCAATGCCTCGCCATCGCCGCCACACAAAATACGTGTTTCAACGTTTCAACTGGACCTACACCTGGATTATGGTCTGGGGTGCGACTTCATAAGAGAGCAGGAGCATTCTCGTGGTTACTCCACGCACCCTGACCACATTTGTACATCGGTCTGGTGATTCGACTTGTTGTTCTGCCATTCATGAACAGCATTTCAGGGTGTATTTTCCAACAGGATAACGCTCGCCCACATACCGCTGTTGTAGCGCAACGTGTTTTACAGATTGTCGGCACGTTGCCTTGTCCTACTCGATCACCAACTCTGTCTCCAATCGAGCACATATTGGACATCATCGGACAACAACTTCGGCGTCATCCACCACCAGCATTAACCGTACCGCCATTGGCCGACCAAGTGAAACAGGCGTGGAAGTCCATCCCACCAACTAACATCCGGCACCTGTGCAATACACTGCATGCACGTTTACAGAATTGTTCAAATGGCTCTGAGCACTATGGGACTTAACATCTGAGGTCATCAGTTCCCTAGAACTTAGAACAACTTTAACCTAACTAACCTAAGGACATCACATACATCCATGCTTGAGGCAGGATTCGAACCTGTGACCGCAGCAGTCGCGCGGTTCCAGACAGAAGCGCCTAGAACCGCTCGCCCATCGCGGCCGGCTGCACGTTTACATGCTTGCATTCAACATTCTAGCGGTTGTTAATATATCAGCATTTCACATTTTCAGTGGCTTATCTCTAGCTTGCATTAGCGCGTGATCTTACAGTGTTAATCACTTAAATTATGTTACCTAGGCAAATACAGTCCCGTAATTTGCTTGCTCTACAACAATTACTTTTGGTGCTGCAACATTTTTCCGTCAGTGTAGAAACACATTAAACAGTGACCAGAAAGCAGCACATAGCGCTTTTTACTTAATTATTTGTGTCTTCTTTTCTTTCGTAAGTGTCACGTAACGTCAAAAAATACCTGTATTTTTCTCTTTAGCAGACATGACTTTTTCATTGTTGAAACAATTTACGTAAAACAATTATTTATTTATTTAAGTTCTGATTTGTGCATAATGCTGGCTTTTTCTTCGTACAGCTACTATAAAACCGACATTAGTTTTTGATTTCGCGTATTTGGTATCTCTATAGGGTGAAAATTGGTTACAGCTCGAGTGATTGAGAGATTCCAGCGAAAAGCATTACATGTTGTGTGTGTGAAACATATGTATCAAGAACACGAATGTGATAAAGAAAGCTATGTATGTGACTGTACAGTACATTTGTTTTGATTCATTGTGTTTTTCTTTTCTCTCTTATGAAATAATCTGAAGAGTCAAATCAGAGCAATAACGTTATTGTATCGTGGTCAGGGTCATCACTTTGAAAAATCAAGAAGTCATACAATTAGTTTTTTTGACAAATGAAGCTAGCTGTCTTCATTTTTTCATTCCGCGTTTTTGCACAGTTTTCTTGCTGACTTTGAGCTGTGAACATGTAAGCGGTAATATCCTGTTACTAGGCCGAAGTAGACTGAGACCGGACTGTTCGGTGATATAAAGACTGGACACTTAACGTGTTCTTTTGTTATTTATTTTTTATTACAAACCAGAACCACCCTGAGATTTATTCGCTGATCATTTCGTCATTCTCGCGTACATTTTCACGTAAGAATTTTGTCGGACTGATGGATCACATCTCACCAAATAATGACGTCGTCAATCTCTTCAATAGTCTGATGAACCAGTAATCGGTTTAAACAGAATGTAGTAGGTGTAGAATAATAACCGCTACCACTCACAACTGAAGGTGATTTTACTTAGTGCACGAGTTGTTCCAGTATCTACGCTTAATTTTATACACAAAGTCCCACTCAGTCCTCTCGATGAACAAAAAGAAATTAACATTACCAGAGGTTCTGGACACAGAAATGGATACAACCCAGATGTAACTGATAAACTTAACAACAAAATCAAAAATAAACAATGTACACTTCATGTATCAGGTTCACATGAACAAATACACACATTTGCTCGCATCCACTTCAAACGAAAAATTTCATACCTACTTGCTAATATTTTTCGTAACAGTGGTATTCAAATATCCTTATGCACTAACAATAAGCACAACAGCACATCATTCTCTGGAGTGCGAAATTTTGGAAATTTGTGGTAAGTTTCTGTGGGGCCGAACTGCTGTGGTCATCGGTCCTTAGGCTTACACACAATCTAGCGTGAACTAACTTACGCTAAGGACAACAGAGACACCCATGCCCGAAGGACGGTTCGAACCTCCAACGGGGGAGAGCCGCGCGAACCGTGGCAAGGCACTTCATACCGCACGGCTACCCCGCGTGGCGCTGCAGCAAGACAAGTAATCAGTGTCACTGCAAATCAGATATTTACAAACTTTCATCCGACGAATGCCTGCAGTTCTTCATAGGCCAGGAAGGTAGTGGTTTCACTGTAAGATACCGGGAAAACATGGATGTGTTCCGGTTAAATAGCTTCGGTAAGACTACTTCTCTAACACATCTGAAAGGAGTGTTCACTCAGCCACAGCCATTGCAGGCAGTCTGCAGGTACTACACACTGTCAGTAAAAGAAAGGCGCGTGGTTTGGGGGACCTTGCCACGGTTCGCCCGGCTCCCCTCCTCCTTCCCCCCCCCCCCCCCCTCCACCAATCACCCCTCCCCGTCGGAGGTCCGAGTCCTCCCCGGGCCTGGATGTGTGGGTGTCGTCCTTATTGTCGTAAGTTAGTTGAAGTTAAATTAAGTAGTGTGTAAGCCTAGTGTCCGATGACCTCAGTAGTTGGGTCCCATAGGAACTTACCACAAATATTCAAAGAAAGGAAAGAAAATGAATTTTCTTGAGGAGCTGAAAATTTGCATCCATACCTCCAACTTACCAAATATCATTTTCCATGAGCAAGAAGACCTGTCAAACAAGTCAGTTCTACACATCTTTAACGAAATTCTTAGAAACCAGAACTGATACTCTTTGTCTCCTCATAACGTAAAAAAAGATAGCAACGTATATCATATGTCAGCAAGCATTCTACATGCTGTAAATGACAGTCTGGTTCCATAATCATTAAAAAATTTAATTTTCATAATCTGTAATATCAGTTGTGTTTCCGTATGAGTCACAACTTTGAACATCCTAGATCTAAAGGTCTCTGACCATAACCTCTGTTTCTCTGTGCAGACACGCTAGATGTTGTGAGTATATGTGCTTCTGATGTTATTAACTTGTCAAAGGCGTAACATGGAAGTACTAATATTTACCATGACGTATAATACACAATTAATGTGTAAATATCGAGATATTTTTGAAAATATGTAATGAATGTAACGTGGAAATGTCATGGATACTCCAGCTGTAAATAAGTGCTATAATGTTTTACAGCATATGTAGCTTAACAACTTCCAATTACTTCAGATGAGTCAGTATAGTTACCATCGTCTATTTAGTTATCATCACATTAGTGGCCTTTATTTAAACAGTGATCTGTAACAATGAGCACTGAAACATGTAACTGAATGTAAAACCATCTGAAGATATCGGTCGTGCATTTAAGAAAATCACCCTCTATTGTGACTGGTAACATATTATTCTGCAAGCTGTAAAGGAATTGTTACTGAGTTCAACTTCATCCATTATGTATAAAATTGATAAAATGTTGTCGTTCATGTAAAACAGATGTTATGTATGCAGTCACAGTAGTTAGAAGCATGAGTTTTAGCAAAATATATAGTTAAAGAAGCTTGAGGCCAATTCAGTCTTGAATTCAGGGATCGTGTGCCATCACCTCTCCTTTGCAGACCAGAGCCCGGTGATGAACATTTGGTCTGCATTAAATCGAACGGGTGGTCTTTGGAACACAGGGAATCATATAATAGCCAATCAGAGACCAGCTATAGACAGTCTGCCACACCGGCACGAATGTGAATATGACGAAACTAGGACCTTCCACCCTGTGAACGATTGGTGCGTTTTCCATTTTTTTCCAGTCCTATTGCTGCAGCAGTTCCCCCAAAGCAGGAAGGCCCTTCCGGCATATTGTTCAGTAACCAGCCGGGACGGTTGATCGGTCACCTCCCCGTGCAGGAGATGGCCCCGTTTCCCACGGTGGGTCGGAAGCGCAGTAACGAATCGACAGATGTTGCCGCCGCAGAACCGGTGGGATGGGCAGATGAGGCGCCGTTCTCCCACCTCCACCTCCACCCCCACCCCCACCCCCACCCCCTACCCCGCCGACGCAGCGTCCGGGAGGCGGCAACGGTGGCGACCGCTTCCCACGCGGAAGTGGTAGCTAGCCAGGGCGAAGCGGTCCAAGGTCAAGCTGCCAGCTGCCACCTTCTCGTGTGAGCTACAGGAAGCTTCGGTGCTGAAGAGGGAATCGCCGGCCGGGATGGACGAGCGGTTCTAGGCGCTACAGTCTGGAACCGCGCGACCGCTACGGTCGCAGGTTCCAATCCTGCCTCGGGCATGGATGTGTGTGATGTCCTTAGGTTAGTTAGGTTTAAGTACTTCTAAGTTCTAGGGGACTGATGACCTCAGAAGTTAAGTCCCATAGTGCTCAGAGCGATTTGAACCATTTTGGAGAGGTAATCAGGAACCGCTCAGACTATAAGGTACGAAGATCAGTCGTGATTAAGACACCGGAACTGTGAATAGTCTGGATTGAAATCTCGTTCAGAACTTCCACTTTCAGCTTTTTCGTGTTTCGTAATATTTTTTTAAATAAAATCCCGGAAAATTTCCCTCAACAAGTTGGCGAGAAAATATTTTCCGCATCTAGTGTAACGAGTGCCCTTGACATCCACAATAAATCACACTACAACTATGGCCCATCTAGCCCTCATCCTTCACAATTCTAGCTTTCGTCAAAGTAACAGACACAAAATGGATCAAATGGTCCTAAGCACTGTGGGACGTAACATCTGAGGTCATCAGTCCCCTAGAACTTAGAACTACTTAAACCTAACTAACCTAAAGACATCACACACATCCATGCCCGAGGCAGAATTCGAACCTGCGGCCGTAGCGATCGCGCGGTTACAGACTGAAGCGCCTAGAACCACTCGGCCACAACGACCGGCGCCCGTACACATCTACTCAGCCATCGTCCACCCCTCTCATGTAAGGCCCGCAGTGCACCGCAGATGCCAAGGATAGCGCCATTGTGCCATGCACGCTATACTTTAACCACGGCGGCACGCGGTCAGTTTACAAATTTAGACATTTCGGAAATGATTCCACTCTTGACTCGAAAGTCAGTGAGTATGCCCTATTTGACGCCAGATAAATATCTCCGTTTCCTCATTACAAGACTGCACAGTTTTGCTACGCTGTACTACTCGATCAATGTACAACACTACGAGGCGTTCATGCGCCGAACGAGAGATAAATATAATTTTACACCCACCAGAATTCGAACCTGCGACCGTAGCAGCAGCTCGGTTCCGGCCTGAAGCGCCTAGAACCGCTCGGCCACAACAGACACAAGCTTTAACATTATTCTTAGTAGTCAGAAGCAACTGACACTAGAAGAATCATCGTTTGAACACAACGCTAAGAAGAACGAGTCAGTCCTCCCTTTAATAGTAGTCTGCAGCCAACTTGGATGTCATTTCTGAGGCTCTACGTTACCTACTGAAATGTATTCCAAAGACTGAAATGTTCGTGAAAGCAGTTGGGTAATGCCAATTAAGCCACTGAACAGCGGAATTTAAATTAGTGATTTATTTGTGTTACTTCAACGACGGAAAAAATTGACAACTTAACGTAGTTATTAGTAACAAATTTTTTTGAATGAGTCCTTGATTATTGCAGATTTTTGCGTGAATAAAGCCATCAGGATCGCTTAATATACACTCTAAGGGGGGAAAAAGGCGACGTATCGTAAAGGAATTATCTGAATGGGCCTGAAATCGATAGGTGTGGCGAACGTGCACAAACTAGTGATTACAATTTCAGAAAAATTGGACAAATTGAGCTATTCAGTAACTCGTTGGTCCACCTCTGGACCTAAAGGTGTCGCGGCTGACAACTGAAGGGACCGTGCTGTGAAATGAAGTGACACCCCAGACGATAACTCCTGGCTGACGGGCCTTATGGCGGCCGACCGTCAGGTTGGTATCCACCGCTGTCCAGATACGTCTTGGCATCGTCGGGGCTCAGTTCGAATCGGGACTCTTGAATGAAGATAATTCTGTTCCAGCCAAAGAGATTCCAGATTGTACCGTCTGCTGCAGGAGTTTCAAGAGCATCTCAGCAACTATGTCACACCGATTAAACGATCCCGTGGTGAGACGCACTTCTTTTCATTGTTTATTTCTTCCATTAATCCAATATGGTCAGGGCTTCAGATTGAAGAGCTCAAAAATCGGTCAAAGAAGTGATTTGTAAGCCATTACTTTCGGGTATAAACAATTTTTTTCGCTTAAGATTCTACCTATGTATCTCATCCTGGCATCTGCTTTTGCTACCATTTGTTTTATGAGGTTATACGCAGATTTCCAGAAACCAAGCTGGATTTATGGAGAACTGCGGCACAACTGATGCGATTCATGCTGCAAGACTCTTAGTAGAGAAACATCATGAGAAAGCCAAGCCGCTGCATCTAGCATTTCTGGTTCTCGAAAAGGCCTTTGATCGGGTGCCACACAGTCTCATCTGGCTAGCACTTCGACAGCATGATGTGCCAGAGCAGCTTATTAATTGGGTGCAGTTACTTTGAAACCTTCCCGTCTCCTCTATATATCTCTTTTGTTACGCATTCTTTCCTTCTACAATAACCTATGAAACCTTCCCTTAGGATTTCTACGTCTTGCTTAACAATAACAAATGAAATCTTCCCTTTGAAATTAATTCTCTTTCTCAATCTTCGCATTCAAATTTAAATGCCGCTTATTAAAAGTTATTTTCTGATTACTTCGACGAAACATAGAATGTGTCGTCGTCGCGGCCCTCAGTCGTTACCTGCAATAACCCAAAATTGTTCCTTACCTTTTTTACTGTTACTGGATCGCCATCTGACTGCTACATCGAACTGCGACATGAATGTACTTTACTATATTAAGTGCTGGTGGGCTGTCATAATAAGTGGCAGTATTTATTATCAAAGCTGACGTTATTCTTTAATAGCAAAGCTGACGTTATTCTTTAATTAATTTGAGTGACGTTTCGTAATTCATAGTTAAACTTTTTATTGACAACAATAAAATTTTCCAAAGTTTTACGTTGATGGTTTTTGGGATGGATTATAATCAGTAATGCAATATTGCTGGCAAAAATTAATTATATTCGGAATGAAATGATTTTACAAACGTGCAAATGGGACTTCTTTTTACAATAATCTTACAATTAGCATTGCGCAAACATACCTTCAGTAGTCTTGAGTTTTTCAAAAAAATAATTCAGTAATATTAGTTCCTCTTATGATAATAGTTAGCTGATGTTTCTGTACATCCGTTTATAATCTCTTGTAAATCATAGCTGGTGGCTGGCAGGCACACCGCTCCTCTCAACCTCTCGCTTCAGATCTGCTACCGACTCGCTTCACATCTCCCTTACTACTGGCTTCCTACGAACGCTTAAGTGCGGTCTCTCCTGCTAACAATGCTTTCTGGTGCAGACAATCCCTGCTACTATTACAAAATGTATCAATGCGCGGTCTTTCCCGCTCTTTTCTTAAAATGTATCCATACGCGGTCTCTCCCGCCCTTTTTAAAATTATATCAATGTGCGGTCTCTCTTGCCAACAACACTTTGGTGCAGACATTCCCTGCTACCATAATTATTTCCAACATTACAAATATTAATTATTCCTACTTAATTAATAAAATATAAATATCTTTCATAAATTGTGGTTTGACAATAGACAATAGAAATATACACATCTTACAAGTTTATGCACAGCCGAGAAGTTATGTACGTAGAACCTCAGGACTGTCCAAGGACTGCCCCATCACAGTCGGCGTCCATCAAGGTTCTGCGTTGTCATCACTTCTGTTCACTCTCGCAATGGACACCGTGACAACTGACCTGCACCGGCCATTACCATGGACCCTACTTTATGCTGGCGACGTTTTGCTGGCAGCAGAAAACAAGCTTGATCGGCAGAGCCTGAATCAACCGACTGGCGCGACACGGTTTACACTTTAATTTGAAGAAAACCAAGTACATGACTTCGGGCAGACATGAAATGCGAACCGTCACGATTAACGGTGAAGATCTGACTCGTGTAAGTTTAAGTACGTCGGTTCCACGATCACCATTGACGGCCGACTCACCGAAGAGGTCAACACTAGAACTCAGGCAGCCTGGGGGAAGTGGCGAACAACAACCAGTCACTTGCGACCGCAGGATGAAAGATAATTTAAAATCAAAAATCCATCGCACTGTCATCCGACCAGTCGCCGTGTATGGTTGTGAGTGCTGGCCCACTACAGTTGAGACAGAACGCCGCCGAAGTGTAACGGAAACGAACAGCGGGCCTCACTAAGTTAGATCACGTTTCTAATGACAGCATTCGGAAACAGTTTGGTATTGCACCGATCCAAGACAAGATGCGTGAGAGTCGTCTTCGATGGTTTGGGCGTGTTTTACTGGTCGGTGATGACTCTGTTGCCAAGGCGGGTTACACACTTGAAGTTGTCGGCAGCACACCCAAAGGACGACCTAAGCAACGTTGGGCTGATATAATTCATAAAGACCTTAAATGCGTGAACATCCTCCCAGATGTAGCCCATGATAGACCGAAATGGAGACAACGGACCCATGTAGCGGACCTCGCAGGCACGCCGGACAAACGCTGGAGGAAAAGAAGAGAGGTCGCTCCAGATGCTTACCCATAGGTGTTTCACGGTAGCTGCTATTACCAGCGATTTTTCGCAAATAGTGTAATCTAACTAGAAAATTTCTTCTTTTATGTATGCGAAATGTATTGAATTTATTTACGTTATGGGTCATCTGCCAGACCCTGCACTGTTCGCCAATTCTCTGCACGTCTTCCAGCTGATCGCTATAGTCTTCAGGGGTTGCTATGTTTGTTGTGGTCTTCAGTCCTGAGACTGGTTTGGTGCAGCTTTCCATGCTAGTCTATCCTGTGCAAGCTTCGTCATCTCCCAGTACTTACTGCAACCTACAGTTGCTATGTAGTTACTTCAAAAAGTAAGTTAATCAAGGTAAGGGACCTGCATCTTTTACGTAATAGTTTTACCAGTTGGCGTTCGGAATATCTGTAGCCAAGAGAATGCGAATAGAGCAAAGAACTCAAATCGCAGAAATAAGAGTTTCCGTTTTAAGAATAAGTCGCCACAAATTCTTTCCATTTTCGTCATTCGACTCTTCATCTCCGGGAGCCGTCACCGCCAGACTTCGCCTATGCTGGTCTGCAACGCCGGGACACCAGAGCAGATGAACTGAGGGACTTGCAAAGATTTCGGGCTGACTCGAACTTAGCTGCATATGAGGGTCCCTGGTGTGCCGTCAGTGACTGATTCTGCAGCCGCTTCAACCTCCACATACAGATTAATATGGTGAGACAATCCGTAGTGGCAATAAAGTAATTTTATACAATTTAAATAACCTAAAGCTGCACTCTGATTTCTGATTCAAATGACAAATTTGTTTTCAACTCCAGCCACAGATGTAATACATTCCCTTCTTTAGTACTACTGAGCGAGGTGTCGCAGTGGTTAGCACACTGGTATCGCATTCGGGAGGACGACGGTTCAAAACCGCGTCCGGCCATCCCGATTTTGGTTTTCCGTGATTTCCCTAAATCACCTAAGGCAAATGCCGAGATGGTTCCTTCGAAAGGGCACGGCCTTTTTCCCTCTCCTACCTTCCCCAATCAGAGCTTGTAATCCGACTCTAATGACTTCGATGTCGACGGGACGCTAAACACTTTTCTCCTCCTCCTCCTCTCTCTTGTACTGTCTGTTTTTTTTTACGCTAATATCACCACAATCACAGTACAAATCAGCAACCACAATTTTTTTTTTTTTATACGCGATTTTTAGAATCTTACCTCTGATCCTTCACTCAGATGTGCCAAGGTTTTACTTTAGAAATATCATAGCTTTTCAGATGATTTATGAGTCATTTTAATAAACTGAATTAATTATTGTTTTTGTTGAATTTATTAGTCACTGAGTTCCTAATTCATTATTTTGGACCACATTACATTAATCCATATCACATACCAGGGCCTTAGCTTTTAGATTAAACAACCCGATGTCACCATGCAAGGCACACCGAAAAAAATTAGTGACCACGATCAGCAGTACTGTGTAAAACCACCTTTGGCCTTTGTATTAACCTCATTTCAGCAAGGAAGAGAGTCTATCAGTTTATTTTTAAAAAAATGGTTCAAATGGCTCTGAGCACTATGGGACTTAACATCTGATGAGGTTCAAAATGGCTCTGAGCACTATGGGACTCAACTGCTGTGGTCATCAGTCCCCTAGAACTTAGAACTACTTAAACCTAACTAACCTAAGGACGTCACACACATCCATGCCCGAGGCAGGATTCGAACCTGCGACCGTAGCAGTCGCACGGTTCCGGACTGCGCGCCTAGAACCGCGAGAGCACCGCGGCCGGCATCTGATGAGGTCATCAGTCCCCTAGAACTTAGAACTACTTAAACCTAACTAATCTAAGGACATTACATACAACCATGCCCGAGGCAGGATTCGAACCTACGACCGTAGCGGTCCCGCTGTTCGAGACTGAAGCGCCTAGAACCTCTCGGCCACACCGGCCGGCCAGTTTATTTAGCTATGACGTGTTCAACTGAAGACCATGTTGAACTAAACGTCCTGAATCATATTCACGGAGTAAACTGAATGAGTAGGTTCAAGTCATGGTAGGAAAAACATAAGAGAAGCACCTCCAGCCTGAAATGTACCCTCTACACACCGCAGATTAAACGTCTCATAGAGCTGTTGGTGCACTCGACATCTTGCATCAATTGAAAAGAGGCAAGATCATGACACGCTAAATGCCTCTAGTTAGCTGCTCTCCAGTTTCTATCCTATTTAGCCCATTGAAATCATGCAGTTTCAGTGCCACTATAAGCAATGGCCTTTTGCAAGGTATCGTACTCCAAATGCCCATTACATAGAGTTTTCTGTGCACTGTTGGAAATGGGTTGCATTCACTGACAGCAGCAAATCTTGTGTTTGAAAGCGACTGACATTGAAAACTAAAGGTAGCAAGCCGTTCGGCTTGTTTCTTTTCATTCAATATGATACTCGGTTTCAACTAGAGTATAATGAGGAAGCAGGATCTAGCAATGATAGCTTTGACAGTATGTGCTGACGTCTTGGAAACTTCTTAACTTATACAGTGTTTTCACACTTAACCTGGTATGGGATTGTTCTTTTCTTTTGTGAGAGACTTTGGGAATTGATGCATAATAAACTCAGGACAGGCAACGTAGGGCCCGGCAGAAAAACAGGGCTTGGTATGCAGGAGGGGCACAGGGGTCATGAAACCATCGCTGGGTCTGGCGGCAGGTAGGCAGAAGTGTGCTGGTCGGGTGAAAGTTGCGTCGTAAGATGGCACCTTAGCAGACAGTAGCACATTTCCGCTCTGGCTGGGCGAGTAGAGCTTGGAATGAGAGAAAAACTTGTATCAGCAGGAGGCCGGCGCTCTGCTATATTCTGAATAGTGTCTTCAGCAGATAAAAATCTCGAGCTTTCCAAGAAACATGAAGAGGCTGCAGAAGTAGTGACTAGCCTTGGACACAGTTTCTTTAACTTTCCCAGCACCTGGGAAGCAAGACTATTTGCTGAACTCGAAACACGCCAGTTAGTAAATGTATATGTGATGTCATGAGGCGAGACCATATAGAGGGAGTTTTTAAAGGTGAGGGAAGGTTAGAGAAGTCACTGGACCTTTTAGATGACATGATTTCTTAGCACAATTTCTACTGAAGAAGCAATTATGCAATTGGTGGACACAGAGGCCTCGTAAAATTGTTGATGGTCATGTTGTGTTGGCAGGAATAAAAGAGCAGTCTACTCAGTTCCGATGGACAAGAGGCGACTTTGATGTGAGTCTTGGTGCTGAACGCATCCCTGAAGGTTGTGGTCTCTACTGCAGTAGCTGATCGGGGGTCCAGTGTACAAGACTGCACAAACGTGATCCCAGTGTCGCAATTCAGAGAGCCAGCGATCGAGCCAACACACTGTTTATCTTCCGCTGATAATGTTTGAAGAGCAGAATAGCAGCACTGGCATGTTAGGAGGTTTGCTGATCGGAAATCGGTCTGAGCATTGTAATTATCCTTTCTACGTCCATCAGTGCACAGGCAATTGCATGCATCTTTTCAGTTTAACATTCAGCCAAGCAGTTTCTCACTGTTAATTGCTCGGTGGGAAATCGTTAGTTATTTCAGAAAACCAATTGCATTTACAGCTGCCGTTTTACGCTTTCGAAGTAACTTTGCCAACAGGGAGATTCACTTTGTTTGGAGTTCTTGGAACATTTTATATTTTAACTTTGTCTATTATCAGACAGTCAGATACGTTTCCATATTTGTGCCTTATTTGAATTATTCACATTTTGATTTTGTTAACACAGCAAGGATTTTCATTTTCAAAGTAGGTGTTCCCCCTTCAGCATCCCCAGCTAGGGCCTCAACATTTCATTGCATTTATAACTCGTTTGAGTACAGACTTTTAGACTGGTTCTTGAGGGAGAGTGTCCGTCTCATAATTGATTTTTAGATCCAAAATTTCACATCCAACACACGCAGAGTTTTGCGCGAAGTACGATACTCATCCCCAGTTCCTGTGGATTTGAATCTTTCTACGACTACTGACCTCGCTTCCAGCCAACTACAGTCCAATTTCTGTGTTGTTTGGTCTACTTAAAAATATGCAGCTTCATGTGCCGCTTAGAGCAATGACCTTTTGCCATTACATGCAGTTACCTTTGCAATGTTTGCTCTCAGACTGTTTGAAAAAGACCTGTATTCACTAAAAAAGGAAATTCTCGTCGTGTTCGAAACCGGTTGTCATTGGCAAGGCATGGCACTCGTATCAAGTTGACTAGCATATTTTTGCCATCACTCTCCGCAACCCGTATACACAGCTGCAAGTGGTATGCCATTCCTTGTAGATAGATTTGACTTCAGTTCATGGGCTCATGAAAATAGAATACTCAGTTCTGCCATTCTGTCATCTATCCACAACTCAGTGAGCAGCTTCGTACAAGCGGCTAGCAGGAACCAACCACGTGGTACCAGTCCCACGCCATCTACAATGCTGCGAAGCGACCAATGAGATTATCACTGTTTATGACAGTGATAAGTTGCACCATAAGTGCCTGACATCAAGCTGTGAAAGCGTATGCACAGCTAGCACAAACCCTTCCACTCCTGCAATTACTAAGCGAATCTAACGCTGTAATTGGTGTTACACATGTCAAAAGCACTTAAGGTAATGATTTGGTAACTGTTAAAGAAGTTTTGTTTATTTCTCTATTTAATATTATCTACTCCATTTGAAGTCATTGACAGACAGAACAACACTTTCAGGGTGCAAGGATATCAGTGATATGAATGGGTGAAAGGATGTCAAAGGTAAGGTTCTCTGATCACATTGCTATTCTCAGTGAAGAGGAAGAAGAATTTCAGGGTCTGTAGAATGGAGTGAACAGTCTAATGGGTGGACTGAAAGGAACTAGAAGAAATGCGAAAGTAATGAGAAGTATCAGAGTTGAGAATAGCCCAAAGTTTAACATTGGAGTTGATCACAAATGGGACAAAATTAAGGAATTTTGCTATTTTGGAAGCAAAATAACCCATGACGAACGATGCAAGGAGGACATAAAAAGCAGACTAGCACAGGAAAAGGGGTATTTCTGGGTGAGAGATGTCTACTAGTATCAAACATACGCTTTAATTTGTGGATTAAATGTGTTTTAGAATGTACGTTAGGAGCACAGCATTGCATGATAGTGAATCATGGACTGTGGGAAAACTGGAACAGAAGAGAATCGAAGCAGCTGAGATGTAATGTTACAAAAGAATGTTGAAACTTAGACGCACTGATTAGGTAACAAATGTAGAGGTTCTCCAGAGAATTGGCGAATAAACCAACATATGGAAAACAATGGCAAGGAAAAGGGACACGATGACAGAGTGTGTGTGAAGCATCAGAGAATAACTTCCATGGTATTGGAAATTTGTGTTAAGTTCGAATGGGACCAAACTGCTGAGATCATCGGTCCCTACGCTTACACACTGCTTAACCTAATTTAAACTAAGTTACGCTAAGAACAACACACACACCCAGGCCCTAGGGAGGACTCTAACCTACGACAGGAGGACGCGCTCGAACCGCGACAGGACGCCTGAGACGGCGGGAATTCGTGGCGGGCCGCATCAAACGAGTCATAAGACTGATAACTAAAAAAAAAAAATTATTGTGACCTTTTAAATGTCATAAGTGATGTGATTATATTTCTAGTGTCCAACAAGGGGACAGTGCCTGTTCTTCATCACCGATTTCTTTCAAATTTATGGTATATGCACAGCATGGCAGTGAAAGTGACATAAGTGCGAGCTACATATCGCCAAGCGTCTTGAAAAAACAACATCCTTGGCGCTGGTCGGACGAGGCATAAGACATTTGTGTTTGCGTAGTTTTCAGGCAGCGGTTGGCACAATATTTTCAATTTTCACGTTACTTGCACTGCAAGTAAACATAGATATTGATCAATATGTTGTATTTGACATGATGAAACCCAGTGTGTAGGCGAACAAATTTCATCGGTTAATGGACTCCTGACGACGACAAGCAAATCCACAATTATACGACGATATTTTTGAAGATGCAGAAGGAGTGCCATCGTATAGTATTAAAGTGATTTCCCCCACACGTCACCGTTAGGGAAATCGTGCAATGTCTGTTTTATCGTCAAAGAATTTGATCAAAAAGCTGAAAATCCTGTCGAGAGAGGAAAAACATCGCATCCCGAGAAGAGTGCATCAAAACACATTCCACTGCACATCACAAGCAATCCTCACCAACATTAGATGAAACAATGCGTTACGCATGGTTCCTGCCAAACTGTGCGATGAGAGAGAACCTTTTATGAAACTAAATTTGTTTTTCTATAGGAACTATAAAACTACTATGTAATAGTAAAAATGGGGCGTCTGACGTGTATTTATTAATATAAGTAATAAATTAAATTTAATTGTTCCAGTAGATGAGACATTGGGAAAACAAGCACAGGGGTAGAGGACAGGAAAAGGAAGTGAAGACGAATGTAGGGAGAGCAGGATAAGACGCGTGGTAGAATAAGAATATGAAAAGTAAAGATGAATTTGTAGGAGAAAGATAAATACACATATCAAAAAACGTTTTGCATCACCACGGTTCCCAGAGCTCCTGAGGATAACGTTGACTGTGGATATTGTATCACAGACACAGTCCCTTTGACTATTCAGAGACGTCACTAAAATCCCCCAAAGATGTAAACAACAATGCATGAGCAGCGCCTATTAGACGGAGGGGGTCCGACAACCGATCAGTTCCAGTCATTCCATCAGGAAGGAGGTACACGGCTCGTGTTGTCTGTAGTTCAACCATGCCTAGATGGTCAATACCGCGTTCGATCGCGTCCGCATTGTTACTTTGTGCCAGGAAGGGCTCTCAACAAGGGAAGTGTCCAGGCGTCTCGGAATGAACCAAAGGGATGTTGGTTGGACATGGAGGAGATACAGAGAGACAGGAACTGTCGATGGCATGCCTCGCTTTGGCCGCCCAAGGGCTACTACTGCAGTAGATGACCGCTGCCTACTGATTATGGCTTGGAGGAGCCCTGACAGCAAAGCCACCATGTTGAATAATGCTTTTCGTGTTGCCACAGGAAGTCGTGTTACGACTGAAACTGGGCGCAATAGGCTGCATGATGCGCAACTTCACTCCCGACGTTCATGGCGAGGTCCGCCTTTGCAACCACGACACCATGCAGCGCGGAACAGATGGGCCCAACAACACGGCGAATGGACCGCTCGGGATTGGCATCACGTTCTCTTCACCGATGAGTGTCGCCTATGCCTTCAACCAGACAATCGTCGGAGACGTGTTTGGAGGCAATTTGGTCAGGCTGAACGCCTTAGACACACTGTCCAGCGAGTGCAGCAAGGTGGAGGTTCCCTGCTGTTTTGGGGTGACATTATCTGAGGCCGACGTACGCCGCTGGTGTCATGGAAGGCGACGTAACGACTGCACGATACGTGAATTCCATCCTCCGACCGATAGTGCAACCATATCGGCAGCACATTGGCGAGGCATTCGTCTTCATGGACGACAATTCGCGCCCCCATCGTTTACAACTTGTGAATGACTTTCTTCAGGATAACGACATTGCTCGACTAGAGTGGCCAGCATATTTTCCAGACATGAACCCTATCGAACATGCCTGGGATAGATTGGAAAGGGCTGCTTATGGACGGCGTGACCCACCAAAAACTCTGAGGGATCTACGCCGAATCGCCGTTGAGGAGTGGTACAATCTGGACCAACAGTGCCTTGATCAACTTGTGAATAGTATGCCACGACGAATTCAGGCATGCATCAATGCAAGAGGACGTCCTACTGGGTATTAGAGGTACCAGTGTGGACCGCCACCGCTGAAGGTCTCGCTGTATTGTGTTACATCACGCAATGTGTGGTTTTCATGAACACCAAAAAGGGCAGAAACGATGTTTATGTTGATCTCTATTCCAATTTTCTGTACAGGTTCCGGAAGTCTCGGAACCGAGGTGATGCAAAACTTTTTTTTGATGGGTGTAGAAGAAAATGAATTCGGAGCAGTTGAAGATAAAGGAAGTCAAGGAAAGGAAAAGGAGATGTAGGAACTTAAGGAATAAGAGGAAGGTAAGAAGAAATTCAATAAAAATTAGAAAATTAAAATAAAATTAGCTTATTTTATGGTAAATGTATTTCAAAAGTATTGATCTGTTGAAAGCCCTATCCTCACATTTTCGTTTTCATTCTGTTAATTTGGTGAGTCAAATCATTTTCGGGTGTTGTAGAGATCTTAGCCTCGCTTCTGGTGCTTTAATGTGTTCTGTGCTACACGTTAGAAGTTTCACGTTACATCATTTCACTTACAATTGACGAGATAGCGTTCTAATTATCTATACGCTTTTTCGGTGGATAAATTTTCTGAAACTTCTTAGTTTTGGAGAAGGAAGAATCGGGGAAAAGGGACTGTAAACTTGGTTTAGGGACTGACACAACGTAGTAAGTACTCGATTTTCAGTAGAAACCATATTATCTCGCACCCGGACTGGTTTTATTTAGCACTAAATAAGACAAACGAGATAAGTAGCATATTTAACTGCTATAAGGATTCCCAAAAAATAAAATCAGGTTGGGGTACCGCGACGTCAGTTCTCAAACAAATTATTTCTAATAGCGTACGTTTTTTAAAGTCAGAGCGGACAGAGTTTCACGTAATCAGCGTCCTTAATTCTTCGATGCAACTGGAGCAGTAATACATAGGCTACAGCATCCTCGTAGAGCAGTAAGCAGCATATAACTATTAAGGTTTGTTGACCTTCTGTTATATCAAACTGAGCAGATGGCCAATGAATAAACATGTGACATATGCAGACATAAGTGTTCTTGGTGAGCTGACCTACCGAATTTTTCTCGGCTTATCGCTTAGCGAAAGCCTCTAGTAAGTGAAACGTTAGGACACATGTTTACTCTTCGTCTTCGGTCAAATATAAGGGGTAAGCATCCTTTAAAATGTTTACGCGTTTTGACTATTCTGCTTGACTGTTATTCGAGAAGTTTCCACCTGCGATCTAACAGCCTTGGCGTTAACGCGTGTGGCATTTCAGATACGTCGTGAGCTTACTCATGGATCGATTCAAAACTAGCTAAGACTGTTGGTGTATTCGCTGGAATTCGTGTAATTATACGAGAAGTAATATGAGAAAGCATGTGATAATCAAAGGTTACTGGAAGAATTGGTGGTGATGAGTTTTCACTAACGTTGAAAGTAAACATATGACCGTAACACCATCTAAAAATATGGAAATTTGTAGTTTCGAAATTGGAATTTGACAAATTTGCCATTTAGCGAAAAATGTACACACTCTTTATTCTTATGCTCTTCACGGGTATGCTGCCGGATATGATCGTCTTCACTACACGATATTTCGGCCATCCATCTGGCCACCATTTTCAGGTGCGATAGCTGAGTACACAATATAATGCGTGTCCGGCAGCATATCCGTGAAAAGCATGAACATGTAAGACGCCTGGAAAATCTACGGAATCACAATGTACACACTGTTGTCTTTGGAACCACTTATTAACCGATTATACATTGAAAAGCCGGAAAAAAATTAGCAAGAAAATTCTTTGTCTGCGCAATGGGACAGGGACTCCCATCCAGGAAAGTATACGAAGAGGGAGGCTCAACGAACTCCGTTTAAGGTAAAATGTATGTCCTTCGTTTTTGCTGCGTGATGTATGTGTTGCAAAATACAGTACAAAGATGTCGAAAATGGTCTTCACGGGGACTTGATAGTTACTCTATCTAGTAAACAAGTAAATAGGGAATTGTAGAGGCTTTTTGCCATTCCTTTGCGTTATTACGTACTGCGAACTATGCGTAAACAGCAGCAGGCATATTCCACATTTCTAAATAGACGAAAAACATTTGACACGGTGCTCCACTGCAGATGTTAACAAAGGATCGTGCATATGGAACAGCTTCGCAGATGTGTGTGCGGCTCGAACACTTCGTAAGCAGTAGAAGCCAGTACCTTGTCCTCGACGGCAAGTGTTCATCGCTCATTCTCGTCTGGAGTGCCCTAGGGAAACGTGATAGAACCGCTATTGTTTTCTATATACATTAATGATCTGGCGGACAGGGTGGACAGCAATCTGCAGCTGTTTGCTGATGATGCGGTGGTGTACGGGAAGGTTTCGCACTTGAGAGAATGTAGGAGGATACAAGATGACTTAGACAAAATTCCTAGTTGGTGTGATGAATGGAAGCTAGTTCTGAAGATAGTAAAATGTAAATTAATGCAGATGAATAGGAAAAACAACCCCGTAATGTTGGAATACAGTATAAGTAACGTGCTGGTTGACACATTCACGCTTCTGAATATCTGGGAATATGGTTGCAAACCGATATGAAATGGAACGAGCGTGTAATGACTTTTGAAGGGGGGGGGGGGGGCGGAGCGAATGGACGATTTCGGTTTATTGGGAGAATTAGGAAAATGTGGTTCATTTCTAAAGCAGACTACATGTAAGACACTAGCGTGACCTATTCTTGAGTGCTGCTCGAGTGATTGGGATCCGCAGCAAGTTGAGGTAAAGGGAGACATCGAAGGAGTTCCGAGGAGGGCCCCAAGATTTCTTAACGGTAGGTTCGAACAACACGCAGGTTGATGCTTCAGGAACTCAAATGGGAATCCATGGAGGGAGAGCGACGTTCTTTTCGAGGAAGGCTGTTGAGGAAATTTAGAGAACCGGGATTTTAATGTGACTGCCGAACGATTCTATTGCAGCCAACCTACATTTCGCGTAATGACCACGGCAATAAGAGACATTAGGCTAATACGAAGGCATGTAGACAGTCGCTTTTCCCTCTGTCTATCTGGGAGTGGAACACAAAAGGAAACGACTAGGAGTGGTACAGCGTACCCACCGCCTCGCACCGTACGTTGGCTTGCGGAGTTTTTATGTAGGTGTATACGTGATCTTGCGGTAGCGTTCTCGCTTCTCGATTCCCGGCGGGGTTAGGGATTTTTCCTGCCTCGTGATGACTGGGTGTTGTTGTGTCGTCTCCATCTTCACCATTCATCCCCATTACTGTCGGAGGAAGGCAATGGCAAACCACTTCCGCCAGTACCTTGCCTAGTACAGCGGTGCGGGTCCCCCGCATCGTCCCCTACGCTCCTCGGAGAATGGGACCTCATCATCATCATCATTCGTAGATGTACTGTTACAGAGCTTCACAACTAACCCATAAGAATACCAGTTTCTCTCTCTTCTCTCTGGTTTTTTGTTTTTTAATGGGTGAGACAGGTACAACGAAAACCAGCAGTCGAGATCTCTGTTTAGCACAAGAGTAAACTCAAGTTCTCGATCCATTTGTCTTGCCGATGATGTCATTGTATATTGACCAATAGCTACTCATCAGCACAGAATGAACTACTTATTAAATTTCCACTTAACTCGCACAACGGCAAAAATAATTAGATTATACGTCGTAATTTCAGGACAGATTAAAACAGTGTGCCAGATCTAGAACTAAATGCGAACTTATCCTTCACGGACAATGCTGTTGTTCACTGAGCTGTTGAGGCATTACTCACAATCTGCCCTGAGAGTTTTACATATTCGAAGGATTTCACTCCTACTACATTATAGTTATCTTCTTTCTGCCCACTATACCAGTGCTAAAACGATTCCTGTAATTTGCTTGATGCCTTCTGTCCATTATTTTGGTTTTGCAGCTCCTTCTCCAATACATACTTTACAATGAGTAGAGCCTTTCTTTCATTTTTGCTTTTCGTGTCCACACTTCTGCCCCAAAAGTACAGCGCTTTCTACAAAACTAGTGAATACTCGTTTCTTTGTTGTTTTGGATATTCTATTATTCCATAATATTTGATGTAGCTGCTTAATTATGACTGTCTCTTTATTTTATCTTATACATCTTGAATATACTTCCCATATTCTCAGAGTAGGCGCAGAACTTACATGAGATTTACTACAATAATTCGTTTCTCGGTTCTGAAGAAATGTTTTTCGACTCCTACGACCATGCACTGCGTTTTACGAACCTTATCTGGACACGTCACTCCTCGTATTCCTCCACAAATTCTCTAAAAATATACCTAATGTTTTCTTGATTCTTGGATGCAGTCACTTACTAGGCTGATATAACAAAATTAATTCCTACTTCCATACTTATGCTTTGACATTTCTTGCTCCAGTTTTAAGGGCCTTCTCAATAAATGTTTTTCACAACATAGGATGGATGCAACAGTCTTGTCTCAGTCCCTTGTTAACTAATTTCCGAACACGGTTACCTATTTTGACTAGTTTTATTATGTTTATAGATCATTTTAACTGCAGTGTAAGCTGCAGAAACCTGTTTGTCTTCCATAGCTTTCCATAAAACCTTACGTGTCACCAGTCACTGTGAAGAAGTGGACACAGGAGATCACTTCTCAGACAGATTGGGCCCTAGCACAATGGCAGGCAAACGTTCGCGTGCAGCATCCTGATGGAGTAGCAATGGATCGGTCGCAGACGGTAAACTCCTGCATCTCTCCACCCCGTTCGTGACCGCTCTGAGAGAGATTTGTTCAGATGGTTCAAATGGCTCTAAGCATTTTGGGAATTAACATCTGAGCTCATCAGTTCCCTAGACGTAGAACTACCTAAAGCTAACAAACCTCAGGACACCACACACGTCCATGCCCGAGGCAGGATTCGAACCTGCGACCGCAGCACCAGCGCGGTTCCGGACTGAAGCGCCTAGAACCGCTCGGCCACAGATGCCGGCAGAGATTTGTTCCTGCCGTATTTCGTCAACTATCAAGTATATATCACTGTACGTCACCAGACAATGGAAGGATCGTTTATTTACGATCAGTGTTGGTGACAATAAACCCCAACGAAATAACACAATTTGCAATCACTCTTAATGCCCTAGGAAGTGCGTGTCTAGGCGCTGTGCGACTCCTGATAGATGCGCAGTTCCTCAGAGACTGATTCTATAAACGACGACCCCCACTGCCCTTCCCTGAGACGGCGTCGGGTAGGTTCGGTGAATGAAGCTGACGCAAGTGTTACGGAAAAACAGTTGCTTCAGATAGTTTATTTTCTTTCCGCTAGAGATTCACAAGCGGACCAACTGCTTGGAGAAGCTCCATATAGAAGACGAATGTTTGGCTTAGCTCGTTTATTATGTCAACAGCGGGTTTAGAAAAACTTGAAGAGTGCAGCGCAGCGCTGCAAATCCCAGGAGGACAAGGCATCGACTGCAGCGGCAGCTGGTACGTGGAAAACAGTGCTGTGGACGCCCGACGCCTGCTGACTTTTTGTAGTTTGCAAGCTTGGTGCTACCGCCACAACTTCTTCTTTCCCGACCTGGAAAAATTCTAGCTCGAGTCTCCACGGTGTGGCGCCTACGTCAGTGTAGCAACAGCTCAGCGTAGTGGAGTTGGCCGCTTTTCCATTGCATTCGGGACACCCATACATAGCGTGCATATCGGTCTACCCTTCATCGGTAAAGCTATTCATACTGCTATGTATCACTGTCAACACACAAATAACACTACCGTGGCAAAACAGACAAGAGACACAATAGAGTACTATCGAATGCAAGCTTGAGGGCGAAGATAAAAGCGGACGTTAATGTCAACAGAGCTAACGAGGTACTGTCAGTTCTTTTCCATAAGAGTCCGCAGCTCGTGGTCGTGCGGTAGCATTCTCGCTTCCCCCGCCCGGGTTCGCGGGTTCGATTCCCGGCGGGGTTACGGATTTTTCTCTGCCTCGTGATGACTGGGTGTTGTGTGATCTCCTTAGGTTAGTTAGGTTTAAGTAGTTCTAAGTTCTAGGGGACTGATGACCATAGATGTTAAGTCCCATAGTGCTCACAAGGGAACCTCCCCATCGCACCCCCCTCAGATTTAGTTATAAGTTGGCACAGTGGATAGGCCTTGAAAAACTGAACACAGATCAATCGAGGAAACAGGAAGAAGTTGTGTGGAACTATGAAAAAAATAAGCAAAATATACAAACTGAGTAGTCCATGTGCAAGATATGCAACATCAAGGATAATATGAGCTCAGGAGAGCCGTGGTCACGTGGTTAGCGTGAGCAGTTGTGAAACGAGAGGTCCTTGGTTCAAGTCTTCCTTCGAGTGAACGTTTAATTTTTTATTTTCATACAATTATTATCTGTCCGTACGGTCGAAGCTGCACAGGTACACAGAGCAGTATTGTTTACGTGATCGTGTGTCAATTATCAAAGTTCAGGCACTCACACATAATCAATTTCGCTCTCCAAAATGCCAGGACATGTTCAGATTTGCTTGGACATATGCAGGATTTTACGGTCTACACACGGAAAAATTTGAAAACGTAAAAAACATATGTTTTGACAGAGAACAGGGAAAACTGTACGACTGTGAAACTGTTGCATTCATTTGTTGCAGTTTATGTGACAAACTCTTATGTTTTCATCACTTTTTTGGTAGTGATTATCACATCCACAAGAAATCCTAAATCGGGCAAGGTACAAGAATCTTTTTACCCATTCGCCAAGCGTACAAGTTAGGTGGGTCGACAATATATTCCTGTCATGTGACGCACACGCCGTCACCAGTGTCATATAGGATATATCAGACGTGTATTCCTGTGGAGTAATCGGTTGACCTATGACCTTGCGATCAAATGTTTTCGGTTCCCATTGGAGAGGCACGTCCTTTCGTCTATTAATCGCACGGTTTTGAGGTGAAGAGAGACGTCAATGAACGAACGGTCAGATCATAACTTTGCGAAAATAAAGAAAGTAAACTTTTCACTTGAAGGAAGACTTGAACTAAGGACCTCTCGTACCGCAGCAGCTCACGCTAACCACGGGACCACGGCGCTCCTGAGCTCATATTATCCTTGATGTTGCATATCTTGAGCATGGACTACTCAGTTTGTATATTTTGCTTATTTTTTTCATAGTTCCACACAACTTCTTCCTGTTTTCTCGATTGATCTGTGTTCAGTTTTTCAAGGCCTGTCCACTGTGCCAACTTATAACTAAATCTGAGGGGGGTGCGATGGGGAAGTTCCCTTGTCAGAGCCCTTTTTCCATAAGATTTGTCACTGAGAATTTCAGAGCATGTTATTAACACGTAAGTCAAATTGAATCTCTCTCTCTTGTAATGCCGTGACGAGCTTCTGGAGGTAAAATAAGCGGCAAAAGTGTTTATTTATTACATGTTGGCACTCTAATAATCCACTATCCTTCCTGTATACATTTCCTGGGCGCATGAATGAGTGAATTATTCTGTTTTGAAAGTTCTGCGATGGTCCAGAGAGTAACATATGTATCACCCTAACCTCATTCTGGTAGTTGGGAGTAAACGCAGCATTAGCCAGTTATGCACCTTTGCTCTTAAACATCGCTCAACTGCAGTTGGCAGCCACTAACTGTAAAGGAAGGTACGAGCACATCAGATATGTTCACCCATATGAGAGTGGCTCGAAGACTTCTTGCGTAATAGAACGCAGTATGTTGTCCTCGACGGCGAATGTTCATCAGAGACAAGGGTATCGTCAGACGTGCACCAGGGAAGTGTGACAGGACCGCTGTTGTTCTCTGGGTACATAAATGATCTGGCGGACACGATGGGCAGCAGTCTGCGGTTGTTTGCTGATGATACAGTGATGTACGGTAAGGTGTGGAAGTTGAGTGGCTGTAGGAAGATACAAGACGACTTAGACAAAATTTCTGATTGGTGTGATGGATGGTAACTAGTTCTAAATGTGGAAAAATGTATGTTAATGCGAATCAGTAGGAAGAAAAAAACTGTAATGTCCGGATACGCTATTACCAGTGTCCTGCTTGACACAGTCAAGTCGTTTAAATATCTGGGCGCAACGTTGCACGTCGATGTGAAATGGAACGAGCACGTGAGAACTGTGGTAGGGAGGGCGAATGGGCGATTTCGATGTATTGGGAGAATTCTGGGAAAGAGCGGTCCACCTGTAAGGAAAACTGCGTATAGGACACTTGTGCGACCTATTCTTGACTACTGTTCGAGAGTTTGGGATCCGTACCAGGTCAGATTGAAGGAAGACATCGAAGCAATTCAGAGGCGGGCACGCCGGCCGCTGTAGCCGAGTGGTTCTAGGCGCTTCAGTCCGGAAGCAAGTGGCTGCTACGGTCGCAGGTTCGAATCCTGCCTCGGGCGTGGATGTGTGTGATGTCCTTAGGTTAGTTAGGTTTACTTGGTTCTAAGTCTAGGGGACTGATGAACTTAGATGTTAACTCCCATAGTGTTTAGCGCCATTTGAACCATTTTCAGAGGCGGGCAACTAGCTTTATTACCGGTAGGTTCGAAGAACACGCAAGTGTTACGGAGATGCTTTGGGAATTCAAATGGGAATCCCTGGAGGAAGGGCGATGTTCTTTTCGAAAAACACTATTTAGAAAATTTAGAGAACCGGCTTTTGGAGCTGGCGGCAGAAAGATTCTACTGCCGCCAACATACATTCCACGTCAGGACCACGAAGATAAGATTCGAGAAACTGGGGCTCATACGGAGGCATTTAGACAGTCGTTTTTCCCTCGCTCTGTTTGCAAATGGAACAGGAAAGAAAATGACTGTTAGTGGTACGGAGTACCCTCCACCCGAAAGGTATGGCTGCTTGCGGCGCATATATGTAGCTGTAGATGTAGATGTAACTGTACACCTCTCGCCATCACTTCTCGGGGAAGTCGTCCGACCGAAATTGCGAACAGTCAATACTTTTGCGTTGAAGTTGCGTGGATATAGAGCGGAAACCTTTGTCAACTATCTGGTGTAGCTTGGAGTTGGTAACTGTAGTGAGCTTAAGTCTGTTTCGATCGTGAGTGCAACTCAGTAGATTATTGCATTAAGCCGAATTTTGGCCGACCGTGGTGGCCGACCGTAGTGGCCGACCGTGGTGGCCGAGCGGTTCAAGGCGCTTCAGTCCGGAACCGCGCGACCGCTACGGTCTCAGGTTCGAATCCTGCCTCGGGCATGGATGTGTCAGGGATTTTTTCTGCCTCGTGATGACTGGGTAGTTGTGTGATGTCCTTAGGATAGTTAGGTTTAAGTAGTTCTAAGTTCTAGGGGACTGATGACCTCAGATGTTGAGTCCCATAGTGCTCAGAGCCAATCCGAATTTCACGCGTATGTCGCGGTTTCGGGTCGAAGCCTTTGCCCATGATGATATGCAAACACGTGTATCTACAGACCCATATATCTAGTCTCTCACGATTGTTTCATTCCTGAACCAAACGCCTACTCATTAACGAAGCTTTCGGAGATCATTCCTACGATATTAACATGGTGTTAACATGTTAAGCAGTGTCTTTGATCTTGATCCTTTGTAGTCATGCCACGTGGAACAGCGGTCAGTCTAAGAAGGGTTTGTGATGATTAAATGAAATGATTATCTCCTTCAGCGACGGGTTTGGTTAATTTGCATACCTCATCATGTGGGTATCTAACCCGAGTTAACGTTTCCTTTCCGGTATTGAACACAATCATCGAGATCAGACCACCCCACGTTTACTCTGTCTTGCACCCAGAAATCAATGGTTGGTATTGTATTACGTGAGATTACGGTATGTGAGATTCATGGTGTGTCTGGTTGTCCTGTTGGATTTACGGAAGTCCGTCGGAATGCGCAATGGACATGAATGGATGCAGGTGATCAGACAGGATGCTTACGTACGTGTCACCTGTCAGAGTCGTATCTAGACGTGTCGGGGGTCCTGTATCACTCCATGCGTACACGCCCCACGCCATTACAGAGCCTCCACCAGCTTGAACAGTACCTTGCTGACATGCAGGGTCCATGGATTCATGAGGTCGTCTCCATACTCTTACACGTCCATCCGCTCAAAACAGTTTGAGACGAGACTCGTCCGACCGGGCAACATGTTTCTAGTCATCAACAGTCCAATGTCGGTGTTGACGGGCCAGGGGAGGTATAAAGCATTGCGTTGTGCAGTCATCAAGAGTACACAAGTCATTCTTTGGCTTCAAAAGCTCTTATCGCTGATGTTTCGTTGATTGGTTCGTACGCTGACGCTTGTTGATGGACTGTCATTGAAATCTGCAGCAATATGCGGAAGGGTTGCACTTGTGTCACCCTGAACGATTCTCTTCAGTTGTCGTTGGTCCCGTTGCTGCAGTATCTTTCTCTGGTCGCAGCAATGTCGGAGATTTGATGTTTTTCCGGATTCCTTATATTCACGGTACACTCGTGAAATGGTCGTACAGGAAAATCCCCACTTCATAGCAACCTCGGAGATGCTGTGAACCATCGCTCGTGCGGCGAGCGTGACGCCACGTTGAAACTCACTTAAATCTTGACAACCTGCCATTGTAGCAGGCAGTAGCCGATCTAACAACTGCGCCAGACACTTGCCTTATGTAGGCGTTGCCGACCGCAGCGCCGTATTCTGCCTGTATTTGAATACGCATGCCTATAACAGTTTCCTTGGTGCTTCACTGTAGCTTCATATTCAATTATAAAACTCGTCTGGACTGTTGTAGAAGAGGCCTAATCTCACTTTAGACATGGCACACGGTGAACTCATATGGGAAATGGTACGAAATTTAGTAAGTGATTCAGTTTTCTTTTTGCTTGCTTCCTGTAGCTGCGTATTTTTTTCAGAGCACAAGGTTTTAAAAGTTCTACCTGTTCACCTGTATCAATTAAATTTTGCTTTAACTTACCAGCTATTGGAAGGAAGCACAGTGAACACAATACCGGCTAGGAACAGAACACTGCCCTATAAATGAGCTATGGAAAATTAATTTTATTTCCGAATTCAGAAAATAATGTTGACAAAACAGTTGAGGTGGAGGTGATTTACTATCAAGCGACCTTCGGCAAGAAGTAGGGGCGTATTGTACCGTATTACACACGAATAACGTTCAAAGGTTATTTTGGTTGTATCCTGCGCATGCTGACCCTGCTCTGCAGGCGATGAAAAGCTGTGGACGGTGAACTTACCTGAGGCCTTCCTCAAGAGGGCACCCGCTCGCCTGTCAACACGCCGTGTCCTCCTCATCGATCATCCGAGGGGGAGAAATGAGGGGAGAGACTGTCCTCCAAGCAGCTCACCACGAAGGTCGAAAGCAGCAACGCAGTATGTAGCACACCTGCGCCCGGCTGTGAAACCGATTTTGTGAAGTAACTGGCCATTCATTCTTAGTTTTTCTCTAAGCTACATTTCTTCGGTACCACCAAAGCATTCCTGGAATTTAAATGAAAATATCACTCCATAGAATAATTCAACCGATACGTAAAACGGCAGCTGAATGATTCGTTTCTTTCCCCAACAACCAACTGAATCGACTGTTTCCATTCGGTTGTTCCTATCGGTAGTTCAAGCTAAACCTTTGTTGTGACAGTGGAAAAGCGTTCGAACGAACAAGAAAAGCTCCCTTCGCATTACTTCAGTTATTTGTTGCTATTATTGTTTGTTTCGCACAATACCAATATAAAAAACAACGCAGACATGGCAGAACGGACGACTGTGATAATCCCCCTACAGTAGCTTAAGAAACCCATCACTGATATATATATTGTCTATCCCAATATCCCCCCACCCCCCCAATACAGATCCAATCTATCTGTAGCATACAAACCTACCATATGACATGTACAAAGGAAGAAAAGTGCTCAGGGCTACACTGAGTCTTACAAAAACAGGAGGAATATTATCAAAATGACAAAAGTAGAGGTTGGATTTTACAACAAGCATTCTCTCAATTTCATCAACGTAATATGCAAAATATCAAAAGGTATCATACTAATCCTAAACATATTATATAAAAAGACAAAATTAAGAAAAATGACAATTGTTAGTATCTGTGTGTTGCCTCCATAGGCAACAACCCTACCACAACAAAGGTCAAAATTTAATAATGATTGTGGTGTTGCTCACGCTGCTAAATACTGCATTTTCGGGCAACAACGAAGTTATTATGTGGCAGGTGTCATTAGAGCACAGTTATTAAAGTCATTTCATGTAATAATGAATAAACTAGGCACTCATCTTTTCGTGTTTCCAACGCTGGTCTCGTTGTAAAATCATGGCTCAATCGTCGAAAATCTAGGTGCTGATGATTCCAAGCTCGGATGCAAAAAGACCTAGGTTTTATTCTGCTATATTCAAAAGTTTTATAGATGCGCTTCACAAACCGTTCTTGAAGATAAAACCTTTCAAAGTTAGCACAATAGTGATGTAAAATAAAATAATCAGCACTCCGAATTTAAGTTACACTTCCTTTTTATTGCTTTTGTTGCAATATCACGTAACACACAAAACATCACTTCACAATACAAAACGTACTTGAAAACATCTTCCTCACAGTCACTGTTAAAGTTCACATTTTATAAGCTGACTACAATATGCGTCTTTCCAACATGACGTCCAAGACTTGACTTTTTCAAGGTCCGACTCTCTAACAACTAACTAATAATCGCTTACGCGCCCAAAAATCAGAGTTACAGGTACATCAAAGATCATAGTGACAAAAGAAAGAATACACATAAGAATAATATTGCAATATAAACATATCGATGTACCACAAATGAAATCAAATCTGAATGTTGTCTCAGAAATATGTCAAGTAGTTAACAGAAACACAGTAGAATATCGCTGGTATCGAGAGGTTGAGTTGAGGTGCCGTAATGGTTACGTAATTCAAGTACCATTACACTTGGTACAAGGGAGGATATAGTTTCGAATTATCTGTATGTAAGATACTATTGCAGGCTATTACTTTCTGATAAAGTTTGAAGGTACATTTCAGGGTCCAGCGAATGTCGACATGGCTTATGCTCAAAGTAAAGAGGATTACGTTACAGGAAGAAAAAATCGTAAAGCATGGCGAGTTGAAGAGCGAGAGGGCTATCCTGGTAATTAACACGCAACAAATAAATGTTACAAAAATAAATATGATTAAAACATAACCGCAATAACAATAACGATTAAAATTAATGATGATTGTAGAATGCTACAGCTATCAAAAGACATATTTGCTTATTTGACATTCAGTGAACTAGGCATGACCTCGAATTATGTCACTTTATACGAAAAATTTGGCGCTCTTTTCACATCTTGATTCAAATATTAGTGTTGTAATTTCAAAAAATCACTTCAACCGCCAAATACACCTTGAAAATAACGTTCTAGGTCAGGGCCATTAATAGCAACTTCCCGCGTTATTCCCCATTATCGATAAAAATGACCCATGACGCGGTTCGTGTATACAGTGTACATGAAATAGAAGAATGAGAAGGTAAACGAAGGGATGGGCGGGAAAGTAGTGACTTTCAGCATCACTGGGCAGTATATGGAAATTCAACGGCGGAAGTTGAAAATTTGTGCTGGACCGTGATTCGAACCCTTGCCTTAACCTTTTTCCCGGAACTCGATCGCGGATTTTCCACTTATCACCAGAGGTCACCTTAACTACTTTTTTTAACGATCTATCAACTTATTTTACTATACAGAAAATGCAAGTACCAGAGGAAAACGACGGACACGGTCAATTTCAGGCTGGGTTGAGACAAGGTAGGCAGGGATGGGATCCTGAGGCCTGGCCGCGATGCCTCCTCCCCGCCTGTAACTGCGCCGGTCCCTCAAATGCTAATGATCTTGTTTTAATTTTTTAATTTTTTATTTTTTTCAGTTTTTGGGAATCCTTACCAGTTGCTACACAAAAAGAAAAAAAAAACCGAAACAGAATCGCAGTTCGTCCCATGTGGTTTCCACCACTCAAAATAGATAAAGTACAGTCGTTGCCTACAGAAATGTTGTTCCTTTTTATTTAGAAGAAAAACAAGGAAACCCGAGCCAGAAAAATGCAATAAACTGCTAACAATGCTGCTGAACGGAACTATGACGAGAATACCGCATGGACCAGTTAACTCAAACGATACCTTGACGACGAAATACAAGGTTAAAATCACGATACGGTGGCAGCCGCAAACACGTCCAGTATGCAGTGGCCATATACTGGTGGAAGGCACGCGGGTCCCTGCACTTCTCTCCATCTACAGTGTAATAAACATAGTGGCCTAACAACTGTGCAAAGGAATTTGAATTTGCTCTTGGAAAGCAGGAGGAGTCTGTATACAAAAGGATATCAGTCGAAAAGGCAGTCTCAACGGATCGAGTAGAAACGTTAACTATTTTTAAACCCGTTAAAGTTCTCTTTTTGACCATTACAGGTAAATTTGTGTGGTGGCGTCTTTCTGGCGGGACACTTACTACATCGATCCGCGACACTAAGTCCAGTGCGAAATAGGTGCTCGTTGGTGGATAACAGTGTGTACAACATGATACCACGAGGACGCCATCACCATTGGTGAAACAGGAAGACTCAGATGAAATCAAACCATCTGCTATGGTGTTTGCGATGACGCCCGTTCAATCGACGATGTATAGTCAATCGCTCTCCCAAGTGTTAAGGAAGATTTGGTAGTGAGATGCTGCCCCTGTAGAATATCAGCCCCCAAATAACAGACAGCAATATAAAACTCAAGGACGTGTTGTAACTGGGAATTCACTCGACCAACATCGATAGGATGATCAAGACTGCCTGGCTGCACACAGTAAAATAACCGAGAATTGAATGTTTGGGTTGAGTGAGAGATAATCGGCACGTTGCGCCGAACAAATAACCTCTCATGGAACGTGCACTCGCAACCACCTTGTATCGTAATCGATAAAAGTGATACTCCCACTGTGTCGTCGATAGTTAGGATGCTATAACGTAGGTGCACGCTCTCGTTAGTTGGCACTACGAGAGAAGACTAACTACACCGACCACAGCGCCCTCTGGCCGACGCTGTGGAACTCAGGGAGTGCCGCCTTGAT
Organism: Schistocerca serialis cubense; assembly: GCF_023864345.2. NCBI lineage: Eukaryota > Metazoa > Arthropoda > Insecta > Orthoptera > Acrididae > Schistocerca > Schistocerca serialis. Next base: position 164,793,407 of record NC_064644.1, on the reverse strand, counting down.
TTCTGCCCATTTTCATTAAGAGCAGACGGCCTCTAAACATCACTTCTACTATCGAGTGAGCTAGCCTTGCTATTGAGACCTTGTATTAGATTAGACATGGACTACGGCTTCGCAACTACGTGCCCATCCTAGCCAAAGTTATGTATGCATTTGTTTTTGACTCTAGTAAAAGTGTTAAAGTCACATGCAGTACCGAAGTGCTTCACCTCTCCTGCTCCTACTAGCTTTTTTCTCTCTCGGCCTATATTACACAAGCAGTTCACAGGAGCAGACCCACGTGCCGCCTATCCAGGCGCGATACAAAACTCATAAGAAACGTCTAGAGAGCTGTTTTAATTTCCTAGCCATTATCACGGGAAGGAGAAAGATATAAGCGATGTAATACACTTTGCACGAGATGTAGGTATCCAGAATCAGATCTTTCTGAAGCAGGTTAAGGGAACGTCGTTCATGTTCCACTATAGCTCCTTGTATCCTTCCTGTAAGCGACTTCCAATCAAGTTTAGCAATCTGGAGTAGAGAACGGTCAATTATCACTCCAAAAGATATTTTTCCTACTAATCTGCATTAATTTACATTTTTCTACCTTCAGAGGTAGCAACTAGAAATTTTGTCTAAGTCATCTTGTATCCCCCTACAGTCACTCAACAGCGAAACCTTCCTGTACACCACAGCATAATCAGCAACCAGCCGCAGATTGCTGTCCACCCTGGCCGCCATATCATTTATGTCTGTAGAAAATAACAGGAGTCCTATAACACTTTTCGTTTCAATCCCACAAATCAACCAATCCTATAACACTTCCCTGTGGTACTCCTGACGATACCCTTGTCTGAGATGAGCACTATCTGTGGAGGACAACGTACTGGGTTCTGCTGCTCACGAAGTGTTCGATCCATTAGCAGATCTGCAAACGATCGTTTACATTACAGCCTACTACGGACTATGTTTTCTTTCATTAACTAGTCGTATTTTAATGCGTTGAATGATGCCCAGTGGCGGGATCTACAAAGGGGATGTGTTTTTAACCATCTACATCTACATCTACATGGATACTCTGCAAATCACATTAAGAGCCTGGCAGAGGGATCATCGAACCACCTTCACAATTCTCTACTATTCCAATCTCGTATAGCGCGCGGAAAGAATGAAAACCTATATCACTCCGACCGAGCTCTGATTTCCCATATTTTATAGTGGTGATCGTTCCTCCCTTTGTAGGTCGGTGTCAACAAAATACTTTCGCATTCGGAGGAGGAAGTTGGTGACTGGAATTTCGTGAGAAGATTCCGTCGCAACGAAACACGCCTTTCTTTTAATGATGTCCAGCCTAAATCCTTTATCATATCTGTGACACTATCTCCCGTATTTCGCGATAATACAAAACGTGCTGCCTTTCTTTGAACTTTTTCGATGTACTTCGTCAGTCCTATCTGGTAAGGATCCCACACCGCGCAGCAGTATTCTAAAAGAGGACGGACAAGCGTAGTGTAGGCAGTCTCCTTAGTAGGTCTGTTACATTTTCTAAGTGTCCTGCCAATAAAACGCAGTCTTTGGTTAGCCTTCCCCACAAGATTTTCTATGTGTTCCATCCAATTTAAGTTGTTCGGAATTGTAACACCTAGGTATTTAGTTGAATTTACGGCTTTTAGATTAGACTGATTTATCGTGTAACGGAGGTTAGAATTCCTTTTAGCACTCATGTGGATGACCTCACACTCTTCGTTATTTAGGGTCAACTGTCACTTTTCGCACCATTCCGATATTTCTTCTGATGACTTTATTAGTCGATAAACGATAGCGTCATCTGCAAACAACAGAAGACGGCTGCTCAGATTGTCTCCCAAATCGTTTATATAGATATGGAACAGCAAAGGGCCTATAACACTAACTTCGGGAACACCAGAAATCACTTCTGTTTTACTCGATGACTTTCCGTCAGTTACTACGAACTGTAACCTCTCTCACAGGAAATCACAAATCCAGTCACATAACTGAGACGATATTCCATAAGCACGCAATTTCACTACAAGCCGCTTGTGTGGTACAGTGTCGAAAGCCTTTCGGAAATCCAGAAATGCGGAATAGATCTGAAATCCCTTGTCAATAACACTCAACACTTCAAGTGAATAAAGAGCTAGTTGTGTTTCACAGGAACAATGTTTTCTAAACCCATTTTGACTGTGTGCCAATAGACCGTTTTCTTCGAGGTAATTCATAATGTTCGAACACAATATATGTTCTAAAATCCTGCTGCATATCGACATTAACGATATGGGCCTGTAAATTAGTGGATTACTCCTACTACCTTTCTTGAATATTGGTGTGATCTGTGCAACTTTCCAGTCTTTGGGTACGGATCTTTTGTCGAGCGAACGGTTGTATATGATTGTTAAATATGGAGCTAATGCATCGGCATACTCCGAAAGGAACCTAATTGGTATACAGTCTGGACCAGAAGACTTGCTTTTATGAAGTGAATTAAGTTGCTTCACTACTCCGAGGATATTTACTTCTACGTTACTCATGTTGGTAGCTGTTCTAGATTCGAATTCTGGAATATTTACTTCGTCTTATTTTGTGAAGGCATTTTGGAAGGCTGTGTTTAGTAACTCTGCTTTGGCAGCTCTGTCTTCGATAGTATCTGCATTGGCATCGAGCAGAGAAGGCATTGATTGTTTCTTGCCGCTAACATAGTTCACATACGGCCTGAATCTCTTTGGATTTTCTGCCAGGTTTCTAGACAAAGTTTCGTTGTGGAACCTGTTATAGGCATCTAGCATTGGAGTCCGCGCTAAATTTTAGATATGGACTTCAGGTATGGGATAGTGGTGCCCGAAACTACTATGGTTGTGCCTAACAATTTTTTAGGGACGCCATCACGTATTTGTTTCCACACGTTAATATGTGGAATATATCAGTGGTGCCCCAAACTACTATGGTTGTGCCTAACAATTTTTTGGGGACGCCATCACGTATTTATTTCCACACGTTAATATGTGGAATATATCATGCTGTATACATAATAGTTTTTACTGTGTCGCAGCTGTATAATACTCAAAGGGGAAAATTCGCTAACTTACTGCTAAATTATGAAATGAAGTGTTGATTTTAAAATAAAAAAATGCCTACTCAGAGAAAAACTTCCTTCAAGAAATTGTGTACAAACATTCCTACATAGACATACAAAGTTGGTGCGTGGTGCTCTACGCTGTCTGCACCTCCAAAGTTCATATAAATGATCGTTTTGATTATTATTCCGCGGTATACGAATTTTTTTCAAAAACAGTCAATAGTGCCATTCAGTAAAGCAGGACTTTCGATGTACGTTGCACAAAGCGAACTCAGTTCTTATCTTAAAGTTATTTTATCTCATCGTTGGAAATGGTAACGACGATCATTTTTAACAGAAGCTGGTTGCTTTTTCTTTTTACTGTTTCTAAAAATTAACCATTATAAACAGGTTCGTTTGCATTCCAAAAAATTGTTACGTTATCACTTGGAGTTATTTACAGTCCAACCGCGTGTGAGTACAGAGAAAGATCGAACAAAACTTAAACAAGGATGATCGCTGCGAAGGAAATTCACAGAAGCTAAGTCAGTGCCTGCCCGGGTACTGTGACGTTCTACGCCGAGGGAGGGTGGGAAAGCCGTTTCTTCCGTGAAAGATGTTGCGAGCGATCGTCGGCGACGACAAAGAAATTTATCAAAGGCGTGTCTATTGTTTTACGTGGCACGTTTAGCGGAAACAAAAACGGCTGGGGCGGCCAGGTACGTGGCAAGACAAAAGGGTCCCTATGGGCTGCAGCGGAGGACAAAGAAGCCTTGTCCGGGAGGAGGTAGGGGTGTACGTCCCGTTCTAAGAGCCAATCTCCGGATGAACGCCGAGACACTGTGCGTGCGGGTGCGCTGGGTTCTTCAGACGCCTCACCCACCCACGTCCCTTAATGTCTGTTTTGATCGCTTCGTCTTCGCCGCTGAAGAGGTTAATAGCTTATTTTAACCCCAAATCTCTAAGCAACGGACAGGTCAAGGAGCGTTGGGGAAGGTCGTGGCCGCAAAGAAATGTTGTGCTAGGTCATAGCTAAAAGTGCTGTTGACGTCGCATCAGTTGTTTTGTTCCCTTCGTCAGAATGGTACGTTACGTTTAAGCCACACACCCAGACAGGTGTGGATACGAGTCAAAAGGAAGTCCATCAGCTGTTACGATTGCGAATGCTGATTTAATGGTTTTCGTGCTAACCTTGCGACTGACGTAGTTGTAGCCATTCATCATTAATTATCTAATGAAGTCTGCCTGATCCTCCAACGCTCCGCTGTACCACATTGTCACAGTCTTCAGCTCGTGATTGAAGCACAGGATCTTCTCATCTCTTCATCCAACAGATAGTACTATGTGAATGTAAGGTACTACTGCCTCCGCTTAAGGGGAGACGGAAGGCAAGTGGGTTTCAAAAATACGATTTTTAGATTTTATCACATTTGAAATGCCTGGTCTTTCATGCGTGAAACAGTTTTTGTTTTATATAAATATGACAATTTTTTCGTGGGATATGATGGTTTTCCCGACGCTCTGTGCAGTCTGGTATTTAAATGCCACGCCTTCCTTTTTGAGCCATGCACAGCATTCTTTTACTCCTTGTATATTATTTCATGCTTCTATTGTTTTATCGCTTCAGTGTTTTCTACCCTGTATCTACTGTCGATATACTGTCAGCACTCACAACTTTACGCAAACATCGCTGCTCTCGATCGTTAAGTGTAGGCCTGCTTTGTCCTGGTGAGAGGTAATGCCTGAAACTTGGCATCTTCGGCTTGGGCATAAGAAGATATGTAGGGAATTTAGAAAACATGAAAAAAGCTGCATGGGCTGTCTTCTTCCATAAGCTTTCCACAAATGAAAGTCCAGTGCACGGTCTTTGCCCGAATGATCCTGACACTTGGTGCAAGTACAGGAGAAGTGCCAGATATGACCCACAAACATTCCTTACCTGCATCAGTAATGAATGAAATTAAACCCGTATTTAGAGACCTTTGTAAAGATACCATGTTCTGAAATGTCTTCATGGGAAAACTCAAAATTTGAATGAATGTGTGAATTCTGTCATTTGGAACCAGTTACCGAAAACTGCATTTGTTCATCTTACAACCCCCAAATTTGGTGTTTATGATGCTATTTTATGCTTCAATGATGGTGTAATTAGAAAAATGGAAGTTTTGGAATTATTGGGAATAAAATCTAGCGTAAATACTGCAAAATCCTTGGTGCAAATAGATAAAGAGAGAATCCGCAAAGCAGATATTGTCAATTTAAAATGCACAAAAGAAGCCAGACAGAAAAGAAGAGGGACCAAGAGAAGAAAAAAAAGATCAGTATGATTCAGATGATGCTCAGTATGGTGCAGGAAAATATTGGTGGTAAGCAATTCTCATCTATAACTATACTAGAACTGCAATATCAAACTTTAAATGGATTTTTCTCAAAATACATTTTTTTACTTTCAGGTACAATTATTTGATAAACTAATGGGGCTAGAAAAATGGAATTTGGTCAATTTGTACTGCAGATGGTAATAAGTTATTACAAGTAAATTGAGAACCACCAAACAATCAGAAACTGTTTTATAATAATTAATGTACAAATAAAGTTAAATCTTACTAGTGAAAGAATAAATTTTTTTTCTTCAAAACCATAAGAGGTATTATGTTCATTTTACTTGTAAACTGAGGCATTTTGTTATATATATGCAATAAAAATTTCATTGTTTTATCATCTACAGTACTTTTGAAAAGTGTACCTATTCAAAGGGTAAAATGGCACTGTCAGAATAGGGATAAAAATTGCCTTCCGTTTCCTTGTGAGTGTGTAGCCGTACTATTTCCCAAATTTCCGATAATTATATCTTGAAACTTTATCAAGTGCTTTTATGTAATTATTGAATGATACTTGGGTTTGTAGGTTGAGGTCTCGAGTTTTAGTATGAAAATTCAGTTAGAAACATCCTTTCTTGTACTATGAGGTAATCCTACTTTAATTGACATTATCTGACTGTTGTATTTCTTAAAAAAAAAGGAAGGTTACAACCGCTTTTCACCATAATTTGGGGATCGTTTCCTTATCTACAACTACTCGATTACTCTGGAATTCACAATTGAGTGACAGAGGGTTCATGTATGTGGGTGGGCGCGAACGGCATATTTTTGCAGTCAGAGGAGGAAGCTGGTGATTTAAATTTTACGAGAAGATCCTACTACAACGAAAAACACGTTTGTTTTAATGATTGGGTGCCATCCCAATTCAAATATCATGTCTGTGGCACTTTGTTCCCTATTTCGCGTTAATATACAAAGGGCTGACCTAGTTTGAACTTTTTCTGTGAAGTCCATGATTTTCATCTGATTCGGATCCCACACCGCACAGCAATACTGCAGAAGAGCGTGGTCAAGCGTGGTATAAGCCCTCTCTTTAATAGACCTGTTGCACTTTCAAAGTGTTCTGCAAAACAAGTGGCAGTCTCTGGTTTGTTTTCCCCGCAGCTTTATCTGCGTGATCGTTCCAATTTGAGTTATTCGTAATTGTATTTAGTTGAATTTAGAGTCATTAATTCGTATGATTTGTCGTGTGACCGAAACTTATTAGATTTCTCTTGATATTCATGTGGATGACTTCACACTTTTCATTATTTAGAGCCAGTTGCCTTTTTCGCACCGTACAGTTGTCTTGTCTAAATCATTTTGCAATTGATTATGATCATTTGATGACTTCACAAGACGTTAAGTCACAGCATTATCTGCAAACGATCTAAGAGGGCTGCTCAAGTTGTCTCCTGCGTCGTTTGTGTAGGTCGGGAACAGCAGCGTTCCTTGGGGAACTCCATATATTATTTCTGTTTTAGCAGATGACTTCTCGACAATTCCTATTTTTGTATATACACACTGATTGTCAAAACGTTATGACCACCTGCTTGAAAGTGTGATGGATCAGCTCTGCAACACAATACAGTAGTGATTCTGCGCGGCAAGGATTCGGAAAGTCCATGTTATGTGAACCGATGAATAACACCGTCAGCCGTGAGACTGTATTTATTTATTTAATAGCAACCGGTTTCGGTGGTCCTCTACATCGTCATCAGACCCCTGAATCTCTTTGGATTTTCTGCCAGGTTTCTAGACAAAGTTTCGTTGTGGAACCTGTTATAGGCATCTAGCATTGGAGTCCGCGCTAAATTTTAGATATGGACTTTAGGTATGGGATAGTGGTGCCCGAAACTACTATGGTTGTGCCTAACAATTTTATAGGGACGCCATCACGTAGTTGTTTCCACACGTTAATATGTGGAATATATCAGTGGTGCCCCAAACTACTATGGTTGTGCCTAACGTTGAAGTTGATAGCTTCATGAGCCTCACCTAGTTTGCCTTCAATCTGCAGGTTTGTCCCATTGCCTGGTACGACACATTTAATTTTCGTACACCCATCTTCAAACGGAGAGCGGGCAGACAGGATCGAGCTCATGAAGGTGACAACGGCAGTAATCAGCTCTAAAAAGAAATGCATCTCCGAAGAAGTCCGATGGAAATGGAGCGGACCTTTGAAACGGTCCCGATTAGATAAATGATAAATGTTCAAATGTGTGTGAAATCTTATGGGACTTAACTGCTAAGGTCATCAGTCCCTAAGCTTACACACTACTTAACCTAAATTATCCTAAGGACAAACACACACACCCATGCCCGAGGGAGGACTCGAACCTCCGCCGGGACAGATAAATAATAATACCGACACATAGCTGACGTGTTATACATTTGTTCACATATGCACGGTCCAGTGACATTAATGTGACAACCGCGTATGATCGAAGTCAACGTGCAATAACCACTCACGGACGGCAGATGGCAGCATTAGTAATGGAGGGTATATAAAACGTGTCGGGGGGACACAGAAAACAGTGAAGTCCTTATCGTATTGCGAAAGCGGAGCGGTTTATCTGACGTTCAAAAAGGGCCTGATCAATGGCTTTCTGGCCGAGGGGAAACTTTCCGAAACGACTAAGTTTAAAACTGCTCGCATGCCGCAATGGTTAAAGTATACTTCTAACATTCTGCGTGGTGTCTGTTTGTTCTAACCCGTGTCTCCTTACCACTTTCGCGCAACGACGCTCTGAGCGTATTTTTTAGGGAATTGATTAGTTTGAACCTGGGACCTGTTGCTGGTAAGGAGACGCCAGACCACACATGGCACGTAGAGTTCAGAAGAGTTCAGTGTGAATAGCGAAGATATAATCAAATACTTAATGATTTCAGCGTCAGATCCACTGCACTCCCTATAAAAGAATCTTAATACTAATTAAATTTGGTGGAAGGGGTTCAAGGCTTTCTTATTTTTAGTTAGCTGGTAAAAGAACGTCGAAAAAGCAGTTAAGTTTACCACTGGAAATTTTATTCTACTCACAAAACATTGTTTATAAATTGTAGTATTGGTAAAAGGAAATATTTTAATACAGGATGATAAAAACCAACTGTGTTCAACAAAAATGTGAACGAATATTTCCTGAATGGGTTTCCAAGTTCTATAATGGATCGAAGGATGACCTATGCCGTATCACATCTGTAATCTAGGTTTAAATTAAGTTTCATAAAAGAGGAAACTATCAAAAATGGTCTACAGTGACCCTCAATTACTTATTTAACTTGTCGTAAATTACAGTGGCTGATGTGGCTTCTCAATAATTATATAACAGAAAAATCATCGCGTTTCAGATTTTAACTTCAAGTTGCAAATGTGAGCCGGCCGAAGTGGCCGTGCGGTTAAAGGCGCTGCAGTCTGGAACCGCAAGACCGCTACGGTTTCAGGTTCGAATCCTGCCTCGGGCATGGATGTTTGTGATGTCCTTAGGTTAGTTAGGTTTAACTAGTTCTAAGTTCTAGGGGACTAATGACCTCAGCAGTTGAGTCCCATAGTGCTCAGAGCCATTTGAACCATTTTTTTGCAAATGTGAATACGACGAAGTTTAATTGACGATCGACACTAGTATTACGTAAAAAGGGGATGTAACAGATGAGACTCCTGCAGTTCTGAGTGAAGCCTTATGCGCTCTTATGCTGCATCGCGTGCGTTCATTACCTTGTCGGTGGATAGGCAGCGTCAGGGGCGGCTAGTGGCGCAGCTCCACAGACCTCGCTGTCTCAGTAGCAACTCTCTCGAACTTATCCTTACTACTGTTTACCGAAGTTGGTTTAAGAAAAAGGTACCTGGCTGTGTTTTCAACTGTCCAGTCAGCATCTCAGTGTTAACCTTAAGCTCCACCTACAAAAATTCTGTCTATCCAATGAGAAACGTTAAACTTTTCGTGGTGGGGCAATGTTTTTAATGTTTGCTACGTAACAGAGACGCATATAGTCTCACGCTAAAACTTGCAGCTGGTGTGGCCCTTTAAGTCTTATCGTAAGATCTATACTGTTCTTCTGGAGAGCTCCATCTTTTAACATGGGCTGGGGGATGGACCTCTTGGCGGTCGGCCGGTGATGCGAGTGTTCCATTGTCCCACTGTTATTGTAGGGCCTTCTAGCCTACACTGCTCTGCTCTCGGCTTCTGTTCTCGTTTCTCCCCTCGGAACTGCGTCTGTTTTATGGTGGGAAGGTATGACATGCATTTAGACGTTCTTGTGTTAGTCTGTGGTATTCCATTTGCTCACTCGTTGATCGTATTTCTTTGGTTAATTTAATGTCGGGATTTATTCGGAGCTATGTGACATATTGCCAGATTTGCTATCATGTCAGGGTTTTCATGGAAGGTGTTGGATTTGCCTGACACCTTGCATATTGTGCACGGTAAAATGGCGCTATCCAAAACCGGCACCGAGAGAACGGTGGTAAACCACGGGCGACAGATGACACGGGTGAACGACGGCTGCAGAGAAGACCATTCAGCGAATGCTGCTGCATACGGGCCTCCGCAACAAGCGTCTGGTTCATGCACCTATACTGACTGCTGTTCGGCGACCAAGGCTAGAATATGCACGCCAGTAACGCAACTGGACATCCACTGATTAGCGCCAGGTGGAATTTTCAAATGAATTATGTTTTATGTCCCATCTGACTGAAAGCAAACAACTTCCAACAAGCCGAAGGAGGGAGCATTATGTTCTGGGGAATGTTTTCGTGGCATTCCCTGGGTGATCTCGTTATTCTGGAAGCCACAATGGATCAGTTCAAGTATGCATCTATCCTTTGAGACCATGTTACCCCTACATGCAGTTCGTTTTCCTCAGCACTGTGTCACCTACCAGCAGGCCAATACAACGTATTACACAGCTCGCAGTGTACGTGCATGGTTCGAAGAACACCAGGGTGAGTTTACCGTAGTCCTCTGGTCTCCAAACTTACCGGATTTAAACTCAATCGACTATCTATAGGATCACCTCGATCGGGCTGTACGTACTGCGGATTCTCAACCGAGAAACCTGCTGCAGTTGGCCACGGCACTGTAACCGGTATGGCTCCACATCCCTGATAGTACCTTCCAGAATATCAGTGACTCTCTTCCTGCACGTCTCACAGTGGTCCGCTTTGCAAAAAGTGGCATACAGGCTTTTGAAATGTGAGTGGACAGTGTATTTATCACCTGATGCCCCACTACCCGATCGAAGATAGATGCACAGAAAAATGTCAGAGGTTGATTTGTGCAAGAATGTGACTCGAGATATCTACACCCAGGTCACGCAGTTCCCGTAAACTACGGGATGGCATTTGTGGGTGCATAGCTGGCACCCGATGCCGTCCAAGACGTATTTCATCGGGTTCAGATCAGTCGAATTTGGTGGCCAAACCATCAATGTGATTTTACTATTATGTTCCTGAATCCATTCCAGCAGTGTACTGGTCTTTGACACATACAGTTATTCTGCTAGAAGATGCTGAGACGCCCGCAAAACCCGCTGGGTAGAACAGGTGATTACGATTGTAGAAAGGGCCAAATAAGGTTGGGGTCAGTTTCAGTTTAAAACTGTAATTTACTCTAATTTAATAACACATTTACAACCAATGCGGCACATAGCCCAACCTTTACAACTACAAGTTTACAAATGCAATTCTTTCACCGCCCTATGCCTCCAAACAAGAAATATTAAAAACCAACAAGATAAAAATGCAGTTAAAATAGCAAATAATATATATGGCAGCTAGGCTGAAGACCTCAAGGCAAGGGCGGGTAGATAAACATAAACAAGATGCAATAAAAATGGCTGTAGGCCCACAATAAATATTTCAAGATTTAAAAATGAATTACCAAAATTTTAAAAAAATGTAACCATAAGCCTTAAGTTTTAAGTAGCTGACCAAAAGAAAAGACAACACAACGGCAATAACTTTTCAGCAAATATCCACTTGCCGGAATTCGAACTTACTTACATAAAACACAGTAAAAAACAAGATTCCTTAATTCATTGGCTATGATAGATTATAAACAGACAATGAAACACTGGTGAGAAAGACGGTAAAGACAACAGCACTCAGAAGCCTCCAGAGGGTCGGTCTGCCCTCGTTCGCTTAGGTGAGAGAGGTGGTGAGCCCAACTACACTTGATCCGCCGGAACCCAACCAAGGAACAGCCATGGACCGACAGACAAACGACTTACTTGCCACCAGTCGGTACAGTTGAACACTAACGGCCACAAGGCAGAAAATTCCGCTGGTGCACTTGAATTGTAGTCAACCAGTATAGTTAATTCCACCACATGGCGGCTAAATTTCAGCAATACGAACACTCGGTGTTGTTCACAGCATAACCTCCCCAACAGTGAACCACTGAAATGAACCAGACAATATGAATGGACGTGGCTTGGGTACTTGAAACCACTAATTAACTTTGACATCCTGGGTCGGTGAACTACGAAGAGCGTAGCGATCGGACAGCTCCACACGCTCTGATACTGTGCAGGGACCACCAGCGGACCCAGCCGACTGCGCCGCGCGGAGATAACTTCCCTGGTCCGCAGCAACGGACCAACTGCCTGCTGGTCCGTCCGCGACTGCTGCTCCATCGCAACTGCACTGCTGGTACGTCTCCCTCTCACCTCTAGACACACGACGGAGGAAATACTGGCTCGCAACCAAACATGCAGAGGGAACACGCCCACTGGCTAAGCGACGTCCCTGCACCAGGAAAGGACCGACCTAAGTTCCACAAGATGGTAATTGAAGGGCTCAAAGGCGCTCAGACAACGAATTACACGTCGCCCAATGAGACGACCGACCTCTCAGAGCCAATACGCCGACAACATTTAAAACAACTTGTCAACAAAAATCACACAAACTACACACACAACCTGACAAACACTTGCACGAAGACCTGAACGATACCCAACAGTAACTAAGCACGCACGAAGACAAAACGGGAGTCGATGCGCGCGCGCGCGCACACAAACACACACACACACACACACACACACACACACACACACAGCCGACTCATGAACAATCGGCGAGCCAAAACGCGTCGTCCGGTAGGACAACCGACCAACGATCCACCAAGACCGTGGCCCGGCTCATGTGATTCGTGGCGGCAATGGTCGGGCGAGCCATGGTGACGCAGACCTCACTGCTCCAACCCGACTGCACTAACACGCATTGGAACTCCCTGACTGGCCGGTCCGGACTGAACTCCAGACACGTTCCAACTGACTGGCAGACCCGAACTCGCGACACTAACTGGCTTACGACAGACAACGACCGGGAAGTAATAGCAGTCGAGCATAGATACTACGAGAGGGGATATATCGATACGCGCTGCTAACGCCACTCGCGGTCAGGCAAAGCGGCAACTCAGTGACAGTAGTAATTTAAATTAACGTAGTGAGGTGGAAGTACGTTAAAAACATGGTGTAAAATACATGATGGCGGGAACACGAGCCACGCATGGCTCAGACACCATCTCCATAGTGAAAGACATCAAGCATGAAAGGACGCTCTGGTGGTCTGCAATAATGTTCACGTAGTCCACAGCTGTCATCGTGCCTTCGATTACTACCACAAATCCCATAGTATCCCTGGTGAATGTTGCCCATAGCATTTGTATGCACCCAATGGCACAGGTCCGGGATGCTGTATGTTTCAAGCAGACCTTCGCCTGGATGATGTACACTGCTGTCGACCTGGTGTAACAAGAAACATGATTCATTTCTATGAGGCGACACGTTTCGATTTCCTGTACGTCCGCAGCTCGTGGTCTTGCGGTCGCGTTCTCGCTTCCCGAGCACGGGGTCCCGGGTTCGATTCCCAGCGGGGTCAGGGATTATCACTTGCCTCGAGATGACTGGATGTTTGTGTTGTTCTCATCATTTCATCATCATTCATGAAAGTGACGAGATTGGACTGAGCTAAAGTTGGGAATTTGTACGGGCGCTGATAGCCGCGCAGTTGAGCACCCCACAAACCAAACATCATCATCATCATCATCATATTGCCTGTACCACCGCAAGGCGACATTCAGTCTCATGGTGGGCAATGGTCATAACGTTTCGGCTTATCTGTGTGTTAGAAACAATTGACGATTTGATTTTTATTTCATCTGAGTTACATTTAATGATCTAATAGTCCTTAGGTTTGCATCAGATTCTTGAAGATCTCAATAGGCGAATGAGTAGAAGAAAAATGTAAGAATTTAGAAGCATATATCACTGGCTACTACAGGAAGAATAGACACCACCTACAGGAAAATAAAAGACGCCTTTGGACAAAAGAGAAGCAGGTATATGAATACCAAGAGCTCATGGAAAAACCAATCGTAAGCAATGGAGGCGATGACAATGTTAAAGAAATGGAAAAGGACGTTGAAGAAGATAAGATGAAAGACATGCTACTGCAAGAAGAATCTGAGATAGAACAGAAAGACCTAAGTCGAAACAAACCCTGGGAGTAGACGACATTCCGTCAGACCTACTGATAGCCTTGGCAGAGCCAGCCATGACAAAACCCTTCCACCTGGTATGCAAGATACAAAGACAGGCGACGTACGCTCAGACTTTAAGAAGAATATAATAATTCCAGTTCCAAAGAAAGCAAGCGCTGACAGGTGTGTAAATTACCGAATTATAAGTTTAATAAGTCATGGTTGCAAAATACTAACACCAATTCTTTAGAGAAAAATGGAAAAACTGAGAGAAGTCGACTTCGGGGAAGGTCAGTTAGGACTCGGAGAAATAAAAGAACATGTGACGCAATACCGACCCTATGATTTATCTTAGAAGATATATTAAGAAAAGGTACACCTTCGTTTATAGTATTTGTAGAATTACAGAATGCTTTTGACAATGCTGACTGGAATACTCACTTTGGAATTCTGGAGGTGGCAGGGGTAAAATTTTCCTACTGTATCTTCATTTCTTCCTTCACCCACCACTGCATTCCAGTCCACCATGATGATAATGCAGGCATTTCTATTTTCTTTCTCGATGAGTTCTTGTATTTTCTCGTGCAAATAAACACAGCAAAAACAAAGAGTATGGTCATCAGTACAAGATGCAGACTGTCCAATATTAAAATAGGACAATCTACCATTAGCCAAGTAAGTGAATTTAAATATCTCGGAAGCACAATAACTGAAGACTTGAGATGTCACCAGGAGGTGAAAACTCGAATTGCCATAGCGAAGGAGGCATTCAACAGAAAGAGGAGACTCTTATGTGGCAAATTAGATAAAGGACTAAGGAAAAGGCTTGGCAAATGTTTTGTCTGGAGTGTGGCACTATATGAGGCAGATACATGGACAATGAGATTAGAGGATGAAAAAAGGTTAGAAGCATTTGAGATGTGAATGTGGAGGAGAATGGAGAGAATAAGCTGGATGGAAAGAGTGAGTAATGAAAGAGTATTGGAAAGGGTTGGTGAGAGAAGATGTCTGCTGAAGGTTGTAAGAGAAAGGAAAAAGAACTGGTTGGGACATTCATTGAGAAGGGAGTGCTTGCTAGTAGATGCTTTGGAAGAATTGGTTTGTGGGAGGGGACTGAGAGGAAGAAGGAGATACAAGGTGATGGACGACATAAAGGGAAGAGGAGATTATGCAGACCTGAAGAGGATGGCAGAAGACCGGACAGCCTGGAGAACTACCATGTGAAAACCTGCCTTTAGGCAGAACACTGATGATGATGAGAGGTAAAAGATAGCCGAGGCGAGGGGCCCGCTATCCCTCCCCCTCCTAGTGCTGCGGGGAATAGAAAGGCTGCGCTCTACCTGTCGTCAGGCCGATTGTCCTTTCACAGGCTTGCGCCACAGATTTTATGTTTATGCCTACTTTCACTGTTGTGACATGGCTTCTGTATTAACAAAAAGGGAAGTTACGGGAGGTGACATTGGGTATAATTTAAATATGAAGTGACGCGCTCCCGGAACCCCGCCGCTGCCCCTGCTTTTTCCCGGCTGTATCGTCGTTTTGGACCTTGGCGTCCCTGGAGAGAAGAGCTGCCGCAGGCGAGGCGGCCTGGAAACACCTGCTGCCCGCCGCCACTGGATCCTGCCCCCGCCGTGTGCCTTTATGAACCACTCACGTCTCATCTGCTCTTCCGGAACTACTCATGGAACTGTTCGTAAGGCACGCATTGTATCCCTGCTAGAGTGTTTCTGGACCTTCACGGTAGCCCCGCTGTTGTCAAACATTATCGGTCCGCAGCTCGTGCTATAGAGGTTAATGTCACCACAGTCTAACATAACAGTCGCGACACTCACTGCTGTAAAAGTTGTTACCGTTGACAGATGGAGCGACACTAGCGTTCCAAGCGGCGAGTAAGGTGAACATCAGACGCGTCGTAAGCATAATGTTTGTTTTGCATCCATTTCCTACGTAATTTACGAAATATTTGAGTTATTTTCTCGCCTCCAAGGGTTTGTGTAGTATCAGAAGGCATATATGCTTCTAAAAATGATTCTAAAATAAGCGCAAGTATGGACAAAAATCATGAATCGAGTGGCAGGCTATAACACATTCGTGAAGAAACACTTGTGACGTTGGATAGAATTTCAGCTTACCTCGTTGATATTTGAATAATTTTCAAACAATCTGTCAGTGAAGAAGGTGCTAACAAAATAAGGAATCGAGTGGCAGGCTATAACACATTCGTGAAGAAACACTTGTGACGTTGGATAGAATTTCAGCTTACCTCGTTGATATTTGAATAATTTTCAAACAATCTGTCAGTGAAGAAGGTGCTAACAAAATAAGGAAGCAAGGAAAATTGACTAACAACAGAAGTGAATGAAATACGTACCAAACATTACGCTTTTTTAAGACACGAATAACTGCACTTTATCTAACCAATTCATCGTCAAAGCAGGTCTGTGTTGACGATTCACACGAATCTGGCACTGATACATGGAGAGCTGAACTGGCTGCTTCTGTGTCATGGAACTGTTCTACAGCTTTAGATGGATTGTCGAATCTTTGTGGCAGTTTCCTCTTCATCGTCAGTTGAGGTGGCTTACTTGGGATGTCAAACAGTGTGGGTACTGTATTCCACACGAGTTTATTATTATCTGCGTTCATGAACTGGTTTTGTTCGAAATGTAGCGAACAAAACCTATTATTATTATATAGGTAAACTGTTTTTTTTTTCATAAGGTCTTCTCGTCTGCTATTAACTAGCCATTTCTGCTCCTAAAACAAAACATTAATCATTAATACACATGTAGTTTGCAAGTGAATCCTGAGGATACAGTTTAGTAACATGGTGGTATATACCTCTCAGGATCCTTAGGAAACCTAAAAAAAATACATCTGTGATGTCTTCTTCCTGTTGTTACTGCAATTTATTGCGCTACAAACGCTCCCGCTTGTAAAAACCATTGTAGAAATCAAAATGAATGAACAAGCACTATTCGCTTTCACGAGCGCACCGAACTCACAGTTTAAGTTACTGGGTGCTGCTGCCACGGTAGGCAACAAAATCGAGGCGAAGTGTCGTGACTGTTACGTCAGACTGCATCTGGATTACAGGATCCCGGGTTCGATTCCTGTCAGGGTCGGAGATTTTCTTCTCTCGGAGACTGGCTGTTTGTGTTGTTCTAATCATTTCATCTCATCTTGATCGATCCGCAAGTCATCGAAGTGGCGTCAAATAGAAAGATTTCCACCTGGCGGCCGAACAGCTCCAGACGTTGTCTTCCGATCTGTAACGCCGTACGACCATTTAATTTTTTTTGCCTCAGAACAGAGTACAGTGGTGTGAGAAGGAACACAAATTGTTCATCGCCCAGCGTGGTCACACTGACGAAGGTCTGATGGCTACGGCCTTTCGAGGTGATTGAGACTGTTTTCATTTGTTTTGTTCCCATTATATCAAGTACTAGGGGTTACAGTTAAAACGTAACTACTGACAGCGGTTCATTATTGTCTGTAATTAGCGTATGGCAGTGAAGCATGGTAAATTTTCTCACCCGTTAAAGCGAAACTGACTCACGCTGGGAAAAAAGAGTAGTTCCAGTTTTGGTCATCAGGTGCAAATCTGGCAATATGAATGCAAGAAATGTTTCTGTACGTCTTTATATGATGGGTTAGGAGTGGAACATGGGCGGAAAATGTCAAACAAGAGAGGAAAGCGTAATGTTGATTTTATTATTATCTGTAGCTTACACAATTTGTTCAATATGACATCGGAGAGTCGACGTGATGTTGTACAGTGCCATATTTGCACCTGGTGGCCAAAACTCGAACTTCTACATAGATACTCCGCAAATCACATTTAAGTGCCTGGCAGGTGGTTCAACGAAACACCTTCACAATTCTCTATTATTCCAATCCCGTATAATGCGCGGAAGGATAGAACACCTATATCTTTCCGTACGGTCTCTGATTTTACTTATTTTACCATGGTGATCGTTTCTCCCTAAGTAGGTCGGCGTCAACAAAACATTTTCGCATTCAGTGGACAAAGATGGTCATTAGAATTTCGTGAGAAGATTCCTCCTCAACGAAAAACGCATTTGTTTTAATGATATCCATCCGAAATCCTCTATCATTTCAGTGACTCTCTCTCCCGTATTTTGCGATAATACAAAACCTGCTGTCGTTTTTTGAAGTTTTTCGATGTACTCCGTAAATTCTATGTGGTAAGGATCCCACACTGCGCAGCAGTATTCTAAAAGAGGAAGGACAAGCGTAATGTAGGCAGTCTCCTTATTAGATCTGTTACATTTCCTGAGTTTCCAATAATACGCAGTCCAGTTTAAGTTGTTTGTAACAGCAATTCCAAGGTATTTAGTTGAATTTAGATCTGACTGATCTATCGTGTAGCCGAAGTTAATGGATTCCTGTGGATGACCTCACATTTTTCGTTATTTAGGGTCAATTGCCAATTTTTAGACCTTACAGATACCTTTTCTAAATCGTTTTGCAATTTGTTTTGATCTTCTGATGACTTTACTTGTCAATAAACGACAGCGTCTTCTGCAAACAACCGAAGACGGCTGCTCAGACTGTCTCCCAAATCGTTTATATAGATAAGCAACAGCAGAGGGCCTATAACACTACCTTCAGGAACGCCAGATATTACTTCTGTTTTGCTCGATGACTTTCCGTCAGTTACTACGAACTCTGACTTCCCTGACAGGAAATCACAAATCCAGTCACATAACACTACCTTCAGGAACGCCAGATATTACTTCTGGTTTGCTCGATGACTTTCCGTCAGTTACTACGAACTCTGACTTCCCTGACAGGAAATCACAAATCTAGTCACATAAATGAGAGGATATTCCATAAGCACGCAACTTCACTACAAGCCGCTTGTGTCGTACAATGTTAAACGCCTTCCGAAAATCCAGAAATACGGAATCAATTTGAAATCCCTTGTCAATAGCACTCAGCACTTCGTGTGAGTAAAGAGCTAGTTGTGTTTCACAAGAATGATGTTTTCTGAATACTGTTGACTGTGTGTCAATAGACCGTTCTCTCCTAGGTAATTCATGATATCCCAACATAATATATGTTCCAAAATCCTGCTGCTTATCGACGTTAATGATATGGGCCTGTAATTTAGTGGATTACTCCTACAACCGTTCTTGAGTATTGCTGTGACCTGTGCAACTTTCCCATCTTTGTGTACGGATCTATCGTCGAGCGAGCGGTTGTATATGATTGTTAAGTACGGAGTTATTGCATTAGCATATTCTGAAAGGAATCTAATTGGTATACAGTCTGGACCAGAAGACTTGCTTTTATTAAGTGATTTAAGTTGATTCAGTACTCCAAGGATATCTACTTCTACGTTACTCATGCTGGTAATGTTGTTGATTCGAATTCTGGAGTATTTACTTCGCCTTCTTTTGTGAAGGCATTTCGAAAGGCTGTGTTTAGTAACTCTGGTTTGGCAGCACTGTCTTCGATAGTATCTGCATTGGTATCGCGCAGAGAGGGCAATGATAGTTTCTTGCCGCTAGCATATTTCACTTTCGACGAGAATCTCTTTGGATTTTCTGCCAGGTTTCGAGAGAAAGTTTCGTTGAGGAAACTATTATAAGCATCTCGCATTGAAGTCCGCGCTAAATTTCGAGCTTCTGTAAAAGATCGCCAATCTTTGGGATTTCGCGTCTGTTTGAATTTGGCATGTTTGTTTCGTTGTTTCTGCAACGGTGTTCCGACCTGTTTTGTGTACCAAGGAAGATCAGCTCCGTCCTTTGTTAATCCATCACACACATCCATGCTCGAGACAGGATTCGAAACTGCGACCGTAGCAGCCGCGTGGTTCCGGACTGAAGCGCCTAGAACTGCTCGGCCACAGCGGCCGGCAAATTTGGGCTGAACTTATCTCCAGCTTTAGCCAGCTTTCATTCCTATAACGATATGAATATCAGTGCTTTCTATTAGCGCTTGGAGGTCTGCGTTATCTCATTTGCGTAGTAACAAATAATTAGGGTTTTCATTTGAATCAGCAGCGTATTATGACATTTTTGGGCATGATAACTGCGTTGTGTCAGATGCTGCATTATTCTGGCGCTTTTATAGCCTTTGCTGTAATACAAACACGAATAGTTTTGTAATTACTCCTATATGTTTCTCTATACAAGTAATTTCAAAATTGCTATCGCAATCTTCACCCAAGAAATAGTATAATGCACGAAAAACGCCCTTAAATTGGGAATTATTCCCTGAAACGCAACGTGGAAAAAATAAATACAGGAAAATAGAGGCTATCACCAACAAAAGTTATTTTATTAAAACAAACGAAATTAGTTTTATAGTTACTTGCACCTGTCATTTGTAATGGATAAAATAAATACAAGGGGTTTTCATTAGTGTTGCTGGATGGACAAGCTATAATAAGTGGTGTTGTTTGGCTCATATTCCTCGACTCTTGGACAAAACGTTATTACATGTTCAGTAACTTTGAAAGTGGACCCAATGCAACACTACCAGGTGCCTGTAAGAGTGACGTCTGTGTCTTCTCTTTTGAGGAATCCATATAACTGAGTGATTGAAAAGTGCGTGGCTACCGCTGTTTGAGTGCGATATCACAACTTTGTTTGAATCGAAACATTTCAGCGCTTCTGATAGCAAATATAAAATACAGTTTCATAAAACCAAATAGCTACAATTATAATTTTTATAGTTAAAAATAGGTCCAAGCTTCGTTAATTTTTGAAAGGAGCTACAGTAATCTGGAATGAAAGTAGAGAAAACATAAAAAAAATCGTTGTTCAGGGGGCTCCAGTCCTCTCTTGATCGATAGGTAGGTATGTTGTCTACATTCCGTGCAGAAAACGGTGATGATACATGG
Source organism: Schistocerca serialis cubense (assembly GCF_023864345.2). NCBI lineage: Eukaryota > Metazoa > Arthropoda > Insecta > Orthoptera > Acrididae > Schistocerca > Schistocerca serialis. The sequence continues at coordinate 164,772,644 of NC_064644.1, read as the reverse complement.
GACACACATACACGTGCAGAAAACTCATGAGCGTTTGAATTAGAGGCACCTATGTAGTACTATTTGGCACCTTGTTGTATGGGATGATGCTTCGTGGTATGAACTGCACTAGATACGGAAACCTTTAAGCCTTTGTTCACTAGGGATAAAACTTTTGTTTGAGTTATTATTTTATTAAAATTGGCACAATCATGTGCGCCTAGATTCTATATAAGTACAAGTATTCTCAGAGAAAGAGGGATATACAATATTTTTTTGCATGTGCTTCCACAGTGGTGCCATTGGTGACGTACAGCATTTTCTCTCTTTGTGATACTCCTGCTATTACTCAAGCAGAAACCACCAACGCACGTTTGGTTCATCCATTTGGTACTCACTGGGCTTCGCAATGCACACCTTTCTGACGTTTCCTTCGCAGGCATATGTGCCGCTTGATTTACCCGTGTAGCTCATGGCACGTATGTTACGTAATAGCTGATAGGGAACGTTAATTTCCTCTTTTTTGTTGGCGACCACGATGATGTCCCCACAAACCCTGCAATGACATCAGCTCTAAACTTCTTCAAACTGATCCTGTTTCACTGAAGCTCTTGCTTGCAACGACTACAGCCACATCAAGAAAGAGTCATATTGAGCGATTTCACTTTTCATGGCCACTGTGGGATGTTACTGAGTCCTGAACACTTGGTAATAAATCCAGTAGTTAATACGCCATAGTATATGGTCATGTTAGAAGCACAGAGATTTCGGGATTCCCTATCTGATAAGAGATAACTCGAAACTCTCTTGCTAGAGGTTAAAGACTAAAACCACACCTGGTAATCATTTTGTTTAGTACGAAAGCTGAGTCCTAGTAACGGCTTGATACACACAAAAATTAATTTTAAAGATGTAGCAACACTTGTTATCAGAAAAGCTTAAGTCTTCTGACCTGTGCGGCGGCTGCTAAACGTTATGGTCCCGCTATCAGAATACTGGTAAGCTACATAGCCGACTAAGAATATGTAGTTCCGCGCTGTAACTATTAGTAAAGGGCTAAGGAGCCAGCTGATCCCTGAGCCGTCAGAAGTCACTCTCAATTATTACGCCATACTCGCACATCCCGCTCATTGTTGTCCGTGATGTTCTGAACATGATGGTTTCAGGTGACCTGCAGAGCCCCACAATACCCTCTTTTTAGTGGAGTGTTTCTCAGTCCGTATTGACACAAAGTGAATCTTTGATAACGCAGTAGGGTGTACACTGTTCTGTAGCTTCCTAACGAATTAAAACAATCTGCCAGACTCAGACGCGAACGCTGGAATATACAAGATTGCTAATTGGACGAAATAAGCTATAGAGATTCTGTGAAACTTGGCAAGTAGGAAAGAGCTCCTGGCTGAATTGAAGCCATAAGTCCTGCCTGGATGGTATAAATAGCGTCCCCCGGAACCCTGGGGCTCCTTGGAGTCCGCTCAATGGTTCCGCGAAAATTACAAGTATTTTCTGCACAGCATTCACTGAGAAATTTAAAAAAATAAAAAAAGTATTAATACTGATGGGCTGTAAGTACGAATCGAAGGAAAGACAGACAACGACTGCTAACAGGCATTGAAACAAATCAATTGGGGAAGTTGAAAATTGGTGCCAGAAAGTTGAAAATTTGCGCCAGCTTGGAACTCGAACCTGGATTTACCCCTTCTCACGAACCGCTTCGGTCATCCGGACAGGGTCCCTGCTCGACGCAAATTTCCAACTTACCTCACACTATTGACGTATAGTCCCCGCCAATTAAGACTCTCAAAAGCCATAGTGTTTCCTTCGATTCATCTTCATATAAGTCTCCATTCTTTAGGGCATGTTTGAAAGCACAGACACGAAACCTATAGATTTGGTAATTTCCAATATTTTGGAAGGCATGGCGTCAGTAATTATATGGTTTACTAAATAATGGAATAAACTGCAGAGAACCGTCAAAATTGCAATACTGATTTTCTTTATTACTTAATAACTAGTTTCGAGCCTAAACTCATTATTAAATGATTTAATATATATTTAAGCTGTGAGTTCGAAGGATACTATGACCCGACTTTTAATGTCAAGAAGCTTTCTCCGTTAAATGAAATCCTAACCATAGGTGGATAACAACGCTATCTTACCTAACTTACTCTCTAGTGTCCAGGAACTTTCTCGTTGAGCAACCGACTAATGAAAGGGGTATTTAACAAAAACTAAACCAAGATAAGTTGAAACCTTAATCTTCTAGTCGAATTTCATCTAGCTACTCCCTTTTCATGTTGTTGTCCATTCTTTTGCATGAGTAGTACGTTAATGCAAATGGGCTTGCAATACCTAATAAACTGAAAATGAGCTTCTATCGTAGCTAAATTTCGATGTCCTCTTCACTACAAACACGTGTCTTGAAGTTCCACTGCGATCCACAAACACATTGTTAGCTCAAATTGCATTTAAAAATAATCTCTCTGCTGAACGTAGGTAATTCTCTTTCTTCTTGAAGTATAATGAAACCGAATGTAATTCTCTCGTGAGCGAGGTTCTGAAGTGAGCGCATGTGAGGATTTAATCAAATATCAACGGAGTGGAAACTGAGTCCATAAAAGTCGCTCATTATGTGAATATAGAATAAGCTTGTAGGTCTACATATTATGCAGGAAGGTGAATACAGAGTCTCATGTCTTATACAAAAGTGCCTTACAACAGACCACGTGACTTTATATCACCCTTAATATTGTTTGATGAGTGGAAAAGCAATGGGATAAACTACTTGGAGACGTGGACGAGAGAGCACAAAGTAGATATCGATTCCCACATGTTCCAATCAAAATGAGAAACCAAATAAAGAAAGTAATCTTGCTCACTTGAAATGCAATGAAAAGTATTTCGCATGAATAAATTTGTAAATCCATGTAACATAACTACATAAAGGCCATGCAAGAAAGAAACCATCCCTCCACAAACCTGGACAATTTCGCTTCAGTGTTACCACTTCAGTATCACAAGACATGTGTCTGTACTAAATAGTTTAGCACGTCGCAGCAGGAAAACCAGAGCGTGTTCACGACAGCAAGTGGAAACGACGAGTGTGTCCCCATTGGTCCACTGGCTTATACGGGGTCTCGCTAACAGGCTTTTCGCGCCAAGCTGTACTACAGGCTGGCTTATCTCAGGAGTTCAAGTAGCGTGCTTAACATATACCTGTTTCTGTTGCCAACCAGATATGAGGCTCTACGAGCAGCAGGGAGACTGACTATATGTTCTTTGAGACATGCAAGTGCTTATCGATACACACATGACCGCATAATATGAAAGATGCCTATAGCAGAGAGCTCTCAACACATCATGAAATAAGAAATTGAAAAACAACTAACCCTCGCTTCTACTTAGTAATTTGGACAGAAGACACCGACAGCTAACAAGAACGTATGAAAGGTGGCACGCCAACCTCTCGCTTTAACAACACTGTCATACAGATTAAATTCATATTTTAGAGTAAGATCTCGGTGCTCTCCGGTACTACACTTGCTATGTGTGGTTAATGACTTTTTATACATGAGGAAATTGTGGGAAGAATGTTCTTATAGCTGCATGTGTATCATGTAGACCTGGGGACATTAGTGGAGGCGACCTAGAACAGGATCGAGATGAATTGGGGGCCATAAATGCTGAGCACAGTGACCCGACCATGCGAGTGAATCTGCTACTTCCCCTTAGGGGCAGACAGAGGGGTGCCAGTTCAAAAAACATGCTAACTGGGGCAGTCGATGTTCCATCGTGGAAGATGGCCGGATGGTTGACGCTGGGTGGAGGAAACTATGTAATAGAGATTGTTCTAAACTGAGCTTTTATGCGAATGGTGGGAAGGTCATAAAACTCCGTGCATTCTCATGTCAGAAACTGAGATGATATAGAGTGGCTGGTATACATTTTAGTGGAGGTAGGACTGTAAACCCCCCCCCCCCCCCCCCCCCCAACACCAGAATGTCGCCAGACTCTTCTAGTGAGCGGAAAAAGCGTGTATTTCATGTGCACCAGTGTCTGGGAGGCTTAAGAGCCTACTTTCAGAAACTGGAAATGGTTGACCCTGAAAGATTAGCTTATTCCATAAATGAGGGACTGTGAGCCCTTCTAGATAGGTGTTTTTGCCAAGACATGGCCATGCTTACACGTGAGAACGACGCCTCTCTAGTCTAAAATCTTCTTTATTGCGACAAGAGACATTTGGAGTCGCTGATTAGCTATGCAGAGGCAACACAGAGGCTTGCTGCTCCAGTGTGCGAGCCCTAGTGCTGTGTCTGGATTGGCCACCAGGCCAACGGAATAGTCAAGAGGGAAGGTTCAATGAGTACAGGACAATTCCATTGGTTCGTGCAGTTTGGAGGCTGATTCGTTTTTGCTAATTCGGCTGCCATACCGAGGCTTGGTAGAAAGTGGTGGCGGTTCTTTGCCTTCTTTGTCTTCTGATGGAGAACTTCAGGTCTTTCCCTAGTGGATGAGACTTGTGGTCTGTATCTTGTGGTGGAGTAAGAGCCAGTGGCAGTTTCCAACTGTGCCGACAGTGACTGAATCATCTCGGACATATGAGGGCGAGCTCATTCGTCCTGAGGCGGCCGTCTGATAATTGACAATTCCAGCACACACCGATGTGCCTAAGAGTCAAATTTGGTTGCCCAGACCAGCGAACGTGTGCACCTCACACTGATTTCAGGCCGCTGATAGGGAAGTTTCTCACTGTCTGATAATCAGAACGCCTGACCGTGTAGTTTGCAAATTTTCGTGGATACGTCAGAACATTACAGCTGCCGCCCACAGCGCGCCATTTTCTGCTGCCGCCTGAATCAAGGTGAAAGGATAAATGCTGCTGCATCGGCGTAGGCTTATTGAATGATATTCACAGCTCCCTATTCTCAGGTGAACCATAGTTTGTGGTATACTTGGCCGTAGTAGATTCCATTTGAATGGAGTTGGGCCTCACGACGGATTCATGCAAACAAAGTCAGACCATTCCTTAACTGATTTGTGTTTATATTTTTTTTGTAAGATTTAGCAGCTGGTTCTACAGAAGGTTGTAATTACTAAAAGTTTAATAAAACTCGTCATTATTTTATAAACTTAAATACGCCATTGTTCTCGTTCATATTCCCATTACTATTCACTGTTTTTATTTTACTGTGGTGGTATACGAGTACAGAAGCAATTTAAAATTGAATATTGCTAAATTAGTTAATCTGATTATTGATTTTCCTTCTGTATGTGATTACAAGCATCGGGCAACAAAATTGCTACGAGTGTATTCACTAATTCATAAAGAAGACTCATATGAATAGCGCGTGATTTGATGGTTATTGACAAGACAATACTTTTCTTTCTGTGAAGGTAATAACATTTAACTCCACTGAGACAGCTTTCAAGTATTTATCAGAGATACCAGAGATCAGATGGCAAACTTGCAGGCGGAAAAACGACGACGGAACGACTTCATAAGGCGTGATTGCAGCAGCCTATTCAAACCGCCACCGTATCCGCGCTAATGGGTATCAATCCGTCGTCTTTCTTTGTAACCTTGATCTACATACAGGGCTGTTCGTTTTGTAAATGAAAGATGCCTTTTTCCTGCTGCAATGTATTTTATTTGTTCCAGACGCGAATCACATTTTACTCTAAGGCATCGTCTCAAGGTGTGGCAGGGGGCGAAAGACATTCCGGAGGGCTGAACGGAAAGCCTCTCCAGTTTGTCTGACGAACCGGTTTCAGGCTCTGTCTCAGGCTGATACTGATCTTCGGCCTGACATGGCTGCTTGTCCTGTTCCAGAGGTTGCCCCTCAGTCTGCAAGATCCGGGCAGTCGCAGAGGGTGGGCTTACTGGTAGTTGGGAGCTCCAACGTCAGGCGCGTAATGGGGCCCCTTAGGGAAATGGCAGCAAGAGAGGGGAAGAAAACCAATGTGCACTCCGTGTGCATACCGGGGGGAGTCATTCCAGATGTGGAAAGGGTCCTTCCGGATGCCATGAAGGGTACAGGGTGCACCCATCTGCAGGTGGTCGCTCATGTCGGCACCAATGATGTGTGTCGCTATGGATCGGAGGAAATCCTCTCTGGCTTCCGGCGGCTATCTGATTTGGTGAAGACTGCCAGTCTCGCTAGCGGGATGAAAGCAGAGCTCACCATCTGCAGCATCGTCGACAGGACTGACTGCGGACCTTTGGTACAGAGCCGAGTGGAGGGTCTGAATCAGAGGCTGAGACGGTTCTGCGACCGTGTGGGCTGCAGATTCCTCGACTTGCGCCATAGGGTGGTGGGGTTTCGGGTTCCGCTAGATAGGTCAGGAGTCCACTACACGCAACAAGCGGCTACACGGGTAGCAGGGGTTGTGTGGCGTGGGCTGGGCGGTTTTTTAGGTTAGATGGCCTTGGGCAAGTACAGAAAGGGCAACAGCCTCAACGGGTGCGGGGCAAAGTCAGGACATGCGGGGACCAAGCAGCAATCGGTATTGTAATTGTCAACTGTCGAAGCTGCGTTGGTAAAGTACCAGAACTTCAAGCGCTGATAGAAAGCACCGAAGCTGAAATCGTTATAGGTACAGAAAGCTGGCTTAAGCCAGAGATAAATTCTGCCGAAATTTTTACAAAGGTACAGACGGTGTTTAGAAAGGATAGATTGCATGCAACCGGTGGTGGAGTGTTCATCGCTGTTAGTAGTAGTTTATCCTGTAGTGAAGTAGAAGTGGATAGTTCCTCTGAATTATTATGGGTGGAGGTTACACTAAACAACCGAACTAGGTTAATAATTGGCTCCTTTTACCGACCTCCCGACTCAGCAGCATTAGTGGCAGAACAACTGAGAGAAAATTTGGAATACATTTCACATAAATTTTCTCAGCATGTTATAGTCTTAGGTGGAGATTTCAATTTACCAGATATAGACTGGGACACTCAGATGTTTAGGACGGGTGGTAGGGACAGAGCATCGAGTGATATTATACTGAGTGCACTATCCGAAAATTACCTCGAGCAATTAAACAGAGAACCGACTCGTGGAGATAACATATTGGACCTACTGATAACAAACAGACCCGAACTTTTCGAATCTGTATGTACAGAACAGGGAATCAGTGATCATAAGGCCGTTGCAGCATCCCTGAATATGGAAGTTAATAGGAATATAAAAAAAGGGAGGAAGGTTTATCTGTTTAGCAAGAGTAATAGAAGGCAGATTTTAGACTACCTAGCAGATCAAAACGAAAATTTCTGTTCCGACACTGACAATGTTGAGTGTTTATGGAAAAAGTTCAAGGCGATCGTAAAATGCGTTTTAGACAGGTACGTGCCGAGTAAAACTGTGAGGGACGGGAAAAACCCACCGTGGTACAACAACAAAGTTAGGAAACTACTGCGAAAGCAAAGAGAGCTCCACTCCAAGTTTAAACGCAGCCAAAACCTCTCAGACAAACAGAAGCTAAACGATGTCAAAGTTAGCGTAAGGAGGGCTATGCGTGAAGCGTTCATTGAATTCGAAAGTAAAATTCTATGTACCGACTTGACAGAAAATCCTAGGAAGTTCTGGTCTTACGTTAAATCAGTAAGTGGCTCGAAACAGCATATCCAGACACTACGGGATGATGATGGCATTGAAACAGAGGATGACACGCGTAAAGCTGAAATACTAAACACCTTTTTCCAAAGCTGTTTCACAGAGGAAGACCGCACTGCAGTTCCTTCTCTAAATCCTCGCACAATCGAAAAAATGGCTGACATCGAAATAAGTGTCCAAGGAATAGAAAAGCAACTGGAATCACTCAATAGAGGAAAGTCCACTGGACCTGACGGGATACCAATTCGATTCTACACAGAGTACGCGAAAGAACTTGCCCCCCTTCTAACAGCCGTGTACCGCAAGTCTCTAGAGGAACGGAGGGTTCCAAATGATTGGAAAAGAGCACAGATAGTCCCAGTCTTCAAGAAGGGTCGTCGAGCAGATGCGCAAAACTATAGACCTATATCTCTTACGTCGATCTCTTGTAGAATTTTAGAACATGTTTTTTGCTCGCGTATCATGTCATTTCTGGAAACCCAGAATCTACTATGTAGGAATCAACATGGATTCCGGAAACAGCGATCGTGTGAGACCCAACTCGCCTTATTTGTTCATGAGACCCAGAAAATATTAGATACAGGCTCCCAGGTAGATGCTATTTTTCTTGACTTCCGGAAGGCGTTCGATACAGTTCCGCACTGTCGCCTGATAAACAAAGTAAGAGCCTACGGAATATCAGACCAGCTGTGTGGCTGGATTGAAGAGTTTTTAGCAAACAGAACACAGCATGTTGTTATCAATGGAGAGACGTCTACAGACGTTAAAGTAACCTCTGGCGTGCCACAGGGGAGTGTTATGGGACCATTGCTTTTCACAATATATATAAATGACTTAGTAGATAGTGTCGGAAGTTCCATGCGGCTTTTCGCGGATGATGCTGTAGTATACAGAGAAGTTGCTGCATTAGAAAATTGTAGCGAAATACAGGAAGATCTGCAGCGGATAGGCACTTGGTGCAGGGAGTGGCAACTGACCCTTAACATAGACAAATGTAATGTATTGCGAATACATAGAAAGAAGGATCCTTTATTGTATGATTATATGATAGCGGAACAAACACTGGTAGCAGTTACTTCTGTAAAATATCTGGGAGTATGCGTACGGAACGATTTGAAGTGGAATGATCATATAAAACTAATTGTTGGTAAGGCGGGTACCAGGTTGAGATTCATTGGGAGAGTGCTTAGAAAATGTAGTCCATCAACAAAGGAGGTGGCTTACAAAACACTCGTTCGACCTATACTTGAGTATTGCTCATCAGTGTGGGATCCGTACCAGGTCGGGTTGACGGAGGAGATAGAGAAGATCCAAAGAAGAGCGGCGCGTTTCGTCACTGGGTTATTTGGTAACCGTGATAGCGTTACGGAGATGTTTAATAAACTCAAGTGGCAGACTCTGCAAGAGAGGCGCTCTGCATCGCGGTGTAGCTTGCTCGCCAGGTTTCGAGAGGGTGCGTTTCTGGATGAGGTATCGAATATATTGCTTCCCCCTACTTATACCTCCCGAGGAGATCACGAATGTAAAATTAGAGAGATTAGAGCGCGCACGGAGGCTTTCAGACAGTCGTTCTTCCCGCGAACCATACGCGACTGGAACAGGAAAGGGAGGTAATGACAGTGGCACGTAAAGTGCCCTCCGCCACACACCGTTGGGTGGCTTGCGGAGTATCAATGTAGATGTAGATGTAGATGTAGTGGAATAGTTATCCGAGTTTTTGGTTAGTATCTGCATTTACTCTTATCTGGTAGCATGAGTTACGACTATAAATCGCAGTTTTCCATAAAATGTCTACAGCTAGTGACAGATAAAGAATAATTCTCCACAGATATTAGGGAAAAGAAAATGAAAATTGTGAAGAAAAAAGTTCGTAACGTGAAAACGTGCTTATGTTTCGAAAAGGAAGTTATAATGCGACCTCCAGCTTATGACCAGATGAGAGGAAGCGCAGATGTGAGCCGAAAACTCGAATAACTAATTTACTGAAGGTGCCTTAAATTAAAAGACGAAGTGCATCTGGAACAAATAAAGTACATTGTAGCAAGGAAAAGTCACCTTTTCCTTACGAAATGAATATTTCTGTTCTTGCTGCGGATGATGGCCACTCCAACTCATTGATTATATACAGGGCGTCCCTCCTAACGTCGTCAGGAGCATTTTTTCTGGAGTTTCGTCAGATATTTGCAATTTCGAGCTTTCATTGCGTAGCTGGGCTCGGTCCAAACAATGCGATTCCCAGTGACTGCCTAATGGGCAAGTAAAATTTTGAAATGAAAATAATTTTGTCTGTAACGGGATACAAAGTGAAGCTTTCCGTCAACACTGGGCGTCGAATGAAAGGCGCGATTAGCAGCATTTATTTGGCTGACTCTACCCAAACACTGCAAAATACCACTAGAGAAAATACGCCTGACAGCTCTTAGGAGGGACACCCTGTATGTAAGGAAGAGAAGGGAATTATTGTTTGTACAAATAGTTCGAGATTTATATTCCACTGTTAAAGATATCGTCCGTGAAGGGAATCATTCAGATTAAAAGAAAACTGTCATTAATCTGACATGAATCTGACTTATAGTTGAAGAAAAATTTAAATTAAATTTGTTATCGGAATTTTGGTGCAGCTTAAAAAGAAAAACATCGATTGTCGCTAAATGGCGTGTTCGTACTTTTACCATTTGAAACTGTATATATGTACGGAACAGGGTTCTCAACACATGTTTCAACAAAAATAAATACGGCAATAGACTCGATGCTGAACCTGCCATGAGAATCAACTAACATCCATAAAGCCTAATGTGAAGTACATCTGCCCAAATAAAAACTAGTACCACTTTCCTCGTTAAGATTGAAATGTAGACGTGCTGTTTTTTATATTATTACAAATTTCAGTTAATCCCTTAACTGCTTATTGATTAATTTTTAAATTACTTTTTTAAATAAATAAATATTATTTGGAATAACTGTCTTATTTCGTGCGAGTAATTTACGGAATGTTGCATTAGAAACACGCCATACAAGCGGACCAGGAGTTCCACGTTGAAAGTGGACGTTGAAGAATATATCATTCACCAAAAATATTAAGAAACGCTGTCTTAAACGGTATGCACAAGAAACAAACATTGTACAGATACCATACATATGTCATTTTGAAGAGAATCCCTGAAAGGTTTTTTTCATCTATACCGCCACAGCGTAGTTTGGTAATTGGGCGATAGGCAGCGCCAGTCGCAAACATGGCAAGTTCAGGTGCAGAGGGAGCTTTCTGTATGTTGGAGTTCGACAAAAGCAAGTGTGCTACACCTGTTCAACGGATGTTTAGAACCAAGTGGAGTAAGAAGCCACCAACAAGGAAGGCCATTTACCACTGGCACAACAAGTTCGTTACGGAAGCGGACAAAATGGTTCAAATGGCTCTGAGCACTATGGGACTCAACATCTGAGGTCATTAGTCCCCTAGAACTTAGAACTACTTAAACCTAACTAACCTAAGGACATCACACACATCCATTCCCGAGGCAGGATTCGAACCTGCGACCGTAGCGCTCGCGTGGTTCCAGACTGAAGCGCGTAGAACCGCTCGGCCACTCATCCCAGTGTGCATTCATAAGGAGTCCAAAGAAATCGGTGCCTCGTGCATCCCGTGAACTCGAAATGGCTCCAAAGACAGTGTAGATAGTCCTGTGACAGAAGCTGTCTATGAAACCATTCGAATTGGAGCTAGTGCAGAAGCTCAATGACGACGATAAAGTCAAGCGTTTTGAGTTTTGTTCGCAGTTGCAACAACTGAACAAGGATGGGGATGGCATTGTTTATCGCTTAATTTTTAGCGACGAAGCCACTTTTCACACTAATGGGAAAGTGAACAGGCATAGCTGTCGAATCTGTGGTACAAAGCTCCGGGAGAGAATACGGGAAGCGACAGCCACAGTCGACGATGGCATGCTGGGACGGGTGTGGCAAGAATTAGGTTACTGTAGTGACGTCTCATGGTGCGCATATCGAATGTTTGTAAAAAAAAAAAAAAAACTTTCAGAGTTTTTCTTCAAAATGCAGCATGTATGACATCTGCACAATGTTTAGTTTTTGTGCAATAAATAATTGAAAGTGTTCCCGGACTTTATGTGCACCCCATATATATAGTGAAAGATGGACTGTGGCGAAACATGAACAGAAGAGAACTGAAGCAGTTGAGATGTGGTCCTACAGAGAAATGTTGGATATTATGTGGATTGACTAGCTACGCAATAAGGAGGTTCTCCGCAGAATCGACGAGGAAAGGGGAGTATAGAAAACACTGACGAGAAGATGGGGCAGCATAATAGGTCATCTGCTAAGACATCAAGGAATAATTTCCATTGTACTAAAAGGAGCACTAGAGGGTAAGGATGGAAGTAGCAGGTGGTACTCTGACGTATTGTACTGCAGTGTCACGTGAAGTCTGAAGACAGTTCGCAGTTGGAAAACGCGCATTCTGAGAATGTATGGAGGCCGCGCCGATTTCTGTGACGTATCACACCAGAAAGGATGTGTTTATTTGCTTGCCTTGACAGCTACTCACCACTGCTACTTGCTAAACAGTCGTAACAGAGCTGGACAGCCTCGCTTTGATCTGCGAGATGCGGTTGAAATAGTCTCTACTTCAACGTCAATGATAAATCCAGTGTAGAAATTCAGCTGCGCTCAAAAAGATTCCAAGTTCACTAAACTGGAAAAATGTACAGCGTTATTACTTAAATGCATCACATCCCTGTGGCACCTTGTAACATCCGCAGAAACCTCTACAGCAACAAAGCATGATAACAGTTTAAAGCAGAGCAGGCAAAGATTCAAAACAAGTCGTTTCCATGGAAACAAACAACATATATCTACTATAATTATTACTAGCCGATTCGGTATCTTAATGTCACCTCCACCTACTTAACAACTCACATTACCATGTCTCCAGGTACCAAGTCGTAACTCTCTTCTTCTTGGGAGAAAACGTTCACAATTCAAAACTAGCGCACGAAACGCACTTACAAAATCTTACAAGCTTTCCCGTACTGGACGAATAACTTCGTCTATCGCAGTGGATCACCAACTTCCGATTTCTTATTAATGAAGGAAATAACTTTACTGAATGAATCTGCAGTCACTGTGGATTGAAACACACTGAACACTATTTTACACATTCAGATTTTTGACCTGATGATGGCAGTAGCCTAAAAGTCCTCGTAAATAAAGAAACATATTAAATGATGTGGACGGCTTTATGCACAACTAAACTCCTGTGTTTAGGAACGTCCTATACCACCCCTCACATTAGAGAGCTTCCAACTCTTACGGCCAACGGTTGGCAATCAACTCCCAGGTTCCACGAGCTCCAAGCAGCTCGCGAAGTTGTTTAACAATTTAGGCCATTCACACCCAAGTATGTCCGAGTTGCAGAATGATTGTTTTTTGGCTCAAACATCGGCATTCTTATTCGTCATCCCCTTTTCCATGTTAATAGTACATTCCGCTTCCTGACAAAACTTCTCACATCATTGTTTGCCATTTAATGTAACTAGGACAAATGCCTAAGGTTACCCTAAACAAACAGCAGACAGAAGACGGCAGGGGAAGAATATATACGTTCGAAGTTAATGTAATCTGTGTAGGACTAAAACGATATTTAACTTACTGCAAAAATTCTATGGAACAAGTGACTTACCATAAGGTATCCTGAAAAGAATTATCATCCCATTACCAAAGAGGGAACTTAATACTAGCGCTATTCGGAAAGTAACTTCCGATTGATCGTGAAATGGAAACCACTTTGAAAATCAGAAATATTTTAATTACTTTTGAATGGATTATGGGAACAGCAGTGATAAATGTCTTATAAATATTTACTATTAAAAACAGTCTTGATCACGATTTATTTATCAAGGTGACCGGTTTCGACCACTACTGTGGTCATCTTCAGACCATTGAGTAGGAACCTCTTTGAGTAGGAACCTCTTTCTGTTGGAGAATCACTACTGTGATTCTCCAACAGAAAGAGGTTCCTACTCAATGGTCTGAAGATGACCACAGTAGTGGTCGAAACCGGTCACCTTGACAAATAAATCGTGATCAAGTCTGTTTTTAATAGTAAAGAAATATTTTATCTGCTACAGTTAGCCACAGCTTCCAGCCACTGCTATACATAGTCACCACTTCGACTTTGATATTTGACGTAGCGTTGTACCAACTTTCCAATACCCTCGTCATAGAAGGCAGCCGCCTGTGCTTCCCGCCAATTCTCTACCCTCATCTACAGCTCGTTGTCTGTGGGCAAATGTTGTCTTCATAGCCAGTAGTTAATGTGAGCAGAGATGAAACACAGAGGGAGCCAGTTACGGGCTGTAGTGCGGGCGATCGAACACTTCCCAACGAAAACGCTGCAGGTACATTTTCATTGCCCCTGCAGATCGCGACCGAGAATTGTCACGAAAAAGGAACCGTATGACAGTTGTGTAATGCGGGCTGCATAACATCAGGCGAAGTCTCTCACCAGGACCTCATACTTTCTGGGAGACACTATTTTCAATGCATCTTAATTTGCTCACCATGCGCTGAGAACAGAAAAGAGCGGAGTGATGCAACCGACAGGCATACTAGAGACACTGTCGAACACGTAGGTGCAAAGCTTTATTAGATTTTCACATTGGTTTCCATTTCTCGGCAGATCAGAACTAACTTTCCGAATATCCCTCGTAATAAATGTCAGAGCGCCGGCCGCGGTGGCCGAGTGGTTCTAGGTGCTACAAGCTGGAACCGCGCGACCGCTACAGTCGCAGGTTCGAATCCTGCCTCGGGCATGGATGTGTGTGATGTCCTTAGGTTGGTTAGGTTTAAGTAGTTCTAAGTTATAGGGGACTGATGACGTCAGAAGTTAAGTCCCATAGTGCTCAGAGCCAATAAATGTCAGAACTATCAAATGATTAGTTTGTCAAGCCTCATTTGCAAATCGCTAACTGGGACACTTGTAGGAAGTATTCACTGACGTGAGCAAAACTGAACAAGATGTAGGATCAGGCATTGCAATTCTCATCAACGAAAAGACAACCTACCTGATGAAATATAAACTTTGCAGTGATTGCTCATCAAACCTTCAAGCAGAGACCTTTGCCTTTTTTTAAGGCTCTCGAAAAGCTGAACACGTTATATGGCTTATAAAAAACGGCAGTAATGTACAAATCGACAGTAAAACATTATGAAACTTCCTGGCAGATTAAAACTGTGTGCCCGACCGAGACTCGAACTCGGGACCTTTGCCTTTCGCGGGCAAGTGCTCTACCAACTGAGCTACTGAAGCACGACTCACGCCCGGTACTCACAGCTTTACTTCTGCCAGTACCTCGTCTCCTACCTTCCAAACTTTACAGAAGCTCTCCTGCGAAACCTTGCAGAACTAGCAGTCCTGAAAGAAAGGATATAGCGGAGACATGGCTTAGCCACAGCCTGGGGGATGTTTCCAGAATGAGAGTTTCACTCTGCAGCGGAGTGTGCGCTGATATGAAACTTCCTGGCAGATTAAAACTGTGTGCCCGACCGACACTCGAACTCGGGACCTTTGCCCGCGAAAGGCAAAGGTCCCGAGTTCGAGTCTCGGTCGGGCACACAGTTTTAATCTGCCAGGAAGTTTCATATCAGCGCACACTCCGCTGCAGAGTGAAAATCTCATTCTGGAGTAAAACATTACATTAACTGAGGAATCCAGTGCTTCACGACAGCCTAATAGAAAAACTAAGAAATAAGATTAGTTGGTACAAAAGAACTGGGATACAGACTTTGCATGTACTAAATCTCATTCAGGTCCACAGGAAAATGAATTTGGAAATTAGTTTGCAGAAGAGGCATCCAAATTAGTTAGCTATATCAGACGTCCCATATATTCGGAAACAAATATCACGAAAAGCAACTCTGGAAGAAAGAAAAAGAATGGCGGAAGGAGTAATTGCAGAAGAATATTTTCAGTGGTGTAACAGACTGGTGAGCAGATTGCCAGTCGCTCCGAATTTCACAGCGATGCTTACGGGACAAAGAAACTGGGAGGCCTACTACCATCGACTCAGAACAACCAATGACATCATGTGTCCATGTACTGGAGTTGAACAAACTATGAACCACACGTTACTGGAATGTAATAACTGGGACAGGCAAAGAAACTTATTACTGAAAAGTGCAAGATTTCTATAAATTCTGTAATTCAATAGAATTTGTAAATGTATGAATTTCAGTCAGTGATTGCAAAACAAACTCTATACGTCTAAGGCAGGAATAATTGTAAGAGAAATTATTTGCAATATTTTTTGTGTTTACAACAAAGGTTGAGTACTGCAGCTACCTAGCGTTTCATAGTAATTATCGATCTTTAGCAGAAGTAATGGGAACAGTGTAAAAGCAGCCGAGGAGCGTTACATTAACAGCCACAAGCCAATAGCCGCCAGAGTCGTATTTATTTATTTATTTATTTTTTTTTTTGAGTTATCTGTTTTCTGACTGGTTTGATGCGGTCCGCCGCGTATTCCTCTCCTGTGCCATTCTCTTCATCTCACACTAGCACTTGCAACCTTTCCTCAATTATTTCTTGGTTGTATTCCAGTCTCTGTCTTCCTCTACAGTTTTTGCCCTGATGTCTTAACAGATGTCCCATCATACTGTCCCTTCTGTTTGACAACGTTTTCCACATGTTGCTTTCTTCTCCGATTCGGCGCAGACCCCCCTCATTCCTTACCCTATCAGTCCATCTATTTTCAACATTCGTCTGCAGCATCACATCTCAGTTCCTTCGATTCTCTTCTGTTCCTGTTTTCCCACAGTACATGTTTTCCCACAGTCCACACTACTGCTCATTACTTTCGTCTTTCACCAATTTACTCTCAATCCATATGCTGCACTCATTGGACTGCTCATTCCATTCAGCAGATGATGTAATTCTTCTTCACTTTCACTCAATATAGCAATGTCATTAGCGAATCGCATCATTGATATCCTTTCTCCTTGAATTTTAATTCCAAACCTGAACCTTTCCTTTATTTCCATCACTGTTTCTTCGATGTACGGATTGGACAGTAGGGACGAAAGTCTACATCCATGTCTTACATGTTTTATAATCCGAACACTTCGTTCTTGGTCGTCCACTCTTACTATTCCCTCTTGGATCTTGTACAGTCGTGCTCAAAAGTATCCGAACGACTGAATAGCATTTCGCCTCATTCCCATGCAACCCACATAAAGCAGCTGTCTAGCAGATCCTCTAATCACTCCTTGGTAGAGTCGTTTGACTATTGAAAATGGTTCCAACAAGTCACCTCTAGAAAACACTGCTCTGTATCGCAATAACGCAATATGTAAAGTAATACCACGATACTGCAAATATCAGGGAACACCTCATCAAGATAAGACTGTCCTTAAGGCTTGTAAGCTCACATTTATTGCAATAAATGACATACCTGAAATGTTAGCACTCTCACTATTACGTCAGATAGGTAATGCACGTAGTAAGTTCGTCGTATTCATGATTTCCTCTTCAAAGTAACATACCATACTTGTTATTTAACACAAAATGTCATTAAAAATTTACGTTATTCACGAGCAGCTACTTGAGAATATTTATGAACTTCAAATGACACGACGAACCGCCTCGTTCTGCATATGGATTCAAACCCAGGTCATGCAAACTAAGATTTCGTGACTGACGGAAATTAACAGTCATTCCTGACTAGACATAAAGACAGTGGTATACCTCGATTTTAGACAGTATCAGTTAACAAATATCAACTTTATATTATATAACGTAAACATTTTTGACGGACACGAATTGCTACCCAGCATCTATTGTCCCTATTAATGAACTACGAGAGATGTTAAATACTGCTTCTGCACAAGTAACTTACTTGAAATGCAGTGAGGTAAAGCTTTGCGTTGGACAGCCATTCGAACCCAGAACATAATCGGCTTTTTATCGAAGCACAAGCAACTTTGACATATCGGATTTTCTTGGCAGTAGCTAGATGTATTAACTGAAATGACTAGACGAAAAATTAATTTTTCCTTCCCAGGACTCCAACTCGACACGTATCGCTGTTATATTCTAGAGAAAAGGAACGTTAAGTATGGGTTTGTTACACCAGCAGCGACATGTGAGCATGTTTGAACTAGAAATAATATGCCAAAGAGTTCAGTGCTGACTGAGAATCGAACCCCAAACATATCGTTGTTGACTACACACAAAGAAACGACAGTTACCGAATTTTTCTCCACCAGCAGCTCGGAATAACATCCTTGAACTTACAGTGATCTCGCAAATAGTTCTGTGTCTCACTGGGAGTCAAAAAATTCATATATCGTTAGTGTTGACAACGAATGAAAATGCATTAAAAACAAAAATTATTATCCACCAGCAGATAGGTGTTCTCATGCTAGAGCTTGATAATACATAGTGAAAACTTTAGTGCTGGGCCAAGATTCCAACCCATTCATGCGCAATATGTGGAGAAGTTGAGGAATCTGCAGTATTGAACAAACAGCAAGTTGTAGTCGAGCTGTATTGTCACGAAGGGATCAAATTCCGCGTTAAGGGCGGTCTGAGTTGCATTCCCAGTTCAGAACCATTTTATCGACATACAGAAGCTCAAATAAAAGATGTAATAAGTGTCCTGTGAACATACACAGGGTTTGTTTCGTCACTAGAAATAAATAACTAGTATATGAAAAGTTGCTGGTGACAGAGTTTCTACATGTCGCCACTCCTTACTTTATTGTAGTTCCACCTAACTTCTACTTGGTAAAAAAGGAATATCATATTTAATGTGATTTTCAGACCACAATGCCATTATACCTTCTTCACTTGGCGTAGCCAGAAGAGAATAGAATCTGCCTCTCCCTATCAACAAACATCGGCAGAAGCTGGAATCACACCCAGACCATCATCATATGAAACTATCATCAGTCCAAAAGACCACCAAACCCGCTTCTCGACGATTCATTTCTCTGTCATAACACCGGTGCGGCACAAAAGATGAGAATTCTGACACACAGGCTCCCTGTAGTACTTTGCAGGATGTTCAGTACATTCTTTTACTTGGTTGACCGAATCGCCATGAACTAGCTGCCTTGGCTACCCAGTACATACATTCGATTCTATTTTGTAATCACCGAAATAAAATAACGTAACTGCCACCTACACAGAACTGCAAACAGTGTAGGATGCAGAATTTTAAATAGGAAGTTTTCCTTTCCATTTGAGCTACTCTATTGTGCTATCTGTTTGTTGAAACCGTCGTGCAGTGCAGAAGAAATGCTGCAACTGTCTGTCTCTCAGAAGTCTAGATCCAGCCAAATGGATTATCTCACAGCACTGTGGAATGCGGAAGTTCTGGAGGAACTATTGTTCACTTCCAGAGCTGCTGTAGCTACATCACAACTAGTAGCCTAACGGTAAGCATCGGGCACTGTTGATAAGATGTCGCGTGTTCTATTACATTCGCTGCTACATTTTTTTAAAACGCAATTCAGCTGTCTGCTGAAGTTATCAATTTAATGGACCTTTGAACATAATTCTCTTCACTTTTCAACCCAAAATATTCGCATGTGGAAAAAAGGCTAACTTCTGCATCATTTTGTTCTTTTCAGGTTTAATAGACGGCCAGGCAGCTGATGCGTCTCGAAGCGCATCGTGCCAAAATAGTCAGAAAAGTATTTTCTACATTAGCTGTCGTCTGGTAATGACATTTTATTCTTCTTCAAACCTTGTTTGATAGCTTTAATTCAGAACAAGTTTTCTACATGCATGTAATTAATAAACTGCATGTGCACTGTCAGACTGTTATAGATAACATCAGAGAATTCGCATATATCATTGATGATTAATTTCTCTCTCATGTTTAGTATTGTTTTAACAACACTAAAAGAAACCTTACGAAAACTGTGCACTGTATTATAAGATACGAAATAAAATTACCTACGATAACCTTACGACAATAGTTGATTTTAACAAAACTGAATATCTGCACACAAGCGTGCCTCTATCTGCACTAATTAGTAAAATACTACTCACTTAGATTTCGATTGGATCTGTGTTTAAATGGTATGCTGTGTCATAGTCAACAGGTACTCAAATGTGGCATTTCATAAATAAAGTTACGTATTCCTAGAAACCCAAAATTTGCTTTTCAGTAGCGGAAAGATGCGCTACCTGTTGTGCAGCATTGTAAGTTTTCCACCATTGCACTATGAGTTGAAAGTATTTTCTTACGATTTTCTTATCGATGTTTGATCTGACTGATTGCAGCTCTTACACAAAAGGGATAAAAACGTAACATTTAGCGAGTCTGGAACAGCGAATCGTAATAGTCGCTTTTCCACAAGTCAGCACGTCAACACAGAGCTAGCAGATAGATGTGGTTTGCGCCTTCCTCTTACGAGGCCAATAGTGGCTAGAACTCGTAAACCGCTATTTACAGGACGAGATTAGTTCCGATTGCCACGTTCAATGACTTTGCTGGGCTGGAAACCGTAAATTTACAATCTTCTGTTACACCTCAAGCGATAACAACTCAGATTCTTCAATGGAAATGACAGGAGAAATCAAGTGAATTTTGAGGCTTAATTCTGTGCACACCAGGAAGTAACTCGTTGATCACAGAGTTGCCAAACATACCTTGCGTTGTTGCCAAATCTCAGTTTCATTACCAGCAGGAAGAAGACGAACCGATGTGATCCCACAGCGGGCTGCGAAGTGACCATAGCTGGCGCCTCAAAGACGCTGCTGCTACGGCCTGGAATACTTAATGCATCTGATTCGCATTTCTGTAACTAGGTTTAGGGACTGGAGCTTAGTTACTAATAATACTCCGATCTGACTGCTACTAAGCATCATAAATGAGTAACTCTCAGCCGGCCGGAGTGGCCGAGCGGTTCTAGGCGCTACAGTCTGGAACAGAGCGACCACTACGGTCGCAGGTTCGAAACTTGCCTCGGACATGGATGTGTGTGATGTCCTTAGGTTAGTTAGGTTTAAGTAGTTCTAAGTTCTAAGGGGACTGATGACTTCGTAAAGAAATCTTTCATTAATGGTTCAAATGGCTCTGAGCACTATGGAACTTAACATCTGAGGTCATCAGTCCCCTAGAACTTAGAACTACTTAAACCTAACAACCTAAGGACATCACACACATCCATGCCCGAGGCAGGATTCGAACCTGCGACCGTAGCGGTCGCGCGGTTCCAGACTGAAGCGCCTAGAACCGCACGGCCACACTGGCCGGCTCTTTCATTAAAATGTCTCGTTCCACATCATTACGAAATGTAGTATTCATGATCTATGGAACAAGTATTAACCTAATCATATCATATTACTGACTATCCATGAAGAGTAATGAAGTACCGAAATTTTCGCCTATATCAGTAACCAAATCTAAACTTGAAAATAAACGACGACAGTTTTTGTAATAAGCCGGGATTCCTATCAAGACCCTTTCATCCCTGTTAACTAACCATGAAAGATGTCTGATATACCTCAATTCAGAAGTAACGAAGTGTGTATGAATTTAAAGATGAAGCGCATGATGTGAAATTCTGCGACGGAGATACGAACCCAAGACGATCGGATTGTTAACTAAGTAAAATAAAATGTTACGTATCGGTTTTTCTTGCCAGCTGCTAGGTGTTTGAATCTAAAATAAGGACACAAATTTTTGTGCCTGAGCGACAATCGAACCGCACTCCTATCGTTCTTCTTTATTGTCCACGAATATTGCTTAATTATCAATTGCTTACTCACCAATAGTAAGATGTGTGTGTGTTTGTCCAGAAATTGTTGGCAACATGAACAGACATTAAAAATGCACGTTAATTTTCACTAGCAGGCCGGTGTGCACGTGATAGGGCGTGAAATGAAATTATGAATATTTTTGTACTGGATCAGGTTTCGGACCCACATATTTACTTTTGTCGGGGACCTAGAGAAGACTGCAGTGTTGGGAAAAGGAACGAAACGATTGACCTATACTGTTCCGAGAGATTCAGATCCTCGAAAGAGGAGATACGAATTCGAATCACAGTCCAGCGCCAAATTTTTCAACGTCTCTAGTTCAATCAAGTACAAGTAAAATAAGAGCCCTGTTCCTTTAGACGGCTATCAGTTCATCAAATAAAATAAAATTTTCTAATGTAAGTAAGTTTACTGGCGACATTATTTCTGTTTGCCCTGACCTCCACCTATGTCATTTTCCAAGGTAAACCGGCTCTGCCCAATTTGAAATGAACGAACGTGATGTTTAATGCGAATTCTGGATTATAACGTCTTTCTCTTGAGGTTACCAGAGGTAAAGTAAATCTGTTTGTGCCTCTTAAAAGTAAATGCCTGAACCCACACATTGCACTTCTGATATTTCGTTCCACTAGACCATTGTGGCCACCTTTCGCAGCCCCAGGAGTGTGCTGTAATGGATGATGCGCTTAGCTTACAAAACTAGTCACGGTGGAAAAAAACGCGAGTCTATTAAATGGTTAAGTAGAAGCAAGCTTCTAGCTTGGAGATTATGCTATTCTCATGTCAGCAGGATGTAAAGACTCTTCTAGGCGTCATAGCCTCGATTTGAAGCCATTTTGAAAATTTCGCTAATTCAAGAAATTTCTTAGTTCGAGAAAATCCACTGTGAAGTGTGAAGTTACCGGATAATTCGATTATCACCGCCATTATTACTATCATTTTCTTCATACCGCTGCTGGAACACATGTGCTTGAAGATCATTTAAGGCCTTTTGGTCATTATAGAAGTAGTTGCCCAAGAACAAGTTCTTTCCCTGTCTACGGAATTCTTTTCATGTTAATATCAAACATCAGCAATTACTCGTAGATAACATTACAAGTAAAGTAATTGATGAAGACATTACTTGAAAACGAAAACGCGCTGCCTTTCTTCATTTACTTGCGCCTAGAAATGGCTGTCGAATACTGCCAAACCAAAAGCCAAGGGATCTTACTGCCTTCCGATATACCTCGCTGTCGGTTCTTCCATATGATTTGGTCGACGTGACCTGTTTCAAGTTGTGTATGACAAAGAATGTTTTAGAAAATCAATTGTTTTCCTTTGCAATAAAGAGAAAGATTTTCATTCTAAGATATCCAAGTCCAAAATTTTCGCAATATTACTTCAAATTTAATATTCGCTTCCATAATGTAAGGAATCTAGCGAAGACTGTTTGCCAGTGCTCTTTCTCACCGTAAAACATGCAATTCACTCACTGGGCTCCATAAGTACACTGTAACAGTAATTTCTGTGTGTAGGCAATGCATACGGATTGTAGAATTTAGTGGTGCTCTCTCTTCCACTTCTGTGTACAACATGCCTGACCTAAACGCGCCCTTTATCAGTATAGGCCCTGGGCGGTGCAACATCATATTGACAACAGTAATGTACTTATACTGACAACCTCACTGTTCGTTTTATCGGATTTTGTAATCATTTAGGTAAAACAACTTGACCTTCGACTGGGAGTCATTTCGTCCCCCTTTTCCTTCTGTGAAATTTATCAGTAAGCTTTTTGCCTTCGAACCAGCGAAATGCGGCAGAGTGCGTCTGTTAAACGATTTACAAACCCTGATTTAGTGTCGTTAACACTATTTCTTTAAACATTCTCATAGCTGAAGGAATTTAGTTTCTTCTTAAATCGTCTTATGCAGCAACGTTCACAGATATCTCAAATAGGAAAAGCTCTTTATCCAGGTGCGAAGGTTGTAAAACAAAATTCCCACAGTTTCGTCTGATAGCACTGCGTAAGTATTTTGTGTAAGAGGTATTAAAGTAGTGTTCCTGTAGTTGTGGGAATCATTGGTTGAAAACGAATTTCACACCAATGGGTACAGTACCGATAAATATTCAAAATGATTATCAACCTAAGTCTGCGTTCATCCACAAACTGAGGCGTATTTGTAATATTGAAGCTAGACTATGTATCCTTGACTTCCTTGAGTGGGCATTGGAAGGCGTTTACACACACGTATACGAGGGTAATCCCAAAGGTAAGGTCTCCTAAGGGACACGCAAGTGCCAACGCAGGCACAAACGAGAGATCCTTAATTTTAATGGCAAGCAGAAACCACAGTGTTGGCTGCATGGTGGCAGGGTGATAAAGAGCAAGAGTACGGATACGAAGGTCTTAGGTTCGATCCCTCACCAGTTCCACGATTTTTATGTGCCGTTTTACACATATTTCCCCTCGAGCAGCGTTTGTTGATGTGAAAAATGCCGAGTTGCACTGTGGTCCAAAAGCCACGTTAAACTGTAGGGTCCTATTAACTGGCTAGGTAAGTCAACTCAAAGGTCGGATGAAGGCAACAGCATACCATCTCCAACAAGACTGTGCGTATTAAAGCACTGTGGTGTTCAAACCACTCTTCCGACTGATGACTGCTTTACTTTCTGTGGGTTCCAAAACTAATGATCTTTGGGTTATTAACACATTTGTGTTTTCATGCTGTAGCTTTGATACCAGTAAACGTAAGTAACCGGCCGAGCACTGTCACCGTTCGAGTTGCCAAGGTGGTAGACGACGATGCTGTCGACCCCCGACCCCAGTTACAATTTTGGTCATGGCTATGTTTCAGTCGAATACCTCTATGGGCCTTTCTGCGTATTTCAAGATATACTTTTATACACTTGGTACGCTTCCAAATTGATATCTGATAGAGCTGTATTTAGCAACATGAATCAGATATGTTTTCGTGCAATATATCGGACAACACGTCAGTGCAGCGAGATTTCGTTTATGTGCTGCGCATGGTGCAAGAAATATTTGTGTTTTGCTTGCTTCTGTAATAGGTTTCACCTCACTGAATGCGAGCAAGCACACGAACAGACTGTCAATAACTAGAATTACGCAATAACACACTTAAAAGTTGTATTTTTCCGTTGTGTATCCCGATGAAAATAAACTGTAAACAGTTTATATGCCAACTTGCTTATTATCGCGTTTCTCGATGCTTTCCTCAAAAATTAAAATTAAAATAAAAAGAGAGAGAGAGAGAGACAAAACAGAAATGTATTTCAAATATCAGCTCAGTTCAAAATGGCTCTGAGCACTGTGGGACTTAACATCTATGGTCATCAGTCCCCTAGAACTTGGAACTACTTAAACCTAACTAACCTAAGGACATCACACAACACCCAGTCATCACGAGGCAGAGAAAATCCCTGACCCCGTCGGGAATCGAACCCGGGAACCCGGGCGTGGGTATCAGCTCAGTGATAGGTAATATCTCGTTGTACTAGCGATATGTATGGCTACGGGGTTCTTTGTTTTCTCTCTGCAAACAACTAGAACAGAATTCAGTAACAAAGTGGTAAGAACACCTACTCAGTGCGCCAATTAAACACTCAGCCATTCTTGGTTATTTTGTTAATCGTCTGTAATGCAGTAAACACCCTTGATTATTGATTTGTAATTACTACCATTGTTATGCCGATGGATTCCCAGTTCTGTCAATGATTTTAGATAGGGAGAGGCAGATTCTATTCTCTTCTGGCTACGCCAAGTGAAGAAGGTATAATGGCATTGTGGTCTGAAAATCACATTAAATATGATATTCCTTTTTTACCAAGTAGAAGTTAGGTGGAACTACAATAAAGTAAGGAGTGGCGACATGTAGAAACTCTGTCACCAGCAACTTTTCATATACTAGTTATTTATTTCTAGTGACGAAACAAACCCTGTGTATGTTCACAGGACACTTATTACATCTTTTATTTGAGCTTCTGTATGTCGATAAAATGGTTCTGAACTGGGAATGCAACTCAGACCGCCCTTAACGCGGAATTTGATCCCTTCGTGACAATACAGCTCGACTACAACTTGCTGTTTGTTCAATACTGCAGATTCCTCAACTTCTCCACATATTGCGCATGAATGGGTTGGAATCTTGGCCCAGCACTAAAGTTTTCACTATGTATTATCAAGCTCTAGCATGAGAACACCTATCTGCTGGTGGATAATAATTTTTGTTTTTAATGCATTTTCATTCGTTGTCAACACTAACGATATTTGAATTTTTTGACTTCCAGTGAGACACAGAACTATTTGCGAGATCACTGTAAGTTCAAGGATGTTATTCCGAGCTGCTGGTGGAGAAAAATTCGGTAACTGTCGTTTCTTTGTGTGTAGTCAACAACGATATGTTTGGGGTTCGATTCTCAGTCAGCACTGAACTCTTTGGCATATTATTTCTAGTTCAAACATGCTCACATGTCGCTGCTGGTGTAACAAACCCATACTTAACGTTCCTTTTCTCTAGAATATAACAGCGATACGTGTCGAGTTGGAGTCCTGGGAAGGAAAAATTAATTTTTCGTCTAGTCATTTCAGTTAATACATCTAGCTGCTGCCAAGAAAATCCGATATGTCGAAGTTGCTTGTGCTTCGATAAAAAGCCGATTATGTTCTGGGTTCGAATGCCTGTCCAACACAAAGCTTTACCTCACTGCATTTCAAGTAAGTTACTTGTGAAGAAGCAGTATTTAACATCTCTCGTAGTTCATTAATAGGGACAATAGATGCTGGGTAGCAATTCGTGTCCGTCAAAAATGTTTACGTTATATAATATAAAGTTATTATTTGTTAACTGATACTGTCTAAAATCGAGGTATACCACTGTCTTTATGTCTAGTCAGGAATGACTGTTAATTTCCGTCAGTCACGAAATCTTAGTTTGCATGACCTGGGTTTGAATCCATATGCAGAACGAGGCGGTTCGTCGTGTCATTTGAAGTTCATAAATATTCTCAAGTAGCTGCTCGTGAATAACGTAAATTTTTAATGACATTTTGTGTTAAATAACAAGTATGGTATGTTACTTTGAAGAGGAAATCATGAGTACGACGAACTTAAGACGTGCATTACCTATCTGACGTAATAGTGAGAGTACTAACATTTCAGGTATGTCATTTATTGCAATAAATGTGAGCTTACAAGCCTTAAGGACAGTCTTATCTTGATGAGGTGTTCCCTGATATTTGCAGTATCGTGGTATTACTTTACATCTTGCGTTATTGCGATACAGAGCAGTGTTTTCTAGAGGTGACTTGTTGGAACCATTTTCAATAGTCAAACGACTCTACCAAGGAGCGATTAGAGGACCTGCTAGACAGCTGCGTTATGTGGGTTGCATGGGAATCAGGCGAAATGCAATTTAGGTGGTTCAGATACTTTTGAGCATGACTGTACAAACTGTACAGGGTGATTATAATTTAACTTTCAAAACGCCGTAGAAATTTCCAGCTGTTTAAATTCGGAGAAAGGGGGGGGGGGGGGGGGGGAAGTACGGCAGAAAAAAATTGTGTCAAAATTAGTCAATAGATGGGGCTGTACGTGTTAGAATATCTGTTATGCGCACGACCCATTGAAGTTGGTATAAACACGTCAGATACACGGCTTTTCCTCCTTTCGCATCTGCGAGGTTCGCCACGACTGTCTTGATACAGGATCGTGCTCTGCTTTTAAAGCGGTATTACAAGAACGATGGCTGTGCACACGTCACTCTGCAGAAGTTCCGGACACTGAAGCGTTTGAAAAAAGTTTTGGGACTAATGACTGCCGGGGGTCTGGAGAAAATGATTCGGAAATTCGAAAAGACGGGTCCTTTTGTGTGCAACCTGGCAGAGGGAGGAAACGAACTGATTCGACTTCAGTGGAAGCAGTGGCCACAGCAATGCAGGAGACGGGTGGTGGTGTGCAAACGTGTAGTGCACGGAGAATTGCCCGAACACTGGACATACCCGTGAGCACGGTGCGTAAAATACTACGAAACATCCTTCTTTGCTATCCATTCAAAATTACCCATGTGCAAGAGTTGCTTCCTGTTGATCTTCCAGCAAAAGAGACCTTTGCTTTAGAATTTCTTGCTTGCTTGGAAGTGTACAATTATTGGACGTGGAAGATTTTGTGGACAGAGGAAGCCCACTTCCATTTGACAGAATACGTCAATACACAGAATTGTCGAATATGGGCAGTGGAAAATCCACACGTAAATCAACCAGTACCACCCTAACATTCTGCGTGGTGTCTATTTGTTCTAAGTCGTGTCTCCCTACCACTTTCGCGCAACGACGCTCTGAGCGTGTTTTTTAGGGAATTGACTAGTTTGAACCTGGGACCTGTTGCTGGTAAGGAGACGCCAGACCACACGACATGTAGAGTTCAGAAGAGTTCAGTGAGACTAGCGATGATATAACCAAATACTTAATGATTTCAGCGTCAGCTCCACTGCACTCCCTGTAAAAGAATCTTAGTACTAACTAAATTTAGTGGAAGAGGTTCAAGGCTTTCCTATTTTTAGTTAGCTGGTAAAAAAACGTCGAAAAAGCAGTTAAGTTTACCATTGGAAATTTTATTCTACTCACAAAACATTGTTTATAAATTGCACTATTGATAAAAGGGAATATTTTAATACAGGATGATAAAAACCAACTGCGTTCAACAAAAATGTGAACGAATATTCCCTGAATGGGTTTCCAAGTTCTACAATGGATCGAAGGATGGCCTATGCCATATCACATCTATAATCCAAATTTAAGTTAAGTTTCACAAAAGAGAAAACTATCAAAATTGTCTACAGTGACCCTCAATTATCTATAATTACTTATCTAACTTGTCATAAATTACAGTGGCTGATGTTGCTTCTCAATAATTATGTAATAGAAACATCATCGTGTTTCAGATTTTAACTTACGTAGCAAATGTGAATACCATGAGCTTCAGTTGTCGATCGACACTAGTATTACATAAAAAGGGGATGTAACAGATGAGACTTCTGCAGTTCTGAGTGAAGCCTTATGCGCTCAAAAATTCGTCATTTATTACCTTGTCAGCGTTCGTCAGGGGGCGGTGGCCGGCGCAGCTCCATACAGCTTGCCGTCTCGGAAGCAACTGTCTCCTAACTTCTCCTTACTACAATTTAACGAAGTTGGTTTTAAAAAAAGCCATCTGGCTGTGTTTTCATCTGACCAATCAGAGTCGGAATGTTAACCTTAAGCTCCGCCTACAAAAGTTCTGTCTATCCAATGAGAAATGTTATACTTTTCGTGGTGGGGCAATGTTTTTAAAGTTTGCAACGTAACAGAGATCCGAAAAAGTCTCATGCTAAAACTTGCAGCTGGTGTGGCCCTTTTAGTGTTACCGTAAGATCTATACTGTTCTTCTGGAGGGCTCTAGCTTTTAACATGCGCTGGGGGGTGGTCCTGTCGGTTAGCTGGCCACATGGGTGTCCATCCCTTATCGTAGGGCCTTCTAGCTTAACACGGTTCTGCTCTCGCCTTCTGTTCTCGTTTCTCCCCTCGGAACTGCGTCTGTCGCATGGTGGGAAGGTATGACATGCATTTAGGCATTCTTGTGTTAGTCTGTGGTATTCTATTTGCTCACTTGTTACTTTGGTTAACTTAATGTCACAATTTATTTGGAGATATGTGACATACTACTGGATTTGCTTATAATGTCAGGGTTTTAATGGAAGGTGATGGATTTGCCTGGCACCTTACATGTCACCACCCTTCGAACTTAATTTTTGCACTGAAGTTAATCAGTGATTGAATCGTTGTCTAAGTCAGTCAAAAAATTTTCCTTTATCTAAATTTTGTTGCCTACTGTTCAGCCACATTGTTCTGGTTCTATGCTAGTTTGTATGTGTAATTTATATTTTTCCACTATTCTTAAAAATATGTTTATATTGACAAGAGAAGATTATTTTTATGCTATTATTATTATTATTATTATTAATTTTTAATTATTTTCTTTCTTTATTTAAGTGTGAAGTTTGTTATCGAAAGTGAGATGTCTTTCACATCGATTTTCTTATAAATATTTTTTTTTATAAATGTAGTAATTAAGTAAAATCTATTCCTAACACATTTTCTAAATATCATGTACAAGTAAAATGTTTTTGTTTCTAGACACTCATTTCAACATTTTTTCACTAACAAATAAGAATTATTTCCAAGAATTGCTTTGACAAAGAAATATACATACACAACTATTGAGATATTATCCTAACAAATGGCACAAATGTTAAAAAAAGGGAAAACATCAAACAAGATAATTTTTTATTCTTTGTTTTTATAAGGAGAAAATAAGTAAAAGATAGTTATCCTTTTATTTTTATGAGGAGAAAATAAGTGGCATATAGTTTTAGTGTTTATTATGCCTTAATTTTGTTCTTTACATACTGTCCATTTCAGAACTAATGACTTATTTTTATCAATAGTGTATTTCTTACTTAAGTCCATAGTCAATGACTTATTTTGTAGTTTATTAGCTGTCTGGTGTGTTTAACTTATTTAATTTTTCACACATTTCTTTTGCACAATTCCTATATCACATAATTTGATTTCACACATTCACACAATCCTATGAATGTTTAAGCATGAGGTTGGTGAATGTTTTTGCATGAAGGTGATGGACTTGAGCGAGATGGATGTGGGCAAGTATTTGATGTACAGCTTCGTTCGTCGCTCCTTGTTGGCTTTGCAAGTGTGTGTTGCTGTTGTGGAGGTCCTATAATGGAATGGAGCTGTGAGTGCAGAATCTCATGGTTTACTGGCTTTGTATGCGTGAAAGTCATCATTATGTGTCGCTGAAAGCGGTCGTTTTTCATTGTAATACTTCGCAGACGACTTGTTTACAATAGGATAGGGATTTGGGAAGGTATGTCGTCTATTCTTCACCCATCTTCTTTCTTGGTCTCAATCTTGCGAATCTTCAACTTCTGTTCTTCCTGCTTTTTCTCTGCTTCTTACTTGCTTCTTGGTTCTTCTCTTGGCAGGATATGCAAATATTTATTGATAACTAGTCGCTTTGAAGTTCTCCTCTTAGTAACAGTTTGATAAACTGTTTGGGTGTGTCATTTTTACTTTGTGGAAGTTTTTTTCAGTTTCGTGCATCTGCGTGCTGTTTAATAGCAGTAGTATGACTTTTACACATATTTTCTTTTTGGCAGTGGTGGCTTGCCCAAGCAGTCTTCTCGTCAGGCCGTTTTTTGCTCCCTCCGCTGAGTCGGGGCGTTCCAAGACCCTCTTGGTCTTCCTGTTCCGCCACTCTGTGGTTCCCTGTTCTGTCTCAGCAGGGTTCCGCCACCCTGTGGTTCAGCAGATTTACTGCCCACTTCGGCTACAAGAGCCCTCTGTTGGTCTCACTGTCCTTTCCCTTCTCTCGACGCTTCTGCCATGTAGGAATCATGTCTTGCTAATTACGTCCTTTTCTTTCTTGATACTTCTCGCGTTGCAACTTGTGGGTCGTTCCATCTGGTTTTTGCTGGAGTTTTTACAATGGTTCTTACAAATAGTTTTATTTATAATCATCTAACATATGTCTAGTACCTACGTTGTTTTATGCCTTCCTAAAAAGCTTTACAAATTTTGGCACTCTTTCCATGTTACAATTCTAAGATATTTTAAGTCTTAACTTCTACAAGAATCCTCAAATTCGTTTTTTATTTTTGTGTAGTGTTGTGGTGTATAGCGTTTTAGTATTTCATGCTGTTAGACTATCTACGCTTTATCCCTTCACCTTAATCTGTGCTACTATTGGTGTTATTTTTGTTTTTGATTTTATTGAAACTACTTTCTTTTTCCAACCTTCCTCTTTCTTCATTCTTCTTTCTCCTGACAATCTTATCTGCAACATAAACTTGAAATATTGTGCTAATTATTTACCAGGAATAAAATTAATCTTCAAACTTTTTGATATGGCTCTCATGGTGAAGTCCTAAGGTTTTGCTTGTTTTTGGGTTCATTAGTTCCACAGCATTATTATGAGCAATTCAGCTAATTATGACAGGTCTTTTGTAGGCAGCGTAAAACTTATGTATTTTGTGTTTCTGTTTGGTGGAGAGATGGTGTGTTTTTACAAATACTTTCTGGCCTACTGAGAACGTTCTTTTAATTGCTGTTCTATCTCCTCTTTCTTTTCTTTTAATGGCTGCCTATCTGATGTTGGAGAGTGCTGTTGCTATGACTTTTTTGTGCTGTCTATGTGGTACAATAGGAAATCTAACATTTTCTCTGGTTATGTTTGGGGGTTCAATATTTTTAAGTACAGTAACTGGAGGTAGTAGTGTAGTGCTATGTGGAATTTCATTTATTACTTCTTGAATATCTTTAAGGTATATATCCCAAGTGTTGTGTCTTTTGCCTGCATATAATCTGCATAAAGTGCCTATGTCCTTCATAGATCGTTCTGCTGGATTTACGCTAGGTTTGTACTTAGATATGTAGATGGGTTTTATTTTGTGTTGTTTTAACGTTTTCTACCATTGCACTGATATGTATTGTGGGCCATTATCCGAAATTATTCGTTCCACTCGACCTACTTGTCTGAGAAAATCTTGTCTAAATGCTTTACTTATAGTTGCCCGTTGCCCGTTTTAATGGTGTCAAGGTAACATATTTAGAAGTAAGTTCCAAAACGACAAATATGAAAATATATCCACTTTTTGTGCGTGGGAGAGGCCCCATCAAATCTGTTGCAGCTATTTTTTTTAATTTTTTAGGGATTATTGGAAACATAGGTGGTTTGGTTTGGAAAGTGACGTGTTTAGTCCTCATACATTTTTTGCATTTGACTAATACTGTTCTAATTCGTCTTTCCATATTAGGAAAATGGCTTGTTTGTTTTATTTTTAAAAAGCATTTCTTTGGTCCAAAGTGGTCATTACTTATGTGGTGTCACCGCCAGACACCACACTTGCTAGGTGGTAGTTTTAAATCGGCCGCGGTCCATTAGTACATGTCGGACCCGCGTGTCGCTACTGTGTGATCGCAGACCGAGCGCCACCACAAGGCAGGTCTCGAGATACGGGATAGCACTCGCCCCAGTTGTACGGACGACTTCGCTAGCGACTACATGGACGAAGCATTGCTCATTAGCCGAGCCAATAGTTAGAATAGCCTTCAGCTAAGTCCATGGCTACGACCTAGCAAGGCGCCATTAGTAACATTGCATGTATCTATGGAGTCTCACTTGTATCGTCAAGAGCGATGTATACAACAAGGATGGATTAAAGTTAAGTATTCCAGAAGCTACGTACTTTTCTTTACAGCATTCATTACGTATCCTGTTACAGACCTATCTCTTGCCTGCGTGAACTAAACGCGTGCCTTTCGGCTACTTCCGTGGCGTGGC
Organism: Schistocerca serialis cubense; assembly: GCF_023864345.2. Taxonomy (NCBI): domain Eukaryota; kingdom Metazoa; phylum Arthropoda; class Insecta; order Orthoptera; family Acrididae; genus Schistocerca; species Schistocerca serialis. The sequence continues at coordinate 164,739,880 of NC_064644.1, read as the reverse complement.
TGTCTTGCTACGCCACAACAACTTAAATGTGTATACCATATGTACTTATTAAGTAATTCATCTGGGATATAAGTTAACCATTCATTCGTTGCAACATTTCGTCTAAAAAATAAAACATTGTTTTTTACGAGATAATGCTGTCGAATGTCTGGAAAATCCTTACTTCTCCACTTGTGTTTGATTCCTAGTATTTCGGGATCCTTGTCCTGTTCTGTGCCTATGTTTTTCAATGCTGTCGTAATGTAGTTTTCGAAAGGTAATTGTTTCATATAGTACATTTTAAACTGGTCTTCTGCTGCTTCCAAACCTATGTTATTGGATGCACCCTGTGGACATCGTGATAAAGCATCTGCTAATACATTCGCTTGTCCTGGTATGTGTGTAATAGTGAAGTCAAATTCTTGTAGTATTAACATCCATCTGGCTAACCTCCCATGAGTTAGTTTGGCGGATAACAGAAATTCTAATGCTAATACAGTCTCTTGTCCTGGTATGTGTGTAATAGTGAAGTCAAATTCTTGTAGTATTAACATCCATCTGGCTAACCTCCCACGAGTTAGTTTGGCGGATAACAGAAATTCCAATGCTTTGTGGTCAGTGTATACTTTTGTTTTTCTTCCGAATAGGAAGTATCGAAAACGTTGGAAGCCTCATACAATGGCCAATGCTTCCAGCTCCGTGACTGAATAGTTTTTCTCGCTTTTGTGAGTACCTGACTGGCAAATGCAATTGTTCTATATGATCTTAGCCCTGCTTGTTCGTATTCTTGGAATAAAACAACTACTAAACCTGTTTTCGCGCTATCAGTGGCCATACAAAAATTTTGTGTTAGATCAGGATGTGCTAAAATCGGTGCTGTTGTTAGTGCGTTTTTCACTTTTAAAAATTCTTCATTGGCTTGTTGATCCCATACCCATGGCGTGTTTTTTCCAGTTAATGCACATAGGCGTGGTGCTGCGAGAGAGTCAATCCAAGTAAATTTTTTATAGAATCCGGTGAGACCTAGCCAATCCTCTGAGTTTTCTTATTATATGGAGTACAGAATTCTTTCATTGCCGTTAGTTTTTCTGGGTCGGGCATTACCCCTTTCTCTGAAATTATGTGTCCTAGAAATTTGACCTCTCGCCTTCCAGATTTGGATTTTGTTATATTTACTGTGACCCCATGCTCTTTCATGATCTGTAAAAACTGATTTAATGTGTATTTGTGATGTTCCCAAGAGGGTTCTGCTATAATCACATCATAAACATAACAAGCAATTTTTTGTAAAATTTCAGGACTGAGTATAGTATTAAATCCCCTAATAAACGCTGCTGATGATATGTTTAAACCAAATGGCAATCGTTTAAACTGGCAACATCTACCGAATACGATAAATGCTGTAAATTTTCTGCATTCTGGGGCCAATTCTATTTGCCAGAAACTACTCCGCAAATCAATTGGTGAAAATATCTTAGCACCGTGGAAGCTTTGTATCAATTCCTCTAATTTTTCTGGGCGATCTGTCTCAGTGATTATGATTGTGTTGATCTGTCTGGAATCAAGCACTAACCTGATGCTGCCATCTCGTTTTTGTACAATATGGAGCAGGCTGTTATATGTGGAGGTAGCTGGTTCAATAATATCATCATCTAACATTTTAGATATCTCCTGGAATACTTTATTCCTGTAGCTTAATGGAATTGTATAGGGTGGCACTCTAAATGGTTTGTGCTGTTTTACTTCAAACTTGTACTGAAAGTGTTTAATACTGCCAATCTTAGGTAAAAATACCTCTGCTTTATCTCGTAAAATACCCTCTAATTCTCCTTTACTGTGTTCCGAAATACCTTGAACTTCTCGCAATTTTTCGTCGATTCCTTTATGGACTTCTAACATGAGTTGAGGCGATTTCCCCTTTTGTGCATACCATTCTAATTCTTCATCCTTTTTATCTCGCGTCATTCTTAATTGTTTGTTTATCACTGGTATTTCTTCTAATTTTAGCTTTTGCTCAAAGAGAAGTGTGACATTCCCGAATGTTATGCTACCTTTCCCCATATTTATTACCGCTCGTCTCTCATTTAAAAATCTGCACCTACAATCAAATCTACAGTTATTTCAGGTATAATCACGAAGTTGGCTTCGATCTTTTGACCTTGACACGAAAGAGTTAACCTTGTTTGTCTCGTAATTTCCGCAGCATTGTTTCTAATAGGACCTCTTATTTTAATCTTACGTGTTTTCAGAACTGGCAATTCCTCATTGTCATTACACTGCATGAATAAATTTTCTGAGATTGCAGCCAGTTCATTTCCGCTATCAATTACAATATTGACTGGGATATGCTTTACCATGGACTTCACAATTGGTTGAATTTCAAAGGGTTCGTTCTGTTCTTTTTCTTCTTGCATCAACGAATCCTCCACTGAACCATACATGAGTCTTTTCAGGAATTTCACTTGTGAATTCGAACTTTCTGTAAGATAAGCTTCGACTGCTACTTCTCTCTCTTTTATTTCCTCTTCTCCATTTTTTCTTCATTTCCGCTTTCTTCAACATCCTCTACTTTTTCCTCATCCTCGTCTATCTTCTCCTTCTTCGTCGCTACTTCCACATAATCGCATCTAAATGCTCTAATTATCGCTTCATAACTTCCTTCGTTATATACGTTGGGTTGTGTGCTTACTAGTAACTTATTTTCAACTTCTGTCGACTGCGCGTTATCCACATTGAATTGCTTTCCCTGGTTTCCATCTCAAATAGCTCTGCAATACTCATTACTTCGTCCTTTCCTCCTACATTCGTTGTGCATGCCTCTGGTAGTTCATCTTCCTCGTCAGTATTCTCCCAATTAATTTCGTCCCAACACGATATTGTCATTTTCCTGTCTTCGTTTTCATCTGGTCCCTGCGGTTTTGTTTCTTCCTTCTTCTCTTCTCGTGATAAGGTATTTACTTCTCTGTTCAAGGTGCTGCAATTGTCCTAGGTCGGTGCGTCATTCTCTTTGGCATGGGAGCTTAGCTGTCAATTCGAACGTTTTTCGGGGTTTGGTGGTCTTACCTCCACCTCTTCTATGTGTATTCTCTTTTCTTGTTCAGCTTGTTGATAGTGGTTTCTTCGTTGATAATTTGTCGGTCTATTGGTTTTCCAGTACCCGTTCCGGTTGTCGTTATTCCCTCTGTAATAGTTGTTGCCGTTCCTGGGTGAATTATAGTTATTACCATATTCTCTTCTAAATCCATAACCGGTTCTTTGTCGAAATCTATTGTCGTTTCTTGGTGCAAAGTTATCACATGGTTCGTAATTATTGTTTCTTCGTACTGTGTCTTGTGGATTCCACTGCTTTTTGCTTTCGTTTTCACGTGCGCTTGGTCTTTTTCTTGCGTCATCTTCCGAAAATATGAACTCTAGTTCCCTTAGAATACCTTTAAATGCTTCGACGTCATTGCCTCCGCGACCTACTAATGATCGCTGGTATTTCAATAGTAACTTCATCGCGCGTAATTTAACCAACTCTCCGTCACTGTATGGTACATCTAAGCATTGATTTTTCTATGCCATTACTCCGAAAAATTTCTCGGGACTCTTCTCTCCTGAATTTTCAAAATATGGGTTCTGTAATAATTCGTACTTCACTCTGTTCTGTGCTTCGCTGGACCAATATCGTGAGAGAAACTTCTCTCTGAAATCTTCGTACGATCGGCATGTCGCTGCAACATTTTGCATGATTTCTGCGACTGTTCCTGACATGTGTGCACATATAAAGTCTAATTTGTGTGCTAGCGTCCAGTGTTCTGGTAATCCTACTCGGAATTGATCAATAAAAGTTCGTGGATGTAATGAGTTTCCTTCTCGAAAGTGTTGAAATTTTCTGACTGTGAGGAAATGATCGTTATCGTACTTCGTCATAGTTCCATATGAAATTCGCGATTCTTCGCCACTTTTGTTTCTGATCATTTCTCCCGTCGTTCTTTCCGGTTGTGGTAGATCCATTGGATATTGTCCACTGTGACTTTCGCCTACCCTTGCGTAGTATCGTTGGAGAGGTACGCAATAATTTTCTTCCATCGGTTGTGGACGTGTAGCTGAATGCATTGCACTGTACTCTTCGCGACCTGGCTTTCCATTGTCACGTATGTTACTTTCCGCCTGTGATTGGAATCGCAAATGCGTAATATCTTCGTTAATTGCTTGTTTTTCCGGTGCTGTTACAGATACGGATGTGGTTGCAGACTCTGTGCTTGTTCGATCCTGTTCACTACGCTCTTCAATGGTTTGCAACAACTCTGTTCGCAATTTCTGAAATTGTCGCTTCGTTTGCGCTTCTATTTTGACTATGCGGTTATCATATCTTTTCAGCGCTGCTTTTGTGATACGTTTGTGTAACACACTGTTTTCAACAATTTCACGCGCTGTACCTGCTGCTTGTCTAGTAATTACGTTTATCTGTTTATCTAGTTTCTTGACTTCTCCCTGGGTGTTGTTAGGTAATGTTTTGATCTCGTTCTGAGTGTCATTACGCAATGTTTGTACGTCCGCTTGTACCTTGTCAGTGTCTGTTCTCACTTGATTGTGACCTGTTACTAAGTTTCCTATCACTTCTCGAGATTCTTTTGCCTCGTCTTCAATATGACTTAGGTATAACTGAATTTTTTTGTTTTGTTCTTTAATCTCACGCATTTGTCTCGTGGTTTCTGCAATGTGTTTCGTCGTTTCTGCATTCTGAATTTTAATTTGGTTCGAAATTTCTTTATTTTGTCTTTTCATGATTTCCGTCATTTGTTGTAATAATTCTGCCAGATTGGTGGGTCCTATTGCGTTTTCTTCCGACGTACTGTACTTTCGCCCAAGTGTTGGTTTGCAGCCGATTGCATTGAACTGTGCGGTGACACGTTTCTGCTCGAATTCCTTGTACTCTGTGGTGAGGGAGCTCTGATTACTTCTACTATGGGCTCTACACACTCAAGACGCAAGTTAGAATCCTCATCGGCTGTCTCTCTACTTTCCTGCTCCTCTGTCGTATGCTCACCTAGGTTTTCTGTGCCTTGCCGTACATTATTCTCGTTATGGTGCGTTATCTGTCCTATTTCTCGCGATACTGCATCGTCTGTTGTACTGTCCTCTATTCTCTGTCCATCTTCACGTTGGGTCTCTACCTCAATTCTGTCAAGGTCTCGATCTGCCATTGCTAATCTTTCCGAATCCCTTATTTTCTGTTTTAAAAGCAATTCACGCGTCCTACTTCGCGTCAACATGCGCTCATACGATCTCACGCGTTTCATAAATTTTTTGCACACATGACTTGACAATCCATTCACTTACTTGTTGGGTCAGAACCAACTTGTCAACGATGTATCTGCCACCTGTGCACTGCACTGGAGAGAAAACTTAATTCTAACAATATAAAAATTCATAACTTAATTATGCTATTGTCTCTGCTAGAATGCCTCACGTTCCATTGAATACTTTCTTACTATCTATCGCTGCAGCCACTGTTTTCGACTATTTATAACTTTAGGAAAAAAAAATTGTTACCAAAATTTTTCAACAAGATATTTTTCTGACGTAGTTACTCATGTGGTCGACCTTCACTCATGGTATTTTACCATCCTGGCAGGGTCGCCATTCTCTAACATTCTGTGTGGTGTTTGTTTGTTCTAAGTCGTGTCTTCCTACCACTTTCGTGCAACGACGCTCTGAGCGTGTTTTTTTAGGGAATTGACTAGTTTGAACCTGGGACCTGGTGCTGGTAAGGAGACGCCAGACCACACATGACATGTAGAGTTCAGAAGAGTTCAGTGAGACTAGCGATGATATAACCAAATACTTAATGATTTCAGCGTCATCTCCACTGCACTCCCTATAAAAGAATCTTAATACTAACTAAATTTAGTGGAAGGGGTTCAAGGCTTTCCTATTTTTAGTTAGCTGGTAGAATAACGTCGAAAAAGCAGTTAAGTTTACCATTGGAAATTTTATTCTACTCACAAAACATTGTTTATAAATTGATAAAAGGAAATATTTTAATACAGGATGATAAAAACCAACTGCGTTCAACAAAAATGTGAACGAATATTCCCTGAGTGGGTTTCCAAGTTCTACAATGGATCGAAGGATGGCCTATGCCATATCACATCTATAATCCAGATTTAAGTTAAGTTTCACAAAAGAGAAAACTATCAAAATTGTCTACAGTGACCCTCAATTATCTATAATTCTCAATAATTATATAACAGAAAAATCATCGCGTTTCAGATTTTAATTTACGTAGCAAATGTAAATACCATGAGCTTCAATTGACGATCGACACTGGTATTACGTAAAAAGGGGATGTAACAGATGAGACTTCTGCAGTTCTGAGTGAAGCCTTATGCGCTCAAAAATTCGGCATTGCGTGCGTTTATTACCTTGTCAGTGTTCGTCATGGGGCGGTGGCCGGCGCAGCTCCATACAGCTCGCCGTCTCGGAAGCAACTGTCTCCTAACTTCTCCTTACTACAATTTACCGAAGTTGGTTTAAAAAAAAACTATCTGGCTGTGTTTTCGTCTGACCAATCAGGGTCTCAATGTTAACCTTAAGCTCTGCCTACAAAAGTTCTGTCTATCCAATGAGAAACGTTATACTTTTTGTGGTGGGGCAATGTTTTTAAAGTTTGCAACGTAACAGAGACGCAAAAAGGTCTCACGCTAAAACTTGCAGCTGGTGTGGCCCTTTTAGTGTTATCGTAAGATCTATACTGTTCTTCTGGAGGGCTCCAGCTGTTAACATGGGCTGGGGGGTGGTCCTGTCGGTTAGCTGGAAACGTGGGTGTCCGTCCCTTATCGTAGGACCTTCTAGCTTAACACGGTTCTGCTCTCGGCTTCTGTTCTCGTTTCTCCCCTCGGAACTGCGTCTGTCTCACGGTGGGAAGGTATGACATGCATTTAGGCATTCTTGTGTTAGTCTGTGGTATTCCATTTGCTCACTCGTTACTCGTATTACTTTGGTTAACTTAATGTCACGATTTATTCGGAGCTATGTGACATACTACTGGATTTGCTTATCATGTCAGGGTTTTCATGGGAGGTGTTGGATTTGCCTGACAACTTACGCCACTTCATCTTGAAAAAGTCACTTTGTGGTGCAGGTTTACGGCATCATTTATCATAGGGCCATATTTTTTCGAAGAGAGAAGTACTTCCTGTCCTGTTACCTGTACCGTCACTGGTAAGCGCTATGAGTATCTTTTGCTCAACCACGTTATTACAGCTCTCCAACAGCGTTGAAGTGTGGATGGGATCATTTTTATGCAAGATGGCGCACTTCCGCACATTGCAAATCCAGTTAAACTGCTGCTGAAGAGCCATTTCGGAAATGCTAGAATTATCAGCCGCCATTTCCCTACAGCCTGGCCGTCCCGGTCACCTGATCTTAAACCGCGTGACTTCTGGCTGTGGGACTGTCTAAAATATATTGTGTTCCGTGTTCCGGTTTCAAACTTGCTGCATTGAAGGCACGCATTGCGTAACATATTCTGAACGTAGACCCGGAAACACTTCGATCAGTTATGGAACTTGCTGTTTCTGGACTTCAACTTGTTGCAGAAAACGGTGGACAGCATATTTTACATGTTTTGCGTCAGTCGCACGGAAATTAATGATCCGATTTGATTTTGATTGATACTTTTATGCGGTTTTTGACCTCAGGACAATTAAAAACGATGTGAGTGATGCTTTTTCAAGCTGTTTTTGGCCTGAGGAAAATTAAAAACCTATTTTTTTCTATCCTTGTCGTGGTGGATGGGTGTGCGTAACTAACAGTATCACATCCGTGTACTCATGCACACTGAGTAGTACACTTGGTTTAACGTCAAACGTACACCTTAGGTATTGCTGAATGATTCATTTGTCATTTGCTGTTGACCACTATTAATTTATGATGATTACAGCGCCATCTATTGCTACATTTTGTAACTATTTATTTTTCTTCTGCCGTACGTTTTCCCCCGTCTCTGATAATATTCCGTTGCAATTCTACGTCATTCTGATCGGTGGTATTATTTCTACAGCCCTTTAAAAATTTAACTTTAATTATAATTACCCTGTATATTACTTGTCTCTCCCTAAACCTTACCATTATTTTTCTCAGAATTTCGAACATCTTGCGCCATTTTATGTTGTCGAATGCGTTTTCCAGGTCGACAAATCCTATGAACGTGTCTTGATTTTTCTTTAGTCTTGCTTCCATTATCAACCGCAACGTCAGAACTGCCTCCCAGGTGCCTTTACCTTTACTAAACCCAAAGTGACCGTTATCTAACATATTCTCAATTTTCTTTTCCGTTCTTCTGTATATTATTCTTGTCAGCAAGTTGGATGCATGACCTGTTAAGCTTATTGTGTGGTAATTCTCGTACCTGTCAGCTCTTGCAGTTTTCGGAGCTGTCAGATCGTATGTCGTCAGATTTATACATTATACTTACCAACGTGAATAGTCTTCTTATTTCCACTTACCCCAATGATTTCAGAAATTCTTATGGAATGTTATCTACCCCTTCCGCCTTGTTTGATGTTAAGTCCTCCAATGGTCTCTTAAATTGTGATTCTAATACAGGATCACCTATCTCCTCTAAATCGACTCCTGTTTCTTCTTCTATCACATCAGACAAATCTTCGTTCTCATAGAGGGCTTCAGTGTACCGTTTCCACCTATTCGCTCACTTCTCTGCGTTTAACACTGGAATTTCTATTGCTCTCTTCATGTTACCACGACTGACACGCGTCACAATATCAGACACGCAAGTGGATTGTGATGCCAGGATAGCTGAGCACAGCAGTAAACTGTACCACACAGCAGTAACTGTGTAGCCAGTGGGATGATGTCACCACACCAGGAAAAGTCTCATGTTATGGGCAACATGCCGGGTTTTAGTGAAACTAATGCACGCCAGAGGTATGTAAATAAGTCAGAACTGCGAGGCAGGGGTTCACTTCTCATCGCCGGAAATCTGCCGCACCATCGTGATACCACAGCAACCCTGGACAGCAATGCTTGCGCATCAACTGCAGCAGCCACGGGTTTTAGACCGGGCCGTGTCTGCAGCCAGCATTGAATACTTCATGGTACTTGCTGCCACAGCCCTAATGACCTGCCACCCCCGCCTGCTGCCGCTGACACTAGGTTCCTGGTGGAACTGGGTGCCATAACGTCAGTCATCACCCGACTCCTGCCAGAACGCAGGAAGTCACATACCGCGCACAGCCTCTTCGTGCGCCCTTCTGGTAACGCTAGCGAAGCGAGGGCCCATGCGGACTTCACGATGCCGAGGAAAGTAGCTCGCCGCTGACATTAACGCCATAGTCTCTAAAGGCTGCCGGCTGACCAAGGGCCTTCCATCTGCAACGCAGAGTGCCTACTCAGCAGCCGCGCGGGATTAGCCGAGCGGTCTTGGGCGCTACAGTCATGGACTGTGCGGCTGGTCCCGGCGGAGGTTCGAGTCCTCCCTCGGGCATGGGTGTGTGTGTTAGGATAATTTAGGTAAAGTAGTGTGTAAGCTTAGGGACTGATGACCTCAGCAGTTAAGTCCCATAAGATTTCACACACATTTGAACATTTGCTCAGCAGCCTGTGTGGAAGCCACTGTCAACAGGGTTTTCACTGGGGTCCTCGACTCCACCACACACTCTGCGGCCTACAGACGTAATTAAGTCATCTAACACATTTGTACCGAGCGAGGTAGCGCTCAATGGACTCGCATGCGGTACGACGACGATTCAAACCTACGTCCAGCTATCCTGATGTAGGTTTCCCGTGATTTCCCTAAATCACTTAAGGCAAATGCCAGGATGGTTTCTTTGAAAGGCACGAACGCTTTCATTCTCCATCCTTCCCTAACCCGAGCTTGTGCTCTGCCTTTAATGAGCTTGTTGTCAATGGGACGTTAAACACTAATCCACTCCTCCCCCTCCAACACGCATGTATTGCTTTTTATAATGGAGCATGTTAGTAATGATAATAACAGCAATAATAAAACAAAGATATACTGAAGATAACCCAATTTGGGTTCAAGAGGGGAAAAGGTGTCAGAGAAGAAATTCTAACATAATAGTTGGTAACGGAAGGCAGATTAAATCAGAATAGACTAGGTAAGAAAATAACACAAAATGGCTGTGCCAAGGAATATCTTGGAAACATATTGGCACAGGCGAAGAAAGCTTTATCAATAGATGAGCTCCATTTTTATAAGTTATCAGATTGATGTGAAACTGATGAAGTTTCTGACAGTGTCAGTGCCGAACAAAGAACTGTATGGGTATATGGAGAAGAATAAACAGTTGATAGCTGGTAAAGGAGCTAATGAAGAATATTAAAAAAATTAGTTGTCAAGCAGAAAATGACGGGAAGAAGTAGTAAGGAATGGGAACATCTACTACAGCATGCAGATAAACTTAATCTGGTGCTGGAAAAAGCAGTAGAGGGGAAAATAGTAGAGATATACCTAGACCAGAATATCAAGAACACGTTACGTATAGGCGGACGTTGTGGCCGAGCGGTTCTAGGCACTTCAGTCCGCAACCACGCGGCTGCTACGGCCGCAGGTTCGAATACTGCCTCGGGTATGGATGTGTGTGATGTCCTTAGTTTAGTTAGGTTTAAGTAGTTCTAAGTCTAGGGGCTGATGACCTCAAATGTTAAGTCACATGTGCTTAGAGCCATCTGAACCACTTTTTTGAACACGTTACATAGGATACATGAAATGTATTCGCAGTTACGAATATGGATAACCATCAGCTGTATAATGGAATGACGACAGTGAAAATGTGTGTCAGAGCGGGCCTTGAACCTGGATGTCCCGCTTATCGCGAGTGGTTCAGATGGCTCTGAGCACTATGGGACTCAACTGCGGAGGTCATTAGTCCCCTAGAACTTAGAACTAGTTAAACCTAACTAACCTAAGGACATCACAAACATCCATGCCCGAGGCAGGATTCGAACCTGCGACCGTAGCGGTCTTGCGGTTCCAGACTGCAGCGCCTTTAACCGCACGGCCACTTCGGCCGGCCTATCGCGAGTGGTGCCTTACAATTAGGCTATACGAGCACGACTCATGGCTAGACACAAAATTCCATATAATGTCAGCTATGTGTCTACAACCTGCACTCGTACATTTATTAAGTACATTCCCGTACGGGCGAAACATTTCACTTGAAAGTTGCTTGTCCGGTGACGGCGGATAAATACGATATGCATACGTGCATACAATCATGCATGCATGTCTATAGGAACATACCATTGTAATTTCGAATAATACAGGCACTGCAGTAGCGTATTATATAGGATATTGTGTGTAACAGAAAAGACTTGCACTGCTATGCTGTTATAAAACATAGACCTTCAGCCCCCCCCCCCCCCCCAAAAAAAAAAAAAAAAAAACTCACGAGAAAAATTACATAAGACCAAATTTTCAAGCCTTGCATCCTCTCCTGTAGCCCATGTTGAAGCACAATGGAGCAAAAAAAATCCATCAGCTCACGAAGTCAGACTAAAGCAAAATACCGCAAGCCCACCGGACCTGAAAACATCTCTTGCGTAAGCTCTTGCTTCGCTGATAGCTCAGATTATGACCCAAGGAATTTTCGTCTGTCAGGTCACACTCAAACACACGCTCGAATTGCTTACTTAATTAACATCTGAATCAGATTAATTATCCTCTAAACAGACTGCTCCTTTTTGTTCTCGAGTAGCACCGTTTCTTGTCGCTCCCTTTTTTTTACGCTCGCTTACGGTCATGCCTCATTTACATTCACTTACGAGCAATTGAATTAGACACACGACGACAGTAGAATGCGGCTCCCCTTTCGTCCTTACGACGGAGCGAGGCGTCCACGCTTCGACTCTAGGAAACTCCGAAGAGGTTAATAATGTATCAACAACCGCCGCATAGAACTGATACCTGATTGGGTCTGGGTTCAGGCCTCGACATCTCGCTTGAAGGCGTCCCCGATATGCTCGGTAACACTTCAAGTCTAGTGATCGGGTCAAGGGGTTGGTTGTGAAGGAAGGGGGGCTCATGATGAAAGGAGTTTGCTTCATTTCCTTTTATCCTATTTCACATCAATTCGACATCTATGTATAAATTTGAAAGATGATTGAGTTTTCGTGTATTTCACCATTAAACAATTTGTTGTAACTGATTACAGCATTTTATCCGATTAGCCCTAATGAACACGCGTGCGACTATAATTTATATGGCGACGACAGTTGACTTTCACAAGTTCAACGAGAAACACTCATTAGTTTGAGAAGGAAGTGATTAAGTAGTAACACGATAAGAGGCAAGTGGAACTAACAGGATGCAAAAATTATGAACTCTTGGTGTAATGGAGATCGTCCTATAGAGGATCGTCCGTCCAATTCACGTGTATATGAGGTTTGTATAATGTGAAACAGCTGCAAACCTTACTTAAACGCTAAAAACACAAATATTTGAACATAAATGAGCTTCTCTGTGAGCATCTGATGAGACCTCAACTGTAGCTTGTGGTGGCTGCGTTGCTACATTTACCATGATCTACAGTACGAGTGTTTACCTTAAAGTGCTGAAAAATCGTATACTGCTATACGGAGACAAGGTGTTGTTCAACATTGCTACCAAAAATCTCGAAAAGTACTCGGCCGGTTTACTTGAAAATTTTACACGATAGGTTAATAAAAGTTTGGGAGTACCTCCAAAAGTGCTTGATCGCTTTACTTCAAATTTTTGCACAACATTCTGCAACTAACTCTATCGGCAAACGCTGTTAGTGCTACGCAATTGATAGAGTGGATAGCGTTTTGGGTTACTGTGCCGCAGGTGGAAGGTTCAATTCTGGTTCAAGGGTTATTTGTTTTTATTTGCTAAATGTAGTCATCGTGGCACGGTATACTGCGTCTTAATCCCCACACAGCGACTACAAAGGGTCTTCCACGAAACATTTGCATTTATATACACAGAAATGAAAGTACAATCGTTTTCATTGCCAATTTTTAAAGAAGCCTTTTGCACGTTGTCGACGCGAATTGTTTCGCACCACTGCATCCATTAGATTCCGAACTTGTTTTATGTGTAACCTCTCCTAATGGTCCTATCGGTTAATACCAAGTATTATTCTTAGCACCTTTCGGTCCACTGAATTTCGTTAGAGCCTTACGTCATCAGCAGCGGTAGCAACGTGCGATGCAAATAATTTCGATTGGACCACTACGGAGGGGGAGGGGGGGGGGGGAGTACACAGAAACCAGTTCTGGAATCTAGTAGAGGCAGTGGTGCGAAGCAATTCGCGTCCCCAACGTGCAAAATGCTTCTTTAAAAGATGACCAATGAAAACTATTGTACTTTCAGTTCTGTTTTTGTAGTACGTAACTGCAAATATTTTGTAGAAGACACACTGTAATCGCTGCATGGTGATTAAGAAGCCAGGCGTCCGCAAATGGAAGCAGATACGCCTCCACCCATACCCAAATCCTCGGCCTCCTTCACGCTAACCCTAAACGTTATCCACTGTACCAACCGCACAGCACCAGTCTATACGTTAACATTGGTAGTTACCATACATGTGGCTACCGTGTTGCCAGACTGCCGATCTTTAACGTCCGTTTACTGCCCGAAATATGTGCATGCCAAATTTTCTGAGAGACTTTTTTTATGTAGCTAATATGTGAGGAATCACGCAGCGAAGTCCGAATGCGCGAATGTTTCTTCCCCCTGTATATTCTTTATTCTTATATATTACTGTAAACCATAATAGTATACACTACAGTGTACTGTTATATGAATGCGTGGTGTCTGTTCTTTCGGGTATATCCGAAAGAACAGACACCACGCGAGATCCCCAGCTGTGATACAGACACTGAAGAGCAAAAGAAGCTGGTGCACCTACCTATTATTGCGTAGGGCCCCTGCAAGCATGCAGAAGTCCCGCAGCACGACGTTGCATGGGCTAGACTAATGTCTGAAGTAGTGCTGGAGGGAACTGACACCATGAATCCTGCAGGACTGTCCATAAATCCGTAAGAGTACGAGTGGATGGAGATCTCTTCTGATCAGCATGTTGCAGGGCATCCCAGATATGCTCAATAATGTTCGTGTCGATCGGAAGAGATTAAACTCAGAAGAGTGTTCCTGGAGCCACTCTGTAGCAATTCTGGAGGTATGGGGTGTCGCATTGTCCTGCTGGAATTGCCCACGTACGTCGGAATGCACAATGGACACGATTGGGTGCAGGTGATCAGACAGGATGCTTACGTACGTGCCACCCGTCAGTCGTATCTAGACGTATCAGGGGCCCCATATCACTCCAACTGTATACGCCCCCCACCATTACAGATGCTCCACCAGCTTGAACAGTCCCCTGCTGACATGCACGGCCCATGGATTTTTCAGGTTGCCTCCACATCCGTACCCGTCCACCCATTCGATACAATTTGAAATGAAACTCGTCCGACCAGGCAATATGCTTCCAGTCATCGACAGTCCAATGTCGGTGCTGACGGGTCCAGGAGAGACGCAAAGTTTTGTGTCGTGCGGTCATGAAGGGTACAAAGGCGGACATTCGGCTCTGAAAGCCCATATCGATGATGTTTCGTTGAATGGTGCTCACGCTAACATTTGTTGACGGCCCAGCATTGAAGTCTGCAGCAAGTTGTGGAAGGATTGCACTTCTGCCACGCTGAAAGATTCTCTTCAGTCGGTGTCGGTCCCGTTCTTACAGGATCTTTTTCCTGCCAGAGTGATGTCGATGATTTGATGTTTTACCGGATTCCTGATATTCACGGTACACTCATGAAATTGTCGTACGAGAAAATCTCCACTTCATCGCTACCTCGGAGATGCTGTGTCATAACGCTCGTGTGCCAACTGAAACACTACGTTCAAACACACTTCAATCTGACAACCTGCCATTGCAACAGCAGTAACCTATCTAACAACTGTGCAAGACACTTGTTGTCTTATATGGGCGTCACCGACCGCAGCGCTGTATTCTGTCTGTTTACATATCTCCGTATTTGGATAAGCATACCTATACCAGCTCCTTTGGCGCTTCAGTGTATAATGTAAATTGAAGTGAAGGAGAACAAAGGTGAAAGGAAAGGAAAGGGAAGGAACTAATGATATGAGCTGCATTCGGGAATTCGTGCGGTATCAGCAGAGAGAGTGAAAGTGTGTGCCGGACGGGCACTCTAATAAAAAATCTCCTGCTTACTAGGTAGTTGCATTAATCACTGCATCTC
The DNA here is from genome assembly GCF_023864345.2 of Schistocerca serialis cubense. Lineage (NCBI taxonomy): Eukaryota > Metazoa > Arthropoda > Insecta > Orthoptera > Acrididae > Schistocerca > Schistocerca serialis. The sequence goes on along the minus strand of NC_064644.1, from coordinate 164,724,649 downwards.
CCAGACACAGTGTTTATAACAAGTGTATGGACTAACTCGGCTCGTCCTCCGGCCGATTCACTTTCCCACCTAACGCTACCTATCTGCGGTACCTGTCTATAAACTCCATGCTCGCCAATTTTAGATTCCCGTCGGAGGTCGAATGTAAATGTGGATCCGCACTGAACTTATGGATTCTTTGCCCACCGAGTCGAATCAGTTATATGAATGCATGGTGTCTGTTCTTTCGGACATGTCCGCAATAACAGACACCATAGTTCTTTCGGACATGTCCGCAATAACAGACACCATACATCCATAAAAATGTTTCGACTAAGTAGACAATGAATCCAAAAGCTCCACTGCAGTTTCACATTTACATTCGACCTCCAACGGGAATCTAAAATTAGCGAGCATGGAGGACGCGGGCGGATATTGCGGATAGGTGGGAATGTGAGCCGGCGAGGGGGTATGCCTAGATAGTCCGCGCATTTATAATAAACACAGTGTCCGGGTGGTGCAGAGGTTAACGCAACTGCCTTGTAAGCAGATCAACGGCTCGAGTTCTAGTCTGTCACACATTTTCACTCGTCGCCGCTAATTCCTCTGGAATATCCGATACAGCTGATATCATTGTTTCCTTCCCTTTCGTTTCTCCTCCCTCCCACTTCAATTTCCATAATACACTGGATTGTTTCGTTATCTTACACACAGCCAGTTTCAACAGAAAACAGGAAAGTGGTATTTATGGCTTACCGTCTTACCATTAGAGTACTACTATAGAATCTGAATCATCCGAAACTTTCTGATCCTACCTACCAATTTGTCGATTAAAACTCTGGAAAATACCATCATTGTAGCTACTACCGCCTCAGACCCAGCAGCTGTAGAAGTCTCTCTTATAACACAAGATTATCTCTACCGGTTTACACTTTAAGTGACTTCAGTTCCCAATCAAGGTTTCGTTTGCATTATCAATAAACGAAAAAAAAGGTTCAAATGGCTCTGACCACTATGGGACTTTACATCTGAGGTCATCAGTCCCCTATATCTTAGAACTACTTAAACCTAACTAACCTAAGGACATCGCACACATTCATGCCCGAGGCAGGATTCGAACCTGCGACCGTAGCGGTCGCGCGGATCCAGACTGAAGCGCCTAGAACCGCTTGGCCACAGCGGCCGGCCAATAAATGATGCTGAATATCAGAGAGTGGGAGAGGAGGTGGATAGAGAAGGGGGAGGAAATGGACATAGAGAGGGGGTAGTAGGTGAAGGACAGAGAGAGGAGAGAAGGAGATGGAGAAGAGAGAGAGAGAGAGAGAGAGAGAGAGAGAGAGAGAGAGAGAGGAAATGGACAGAGAGAGGCGGCATGAGATGATAGCCGGCCGGAGTGGCCGTGCGGTTCTAGGCGCTACAGTTTGGAACCGGGCGACCGCTACGGTCGCAGGTTAGAATCCTGCCTCGGGCATGGGTGTGTGTGATGTCCTTAGGTTGGTTAGGTTTAATTAGTTCTAAGTTCTAGGTGACTGATGACCTCAGAAGTTAAGTCGCATATTGCTCAGAGCCATTTGAGATGATAGAGAGAAGAGGAGGAGGGTGAGGTTGGGGGGGGGGGGGGATGGGGAGGATCAGAGACAGATGGCAGAAATAAATTAGGACGTACATCCAGTTCCCACACATATTTAGCAACTGTGAAGCATCTCCCGGTTTACTAGTATTTTGCAACGTGTGTCACATATTACTGGCGATTTTTGTTTCAGTTTTTTTGTAGTAACTTAATAATTTATTGTATGAGATTAACACCCTTGCTGGGAGTGGAAAGATTTGATTTCTCACAGGAAGGGTATGACGCAGTATACCGTTTGGTTAGAAGAAGACTTTCACTGTGTCTCAGAAACGGGGAATAGTAGTCCCCTGGGAGGCATCCAGTTTTAGTGGAGAGGTCATGTTTCCCGAAATTTTGTTGTGCTCAGTTCTTGCCGCTGAGCTCTCGTAACAGGCACTGCGTCGCCGTCCACCACAGCGTTCCCTGCGGATACTTGAGCTTGGAATTTGCATATCTGTTTGCACACCAAAAAGCATCCACCTAGACGTACTACCCTGGCGAGGTGAAAAAATTCATTGCTTTACCTCCAATTTATGGACTGTACAGTCCAACGTGTTCTCCTGCCACTGGACGTGATGTGAACGACGATGCTAACCAATGGGAGACAGTCTCTGGTACCACTACCAACCTAATTAATCGTAATACGCGATTTTATACGGCTTGAATGAGAAGTTTCTGCTGCATTCACCTGTTTATATGTGGGTAAAGGCACATCGTTCATTACATTGGCAGCAGCATTCAGTCATTCTTCCAAACGCAACCCAGGAAAGAGAACTTTTATTTGGTACTTGGTCACTCCCCGGCTCTTGTCTCCTCCTGACCATATACCACTTGGAAAATGTGAGTGTCGCTTAGGCTGTAGCACAATCTGTTTTCTGAGTAGACTGCAGTTAACTAATTGGGGTGCCCATCTTGTACGCATAGCTTTGTATTTAAAACCTGTCTCGTTTATCTTCAATTTGCGAGTTTCCCAGACGTGGAAGTCGTATTCCTATCGCTGCCTGTAATCTTCCAATAAAATGCAATTTCCATGGTGCTGAGTGTCATTTTTACTTACGTTTACTCCATTTTTAAGAACACTACTCTGTGATATTTTGTTGTCAGTTATTCACTTGACTAGAGCAAATAAAAGTTTAATATTCACGATACTGACTTACTTTTTGAGATCCCTAATTTCCCAAAACTCCCCCTATGGTCAGGCGTCCCTTAAATATATAAATACATCCAACTGTGTTTTTTTGGAGGATCGATCAGTATGATCAGCGTCCATTGTGTGTAACGGTCAAGCGTTAGTTTCAAATATAAGAGAAATGCAGAGGTGATAACGATTGAATACCACTCACAAATTTATTGCATGGTTAAACAGTGGACAAGGTATTGAGCCTTATTTAGGCTTCTTACATGTCTGTTATTGTGTCATTATTCACGTTAATTTTGTTAAGTGATCCTTTATGGAACATTTATATACTTTCCTTTTCATTTCTGAATCCAGTTGTTCACAAATAATTATCTGTTTTAGTTCATATAACCAGTTCATTTTCATGACAGGCTTTTTGCAGGTATGAACTTAGAAACGAAGACATAATTTTCAGTATAACAGCATTCGTGGTGTCGGGAGATTAGCAAGATACTTGTGAGTTACGGTACAGTTAAACAGGGCATGGATCATAATGTGGCCTATCGCAGACCGCGATCTTCTGCAAGAGTGTGGTTGAGGGGAAAACCATAGGAATATTCCGAAAAACAAATACCTGTGCACCAGATCTGTTAATAACGAGATTAACTGGAAACCATCCCTATTACAGAACAAACACTCCCTAATGAACATAGGAACTCAAACTGTTTTCAAAAGCAACAGACCATTTTACGGCATACATAAAATAATACTGTCAAAGAATCAAACTGACTTGTTACTGAAAGAGACTGAGGTTTAATTTCTAGTTTAATCACGAATGGCAGCAGAATGCATGCATATTCCGGCCCACGTGGACGCATGACTCCATCCCGTCTTCAAAGGACAAAGTTCCCACAAAGAACTAAGTTCTGTTTTCAATCTGGTTGCCAAGCAAACCTACCCGCGACATCGGCGATCAAGTTCGTCCTGCATGATTGCAACTGATTACATTTGCAATGCGCTGCTTAAGCCAATAGCAAGTGGCGATGTCACAAACAAATCTGCAGCAGCATGAAGTGAAATAGCAGCAGTGTGGTCGAGCAGTACTAAGATAACGCTCACATCCAATTGGCCGCTCAAGAAATCCTCCCGTGAGATATGAGGTACGTCTGGCTAGGCCAAAGAGTACACCATCGATATATGTGTGCCTCTTTGGATAAGACAAGATAGCATCATATTAATGTATCAATGAAACGCGTCGAGACGAAAAGTAGATGTGTTTCAAACTTAATGTGGTTGCTCTCTCTCTCTCTCTCTCTCTCTCTCTCTCTCTCTCTGAGCTACTCTGTCCAAGTAATATTATTATGCGCGAGTTTACAGCCCTAATCAGGCTATATTTTATCGATGTCGGTCATTCATAAAAGACAGATGAACGATTCGTAATACACATACCACAATCAGATGTAAATGGGAAACCAGTCGCTTCTACATCGTTTTAAACACGTTCATGCAGTATGCCGGTGATTATTGGCTATCCATGGATGAACGTATGTCGTTGAACCGATGTAGATGTAAATGTTGGTTTTTCGGACACTTCTGATGTTGCAATTTTTACTCCGAAATCGATAATGTACATTTCAAAATCAACAAGACAAAAGTGTAGTTTGAGAATGTAATCTTTTACAAAGTAAACTAGCTAGTACATCGCAGCTGCGCTCCTTCGAGGTGCTATTGTCACCAACGACAGAGAAATAAGAATTAGTTCCATATCAGTTGCGGGTATGAAAATCTTTGGCAACCGGAAACCACACTGTGGCTAGGTAATCTTTGGCCCAGTTTTCCGCTTGTGCGGGACGGCCAAGTCAGCCTCTTTCTTGTTTCCTGGATTCGTCTGTGTCAACAGCGAGCAAGTCATGGTTCTGTCTTTCATTGGAAAAAAATTGCAGTGAGTTTATCCAGTTTGTGAAATCACACATTTATAATATAGAGTGGTTATAATTACACTTTCGCTACTTCGAAATGGAAATGCAGTGTGGCTAGGGCCTCCCGTCGGGTAGACCGTTCTCCTGGTGCAAGTCTTTCGAGCTGATGCCACTTCGGCGACTTGCGTGTCGATGGGGATGAAATGATGATGATAATGACAACACAACACCCAGTCCCTGAACGGAGAAAATCTCCGACCCAGCCGGGAATCGAACCCGGACCGTTAGGTATGACATTCCGTCGCGCTGACCACTCAGCTACTAGGGACGGACTTCGCTACTTGGTAGGGCCCCCTTAAAAATCGGTTGATTGTAGGACAATGAAACTTTGTGGAAACAAATCTAAGGACACGCGGAAGAGAAAGAAACCACTGATAGAGATATTTTAATTTCCTGTCCATTATAATTATCCGGGCTGTTATGTCGTGGTCGGTTGATGAATTCTGTGTTGATTCCCAACGTCGGAGTCGAAACGTTGGGAATCGACACAGAATTCATCAACCGACCACGGCATAACAGCCCGGATAATTATAATGAACATGATATTTCCGGCCGTGAAAGTCTACTTTTAGAATTTTAATTTCCACATAAGCGGGTAACATTTGTTAATTGCTACAATTTTTACGTCCAAGATTACAAACGTTACTCAATGTGACGGCCTTCCGCATACCACCACAACCTAGAACTGCACTACAGAAACCGTTTCGTAATTGTTCGCAGCACATTTCGAACGGTGGACCATCGAATTTTCAGGTGTCTTGACACAGCTTGGAAACTTCTTGTAGATCGCACATTGCAACCAACATTCTCGAAACCAATTTGAGGCGCAGTTGGCCGTTAGCCTCACCCAGGGGCAATTCCTAAATTGCCACTTACCTCGAACCACCGAATCATGTTCTTCATCCTCGGTGCGGAAAGATAACCTCTCAGTATTCATTTAATGCTTCGATATTCACGAAAAGCAGCAGCACTACTACTCTCTGGATAACAGTGAAGCCCTGTTCACCTTTCCAGATCCTTGTTGACTGTCTTCAACTGTATTGCACACTGATGCTTGCGTTTCAACGCTATATCGCCGTACCAGTATCGGCGCCTAACGGCAAGTCATGACACTAACACTGCTAACGACAAAAATCCTGCAGCACACAGTCTGCACATAATTCCTATAAAGCTGATTACCCATACCGTAATAGTTTTCCATCTACACTGTCTGAAGTAATTAAAATTTAATTATAGCCGCCCTGTACTTCTTTTTGCTTCGAAATTTTTCCAGTTCTCTTTCATGTATTTACATACGTCAGTTGCTAACCGTTTGTGAAGATTAATCTCCCATGGTTACCATGGGTTCATAAATAGTGTATTGGGTAGTTACTGGCGCATATCGCTTTATTTCAACGTGTTTGACTCGGAGGCTATATTTCTCCAGCAAATTGCGATAACTTTCCTTTTCCATTTCTGGAATACAGTTTTGCCAGCGTCGATCGAATCACCACGTTGTTCATTGTCTGAGTATTTTGGTACAAAAGATCCTTTGTCTCTGGCGGCTTGTTGACCGCCTGTGGCACAACGGCCTCATACGCAACTCAGCGACGCAGGGTTCCTCGACGGGCTCGTACGTCTCATACACTCATATCTCACGGACAGGAGTTTCAACACCGACGTGCAGGGCAAACAATCGACACGACATGGTATCCAGGCTGGAGTACCCCAAGGAAGCAGCCTAGGGCCCTTACTGTTTAACCTCTACATTAATTACCTTCCAGCTATACCCAACACGATGGTGGCAATCTACGCAGATGACACTGCCATCCTCGCGCAAGATTGGAAGCCGTCTAACATTAACTCACGACTACAGACTACACTCAGAGCGGCAGAGCCGTGGTTGGTGAAATTGCGTGTTAGAGTAAACGTCGACAAGTGCGAAGCCGTTCTGTTCACTAGAGGACCGAAACTACTGCACAAACATCAAGACTGCAACCTAATAATACTACATGCACGCCCAACACGTTTCCGTGAGAAAGTCAGATACCTCGGTGTGTGGCTGGACCGGAAACTACTCTGGGAGGACCACATTCAACATAGGCCGGCCGTTGTGGCCGAGCGGTTCTAGGCGCTTCAGTTTGGAACCGCCCGCATCTCGTGGTCGTGTGGTAGCGTTCTCGCTTCCCACGCCCGGGTTCCCGGGTTCGATTCCCGGCGGGGTCAGGGATTTTCTCTGCCTCGTGATGGCTGGGTGTTGTGTGCTGTCCTTAGTTAGGTTTAAGTAGTTCTAAGTTCTAGGGGACTGATGACCATAGATGTTAAGTCCCATAGTGCTCAGAGCCATTTGAGCCAGTTTGGAACCGCGCGACCGCGCATGTGTGTGATATCCTTAGGTTAGTTAGATTTAAGTAGTTGTAAGTTCTAGGGGACTGATGACCTCAGACGTTAAGTCCCATAGTGCTCAGAGCCATTTGAACCACATTCAACATATGACCAACAAAGCAAACGCGAGGCTCAAACAACTCTACCCTATGCTTAAGAGGTGTAGCACACGGAATAGGAGGATGTCCAGGTCCATGTACACAACACTTATCAGACCTCTGATCACGTATGCTGCTCCTATCTGGGGATACGCTGCTCCCACACGCCTGCGCCGTCTGCAGCTCATACAGAACAAAGTACTGCTATACACGCATCACGGGAATATCGGCTAGATACCCTCTTGCAGGTATTTCAAAAACTCTCCGCACGACTGTACAGAAACACGAGACACTTGCATAACCCATTTATTCTTTCTCTGGGGAACTACGACCACAACCATAGATGGAAACATAACAGACCAAAGACACTATTGGCAAGGAACTAAACATCTATGGTCCATAGTAAGCTAACACAACAGTACTGGCAAGCCCCTGCAACACAGCTACTACTGGCAACCCCAGATGCTCGTCCCGCCGAAATACAGGCAATCGCAGGGATGCCGTACTGTACACAACACGTAAACCAGTCACACACACTCCCTACACTGTGAGCTGCTCTATGGCCGATCGCCCACTAATGCATGACGACCTCGGACTGTTACAGGGACGAAGCCGCTGCAGCAGGCCCAGGAGAATTCACAGGAGCCCAGCTGCAGCAACCGGACTGACCCATCTACAACGAGCACCCGCAGCGACAAAGGCAACGATGCCTCGCAGTAACATAACTTCACCTTGTATGCACTGTCGCAGCTAGCAAGCCGTTACTGCCCTTACTACCCGTCCTACTGTCGCAGAGGTTTTTTTTCCTTGGCGCTTGCCTTGGCACTTTTTCTCCTCTGTCCTTACAAACTGCTACCCTTCGAACGCTTTTGTCCACTTACTGTCTCCTGATTGACCATGTCAATGAGTAATCCTACCCAGACGCATGGACAACATCACAGCCCGCATCCTGTGATTCCTGATTCGAAAGCTAACAAGTTATACGGAGGTGACAGTAGAACTTTTGGTTTGGTCACCACGTCGGTGTGGGCGTGGAGGGGCCCCATCCTATGTAAAGAAAAAAAATGGTGACTCGTTACAGAGCAGTATTGTAATTGTGGTATATTTAATCTATTGTCCCAAATACTATTGTTTCTGTGAAAATTCATTGACAACAGTGAGACAACCTTTAGCAAGTAATCATCACAACGAAAAAAAAAAAAAAAATCAGGATAATGTAACAACCCTCCAACCCTCAGACGACATACGTACACTTTTACCACAGACTGTTCTGTCTATTGCGTCAGTGTGTAGTTCATTATAGTGAACCCATACATGAGGTGCATATCGGCCAACTCTTCAGCAATGAGCCTATTTGCCAAACAACCTTCGGGAACGCAATCTCGTAAAGTCTTCGACAACCGCCGATATTTCGAAAGGTGAACACATGTTTTTTCCATTGGTCCTTTGAAAACGACGTCGAGAAATCGTTATCTTTCGAGGACGTTACGCGGCTGCATCTCCGTAAGTTACTTGGACATGACATTTGATACGCCGGAAGGAGCCAAATTCCACAAACTACCCACAATGCTGCGTTTCACTGTTAACATACAACTAACACGGCCGGGAAAACAGACCCCAGAAGCAGCCGAGCAATACTGAATGTAAACTTGAGGGAGAAGACAGCTATTGTCAACGAAAAATATCATAAGTAAAAGGAAACGAACTTGATTTTCAAACAGGACACACAGCATGTATCATCGACATTTGCATTGTTCTGCTGATATTTTCTGTGAAATACACAGATAAATGGGACTAGCAAGTCAAACGAAAAGCAATTATCTGTAACGAGCCACCAGAATCCACGGATCGCGTATACCAAAATACCACCATAATTTTTTACCCAGTTCGTTTCACTATATTCCAATTAGTTATTGATCTACCTATCTGATTTTTAACTTTCTTCTGTAGCATCACATTTCAAAGGCTTCTATTCTCTTCCTTTTTGAACTGTTAATTGTCCACATTTCAATTCTGCGAAAAACTGCGCTCCAGACAACCACCTTTAGAAGAGACTTTTTAATATAAGATTTTATATTCGAAGTTAAGAAATTTATGTTTCCAGAAACGCTTTTCTATGCTCTCTACTTCGACCATCATAGATTATTTTCCTTCTCGGACTCATTTCCTAGTGTAATTCCCTGATAATCACCCGATTTAATTCGGTTGCATTCCATTACTCTTGTTTCACTTTGATTTTCATTTTACAGTATAACCTCTTTTCAAGAGACTATTCATTCCGTTCAAATACTGCTCCATGTCCAGAATTTCATTGTCATTGACAAATCTCGAAGTTTTTGTTTCTTCTTCTTGAATTATATTCCCTTTCCAGATTTCTTCTTGGTTTCCTTTACTGCTTGCTCAATGTACTGTTTGAATAATACGGGGACAGGCTACAGGCCTATCTCACTCCCTTCTCAAGCACTCCTCCTGTGTCAGGTTCCTAAGAACTCTTAAAACTGCAGCCTGGCTTCTGTACAAGTTGCAAATAATTTTCACTTCATGCAATTTATCCCTGCTGCCTTCAGAGATTCCAATAGTGCATTGCAGTCAACTTTGTCAAAAGCTCCCTCTAAATTTACACATGCTATAAACGTAGGTTTGCCTTTCTTCATGCTGTATTCTAAGATAAATTGTAGTGTCAATGTTCTCTCGCGTGTTCCTACATTTCTCCGAAGCTGAAACTGATCTTCCCCGAGGTCTGACTCCACCAGTTTTTCCATGGTCTTTCAGTGCTGTGTCAAATTCTTGTCATAATACCATATCTTACATCTCATCTCCATTGCCTTCAGGTTCATCTCCATTGTCTAACCCTCACGTATATTCCTTCCATCTTTCAGGCAAACCTCCTTTGCTTAGTACTGAGTTTCCATCTGAGATCTTGATATTCCTAGCTAGCAATTATGTCATGTAAACCTGAGAAAAAGTATTTTAATGTCCACAGAATCTTCCACAAACAATTCTGAGACATTTCACGTGGGAGAGGAGTGGTACATCGTCTTGCACAAGGTACAGACTGCTTGCGGCACATCGTGGGATGACACTGTTTGCTGATCATTGGACACAATGACCGTCATATGAACCGATTTACGCTGAAAAACAAATTAGTTCTAGTTGTTGCCACCAGCTGCAAATTTGTGGATCCAACCGTTTGTGTAACGGTATGACATCCACGCTGTCATTTGGCAAGCCACATCGTGAGTAAATGGCTATCGAGAAGAGACGCTGTGCCCCGTTAGAGAAACAATTTCCTGTGAACGGCAGCAATTACAGTTCCTTGTTGAGAGACTATCGCCTATTGAGAGTTCTAAGGAGATGCCCAACGTCATTTCATGGTTTAAAAAAGACTGGTGTGCTTGGTGTGGCACATGGAGGAGGGAAGCGTCCTGTTCCGATGAAAGTTATTGACAAAGTTGTTGTAACTGACCACTCAGTACGTGCCCGGACAGAGCTAATGCCCGTGCAGTGTCAAGATAATTGTCAAAAAATGGTTCAAATGGCTCTGAGCACTATGGGGCTTAACATGTGAGTTCATCAGTCCCCTAGACTTAGAACTACTTAAACCTAACTAACCTAGTGACATCACACACATCCATGCCCTAGGCAGGATTCGAACCTGCGACCGTAGTAGCAGCGCGGTTCAGGCCTGAAGCGCCTAGAACCTCTCGGCCATAACGGCCGGCCCAGATAATTGTCCAACCCACGCTAAACAGAGCAGAAAGGTTTGCGGTCTCTTTTACACTGGTACCCGTACAACGTCAGGATGGTGCAGAAACTGAATCCTCGTGATCCGCAGCAACGTTCTACATTTTCTCTTCGGTTCCTGGCACGGATCGATGATACACTCCTGGAAATGGAAAAAAGAACACATTGACACCGGTGTGTCAGACCCACCATACTTGCTCCGGACACTGCGAGAGGGCTGTACAAGCAATGATCACACGCACGGCACAGCGGACACACCAGGAACCGCGGTGTTGGCCGTCGAATGGCGCTAGCTGCGCAGCATTTGTGCACCGCCGCCGTCAGTGTCAGCCAGTTTGCCGTGGCATACGGAGCTCCATCGCAGTCTTTAACACTGGTAGCATGCCGCGACAGCGTGGACGTGAACCGTATGTGCAGTTGACGGACTTTGAGCGAGGGCGTATAGTGGGCATGCGGGAGGCCGGGTGGACGTACCGCCGAATTGCTCAACACGTGGGGCGTGAGGTCTCCACAGTACATCGATGTTGTCGCCAGTGGTCGGCGGAAGGTGCACGTGCCAGTCGACCTGGGACCGGACCGCAGCGATGCACGGATGCACGCCAAGACCGTAGGATCCTACGCAGTGCCGTAGGGGACCGCACCGCCACTTCCCAGCAAATTAGGGACACTGTTGCTCCTGGGGTATCGGCGAGGACCATTCGCAACCGTCTCCATCAAGCTGGGCTACGGTCCCGCACACCGTTAGGCCGTCTTCCGCTCACATCCCAACATCGTGCAGCCCGCCTCCAGTGGTGTCGCGACAGGCGTGAATGGAGGGACGAATGGAGACGTGTCGTCTTCAGCGATGAGAGTCGCTTCTGCCTTGGTGCCAATGATGGTCGTATGCGTGTTTGGCGCCGTGCAGGTGAGCGCCACAATCAGGACTGCATACGACCGAGGCACACAGGGCCAACACCCGGCATCATGGTGTGGGGAGTGATCTCCTACACTGGCCGTACACCACTGGTGATCGTCGAGGGGACACTGAATAGTGCACGGTACATCCAAACCGTCATCGAACCCATCGTTCTACCATTCCTAGACCGGCAAGGGAACTTGCTGTTCCAACAGGACAATGCACGTCCGCATGTATCCCGTGCCACCCAACGTGCTCTAGAAGGTGTAAGTCAACTACCCTGGCCAGCAAGATCTCCGGATCTGTCCCCCATTGAGCATGTTTGGGACTGGATGAAGCGTCGTCTCACGCGGTCTGCACGTCCAGCACGAACGCTGGTCCAACTGAGGCGCCAGGTGGAAATGGCATGGCAAGCCGTTCCACAGGACTACATCCAGCGTCTCTACGATCGTCTCCATGGGAGAATAGCAGCCTGCATTGCTGCGAAAGGTGGATATACACTGTACTAGTGCCGACATTGTGCATGCTCTGTTGCCTGTGTCTATGTGCCTGTGGTTCTGTCAGTGTGATCATGTGATGTATCTGACCCCAGGAATGTGTCAATAAAGTTTCCCCTTCCTGGGACAATGAATTCACGGTGTTCTTATTTCAATTTCCAGGAGTGTATGTGACTGGGCAGCATTCTGCGGAGTGAGGAGTTACATTTTACTACAGGATGCAGTGAATAAACAGAACTGCTGAGTTTGGGGCACAGTTGAATCATAGCTATCGTCGTGTTAGACTGTATGGTGTGGTGTGGGTTCCTAAACACCTTTATTCTTGGTCTGTTCGTCTTTGAAGAGAATACGCCCAGACGGCCTGTCAAGTGTAGTGTGACGTCTGCACGTTATCGGGACCTTCTTGTACAGAATATGATTCCTGCTTTAAATGAGCGCGACTGTGTGCAAAACCATTGTTTTCATGTAAGATGGAGCAACGCCTCATGTCGCACTCCCAGTGAAAGATCTGCTTAATGCATACAACCTTCGACGAATGCAATGAGAGGCACCCACATGCCTTGCTCATACTGTGGCATCAAGCAGTCAGGCCTGCAAGATGAGTGGTCTGCCAAGCGAGTGGATTCATTCTTAGTTATCGAGTAACATGAACTCTCGTACTCACAATTAAGTTACAAATTGTCCTCCTGTATGAATAATACGCAACGGAAACGCGCATCTGACTATCAGTGATTTACAGAACTCATACTGTTCACTACGCACTGGCAATACCACATTTTCTTTATGTCTTTTGTTTAACGGCTTTTATCAACACGTGGCCACCGCACTGAATATGAATGGCGCACACATTATAAATTCGAGACATCATGACAACATGCAATTCGAAGGAAAAGTCCACCAATCTTTTTCTTTTCACTATCTTATTTATTCCGATAAATTCTATAACCTAAACGCACAAATTCTATAACCGACAACAATAACACATGAGAAATTCCGCCCAGTGGGCATAGCTTTACATTGGTGAATCTCTATATTATGGTCTCGTAATTATTTAACGCTACAGTGCACTTTCTGGATAGGATGGTGGATCTTTTATTATTTCTCACACTTCGACTCTCACAATCATCATCACGAAACTTTCCTCCAGACCGAGCGGTACAGAAGGAACAAGCATAACCCACTAATCTTTTGAAACTACCTTGCTACTCTCCCATGCAAACCACACATACCCAAATTACATGACATACACCACACTACGACATGGAATACAAAACACTAAATAGTCACAACACTATCACTTTCAGCTTTCCCACTTCAATTAGTATTTATCCCAGTTTCACACGACACTGCCCCACTTTGTAATTCTACTTTCCTACTATGAACTCTGGAGATATTTGCACGTCTACCTGTGCAATGCAAGCCAAGTGGCGTTGCTGGATAGAAGGCCGACTCACCTTTCTTCTCTCTCAGAGTTTGAATCTAGCGTCACACGGAATCATATCACGCAAAGTAATATTAAGAACGTATTCATCACACACGCGAGTCCTCAACTGATACCATGGACGAGTACTTCTCTTTATCTTTTGTCTCATACAAAGATTGAGACTCACACAGTACTCACCACGTGGAAGTACTCGTCTCTAATTTCAAGTCCTGCACACGCCATTCCTTAAATATTTCAACTTATGGTACACACGCTATTTCTTAAATATTTCAACTTATTGTACACACACTAGTAATTCAGCTTAACTTAAGCACACGGAAGTATTTCAACTTATTGCTACACGTGGTTACATTGACCGTTGGTCACTTCCGAAGATTACTACAATCCCATTAATATTACCTGCCTGACACTTAATTCCCCCCACAAAAGTTCCTGAAATAGAGAAATTATTATTTCAAACTACTCTTAAATATTCCACATGCATACCATATCTCCGCTCTTTTGTCATTACGGAGCACAAATAAAACAGGTCTTAACAGCACAAGATCCAGCGGCAGAGTGCTGAAACATGGTCGTTCTCCAGGTCCTATCGCACCTCTGTCGAAGTGGGGGAGCACCTTGCTACCATATTGGTCAGCCACATTTCAGGCGCTCAAAGCTCAGGTAAATTTCATCTCTTTGGTCCCACCAAAGGTGGCCAAAGGATCGTCTCAAAGATGATCATATATTCACATTCACTATCTGCAGTTAGCAGACGACCATACATTCAGTCATTTCACAGATCTCACCAAACTGGATGTAGGGATTTATTTTGTGGGAGTGCACATGTGATCAATTAAATAAATAAATTGTCATTCTTTCCCACACTGGTATCCGGCTTCGCTGTATTAATTGAAATTGAGTAAGTTTTACAAAAAAAATGTGTTATTCTGACAAGAATAATGAAGTAAGTTGTACCTATTTTCAATATCGGGCGGTACTGTACCCTTTCAGCAAGACCACCTGATGTGAATCCATGTGACTTTTGATTCTGGGGATAACTACAAGAACGCGTTTACCAGGGACACGTTCGGTGTCTACCTGATGTGAAGGCCAATGTACATCAACACGCTACTCAGATTCCTCCGGAACTGCTGCGACCAACTGTTGATCGATTCGTTTTACGTATGCGATATCTCGTCCACTTCTCCGTTGCTCATATTGAACAAACTGTATAAGGTGCGGTTGATAATAAAATCAACATTATAGATTTCTTATTTCTTTAACGTTTTTCTGTCCATGTCCCGTTCTTAATCCGTCACATATGGAAACATTTCTACACGTCTTTCTTGCGTTTAGTGCGCCAGATTTGTACCTGGTGGCCAAGACTGGAACCATTATTTTTCTGTGTAAATCGGTTCCACATTAGCCCTACGTTTCGCTGCCATGCCGTAAGTACAGCCCACACTTGATTTCTGTGAGTAACTGCACTTTAATTATAACCACCCGATATGTCAAATGAAACAGAAGGAATAATTATATAATTTTTGAAGTTGAGGGAACCACGTCACAAACCAGTAAAAAAGTTGTTGGAAACAGAGTGAACCCTGTGACAAAGATAGACAATCACGGCGTCTTCAGTACGATATTCCTGAGTCTGTACATATTCTACGAGTATACGCGACGAGCAAGCGCGGAGGCCGAAGACTTGGTTATGCCGCAGAGGCGTTGGCACACCGCGGCATACCAATGACGAGGCGTTTCGGTCATTAAAGAAGACCGCTCATTATGCAGGCGGGTCCTGCATTTCGCAGACCTAGTTAGCTACTTAATATCCCCCTGAGTCCCGCCGTGATCTGACTGGGAGCCGAATCCCGCCTACTGCGTGGCGCGCTGGCTGTGATCTCACGAGGGCGGCGAGACGTGTGGCGAGCCTTAGCGGTGACTCGCTGATGGGGAACGCATTTCCAAAATAATTCCAGGCAAAACGACGAGCACTGGTTTCTTCAGCGTATTTTATGGGGCAGGAGTCCGCAGCCGCAGTAATTAAAGACACTTTGCCACCTTCGGCTGCCTTTTGAGGAATATTACTTTATCTCAGTATTCACTTGTGCACTTTCAGCTGATGTCGCTGGTAACCACAGCATCGCCATACATGGGAATACGTTGATTCCGCGGTCGCCGGAGCCCACATCGCTCTGAGCTGTTGACCACTGTCTCTGTTAAGGATGTTTTCTGTGATTTTTGTTTCAATGACTTCTTTAATTACACTACAACTTGTTAGTACGAGCCATGAGAAATATTTCGTCAAATTTCTTCTAGAGTCCCTTTGCTAGAGCACTCCCAGCTAAATTGCGTTTTTCGTGGTAGCACAGGTGATTAAACATCTATGCTATTTCTTACGTCGTTCTAAACTGCGCACTGTGTGTCTGCTTAAGGCTGGCCACACTCGTCAGGTATTTAGTAGGCTCCAGGTGTTTAGAGACTGCTGCATCTTCAACTTGTAAGGTTTGTTCTGATTTAAGGTTTGAATTATTAACGCAATGAATCTTAAATTGCCCAGATTTGAACAAACTGTGTCCTTCTCAAGGTCGGGGTTCACAGTCATGTAACATTTTTAAAGGTCATCACATTCGCCGTTGGCTGTAGAAATTATTTATTTCACTATTGCAGTTTCGGTAGGCTAACCAAACTGTCTGCGGTCGATTCTTGGTACAGAGTACCATTTTCAGTTCTTCAAATGAAGTAGGAGATCGGCGGATAGTGTGGACCAGCGTGTAATATGGGCCATCTAGTGGATTGTTGTTGTCGTTGTTGTTGTAGTCTTCAGTCCTGAGACTCTATCCTGTGCAAGCTTCTTCATGTCCCAGTACCTACATCCTTCTGAATCTGCTTAATGAATTCATCTCTTGGTCTCCCTCTACGATTTTTACCCTCCACGCCGGCCGGAGTGGCCGAGAGGTTCTAGGCGCTTCAGTCTGGAACCGCGCGATCGCTGCGGTCGCAGATTCGAATCCTGCCTCGGGCATGGATGTGTTATGTCCTTAGGTTAGTTAGGTTTAAGTGGTTCTAAGTTCTAGGGGACTGATGACCTCCGATGTTAAGTCCCATAGTGCTCAGAGCCATTTTACCCTCCACGCTGCCCTCCAGTACTAAATTGGTGATCCCTTGATGCCTCAGAACATGTCCTACCAACCGATCCATTCTTCTAGTCAAGTTGTGCCACAAACTCCTCTTCTCCCCAATCCTATTCAATACCTCCTCATTAGTTATGTGATCTACCCATCTAATCTTCAGCATTCTTCTGTAACACCACATTTCGAAAGCTTCTATTCTCTTCTTGTCCAAACTATTTATCATCCATGTTTCACTTCCATACATGGCTACACTCCATACAAATACTTTCAGAAACGACTTCCTGACATTTAAATCTATACTCGATGTTAACAAATTTTTCTTCTTTAGAAACGCTTTCCTTGCAATTACCAGTTTACATTTTATATCCTCTCTACTTCGACCACCATCAGTTACTTTGCTCCCCAAATAGCAAAACTCCTTTACTACTTTAAGTGTCTCATTTCCTAATCTAATTCCCTCAGCATCGCCCGACTTAATTCGACTACATTCCATTTTCCTCGTTTTGCTTTTGTTGATGTTCATCTTATATCCTCCTTTCAAGACATTGTCCATTCCGCTCAACTGCTCTTCCAAGTCCTTTGCTGTCTCTGACAGAATTACGATGTCATCGGCGAACCTCAAAGTTTTTATTTATTCACCACGGATTTTAATACTACTCCGAATTTTTATTTTGTTTCCTTTACTGTTTGCTCAATATACAGACTGAATAGCATCGGCGATAGGCTACAACCCCGTCTCACTCCCTTCCGCACCACTGCTTCCCTTTCATGCCTCTCGACTCGTATAACTGCCATCTGGTTTCTGTAAGAATTGTAAACAGCTTTTCGCTCCCTGTATTTTACCTCTGCCACCTTCAGAATTTGAAAGAGAGTATTCCAGTCACCATTGTCAAAAGCTTTCTCTAAGTCCACAAATGCTAGAAACGTAGGTTTGCCTTTCCTTAATATATTTTCTAAGATAAGTCGGCTTCTACCAGTTTTTCCATTCGTTTGTAAAGAATTTGCGTTAGTATTTTGCAACCGTGACTTATTAAACTGATAGTTCGGTAATTTTAACATCTGTCAACACCTGCTTTCTTTGGGATTGGAATTATCTGGTGGATAGTATGAGCCACATCAATAACTTTTTGTTTTGTTTTTAGGGCACGATCCTACCTCTGAAGCAGAAGTGTACCGTTGAGAGTCCAGGGGATTGGTGCTAGAGTGCATTAAAGAAAGCGGTTTCTGGTGTTCTGGAAGGCGGAATGACCGAAATGGCTGCTGCCGATCGTTTCACTGTTCCTTGAGTTACGCTGCAAAGAAGTTTAAAATCATTCTAGAGATCATCAGACGTCTATGACTCCATAGATGGTGTTTTAAAAACCGAAATTTGAAAAAAAATACGAAGAAATGTTTATAGTACACATGACAGATTTAGATTCCAGGTTAATACCTCTAACTAATGCGTTTCCAGCATGTTGGATTAACTACAGGAAGGAACTTTTGTTAACCACTTCGATATAGAAACAGACAAAGATTTTATTTAACTGATGACTAGTTTTGGGTTACATAAACCCATTTTCAACTTATCCTGCAAGACGGAAAGTTAAAATTACAATTTATCCAATAAACTGTTACAAAAATTGTTGACTGTGTATAACAAGTTACAGAACTTACAGTATCAGGATATACGTACTATACCTACAAGGGTATTTTCCTAAACAACATGTAAACTTGTATTTATACGCTAAGATTAAGTTTCAAAAGTTGTCTTACGATCTGGCAGAAAATTTAAAACTGCCTAACAGCCGTAACAGAGAAAAGAACTTAATGGAGAAGCACCTAGTAGTGTCTTACAGAAAACCTTAACGCACAAGTTTAATGCGTTAAGTCACGTTCAGTCTATCACAAGTTGAAAGGTTTTTTAGCGAATTATTTTTTATTATTTTGTACTTTTGATATATAAACATATTAATTTATTTATGAACCACAAAACGCATTTTCTGCTTAAAACTTATATTTTGTTGAAGGTCCATACTATCCGACAGTTTTCTTATCGTCCCCCTTTTTCTTGAGATCGTTTTGTGTAGCTTATCGCCAGTTACAGTAGAACAAAGGTTCAAGTAATGGTTCTAGGCATTTACACATCACATCAAAAGTACAAAAAAATGTTTATCCAGATTTTGGCCGCTGTTCACATAATAATATAATTGAAAACTGAAAATGGCTATTAAACAGGCAACTTTCAAATTGTTTTCAATAATTGCTGGATTTTTGACAGAGGCCTTAAGATCGCTTCTATTTTTGTCTCTTGAGCAGGTGACTTATCTCTCCGGACACGCAGTTAAAGAATGGCAAAAAGCATTGTCATTTCGTGCACCTCGGCGGTGATCTATTTTCTATCCTACGTGGCATAGGTGGAAACCGTTTATCGTTACTGTCTCCTGTGGGTACACCGAACCGCAACAGACTGACTTCACGAAGCCCTAAGAAGTCCGGGACGTAGCGAAGTTGGCGTAGCAATACAACAGTACCAAATCAGTAACCACTCGATGACGATGATGAAGATGTTTGGTTTGTGGGGCGCTCAACTGCGCAGTCATCAGCGCCCGTACAAAGTCCCAATTTTTGCACAGTCCAATCCAGCCAGTGTCACGAATGATGATGAGTAACCACTCGTGACCGGAAGCAAACTAATTCAACTTGGCTGTGCAGTGCAGCTACAGAGTACAGCAAGGAGTGAGTCGCTCTGCGAACTTGGGCCACAGGCTCAGTGGCAAACAGTCGCCACAGGATGGCGACACGCGACACACGTACCTCGGCGGTGGCTCCCCTTACGACGACGGCCCGCAGCCTTACTGTCTCGGTGAACCAGTAAATATAAACCATAGGGCAGCGACATTGCGTCACTGCAATACACTTTGGAGATGTGGCGGTGGGACTTAGAGGCCCATACCACCCTGCAACGGTAACAGTGCTCTTCTGTCCGGCATAAAAACGTAGTCCGACACGGGCAGGTAAGATTGGAAAGTCGTGGCCGTGTAATGGAGGGCTAGTCCTGGCAAAGCATGCAGCCGTGGTGGGCGTGCCAGGCCCAGCGCTAGTCCTGTTCGGAAGCCGATTCCTCGAGGATGGTCAGCGGAACCGGACGACGATTCCAGCGACGTGGATGTGTAGTCCTAACGTGGCGTTGTCCATGGACAGTGTCCCTTAGGACAGCCACTTTCTCATAGAGCCGCCGCGCGTTGTTGCGTATGGTCTCTTTGAGGGAGACGATATCTGCTTCCTCGTGGAGAGTGACAATTCTCGTGAGTGGCGGGGCGTGCAGGCTTCACCTGAGAACCTTGTTATGCAGGCGCTGCAACGTCCGCATCCTGGTGAAACTAATCGTGCCCACGCAGTGGACCATACCTGAGGGCAGGCAGCATAACTGCCCGGTAGATACGGAGCTTGGTAGGCAGGTTAAGTTCCCTACTGCGGAAGAGGGGGCTTAAGGCCCTGGTCAGCTCTTGCCCCTTGGCAACATACTCTGCATGGTAGTGGAACAGCAGCTTGTGGTCCATCCGAACCACGAGATAGGTGGTTGTCGGGGACCAGGGCACCGGCCCGCAGCCACCGCTCGCAGCCTTAGTACCTCCGATAGGCCCACGTCCGCGGTAGAAGGGGAATTCGAACCACTGTTGGATACAGAAGTCTAATTGCTATTCTTGCTTGAAATCACTTCAGTTATTTAGTAATGCGTTGAAACATACAGATGAGTGGGAAAAAATTGATGATGAGGACGACTAGTTTGGCTTTAGGAAAGGTAAAGGCACCAGAGAGGCAGTTCTAACGTTGCGGTTGATAATGGAAGCAAGACTGAGGAACAATAAAGACACGATCATTAGATTTCTCGACCTGGATAAAGCTTTCGACAATGTAAAATGGTGAATGATGGTCGAAATTCTGAGAAAAATAGGGATCAGATATAGGGTAAGACGGGTAATATTAGCCGGCCTCGGTTCTAGGCGCTTCAGTCTGGAACCGCGCGACCGCTACGGTCGCAGGTTCGAATCCTGCCTCGGGCATGGATGTGTGTGATGTCCTTAGGTTATTTAGGTTTACGTAGTTCTAAGTTCTAGGGGACTGATGACTTCAAATGTTAAGTCGCATAGTGCTCAGAGGCATTTTGAACGCGTAATATAGAAAATGTACACGAACTAAGAGGGAAAAATAAGACTGGAAGACCAGGTACAAAGTTCCCGGACTAAAAAGTTTCTAACAAAGGGATACAATCTTTCGCCGATATGTTCAATCTATACAGTGAAGAAGCAATGACGGAAATAATAGAGAGGTTCGAGAATGGGATTAAAATTCAAGGTGAAAGGGTATCAGTGATAAGATTCGCTGATGATGTGCTATCCTCAGTGAACGTAAAGGAGAATTACAGGAACTGTTGAATGGAATGAACAGTCAAATGAGTGCAGAATAAATACTCGTATTGAGAGTAAATGGAAGAAACACGAAAGTAGTGAGAAGTAGCAGAAATGAGAACAGCGAGAAATTCAACATCAGGATTGGTGATCATTAAGTAGACGAAGTTAAGGAATTCTGCAAACCAGCCAGCAAAATAACCCATGGCGGACGGAGCAGAGAGGACGTAAAATCAGACTAGCACTGGCAAAAAGGGCATTCCTGGCCAAAGGAAGTGTGCTCAGAATGTACATTTGGAGCACAGCTTTGTACGGTAACGAAACATGGGCAGTGGGAAAACCGAAGCATTTGAGACGTGGTGCTACAGAACGATGCTGAAAATGAAGTGAACTTATAAGCTAAGGAATGACGTGTTCTCCGCAGAGTCAGAGAGAAAAAGAATATATGGAAAACACTGACAAGAAGAAGGGACGGGATGACAAGACAAACCAGGGGATAATTTCTTTGGTACCAGAGGGAGATATAGAGGGTAGAAACTGTACACAAGAGGAAGACAAAGATTGGAATACAAACATCAAACAGCTGAGGATGTAGGTTGGAAGTGCTACTCTGAGATGAAAAGGTTGGCTCAAGAGAGGAGTTTGTGGCGGTCCGCATCAAACCTGTCCTCACTATAGTTTCCACTGGCTAAAATCGTAACTTCCGAAACGTAGCTGCCCATTCTCCCCTCTCCCCCTCCATCCATCCCCGTCACCCAACCATCTTCGGATGGTGGTTATCGCACCAAGAACCGGTTTTCAGTTACATCGGTTTGCTTCAAAGTCAGTTTAACCTGTTAAAACCGCTCACAGTAATTGGTTTCTAAAATAACCGATTTTCGGTTTTTTATTCATCTTATTTCCTGTAATAAAGGTAGAAATCGAACAAAGATTGGAAAGTTTTATCTCCCTCACTTTCACGATACATAGAATCAAAATATTAAATTAAATAGGAAAATAAAAGAGAACTTAATCCGTCTACCGTTCGCCGCTTTTCTTGAAAAATGATGAGTGGTTGAATACTACAAAAATAAGTAGTATTCTCGCACTGATTGTAATTTTTGGAAAATCTGCTTTAGACTCAAATGGTTCAAATGGCTCTGAGCACTATGGGACTCAACTGCTGAGGTCATTAGTCCCCTAGAACTTAGAACTAGTTAAACCTAACTAACCTAAGGACATCACAAACATCCATGCCCGAGGCAGGATTCGAACCTGCGACCGTAGCGGTCTTGCGGTTCCAGACTGCAGCGCCTTTAACCGCACGGCCACTTCGGCCGGCTCTTTAGACTCATGTTGTAATCGGGGAACATACCAATATTTTGGAACTACGAATAGTCAGTGTTACAGAGCGAGGACTGAGGTTGAAGAACTCTATTTTTCGTGTTAATTTATCCGTTTTAAAGCGCTACAAGCACATAAAGACATATCCCGTAGATACAAAAAATGGTTGAAATTGTTCTGAGCACTATTAACATCTGAGGTCATCAGTCTCCTAGACTTAAAACTACTTAAACCTAACTAAGGACATCCTAACTAAGGACCTAACTAAGGACATCACATACATCCATGCCCGAGGCAGGATTCGAACCTGCAACCGTAACAGCAGCACGGTCAACGACACTTCAGGACGAAGTTCAACAAAGATCCATCAACTGCTAACTCCATTCGGCAATGGTATGCACAGTTTAAAGCTTCTGGATGCCTCTGTAAGGGGAAATCAACGGGTCGGTCTGCAGTGAGCGAAGAAACGGTTGAACGCGTGCGGGCAAGTTTCACGCGTAGCCCGCGAAAGTCGACGAATAAAAAAGCAAGCAGGGGGCTAAACGTACCACAGCTGACGGTTTGGAAAATCTTACGGAAAAGCCTAAAGCAGAGGCCTTACCGTTTACAATTGCTACAAGCCCTGACACCCGATGACAAAGTCAAACGCTTTGAATTTTCGGTGCGGTTGCAACAGCTCATGGAACAGGATGCGTTCAGTGCGAAACTTGTTTTCAGTGATGAAGCAACATTTTTTCTTAACGGTGAAGTAAACAGACACAATGTGCGAATCTGGGCGGTAGAGAATCCTCACGCATTCGTGCAGCAAATTCGCAGTTCACCAAAAGTTAATGTGTTTTGTGCAATCTCACGGTTTAAAGTTTACGGCCCCTTTTTCTTCTGCGAAAAAAACGTTACAGGACACGTGTATCTGGACATGCTGGAAAATTGGCTCATGCCACAACTGGAGACCGACAGCGCCGACTTCACCTTTCAACAGGATGGTGCTCCACCGCACTTCCATCATGATGTTCGGCATTTCTTAAACAGGAGATTGGAAAACCGATGGATCGGTCGTGGTGGAGATCATGATCAGCACTTCATGTCATGGCCTCCACGCTCTCCCGACTTAACCCCATGCGATTTCTTTCTGTGGGATTATGTGAAAGATTCAGTGTTTAAACCTCCTCTTCCAAGAAACGTGCCAGAACTGCGAGCTCGCATCAACGATGCTTTCGAACTCATTGATGGAGACATGCTGCGCCGAGTATGGGAGGAACTTGATTATCGGCTTGATGTCTGCCGAATCACTAAAGGGGCACATATCGAACATTTGTGAATGCCTAAAAAAGCTTTTTGAGTTTTTGTATGTGTGTGCAAAGCATTGTGAAGATATCTCAAATAATAAAGTTATTGCAAAGCTGTGAAATCGCTTCAATCATTTGTAATAACCCTGTAAGGACCTAACTAAGGACATCACATACATCCATGCCCGAGGCAGGATTCGAACCTGCAACCGTAACAGCAGCACGGTTCCGGACTGAAGCGCCTAGAAGCGCTCGGCCACAACGGCCGGTCCGTAAACACTGGCAGCAGATCAGCTACTTCCCGTTTTTATCCTAAAATATGAATGAATTCTTAAGTTTTAAACTTTCTCCTCACATGACGACGCAAGATTGTCGTTTCTTCCCTCGTTTTTAGTCTTTTAAAGCAAATGGAGTTCTGTACTTCATTCATAGCACACTTCGTAAAATACTTGGATTACGGATGGTTCCGTTATGTAAAATAACTGATGTCCGACGACGACAGCCATAAACTACCAAAAAGACAAGATGGGCCAAGTTTGCAACCGCATGTACACGCGTGCCATCCAATAGGCTACGCCACACGCTAACAATTACAGTTGCGTCGCAGCAACGCTGCACAAGCTCTTACGCCACGTGTTTGTTGGTCGTTTCTGCCGCGTTATTATTAAACCAAAACTGATCGCTTATCCCATTTTCTATAACACTGAAGAGACAAAGAAACTGGTGCACCTGCCTAATATCGTGCAGGCCCCCACGAGCACGCAGAAGTGCCGCAGCAGACGTGGCATGAACTCGATTAATGCCTGAGTTCGTGCTGGAGGGAAATGACGCCTTGAACCCTGCAGGCTCTCCATAAATCCGTAAGAAGGTGGAGGTGTCTTCTGAACAGCACGTTGCAAGGCATCACAGATATGCTAAATTATATTCATGTCTTGGGGGGTCTGGTGGCCAGAGGAAATGTTTAAACTCAGAAGTGTGTCCCTCGAGCCACTCTAGAGATTCTGGAAGTGTGGGGCGTCGCATTGTCCTGCTGGAATTGCTCAAGTCCGTCGGAATGCACAATGGACATGAATGGATGCAGGTGATCAGATAGGCTGCTTACCTACGTGTTACCTGTCAGAGTCGCATTTAGACATACCAAGGGTCCCATATCACTCCTACTGCACAGGCCCCACACCATTGCAGAGCCTCCACCAGCTTGAACAGTCCCCTGTTGACATGCAGGGTCGAGGGATTCATCAGGCTGTCTCCACACCCGTACACGTCCAGCTGCTCGAAACAATCTAAAACGAGACTCGTCCTGCCAGGCAACATGTTTGCAATCATCAACAGTCCAATGTCGATGTGGACGCGCCCAGGCGAGGCGTAACACGCCCTCCCCCTCCCCCCCCCCCCCCCCCCCCATGAACCATGGACCTTGCCGTTGGTGAGAAGGCTTGCGTACCTCAGCGATACAGATGGCCGTACCGTAGGTGCAACCACAACGGAGGGGTATCTGTTGAGAGGCCAGTTCAGTCATCAAGGGTACAGGAGTGGACCTTCGGCTCCGAATGGTCCGCACGTTGACACATGTTGATGGCCGAACACTGAAATGTGCAGCAATTTGCGGAAAGGTTGCACTTGCGTCACGTTCAAAGTTCCTCTTCAGACGTCGGTGGTCCCGTTCTTGCAGGATCTTTTTCCGGTGGCGGTGATGTCGGAGATTTGATGTTTCACTGGATCCTTATACTCACGGAACACTCGTGAAACGATCATACTGGAAAACCCCACTTCATCGCTGCCTCAGAGATGCCGTGTCCAATCGCTCGTGCGCTGACTGTAACACCACGTTCAGAGTCATTTAAATCTTGACAACTTGCTGTTGTAGCAGCAGTAACCGATCTAATAACTTCGCCAGACACTTGTAGTTTTATAAAGGCGTTGCCGACCGCAGCATCGTATGCTGCCTGTTTACATTTCTCTGTATTTGAATACGCATGCCTATAGAAGTTTTTTTGGCGCTTCAGTGTATAACGCAGTATTTCAGAGCAATAAAAATGATACGTTGAAAAATTAGTCCTTTATTTTTAAAAAAAGGTTTATTAAAAAACCAAACGTTTTGACACTGCTGCTATGGCTTACTGATTTCGGTTCTTTTACCCAGCTACAAGTAAATAACGAAAAGCATCTGTTGTAACCGAGGCCAAACAAATACCGGTTACTAAGAACTAAAACACCGGTACCGGTTTTAACTGATAGGCTTTTCCCAGCGCTTCGGTGCGGCTGCTGGCTGACGTCGTGTGAACAGAGCAGGTGGCTCTTCTGCCCGGCAGCCTTGGCAGACTCCCAGCCCCGCTGCCGCGCTCTGCTGGCCATCCTGCGCTCCTGAAGCACCGCCGCGTCCGTAATCGGAAAGCGGGCCGCTCTACGTGGCAAGAAATCACAATTTTACGGACAGCTGCGCCGCTGAAAAAGGCCCCGGGCCACCTCCGCCGCTGCGGCCCTCCCGCTTCTCCTGTTTTTACCCCCACACGCCGCAGATTACGCACCCTGGCGTGGCACACCTGTCGCACTCCAATCCCCCCCCCCCCACCCCCCTCCTTACTGACTCCAATATCATCTCAATCCTTTTCCCAAGCGTAGAAAAACAAAGCATACAACTTCCGATTTCTTAACTCTCAGTCACATACGGACCGTGAATGCTTCGGCATCAATCTCAGGCCAGACAAAAAACTACACTATTGGCCATTAAAACGGCTACACCAAGAAGAAATGCAGAAGTTAAACGGGTATTCATTGGACAAATATGTTATACTAAAACTGACATGTGATTACAAAAATGTTCAAATGTGTGTGAAATCTTATGGGACTCAACTGCTAAGGTCATCAGTCCCTAAGCTTACACACTACTTAACCTAAATTATCCTAAGGACAAACACACACCCCATGCCCGAGGGAGGACTCGAACCTCTGCCGGGAACAGCCGCACAGTCCATGACTGCAGCGCCGTAGACCGCTCGGCTAATCCCGCGCGGCATGTGATTACATTTACACGCAACTTGAGTGCAAAGATCCTGAGAATTTAGTACCCAGAACAACCACCTCTGGCCGTAATGGCCTTGATACTCCTGGGCATTGAGTCAAACAGGGCTTGGATGGCGTGTACAGGTACAGCTGCCCATGCAGCTTCAACACGACACCACAGTTCATCAAGAGTATTGACTGGCGTATTGTGACGAGCCAGTTGATCGGCCGCCATTCACCAGACGTTTTCAATTGGTGAGATATCTGGAGAATGTGCTGGACAGGGTAGCAGTCGAAAATTTTCTGTATCCAGAAATGCCCGAACAGGACCTGCAACATACTGTCGTGCATTATCCTACTGAAATGTAGGGTTTCGCAGGGATCGAATGAAGGATAGAGCCACGGGTCGTAGCACATCTGAAATGTAACGTCCACTGTTCAGATTGTCGTCAATACGAACAAGAGGTGACCAAGACCTGTAGCCAATGGCCATACCATCACGCCGGGTGATCGCCAGTATGGCGATGACGAATACATGCTTCCAATGTGCGTTCACCGCGATGTCGCTAAACACGGATGCGACCATCATGATGCTGTAAACAGAGCCTGGATTCATCCGAAAAAGTGCCGTTTTGCCTTTCGTGCATCCAGGTTCGTCGTTGAGTACACCATCGCAGGCGCTCCTGTCTGTGATGCAGCGTCAAGGGTAACCACAGCCATGGTCTCCGAGCTGAAAGTCCATGCTGCTGCAAACGTCGTCGTCGAACTGTTCCTGCAGATGGTTGTTGTTTTGCAAACGTCCCCATCTGTTGACTCAGGGATCGAGACGTGGCTGCACGATCCGTTACAGCTATGCGGATAAGATGCCTGTCATCTCGACTGCTAGTGATACGAGGCCGTTGGGATCTAGCGCTGCGTTCCGTGTTACCCTCCTGAACCCACAGATTCCATATTCTGCTAAGAGTCATTGGATCGCGACCAACGCGATCAGCAATGTCGCGATAGGATAAACCGCAATCGCGATAGGCTACAATCCGACCTTTATCAAAGTCGGAAACGTGATGGTACGCATTTCTCCTCTTTACACGAGGCATCACAACAATGTTTCACCAATCAATGTTGCTCAACTGCTGTTTATGTATGAGAAATCGGTTGGAAACTTTCCTCATGTCAGCACGCTGTAGGTGTCGCCACCGGCGCCAACCTTGTGTGAGTGATCTGAAAAGGTTAAGCTAATCATTTGCACATCACAGCATCTTCTTCCTGTTGGTTAAATTTCGCGCCTGCAGCACGTCATCTTCGCGGTGTAGCAATTTTAATGGCCAGTAGTGTATTACAAGAGTTCTATTCCACGTGTCGATGACGAGGTCATTAAAGACCGAGCACAAGCTGGCTTGTGACAGATCGCCTAAATCGACCGCCATGACCTATATGTATTGTCGGCTACGTGTCTCACGGTAGAGAGGAAACAGAACTACAGAGCACCAAAATATCGGAATCACAATCTGACGTAACAGTCGCCACACTCCCTCTCGTTTTTGTTACCGCCGGCGGTAGCAGCGCCCCAAGCGGCCAGCGAGGACACTTCTGACTACGATATCGGATGGGTCCGAATACTAACGTTTATACTGACTTGTCACATAGTTTTCACAATTTTCCACAGAAATCGATAATATCTGGCAAATTACACCACATTTGTGATTATTTAGTTTCCTAATGACACTGGGAGATACGAAACGGTGCATTACAGGAAGTTTATTTTAGGTTCTCTTGTAACGTACAGTCGTTTACTGCATAATATCTTTTTCCTTTGATAAGAAAAAATTGCTAGTAAACACCAGAAACCGTGAGCTTTTACAGAAAGACGTCGATACGTACCCAGCAAGCCAGAGTTTTGTTCGCTACATTTTCAGCCAAATCAGTGAAAGTCGGAAACTTATGTGGAATGTAACACCTGCACTATTCTACGTATTAAATTAGCCGTCACAACTGTAGCTAAAGGGAAAGCCACACAGACGTGATAATAAATCGTCAAAAACAATAAAACTGTTTCCCAACACAGGGCAAACCAATTCCACAGTGGCTGCTAAATCTGAACCACAGACGGCAAGAATCTTCAACGCATTCACTTTCGAAGCAAACGTCATTACATTTACAAAAATATTCGTGTATTAGAAAGTCGATTGAAGTTTAAGAAAGGGCAACTCATTGGACTCCATAAAGAAATTTTAAGTGTCAATGAAAGTTCCTATGATAATAACGACAAACAACAGAAGCACATGCTTCTGACGCATGAAATATGTTCGTATTCTCTTGCTTTCAGTAGAAAAAGCTGCAAATAGGTATAGACATATTTCAAAGTATTTCTCCATGAATGAGTTGTACCTTATGGCTAAATCAGCATGATGCGCCTTTTTGTTTACATGTATTTCACGATAATTCATGGCTCTTGGTAACTTACTAACGTAAGGAAAGCAAAACTATGACCACTATTTCGTTAATGAAGTAGAAAATAATTAAAAACAAACATTAGCCTTACGACGCATATGACTGCCTGCTTTCTCACCGCTTGGAGCGCTAGTGCAGCTCCAGCTGTCAAACGCTAACAACGTTAGCATCAGAGTGTCGTGTGTGTGTGTGTGTGTGTGTGTGTGTGTGTGTGTGTTCAACGGCGAGGTTATCAGCGCCCTTACTCGTATTAAAAATAAGGAATGTGGAGAGAAGTAGTAAAATGTGACCATGAACGTGAAGACAAGGGGAAAGAAGAAAAGATGCTATACAGGAGAGTGTCGTGACTGTATTTGTTAGAATGTGGTCGGAACTGCAAGGCCTATTACGCTACGGAAACAGAGACCGACAGTAGCGCCCGAGTGGCCTCGCAGTGAACTTACAATTCCGAAGAATATGGCGCGATAATCTGTGTTCTTGCTTTGCGAAATATGGGTACTATATGATTATATTTCATTAATACTTTATGGGTGGGTCTGGTAGTAAAGGGTATTTATTTGTAACACCAAATATGGCAATTTCGAATGTGTGGTTTTTATTAAGTGTAAGTTATGTTCCTTATTAAGACCTTCTTGTGAGTAGTGCACACTTTGCATTGCATTGTAAATATGTTGCTCGTATTCTGCTTAATTTCTGCTCTCATCTGTAAAATTGGGAAGGGGAAAAGGTTCCATATTTGCTTCTGTTTCATATGAAACAAAAGCTGGTTTCGTCACTGATATACTGTGGACTCATGTCTGCTTGTTACGGCTTGCGAATCCGTATGTGAACTCAAAAATGGTTCAAAGGGCTCTGAGCACTATGGGACTTAACAGCTGAGGTCATCAGTCCCCTAGAACTTAGAACTACTTAAACCTAACTAACCTAAGGACATCACACACATCCATGCCTGAGGCAGGATTCGAACCTGCGACCGTAGCGGTCGCGCGGTTCCATACTGAAGCGCTTAGAACCGCTCGGCCACACCAGCCGGCCGTGTGTGAACTGCTCGGTCGAGTTGTATAGTAAGTACTCCTATGTTCCTCGTATTTTACGTTATTTTTGTTCACATCCGATTTCGTACTCTCGTTTGTAATTTTCAGTGGCTTTTGCTAAAATGTACTGCTTTCAGTACCTGTCAATAGCGTGCGGAAACAAGTGCGTAACTACCGTCGCATTTTTAGAATTTGCAGGGAGGAATGCTCTAGTCATCAAGACTTCAAACCATACTCATCTACAACTACATCCGTACTCTGGAAGCCATTGTGAACTACATGGAACTCAGTAGCAAGAAGGAACACCATTCAGAGCAGAATTGCATACCGTGACAAGTTGTGATAAAGTTTAATATCAACACTGTCAAAACCCGATAGCATGAAGTTCTCCACTAAACGCGAGGAAGTACGAAAAACGGATGCAAACAAAAATGAAGTAGAATAAAAGCAATGTACTTAACATGCATTTAAATCGAGCAGTCCACACACAGATTTGTAATCAGTAACAAATACACCATGTGACGAAACCATCTTCTGTATTGTATGAAACAAAACCAAATATGGAATCATTTATACCACTCACTGTCACGGATGTGAGCAGAACTCAGTCAGAATACGACAACGTATTTACAACGCATTTCAAGGAATGCAATACATACGAGAAGTTGTAATCGGAAGCACAATGCGGTGAAACTAGGTTCTCTTAACTATGAAAACATAGAAGGCAAAAACAAAAATCAACCAATGAGAAAGCGAGATGATGGATTGATGAACTTGCAGCGCTCCAAGTGGCCTGTCAGCGAACGAAGATTGTCTTACCGGAAGTCCCTATACGAGTTTTACTCCCGTGAATCAAGACCAAAAAGTGCAGCAGCCACAGAACGTATAACTTTTTCTAGGAGTAAACAGTCTGTCACATTCTCGTAAATATTTTCTCACAGTAATTTATATTCCTTCTTAATGTGAAAATTGTCAAGCAAATAAACTAATGAAACCCTTCAGTTAAGTCTAACTCTCAATCACAAATCGACAAATGCTGTAAACCAGTGGAGATATATTCTTCTTAACGGCATAAAAATGTTGTGCCGTTGATTCTCTGGCTATCATTAATCAGAATTAAATACGTTTGACATCGTGTCAAACGGTTCTGGTCTGGCGCATACATGCGATGCAGCACAAGACAAGACTTCGTATAAGACTGGCTTTAAAAAAAATAATAAAAAAATATTTACAGACATCTGTGGGCCCAGTCTGGCGTTCCGCAGCTGCATTATCGCCGCGCTGTCGGACAGTTCGCTCCAGCGACCAGTTGCTGCTGCTCCACCGATCGCATCAGTGTCAGCGGAGCTAGAGAAATTACAAAGTGCTGAAACAGTTCTAATACCTTGGACACACAGAAAATCCCCCACGCTGGTAGTTCGTTCGTCTCTCAGCAGTCGTGCTTCTCGAAAAAATTAGGAACTAGATTGCGTCCTCAAATATTAAAAATGAATCATAAACAGTCAATATACGCCATCCGTCACATCGATCGTTGGCAGCGAGCTGACCGACTTCTGAAAATATTTGATTACATTATTAAAAACCAGTCTTGTACGAGATCTTGCCATGTAGAGGTAGGGGTGTAAATGTGGAAGCGCGTGGGTAATGTGGAAACGCCTAGTATCTGGCCTGCAGAGTGCTGCACTCTAGCGAGGCAGCCAGAAATTGTTGCAATAGTTCCTATTTGTCACGGTGGAGGGTTAGCAGTCAGCAAAGGACGCCGTGACAGTGATGCAATTTACGTTCGCGCATTTTCTAAACCTTTTTCGAGGTAAGTTATGGTATTATATTTATCTACATACTTTGTAGTTATCTTTCTTCACATCTAATAGCTTATAAAGGGAGCTGCCCTCACATCAGCAGAGCGAGGATCCCTGATGACTGTCATGTACCACCAATGATGATCTTCCCCCGGAAGAACTGGACTGACACTCTACTGAAAGGAGCACCACCTGGAACAATTGGTGAATGCCATCCTTCAGGCTGGATTCAAACTGAGCTCTTCTCTTCTCCGAGTGGTTTGACCGCTTCATTTCTAAGGCACATCCCTCAAAAGAATCTCCTGTGTTGTTAATTCTTGATGGGCATAATAGTCATGCCAGAAACCTTCAAGTTATAGAACGTGCAAGAGAGAACCATGTTACAATCGTGAGCATCTCGCCTCACACCTCTCATAAGCCTCAGTCACTTGATAAGACCTTTATGGGCACTCTATAAGCCTATTACGCTGAGTAAGTCCGTCAA
The DNA here is from genome assembly GCF_023864345.2 of Schistocerca serialis cubense. NCBI lineage: Eukaryota > Metazoa > Arthropoda > Insecta > Orthoptera > Acrididae > Schistocerca > Schistocerca serialis. The sequence continues at coordinate 164,692,039 of NC_064644.1, read as the reverse complement.
TGGTTGCGACAGAGCAGCCGACCTTTAGGACCATATGACACATCTGAGTTGTTTGGGAAAGGCTACCTAAAGTGCCAGACTTGCTCTATTGCTGCAAAAGGATTATTGGAGACAGGAATTTTTCCATGTGACAGGACTGTTTTTGCAGAAATCGACTTTATAGCTGCCACGTCGGCTTCAGATGAGGCCAGAAGTCTGAGACGAACTTATGAGAATCCAGCATCTCCAGGTGGATGTAATGACCTCAGACAAGAAGACACTCAGAACGCATTCAGACCTGTGACAACTCACCGCCCAAGTGAAGATGGCCAAAGAGAAAGCAGAAGGTCAACAAATACCTCAGCAAACACGTGTGTGTCTTCACGAGATATCATGCCAATCCCTCCTCTAAGGAGCACGGTTTCCAGCAGAGGTCGTAAGCCAGGTTGATCTGCTGTTTTGACATCTTCGCCTTGTAAAACTCGCCTTGAAGACTCCTTACTGAAGGGTAAACAGAAGCTTCCTAAGGCACCTGCCAAAAGCAAGAAAAAACGTGAAGCTCCTCCTAGAAAACCATGCAAGAAACGGCTTAAGTTATCTGAGGGTTTAGATGACGAGCCCAATGCACCAACTGTCTCTTCAGGCGAGTCAGATTTGGATCTCCCAGTTGGGGAAGAAAAACCTACTGAAGAAGCTGCCATTTGTATTTTTTGCGGAGGCGCATTTTCCAAAGACGTTTGTGGAGAATTGTGGATTAAGTGTGTAGTGTGTGAGGAATGGAGTCACTCTTTGTGTGCCGGGAATGAAGCAGATATTTACATATGTGATTTTTGCAAATGAACTTCGCTTATAAAGCATTTTTCTATTACAGTTGCGTTTAAAAATATTTTTGTGTAATTTAAATGTAATATAAAATAAAATAGTTTCTACCATTTTCAATAGTTTTTTTTTGAAGTAGTCAGTTTCCCACAATTTTAAGGCGTTTCCACATTACCCGCACTTCTTGAAAAATTAATGAGTTGTTGAGCAAGCAGAAAATGTTTTTTTTTTTTAATTTTTAACATATTTAGTTTTTGTGTTACATTATACAACATGAATTACTAAAACATTATGAATTAGCTTTGGATAATTTTTGGAGCTGAAAGAGAAGTAAACATATCTTTTATACAGCAAAAACAAACTGGGTTTCCACATTTACACCCCCACCTCTACCATATCACATATATGAGCCAGGCCACAATTTTTAGCAATCTTATTAATAGCGATTTTTCTCTACGCTGAGATACTTGGTCTGATAATTCAAATATTTAAGTGTTGACTAACTAATACAGTTAGAGAATCTTGGGGGATTTAGTTCAGGCTCCTCTTGTGCGGTACTGCCTCGCCTCGATAAAATCTTGGTGTATCCGGGAACGTATTGGCTGTTGTTGAATCAAGAACTAACAGCTCAGGACAAACTAATTCCCATTGATAGGCGACGCACCACACTGTTTTCTTTTCAAAGGAACAATGTCGATATCAGACTTGAACGAGTTAGTGAGATAAGGAAAACATGGTTCAAATGGCTCTGAGCACTATGGGACTTAACTTCTATGGTCATCAGTCCCCGAGAACTTAGAACTACTTAAACCTAACTATCCTAAGGACATCACACAACACCCAGCCATCACGAGGCAGAGAAAATCCCTGACCCCGCCGGGAATCGAACCCGGGAACCCGGGCGTGGGAAGCGAGAACGCTACCGCACGACCACGAGATGCGGGCAAGGAAAACATGAATCTGGATATTTGGAAGAGGACTGGAACATCCGTCTTCCCGAATGTCAGCCCATGTGGTATCTAACAAGCTCACGGGGAATATATGTGTAGGGCAACACTGAACGGTGGAATTTTGCCCCACACAGATGCACTGTCTGATAAAGACAAGCGCCCAGACGTTGTAAGTGTGCTGCTTCCGTGTTGGCAGCGCTGTGTAGCGCTTTGAATTGGATCTCTGATTGCGCTTTCTTTGTAAGAGACTCTGTGGCTGGTTGGACTCGTTGGAAGTTAATCGCCAGTACTGTTGGGCTGTTGGAAGTTAATCGCCAGCAGTGATGGAAGTACTGTTGGGCAGTTGGAGGTGAACAGCCAGCAGTGATGGATATTAGATGTGAAAAGCTAGCATTGATGGAGGGTAGAGGTCTGAGGTGTTAGCGTAGGCTAACGATCTGTTCATGTTCGACTTGGAGACTGAATATTACTCATGATTATATGCCTTTGTACTAGATGTCAATGACGATTTATGTTTGTGTCTGAACTGGGTGTCACATTATTAAGGTAAAAAAATACATTATATGGTTTGCAAAAAGATCTTGCCTTTGCTAACCACTTGCCTATTAGTAGTTAGTGGCTTTAGTAGTTAGAATCTTTTATTTAGCTGACAGTTTTGGCGCTCAGTGTATTGTAGTAGTTCTCGTAATGAAGATTGTGAGGTAAGTGCTTAATGAAATATATAGGTTATTGTCAGGATTGCTTCTTATTCAGGGCCATTCTTTTGAATTAATCATTTGAAGTCAGGCTGTAAGTTTTTCGAGCAGTCAGATTGTGTTGCGCTAGAATTTTGTGGGTCAGTGTTGACATGATAAGAAAAAGTAAAGAGAAAATAGGCTCAGTACGTCCAGTTTAAATAAAGAGGTTTCAACGTATACACCATTGGTGGATGTGTAAATTATTAGAGTCGCAATTCTCTCGTTAGTGTTTAGTGTCGTTACCGGACATGGCAGGGTATATAAGGAGCGCGAAAACTTCAGATGTTGAACGATCACTATGGAGGAGACAGAGGAGTCGCATATTCGCCTGAGCACAGCGATGTCATCCTCTGACACAGTTTGAATTGGGTCCCATTGTGGTCACAATTTGGCCGGCTGGTCGATTCGTGCAGTATTCAGATCCGTGGGGCATTCGGATGTGATGTGGCCTGATGCTGGCATGAAGGCAGATATATCCGTCGTGAAGGTTCTAGGCCGGACAGAGTGGCCGAGCGGTTCTAGGCGCTACAGTCTGGAACCGCGTGACTGCTAAGGTCGCAGGTTTGAATCGTGCCTCGGGTATGGATGTGTGTGATGTCCTTAGGTTAGTTAGGTATAAGTAGTTCTAAGTTCTAGGGGACTGATGACCTCAGCAGTTAGGTCCCATAGTGCTCAGAGCCATTTGACCCATTTTTTGAAGGTTCTAGTCGACCATGTCTGACCACCATAAAGGTAAATATACACTCCTGGAAATTGAAATAAGAACACCACGAATTCATTGTCCCAGGAAGGGGAAACTTTATTGACACATTTCTGGGGTCAGATACATCACATGATCACACTGACAGAACCACAGGCACATAGACACAGGCAACAGAGCATGCACAATGTCGGCACTAGTACAGTGTATATCCACCTTTCGCAGCAATGCAGGCTGCTATTCTCCCATGGAGACGATCGTAGAGATGCTGGATGTAGTCCTGTGGAACGGCTTGCCATGCCATTTCCACCTGGCGCCTCAGTTGGACCAGCGTTCGTGCTGGACGTGCAGACCGCGTGAGACGACGCTTCATCCAGTCCCAAACATGCTCAATGGGGGACAGATCCGGAGATCTTGCTGGCCAGGGTAGTTGACTTACACCTTCTAGAGCACGGTGGGTGGCACGGGATACATGCGGACGTGCATTGTCCTGTTGGAACAGCAAGTTCCCTTGCCGGTCTAGGAATGGTAGAACGATGGGTTAGATGACGGTTTGGATGTACCGTGCACTATTCAGTGTCCCCTCGACGATCACCAGTGGTGTACGGCCAGTGTAGCAGATCGCTCCCCACACCATGATGCCGGGTGTTGGCCCTGTGTGCCTCGGTCGTATGCAGTCCTGATTGTGGCGCTCACCTGCACGGCGCCAAACATGCATACGACCATCACTGGCACCAAGGCAGAAGCGACTCTCATCGCTGAAGACGACACGTCTCCATTCGTCCCTCCATTCACGCCTGTCGCGACACCACTGGAGGCGGGCTGCACGATGTTGGGGCGTGAGCGGAAGACTGCCTAACGGTGTGCGGGACCGTAGCCCAGCTTCATGGAGACGGTTGCGAATGGTCCTCGCCGATACCCCAGGAGCAACAGTGTCCCTAATTTGCTGGGAAGTGGCGGTGCGGTCCCCTACGGCACTGCGTAGGATCCTACGGTCTTGGCGTGCATCCGTGCGTCGCTGCGGTCCGGTCCCAGGTCGACGGGCACGTGCACCTTCCGCCGACCACTGGCGACAACCTCGATGTACTGTGGAGACCTCACGCCCCACGTGTTGAGCAATTCGGCGGTACGTCCACCCGGCCTCCCGCATGCCCACTATACGCCCTCGCTCAAAGTCCGTCAACTGCACATACGGTTCACGTCCACGCTGTCGCGGCATGCTACCAGTGTTAAAGAGTGCGATGGAGCTCCGTATGCCACGGCAAACTGGCTGACACTGACGGTGGCGGTGCACAAATGCTGCGCAGCTAGCGCCATTCGACGGCCAACACCGCGGTTCCTGGTGTGTCCGCTGTGCCGTGCGTGTGATCATTGCTTGTACAGCCCTCTCGCAGTGTCCGGAGCAAGTATGGTGGGTCTGACACACCGGTGTCAATGTGTTCTTTTTTCCATTTCCAGGATTGTATGTTAAAAATGACGAAATTCCTCCAGCTGTATTAAGGTGTTGGTTTTATTGGTGACTAGTTTCGATGTTGTTACAACATCATCTTCAGGCCCTGAATACAACATACCATACACAAACAACCAATGCAACAACAATAATTTATAAGTTATTATGCAAAACAATTCTATTATAACGATATTACATAAGGGGTAATTTTAATGAACTGATTATATATATAAGCTTAAGTGACAAGCCGTTATTCCAATGGATAATAATATAGGCGTGGAACATAGTAAATTTTTAATAAACAACTATACACAGGAGAGCATACGCATTGCCAATCAGACATATGTTAGGTAAACTTCATTGTTTTCTAGTAGTGAACGGTGGGCAAGGTGGACTAGGGTTAAGTTTGGAAAATTCTGTTCTGTCAACATATTAAAGTAACAGTGGCGTAATTTACTTAGACAACTTCGTTCTTAACACCACGAAAAAAATGGTAAGCGACCAAAAAAATGGTGTGAAACCTAGTCGATACCCTATTGGCCACCTTGTATCAACTAGGTTTCACACAATTTTTTCGGTCCCTTACCATTTCTTTCGTGGTGTTAAGAACGAAGTTGTCTAAGTAAATTACGGCACTGTTGCTTTAGTATGATGACAGTTCATTAAAATTACCCATTATGTAATGTGGTTATAATAGAATTGTTTTGTATAATAACTTATAAATTACTGTTGTTGCATTGATTGTATATGTATGGCACGTTGTATGCAGGGCCTGAAGATTATGTAACAACATCGAAACTAGTCGCCAATAAAACCAACACCTTAATACAGCTGGAGGAATTTCGTCATTTTTTAACATATATTATACTAGCTGACGTCCCAAATCGGCCATTTCATTTATGGATATACGAAGGTAAAGGTAAATCACCGCACCAAGCACATCGTGACCCTATCACAAATGCACCTACCATCTGAAAACGAGGGCTGGACTCGATGAAACACTATGTTATTCCGCACCATCGGCTGGAGACTAGAAGCAGCTGGACTAAGGAATTACCATTCCGTGCGTAGCTTGCCGTTAATAGCGAAACACAAATGCCTGCATTTCGAGTGGTACCGTAACCGGACGCATGGGCTTCGGATGAATGCGTTGGCAATGAACCGTGGTGTTGCTCTACCCTGGGTGACCATCTATGGTTGGCATGGCGGCGACGTGGGGAGAGATCCTATTCTTCCAGTGTTTCGGACGGCCACAGCGGTGTTACTCCTGATGTCGTGTTGTGGGGAGCCATCCGGTATTACTGCAGATCACATCTGGTGGCGTTACCTCTCATGCGACAGTATCAAGCAGCCATTTTTGAACGGCGTTGAGATACTCATGTGGCCAGTAATATCCTTCATCTGTCCTCGATAGAGTATGTGTGGGATCAACACAAACATAAGCTCTTTCCCAGTGCTAACATTCAGGATATCAATAACTAGTTACGACATTTGTGTGCCAGCTAGGCTAAGGAGAGGATGTACGGCATTACGACTCTCTTTCCAACCGCATCAGTGTATGCATCCAGCAATTTACATATTTTTCTAACTCTCATAATGAGTTTGAATGTGTGGCTCTGTAGTTACGTAGCCATCAGAAAGCAAATCCTAAATTATACCTGGGAATTTTTCTTTCACTTATAACTTATTCTCCTCTGGCCATGATCTGTCACTGCGGAAAGTGCTGCCATGATGTGTCCTGGTTCGAAGTCTACGAAAAACAGTTGGTTCTTCTATAATTAGCTGGGTGAGTCATTTGAGAGGTCGAATGCATGGGTATACTACCGTGGGTGGAACCATGCTTAGTAAAGTACTACGGTGTTCAAAAGGACCTTCAATTTTTTTTAGGTTAACCATTATTCTGGCGTGACTGCACAACAATGTCAGTACCATCCTCCACCTCCACTCTTCCCAGTCGCCAGAAGCCTTAAAGTACAATGTGCCACCCAAAAGTTTTCGAAAAACACCCTAAGACAAAAAAAGGACGCAAATCGAAGGAAGTATCCGAATGGGACGGAAATCGGGAGATGTGATGTACGTGTACAAGCAAACGAATGATTACAATTTCAGAAAAATTGGATTGTTTATTGAGAGAAAGAGCTTCACAAATTGAGCAAGTCAATAAGGCACTGGTCCACATCTGGCCCTTATGCAAGCAGTTGTTAGGATAGGCATTTATTGATAAAGTTGTTGTATGTCCTTCTGAGGAATACCGTGCCGAAAACTGTCCACATGGCGCGTTAGATAGTCAAAATCCAGAGCTGGTTGGAGGACCCTGTCCATAATGCTCCAAACGTTCTCAATCGAGGAGGAATCGAGCGAATTTGCCAGTCAAGGTATGGCTTGACAAGCACAAAGGCAAGCAGTAGAACTCTCTCCATGTGCGAGCGGTCATTGTCTTGCTGAAATGTAATCCCAGGAAGGCTTGCCATGAAGCGCAACAAAACGGGGCGCAGAATATCGTCGACCTAACGCTGTACTGTGAAGGTGCCGCGGATGATATCGACGGAGGTCTTGCTATGAAATGTAATGGTACTCCAACCATCACTCCTGGCTGTCGGGCCTTATGGTAGACGGTAGTCAGGCTAGTATCCCATCGGTCTCCAGGGCCTCTCCAGACACGTCTTTGCTAGTCATCGGCGCTCATTTCGAAGTGGGACCATCAATGAAGAGAGCTCTACTCCAGACAATGAATTCCAGGCCGAAGACGTGTCTGGAGACGCCCCGGATAGCGGTGGGAAGAAACCACCTGCCGCACTGCCAGACAACCAGGATCCAACGTGCCAAATCCACAAAATTTGGCACGATATTCCTCTGGTGGACGTCGAATAACCGTATCAATCAATCAAGAGCTGAATAACTGTTGAATAAGGGCCAGATGTGGACCAATGCGTTACTGACTTGCTCAGTTTGCGAAGCTCTTTCTCTTCAATAAATCATCAGTTTTTCTCAAACTGTAATCATTTGTTTGTCTATGTATGTACATCATATCTCCCGATTTCAGTCCCATTCGGACGATTCCTTCGTGCGCATAGTATTTTTTTCCGTCTTAAAGCGTATGTGAACTAAAGTTATTAAATCTTACTTAGATATTATTTTGTACCATCGCCTTCAAAGTAACGGAGGCATAATATACATTTAAGTGCTAGAAAATCTTTTAAGAAATTCTGGAGTGTAGCCTTGTGGGAAGTGAAACGTGACGATATACGATTCACACAAGAAGAGAAGCTTTTGAAATGTGTTGCTGCAGTAATATGCTGACAACAAGGCTGGTAAATCGACTAATTAACGCGTATGAACTGAATCGAATTGGAGAACAGATAAATTTATGGCACGCCTTGATTAAGAAAAGTGATGAAGTGGCAGGACCATTCTGATCCAACAAAGAATGGTCAATTTGGCGAGGGAGGGAAGTGTGAGGGATAAAAATTGTAGAGGGGCACGTAGGCATCAATACAGAAAGCAGGTTCAAATGGATGCAAGTTGCAGTGCATTTTCAGAGACGAAGAAGCTTGCACACTGTAGAGAAGTGGACAAAACCAGTATGTGACTGAAGACCATAGCAACAACAATACCTTCGAAGTAGCCCCCTTCGAGACGACTAAACCAATCCTCACTTTTCTGTCACTTTTCAAAAAATGGTTTCTCAATATCTTTTCAAGGATGTTTACTATCACCCCTTCAACTTGGTTCTCATTTTGCGGAAAAGGAAGAAGCCACACAAAACGAAGTCTGGCGAATACGGTGGGTGTGAAACAACTGCCATCTTGCTTTTAGTAAAAAATACGGATAATGTAGGTCGTGTGCGGTCGTACATTGTCACAGTGCAGTACCCAGCTGTTCGTACGCCACTCCTGTGAGGGTTTCCTTCTCGTCTTCTCCCTCAGCCGTCTTAGAACATCACAGTGCGATTGTATTCTTCATTGACCATCTGATCAAGAGGGACGAAGGACGAACTTTTTCAGAGCAGACCCGTTAATATCAAAGAAACATATCAACAAGTACTTCTTGCATACGAGTAGCTTGTTTTGACCGAGCTACACCTCGTCGATTGCTGCATAGTTTCAACGTCATAGCCACAACGACAACTTGCTTAATCAATCACAATCTTTGAAATGAAGTTTAGATTGTCTTGAAGCTGTTGTTTGAGTTCCTTACAGACTTCCACGCCTCTGATAGTCTTGAAGCAGTCGTGGTACAAATTACGCAACTGTCCTTCCCAGAATACTTTCTCATGTGTCATAAGTTCCGACCAAGGTGTCGCAGATATCTTAGATGGTGTGTCGACTATCTTCCAGGATCAGAGCCCTTAATTTCTGATTTTTTGACGTGATGCCAATTTACGGCTGACCGGAACGTTCATCAACATCGATCGATGATCCCCCGTTTTTGAAAATCCTGTACTAGTCGTAAGTCTTCGTGTGGCATAAGTATTGTCTCCAGAAGCTTGCTTCAAAATGTGGCCCCTTTCTGCAGCGGTTCCCACACATTCGAAACAAAAACCTCATGAAAACACGCTGTTCTGTCAGATCAGCCATAGTTAAACCGCAAGCTCACGGAAATGCGAGAATGGTAATAGGCTCACCAATGCGTAACCAAATCGTTAGGCTCGCTGCGACTTACCACACCGCTACACTAATTGAAGAAAGATGTATGGGAGGATACCTAGCGGTATTTCAATGTACCCGTAACTATTCGTGCGCCACATTCAAACTTCGGGAATTTTTGTATACCACCTAGGTTACAGGGTCTCAGTTTTGTTAAAAGTAAAGTTTTGTATACAACGATGGCATAAAAAATCGTCTTTAGGTGTCAGTAGCAGGTTAAAAAACTTTAGTAGGCGACAAGTGTTCTTCGGACGGGAGACTGGCTGTCGGCTGCCCTTCGCTGCGAGGGCAGCGACCCTCGGAGGGTGCGCTCCCTTCTCGTAAGGCGTGCGCGCCCTTGATAGACAGGCGACCACACAAAAGAGGAGATCAGACTGCACCCCTGCGGACACAACTGGCATGAAAGAAATTCCGAAGACCCGTGCATTCACGACAGCCTTACGAAGAATGACGCCCTCCGTTTTTATTTAGCAGGTTTCCATTTTCAGTAAGAAGTTTACTCAGGAGATTCCACGACCCGTGTCGGGGCGTAACCCGAACCGTGCTAGACGGAAGCCGTATTTCTTAGGGAATGCCCGCTGGCGCGTTTACGGGGATTCACGTGTACAGGAAATGGGAAACAGGTAAGAGGGGAGCGCTTCGATGTTATTACATTTCGTGAAGGGAACCAAAAAAAAGTGGAAAGAGGACCCCATGCTACAAATGAGGCCGTGTATATAATCGTATTAATCTATAGTTGATGCTACCTTATTAAGTATCCTGTAGCCAATCTATCTACACAAATAAAAATTTATGTTACCTTGAAGTTCGGAACCTTCCCCCCTCCACCCCCACCCCCCCCACCCACCCCCAAAAAATAGAGAGTATGACACACATTGTAGGTGACATAACGTCATAAACAAAACAACGAGTTGCCACGGCGCGAAAATACTGAGATTTATGCAACTCCTGTTTAGAATGAGAGCTTTTAGCGAATGGCAACAAACTTAACATAATCTACAGTTTGAAACCTTTACGAAAATTTTTCTCTGAGACTCACTAAAAAGTGATGAAAGGAAAAAAAGGTTGTCGCTTACTGCATTTCCGCTGTACATGCAGTAAAAATGCCGCATCAGGCTAGACGTAACTTCGTTAATTTCAACTCTGTTCGCAACATATTTTGTATAGAGTATCCACATGTATCAACGAATGTGCTGGCAAATTTATATCTCTGTACGACACATACTGCAGGAGATATGACGTCACAAACATTGAGATGCAGCGTCACACATGACGTTTTGTGCCCGCGAGCACGTAGAAGTGCCACAATACGACGTGGTATGGTTCAAATGGTTCAAATGGCTCTGAGCACTATGGGACTTAACTTCTAAGGTCATCAGTCCCCTAGAACTTAGAACTACTTAAACCTAACTAACCTAAGGACATCACACACATCCATGCCCGAGGCAGGATTCGAACCGGCGAACGTAGCGGTCGCGCGGTTCCAGACTGTAGCGCCTAGAACTGCTCGGCCATCCCGGCCACGACGTGGTATGGACTCGACTAATGTGTGAAGTAGTGCAGGAGGAAATTGATACCATGAATCCTGCAGGGCTGTCCATAAATCCATAAGAGTACGAGGGGGCGGAGATCTCTTCTGAGCTGCACAACGCAATGCATCCCAGATATGCTCAATAATGTTCATATTTGGGGAGTCTGATGGCTAGCGGAAGTGTTTAAACTCAGAAGAGCCATTCTGCAGCAATTCTGGACGTGTGGGATATAGCGTTGTCCTGCTAGCATTGCCCAAGTCCACCGAAATGCACAATGAACATGAGTGGATGCAGGTGATCAGACAGGATGCTTACGTACGTGTCACCCGTCAGAGTGTATCTAGACATATCAAGGGTCCTATATCACTCCAACTGCACACGCCCCACGCCATTACAGAGCCTCCACCAGCTTGAAAAGTCCCTTTCTGACATGCAGGTCGATGGAATTATGAAGTTGTCTCCATACCCGTACACGTCAATCCGTTCGATACAATTTGGAACGAGACTCGCCCGACCAGGCAACATGTTTCCAGTCATCAAAAGTTCAATGTCGGTGTTGACGGGCCCATCCGAGGCATAAAGCTTTGTGTCGTGCAGTCATCAAGAGTACACGAGTGGGCCTTCGGCTCCGAAAGCCCATATCGGTGATGTTGCGTTGATTCTCCCCAGGCTGACACTTGTTGATCGACGAGCACTGAAATATGCAGCAATTTGCGGAAGGGTGGCACTTTCGTCACGTTAAACGATTCTCTTCAGTCGTTGTTCGTCCCGTTCAGGCAGGATCGTTTTCCGGCTACAGCTATATTGGAGATTTGATATTTTACTGGATTCCTGATTTTCTCGGTACACTAGTGCAATGGTCGTACGGAAAAACCGCATTTCATCGCTACCTCGGTGATGCTGTGTCCCATCGGTCGTGCGCCAACACCACGTTCAAACTCACTTAAATCTTGAAAACTTTCCGTTGTAGCAGTAGTAACCGACCTAACAGCTGCGCCAGACACTTGTCTTATACAGACATTGCGGACCGCAGCGCCGTATTCTCCCTGTTTACGTATCTCTGAATACACTTCACTGTACCTGGTTCTTTGGCGCTTAAGTGTATATTTTGAGAATAACACTCTCTTGGAGTACGTCCGAAGTTATTTTTACGTCTGAATGTTTCCCTCCGTTGAGAATGACATATTGCGTTCTGTTTGGTAGAAACACTTCAATCCAGTCACACAGTTGATCTGGTATTCCGTACGTTCGTACTCTAATTTTGCTCCTTAGGAAGGAGTGCGGCACTATATCGAACGTCTTGCAGAAGTATAGGAATACGGCACGTACTCGTGCGCCTGCATCTACTGCTTTGTGGGTCTCGTGGACAAACAGAGCGAGATGGGTTTCATACGATAGTTATTTTCGGAACCCTACACAGAACATTAACAGTCTTCAGAAGTGTCGCAATACGAATACATAAAACGTGTTCCAGAATTCTATAACAGACCGACGTCAGGGATGTATTAGATGAATATTTCTGTGTGTCTGTTCGAACACACGATGTAAGCTTTTGTTGGCAAACAAAATACTGTAGTTGGCATCAAAGTCGTATTAGCGATTTTTTTCAAGTTTAAATCTTACATGCGCATGTTGCTAATTACTTTTGTTGGAACACAGGAGGATTTTCTCTGTCGTTCTGACTCTTTTATTTATTTCAGATTTTCATTTTTCAGTGTCAACCTAACATTACTGGTATTTCAATATAAATTACATTTTATGAATATTCCTTAGCTTTACTTCCTAACTCGCTGGATGCATTTTATTTGGTTGTTTGAGGTTCCACATGGTTAATCAAAATTATTATTAATAAGAGTGGGAACGTGGGAAGTTCTGAGTGCAAAACCTCACACTCGCTAAGAGAATAAAAATAAGAATGCGTCTCTTTTTATTTTGTCCCAACAACTGAGAAAGCATTCTAAACCACAAAATTACTATAAAAATAATGAAGCCAGTTAGAAAATAACTAATTTCTCAAAAACGTTACAGGCGCCATACCAGGAAACTAATTGGTTTCAAGTGTCAACAAAAAGGCTTTTGTTAATATAAGGCACTACATTTTCTTGTACATTTTTAATTTTTTGGAAGATAATAAAAAATTGAATTCAGGGAAAATAATCTCAATATTGACTTCTCATTCTAAGAAAAGTCCATTATTGGAATTAAATGTTTCGAAGTTTACCGTACTGTGCTCTTCAGGAAGAAATGGCAACATCGTCGTCTTTCAGTTTTGCAACTGATAAATATCACTGGCCTGTCAGCTAAAGTGCCGCATGACACACATTAGTCATGGTATTTCCTCTTGTGAATACATTGACATTTTTACATTCTTCTGTTTCAAAGAACTTTCAATAACTATTTGAGATGGGTGAGTGTGAGACACTTTTACCACGGTGCAACTGGAGATCTTACACGCCTGCATTGGCAACAATGCTTCAGCAGCGCATCTTTAAAACCAGAGAGTCAGTTGCATCCACTGGAATTACATGGAATGGATTCACACCCTTAGCTGGCCCAATGATTTTGTGTATATCTTGAGAAACAGAGACCTTGCTTACCTTTCTTCGGTTCTCTGTGACAGTAAAATCTTCCTTCGATTACAAAAATGTTTTATTGATGCACACAAACGTTTACACGCACTCTACTCGCGGCAGAAACTGTGCAACAACTAAATGGAGAAGTCCTTTATGCCGGTTCTTACTCTTCATATCTACGAGGGCAGTTCAATAAGTAATGCAACACATTGTTTTTCTCGGCCAATTTTGGTTGAAAAAACCGGAAATTTCTTGTGGAATATTTTCAAACATTCCCGCTTCGTCTCGTATAGTTTCATTGGCTTCCGACAGGTGGCAGCGCTGTACGGAGCTGTTAAAATGGCGTCTGTAACGGATGTGCGTTGCAAACAACGGGCAGTGATCGAGTTTCTTTTGGCGGAAAACCAGGGCATCTCAGATATTCATAGGCGCTTGCAGAATGTGTACGGTGATCTGGCAGTGGACAAAAGCACGGTGAGTCGTTGGGCAAAGCGTGTGTCATCATCGCCGCAAGGTCAAGCAAGACTGTCTGATCTCCCGCGTGCGGGCCGGCCGTGCACAGCTGTGACTCCTGCAATGGCGGAGCGTGCGAACACACTCGTTCGAGATGATCGACGGATCACCATCAAACAACTCAGTGCTCAACTTGACATCTCTGTTGGTAGTGCTGTCACAATTGTTCACCAGTTGGGATATTCAAAGGTTTGTTCCCGCTGGGTCCCTCGTTGTCTAACCGAATACCATAAAGAGCAAAGGAGAACCATCTGTGCGGAATTGCTTGCTCGTCATGTGGCTGAGGGTGACAATTTCTTGTCAAAGATTGTTACAGGCGATGAAACATGGGTTCATCACTTCGAACCTGAAACAAAACGGCAATCAATGGAGTGGCGCCACATCCACTCCCCTACCAAGAAAAAGTTTAAAGCCATACCCTCAGCCGGTAAAGTCATGGTTACAGTCTTCTGGGACGCTGAAGGGGTTATTCTGTTTGATGTCCTTCCCCATGGTCAAACGATCAACTCTGAAGTGTATTGTGCTACTCTTCAGAAATTGAAGAAACGACTTCAGCGTGTTCATAGGCACAAAAATCTGAACGAACTTCTCCTTCTTCATGACCATGCAAGACCTCACACAAGTCTTCGCACCCGAGAGGAGCTCACAAAACTTCAGTGGACTGTTCTTCCTCATGCACACTACAGCCCCGATCTCGCACCGTCGGATTTCCATATGTTTGGCCCAATGAAGGACGCAATCTGTGGGAGGCACTACGCAGATGATGAAGAAGTTATTGATGCAGTACGACGTTGGCTCCGACATCGACCAGTGGAATGGTACCGTGCAGGCATACAGGCCCTCATTTCAAGGTGGCGTAAGGCCGTAGCATTGAATGGAGATTACGTTGAAAAATAGTGTTGTGTAGCTAAAAGATTGGGGAATAACCTGGTGTATTTCAATGCTGAATAAAACAACCCCTGTTTCAGAAAAAAAATGTGTTGCATTACTTATTGAACTGCCCTCGTACTTACAGGATGGATATAATAATTTGAACATCTGACATATAGATAATAATTACTTATTAATAAGGAATTGGCTTTGAGAGCAGCTACAGTTCTTCGCGGAATAGATCTGTACAGTATCTGAATAGTTTCCAATGGAGTGTTCCATTCTTGTACCAAAACATTAGCCAATCGCGTCAGCGATGTTGGAGCTGGAAATCTACCCCTCTCTCTCTGCTCTAGAACTCCCCAGCCGGCCGCTGTGGCCGAGCGGTTCTAGGCGCTTCAGTCTGGAACCGCGCGACCGCTACGATCGCGGATTCGAATCCTGCCCCGGACATGGATGTGTGTGATATCCTTTGTTTGTTCGGTTTAAGTAGTTCTAAGTTCTAGGGGACTGATGACCTCAGATGTTAAGTCCCATAGTTCTCAAAGCCATATGAACCAAACTCCATAGGGAAGCACTGCTTGTCACTATGGACGGCCGAGTGGAGACACCTCTGTATTAAGTCACGACAGTAGACTGGGAAACTGTGAAGCGTCAACGACGCTAGTAAAACATTATTAAAGTTTAATCATTTATTCTCAACATTTAGAAGTCGTCATTCTTCCTCGCCAGCCTTGTCTGTTGCTCATTCAGCTGTGTGTTGGAGTCTAGCTGACATCCGTCACGTCCGCTCGGCGGTTGCACTCCCAGGAGAAGCTGTCAGAGACGCAGGTGCCATGACGGGTTGCCAGCGAGTAGGTGTGGCTTATGCCCAGCACAAAGTGGCATCACGCTGGCAGCTGGAGTGTCCTCGGTCCTACTCTGAATTCTACAGTGATGCTTGATGACTCAACTGCGATGCACCTAGTGTCACTAGTCGTGTAGTCGCTTGATCTCTTCCCTACCCCTGGTAGGTTTCAACACCTGGAGGTGCCTGAGTGTTGTAAAGGAACAAGGATCCCAAGAGGCCCTGTTGCTGACTTTCGCGTTGAAATTGAGTGCTGGCCATACAGTGTGATATGGTCGTGTTGGAAGACAGTCACTCTTTCCATCTGTGGTGGTAAGCGGTGAGCAGCATGAAGTTCATAAGGTGAAGACCCTCATCCGAAGCACGTCTTCAGCTAGTTCACAAACTGTGCTGGAGCATCTAGGACACAGACTCACCACAGTAGTCGTAATCACAGACACGAGTGCTATTACTGTGAATGCTAACAATCACAGTGATCAGCTCTTGACGAGAGTTGGAGAGTTGTCCTTCTTATTCCGCTATATTGACTTAACAGGCTGTTAAGTATCCTCACTTGGCAGACAGTGTCATAATGCGTCCACAATCTGACTTGCTTGGGACATATTACTTCCACCTCTGTCTCTGGCATGATCTGAGTTCGCCTGTGACAAAGTGGATGAGTTATAATAAAATTTTCTACTTTCTACCCATTACTATTTTGTGCTGTAACGACACAAAATCCATGCACCATCTACGGGGGTGAGTCAAATGAAAATCTTAAATATTTTTTTAAATATTATTTATTATGCAGAACTGGTGCAAAACTATATCACTTTCAACATAATCGCCCCAACGTTCAATGCAAGTCCTCCAGCGCTTACAAAGTGCATAAATTCCTTTAGAAAAAAATTCTTTTGGTAGTCCGCGCAAACACTCACGCTTCGAGTGGCGTACCTCTTCATCAGAACGGAATTTCTTTCCTCCCATTGCGTCTTTGAGTGGTCCAAACATATGGAAATCACTTGGGGCAAGGTCTGGTGAGTATGGTGGATGAGGAAGACACTCAGAATGCAGGTCTGTGATTGTTTCAACTGTTGTACGGACAGTGTGGGGCCTTGCATTGTCATGTTGCAAAAGGACACCTGCTGACAGCAATCTACGTCGCATAGATTTGACTGCAGGACACAGATGATTTTTTAGGAGATCTGTGTATGGTGCACTGGTCCCTCTAGGCATGTAATGCTCCAAAATGACGCCTTTTTCGTCCCAAAAGAGCGTCACCATAACCTTCCCTGCTGATGGTTCTCTTCGAAATTTCTTTGGTTTCGATGATGAGGAATGGCGCCATTTCTTGCTCGCTCTCTTCGTTTCCGGTTGGTGGAAGTGAACCCAGGTTTGGTCCCCAGTAACGATTCTTGCAAGGAAGCCATCACCTTCTCGTTCAAAGCGCCGAAGAAGTTCTTCGCAAGCATCAACACGTCGTTCTCTCATTTCAAGAGTCAGGCCGTGGTACCCATCCTGCAGACACTTTGTGAAACTGGAGCACATCATACACAATGTGGTGTGCTGACCCATGACTAATCTGTAAACTTGCTGCAATGTCATTCAGTATCACTCGGCGTTTTTCCTTCACTATGGCTTCAACTGCTGCAATGTTCTGTGGAGTCACAACTCATTGTGCCTAACCTGGAGGAGGAGCATCTTCCACTGAAGTCACACCATTTTCGAACTTCCTACTCCATTCGTAGACTTGCTGCTGTGACAAACATGCATCACCGTACTGAACTTTCATTCGTCGAAGAATTTCAATAGGTTTCACACCTTCACTACGCAAAAACCGAATAACAGAACGCTGTTCTTCCCTGGTGCAAGTCGCAAGTGGGGCAGCCGTCTTTATACTCATACTGCGACGGTATGTGTGCATCTGCACTATGCTGCCACCTACAGGCCATTCTGCACGCTGTTTGTAGCAAGCTTACCAACTTACAGGATAATGGCGCGAAATTTCGGTTTGTTATTACAAATTTAAGGTTTTCATTTGACTCACCCTCGTAGTAATGAATGATGGAAACATTTTTGTTTGGCACTTGGAGCAAGTCTTGGGACATGCAAACTAGTACAAAGAACACAATACAACCTAATGCACGTTTTGTGAAAACATGAAACGTTTGAAATGACCATTCTTGATGTGTGGAGAATATACTAATGAAAATATCTTTTAGGTATAAGAAATATACTGAGTGGTGCCTATCTGACGGGTATGATACAATATGTTTAGTGACTCTTCTTGTCACGTTTAACTCTTGAGGCGCTATTCTGCTTCAAATTCACCAAATAACCATTTTAAAAATGAAAATTTTAGAATATTGCCACCACTTGGATAAATTTCTGCGGACGTGCTTGGGTGCCAGCAACATCTCCCCTCCCTTTCCACTGTGACTAATTTCTCCAACAGGAAACCACAAATAACTGAGGGTGGTTAGCTGGGGCCTACTGTGTCTTGAGGACGGTCCAGGCAGCAGACTCCAGGGCGCTGCGGTGTGTTCCATCGACCAGCTGCGACCGCACCTGGCGCCTCGGAATCAGGACCGTTGTCTCACCGCGGAAGAGAAAAAAAAAGGTAAGCGCTGGTGGAGAGGAGGGGGCTCCAGCCAGCCCACAGCTGTCTGGTTGTGGTGGCTGCTGTCATCCCATAGTCACAGGTGCCAGCGACTTATGTTTCAGTGTGAAGCCTGTTAGGAGCGACACTATGGTAAAGATCTATCTACTAACTTGATCGAGAGATAATAGGTCTCTCTCCTGAAACGGGAATGTGGCAAGTCCACTGTGTCGTGGACTGGATAGATTAGAAGCTCGATATATAGGCGTTTACAAGATTCTAGTAGTAACACAGGGCGAACAAGAAACAAAGGAAGCAGATTGAAGTGAGACGTACTCGATAAGCCAAAGATATCGATCATAACAACAATTTCGGTCTTTCTTAAGTTTGAGTGAGGATCGCATTTTCTTGATGAATGATTTCCCAGGAAAAATAAAAAAAAAATCTTGTAAGCTCAGCCCTATGACGATTAGGTACAAGGCAGCAATGCCACGACACGACAGTGGTTAAAGTTTTCTTCTAAATAGTTTGTATTTCCTTCGCGTGGATAACATGTGAATGTCAGCGCAGTATAGAGCTGTATGCTATACAGTTCGTCAGATGCAAAAATAATTTCGAGAATATCTCAAGTCAGAGTTGCTGCTCACGATATTTGTCAGTGAACTGGTGGATAACGTCAGAACGTCCGTCAGGCTGTTCGCAGGTGACCGTGTTCTATACTGGCAATCCACAACGTTAGAACACTTTACGCCTGAAGATCTTCGAAAGTTTGACACTTGGCGCAGCACACTAGTCATCAACGTAAATATAATCTATGATGTAATTTTTGTGACGAAAATATGCACTGGACAAAACTATGTTACAAGCATGTTTGTGTTGCTAGCATGTAAAGAATCGGGCAGTGAAGTCCGAATGCGTGAATTTTGCTTCAGCATCTCAGTAAAACGCAGAGTTATCTCTACAATCACGCGAATGAGATTCAGTCAAGACACTTCTAACAACCGTAATTCAGATATTGGAGATATTGATGATTTAATCTTCGCTTGCTCCAAGTTCAAGGGATCAGAATTACAAAAACTTACTATACTATTCCCTACAAGCGTCTATGATCTTCTAATAAAGAATTATAAGACAGTACTTAGACGAGATTTATTTTGATTAGTAATGTTTGAAATTTGACCACAGACCAACAGAGAAGGTGCACTCAAGTTTGTTAGTGATTACTTATGAAACTGCATAAAAATGTTATTTACAACGTAAGACATGTTTGTTACACAACGTAATGAAGAGCACTCAGTTTAACAGTTTCTCAGGCAGTGTCAAGACCTCACAAAATTTAGCATTATAACCATTCAACCTGTAATATTGTGTACTTTCATTATTCATCATGCTTACATTAAGAAACAAATCTGATGGACGATACTCTATGCACGTGATTGTATCTCTGCTTATGTTTGTTTACGTAAGAGCTATTGTCCCTTTCAGGCATTAGTCACCTGTTCCTGAAGATGGCCACTTAGCCGAAAAGTAGCCTGAAATAAACAAAAATCAGTAGAACAAGTCCGCAGCTCGTGGTCTAGTGGCTAGCGTTGCTGCCTCTGGATCACGGGGTCCGGGGTTCGATTCCCGGCCGGGTTGGGGATTTTCTCTGCCCGAGGAGTGGGTGTGTGTTGTCCTCATCATTTCATCATCATCATCATCATTATTTGTGACAGTGGTTAGATTGGAGTGTGAAAAAAATTGGACTGTGTGAAAACTGGGACTTTGTACGGG
This sequence comes from Schistocerca serialis cubense, assembly GCF_023864345.2. Classification (NCBI taxonomy): domain Eukaryota; kingdom Metazoa; phylum Arthropoda; class Insecta; order Orthoptera; family Acrididae; genus Schistocerca; species Schistocerca serialis. Next base: position 164,672,072 of record NC_064644.1, on the reverse strand, counting down.
CGCTGATGACCGCGCGGGTGAGCGCCCCAAAAACCAAACATCATCATCATCAGTATAACAAAAAAAGTGTACTTGTTATTCAGCCTTAAAAAAATAGTTTGTGTCTTAATGAGATGTCAGATGGCAGTTCTGTTTGCATTGTTTTTTTAGAGAGAAAAACGTAGTTCATACTTCTGACTTTAGAAACTAAGAAGCTTTTCCTTTTTTGATAATATTGAATACGTATAGTTTAATTTCTTTGAAGTAGCTTATTCGCTTGTATGTGTTTTTGTTTTTTAACTGAAAAACTCTAAATAGTTTTATGGTTCAAAGCTAAATAGTGTAATTGTTGATGGCTTAATACGGCAGTTGTAAACGGCTAGCCGGCCGAAGTGGCCGTGCGGTTAAAGGCGCTGCAGTCTGGAACCGCAAGACCGCTACGGTCGCAGGTTCGAATCCTGCCTCGGGCATGGATGTTTGTGATGGCCTTAGGTTAGTTAGGTTTAACTAGTTCTAAGTTCTAGGGGATTAATGACCTCAGCAGTTGAGTCCCATAGTGCTCAGAGCCATTTGAACCATTTTTTTGTTAACGGCTACATTTTATTGTTTATGGATAAATAGTGTACTTACTCTGAAGCCCAAATAATAAGAAATACTACAGTGTAAACAAATCATAAATCGAAGATAAAGTCCCCTCTACAGTGATCGTAATAAGAGTTTACCTAAAAGTAACTAAAGAAGAAATTTAACCTGTCTAGCACAGGAGTCCAAGAAAAATTAAATGTGCTGTTCTACGTTCCTCATGTTGACAAACCAGATCAGCAACCGTTACGTAATGTACTTTCACAACGTAGTTTATTAATTTTTAACCACCAATAGACGACACTAGTCAAGGGTTTTTCTTTTTTGTTGTTCGGTTATGCTCTATAATTCTAGCAGAAAACCTCCAAAATGATGACAAGGCATGATCCTGTTGTGCAGCACAGGATTATGAACATTATATTCTCGTTGTTTTAAAATACTGAAAGCAATTTTACGAACTATACGACAACTGTTATAGTAATTTCAATTTTCATTTGTATCAGAGGATGACTATTTGCGGCGACTGCCGCTGATCATCTAAAATAAATAAATAAAATGCTGCTAAGTCTGTAGCAAAAACTATTTGTTATAGGAGTACTACCGATCGACGAATTAACTTTTATGGCAAAGGATGGCTTGATTACTGCGAGTGAATTGAATAGGTAGTGAGTAATGACCAGGGACTTTTACTCAAACACCAGGCGAACTCGCAGTGGGGAAGAGGGAGACCAAATTGCGAATGATTGGGAATGATTTCCTGTTTCTGCATTAGCCTTAAAACCAAGGGAAACTTCCAGAAGACCATGGTTAGGACCAGAGGACGGGAACTGTTTTTAGTTCTGGGACGATAAGGACTAGAAAAAAAAGATACTTTATGTATAAATGGCCGTCTGCTGTACAATTCACAAAGACCGGTTTAGGTCATTGGCATCATCAAATCATTAAGCGTATTCTGGTACAAGATTTAACATCAGTCAGTACTCACAGGTACGTATGTGTGTAGTCGGTCTGACGCTGATACCGACCATTGCGAAATGTGCCATATGTCATCGAAGGGGACATTTACTAACAAACTGCCAAACATGATCGCGGACTGCGTCTCTAATTGACAAAAAAAAATTATGTGTAACTGCATAAAAAGTGAGTAGTCTTATTTCACCAGATGTTTGCAGAAAATAGCTACAAGTGTGCTATCAGTAGCTATCAGTTTTTTGAGAGTGATTCATAATATCAATCACCCCATAATCCTTGGATATACGTTCGTATGACACAGTTACCATTAGTCACTGAGACGTCGTAAAAGACACGTATGACATCTCGGTTGTTTTCGAGTGGGAGCGACCCTTCTGTGGGGAAAAGCTGTTGCCAGTTCGAAGTATTTAAGAGGAGGTTGTTGTTTTCGGTATTTGACCATCAGGAGAAATCTTCTGATAATTTTGTTTAGGATCAGAGGACTGAAGTAGTTACTCACTGAAGCGCTAAAAATCTGGTATAGGCATACATATTCAAATACAGACAGGCAGAAAACTGCACCACGATCGGCAACGGCTGTGTAAGGCAACAAGTGTCTGGCGGGGTTGTCAGATCGGTTAGTGTTGCTACAATGGCAGGTTATCAAGATTTAAGTGAGTTTGAACGTGGTACTATAATCGGCGCACGAGTGATGCGACACAGCATCTCCGAGGTAGCGATGAAGTGGGGATTTTCCCATACAATCATTTCACGAGTGTACCGTGAATATCATGAACCGGGTAAAAATCAAATCTCCGTCATCGCTGCGGCCGGAAAAAGATCCTGCAAGAACGAGCCCAACGACGACTGAAGAGGGTCGTTCAGTGTGCCAGAAGTGGAACCCTTCCGCAGATAGCTGCAGATTTCAATGATCTGCCGTCGATAAGTATGAGCCTGCGAACCATTCAACGCAATAGCAGTGGTATGGGCTTCCGGCGCCGAAGGCCCACTCGTGTACCCTTGATGACTGCACGACACAAAGCTTTATGCCTCGCATGCTCCCGTTAACACCGACATTGGACTCTTGATGACTGGAAACATGTTGCCTGATAGGACGAGTCTCGCTTCACACTGTACCGTGCGCATGGACGTGTACGGGTATGGAGACAACCTCATGAATCCATGGACCCTGCATGTCAGCAGGGGACTGTTCAACCTGGTAGAGGCTTTGTAATGGTGTGGGGGGTGTGCAGTTGGAGTGATATGGGATCCCTGATAAGTGTAGATACGACTCTGATAGGGACATGTACGTAAGCATCCTGTCTAATCACCTGAATCCATTCATGTCGATCGTGATTTCCGACGGACATGGGCCATTCTAGTAGGACAATGTGATACAGCACACGTCCAGAATTGCTACAGAGTGGCTCCAGGAACACTCCTCTGAGTTTAAACACCCAACTCGCCAGACATGAACATTATTGACCATATCTGGAATGCATTGCAACGTGCTGTTCAGAAGAGATCTCCACCCCTTCGTACACTTACGGATTTATGCACAGCCCTGCAGGAATCATGGCGTCAATTTCCTCCAGCACTACTTCAGACATTAGTCGAGCCCACGCCACGTCGTGTTGCGGCACTGCTGCGTGCTCGCGGGTACCCTGCACGACATTAGGCAGGTGTACCAGTTTCTTTGGCTGTTCTGTGTAATTTCGTAGTGGATACGGATTTCCGCCCTTGTATAAGATTTAATGAGTGCAGTATACACCTAACAGAAAGGAAGTGAGTTTTCACCTGATACATTTGTGTTAGACAATAAGTCATAGAAACTGCATTGGCTTCTCCTGTTACATCTTAAATCGTAACTGCACAGAGCGTGAAAGAGGGTACTTCGTTCCATACCATTATTGGGTTTTCTGTCTAGTTATAATGGCGTATGGAGTGAGTGGAAAATCGCTGCCTATGTATGCGTCAAATCTCTCTTTTACATGGTCCATTCACCTTATAGTGGCCACGCCTGCGTTCGACGTGAACGCGCAATAGCCACTCATAGACTGCTGGTGTCAGCAGTAGCAGTGGACGGTATGTAAAGCGTGTCGGGGGAACGCGGAAAACAGTGCAGTCGTTGTCGTAAAGCGGAAACGGAGCGGAGACACCCAAGTGGCATGATCATTGGCTTTCTGAATAAGATTGTAAAATTTCATATGCCTCAATGGTTAAAGTATACCGTGCATGACAACATGGTGCTATGCACAACCGGTGCAGAAGCAGCTATGGTGCAGCACGGACCATAGATGACAGGGGTGGAAGCCGACTGCGGAGATGTGTGCAAGTGTTGAGCAACAGATCGCGCTGTTGAACCAAGTAGCTATCAAAGGGGTTATCAACAGCATCTCCTCAACGAGCGCTGCTGCGTATTGGCCTCCATAGTGGGCGTATGGTTATTGAACCCATGCTGGAATATACAAGACAATACCGCAGCCGGCCGCGGTGGCCGAGCGGTTCTAGGCGCTTCAGTCTGGAACCGCACGACTGCTACGGTCGCAGGTTCGAATCCTGCCTCGGGCATGGATGTGTGGGCTGTCCTTAGGTTAGTTAGGTTTAAGTAGTTCTAAGTTCTAGGGCACTGATGACCTCAGATGTTAAGTCCCATAGTGCTCAGAGCCATTTGCACCATTTTTGAACAATACCGCAACTGGACGGCCACTGAGTGGAAAAGGTGGCCTTTTCAGATTAATCACGTGTTATGCTCCATCAGACAGACGACCGTTTGCGTGTACGTCGTTAAATGTAGGAAAGCGAACCAGAAGGGAGTGTTATAGCCTGCGGAATGTCTTAGTGGCATTCCGTGGGTGATCTCGACATTCTGGAAAGCGTAGTGAATCAGCATAGGTATGTACAGGGTGTTTCAAAAATGACCGGTATATTTCAAACGGCAATAAAAACTAAACGAGCAGCGATAGAAATACACCGTTTGTTGCAATATGCTTGGGACAACAGTACATTTTCAGGCGGACAAACTTTCGAAATTACGGTAGTTACAATTTTCAGCAACAGATGGCGCTGCAGGTGATGTGAAAGATATAGAAGACAACGCAGTCTGTGGGTGCGCCACTCTGTACGTCGTCTTTCTGCTGTAAGCGTGTGCTGTTCACAACGTGCAAGTGTGCTGTAGACAACATGGTTTATTCCTTAGAACAGAGGATTTTTCTGGTGTTGGAATTCCACCGCCTAGAACACAGTGTTGTTGCAACAAGACGAAGTTTTCAACGGAAGTTTAATGTAACCAAAGGACCGAAAAGCGATACAATAAAGGATCTGTTTGAAAAATTTCAACGGACTGGGAACGTGACGGATGAACGTGCTGGAAAGGTAGGGCAACCGCCTACGGCAACCACAGAGGGCAACGCGCAGCTAGTGCAGCAGGTGATCCAACAGCGGCCTCGGGTTTCCGTTCGCCGTGTTGCAGCTGCGGTCCAAATGACGCCAACGTCCACGTATCGTCTCATGCGCCAGAGTTTACACCTCTGACCATACAAAATTCAAACGCGGCAACCCCTCAGCGCCGCTACCATTGCTGCACGAGAGACATTCGCTAACGATATAGTGCACAGGATTGATGACGGCGATATGCGTGTGGGCAGCATTTGGTTTACTGACGAAGCTTATTTTTACCTGGACGGCTTTGTCAATAAACAGAACTGGTGCATATGGGGAACCGAAAAGCCCCATGTTGCAGTCCCATCGTCCCTGAATCCTCAAAAAGTACTGGTCTGGGCCGCCATTTCTTCCAAAGGAATCATTGGCCCATTTTTCAGATCCGAAACGATTACTGCATCACGCTATCTGGACATTCTTCGTGAATTTGTGGCGGTACAAACTGCCTTAGACGACACTGCGAACACCTCGTGGTTTATGCAAGATGGTGCCCGGCCACATCGCACGGCCGACGTCTTTAATTTCCTGAATGAATATTTCGATGATCGTGTGATTGCTTTGGGCTATCCGAAACATACAGGAGGCGGCGTGGATTGGCCTCCATATTCGCCAGACATGAACCCCTGTGACTTCTTTCTGTGGGGACACTTGAAAGACCAGGTGTACCGCCAGAATCCAGAAACAATTGAACAGCTGAAGCAGTACATCTCACCTGCATGTGAAGCCATTCCGCCAGACACGTTGTCAAAGGTTTCGGGTAATTTCATTCAGAGACTACGCCATATTATTGCTACGCATGGTGGATATGTGGAAAATATCGTACTATAGAGTTTCCCAGACCGCAGCGCCATCTGTTGTTGAAAATTGTAACTACTGTAATTTCGAAAGTTTGTCTGCCTGAAAATGTACTGTTGTCCCAAGCATATTGCAACAAACGGTGTATTTCTATCGCTGCTCGTTTAGTTTTTATTGCCGTTTCAAATATACCGGTCATTTTTGAAACACCCTGTATCCATCCTTCGAGACTATGTCCACCCCTACTATTGTTCGGGACTACACACCCCTACATACGATTTGTTTTTCCTTGCCACGATGGCATCTACCAAGCAGGACAATGGGACCTGTCAAACAGCTCGCAGTGCCCGTGCGTGACTCGAAGAGCACCATGACGAGGATTTGAATCTGTGGGACCACCTCGATCGGGCTGTTCGCGTCACTGATCTTCAGCAGAGAAACCTAGTAAAGCTGGCCACGGCACAGGAGTAGGCTTGGCTCCACATCCCTGTTGATACTTACTACAATCTCAACGACTCTCTCTCTGCACCTCTGGCAACGGCCCACGCTGCAAAACATAGTTATTCAAGCTTTTGACAGGTGGCCACTTTATGTTACTGGACAGAATATTAATCATAATCTCAACAGGAGATGACATTGAACTCAGCGGAACAGTCATGCAGTATTACTGAGACATCGATTCTCTGAATTTACCCAAAAGGTTCAATGGCTCTGAGCACTATGGGACTTAACATCTGTGGTCATCAGTCCCCTAGAACTTAGAACTACTTAAACGTAACTAACCTAAGGACATCACACACATCCATGCCCGAGGCAGGATTCGAACTTGCGAGCGTAGCAGTCGCGCAGTTCCGGACTGAGCGCCTAGAACCGCTAGACCACCGCGGCCGGCGACCCAAAAGGATTAGTCCAGACGGTCCCACATAAGTTTGGATTGGATTGGATTTTTTGGGGGAAGAGACCAAATAGCGAGGTCATCGGTCTCATCGGATTAGGGAAGGACGGGGAAGGAAGTCGGCCGTGCCCTTTCAAAGGAACCATCCCGGTATTTGCTCGGAGCGATTTAGGGAAATCATGGAAAACCTAAATCAGGATGGCCGGACGCGGGATTGAACCGTCGTCCTCCCGAATGCGAGTCGAGTGGGTCTCACTTAAGTCCCCTGGGCATATCTATGACACTTTATTATGGACTATTACCACGATCCAAGCGGTGAGTCGTGTCACTTCGTCAAGGACTGTAAATGATAGAACATTATTCTGAAAGTGATCGCATTATGCTTCTTCCTCTCAGCTGTGGGAATTATCTTACATCTGGCCGCATTTATAGTCAGCTGTCATTCAATGCACCAAGTGGAAATACCGTCTATTGCGTCTGCGTTTCTGTACAGGAGCACGTCAGCGAATGTGACAGAGTTATTGGCGCTGCCTGAAAAATCGTTCAGATGTAATGAGAAACGTAGCCGGTCATATTACGATTTCTTGACACATTCGATAGTACTTTCGTTACTGTTTAATAGTGGGCGTTCCGTAAAATAGTCTGGATTCTATTTGCCGAACTTCCTCGAGACGGTCGTATATTCTTGATAATAATCGCATTTTCATGTTCAGTACACATTGTGGTACTACATGACCAGCTCGTGATCTTGCGGTTAGCGTTACCGAATGTCAATCACAGGTCCCAGCTTCGATTTTCGGCCGGGTCGAGTATTTCCTAGGCTAGGAACTGGGTGTGTGTTTTTCTCATCATCATTTCGTCATCGACGAGCAAGTGGCAAATATGACGCAACTGGCGGCCGAAATCACCAGAGGGGGATACCGGGCCGTTTCGGTCTGGTACAGTGCATAAAGCTTTTCGGTATACCAGGAAGATAAAACTTACCCATTCATCTGCGTTTATTATTTGGAAGATATCGTGTATCAATAAATCGAGGTATATTTCATACAGATGGTTTTTGGCAGATCGTGCTTATTTCCCTGTAGGAACCTCGTGATTTTCGAGCTTGGAATATGCGAGAGACGGCGTTAGCGACCCTGGTTTTTAATTCTATTACCATTATGTAAAAAACGTGTGTGTGAAATCTTATGGGACGTAACTGCTAAGGTCATCGGTCCCTAAGCTTACACACTACTTAACCTAAATTATCCTAAGGACAAACACACACATACACACATACACACACACACACACACACACACACACACACATACACACACACACACACACATGCCCGAGAGAGGACTCGAACCTCCGCCGGGACCAGCCTCACAGTCCATGACTGCAGCGCCTGAGACCGCTCGGCTAATCCCGCGCGGCTTACCATTATGTAAAGAGACCTAAGTTGAGACATTCTTACAAAGTTATGCGACAGTATTCTACGCAAGACATTTCATTTATATGGCTTGGAAAGGGGACTGCTAACATAACGTAGTAGCCAGCCGTCAGAATATTTTCGCGCCGTTCTCCATCTTACGCCTACCGTTCTTTCTATACAAATTTAATGTATCTACAGTCAACAATACTATTGTAGTTCCACATACTCGTTTTTATCTACAGTCAGTAATACTACTGTAGTTACACATACTCGTTTTTATGTGCTCGTACAGTTTTTCCCATTGCTAAATGTAAATGTCGTGTGACTAGGGCCTCCCGTCGGGTAGACCGTTCGCCAGGTGCTAGTCTTTCGATTTGACACAACTCCGGCGACTTGCACGATGATGAGGATGAAATGATGATGATTAGGACAACACAACATCCAGTCCCTGAGCGGAGAAAATCTCCGACCCAGCCGGGAATCGAATCCGGGCCCTTAGGATTGACATTACGTCGCGCTGATCACTCGGCTATCGGGGGCGGACTTCCCGCTGTTAATTACTATGGGATGCGTAATTACAAATCTCCTTAATCACTTCTTTCTGCTAGTTGAATCACTCCACTGACTAAGTCGAGTGACAAACGTTCTTCGTGTTTCATGTGTTCACTCAAATTTAATCACTGGAAGAAAGAAGCTATGAGGAGACTGACGAATTTTGTGGCATTTTAATGCCAAGACTCAATTCCTCACTGATCGGACCGAGGTAATCATTTCATTTGTCGAAAATCTGGAATTTTTCCTGGCGTTTTTTTTGAGGTGGGGAGGGAGGGGTGGGGATAAGGATGAGGGAACGGTGGTATACACGTGCGGCATGTAAGAGCCGGACTACAAGCTGTTGCTGAATGAAATTGCAGAGCCCATTATGAAAGGAAACCAGGTCCTTAACTTTATGGCCCAACTAGGCGTGACAACGGTTCAATGTGGTCGCGCATTGTTGTAGCTGGTCACAGTCGTCCCGTGCAGCCCACTTCGCGCGTTCAGGAAGATAAAGTGCGGGCTGTTCCGCTAAGGAATTGCCACTGATGTCGAGAGGGTCGCGCACAGTGGTCGGTTACCTGTTGCAGGCGTTCATTGAGCGCGCGGCGCGCCGGAGCCTGGAATGCGCCACCTGCGCCAGCTGTTGCCCAGATTGTTGGCGGCTGCTGGCTGCGGCTGCGGCTGCACCTGTGGCCGCCGCCGGCCAATCGGCTGCGTTCCCGCCGACCGCGCGCGCCGCCGCCGCTACCTGCGCCGCCTGCGGGCAGCCAAGGGGTTGGCTGCCCTGCCGCGCGACGGGGAGGCTGCAGCGGAGCGCTGGGTGCGGGTTGCTACCGCCGCGCACTCGGCGCTGCCTCGCGTCTCACTCGCTGTGTGCAGATGGGCTCATATACTGAGTAAAACATTGTTGTCGTGATCATCGTCAGCACGGCGTGTAGACCAGTCCAACTTCGAGTATAAAGAAATCTTGCATTGCCAGATCTGTTTCAAGTACAGTTCTTTATTCACAAATACATTGATCGCGTCTGGCAGATACATTACACGTATACGAGTGTATGCAGACCAAAATGACGGATGAAAATTTGTGCCAAGGCCGGGATTCGAACCCGTGTCTCCTATTGACTAGGCAGATGCGTTAACCACTACGTCACCCTGGCACAGGGCTTTACACAACTGCACGGGCTACCCTAGCATACCTCCCCAATCAATACAAATTCCCATTCTATCATCAGCCCCACTTGGCATTCTCCCTCAACTCTAACAGCTTTGCAGAGGCTCTCCAAGTATATTGGAGTAGCACCTCAGTATTGAACGAAGATGTTTTAATCAAGCACTGTTCTGATCATTTAAACTGAACTAAACTTGAAGTCGACTTCTTTCGTAGCTAGACATCCCACTTTTTAGTTCTGATGTTGGTTCATGAGAGTCAAAGCAGGTTCACTGTAATGAATCTCAAATGAAACTAAGTGGTTCCAGAGACCTTGCCAAGACTCAGACACCTGTGATGTGTATATGCAGCCTGAAGCCTGAAGGCAGGACCCCATTTCGTCCGATGCTGACGTGCTACTCCAAAACAGACAGAGAGCCCATGCGGTACTGTTCGTGTTTATGGAGAATACCAAGTGGTCTGAAACGTGAATGGGAATTTGGATTGAAGAGGGAGACATACTATGGTAATCCGAGCAGTGGTGCAAAGTCACTGTACCAGGATGGTGTATAGTGGTTAAATGGTTCAAATGGCTCTGAGCACAATGGGACTTACATCTATGGTCATCAGTCCCCTAGAACTTAGAACTACTTAAACCTAACTAACCTAAGGACAGCACACAACACCCAGTCATCACGAGGCAGAGAAAATCCCTGACCCCGCCGGGAATCGAACCCGGGTGTAGTGGTTAGCGCACCTGCGTATTGAGTAGAAGAACCGCTTTGGAATCCTGGTTGTGATACAAATTTCTATTTGTTGCTTCAGATTGCATAGGTATTTGAAACTTGAAAATGTCTCTGGTACCATATAGTTTCATTTAAGATACGTTACTGTCAACCACTTCCGACTCTGATGAGTTAACATCAGAACTAAAGAGTTACGTATCATGTTACGGAAGTAGTTGCTTTTGAGTTTAGTTCAATTTAATTACCAGAATGAGCGGTTGATGATAACTTGAAGTGTTATTTCTATAGCAAGACAGCAGACTTTTAGTTTGATGATAACTTCTTGGAGCCGAATCGATGAATTCTAATACCGATTGGTTGTAATTAAAGTATAGCTACTTGCAGATGTCCAGTGTGGGTTGTAATTAACGTATGGGAGTGAAAGTTAGTGCATTTTCTAATGCTTTAATGCGGAACCGATTTAAGCTGGAAAAAATTAGTTCTGGTTTTGGCTACCAGCTGCAAACCTGGCGTCTTGAATGCAAGAAAGGCGTATGAAAATGCTTCCATATGTAATGGATTAAGAATGGGACGAGGGCAGAAAAGCTCAAACAACTAACAAAGGCATACTGTTTATTTTGTTATTAACAGCTGCTTAAGAAATTTGTTCAATACGAGCGCCGGATACGTCGGCTAGAAGCTGAATGCATAAAAGGTCGTTTTCAACAGTTGTTTGCAGTAGTTCCTGTGGAATTTGGGCAACGTGTTCATGTGTAACGGCCTTCAGATCACGAGGAGACGGAGCATGTCCCTGGTAAACGCGTTATTTTAGATATCCTCATAGCCAAAAGCCACATGAATGTAACTCTGTCTTCTGGTGTAGTATGGGACTACTGTTGTTCAATGTTCAATAAAAACAATAAAAATCACTGTTATGTAGGTTTATTTCTAGGCAACAGTTTCGACGTTTACGTCATCTTCAGGCCAAAACTGCTCCAATCCAGCAACCATCGTGTTACAAATATAGCAGTGCCTTTAACTGGCCTCGTAATAGCTATTACGGTCATATGTGCTCGTTGAGCAACAGTATGCCTGTAATAGCTATTAAGAGACCAGTTAAAGGCACTGCTATATTTGTAACACGAAGGTTACTGGATTGGAGCAGTTTTGGCCTGAAGGTAACGTAGTGTAACGTAGAAACTGGTTGCCTACAAATAAACCTATATAACGGCGATTGGAATTGTTTTTGTTGAAAAGTCACATGGATTCAGATCAGATGATGTTCCAGGCTATGCACCTGGAAAACCTCTGGGAATAACATGTTTGAGGAAGATTGCAGGAAGGAAATCTTTCACTGGGCGATCGTCCTGAGGTGCTGTCAGTGGTTTACACACAGCTGAGATTTCCCAAAGCAGGAACCACGTGCTTTATATGGAGGTCTCAATAACTTAAAGACGTCACGGTACACCAGACAGACCCTGTGGGTGTATTCTCTTCAAAGAAGAACGGACCGAGAATAAAGCTGCCTGTGAATCCACGTCAAACAGTCACACACTGTGAGTGCACTGGCTCTTCGTGGACAACGCGCGGTTCAACAGTAGCCCAATATCAGCAGTCTGTGTATTCACTGAACCCTCTACTGTAAAACGTGCCTTGTCAGTTCATGGAATATTGCCCGGCCACGCGTCATTGACTTCGATTCGTGCCAGAAACAGAAGAGATAATTCCGAATACTGCTGCTGATCATGAGGTTTCACTTGCTGTACCGTGCGGATCTTGTGCGGATACCAGTGTAAAATTGACAGCAAAACTTTCCTTGCCGTTGACCATGGGATGGACAATACTCTTTACACTGCACAGGCACTAGCATTACCCGGGGCACGTGCTTTTTGGTCTACAGTAGCAGCAACCTGGTCAGTAACTTCCAGGTCCCACACCTAGCTCACCCGTGATTTCGCATTTTATTATCATCTTATTTAAATAATTTAAAGCTATCGGACCTCTCCTCAAGACCTTTCAGTCGGCGATACTATCTCAATGCAGCATTGTAATAGCTGCCGTTCACATAAAACACTTTTGCTAACAGCACACGGTGTCTGTTCTCGATAGCGATACTATAAGTAACGTTCTGGATTGTCAAACGACAGCGTGGATGTCGTATCACCGTACAAACCGTGTACAGCGCCATATTTGCACCAGGTGGCCACAACTGGAACTAATTTCTTTCTCACAAGGGAACCTCCCCACCGCACCCCCCTCAGATTTAGTTATAAGTTGGCACAGTGGATAGGCCTTGATAAACTGAACACAGATCAATTGAGAAAATAGGAAGAAGTTGTGTGGAACTGTGAAAAAATAACCAAAATACACAAACTGAGTAGTCCATGGGCCACATATGCAACATCATGCAGAATGTGAGCTCAGGAGCGCCGTGGTCCCGTGGTAGCGTGAGCAGCTGCAAAACGAGAGGTCCTTGGTTCAAGTCTTCCCGGGAGTGAAATTTTTACTTTATTTATTTTTGCATAGTTATTATCTGTCCGTTCGTTCATTGACGTCTCTGTTCACTGTAATAAGTTTAGTGTCTGTGTTTTGCGACAGCACCGCAAAACCGTGCGATTAGTAGACGAAAGGACGTGCCTCTCCAATGGGAACCGAAAACATTTGATCGCAAGGTCATAGGTCAACCGATTCCGCCACAGTAAAACACATCTGATATATTCTATACGACACTGGTGACGGCATGTGCACCACATGACAGGAATATGTTGTCGACCCACCTAACTTGTACACTTGGCGATTCTTCTACCTTGCCCGATTTAGGTTTTCTTGTGGACATAAGAGTTTGTCACATAAGCTGAAAATAAAAAATAAAAATCTTCATTCAATGGAAGATTAGAACCACGGACCTTTCGTTCCGCAGCTGCTCACGTTACCACGAGTCCATGGCGCTCTACGAACCTATTGTCCTTGATGTTGCATATGTTCCCATGAACTACTCAGTTTGTATATTTTGCTTATTTTTTCACAGTTCCACACAACTTCTTCCTGTTTTCTCAATTGATCTGTGTTCAGTTTTTCAAGGCCTATCCACTGTGCCAACTTATAACTAAATCTGATGGGGGTGCGATGGGGAGGTTCCCTTGTCAGAATACACCGTTTAATGCTTTAGAGTATCTATCAACTTTCGCTACCATCGATAATTACAGCACACAGTGGACCTCCGTGAGCAGCTGGACTTCAATTAGAACCACCCTGTATATCTGCCAAAAGCGATCAAGAATAAAATAGTGTATAAACGAGCAAACAGGATATAATTAGTATACGTGCAGATATTCCTATTGGCGACTGAGTACGGTGTTCTGAAAATTACATCAGCATGTACGTCATTTGCAGACTAATAAATACAGCTGTTCCAAGTCATATGTTTCTAGACTGGTTAGTGATTACAAGTATGTGTGGTAAGAAGACGCTATTTAAGCTAATTTTCCTTTGCGCAGCAGGTCAGGTGCCGAAGAATGGAAGCATGGATCCAGAATGTTTAGTCTATACCGGCAGGTGTAATCCACTTATAATTAGTGGTACAGTTACGACCATGCAGGCCGTCAGGTTTGTGACGTGTCTGTGGTAAGACTGTTCGCTACAGAGAATGGAAATGAGCGTACGGCATTGTAGGTCGGAAGTCCCACATTCGGGCAAGTTCGGCCGCCGAGGGCAAGTACTTATTGCATTCGACGCCGCAGTGGGCGACTTGCGCGTCGGAGATGGGGATGAAATGATGATGAGGACAACAAACACCCAGTCCCTGAGCGGAGAAAATCTCCTGCCCCAGCCGGGAATCGATCCCGGGCCCTTTGGCGCGGCATTCTGCAGCGCTGACCACTCAGCTAACGGGGGCGGACTCGCTACAGAGAAAAAACAACCAACACAATGAGGTGCGTATATATTAAGCTACCACGTATACAAACACCTGCAGCTATGCCCGTTACACACAGTACACGTTGCTGGCCAGGCAACTGCACCACCATGTAAGTTGCATGCAATAAACGTTAAAGCGTCATAAAGCCTGCTACTTGCTTGTATATGCAAAGGATTAGCATTTCAGCAAAAACGCGTAGCTAATACTGACGCCGTCTACATCCTGTTTACAAAGGAAGATTACATAGTAAGTTTCTCATTTAAAGTCGCTTTCAGTGTTATTGTTTGTGAGAAGACAGCGTTGTGCCTCTTTTACACCAAGAACTGTGTTGTCAAAATCGACTACTCGAGGCGAAGGGGTCTATCGTATCGCTCTCGGAGTATTATACCTGGACTGAGACTCCAAGTCTGTCGGAATCGGACAGTGACACGATCGTGGAATGTCGAGAGGATGTTTTGTCGTTACGCGATATTGCTGCTCACGGTCGTCGAGTTTCCACGACTGTCATGGGAATATGGAATCGATGGGTTCGAGGGCCGTACTCAACTCTGAGCAGAATTCTAACGTTCCAACGCTACCATTAGGTGAGAGGACAAGCATTGTTCTCTTACTAGGACCCCCTGAGTGCGAGATCGCAAAAGGCCAATGATATTTACGGCATTCGACACCCCACATATTTTCTACATTTTCTACCACGCAGTCATAATATTGGCTGCTTCTGGCTACAGGGAGCGGAACTGGAGGTATCCAATGGGGAGCACAGCATGAGGCTACGGAGCGTAGTTGAACTGCTTAGTCGAAGAGTAACTGACAACAATACTACAGTGCTACTGTTGTTGATACAAAGCAGAGCAATGGCAACGACAAACAAAGCAAACACTGAATTATATCTACAACAGTTGCCGAAGTTGAGATTTTGTCAGAGAGGAACCCAAGAAATTTCATTGAGTGAGAAAGAAGTGGCAGATGTGTGGTGTCGAATATCCTCGATTGTACGGACAATATTCATGAGGAGTACAATGACGACGATACGTGCTTAACAAGTGAAAGTGATATTGCAACAGGTGTCGGGCCAAGCATGGTGCTTGTCGGACAGGAAACCTCAAATCCCATCTCCTGTGAAACGTAGTAAAGGACAATCGCGGCACTTAACCTAGTTACGTACGCGGAAGACCATCCACAGCAAAATAAAAAACCAATTATGAACAGATTCCGAGTAAGTTTACCTTTGTGATCACTGTGGCGCGCTAATTTTCATTCGGCGTTCGTGGTGCAAGTTAATGGTTTGAATATCGATGATGTCCATACATCCCATAGGAGGTTGATCTCTGCACCTCCTGGACACTCATTTTATGTCCCCCGCCTAATGTACATTGTGAATCATTAGCAGCTAATATTTTTCCTGTCGTAACTGTTAACACAACAGTTTTAGATGGGCCTTACTAAAGACTGAACTTGCGACCTCGTACTCAGGGAGTTCATCATTAGCTGCCGTACACGATCGTACAGTCACTTTGCGTCAGGAAATTGGCTTGTTTGAAGAAAGACAAGTATCGACACGAACAGTACGACCATGTTTGGAGCACTACGAACTGCGAGTTTTGCTGCCATTTTCGTTGCGTCTTCCTTTGACGCTGCAGTAGAGAAGCTCACACGGTTTATTTTGCAGCCAGCCACGTTGTTTTCACAGGAGAGTGACATTCTGCATACAGCATCTACAGGTACACTCCACATGTCACCTTACCACGTGTAGCAGAGGGTACTTCGTTCACCATCGTCACTACCCCTTTCCATGTTCAATTCGCGAAGGGTTTGCGGGAAAAACGATTGCTGGTAAATCTCTGTGTGAGCTCGAATGTCTCTAATAGTCTCTTTAACGTAGGTGGAAGCAACATGCTGGTTGATCGTTCTAGAAACTTACACTCTCAGAACTTTGGATTAATGTTACACTGCGACGCAGAGCGTCTCTCCTGTAACGTCTGCCACTGTAGTTGGCTGGACTTCTCTGTGACACCTGCTAAATGAACCTATAACCAAACGTGCTGTTCTTCTTCGGATCTTCTCTATTTCATGTGTCAATCGTATGGAGGTACGGATCCTAGCTTTTTGGGTAGACTATTTTTCATGAGTATTCTGAGAATGAATCTCAGTATAGCATCTCCCTTAACTGCGATTAATTTTATGTAGTTGTTCCACTTTAATTCGCTCCGCACGCGTGCTCCTAGATATTTTGTGGGGTGACTGCTTCCAGTGATTATTCAGCAATATTGTAATCATATAATAATGGATATTTCTGCCTTTTGATGCGCAATACGTTCCTTTTGATTATGCTGAGGGTCAACTGCCAATCTGTATCTACATCTATATACACGTTCCGCAAGCCACTGTATTGTAACGCGGCGGGGGGAGGGGGGGGGGGTACCTTGTGCTACTAAAAGTCGTTTATTTACACACAATTTTGTCATCTCATGCAGCTTCCACAATGTACCACGAAAAATAAAGCAAGCAAAGAAAAAATTTGGAAAAGATACAAAATGTATTACTTTGTATCCTGAAGCGGTGCAGTCCTTCAACAAAGGAAATTGCTTACAATACGTTAGTTCGTACAGTCTTAGAGTATTGTTCGTCTGTATGGGACCCTTACCAGTTGGCTCTGATGTAAGAGATTGAGAAGGTCCAAAGCAGATCGGCAAGATTCGTGACTGGTACATTTAGCTGTTGCGAAAGCGTTACAAATCTCATAGAAAGTTTGAAGTGGGACACTCTTGCAGACAAACAATGCCCTAAACGGAAGGGGCTGCTCACTAAATTACGAAATCCGATCTTCGCCCCGGATGTAGAGCATATATTATAAGACCAACTTTCAAATCGCGCAGTGATCACCATTCAAAGATAAGGGAAGTTAAAGTTTGTATCGAGGTGTTCAGACAGACGTTTTTCCATCGCGTGATCCGCGAGTGGAACAGAGGGGGCGGTAAGGGGGGGGGGGAATATGATTTTGGCGCGAATTGTGCCCTCCGCCACACACCGCTTGGTTGCTAGCGGAGTATATATGTGGATGTAGATGTAGTAAAAGCATCTACTATTCGTTAAGCATCGATACAAGCAGGACACGACCGTTTTCCGTTGTAGTATATAAGCAGTCTTGACCATACTAGACGCGCGGGATTAGCCGAGCGGTCTTAGGCGCTGCAGTCATGGACTGTGCGGCTGGTCCCGGCGGAGGTTCGGGTCCTCCCTCGGGCATGGGTGTGCGTATTTGTCCTTAGGATAATTTAGGTTAAGTAGTGTGTAAGCTTAGGGACTGATAACCTTAGCAGTTAAGTCCCATAAGATTTCACATTCATTTGAACATTTGACCATATTCAGAAATTAGAACTCCACACTCGCGACAATCAGTCGATCATACACGACACTTGCGACACTGGATCTGACTTCCACGCTGACATGTGTCATACATCCTGGATAAACGATTTGAGAAGGAAGTCAATTGTATAAAAAAGGCTAACATTCGATTTTTGACCACTTCAGTTCTTCCCAAGGCTGTACCCAACGAGGTGCAGGGGCGATCATGTTCGGCAGTGTTCCTGGGTGCGCGGAGTATTAAAACCACTCGCGATTTGAGGGAACGTGCAGCAGTGTCGAATATTATCGTTTGGTAGTCCAGGCGCCGTGGTGTGGCGAGGCATAATGTTACGTGGGCGTACTGACCAACAAATCTTTGAACACGGTACACTAACCGGTCATCGTTATTGTAGCACTACACTCCTTCCATATTTGCTTGTTTTCAGGGCTGCATTCGGTTCTGACTTCATTTTTTATGGATGATAAAGCGGTGCAGCATCGAACAGCGCAGGTGGAGTGGATCTGGAACGTGAAGATATTCGACAAATGGATTGGCCTGTCCGTTTCCCGCGACTTAAATTCCATCGAGCGGCCGTGGGATGAGTTGACAAGAAGTACTGCAGGACGTACACATGCGGTGGCCGAGCGGTTCTAGGCGCTTCAGTCCGGAACCGCGCGACTGCTACGGTCGCAGGTTCGAATCCTGCCTCGGGCATGGATGTGTGTGATGTCCTTAGTTTAGTTACGTTTAAGTAGTTCTAAGTTCTAGGGGACAGATGACCTCCGATGTTAAGTCCCATAATGCTCAGAGCTATTTGAACTTTTTTTTTTTTTTTTTTTTTGACGTACACATGCACTAATGACCGTCCAGCGGTGAAGAGCCGCGCTAGTGGGGGAATGGTACGCCCTACCATACTTTCCAATCTTGAGGCCAGCATGGGAGCAAGTTGCAGAGTCTCCATTGTAGTCCGTGGCAATCACAGACCCTGTTAAGAACTATGCTCCACATTTTTTAATGTCTAGGGCATCATCCTGAATCGCGTTGACTGTAGATTAATTATCGTCTTTGAATGAAAGTGTCATTTCTGTTCATTCCCATTGAGTATTTGTTTCCGTTACCTTATGTGCTATACTGTAGCAGTTCTTCTATGAATGGTCCAAGTTCGATCGATTTATGTTACTTGGCAGCAACACACCATGCTTCCATCCTTAAACTCTGCACGCCAGTGTACTTTATCTGCCGCGTCACGTTCCCGCAGTTACAGGAAGGCCGCATTCACTCTCGCGGTGGGCAATGGTCAGAATCTTTGGGATGTCTCTCGGCAGCATAACTTAAAATTCTAAAGACTCAATGAGGTTTTAAATGTAAAGAAGTTACTAGCAGTGTTACCGCGTTTTGTATCTTACGTTTATGTCGATATTTCAGGGTATAATAAAGCCTCACTATATGGGCACATATCGAGACAGGTATTTTAATACTTTATATGCCACAGTATTGCCAATCCGAACTGTATTTCGTGGTTTGTTCTAGCACGCCATTTGAATCTCGAAGGATCAAAAAGAACGTGGATGATGATGATATCACGCAGGGGCTTATAATGTTGGAGGGAGAGGGAGACGTAGACGGAGAGAGAGAGAGAGAGAAAGAGAGAGAGAGAGAGAGAGAGAGAATCTGAGAAGCAGAGAAATGAACTGAACCAGTGAGGGTGGAACGGGAGAGATTAAAATGTACTATAGTGCTCCAGTTGTTTAACTCAAAACATTCGGCATTGCACAAGATTGCGCTTCGTGAATCGAACACAGGAACTGGTTTCCAAGCTTGCTGTTTCTACGGACCCAAGATATGATCGCACAGAAATGAAAATTTCTGCGTTTGTTACAAGCATCAGGTAATTTTTTATTAATTTATCTTCGATCCTTAGATTTCACATTATTTTTTGAGTAACTATGCGGTATACAAATATCAACAGTATGTAGTAATCGACGGGAAGTCATGAAGTAAAACAGAAATGATATCTAGCGTTCCCCAAAGATAGTGTTATAGGCAACGTTAGCAGTCCTCTTAGATTGTTTGCAGATGTTGCTGTCATATGCCATCCAGTAAAGTCACCAGAACGTGAAAACCAATTGCAAAATGACCTGGAAAAATATCTGAATGGTAGGAAAAGTGGCAATATACTCGTACTCTGAATGCTTGCCAAAGGAAATCCGCTAAATTTCGATTACACGATACACCACACAAATCTAAAGGTGTCAATTCAACTAAATATCTAGGAATTACAATTACGAATAACTGAATTTGGTACGGTCACACCGATAATGTTGTTGGAAGGACCAACCAAAGACAGCGTTTTATTGGCAGAGCACTTGGAGGCTGCAACAGGTCTACTAAAGACACTGCCTACACCACGCTTCTCCGTCGTCTGCTAGAGTATTACTCTGAGGTAGCAGATAGGATTGTCGGAGGGTATCGAAAATGTTCAAAGAATGGCAGCAGGGCAAATAGAAGGGAGAGTGTGACGGATTTTATACGTGAGTTGCGATGGAAATAATTAAAACAAAGGTGTTTTTTGTTGTTGCAAGATCTTTTCACGAAATTTCAATCACCAACTTTCTCTTCTGAATACTTAAATATGAGGGCCGTTCAGAAAGTAACCTCCGGTTGATTTAAAAAAATACACCAATTTAAATAAAAATATTTTAATATAAACATCTTACAACTACATCTTTGCACTATTTTTCTACATAGTCTCCATAGCGATTGAGGCACTTATCGTATCTCTTCACAAGCTTTGAAATTCCTTCTGCATAAAAATCACCCGCTTGTGCCTGGAGCCAGCCTGTGACAGCATCTTTGAGCTCTTCGTCGTCATCAAACCGCTGTGACCCGAGCCATTTCTTCAAATGCATGAAGAGGTGATAATCACTTGGCGCCAGGTCTGGGCTGTAAGGTGGATGGTTGATAACGTCCCACTTGAAGGACTCAAGAAGGGCCGTTGTTCTGCGAGCAGAGTGAGGACGGGCGTTATCGTGCAAAAAAACGATACCGGAAGTCAGCATACCACGGCGTTTGTTCTGTATAGCCCGTCGTAACTTTTTTATTGTTTCACAGTACACGTCTTGATTAATGGTCGTACCACGTTCCATTAATTCAACCAACAACACCCCTTTGGCATCCCAAAACACCGTTGCCATCAGTCTTCTGGCAGAAAAATCTTGCGAGGCTTTTCTTGATTTGGTAGGCGAATTTGAATGTGCCCACATCTTTGATTGTTCTTTTGTCTCAGGGTTCACGTACTTAATCCAGGTTTCGTCACCGGTCACGATTCTGTTTAACAATGGTTCTCCTTCATCCTCATAACGTGACAGAAAGTCTAATGCAGAGGCCATTCTTTGAGTTTTGTGGTGGTCGGTAAGAATTTTGGGCACCCATCGTGCACAGAACTTACGGTAACCCAATCTTGCTGTCACTATCTCGTACAAGAGAGTCTTAGAAATCTGTGGAAAACCAGTAGACAACTCCGACATTGAGAAACGTCGATTTTTACGAACTTTTGCATCAACTGTCTGAACGAGTTCGTCAGTCACCAATGATGGTCTACCACTCCTCTCTTCATCATGAACGTTTTCTCGTCCACTTTTAAATAAACGTACCCATTCACGGACAACTCCTTCACTCATAACTCTTGGTCCGTACACGGCACAAAGCTCACGATGAATAGCTGCTGCAGAATATCCTTTGGCTGTAAAAAACCTTGTGACAGCACACACTTCACATTTGGCGGGGTTTTCTATTGCAGCACACATTTCAAACTGCCACAAAAACTAAACTAGCGCAAGTACGACGTTCACTCGACCACGGCTTGATGCCGACTGACCTGTTGAGTGCGTGAACGCACAGATGGCGTCGCTACTCCCCCCACAACCTGCACTGTGACCAATCAGAGGTTACTTTCTGAACCGCCCTCGTATTTTGCTGCCGCCAACGTACACAAGGAGGAACGACGATTGTAATAAAACAAAAGAAAACAGAGATTGTACGGAAAGATATAAGTGTTCATTTTTACAACGCGCTGTTAGAGTGTGGAACGGTAGAGAAATAGTCGGCAGGTGGTTCGAAGAACACTGTGCCAGGCGCTTAAATGTGAATCGCGTAGTAGTTATAGATGTAGTTGAAAATGTTAAATATTTTTGTTTTATCTTCGCAGCACAGGGTAGCTTGAGAAATGTGTCATACCGCAACATTAGATATTTGAACGACTGTGGCACCGCTCGTATCTAGCATTGCAAGGACTGCACCATTTCAGCCTTACGAATGAGTTTCAGGTTCTTTCTCATGGATGTCGGAAAAAGAAAACAAAGAAAAGACTGCGCCTCACTGATGAACTTAGACTGAAATCTGTGACTGTGTTTTGAAGAAGCTCAACTACTCTCATAGGTAATGAGAAATAAGCCCTGATGTTTTGAAGATATGCAGAACGAAACGTGTTATGCCACTGAGAATAAATTTAGCAACACGATCCGACTCGAAATGGCACTTAAAATAACCACACACTTTCATAAAATCGCCGCAGCTGAAGGAAGTGAGGGTCCACATATTAAGACACAGCATGTAGTACATGAATGAATTACTTCGTAAGTGGCGTTGAACGCTTTGCACATGTGTTAGTCTTCCGCTTGCAGCGTCCAGCTATGCAACTGGGCAGACTCATCAGCTCAGCACAGCTAAATGCGAAGTGCAGAAAAACGCTAACAGGTAAAATGACCTTTTAACAAAAGTCTGTTTTCTGTTGTGTACGTTATTGTAACAGTTCAGTGAGGCAATGAAAATACAAGTTTCGTAACAGAACCAGCGCCACAGCATACACAGCCTTACCTTACTGAATTCCTGTAATCTAATTAGTATTCTGTTCATTACCATTGCATCTCAACTATGGCTCAGTAGTCATAGCTTTAATGAACAGTTTTAGTATTACTTCAGCAGTTATTTTGCGTGAGACAAACCAACAAGATGGCTCCCAGCCAGCATGGGACACTCAAATGGATTGTATGCAGAGAATTGTGAGTTTCTCGCTAGAGAAAGATCGTGAGATTAACCAATACAATACTGTCAAAAGCAAGCAAACAGTAACAAACTTTACGTTCAATGATTCCAAGTCATGTGTTCACAAGCAGATGTAACATCATTCATGATATACGTAATTATAAACCTCTGATATAATTTATCTTTAGACTTTAGGAGCGTTAACATTTTGAATTTATAATAATGCAAAGCGAAATACGAAGTACGTAGTGCACTGACCAACTTCGGAATAGTTTTGAATTAGCAACCTCTCTGCTCCTATTTCACTGCGCAGTATCACGTGAGCCGATCTTACTCGCAGGACTGAATTTCGTCACACGATGTAAACTGGTTTGATCTTACCCCATATTCCTTATACATGGTAATGTCTGCTTGTCTACTCAACAGCATCGATCTTCATCGTACAAAGACGAATTCCTACTCAGTACCACGTAGCCTCGAATATAACTCCCCATCTCCGAACAGACGCCAGACCAGAACAGCATGGAAGCAGTAATAGAATAGTAATGGATATATCCCTTCGAAAAAGGAAGCCACGTGGCTTACAGCCTGTGAACGATTGCTATTGGACGACAGGAAAACTACTCGCCAAATAATTCACACTGACGCGTTAACTAAGCAAAGAGGTTCCGAAACAGCTAAATCGGTAGTGAAACTGTTTAGAACGAAATCTCATAGATCATATACAGCGAGTCGCAACAAGGGGCGTCGACATTTTAAACTAATACAATAAGCTATTAATCCTCGGAACGCGTCACACTTGACACAGTAAATGTAAAGGAGAAAAGAAGGTATGCTACTCAGAAACTTAATGATATCAGAAGTGTGGACTGGCACGCAGATATCTGGGACAAATCTCCATGCAAATAACTGACACCTATCCGCTTAGGATAGTGTTGTTCATGAACTGGGACACAGATGGTTCGAGTAATAGGAACAGAGAAACTGTCACACATTTGGCAGATAGGCGGGTCTTTTGCAGATGAATCTTCAGTTAATTAACTTGTCTACGTCGTTAGCGTCATATTAATCTACAATAAACATTACACCACAGCTGGAACAATTCGTGGGTGATTTCGCTTCAGTACGCTGGATTCAACGTTGGGTGATCGATTATTTTTCAGAGACGCCTGGTTGATACAGTTTACCGTACCCTGTTCGGGAGTGTTAACATAGTAGCCGAAATAAATGAAGCAAAACGAATGGCTAGAACGCCTGATAACTGAGCATGCGTGAAGATGAAATCACAGTAATGGAAGAATTATTCAAGTTTAAACAGCTGCTATGCTTGAATCGAAAACTCCTTTGGCGTTATGACTGTTCTAACGCCCAACGATTATTTTGTTATTTGCTTCACTCATTTAGAGCTGTAAATAAAAACATACTATTTGAACAAATTAACGTGTCAACTTTACTTACCAGCGTTGGAACCAGATAATGATGCAAAACAGAAATTATGTAAGTGATACGGCAAATGTTATGTGGAACGGGATGAAGACAACAGAAAAGTATCAGATACCTTTTCTAACTGACAGAAGATAGGGAAAGGAGAATGTCTTGTAGAGCTCGTCCGCAGATTCTGAGAAGTTACAAATAATCATCGTCAAAATGTGCGATAGCCAATAACTGGAGAGTATCGAAGAAAAACAGGAGGCTAGAATAATCCTGTTAATTACTACACCGCTTAAGAAAAATTTTTGGATTGTGGACTGTTGAGCATTTGCATGTGCCACTAGATATTCGCATCAGAAACAGGCTACGACGAGAAGTATTCTGCAGCTCAAAACAGAGAAGAAGAAACTTTTCTTCGCACAGGAATACAATATGAAATATCAATATAAAATCTCACAGTTACCAATTGGATGGCCATAACTATGGCGAAAAGGCTATTGGGGGAAGAAAGAAAAGTCAAAATTCTGAGGGCATGAGTGTGGACACAATGCTTATAAACTGTTCTACTGCACTGGGTAAGGTCCCAATGGACCTGCTTAGCCTCAGCATTACTCCCTCCTGTTGCGAAATGTCAAATGTGTGTCTCAGTCGCGTGTACGACTATGGTGGGTGCTCTAGCATAGTAATTATGCAACTGGGGATAAATGTGGAACGAAAGAAAGATATCTAAGAAAAGAGTACGATAAAATCCGGTACGTACATAGCTTAAACCTCCTGAATAGAAGCCAACGGGCATGTCACATCAAGAGTCTCATACGCCTTTACTCAGTTTTCAGACTTTAAAGAGATTTGCAGTTCAACAACGAATGTTGGCACAAGATCTGGTGCCCAGTACACCGCCACCACTTCTATTCTTTTCAACCCTTGACGATGAAAATCTCTTCCACCAGGAGGACTGAAACCAGCTACCTGAGCGCTGAGTTCCACGCTCGGCTACGGAGGCATGTGGAAAAAGAATGGCATATTTTGAGTAAATTGCACATCTCGTTGCATAAACACACTTTTCATAGCGGCAGGTTTCCGCCATTGTCACGTGTTCAGCAAGTATTTCACACAAGTGTCTCGTTGTGCGAAATGCACTATGTGATCAAAAGTATCCGGAAACCCCCCAAAACATATGTTTTTCATGTTAGGTGCATTGTGCTGCCACCTGCTGCCAGGTACTCCATATCAGCGACCTCAGTAGTCATTAGACATCGTGAAAGAGCAGAATGAGGCGCTTCGCGTAACTCACTGACTGCGATAGTGGCCAGGTGATTGGGTGTCACTTGTCTCATACGTCTGTACGCGAGATTTCCACACTCCTAAACATCCCTAGGTCCACTGTTTCCGATATGATAGTGAAGTGAAAACGCGAAGGGGCACGAACAGCACAAAAGCGTACAGGCCGACCTCGTATGTTGGCTGACAGAGATCGACGTCAGTTGAAGAGGGTGGTAATGTGTAATAGGAAGACATCTACCCAGACCATCACACAGGAATTCCAAACTACATCAGGATACACTGCAAGTACTATGACAGTTAGGCGGGAGGTGAGAAAACTTGGATTTCAAGGTCAAGCGGCTGCTCATAAGCCACACATTATGCCGGCAAATGCCAAACGACGCCTCGCTTGGTGTAAGAAGCATAAACATTGGATGACTGAACAATGGAAAACGTTGTACGGAGTGACGAGCCACCGTACACAATGTGGCGATCCGATGGCAGGGTTTGGATATGGCGAATGCCCGGTGAACGTCATCTGCCAGTGTGTGTAGTGCCAACAGCAAAATTCCGAGGTGGTGGTGTTATGGTGTGGTCGTGTTTTTCACGGACGGGGCTTTCACCTCTTGTTGTTTTGCGTGGCACTATCACAGCACAGGCCTATACTAATGTTTTAAGCACCTTCTTCCTTCCTACTGTTGAAGAGCAACACGGTCGAGCACCTGTATATAATGCACGGCCTATGGCGAAGTGGTTACACAACAGTAACATCCCTGTAATGGACCGGCCTGTACGGAGTCCTGACCTGATCCTATAGAACACCTTTGGGATGTTTTGGAACGCCGACTTCGTGCCAGGCCTCACTGACCGACATCGATACCTCTCCTCAGTGCATCACTCCGTGAAGAATGGGCTGCCATTCCCCAAGAGACCTTCCAGCAACTGACTGAACGTATGCCTGCGAGAGTGGAAGCTGTCATCAAGGCTAAGGATGGGCCAACACTATATTGAATTCCAGCATTACCGATGGAGAGCGTCACTAACTTGTAAGTCATTTTCAGCCAGGTGTCCGAATACTTTTGATCACATAGTGTACTTGCGTAATACTTGGGAATGGCCTACTGGAGAAAAATGATCGTGGTATGAAACATATTTATGCATTCAGAGCAATGATTTATTCGAAACATTACTGGGAGCTGCAGGAAGTAAGCGCTGTGCAAGGGAATTTGAAACCTCGGTTCTCAGAGACACTCCGGATAGATGGTACCCACACACACACACACTGTAAACTTGAGCGCCATCACAAACCAAAGCTGAACGACGTTAGAAGTTACCGACAGTGAAATTAATAATAATCAACGGGCGAGGTAGCATAAACTCCGTCCCTCTGTTTTTTGACAAAAGAGAGAGCAAGAGTAATATCACAGCAGAGCTGAGAAGGCTGTATTATGTTCACTTAGTGTTGATCCGGATATTGTTATTTTAACTGCGATCAAGGGCATTGCTACCGCTGATTTGGACAAGCAGTGTTTAGTATCTGATTCAGCGTATCGCAGGATTGGTGCCAACCTCACAAAAAAGTGTTGAGAGAAAGACTAACAACCTCCTGAAGAAAAGTTACTTATGGCTGGAGACTGTCAAAAGTCGTAATTCTTATCGTGCTGTTCCTCATCGGTTATATGGCTTCCCCAAGGCCCACAGGGAAGGGGTTCCTCTTTGTTTGATTGTGAGTAACATCGGTAGTCCAATATATCGTGCAGCAAAACACTTTGCTATTCTGTTGAGTCCTACAGAAGGTCGGTGTGAGCATCACACTAAGAACTCAGTGGATTTCTTACATCGATTAGAGGGAATGCGTTGGAATGATTCCGATATTGTAGCAAGTTTAATGTGATTCTTCCCTTCACCTCTGTCTGATTCGTTGCGGTTGACTGAGATTAGTTTTGGTGTTGACTTAGAGAACCTATTTCGACATGTGTTGACTTCCACTTACTTTGTATTCAATGGCCAGCACTACGAGCAGACAGATGGAATTGCGGTGGGAAGCCCGTTGTCACCTATTATTGCCAATTTGTTTATGGAAGACTTCGAGGAACTTGGCTTGAGGTAGGAACCTTTGAAACCTGCATATTTTTTCAGGCATAGACGGTACTTTTGTTCTTTGGCCTCATGGCAGCAAAATTTGAACGACTATTTAGAGCACCTGAATTCAGTTACCAGAATATTTGTTTCACGATGGAGATGAAAAAGGATGGCTGTCTTCCCTTCCTTGATGTGTTGATCAGGAGAAAGGTGGATGGTACGTTGGGACAATTTGGAAGAAACCTTTCGTCAAAATGATTATAGTGAAAGACAGATCAGACGTGTTTTGCGCTATCAACCAAGTGTGCATCGGTTTAGTGATGATAATACCGAGGTGGTATCAAAGTCTGGCACAGCGCTTACTTGCTGCAGTTTTGTCTCTAAAATGCCAAGGTGTCTTCCTTTCGAAGTATGGGCGTTTGTCTACAACGTCACCCGGCTGCATTTTCGTAACATATTTAAACATTGCAAACGTCGGAAGGAACTCAGGTCTGACAAGATGTTCTTTGCCTGCATCGTCAGCCGTTCCCAACAGCATTAAATATGGAGACGCTGTACGTGTAGCATGGAAAAATTGGGAAATTTGTGGTAAGGTTTTATGGGATCAAACTGCTGAGGTCATTGGTCCCTGAGCTTACACGCGACTTAATCTAACTTAAACTAACTTACGAATGGGACAACACACACATGCCCGAGGGAAGACTCGAACCTCCGACGGGGGCAGCCGCGCGAATCGTGGCAAGGTGCCCAAGACCGCTGGGCTACCCCGCGCGGCGGGTAGCGTGAGAGTTGCTTCAAAAGTGCTGTTCAGTTTGACAAATGATTTATACGTCGCGCCCTTGTTAGACAAATCTGCTGAAAAAAAGAAAAAAAAACAGCGGACTGAACAAATAAATTTGATCGTTTACAGGTGCCTACAGAAGCCGACCGCATGATGCATTCTGTGCCGAAAGGGATGGAGAATACACTGCGCGTCGCTGCACAGTCCAGTTGTTGCCTATCCTAGTAACGGGAAACGATGGGGTAAGCACCACATCGGGTCACTATTTCTGCTTCCATATTTATGCTCGGAAAACTAACCACTGTCACCTCTTAACTTGGCACTTGTCGTGTTTATTTACTGCCACCCAAGACGAAGACTACAGTGGCTAACTACCCTCACCAACGGCAAAATAACATCAAAATTTACATGCTTCCCGAACAGCACGCTAAATCTACATCGCTTGAACTTAGCGTATATCGGTTGTATTACACAGAAGCTAAACTGGAATAAGCGAAGAACAGAATGGCGAATATCATAAAATACGTCGCGGGCGGAGTACAACGTGTGCGCGTCTCTCTCTCTCCCACATGTTTCGTTCGCGGGCCCTATTGAAACCAGTTGCGGGGTCTATACCGATCGAACTGTTGTTGCACTCAAGTCCAATTTTTGAGAGATTCATATGGGGCCAGAAGATGGCATACTGAATTCGCGTAACTGGTAGCGAAAATACTAGAAAATAACTTTTCAATTTGCACGGCTGTTCAGTGAATTTTTTTGTTAAATATTTGACCAGGCACCGTCCCACGTCCACAACGGATCAACAGACTGACATCTGTGTGGACACTGTTTTCTAGATTAAGTAGTTACCATTCTCAAGTTTTAATAAATTACTAATAATTTGTGTGTGCGTTGTAGTATCGGTTCGATCTCCTCCTGAAGTAATGTTGTTGTTGCAATACACCACAAGTATATCCACGACAAACATTATAGGCTACAACTTGCAACTAGACGCACAACTGTGTCTGCCATGGTACCATAGAAACAATCTTTGTAATGCGGAAAAGGCGTAATGCTCACCCTATTTATGCAGGACAAAAAACGAGATGTAGGCTCGCTGGACAAAGCTCTATCCACTCTGAGTGAGCTTTCAGTCCCCTGGAGAGTCCATAACACGATACGTCGCTACCTTCCTTAGGACGACGAAGTGCTACGTATTACTAGGCGGGTGACTAATTTAGCTGCTCGTGAGTGTACATGAACGCCATGGCATATAGCTCATGTATGGACACAGGTCCCATGTGGTTATAATTTAAGTGCTGTTACTTACAGAGGTCCAGTGTCGGCTGTGAGTATCGTATGGTAGCGAAACTTGGTAGATATTCTAATGCGTGAGCGAGTGAACGATGTACGCTGGAAAAAAATTAGTTCCAGTTTTGGCCACCAGATGCAAATCGGGTGTTATGAATGCTAGAAAGACGTACAGAAATGTTTCATACCTGACTTAGGAGCGGGGCGTGGGCAGAAAAGGTCGAACAAGTGAGAAAGGCATGATGCTGATTTTATTATTAACCGCCGCTTACATAATTTGGTCAATATGAGCACCACAGACGTCGACGAGTTGCTGCATCCGTAAAACGACGACCATCAGTTGCTCGCAGCAGCTTCGGTGGAATCTGAGTAATGTGTTCCTGTGTACTGGCCTCCAGATCAGCAGAGACCGAACATGTCCCTGGTAAGCGCTTTCATTTACATATCGCTAGAGCCAAAAGTAACATGGATTCAGATCAGGCGATCTTGCAGGCCACGGGTCTGGAAAATCTATGGGTATAACACGTTCATGGAAGACTGCATTAATCTGATTTGTCACTGGGCGTGTGACACTGAAACATTGGTTAGCACACAGTTGCGTTAGCTCTTCCAAATCAGGAATAACATGCTGTACAAAGAGCTCCCGATAATATGCAGACGTCATGGTACACCTGCCAGGCCATCTGGGTGTATTCTCTTTAAAGAAGATCAGACCGAGAAGAAAGGTACTTGTGAATCCAAACCACACAGTCACACACGACGAGAGCAATGGCTCTTCGCGAACAGCACCCGGTTTAACAGTACCCCAAATTCGGAACTCCTGTGTATTCACAGCACCCTCTAGTGCAAAATGTGCCTCGCCATTCCATAGAATGTTACCTGACCACATGTCATCAACGTCGATCGGTGCCAGAAACTGAAGAGAAAATTCAGAACGTTGCTGCGTATCAGAAGCCGGCTGGATCCGGTACGGGTTTCAGAGTAAAATTGACTGCAAAACTTTCTGTACTACTACGAATGGAACGGACAGTTCTCGTGAGACTGCACGAACACTAGCACTATGTCCTGCATTTGCAGCACGGTCAGTCACAGCAACAGCAACTTCGTCAATAGCTTTCACCTGGACAAGACGCCTTCCTTTTCCAGGTATCACATCATGTTCACCCGTATTTTCGAATTTTGTTATCATCCTCTTTAAACCTGCTAATGAGATGTAGCCTCTCCTCAGATCTTTCAGTCGGCGATAATCGCTCAATGCAGCACTGTGTGATTGCTGCCGTGCACATAAAGCTGTTTCATTAACAATGCAAGGTAGGGACGGCAAAAACCGACTGGTTAAAAACGATATTGATATTTTAATTCCAAATAATCGGTATTTTCCGGTGTTTGATCTCGCTTATAAAATGTGTTTTTTTTTAATTTTTTACTAATAACAAAGCAGAAAACTGAAATATCAGTTAGCAGCAACGCTAAACTTTTTCGTTTTTAGATAATTTTTTTTAAAAAAAATGAGTAATTTTTGTTCGCGAAATTTGCATTGGTTCAAAATATTGCGTTATTATAGAAAACGGAAAAGCGATCAGTGCTGTTTTAACAACAATGCCGACAGACACGAGCAACAAACAGATGGCGTAAGAACTGGTACAGCATTGTTGAGACAATAATGTCCCTGTTGTTGTGTATACGCGTGTCGTTCGATGTGTAAGACTTGCCCCCACCTGGTGTATACGGTAGTTTCTCGCTGTCGCCACTGGATATTCGTTGTTTTGTTGAATGGCTTCAATCCTAGTCAGAATTATTTTTGCGAAGTTAGTAGCAATGAAGCACAAAGCATTCGCCTTGAAACATTTAAGATTTGTCTGCCATTTCTATGAAATAATAAAAGACGAAGGAAATTGTATTGGCTATAATAAATTAAAAACATAACAATAGTTCATTCATACTATACAATAAAAATATAAAGTAGCTGAACTGCTTCCAGTGCCTAAGTAACATGGCTTTCTCTGCTTGCAGCCCTTCAAAGGGACAAATTAACACGAAAAACAGAGTTCTTCAATATCGCCTTTCACGCTTCAGGACTGACCATTGGTAACGCCGAAATAGTCCCCGATTAGAATATAATTTTTGAGCCAAAGCTTCACAAAATTAAAATCAGTAGGTGAATACTAATCTTCTTGTGGTATTCATCCTCTTATTACTTTTCGTGAAAAGCAGTGATGTAACACCCCACCCGTCGCTTATCTCGTTCTGGCGTGTGTTCACCCCAGGTAATTGACTAACAGATCAACAGAGAGCGCAAAACTACCGCAATATCAGATAACGCAAAGAAAGTAATAAGGCCCTGTGACTCCTGATTGAACTGCGGTGGCAGTGTTGACATTAATTGATTCACAATCGATCACTTTTAATTAAAAAGGGGTGCACATTGATGTTATATTCAGCTATTGAACACCGGATGCAAATGTTGAACATAAAATTAATTAAGAAAATGACTTGGGATTTCAACTACTTGATTGAAAACAGATGCAGTCGATTAGCACAAATTTATTTTAACTCACGGCCTTCAATCATTACATTACATGACTCTCCTACCAGGCAGTGGTAATAAATTGCGTTTGCGTGGAGTAAAGCGTGATAACTCAAAAGTAATTCCTATCGACTGACTCAGGCGTAATGCAAAGTGCGAGAAGAATTCTACAATACACGGCCCAAGGAACCCTCATGGAAACTTTGCCGGCGTGATCCAACAAATTAATCAGTGGCCGGAGAGGGCGCAATATCACCAAATACAGCGTTGCGGAGAGGCGGCGTTGTGCGGACGTCGGGCGACCTCCTGGTGCTGCAAGGCTGCGCTCGTCTATTCACTCCTAGCTATCTTGCTCAGTACATAGCTGAACCGAAACTTCCTATCTCCAAGCTCAATCATTCCATTTGCTAAGTCCTAAACTGCAGAGATGCTCACTCTTTCTCAGGCAAGCTGAGTAAAGAACGCCACGTCCGCACTCTAGGCAAGCTGGGAACGGAAGACCACTACGGAGACTTCTCCCAGCCTGCTCTTTGCCTCGGTTTCCCCTCCAGCAAAATCACTTACGCCAATTGCAGCGCAAGTCGCGTTAATTATGCGTCGCTTCCCAGCGCCGACCAATGCATGCTCAGGGAAGTGAACAAATTAACACAAAATTTCCCCTCCTCTCAACTTCTGCTATTTAGCTCCTCTCAGGCCACTCATCAAGGTTAGCGTCTGCACAAACCACCAATTTTTCCGGAATTCTGACTCCCAGGAGAGTACTTTAAATTCCTTGGTCCTACGTTCCCATCAGAGGCCAGCGTATTTCATTCTGTTGCTCTTCACCCGATTTACTTCAGGCTCTGCGGACCGTGAGTTCAGCGTGAAGTTGCTATAGTCACGAACACACATGTTTTGACCTCTGTTGACCGCTCCACCATAGCTTTGCGCGGCTTTCTCGCATGTTTCACTGAAAACAGGACGACGGACATTTATCAACAGGCGTACAAGTTCTCCGTTTGCTTCCCGGTACATCAGCATGGGGTCAACCACCCACTCACTGTCACTCATCTTAAGGCAGCTGGAGGCCTCGCCCCGTTACTGCTTTCTCAGAGCTTGTGCCGCCCTAAGCTGCCTATTGTTGCTTCCCTTCACCGCTCCCCAGCCGGTCACGGTTGGGATAAACTAGCCTCCATAAACTAGCCTCCAGTAAATCGACGCATTTCCACAAAGTTTTCATGACGTGTGAATTACTTTAAAACCATCACCCGACATTAATTATTCCAATATGTCCATACTATACCCTCTACAAGATGCATTGTGCCTTGTCAGTCATTTCTGTTCAGCCCTACTGTTCGCTCAACGTGAGTTAGATGATCTTTAATGACTTCATGTAAGGGGCATAGTTCCTGCCGCCGTTGGATAAGCAGCTGCAGCAGCAAGTCGTATACCCCTAGCTTACTTATTTGTTACATAGTTTAATTCTTAATTTCTTTGCGTGTTTTTGGGTACTTGCATTGTTTAATTCATAAATTTCGGGCGTATTATAGTATTTGAGAGTTGTAGCATCGCGCTTTAGTGTTTACTTCGTAGATTCTTACTTAAATTGTGTGTGAGTTTCGTATAGGAGGTGTAATTTCGAGTTTTAGTTATTGTAATCGTAAATTCAGGCAGATTGTAGCGCAGTCGTTAGACATTTGTACAGGTTAGTTAATACATTCTTTGCGTGTTTCCCTTGCGTTATCTAGGCACGGACTCGTGTTTCAGTAACTGTTGTTTAACATCGATTAGAATGGACAGGGACTGTGATTGCTGTGTTCAGATGAGGGCTGAGTTGGCATCCCTTCGCTCACAGCTGCAAGCCGCGCTGACTTCGGTCACACAGCTTGAGGCTGTTGCCAATGGGCACCACTGTGGGGAGCCGGACTTGGGTATCACGGGGATGTCAACCTCGTCCCATCTGTCCCCAGATCGGTCTGCTGCTGTGGTTGTCCCGGTTGCTACCCGCAGTGGGCTGAGTCCTTGCCTGTGGTTGATTGGGAGGTCGTTCCAAGGCGTGGCAGGCAGCGAAAGACGTCCCCAGAGGCTGATCAGAAAGCCTCCCCAGTGCGTCTGACAAACAGGTTTCAGGCACTGTCTCTGGTTGAGCCAGATGCAGCTGCCTGGCCTGTTTCAGAGGATGATTCTCAGCCTTCTAGGTCCGAGCAATCACAGAGGGTGGGCTTATTGGTAGTTGGGAGCTCCAATGCTAGGCGCGTAATGGGGCCCCTTAGGGATATGGCGGGTGGAGTCATTCCTGATGTGGAAAGGATCCTTCCGGATGCCATGAAGAGCACACGGTGCAGCCAGCTGCAGGTGGTGGCACATGTCAGCACTAATGACGTGTGTCGCTTTGGATATGAGGAAATTCTCTCTGGATTCCGGCGGCTATCTGATTTGGTGAAGGCTGCCGGTCTTGCTTACGAGATGAAGGCAGAGCTCACCATCTGCAGCATCGTTGACAGAACTGACTGCGGACCTTTGGTGCAGAGCCGGGTGGAGGGTCTGAATCAGAGGCTCAGACGGTTTTGAGACCGTGTTGGCTGCAGATTCCTTGACTTGCGCCATAGGGTGGTGGGGTCTCGGGTTCCGCTGAATAGGTCAGGAGTTCACTACACTCAGCTGGCGGCTACACGGGTAGCGGAGGCTGTGTGGCGTGGACTGGGCGGTTTTTTAGGTTAGAAGGCCTCGGGAAAGTACGGGGTGGGCTGCAATCTCAAAGGGCGCATAGGAAATACAGGACGTGCTTGGATCAAAGAACAGTCGGAATTGTAGTTGTAAATTGTTGTAGTTGTGCTGGGAAAGTCCCTGAGCTTCAAGCGCTAATAGAAAGCACAGAAGCTGAAATAGTTATAGGTACAGAAATCTGGCTAAAGCCTGAAATAATTTCTGCAGAAATTTTTATGAAGTCTCAGACGGTGTTCAGGAAAGATAGATTAGGCCGAATTGATGGTGGAGTGTTTGTGTCTGTCAGTAGTGGTTTATCTTGGAGTGAAGTCGAAGTAGAAACTCCGTGCGAATTGGTATGGGTGGAGGTTATATTTAACAGGCGAACTAAGTTAATAATTGGCTCCTTCTACCGACCTCCAGACTCCGATGATATAGTTGCTGAACAGTTCAGAGAAAATTTGAGTCTCGTAACAAATAAATACCCCACTCATACGGTTATAGTTGGTGGGGACTTCAACCTTCCCTCGATATGTTGGCAAAAATACTTGTTCAAAACCGGTGGTAGGCAGAAAATATCTTCCGAGATTGTCCTAAATGCTTTCTCCGAAAATTATTTCGAGCAGTTAGCCCACGAACCCACGCGGATTGTAAATGGTTGCGAAAACACACTTGACCTCTTAGCCACAAACAATCCAGAGCTGATAGAGAGCATCATGACTGATGCAGGGATTAGTGATCACAAGGTCGTTGTAGCTAGGCTCAATACAGTTTCTTCCAAATCCACCAGAAACAAACGCAAAATAATTTTATTTAAAAAAGCGGGTAAAGTGTCACTAGAAGCCTTCCTAAGAGACAATCTCCATTCCTTCCGAACTGACTATGCAAATGTAGACGAGATGTGGCTCAAATTCAAAGATATAGTAGCAACAGCAATTGAGAGATTCATACCTCATAAATTGGTAAGAGATGGAACTGATCCCCCGTGGTACACAAAACAGGTACGAACGCTGTTGCAGAGGCAACGGAAAAAGCATGCGAAGTCCAGAAGAACGCGAAATCCCGAAGGTTGGCTAAAATTTGCAGACGCGCGAAATTTGGCACGGACTTCAATGCGAGATGCCTTTAATAGGTTCCACAACGAAACATTGTCTCGAAATTTGGTAGAAAATCCGAAGAAATTCTGATCGTATGTAAAGTACACGAGCGGCAAGACGCAGTCAATATCTTCGCTGTGCAGTGCCGATGGTACTGTTACCGACGACTGTGCCGCTAAAGCGGAGTTATTGAACCCGGTTTTCCGAAATTCCTTCACCAGGGAAGACGAATGGAATATTCCAGAATTTGAAACACGAACAGCTGCTAGCATGAGATTCTTAGAAGTAGATACCTTAGGGGTTGCGAAGCAACTCAAATCGCTTGATACGGGCAAGTCTTCAGGTCCAGATTGTGTACCGATTAGGTTCCTTTCACATTACGCTGATACAATAGCTCCCTACTTAGCAATCATATACAACCGCTCACTCACCGGTAGCTATGTACCTGCAGATTGGAAAATTGCGCAGATCGCACCAGTGTTTAAGAAGGGTAGTAGGAGTAATCCATCGAACTACAGACCTATATCATTGACGTCGGTTTGCAGTTGGGTTTTGGAACATATACTGTATTCAAACATTATGAATCACCTCTAAGGGAACGATCTATTGATACGTAATCAGCATGGTTTCAGAAAACATCGTTCTTTATTATTTCAGAAAACATCGTTCTTTATTCGCACGAAGTACGAGGTGCATTCAAGTTCTAAGGCCTCCGATTTTTTTTCTAATTAACTACTCACCCGAAATCGATGAAACTGGCGTTACTTCTCGACGTAATCTCCCTGCAGACGTACACATTTTTCACAACGCTGACGCCATGATTCCATGGCAGCGGCGAAGGCTTCTTTAGGAGTCTGTTTTGACTACTGGAAAATCGCTGAGGCAATAGCAGCACGGCTGGTGAATGTGCGGCCACGGAGAGTGCCTTTCATTGTTGGAAAAAGCCAAAAGTCACTAGGAGCCAGGTCAGGTGAGTAGGGAGCATGACGCATCACTTCAAAGTTGTTATCACGAAGAAACTGTTGCGTAACGTTAGCTCGATGTGCGGGTGCTTTGTCTTGGTGAAACAGCACACGCGCAGCCCTCCCCGGACGTTTTTGTTGCAGTACAGGAAGGAATTTGTTCTTCAAAACATTTTCGTAGGATGCACCTGTTACCGTAGTGCCCTTTGGAACGCAATGGTTAAGGATTACGCCTTCGCTGTCCCAGAACATGGACACCATCATTTTTTCAGCACTGGCTGTTACCCGAAATTTTTTTGGTGGCGGTGAATCTGTGTGCTTCCATTGAGCTGACTGGCGCTTTGTTTCTGGATTAAAAAATGGCATCCACGTCTCATCCATTGTCACAACCGACGAAAAGAAAGTCCCATTCATGCTGTCATTGTGTGTCAACATTGCTTGGCAATATGCCACACGGGCAGCCATGTGGTCGTCCGTCAGCATTCGTGGCACCCACCTGGATGACACTTTTCGCATTTTCAGGTCGTCATGCAGGATTGTGTGCACAGAACCCACAGAAATGCCAACTATGGAGGCGATCTGTTCAACAGTCATTCGGCGATCCCCCAAAACAATTCTCTCCACTTTCTCGATCATGTCGTCAGACCGGCTTGTGCGAGCCCGAGCTCGCCTTCATTAAACTGTCGCACCCACGAACGCACTTTCGACACATCCATAACTCCATCACCACATATCTCCTTCAACTGTCGATGAATTTCAGTTGGTTTCAAACCACGCAAATTCAGAAAACGAATGATTGTACGCTGTTCACGTAAGGAAAACGTCGCCATTTTAAGTATTTAAAACAGTTCTCATTCTCGCCGCTGGCGGTAAAATTCCATCTGCCGTACAGTTCTGCCATCTCTGGGACGTATTGAAAATGAACGTGGCCTCATTTTAAAACAATGCGCATGTTTCTATCTCTTTCCAATCCGGAGAAAAAAAATCGGAGGCCTTAGAACTTGAATGCACCTCGTAATGGCCGCTATCGACAGGGGATCTCAAGTTGATTCCGTATTTCTAGATTTCTGGAAAGCTTTTGACACCGTTCCTCACAAGCGACTTCTAATCAAGCTGCGGGCCTATGGGGTATCGTCTCAGTTGTGCGACTGGATTCGTGATTTCCTGTCAGGAAGGTCGCAGTTCGTAGTAATAGACGGCAAATCATCGAGTAAAACTGAAGTGATATCAGGTGTTCCCCAGGGAAGCGTCCTGGGACCTCTGCTGTTCCTGATCTATATAAATGACCTGGGTGACAATCTGAGCAGTTCTCTTAGGTTGTTCGCAGATGATGCTGTAATTTACCGTCTAGTAAGGTCATCCGATGACCAGTATCAGTTGCAAAACGATTTAGAAAAGATTGCTATATGGTGTGGCAGGTGGCAGTTGACGCTAAATAACGAAAAGTCTGAGGTGATCCACATGAGTTCCAAAAGAAATCCGTTGGAATTCGATTACTCGATAAATAGTACAATTCTCAAGGCTGTCAATTCAACAAAGTACCTGGGTGTTAAAATTACGAACAACTTCAGTTGGAAAGACCACATAGATAATATTGTGGGGAAGGCGAGCGAAAGGTTGCGTTTCATTGGCAGGACACTTAGAAGATGCAACAAGTCCACTAAAGAGACAGCTTACACTACACTCGATCGTCCTCTGTTAGAATATTGCTGTGCGGTGTGGGATCCTTACCAGGTGGGATTGATGGAGGACATCGAAAGGGTGCAAAATAGGGCAGCTCCTTTTGTATTATCACGTAATAGGGGAGAGAGTGTGGCAGATATGACACGCGAGTTGGGATGGAAGTCATTAAAGCAAAGACGTTTTTCGTCGCAGCGAGATCTATTTACGAAATTTCAGTCACCAACTTTCTCTTCCGAATGCGAAAATATTTTGTTGAGCCCAACCTACATAGGTAGCAATGATCATCAAAATAAAATAAGAGAAATCAGAGCTCGAACAGAAAGGTTTAGGTGTTCGTTTTTCCCGCGCGCTGTTCGGGAGTGGAATGGTAGAGAGATAGTATGATTGTGGTTCGATTAACCCTCTGCCAAGCACTTAAATGTGAATTGCAGAGTAGTCATGTAGATGTAGATGTAGACATAGCCCCTCTCTTCAAATCAATTTTGTAGTACAGGTGACGACTCCTATGGTGTTACTACCTGTGGTACAAAATTAATATATCCATAACTGGTATTTTAATCCATTCGCGTGATTAGTTATGGGCGATTGATTACCACTATCTCCTCTCTGATGCAAACTCCCACTCATTCCTAGGGTACCTGCCTTCAATGACGTGGTCATTATTTAGTCTAATTTTACTTTAATCTCTGCCGATTCCTGAGGCAATTATTGGTCAGAGTACTCAAAAGAAAACTACAATTATATTACAAGGACGCACGTCGCAAAGGTCAAATACACATGTTTGAGCACCTCTGTGCTTGTCATTTGAATGACAAGACCCGCAATTATAACTTAAGGTCCATTCACTCTCAGTTATCCATCCCTACTCGACTTAAATTACTAAAAACACACATGAACAATATTCGTGTAAAATTTTGTGAAGTTGATAGTGGTTGCTCTCATTCAATTATATGTGAACGCCCGTTTGACATTTTATAAACAAAGTTTCTTTGTGTCTCACTGTCTCTGGATGTTTATATTGTGCATGGTGTAAGTGTCATCTTTACACAATTCAACAAGGTCTGGTCCAGTTCAGTGTCTGGATTGTGTACACACATGTACCTTTTTTATATATATTTATCCAAAGAACACAACCAAAATGACAAGAATCATTGCATATTGAGCAACCACTGATACGATGCATCTTGAAACTGAGAGCGACAAAATTTTAAATCTTCGATCTATTTCGACGTTTACTACAGGAAATAACACGAATGAAAGACGGAAAATCAGTTATTTTAGAAACTGGTTATTTTGAGATGTTTTAATAATTGGGTTAAACTGACATGAAAAAAGAAATGATATAAAACAACCAGTTGCTTCAGTATTAATCGCCATCCCTAGTGAATGGTCTCTCACCTCGGTAACCATAGTTTCCACTCGCGTTACGGTTTGCAAATGAGAGCGTGGATGTCATACCGTCATACAAAAAGTCTGCAGCACCAGATTTGCACCCGGTGGCCAAAATTGTAACTAATTTTTTTTCCAGTGTAAATCGGTTCCGCATTAATGCAGTGACACATCTACCAAGTTTCGGCGCTGTGCGACAATCACAACCCACACAGTGCTTTCGAGAGTAGCTGTACTTGAATTACAACCACCTGGTACTTGTTGCAGTAGGTAAGGTCATGAAGATGTACAAGAAACCTCGATCATTCCGGGCGGACACACGGTCTCGGCCTGCGTGGGAGTGCGTTATCGGTGTACCTAGGCGTGGGCCGGGCGTTGGCCCCGGTGGGAAGGCGAGGCGGAACCGACGTGAGAGCGACGCGCGTTTATCTGGCAACTCGAGACCGTGGCCGGCAGGTGCACCGCACCGTAACCATGCTTCTGCTGCCCGCCTTTCTCTGGCACCGAGCGCACGCCACACCGCCACTAATTTCGCAGAATGCCTGTCCAGAGAAAGTTAACGGCATTCTCTGCCAAATCCGTCACTCACGAGACGCAAAACCTATACATGAGGCACGTCACTTCAGTCGCAATTCGTAATTGTGGGGAAGATTTGATGTCACCACGCCCTTTAATGCTTACCGCCAACGATCAACTCCAACAGAATACAGGAATATACAGGGTGTTACAAAAAGGTACGGCCAAACTTTCAGGAAACGTTCCTCACACACAAAGAAAGAAAATATGTTATTTGGACATGTGTCCGGGAACGCTTACTTTCGATGTTAGAGCTCATTTTATTACTTCTCTTCAAATTACCTTAATCATGGAATGGAAACACACAGCAACAGAACGAGCCAGCGTGACTTCAAACACTTTCTTACACGAAATGTTCAAAATGTCCTCCGTTAGCGAGGATACATGCGTCTACCCTCCGTCGCATGGAATCCCTGATGCAGCCCTGGAGAATGGCGTATTGTATCACAGCCGTCCACAATTCGAACACGAAGAGTCTCTACATTTGGTACCGGGGTTGCGTAGACAAGAGCTTTCAAATGCCCCGATAAATGAAAGTCAAGAGGGTTGAGGTCAGGAGAGCGTGGAGGCCATGGAATTGGTCCGCCTCCACCAATCCACCGGTCACCGAATCTGTTGTTGAGAAGCGTACGAACACTTCGACTGAAATGTGCAGGAGCTCCATCGTGAATGAACCACATGTTGCGTCGTACTTGTAAAGGCACATGTTCTAGCAGCACAGGTCGAGTATCCCGTATGAAATCATGATAACGTGCTCCATTGAGCGTAGGTGGAAGAACATTGGGCCCAATCAAGACATCACCAACAATGCCTGCCCAAACGTTCACAGAAAATCTGTGTTGATGACGTGATTGCACAATTGCGTGCGGATTCTCGTCAGCCCACACATGTTGATTGCGAAAATTTACAATTTGATCACGTTGGAATGAAGCCTCATCCGTAAAGAGAACATTTGCACTTAAATGAGGATTGACAGATTGTTGGATGAACCATTCGCAGAAGTGTACCCGTGGAGGCCAATCAGCTGCTGATAGTGCCTGCACACGCTGTACATGGTACGGAAACAACTGGTTCTCCCGTAGCACTCTCCATACAGTGACGTGGTCAACGTTACCTTGTACAGCAGCAGCTTCTCTGACTCCGACGTTAGGGTTATCGTCAACTGCACGAAGAATTGCCTCGTCCATTGCAGGTGTCCTCGTCGTTATAGGTCTTCCCCAGTCTCGAGTCATAGGCTGGAATGTTCCGTGCTCCCTAAGATGCCGATCAATTGCTTCGAACGTCTTCCTGTCGGGACACCTTCGTTCTGGAAATCTGTCTCGATACAAACGTACCGCCCCACGGATATTGCCCCGTGCTAATCCATACAGCAAATGGGCATCTGCCAACTCCGCATTTGTAAATATTGCACTGACGGCAAAACCACGTTCGTGATGAACACTAACCTAATGATGCTACGTACTGATGTGCTTGATGCTAGTACTGTAGAGCAATGAGTCGCATGTCAACATTACCTTCCTTCAATTGGGCCAACTGGCGGTGAATCGAGGAAGTACAGTACATACTGACGAAACTAAAATGAACTCTAACACGGAAATTAAGCGTTTGCGGACACATGTCCACATAACATCTTTTCTTTATTTGTGTGTGAGGAATGTTTCCTGAAAGTTTGGCCGTACCTTTTTGTAACACCCTGTATAGAAACCACTATGTATATTGCCAACACCTTATTCTTACAATCAGTGTCGCCACTCCACTCGTGTACCCCCCTCTAATCTCAATACAAGAAAGCTGAAAACTCTGAGGCAAAGAAGGGAGAAACGTGCTATGCATACTGTGATTACGAAAAGATCTGGACAGCCGAACTAAACTAATCCTCCAATATTTCAGCAACACCAACAACAAATGGAACAAAAAACTCTCAACGACCTAAAAACCGAGCATATACATTCAAAATTAAAGAAAAACCAGAACTAAAACTAAAAACTTTCAAGGCTTAAGGAAAACAGGGGGAAAGCAAATGAAGATGAAAAGAAATGGAGATGCCGGCACAATAAGTAATGAAGAAATATGAGGAAGAAAGTGGCCCAAATTTCAGCTAGGGTCTAAATTAGTTCTAGCTACATATTTGTCACCGAGAGATGCTGTAGCCTAGCGCAAAAAAAATGTAAAACAGCGCTTCACGAAACGTAGGGTGCTCTGTGAAATCGCCACAGCAGTTCATTGTCGCACGCCATTTTAGTCAACATAAACTCACTTTCTTCCATCTTGAAACTTTTGCAGGTCTGCAGTCATTATTTTTTCATGTAGTTTCTGTCTTTACGAATAGTCTTCTCTCCAGTATATCATTTTAAGGGTAATCTTAGTTCTGACCTTTAAATTTGATGGCTGCTAATTTTCGTAGTTTTGTAACTATCTTAAAAATAAGTTAGCAGTAATGGTCTGAATTTAATTTATTACATTTGTTCTAAATTTGGGCTAAAGCCAGATGTTGAACCATTTTGTCAATACGACTATCCTGTGCTGTTTACTTCCTAGAATCCCGAAAAGCCGGCCGCGGTGGTCTCGCGGTTCTAGGCGCGCAGTCCGGAACCGCGTGACTGCTACGGTCGCAGGTTCGAATCCTGCCTCGGGCATGGATGTGTGTGATGTCCTTAGGTTAGTTAGGTTTAAGTAGTTCTAAGTTCTAGGGGACTGATGACCACAGCTGTTAAGTCCCATAGTGTTCAGAGCCATTTGAACCATTTGAATCCCGAAAACTCTAAAGCCAAATATATATCCCCCAGGAGAAAAGGAAGAACTGAAACGACACAGATATCACTAAGGCGATTGAGGCAGTCAAGAGATTAAAATGAATGGCGACAATCTCCTCAAGAGCTCCCACCCTTTTGAACAGTTCTACGTCTGAACATCTGACATATCAGCCCTTTAACTCATTAACCTCAGTCAAACACGTCTGCCTTATCGGCTGTTGGTCCTTACGTTATTTCTTCTTTTCCTACCACAAAAAAAAAGAACAGCGAAGGGCGTAGGACCTATCCTAATAACTGGCACTCCTTACAAGACAAGATTTTTCTGAAGAACAGTTTCTACCAATCCTACCAAACGAAGTGTTGTAAAAAATAAAGTTTGAGAAAGAATTTGAAGATTCGGAAAAATAAAAAAATAAATTCTCATGGAAATGGAAGAAAGAAGCAAGAACATAGTCCATATGAGTCACAGATAAAGGAACTGGCCATACCACACGTCGATGACGAGATGAATGATTTAGACTTTCTGCCGGAAAAAATATCCAGTGACTGATGACGCAGGATGCATTTCTTGTTAAGTAAACTTTTCTGATGACATGTGTAACATGTAGACACGTAACGAATGTGCAGGAGATGATAAAAATATTTATAAATGTGACTTATGTCAAAGAATAGTGACCAAAGTTTTTGATCAACTACAATACATTAAAAACAAATA
This sequence comes from Schistocerca serialis cubense, assembly GCF_023864345.2. Classification (NCBI taxonomy): domain Eukaryota; kingdom Metazoa; phylum Arthropoda; class Insecta; order Orthoptera; family Acrididae; genus Schistocerca; species Schistocerca serialis. Next base: position 164,628,064 of record NC_064644.1, on the reverse strand, counting down.
GATGCCATATTATTTTTCAACTACTTTATAAAATGATTCTAATACTGTTTTATACAAATAAACTATATTTCACCCATTTTACTGAATCTTTTTCAACGCTATATTAATAATTCTAGAAGTAGACGAAATTCAGACCACATCTGCGAGTTACATCAACTTACAAATAATTTTTAAATCCGACATGGGGGAAAGACAGTGTATGTTACATCTCACAATAATGATTAAAAGCAGGACCTATCAAAGTGTTGTTTACTGTAACATTCTTTATTTCCAGCAGACCATGAGTTATGTCTTAAAAAGTAAATGGCACCCCAAATTTAGGCCATTTCCTCTATTAAAAGAAAGAACAACACATGAGTATTTGTTTTACCTCGTCAGCAGATTACCCACGAAGAATAGAGCGTCAGCCCGGGTTCCCGGGTTCGATTCCCGGCGGGGTCAGGGATTTTCTCTGCCTCGTGATGGCTGGGTGTTGTGTGCTGTCCTTAGGTTAGTTAGGTTTAAGTAGTTCTAAGTTCTAGGGGACTTATGACCACAGCAGTTGAGTCCCATAGTGCTCAGAGCCATTTGAACCAATAGAGCGTCAAGATGTGATCAAGAAGAATGTGAATAAAGCTGTCAGTCCTGATGCTAAACACCGAAGTGTCACTCCGTACCTAATCGAAGCGAACTAAAAAGAAAGGAGGCTAAATTACCTGTGGAGAGGATTAAGATTTAAATATTAGATAAAATGGAAATGAGCGTATGGCATCGTTGGCCGGGAGGCCCCATTCGTGGAAGCTCAGCCGCCAAGTGCAAGTCTTATTTCATTCGACGCCACATTGGGTTACTTTCGTGGCGATGATGAGAATGAAATGATGATGAGGACAACACAACACCCAGTCCAGCCGGGAATCGAACCCGTGCCCGCTTACACGTGAGGCAAGAACGATACCACCCGGCTAAGAAGGCGGACCGAAATATCAGCTATTGTTCAGTAATAAACACTTCATCAAAGAACTATATACCAGACATCGAAATAGTATTAGACAATGAGTTACTAGGAGCAATGTAATTACTGAATTACTTCTCACTTAAGAACAAGCAACCAACATTTTGAGATGATGTGCCACAATAAGGAAAGTGCATTTGTCAATTGGGAAATTAGTGGGTATGGAAAATGGGGATGGGAATACAACTACGGTGGTAAAGCTGAACGAAATAATGGGCAAAAGAGAGACGACAAGGAAGAGGATAAGAGGTTAGAAAGTAATTCTACAAGGGGCTTCAACTTGTTGATTGATCATTAATTAAATAATAGTCACAGAAACGAGAAGGAGTAAATCTATAGAGGGATACGGACTCAGATTGCAATTCAGTATTTACAGGCCGACATTAGAAAGAACTGAAAAAGAAAACGTCATGCCTGTAGCTCAATATTGATAAATTTAAAACTGATGATGTGAATTTGATATTCCCAACGAAGGAGAAATAAAACGCCCAGGTACGATGATAGTACCACGAACAGGGAAGCAATATACCTGGAATACGTATTTTCCCCATTCAGTACTTCGTAAGTGTGAAAAAAATGCTGCCATCCAGACTTAAACGGTGACCTTACAGTGCGTGGGAGCTGGGGCCATTTTATTAGGGAGTTAATAATAACTACGATAATGATAATGCGAAATTTGGACGGAATACGGTGTCTGGTTCAAAAAATGGCTCTGAGCACTATGCGACTTAACTTCTGAGGTCATCAGTCGCCTAGAATTTAGAACCAATTAAACCTAACTAACCTAAGGACATCACACACATCCATGCCCGAGGCAGGATTCGAACCTGCGACCGCAGCGGTCGCTCGGCTCCAGACTATAGCGCCTAGAACCGCACGGCCACTCCGGCCGGCACGGTATCTGGGATTGGGGTCTTAGAGTTGGGTTGGAGTGCTGTTACGAGGAAACAATGAGACGCTTGTGCAAGTGCCTATATAGATAAATAATCGAAATCTACTAAAAATACTCCCACCTGGAATGGAACCTATGAAATTCCGTGCGCAAATTCTCATATGAGCGGTCTGTTTTCAGTTTTAAGACACCCATCATCTTGTACTTTTTCCGCTGTCAGAACTCGGGCAATGCAGATTTTTAACTAAAACTGGAAAGAAATTTCCATTCTTGGGACTCGTTCCCAAAGTCGTCGGATGATAATATTAGAACGAATGGTCTTGACTTTGAGAGGAAGGGAACTGGGTGCAGATGGCGTGGTCAGTGACGTCACGTGGTGAAGTATACACCTTACAGTCTGGCGTTGATGACGCAGCTGTTTAATTGACATGTCGATAGCTAGTGTTCAAAAAAATCCTACCTACCAGGTTCCACATTGTCTTCTAACTCTTCCTATCTTACAGTAACTACTGCACAAATATACTGTGCAATCATTATTGCATGTTGTAGCCTTAGTCTGCCTTTACAGTTATGCCCACCTACACACTGTTTGATATAAGGATGTTTTAATTCGATGCAGTACAAGCAACACAACCACGCATTTTTCATGATAATCTTAATAGCGATTTTTGACAAACACTTAAGGTGTCATTCAACTTTGTCCCAATGCACAAAGGATATGAAACTTTGCAAGCAACAATACTAATCGTTCATTCCTATAAAGTGACCCATCAATTACTTCGCTCGTTCTGAATCAGTTACCGTTTGAGTCTGAAGCTATAACAGCAGATGGTGGCAGACTAATTTATGGGAATTCAGGTCCGCCTATTACATCATCATCTAATCTTTTTAATGCGCAATCGTACTTCAACACCTAGGTGCCATTGTCGGTGGATACATTTATTCAGGTGTGCAAAATGAACAGGTTTTGATCAATAATTACTGGGAAAAATTTGGCCTAAAACATTTTGTCTGTTGCCATTATTATCGTGTTCTCTAGATTGTCAGGTTCTAAAGGGCCGTCTTCGCTTCACTGTACAGCGTGCCATCTGCAATGAAATTATATTACTGTGCGATGGGTATGCAAGTTAACAAATTACTTATTGAAGAGACACAGACACATACATGTATTTATTGAAGCACACTCTCAAGTTACTACTTCTAACTGCAGTGAAGACAATGTTTATCTTGCTGCTGTATGCTTGGTACCTGCTGATGTTGACTTGTTTTCATACCCGTTCTGTCATCTAATCTGAACTTTGGTTACTGTCACTCTTCCTTGCCGTGTGTGTGTGCTCATTTTTTCCATCTGTTTGTGAGGTTTTTTTGTATAGGACTTCTAATGTGTCCGGCAATGTCCAGTTGCATACTGCAGTCTGGGAAAAAACTTACTTTCCTTGTGCCGTTGCCTTCCGCATGTAGAAGTTGTGATTTACGGTCAGTTTTTTGTATAGGACGCGGATGGATTTTAGAATTTTTAATATGTCTGTTTTGTTGGAATGATGATTGCGACTATTAAGCAGTCAGCAAGTGTGCAGTACGAGCCGACACTTTTTAGGTCTCTGAACTATTCCGAACGTCACGTTATTTTTTTCTTCAGGCCTGTCATGACTGACGACAGTTACATCTAAGTTGTCCAAGTTGTATATATATGCTTGACCTGCTGCATATGTCAATAGGTCTGTCCTGTGTTCTGAACTTTTTCTGTGTGAGATTATCTGTTGACTATCCTATTTGAAGTACGTGTTTATATAACTGTTCCAATTGTTAAAATGGCTATGAGCACTATGGGACTTAACGTCTGAGGTCATCAGTCCCCTAGAACCTAGAACTACTTAAACCTAACTAACCTAAGGACATGACACACATCCATGCCCAAGGCAGGATTCGAACCTGCGACCGTAGCAGTCGCAGAGTTCCGGACTGAAGCGCCTGTATAACTGTTACCTATTCCATAGACTGTTCTACTATTAAAAGTGTTCACCAATTTCTGTTTGTGCGAATTCTTGTTTTGGTGTGTTCTGCGTGCTGTGATTGTCTGTGTGATAGATTTTTTTGCGTTGTTGTATTGGGCCTTGTGTATGTGTGGCATGTTCATTCCCTCTCTTTTCGCATACTTTATGGTTGAGTTTCTCTGTCACTTGTATGTTGCAACCATTCTCCGCTACTCTTTGTTTCATTGTGTTTGCTTGGTGGTGTGTCAGTGGGTGATTTGATTGATTGTTGACACTGCTGCTTGTGGTTGTTGGTTTTATACATACTGCGAAATCATATTTGTTTTTTGTCCTTTGTAACCTTAAATTCAGAAAATTAAATTTATCTCTTTGTGTTTTTAATATGAAGTGAGTTGTAATGTGTAACTTGTTTATTTCGTCACGTCGCTGTTCTGTGTGAGAGTGTTTGGATTATCAATCATGGATATTATGTCACAGACACAATATTGTTTGAATTTCATTTATGTGTCTAAACTTTTTGTTTTCATGATTATCCATGAATACATTGGCTAAAATACTACTGACTGCGATACCACTGACAGTCCTTTATGTGAGAAGTAAAATTCCTTTGTACACGAAGTAATTATGTGCAGTCACAGCCTTGAGAATGGTTATCTTGCACTTGTTGTATCTGTTATAGTACCTTGTTGTTCTAGATCTTTTGTGATAATGATGATTGTTTCATCTTACTTCCTTATGTAGCAGTAGGTATTTAATATTTTGATAAGTTTTCTGTGGATTTCTTTTCTCGCCCTTTTGTACCAGATCCTAGTAATGCATATTTTAATAAAATGAAAACAATACTTCCGTCTGTATGCAGCGAGGTATCTCCATATCAATCCAGTATTACCGATATGTGGCTCTATGTGTGTGTGTTTTGTGAAGATAATGCTACAAATCCATTTTTTTTTGTTGATTCACCAGAACTTTATAACTGTCTAAATTGCAATAAATTTGATAAAGTTATAAAGCTGTAAATTAGTGAAAAGTCTGAGAGAGAGAGAGTTAATATTACAGCGTATCTGGAGGTAGCTGTGTGAATTGGTAACAATGTGAATACAATAGTGAGAGTAGCTTTTTGGTTGTTTAGTGAAGGAATGGCGTGTGTGTAGTGGCAGTTTTACACTGAGGTGACAGAAATCATAGCATACTTACTAATATCGTGTTGGAAATCTTTTGCCCGATGTAGAGCAGCAATTCGACTTGGCATGGACTTAATAAGTCGCTGGAACTCCCCTCCAGAAACATCGAGGCCTACTGCCTCTATAGCCATCCAAAATTGCGAAAGTATTGCCGGTGCAGGATTTTGTGCACGAACTGACTTCTTGATTATGTCGCATAAATGTTCGATGGGATTCACGTCGGGCAATCTGGGAGGGCAAACCATTCGCGAGCAACTGTGGCTCGGTGACATTACGCACTGTCATCCACAAAAGTTCCATCTTTGTTTGGCAACATGAAGGCCACGAATGGCTGTAAATGGACTTCAATTAGCCAAACATAGCCATTTCCAGTCGATGATCGGTTCAGTTCGACTAGAGGACTTACTCCATTCCATGTAAACATAGACCACACCATTGTGAAACCACCACCAGCTCCACAATGCCTTATTGACAGCCTGTATCCATTGCTTCGTAGGATCTTCACCACAATCGAACCCCACCATCAACTTGTACCAACTGAAACCGGGACTCATCTGATCAGGCCACGGTTTCCCAGTTGTCTACGGTCCAACCGATATGGTGACGACCCCTGAAGAGGCGCTGCAAGCGATGTCGTGCTATTAGCAAAGATACTTGACGTCGGTCGTCTGCTGCCATAGCCCAATAACGCCACATTTCGTCGCACTGCCCTGACGGATACGTTTGTCGTTCGTCCCACATTTGATTCCTGAGGTTATTTCACGCCGTGTTGCTTCTCTGTTAGCACTGCCAACTCTACCCAAACCCCGCTGCTCCCAGTCGTTAAGTAAAGGCCGTCGACGACTGTGTTGTCCGTGGTGAGAGGTAATGCCTGAAATTTGGTATTCTCGCCACACTCGTGACACTGTGGATCTCGGAATACTGAATTCTCGAAAGATTTCCGAAATGGAGTGTAACATGCTTGTTGGTCCAACTACCATTCCGCGTTCAAATGGTTCAAATGGCTCTGAGCACCATGGGACTCAACATCTTAGGACATAAGTCCCCTAGAACTTAGAACTACTTAAACCTAAGGACATCACACACACCCATGCCCGAGGCAGGATTCGAACCTGCGACCGTAGCAGTCCCGCGGTTCCGGACTGCAGCGCCAGAACCGCTAGACCACCGCGGCATTCCGCGTTCAAAGTCTGGTAATTCCCGTCATGCGGCCATAATCACGTCGAAATTTTTTCACATGAATCACTTGAGTACAAATGACAGCTCCTTCACTGCACTGTCCTTTTATATCTTTTGTGCGTAGTACTACCGCCATCTGTGTACGTGCATATCACTATTCCATGATATTTGTCATTTCAGTGTGTAGGTTGTTTTTGTTGTATTGCGAACATTATGGACTTCATGGATGTACGTATCAAAGTGATCGTCGTCATAAACTATTATCTCGGAAAATAATGTGAATTCAAAGCCACGGGAACCGTGGAGAGACAGTTTGGCTACGAGGTCTGCTTTTAGTACAAAGAGCGGACGGCGAAGTTCAAATATGCAGGGTGTTACAAAAAGGTACGGCCAAACTTTCAGGAAACATTCCTCACACACAAAGAAAGAAAATATGTTATGTGGACATGTGTCCGGAAACGCCTACTTTCCATGTTAGAGCTCATTTTATTACTTCTCTTCAAATCACATTAATCATGGAATGGAAACACGCAGCAACAGAACGCACCAGCGTGACTTCAAACACTTTCGTACACGAAATGTTCAAAATGTCCTCCGTTAGCGAGGATACATGCGTCTACCCTCCGTCGCATGGAATCCATGATGCGCTGATGCAGCCCTGGAAAATGGCGTATTATAACACAGTCGTCCACAATATGAGCACGAAGAGTCTCTACATTTGGTACCGGGGTTGCGTAGACAAGAGCTTTCAAATGCCCCTCGTCGTTCTAGGTCTTCCCCCGTCGCGAGTCATAGGCTGGAATGTTCCGTGCTCCCTAAGACGCCAATCAATTGCTTCGAACGTCTTCCTGTCGGGACATCTTCGTTCTGGAAAGCTGTTTCGATACAAACGTACCGCGCTACGGCTATTGCCCCGTGCTAATCCATACATCAAATGGGCATCTGCCAACTCCGCATTTGTAAACATTGCACTGACTGCAAAACCACGTTCGTGATGAACACTAACCTGTTGATGCTACGTACTGATGTGCTTGATGCTAGTACTGTAGAGTAATGAGTCGCATGTCAACACAAGCACCGAAGTCAACATTACCTTCCTTCAATTGGGTCAACTGGCGGTGAATCGAGGAAGTACAGTACATACCGACGAAACTAAAATGAGCTCTAACATGGAAATTAAGCGTTTCCGGACACATGTCCACATAACATCTTTTCTTTATTTGTGTGTGAGGAATGTTTCCTGAAAGTTTGGCCGTGCCTTTTTGTAACACCCTGTAGATGTATCGTTCAGCTCTTGTCATGGAGTAATACCTCACAAAGTAATTTCCAAGCTACGGACTTCGAACAATAGAACAGCTGAGTAAGTGGATGTGTACTTGTTGTGAAGTACAAGCACAAATTTATTCAATTGCTTCTCATATTATTGTCCCCAAATCGTTTCAGTCTCTTATAGTAATTTCCAAATATTAAAAATGAAACAAATGGTTAAAATGGCTCTGAGCACTATGGAACTTAACATCTGAGGTTGGCAGTCCCCTAGACTTGGAACTACTTAAACTTAACTAACCGAAGGACATCACACACATCCATGCCCGAGGCAGAATTCGAACCTGCCACCGTAGCAGCAGCGCGGTTCAGGACTGAAGCGCCTAGAACCTCTCGGCCGCAACGGCCGGCTAAAAATGAAATAAATTTGTCATTAGATGGTTTTTGTAATAATATAATCTCTATGAGCGAAAGCTTTCTTTTTGACATTGCAATCATTCATACTAGATTTATTCAGCTTGTTTTCTGTTTCGTGTTTTCATCGGATTCTTATCTGTGTATAAATGTCTGTCTGTAGTGTTTCTGAGTGTTGCTCTTATATTTGTGTTTTTATGTAAAAGATGGATTTGGTATTTTGCACAGAGTGTCGGTAAAATACCCACGTCGTATAGAATCTGATATGAAGCGAACTGATTTCGGCTAATCAGGAAATAGTACGTTGATGTTCATTGGTGAAAACTATAAAACGTGTGAAAACTTTAAAGCAGAAAGATACGTGTTGACTCAAGTTTGTTTACATCTCAGAAGCAGTTTTACCGCATGATTCCAGAGATATTGTGGAAATATGCGTATCTTATTTCGAATACCAGTACTAGTTTCCGTTCTAGTGAATGTAATATTCAGTGATTTCTGTAACAATAAATATTTAATCAGTTATTATGTTTTACTTCGTATTAAGAATAGTGCAATATAAGGTATTTTTCACCGGACGCATTTCGCACTAATTTATAAATCGTCTTCTGTGGTCATTCGTGTTTTTTCATTTGATTAGTGTTTTTGTCTCTTGTTTGCACAGTCTGCGAATCACTTCAAATGGTTCAAATGGCTCTGGGCACTATGCGACTGAACTTCTGAGGTCATCAGTCGCCTAGAACTTAGAACTAATTAAACCTAACTAACCTAAGGACATCACACACATCCATGCCCGAAGCAGGATTCGAACCTGCGACCGCAGCGGTCGCTCGGTTCCAGACTGCAGCGCCTAGAACCGCACGGCTACTCCGGCCGGCTGCGAATCACTGCTTTTCTTTCGTTGTTAGCGAAAGTTGAGGACGACAGAAATTTAGTTGCACATTCACTTTCTGCAATTTTTCACCTTGTTTGGAAACCCATTTTTACCTACGCTACACTGGAGTTTTTTTCGCTTCACACCATTTCTGTAAAATCTCACAAGGGAATTAGTACTCTAGCTTCAAGTTTCTCGCACGAAGCACAGTCTGTGAGGTTTTACAGAAGTGAAGTGAAGGGGGGAAAAACATCATTGCAATGTAAGAGAAAGAGAGTTCAAAAAAGTGAAAAACTGCCAGTAGTAAATGTACAGCCAAGTTTCTACTTCAGCTTCCGCTAAAAACCAACGAAAAAGCAGTGGTTTTGCAGAGTGTAGACAAGAGCCGAAATCCCAATGACCACAGAAGACGCTTTATAAATAAAAGCGAAATGCATCTGCTGACAGATACTCTTTAACTGCAGTAAACGTAAGACGGAAAAATCAATAATGTTTGATTATAGCAGTTGCTGCGGAAGATGGGCTGGACATTCAGTGGTAAAACGTCATGTTTCCTCTTCCGTTTAACATTTTAAATCAGAGTCTGGTTTAGTGCAGAGGAGCCTCTTTCATTGCAACGCTTTTTTATGTGTGCAAAGCCGTACTGAGGTCAGCCTGCGAACTTCGCTGAACTGCCACACCTGCGACCCCCTCCCCCACCCCCTCAAAAAATACTACTTTCCTGCAACTTACTTTTTGCTTTACTTTTATAGGACACTCCATAACTTGTAACGTATGTTTAGTCAAAATGTTTTATTAAAATATTACTGAAACGAGTTACATATATACGAAAAACACAGCACACAACAAATGATATGTGTCGTTCTAGTTAATAACCCAACCCCCCCCCCCCCCCCCCTCCCCAATGAACCATGGATCTTGCCGTTGGTGGGGAGGCTTACGTGCATAGCCATACCGTAGGTGCAACCACAACGGAGGGCCATTTGATAAGAGGCCAGACAAATATGTGGTTCCTGAAGAGGGACAGCAGCCTTTTCAGTAGTTGGGGAGGCAACAGTCTGGGTGATGGACTAATCTGGCCTTTTAACATCAACCAAAACGGCCTTGCTTTGCTGTGGTACTGCGAACGGCTGAAAGCATGGAGAAACTACAGCCGTAATTCTTCCAGAAGGCACGCAGCTCTATTGTGTAGTTAAATGATGATGTCGTCCTCTTGGGTAAAATATTCCTGAGGTAAAGTAATTACCCACTCGGATCTCCAGGCGGGGACTACTCAGGAGAAGTCGTTATCAGGAGAAACAAATCTGACGCTCTACGGAATGGAGAGTGAAATGTCATGTCCCTTAATCGGGCAGGTAGGTTAGAAAAATTAAAAAGGCAAATGGATAGGTTAAAGTCATATATAGTGGGAATTAGTGAAGTTCGGTGGCGAGAGGAACAGGACTTCTGGTCAACTGAGTACAGGGTTATAAATACAAAACCAAATAGGGGCAATGCAGGAGTAGGTTTAATAATGAGTAAAGAAAACAGGAACACTGATAAGCTACTACGAACAGCATAGTGAACGCATTATTGTAGCCAAGATAGACACGAAGCCCACAACCACCACTCTTGGACCAGTTTATCTGCCAACTATGAGGTGATTGAGAGAACGTGTGATGAGATAAAAGAAATTATTCAGATAGTTAGGGGAGCCGAAAATTTAATAGTCAAAGTCATTTAATAGTAGGGGAATATGGACCGGGGGAAGCGGATGGAAGAGGAAGCCGCCTGGCAGAATTTTGAACTGAGTGTGATTTAATCATAGCTAATAATAGCTAATACTTGGTCAAAGAATCATGAATCCTGGAGACATCGGAACATGTCAGATTGATTTTATAATGATTAGACGGAGATTTAGGGACCAGGTTTTAAATTGTAAGCCATTTCCAGGGGAGGATGTGGATTCTGACCATAATTTATTGGTTATGAACTACAGATTAAAACTGAAGAAACTGCAAAAAGGCAGGAATTTAAGGAGATGGGACCTTGTTCAACTGAAAGATCCAGAGGTTATAGAGGGTTTCATAGGAAGCATTAGGGAACGATAGACAAGAAGAGGGGGAAGGAATACAGTAGAAGAAGAATAGGTAGCTTTGAGAGATGAAATAGTGATGGCAGCAGAGGATCAAGTAGGTAAAAAGACGAGGGCTAGTATAAATCTTCGGCTAACACAAGAGATATTGAATTTAATCGAGGGAAGGAGAAATATAAAACTGTAATAAATGTTCAAAATGTTCAAATGTGTGTGAATTCTTATGGGACTTAACTGCTAAGGTCATCAGTCCCTAAGCTTACACACTACATAACCTAAATTATCCTAATGACAAACACACACACACCCATGCCCGAGGGAGGACTCGTACCTCCGCCGGGACCAGCCGCTCAGTCCATGACTGCAGCGCCTTAGACCGAATGCAATAAATGAAGCAGGCGAAAGGAAATACAAACGTCTAGAAAATGAGATCGACAGGGAGTACAGAATGGCTGTGCAGGAATTTCTAGAGGACAGATGTAAGGATGTAGAAGCATATATCACTAGGGGTAAGACAGATACTGTCCACATGGAAATCAAAGAGACCTTTGGAGAAAAGAGAACCGCCTGTATGAATAACGAGAGCTCAGATGCGAAACCAGTCCTAAGCAAAGAATGGAAAGCAGAAAGGTGGAAGGAGTATTTAGAGGTGCTATACGAGCGAGATGTACTTGCAGTGAATATTATGGAAATGGAGGAGGACGTAGAGAAATATGAGAAGGGAGATATGATACTGCGTGAAGAATTTGATAAAACATTGGAAGACTTAAGTCGAAACAAGGTTCCGGGAGTAGACAATATTTCGTTAGAGCTACTGATAGCTTTGGGAGAGCCAGTCCTGACAAAATCCTTCCATCTGGTGAGCAAGATGTATAACCTAGGCCAAATACCATGGCACTTCAAGAAGAATATAATAATCCCAATTCCAAAGAAAGCAGGTACTGACAATTGTGAAAATTACCGAACTGTCAGGTTAATAAGTCACGGCTGCAATTACTAACAAGAATTCTTTACAGAAGAATGGAAAAAACTGGTAAAAGCCGACCATGGGGAAGATCAGGTTGGATTCTGTAGAAATTTAGGAACACGCGAGGTAATACTGACCCTACTACTTCTCATAGAAGATAGGTTAAGGGAAGGTAAACCAACATTGATAGTGTTTATAGACTTGGATAAAGCTTTTGACAGTGTTGACAGGAAAACTCTCAAATTCTAAAGGTGACAAGGGTAAACTACAGGAAGCGAAAGGCTATTTACAATTTGTACAGAAGCCAGATGGCAGTTATAAGGGTCGAGGGGCACTGAAGGGAAGCAGTGGTTGAGAAGGGAGTGAGACAGGATTGTAGCCTATCCTCGGTGTTATTCGATCTGCATATTAAGCAAGCAGTAAAGGAAACTAAAGCAAAATTTGGTAGGAATTAAAGCCCAAGGAGAGGAAATAAAAACTTTGAGGTTTGCTATGATATTATAATTCTGTCAGAATCGGCAAAGGACTTGGAAGAGCAGTTAAACAGAATGGACAGTACTTTGAAACGAGGATATAAGACGTACACCAACAAAAGCAAAATGAGGATAATGGAATGTAGTCGAATTAAATCAGGTTTGCTGAGGGGATTAGATTAGGAAATGAGACACACAAAGTAGTAAATGAGTTTTGCTATTCTGGAAGCAAAATAACATGCTGGCCCAAATAGGGAGGATATATAATGTAGACTGGCAATGGCAAGAAAAGCGTTTCTGAAGAAGAGAAGTTTATTAACATCGAGTATAGGTTTAAGTTTTAGGAAGTCCTTTTTAAAAGTAAGTGTATGGAGTGTAGCCATGTATGGAAGTGAAACATGGACGATAAACAGTTTAGATAAGAACGGAATAGCTCTTGAAATGTGTTGCTATAGAATAATGCTGAAGATTAGATGGGTAGTTCACATAACTAATGAGAAAATAGTGAATATAATTTGGGGGGGAGATAAATTTGTGGTGCAACCTAATTGAAAGAAGGGATTGGTTGGTAGGACACACTACGAGGCACCAAGGGATCACTAGTTTCGTACTAGAAGGAAGTATGAGGGGGGGTGGGTAAAAATCGTAGAGGGAGACGAAGAGATGAATACAGTAAACAGATTCAGAAGGATGTAGGTAGCAGTAGTTACTCGAAAATGAAGAGGCTTGTACAGGACAGGGTAGCATGGAGAGCTGCATCAAACCACTCTTTAGATTGAAGACCATAAAAACAACAGATAGTAAATAAGAAATTGTATAAGCTTCCTAAAAAATTTGAAAGGAAAACAAAAACTATGTGTTAATGTTTATGACAGCAGCCGTATTTTGGTGTGATGTACAATAAAGAGCACATTTTATTTTCTCCTCATAAATTACTTGTGTACATAAATTATTAACTCCAAATAAAAACTTCTTTAATAAAATATTGAGAGGGAATTCTTTTCCAAGAACGTAGTTATAATAAATTTTGCTTTCCATTGCCTTTGATCAAGCAAACTCATTGATGTCACTGAAGACAAATTTAACAAATGTGTCACATCTATTTACAGGACAACTGAATTCGAGAGTTTGCCGGAGGCAGTGGCCGTGCCGTTCTAGGCGCGTCAGTCTGGAACCGCGCGACCGCTACGTTCGCAGGTTCGAATCCTGCCTCTGGCGTGGATGTGTGTGATGTCCTTAGGTTAGTTAGGTTTAAGTAGTTCTAAGTCTAGGGGACTGATGACCTCAGATAGTAAGTCCCGTAGTGCTTAGAGCCATTTGAACCATTTTTTTTTTGAGCTCCTTGCAACCAGGAGACAGGTACACGAGGAATAGAACTCACATAACTCTCCCAGTTAAATCTCAAATCATCTCCCATTTTTTTGAAAGTTGTTGTGCCTCCTCTGTGCCCTCGCCGGGGGCCTTTCTCGCCGTGGCCTCAATACGGCCCTATTTTCTGAGTGTGTGTGTGTACTTATTTATTTATTGCTTATTTAGCCTGATAAGATTATGGCCTTAAGGCTCTCTCTTACAGCTGACCAAGAGCAACAAACACCAAATATATTACAAAACTTCCGAATAGTAATAATAGTAATAATAACAATGACTGACACTAGTAATAATAATGATAATAATAACTGACACTAATAAACTAATAATAGTAGATGTAGAATGATGCAGACTACCTTAGCACATTTGAAAACATGTGTAGTATTATGAGGAGCAGAATGGATAAAGTAAGAAGAGAATACCTGTATTGAATGGACAATGATAGTGGCTGTTGGGAAAAAAAAGCAGAATATAAATAGAGGGCTCTGCCGTCAGGGGTAGGGACTAGTTCTGGGAGAGGGGGACTGACGTGAATGAGCTACACAGAATGTACGAGAGATGGCTATAGTGTGATAGAAGGTGGACCAGTGTCTGTCATTTTGGAGCTCGAAAGGAATTTAATTTTTCTGATAGTTTGATGAAGATTGTTCCAAATTCGGGTTCCTAATAAAGAAAATGATTTAGAAAATGGCCGAGCGGTTCTAGGCGCTTCAGTCTGGAACCGCGCTGCTGCTACGGGCGCACGTTCGAATGTCTCAGGCATGGATATGTGTGATGTCCTTAAGTTAGTTAGGTTTAAGTAGTACTAGTGGACTGATGACCTTAGATGTTGAGTGCCATAGTGCTTAGACGAATTCGAACCATTTTTGATTTAGAAAACATGACACTTATGTGATGGTAGAGAGAGAATTTTTCTTTGTTAGGGACAAGTATGTTTACTGTGCTGTTCAGATAGTAAGTTATTCAATCGTCTGATTAGTGAATAAGCCATCACAAGGTGTAACGGCCTCTCGAATCCACATAGGCTAAACAGTTGCAAACGACCATCTCGACCAGCATCGTCTTTTTTTAAAAGTGGCTATTTAACGTCGCTCAGAGTCCACAATTGGGCAAACGGCGGTATGCAACAGTTCCAGCGAACCCCTTCATAAAACTCTTCATGACCACTCGATCCAACAACAGCTTGGAACCACCTGTTGATCGACCATATGCCCCGACCAATGCAACGTAACACCAGGGCAATGACCGCAGCCAGTAGCCACCCTTCATCATCCGTCTCTGTGGCAGCGACATGTGTACGTCGTCCACCTCCGCAAGGTCCTACCCGCGCGCTGCCAGCAGCACGGGCGCGACCGAATCCGGAGCACCCTGTCTGTCATCGCAGTCGACGGAGCCGCCACTGGGAGGGAATTCAAAGTGGCGGCCGCTGGCGCCGGAATCGAAGCGTCACATAATATATAATGGGAAAGGTTGTTACTAAAAATCTCTGAAAGTTCTTGGCTGATCTAATTGAAATGTCTACACGATCCCCTAATGAACATTCGCGTGGGCATCGGCTATATGTTTTTTAATATACACAATAATTTACATATAAAATGTATAAAAGAGAAACGATGTTACCAAACATATTGAAAAGTACTTGTCCGATTTAATTCAGAGTTCTTGGCCGATTTACTTCAAGTTTCTAAATTCACGTGAAACAATGAAGAAAATTAGTGAAAAATTAAGTGCTTAACAAATGAAATATATAGGGGTAAACTGACTATAATTCTTATTGCGACAATAAATTACAGACGTCACTAGATCGTGGGACGAGGGAAAACTCGAGAATTTGACAGAAACAAGATTGTAAACTTTTATTTATTGATTGGTTGCCGTAGTTATATATGACATCTACCCTAGAAGATATTTTAATCCCTAGTTCAGAGTTATATTTATTATCTATTAAAACACACAGTGCTATCAAACGCCAAGGCAGGTCGTGGATACAGCACCACCAAAGTTCACTAAATAGCGGGCCGATCAAAAGATCGAACAAAACCCGAGTTTTCCCGAATTATTCGAGTCCCGAAGAGTTCGAGTAGTGGTCAAATACAGCCGCAGTTGAAACAATGGAAAGTGAGCTGAAACAATAGAAGACAAATTCTCGAAAAAGACAACGAGATACTTATTTATATGGAACCACGGCACAACCTGTGATGTAAATGTTAATACTAAGCTTTTGGTTTGAAATTGGTGTATTGCTGAAAAATTCTCAACCAGAAGTCTAGAATCAATTATTCAAAATAACAGTCACAATCGTATTATTTATTTTGCTGCCAACCGGTTTCAACCCGCGATGGGGTCATCTTCAGGGCAATTTACACCATTTGGTCGCCGCTGGGGTTGTCACCCTGCCTGTGCACGGTTAGTAACTATAATATGGTGTAAATTGCCCTGAAAATGACCCCATCGCGAGCTGAAACCGGTTGGCGGCAAAATAAATAATGCGATTGTGACTGTCATTTTGAATAATTGATTATAAGTAAATTAATCGCTGTTTCTTTCCATACAACTATGTTGTCTAAAAAAAAAAAAAAGTCTAGAACCTGACTTTTATTAATTCTGCAGGTTAAGACGTATTCATTCGGCGCATTCCGTTGACTCCCAGTGATTCAAATGAGCTCTTCGATATAAGCTGATTGCAGTGTCCCACGCGGGTTGCGTTCGCTCCTCCGGCCGCTGTGGCCGAGCGGTTCTAGGCGCTTCAGTCCGAAACCGCGCTGCTGCTACGGACGCAGGTTCGAGTCCTGCCTCGGGCATGAATGCGCGTGATGTCCTGAGGTTAGTCAGGTTTAAGTAGTTCTAAGTCTATGGGCCTGGTGACCTCAGATGTTAAGTCCCATAGTGCTTAGAGCCCTTTGAACAATTTTTTGCGTTCGCTGCAAGTACCATGGGCTTTGTGTGGCAGATCTCGGGCAACTCCGAGCACTGCAGTTAATTACCATATAATGAGAAGAGCAATGGGTTCAATACTCATCACTGTGGGATTCCTGATATTCCCGATATTACATCCCTCGATTTTGACCTTTTCGTTCCAATCATTACACACTGTTTGAGAGATGTGAGGTTTGAGTGGAACAACTTTTCAGCACTTGACGAAAAATTTTGACCTGTGAGTTTAGCATGTACCACCTCAAAGTCGACTGCTTTTGTCAAATCCAAAAAG
Source organism: Schistocerca serialis cubense (assembly GCF_023864345.2). NCBI lineage: Eukaryota > Metazoa > Arthropoda > Insecta > Orthoptera > Acrididae > Schistocerca > Schistocerca serialis. Next base: position 164,611,186 of record NC_064644.1, on the reverse strand, counting down.
TGCATAATAGTCGCCTGTTGTTTCCTCATAGATTGTTTCAGTTCGTGAGTCACTTCTATAAGAGCAGTCGTGGCGTTATGATTCTGCCGGAAACCGGACTGGTATTCATGTAAATGTTATTGATGTTAAATAATTAGTAAGCTGTTCGTGAACTTATGTATTTGGAAGTCTTGGATATTGTTGGTAGAACTCAAATTACCTTTAGTTGGAAAGATTTTTGGCAGGTCCTTCTTGAGTGATGGCTTTCAAGATAGCAGGATTTCACCAACTGCGACATAGTCGCGTATACAGTGATCCAATAATGTCAAACGTTTTTTATTCCAGTCTTTGATCACAATCTCAGTTCTTCAGACGATGACCGGCTTCAGTCCGTAATGACCATCCTCTGATCTTATTTACACCATGTCCTAAAGTGCTAAGGCCATATTGGCATCGTCAAAACATATAAATATAATCAGCACAGGATGGTCAATACGGACTGAAACCGGTCATCGTCTAAAGAACTGAGATTGCGATCAAACATTTGCTAGCAGGATTTACTGACACATTTTGTTCAGCAGTGGAGTAAAGCAGCCGGATGAATATTACGGCCGGTAGACACCCACGGCGTCTTTGTCAGGAACCTGTCGCTGCAGGTGCCAGAGCTGCTGTCCGGGCACTTGACCCGCGAGACAGACGCCGGCTGCCGCTGACGCGAGTACAAAAATGAAGGCGAATGGCGCAGCAAAGGCCAGGCGGCCTTATTAGCGTGAGGCGTGCGTCCGCACGTACTGGAGTGTCCGGGGCACGCTGCCACCGACGCCGCCTACTGGAAAAATTAGCGCGGACACGCGCCGGCTGCGGTGGCGGCAGCCTTTGTGGCCGGGTCTGGCGGGAACAATGGCGGTAGCAGGCGCAGCCGCCAGCCCAGGACCGGCCGAGATTTACGACCGGCTCCCGGAGTTGCCGCTGAACGAGTAGTTTGTGGAGGGGGGGAGGGGCAGTGGGAGAGGGGTGGGAGGTAGGGGAGGGCGACCTGCTGCTACTGCTACCGCGCTCCGCCGCAGACGCTGCAGCACCGAGACCCGGCGCGTGGTTGCCGCCGCCGACATGGCACTCCAGGTCGTACCGGACAATCCTCTACGTATCGCGATATGCAGTATGATTCTGTCACGATGCCACAAACTTTCAGGGCTGACGGAGAAGGCTATATGTGTCAGTGTAAGGTAAGGGACCCTAGTTCGGAAACGGCAGAGTGAAAGACGCCTCGTGGTTACAATTAAACTGATGGTGATGTGAGAGTCGCAATGTTGGCTGTATACATCGCAGGACGATCAAACATCGCAGGTATGCCCATACACTGAGATGACAAAAGTCAGGGGATAATGATATGCACATGTACAGACGGCGGTAGTATTGCGGACACAAGGTATAAAATGTCAATACGTTGACGGAGCTGTCATTTGTACTCGTGTGATTCATGTGAAAAGCTTTTCGACGTGACTGAGGCAGCACGACGGGCATTAACAAACTTTGAACGCGAAATGACAGCTGCAACTAGAGGTTTGGGACATTCCATTTCGGAAATTCTTACGGAATTCAGTATTGCGAGGTCCACAATGTCAGGAGTGTGCCGAGAAAACCAAATTTTAGTCGTTACCTCCCACCACCGACAAGGCAGTGGCCGACGGTCTTCACTTAACGGCCGAGAGCAGCGGCGTTTGCGCGGAGTTGTCAGTGCTAACAGAGAAGCAATCAATGTGGGACGTCCGGCGAACGTAGCCGTTAGAATAGTGCAGCGACATTTGGCATTATTGGGCAATGCCAGGAGACCACCGACAGGAGAGACTTTGCTAACAGCACGACATCGCCTGCAGCGCCTCTCCTGGGCTGAGACCATATCGGTTGGACCCTAGACGACTGGAAAACCGCCCCGATTTCAGTTGGTAAGGGTTGATGGTAGGGTCCGAGCGTGGCGCAGGCCCCACGAAGTCAAATTGTCAACAAGGCACTGTGCAAGCTGGTGGTGACTCCATAGTAGCATGGGCTGTGTTTAGATGGAATGAACTAGGTCCTCTGGTCCACCTGAACCAATCACTGACTTGAAATTGTTGTGTTCTGCTACTTGGAGACCACTTGCAGCCACTCACGTAAATGGGTTTCGACACGATTATGGCCCCAAGACGGGAATTAACCGACTTTGAAAGCAGAATGGTAGTTGTAGCTAGACGCGACACCCCATCTTGGAAAACGTTAGGGAATTCAACATTCTGAGATCCAAAAGTGTCAAGAAAGTGCCGAGGATACCAAATTTAAGGCATTACCAATCACGTCTGACAACACAGGACCGAAGGCCTTCAGTTGACGATCGAGAGCAGCAGACAACATTTGCAGCCATTCATGGACTTCCTGTTCCCAAACAATGAAGAAATTTTTATGGATGACATTGTGTCACCAGGGCACAAATATTCGCAGTTGGTTTGAAGAAGATTCTGAACAATTCGAGTGACTGATTTGGTCACCGAGCTCATCCGAAATGAATTCTCATCGAAAATTTATAATACATAATTGAGAGGACAGTAAGCACAACATCCTGCATTCGAAACACTTGAGCAGTTATTAACACCCATAGAAGCATGCTGGATCAGTATTTCTGCAGGGGACTTCCGGCGTCTTGTGAAATCCATTCACATCAAGTTGCTGCACTGTCCTGTGCCAAAGGAGGCCCTACACGATATTGCGAGGTATCCCATGACTTTTGTCACCTCACTGTAATTAAACTGACGGTCTTCCGAGTGCTGCAATGCAGGCTGTAGGTCTAGACATCGCAGGATGCTGAAACAACTTAGGTATGTTTAACAATCGGTGCGCACGCGGAGCATGCTGAAAAAATAGCAGTTACAGTTTTATGTTACCAGGTGACAGTAGGGCGCTGTAAGCAGTCAGAATGTGAAATGTTTACTGTTTTGACGTCAGCTCGATGTTTGTCGCTTGGTGATGCGTGTTGATTTCTTTTGTGAAGTGACTGTTGGTGTGAAGGGTTAAGAAGGTTGGAGTTTTCCATAGGAAGCGCAGCGGCTATTGAGAATGCAAGACTACTGGTGAAGTTGTTTTGTCAGAATGACAGCAACAGCGGCGCTGAATTGTGGGAATATCGCCAACAGAAACAGCTGCGAAAATGCCCCAAGTCTATAAATGGATTAAATAATATGACCAACAAATTTTAAGAAACAGATGAATTAGACGGTGCAGAATGGAGAGGGAAGCTACCTATTTTCATTGCAGTTTCTGATGAAGTAGTAACTTCACTACAGCTGACCGAGCGACACATGCCTCAGACTCTGTAGTCAGTGCTCGAGCTGTGTCATGGAACTGTCTCTCCACTGGTTAACATTTTGTAGAGATTTTGTGGCGCGTTTTACGCTGGTATCTCTACAAGATTCGGAATGTGCTCCAAATGAAGCACCAGGAGATGCTACACCGCCATGACTTGGCCTTTCGTGTCTTGGCACGTGTGGGAGTGCATAATATGAGGACGGGGAATAATCTTTGGACGGAAGACCAACATTTTACCGTGCACAGTGCCGTGAAGGCACAGAACTGTTGCAAACAGGGTTCTACTTGGTCACATGTCCTGCAGGAACATCCCCTGCACTCAGCTTAACTATTTTTGTGGTTACACTATCTCATTCTCAGTCCGTTTTCTTCACGGATACGGGCACCTCGCGAGCCGGTTAGGTGTGCAGAGGTATCTGCAGATTATAGGAATCTTCTTGTGCAACACCTGATACAGCTTTGCAGGAAAGCAACAGCCGGGCGGAATTAGCCGAGCGGTCTGAGGCGCTCCAGTCATGGACTGTGCGGCTGGTCCCGGTGGAGGTTCGAGTCCTCCCTCAGGCATGGGTATGTGTGTGTGTTTGTCTTTAGGACTGATGACCTTAACAGTTAAGTCCCATAAGATTTTACACACATTTGAACATTATTGAAGAAAGCAACTGTGGAACGAAGAAAGAAAGATTGAGTTTAATGTCGCATGGACATCAAGGTCATTACAGATGGAGATAAAGCTCGGATTGTGCCAAGGATGAGGAAGGAAATCGGCCGTGTCCCTTCAAAGGAATCCACTTGACCTTGCTTGGAGCGATTTAGGGAAATCACCGGAAACCTAAACCTCGATTGCCGGACGTGGGTTTGAACCGTCATCCTCCCGAATGCGAATCCAGTGTGCTAAAACACTGAATCAACTCGTTCGGTGAACGCAACTGTGTACGCACCACTATTTTCATGAGAACTATGACGATACCACATGTCCCTTACTCAGTGAAATATTTGCGATGAGAAACCTTCGGTAATGACAGCATCATCTCTAGGTAATTTCAAGATTGAGTAAAACAAAAACAATGCATTTTTGTAGTTGCAACAACAGAACAAAAATATCCTCAAGAATCAAGGTGTATGGCCTCCCTGATCCATTGACTTAAATTCACGTGACTTCTGGTTGTGGGGTATCTGACACTTCGTGAATATCAGGGATTTGTCTGGGTTCTCCCTAATCTGAAGGATACCAAACATCGACAAGCTCTGATTTAAATGTTCACCATTCTTGTGTTACTTTTTATGAGATGCAGATGAAAAATAATGGAGAGGGTCCTTCACCTTATCTCTTTCCTGTTTTAATTTCAAAATTTTCCATAATTTCTCCCCTGAATTTTACTGTAAGTAGTAGCACAAAGAGAGAGCTAGAGCAATTTATTAGTCCAGGTTGCCTACATCAGGGGCAGGTATGCACTCAGGGGCAAACCTACTGTTCTCCTTTGATTGACAGGTACTTAACATATTGTTCTCCTTTGGTTGACAGGTACTTAACCTATTGTTCTCTTTGATTGCTAGGTCCTTCACCTATTGTTCCCCCACCTGCTCCCACTCCCCTCCCCCAGGAAACCTCCAACCCACCCCCCTCCAACTCGCTGTTACAGATACACATTTGATATCAGTTTGATTAAGTATTTAATTAAATTGACCAATTAATTAACCTCTTCCACTCTGGTAAACCCCCTCCCCTCCTACCATCGAACCCGAAAATTGACGGGAAAAGGACTCTGCCTGTTCTGGGCTGCTGGAGAGAGCCTACAGAACTGCAGACTACTCATAAATCACCGAAATAATGCAGTCCACTGAGGTACAGACACCCTCACTAACTGTCGAAATCATGTATTGTACAGACTGCACACCTGCTCATAAAATAATGTAACAGACACAAAAACAACTCGTAAATTGTCAAAAGATAATGCATGTGTAATGATATGGAAAAAGGCTCACAATTTATGGCGGAAATCTTTCTGAAGGCTCACAGCTATTTAGAAGTTTCTTAAAATATTTGCAAAATTCTCTGCAATTTGCTTGACTGTTAAGTGGCAGAGATTTTGGGATGGTACCCATCAGGCTTCGCTTTAAATGTTTTGTATTAAGTCTTGATGTTTGATTTTTCGTTTTTTGAATGTATTTTTCAATTTCATAGCGCTGACTGTTCTCATAATGCCTTTATGTTGGTCCTATTTTGAAGTTTCTCTTCTAGTTGTCAGAAATATGTGACATGCATTTTCTGATTTGTTACTATTCCATGTTTTTAATGCCCTGTGTCGGAAATCTACTGCCCAGCTACAATTTTCATTCCATCAAGGGTGTTTTCTTACGCCTTTTAGACAGTTGTGATTAACTTCTGTTTTAGCTGATCCCAGTTTTGTGCTTCATTTTTGTCGAATTAGTTGTTGGATTAGTGGTTGTATTTTACTAATATCAAATTGAGAGATTTACTGACTTCTGGAGCTTTAGATTAGTTTCATTCGGGTTAGATACTGGTCTGTGTCAATATTTGCTCCTTTTTCGCCATTGATGATTTGAAATAATTTTGTGATGAACAAAACACGCTATTATTGTACTTAGAATTACAGGGTTAAGAGAGAAGAGGTTAGTTTGAGATATCTAGGTTCTGCTTCGTTTATGTCAATATAGGCCGAGCGCAATGCCGCTTGATGAATGTCACACGCAAAATGAGATCACTGCCATCGGTTCCGCCTCAGCAAGGCTCAATCTCTCCACCTTCACTACCTCTGAGACCTTCCCTGTCATCCTAGCAAGTGACCCCCTCCCCCCCCCCCCCCCACTTTCGCCCTCTCCACATGGTTCTATCAACCGGACCAGATGAACCCTGGATTTTTAATGAGGTTGTTATTTCTCGCCTTCCTTTTTCCTCAACATCTGCACGACTAGGTCCAGGCTTTGGGCCAGGAAAGTTGAGAATGAGGCTAGTTGGCATACTTTTTAGAATTCTCCGTCTTTCTCTGTATACACTTGCGGCCTCCACGACGAACACTGCTGATATAGTTACTCCTTCCCTACTAAATATTGACGAAAATATCACGTAATATTGACTACTGAACACGTAAAAAAAAAAGAAAAATGCACGAAAACCTGTGAGACCTCCCCCTTCTATTGTACTTCTCCTACCAGTTCCAGTAGCAGCCCTAGCCTCAGGGTCCAGTGGTAATTAGTGATGTGACGCAACGGACTCTGGATAGAACGTTCTGGTGTAAGGGGCTGTAATCACTGTATCCTGGGTGTGGTCCCTTTGGATCTTCTAGAACTCTTTATTACGGGATAAGTTTTATGAGCTATGAGAGCAATGATGGATAACAATATGCAGTGGGGCAGAGTGACCGTTCTGGAGGCCACTGCTTCTATCCAGACTTACAAAATAATGTGCCTATCAGTCTCTGGCATGCTGCTGCAGCAATTTAATCTTACCGTGAGCTATGCTGTCTGGCGTCGAGCCATAGTAAGCCGAGGTGGTCCTCCGCCAAGGCTGGTCGTGCGTGCGATCCACTGACGTCCGACACCAAATGTTACTTACTCGATCGTCTCATCCAACATCTATGTACTCCATAATTATTCACCCAGTCGCTTCCGAATCCAAAAACTGTCTCTATAAACTGCACTCTCAGTGCTGGCCTACAGGGTTTTTACGCGCATAAAATTTTCTAGCCAATCTCCTGCCTTGCCGCCAAGATTGACCAATAATGTAATTTTATGAAGTCCCTCCTGCTCCCTCAGTCGGTTCCGTAAATCTTCTTCCCCAGTCGACTTCTGTAGCGCCGGCCTCTCTGAAAAAGTAAAACCTGCCCACCAATGGCAAGGACTGTTCTTCACGCCAACAGTTACCCATTCCGTGATAACAGCACCGATTATTGCCTTTTTTTTATCCTGTACTCTTTCACGCCGAGAATAGCGTTTTGCTGGATTCCTTCACTCGTTTAGCGTGCCTTTCTCGTCCACCTGCAGACGCTGTACGCTGCTTGCAGACTGAGCTGGTGGAAACAGTCGGGGGTTCACATTTTTATCATTATGTCCTAGGCCAAGAGGGACCGAGGTCCGGCTCCTGGCCATCTGCCCGCACAAAGCCCGTTCTGCCGCTTTCTTCCGTTCTGCGTTCACAGTCCAGCAATAAAAAGATATCGCTTCTTGTGGTCCCGAAGAAGAGACCCCCACAGCGCATCCTCGCTGTTTCATTCTCGTCTGCCTTTTCCACATTCAGATAAACAATCTCAATAAAGGTAAAGCAGGCAAATATAGATAGTACTGCCTCTGAAATCAGTGGTATGTCCGAATTTATGATTCTAAGTGCCTTTGTCACATCCTGTCATTAGCATACTACTCCTTTCTATTTCTGCTCAAGGGTGAGTAGTGGCTAGCCGGGAAAGGTACACATCTCTCAGACATTACAGTTATACACGCTCCAGTCTCATTAATGTCACCATCGCCCATGTTCGACGTCAAAGTGCAATAACCACCCACAGACAGCAGGTGGCAGCACTAGCAGTGGCGTGTATATAAATCGTGTCTCGGATACGGAAGATAGTGCAGTCGTCGTCGTAATGCTGAAACGGAGCGATTTATCTGACTTCCAAAACGGTATGAGCGCCACAGGCGGAAGCATTTCCGAAACGTCTAAGTTTGTAAACAGTTCGCGTGCCACTTTGCTTAAAGTATGATCTAGGTGACAATCTGAGCAGCCCCCTTAGATTGTTTGCAGATGACGCTGTAATTTACCGTGTAGTAAAATCATCAGACGATCAATTCCAGCTACAAAATGATCTAGAGAGAATTTCTGTATGGTGCGAAAAGTGGCAATTGCCACTAAACAAAGAAAAGTGCGAGGTGATCCACATGGGTACTAAAAGAAATCCGATAAATTTTGGGTATACGATAAATCGCACAAATCTAAGGGCTGTCAATTCGACTACATACCTAGGAATTACAATTACGAGCAAAATTGGAAAGACCCCATAGATAGTATTGTGGGAAAGGCGAAACAAAGACTGCGCTTTGTTGGCAGAACGCTTAGAAGATGCGACAAACCCACTAAAGAGACAGCCTACATTAAACTTGTCCGTCCTCTGCTGGAATACTGCTGCGCGGTGTGGGATCCTTACCAGGTAGGATTGTCGGAGGGCATCGAAAAAGTGCAAAGAAGGGCAGCTCGTTTCGTGTTACCGTGCAATAGGGGTGACAGTGTCACTAATATGATACGCGAGTTGGGATGGCAGCCACTGCAACAAAGGCGGTTTTCTTTGCGGTGAGATCTATTTACGAAATTTCGATCACCAACAGTCTCTTCCGAATGCGAAAATATTTTGTTGACACCCACCTACGTAGGGAGAAATGACCATCATAATAAAATAAGAGAAATCAGAGATCGAACGGAAAGATTTAGGTGTTCCTTTTTCCCATTCGAGAGTGGAAAGATAGAGAAATAGTATGAAAATGGTTCGATAAACCCTCTGCGAGGCTCTTAAGTGTGAATTGCAGAGTAAACACGTAGATGTAGCTGTAGATGTAGATGGCAAAATGGTGCTCCCCAGAACCCGCTCAAAGGCAACTGTGGTGCAAATGGTTCAAATGGTTCTGAGCACTATGGGACTTAACATCAGTCCCCTAGAACATAGAACTACTTAAACGTAACTAACCTAAGGACATCACACACATCCATGCCTGAGGAACGATTCGAACCTGCGACCGTAGCGGTCGCGCGGTTCCAGACTGAAGCGCCTAGAACCGTTCGGGCACACAGGCCGGTAACTGTGGTGCACCACGGACTACAGATGACAGGGGTGAACGACGGCTGCGCAACTGAATACGGCGAATAGACGTGCAATTGTTGAGCAGCTGACCGCCCAGATGAACCACGGGGTTACCAACAGTGTCTTCACAACGACCGTTCAGCTAACACTGCTGCGAAAGGGCCTCCGCAGCAGGTGCCTAGTTCGTGTACCCATGCTGATTGCTGTTCATTTGCACGCCAATACCGGAACCTGACGTCCACTGAGTGTCGACAGATGGTATTTACGGATGAAGCACATTTTATGCTCCACTGGCGTTTTATGCTCCACTGGTGTGTACAGCCCTGCAAAATCTTCAGAAGGGTTCAGGCCGGAGGAGGGACCTTTATGATCTGGGGAATGTTTTCCTACCATCCCTTGAGTGATCTCGTCATTCTGGAAGGCATAATGGATCAACACAAGTACGCATTCATCCCTGGGGACCATGTTCATCCCAAAATGCAGTTTTTTTTCTTCGGCACGGTGGCATCTAGCAGCAAGTCTGTGTAATGCGTAACACAGCTCACAATGTACTTGCGTGGTTCGAACAGTATCGGGATGAGCATACCATACCACCCCAGCCACCAAACTCGTCAGATTTAATCCCAATCGAGAATATGTGGTACCACGTCGATTGGGCTATTTATAACATGAATCCATGGCGATAACTTCCACAAGCTCACTGATGACTTTGCGCTGAAAAAGGCGGTTATTCAGGGTTTTGATAGGTGGTCGCATTAATATGACTGGACAGTGTATCGTTCTCAGACGTTCGTAAAGCTGCCAGATGTATTACCTCTAGATCAAGCTGGCATAAAATGATAGGTAAGGAATGACGAGGTTCTGCACAGAATCGGAGAGGAAAGGAATATGTGGAAAACACTCATAAAGAGAAAGAACAGGATGATAGGACATCTGTCAAGACATGGGGGAATGACTTCTACGGTACTAGAGGGAGCTGTAGAGGGCAAAAATTGTAGAGGAAGACAGAGATTGGAACACATCCAGAAAATAATTGAGGACGTAGGTTGCAAGTGCTACTCTGAGATGAAGAGGTTAGCATAGGAGAGGAATTCGTGGCGGGCCGCGTCAAACCAGTCAGAAGACTAACGACCCAAAAAAAGTGATAGTTAATAAGATCTGAGAACTACATCTACGTCTACATGACCAATCCTCAGTTCACACTTACCTACGTGGGGTAGTGTTCCTAGCACCACCTTCAAGCTCTTTCTCTACTGCTTCACTTTTGGACAGTGCGCCGGAAAAACGAACACTTAAATCCGAGCTCTGATTTCTCTTATTTTATTATAACGCTCATTTCATCTCATGTAGGGGGTAGTTAACAAAAAAACAAAATGTGTATTATTCATTTCAAAACTTTTAGTTAGACACAAAAGTGCAGAAAAGAGTGATATGTATATTAGCTTCAGTATCAAAATCAAGTAAAGAATAAAGGTAATGTACAACGGAAATCTACATAAAAATTAAAAAGGGCGAGAAAATCATCAGTAATAGCTTCATGTCCATCACGAAAGTACACATCACTGAGCTGAATTGGTCGTTTTAATTTTCGCAGAATTTACAAAATTTATTTTCTCTCACTGAAGTGCAAACAAATAAATCATCACCGGATCGACTAACTGTATCTTTCCAGGATACTGCTAGGCGTATACCTCACCATCAGGAAGCCATATATGAGACAATGTTCCGAATTATCAACCCAAACCAGATTCATGGTGCTGAATATTTGGAACTGGTGTAGGTGAGCATTCTCGAGATATTGTAAAATAGGGCTCACATTCCTTTCAGTGTCTGTGCCTAATGGGAAACTTATACTGTCCTAAGAAACATTAAAGCTTATTAATCTGAAATACTGTCTTCTGATTTTGTCATTTAAGATTCATTTCCTGTGAATATTAGCTTCCTCTTGTGAGTTACAGCACTTATGAAATTCTTGCATAAAACAGACCAACTACTGGTGCTTTTGTTTTTAGATCTCTCCATTGGCAGAACAATTTTAATAGAGAGGTACCACTGGATTCTCGAAACAGTATCATCCGCACAATATCCGAGATATCAAAGGTAGCGAAAAGCGACAACTATCGAATAATGAGCTTAATATCTCATGCATCTAAGATCCGGAAGGGAATGATATAATGAAGAATAGAGAAGAAAACTGTGGATCTGTTAGACAATGACTGGTTTGTCTTTAGAAAAGGTAAAGACACCAAGGAGGCATTTCTGACGTTGCACTTAATAATGGAGGTAAGATTTAGGGACCATTAAGACCCTTTGATAGAATCTGTCACCTAGAAGAAGCGTTCGACGACATACATACAATGGTGCCAGTTGTTTTAAATTTTCAGAAAAAAAAACGTACAAGGGAAATCGTGTAATGTACCATATGTACATGAACCAAGAGGATAATATAAAAATGGATCATTAAGACTGAAGTGGTCAGAGCCAAAAGTGTCTAAGACAGGTATACATCCCCTGAACTTCAACATGAAACAAAGGATTTTTCAGTCTGAACACAGGAAAAGCGAAGACGGAAAGAAACGAAAGGTTCAGGTGTAGAATTACAATTCACGCAATAGGGATATCATTGGTAAGTTTCATTGGTGACACTATTAGGCTGAGTGAGGAAAAGTGTAAGGACATCCACATTGGCACAAAAAGAAATCCGTTAAATTTCGATTACACGAGAAATAACACAGTGTTAAAAATTGTGAATTCGACTAAATAAGTAGAGATTACAATTACGAACGACTTAAGTTGGAACAATCACATAGATAATGTTGTGGGGAAATGAAATCAAAGACTACCTCTTACGGGCAGAACACTAAGAAGATGCAACATGTTCACCAAATAGACTGTCTAAACTACGCTTGTTCGTCCTCTGCTAGAGTACTGCTGTGTTGTATAGGACCCTTACCAGATGGGATTGATGAAGGACATCTAAAAGTTCAAAGAAGCGCAGCTCGTTTTGTATTATCGCGAAATAGGGGAGAGACTGTTGTGGATTTGCAAAAAGGGTTGCGATGGTAATCATTAAAACAAAGGCGTTTTTCGTTGCTGCGAGACCTTTCCACGAAATTTCAACCGCCAACTTCATCCTCTGACTGAGAAAATGTTTTATTGTCACCAAGCTACATAGGGATAAATGATCATCAAAATAAAATGAGAGAAATCAGAGCTCGTACAGAAGGGTTTAAGTGTTAGTTTTTTCCACGCGCTATTACAGAGTGGAACGGTATAGAAATAGTTTGAAGGTGTTTTGAAGAACACTCTGCCACGCAATCAAGTGCGAACTGCATAATAATCATGTAGATGTAGATGCAGATGCAATGAGAGCAACGAAGAATTACAGGAACTGAGCACATAATATGCTCCGAGAAAGGCGAAAGTAATGAGGAGCAGGAGAAATAAGGTCAGTGAAAAACTTTAGATCACAATTGGGGACGACACAGCGATGTGAAAGAGTTCTGCTACCTCGCAAGCAAAATATCGCGTAACGGACGAAGCATCGAAGATGTGACAAAGAGACTAACATGGGTAAAGAGGCCATTCCCGGTCAAAAGAAGTCTAATGCAAGGTGTTTCTAAAATGAGTATAAAAAATGAGAAGGCTGTTAGAGTGGGTCATAACAAGCAAGTATCGCGTAGCAGTCCATGTCGGCATCCTTTAATGTTCAGCACTAGGCACCATTGAACAGCGTCGTGCGCTGCCGGGAAGATAGGCATACAACCTGCCGTCGGAGTCGACACGGTAGCAGCACTGTGGGGCAAGGTTTTCATTTTCTTTGTGACTTCAAGGTAAAAGAGAGGTGTGGTTGACGTTTCATATCCTTTATTTGCAAAGTTACAAAAACTGCACGAAATTACGGCCTCCTGCTGGAATGCACATCGTGCAACAACGCCTGAGTGATTGTCGCACCCTTTCAAACAACGCTTGCAAAGTGGGAACTGCGTAAGAGGCTGCCGTAATTCGCGCTGTGAGCTCTCCGTCAGCCTCGATAGCTGTTTCGTAAACAACAGATCAGAGGGGCCCCACCGGCTCACCACGCCCTCTCCAGGTCGCACCATACGTCTCAACTGAATTGTTTCGCGCCCCATGACTGAGGTGCCGCAGACGCACCATCATATTGGTATCATATGCGCTAACTCTGCAAATGTTTACCTTAAGAAGATTAAGTATCTGTTTGCATTTAGTCGTCGGCGGAGCATGTATGGACCAATCGGAATAATTCCTAACGGACTAGGCCGAACAGTGAAGCGAAGCACTTTTGGTGACATCGAACAGACAGCGTGCGAATTTTCCACTTGCCCACATTTGTTAGCTGTTGCTGTTTAACCCGGCTCTTCTTGTAAAGGATGCCTCATCAGTAAAAGAGTACAAAGCGCAAGAATTAAGACTGAATGGCACAATTCTGCAAAAACCACTTTCAGAAGTCTACGCGACACGGAAAATCGTCTGGGTTAAAGGTTTGTACTTTCTGAGGACGGTAAGGGTGCTTGTCATCTCCATTCCACACACGCTGGACCATGGAACAGCTTACACACATTTCTCGAGCGATCCTTCGTGAGTTTGTTGAGAGCGTGTTTTGCAGCAGTGCTAATGCTTCCTCTTCCTCTATACGGTAAGCAATACGCTCTATACCTTAAGGACCATGAGCACTTGTTTACCTCTGCTGCTGTGGAACACATCTCTTCTACTGAATAAGTACCCATAGCTCTCAAGTTATGCATTAGAGAGACCGTACATACTGGACATTTTTCTTGTTTTGATCCTACTACCTCTTACAAAAGAATAGAAATCATAGAGCTTACAGCAGACAAGCGAGCTGCAAAATATAGAAATTACTCGTCTTCTTTTATTTTGGTCCGTATTTCCACCTCTGAAAATTTGCTACCATACATTCTTAGCAACAAAGGTATCAGCACTAGGCATCATAACAATTTTGCCTTACAACTTTCGACTCTATCGTTCCCGAGCCGGGCTCACTTCTCTCAAGTGACGCGTTTACCCATCAACCTTGAAAGTTTGTAACATCATCGCGGAGTCGACCTGTATAAATTCATGGGTCCAAACTTTGTATATGAGAGTGTAGTTCAATACAGCAAAAACTTAGTACTAGCTTAATGGCCGCTGCTTCGCTCGCGTAGACTGTACGGTATAGTCTGCACAGATTTTTTTTTTATTTTTCTTAAATCCAATTTGTATGTTCTTACACCCATTGGTCATTTATAAATCTACACGCTATAAAACTGTTAGTGATCCATTAAATGGCTGCCAGTCTTTGCATAATCAAAATGTTTCAACAAGTTTAAATTCATATACACAGTTAAAAAAAGAAAGAGACAAGTAGGATAAGTGGTTCTGTAGTTATAATCGTCAGTCGTACATCCGGTACCGAATTCTTTCAAACGGATATTTCTGTATATGGAATCGCCTTTAGACGTGGCATTCACAGGTGTTTCAGAAGTGATGGTCAATATTCAGCGATGTGATAGGAATGATCATTCGAAACAAAAAAGTGAAGTAAACATGGGCTCTAAAAAGCATACCTTAAGAGCTATGAGCAATTCTTGATCTTCGATACTATGAAGAAATCTCTTCTTCTGCAAGCTTTTTGCTTTCCATATTTTTGGAAGTGGTGGTATGGATCAAAAGAAGAAAAAATGTCCAGTAAACATGTGCTGTAAAATGCATACCTTGAAAGTTATGAGCACTTGTTCATGAAAAGAGTTGTGTTTCAAAGTAGCGAAGATGAACAAGTGCTCATAGCTCCTATAGTTGCATTTTAGAGTACATGCTGACTGGACATTTATTTTTTGTTTTGGTCCATACTACCACGTCCAGAAATACGGGAAGCAAAGAGCTTGCAGTAGAAGAAATTTTTTCACAGTATCGAAGATCGCGAATTGTTGATAGCTCTTAAGGCATGCGGTTTAGAGTCCATATTTACTTGACTTATTTGTTTCGAACGATCATTCCTGTCGTATCCCTGAATATTGACCATCGCTTCTGAAACAACTTGTATTTCGTCACCAGTAATGATCAATTTACATAGTAATTACGACGAAAATAATTTTATAGATGCATGTTAGGGTCACTGAAAAAAATTTGTATTAGAGATCTGTTTCTTTTTCTATGCAATTCTGACAAAGCTGATTTGTCGTGATGTCTTTTCAATAGCTTTCTTTGATTTAATTCACGATCTGTAACATCTAATTTTTTCACACTAATGAAGGTCTCACGCCAACGACCTTCCCGCAGTGGTAACAGGGGTTCGCGTCAGATCACCGAAGTTAAGCGCTGTCGGGCTGGGCTAGCACTTGGATGGGTGACCATCCGGTCTGCCGAGCGCTGTTGGCAAGTGGGGTGCACTCAGCCCTTGTGGGGCAAACTGAGAAGCTACCTGGCTGAGCAGTAGCGGCTCCGGTCTCGGAAACTGACACACGGCCGGGAGGAGTTCAGTTTTCCAGTTCAGTTTTTAATGAAGGTCTTAGAAACATCGTCTTTTTCAAATGTACTTCTGGCCAAAAAGCGATTCTGCTTTCATAATGAAATATTCTCATAAAACTTTTAACCCCTATTTAACTTCGTTAGGGTTTGAATTTCCTAAAACACTGAAATACGTAGTTTTTATGTATGTGGTGTCTGATCTTTCGAACCTGGGCGCAAATCCCGGTTCAGCACAAATTTTCAACTTTCCCCATTGATTTAAATCAATGCCCACTGGCAGCTAATGTCATTTATTCCTTTGTGTCTTGACGTATTCTTTTTTTTACTTCTAACAGAGAAGTCAAATACAAATTGTCATAATATTTACTATCAAAAACAGTCCTGATCCCAAATTAATTATTCCGGTGACCAGTTTCGACCACAACTGTGGTCATCTTCAGACCAATCAATAAGAACCTCCTTCTGGTGGTAAATCACCGGAATAAATAATTTGTGATCAAGACTGTTTTTGATAGTAAATATTAGGGATAACACTCATCACTGGTTGCTCCCACAATGTATTCAAAAGTAACAAATTTTCATGATTTAACTTTACAAATGCTTTCATAATGAAATATTTCCGTAAAAAATTTCATCCACTACGTCAACTACTTAGGGATTGAGTTTCTAAAAGCACTGAAACATGTTTTTTTTATTATTCATAAATGAATAGTCAAGTACCATTTTTCATAGATGTGGTTTTAAAAATGTGTTAGTAGTTCTTTAGTAACGATTTATTTTTAAAAAATTCAGGCACTATTTCACCCACTACTTCATCCCCATAGGGATTTAATTTCCAAACACTGAAACATATTTTTTTTTCTGACTGAGAACCAAATACCAGTTTTCGAGTTTCTAGCTGCAAAGTTTGCTTTAATAGCTACATGTTTTCGAAAAAACTGCAGATAACGAGAATATAGTTTTCCCGGGCTCGGTGCAGCATAAAAGTACTGTTGAGGCGTGTTGGCAGCTCCGGTAGGTTTGTTGGTAGGGGAGGTGTAAACATTGAATCTTTTACGCAATCCCCACACAAAAATCGCACCGGATTAGGTCGGGATAGCGTGGAAGCCATGACATCAATAGCTGATCGTCAACCTTACCACGACCGATCCTTCGTTTGCGCAATTTTCTGTGCAGGAATTCACGAACATTATGATAAAAGTGCGGTGGAGCATCCTTCTGTTGGTATATGAAATCCGCACTGTCCGTGTCCAGCTGCAGCACGAGCAAATTTTCAGCGTGTCCAAATACCCATGCCCTGTAAATGTCTTTTTGCAGAAGAAAAAGGCACAGTAAATTTTAAAACGTGAGACTGCACAGAACACATAATCTTCTGGTGAATCTCGAATGTGTTGCACGATAGCGTCGTGATTCTCTGTTCCCCACATTCGAACATTGTCCTTGTTCACTGTGCCATTCACAAAAAATGTTACTTCATCACTGAAGATGAGTATCCCACAAAAGCCATAAGCTGCTGCACCTGTGCCGACATTCCAGAACGTCTGTCTTTGTTAACAGGTGTCAGCAGTTGCGACCGGTAAGGCTTCACCTTCAGTTGTTTCGTTAAGATCTTCCAAATTATCGATTGCTGTGTGTTCAGCGCTCTGCTTGCTCTGTTGGTCGACTTCTGTGGGCCGTGTGCGATATTTTTTTTTTTTTTTCTTTATTGTGATTTCATTCCCCTGCCCCATATGGGCAGGGGAGGGCTGTCAGCAGCACAATCCGCCGCTCTTCAGCCGAGTGACATGACAACGAAAACAAGAATAAAATAATACATACATAAGGAGGTAAAAAAGGGGAACATAAAACAGAGTAAGGGGAGAAAATGGAGGTAAAAATACACTGATATGTAGACGTTCATAGGGGACAGTTAAAAAAGTCACCAGAAAGTTAAAAAACACGGTTGGCGATTCTTAAAACACAGAGAAGACACTGGATGCGCATGCACAGGTTAAAAGTTGGCCACAGTATTAAAAACACTCCGAAACAACACACTTAAAACCCACTTGGAGCACACACGACGAAGAATAAAACTACCAGGTGGGACCTGCCGAGGGAAAGGTCAGAGAGGATGGAAAAGGAGGGGAGAGCATGGGGCAGCTGGGGAAGCAGCGGGATGAAGAGAGGAGGGGCAACCGTGGGTTCACGAAGAAGCGGGAGACGCATGGGGCGGGAGAGGAAAAGGGAAGACAGGGCAGGAGGGAGCGCAGAGACACTGAAAGAAGGCACAAGAGATGGAGGGGGGAGTAGGAGGGGAAATCCGCTCAGAAGGAGGGAGGGGGAGGAGAGGGAGCCCTGAGGAGGAGGCAGGAAGAGGGGGTTAGAGTTGGTAGGAAGGGTAGATGTCAGGGCGAAGCTCATCATCCGGGAGTGGTAGACGGTGGAAGTTGTGTTGGGAAAGGAGATGGAGGGTGTGGAGATGGAGAGAGGGAGGGACACAACGGTAAAGGCGCGGCAACTGGTTGGGAGTGGAGAGGAAGGGAGACACCAGGGGGTGAGGGGGATCAAGGCGGCGGACAATATACAGTGTGCGGATGTGTTCAAGGAAACCGTGTGCGATACTAGCTTGCACGTGATCAACCTTTCTCTCCCACACTGCAGGGTGAACCGTTGATTTTCCTTGCGGAGGAATCCTGAAGCTTTAAATTGCCAAATGGAGCAGGCAGTTGGTGGATCTTTGTTAAACTTCGTCCTGGAAATGTCGCTGCACTCTTATGGCAGACTACACTGAATGCACTTCAAGTACAGCTTACGCTTTCTCAGCGTCCGTCGCCATCTTGCGTAACTTCTCACTGCTGCTCTCTCGTGGCAGAAATTTGAAATGCGGCTGCTACAATACAAAATTTTTTTATCTTTCTATATGAGCGTTAGGTATCTGTGAAAACATGTCCGTTAATGTAGCTATGAAATCGTTTCAATAATTTGTGATGACCTTGTTCATTTGCATGTAATCAGAATTTATGACAAGGACATGGAGCGTACAAGCTCTCAGTGTTACAGTCCAGCGGTCGGATACCGGGTTATTTTCTGAAAGTATTTACACAGCCACAGGGCTTCGAATAAATGACTTTGCAGATGTGAGAAGATTAATCCCATCTAATGGGTCAATGGGAGCCTGGCGATTGTTATTTAGATTCATTGGCAGTGTAGCAGAGTAGATGATTAATCTGGGATCGCCAATAAACGTTTCCGATTAACCTGAGGAGCATTATGTCGCGTAATTTGCCTCGTGCACCGTACATCACCAAGAATGGGTGGATTTTTGCCGCGGCCCTGACTGGATCTTAGTGCAACAATAAGACAGCTACAAAGAACGCATGTAAGGAGAGCTTCCCGTGCTCTGCAGAATCGGCAAGGTAAGGTACGTGTGGAAAGACACAGACTGGAGGAAGGGACAGAATAAAAAGACGTAATTATGTTAGTAAATAACCCCTATGAGTACGAAGGGGGAGGACAAAAAATGGAGGAGAAAAGAGAAACTACAGTGCACCAGTGCAAACTACAGCCGGCCGCGGTGGTCTAGCGGTTCTAGGCGCGCAGTCCGGAACCGCGCGACTGCTACGGTCGCAGGTTCGAATCCTGCCTCGGGCATGGATGTGTGTGATGTCCTTAGGTTAGTTAGGTTTAAGTAGTTCTAAGTTCTAGGGGACTGATGACCACAGATGTTAAGTCCCATAGTGCTCAGAGCCATTTTTGCAAACTACAAAAAATGGGCGTCAGTATTGTACAGCTATGGGTACTACCAGGTACAAAGCATGAACGTGTATACTGGACGTTCGGATTTACCCTGGTTGGTCTCCTTATCCTTACTCGTTTGCAGCAAAACGGTTATTTTGACACCAGCCAGTGATGCAAGTATCGATAGTAAGAACTGCAGTACTGTTTTTCATTCCCAGTATAACCTAGAAAACTGGATCCCCCGGTTCAACATCTCGCACATAACTTTAGTCCCCGGAAATACTGCTCAATTTGGACAGCGTGCTCCAATGCACTGACTCCTATCGTTCGGTCATTGATTTCATGGCCTCTCGAAGATCGCAACGGCCTTGGCTGCAGGTATGCGGAGTCATGCCACCTCAATCTATTTAAACGAGTACAGACACGTGGGCAGTTCTATTAAAATTCCTAGACCTCATCGCGCAGTTATTACACTGGCAGATTCAATTTTCTTACAGCAGACTGGGACGAATAGCAGATGCCGTTGAGAGGAACGTATAAAAAAAGTGGTTTCTTTATGTCGCTGGCAGTTATGCGCTGAAAATGCAGAATTGCAGTGACTGTTAATACTTTCATATCGATGATGATGCAGTATACGATGAAGAGGGTTAGGACTGACAGCCAGTCTATAGTTGACACGCACAGATATTCAATGTGTTATATATAAAGGCTTAGAATTACGGAACGACTGAGCGTGCATGCATAAACCAGACATTCAGGTCTTCAACTCACACACAGACAACTTTAAAACGATTCTGAAGAGGGTATTTGCGACAGGTTGAAGATTTGTTCCGGATCTGTAACATGTCGATCATATTGTCTTTAGGAAGAGTCAGTTTTGCCGTTGCGCTTGGTAACGGAGGCAACAGTTAAGAAAACTCAAGACATTTTTATAGGATTTGCCGCCATAGTACAAGCGCTCGAACGTGGAAAATGGGCCCAGATGTTCAAAATTCTTAGAGGAATATGTACAGGCTATAGGAAAGGTCAAGTAACGCATTGTGTGAAAGAACCAAGAGAGTAAAATAAGACTGGAAGACCAAGACAGAAGTGCTCGGAATAGAAAGCATCTAGGACATGTATTCAGTTTTTCTCCCCTACTGTTCAACCTGTAGATCGGAAAAGCAAGGATGGAGACAAAAGAAAGGTTTAAGAGCAGTATTAAAATTCGGTGTGAAAGGGTATCAATGATAACATTCACTGATGACATTTCTATTCTCAGAGAAAGTAAGGAAGAATTACAGGACATATTTAATGGAATGAACAGTGCAATGAGCATGGAACATGGTCTGAGAGTAAACCAAAGAAATGCGAAAGTAATGAGGAGTAGCACAAATAGGATCCGCATAACATCAAGAGAACACATGACCGGCAAAGCAAGGAGGACATACAATGAGAGAATTTCTGGTCGAAATAAATCTACTAGCGTTAAATATACGCCTTAATTAGAAAAAGAAATGTCTCAGAACGTAATAGATGGTTATAATTACAGTGCAGCTGCTCACAGAGGCTCAGTCTGAGCTGTAATTACGGTATGGCAGCTGACCTTAGCAGATATGCTACTGCGTTAATGGGGAACCAATTTACGCTGGAAAAAAAATTAGTTCCGATTTTGCCCACCAAGTGCAAATCTGGCGCTGTACAGCTTCTCGTCGACGTTTCCGGCGTTCATATTGAACAAGTTGTGTAAGCGGTAGTTAATAATAAAATCAACATTGTGTCATTCTCACTTGTTTGAACTATTCTGCCCACATCCTGTTCCTAATCCGCTACATATGGAAACATTTCCATTCGTCTTTCTTGCATTCACAGCACCAGATTTGCACCTGGCGGGAAAAATTGGAACTAATTTGTTTCCAGCATATATAAGTTCTGCGTTAAAGCATTAGAATATCTACCAGGCCGCGCAGTGATACGTTTATGAGAGTCACACTGGGCCCCTGTGAGTAGCTGCACTTTAATTATACAACCACCTGGAATATTTGAGGCATAGAGTTGTATGCAAGTGGGTCACTGACAGTGGGAAAATAGGAAAAGAACAGAAATGAGACGTTTGTGATACGATGCTATAGAAGGATTTGGAAAATTAGGTGGTATGGTAAGATAAGAAATGAGGGAGATTTTCGTGAGCAGTGAAAACACTGATATGAGAAGGGGGCCAGATGACAGGACATGTGAAAGGCATAACGGAGTAACTTCCATGATACTAGAGAGGGCTGTGGTGAGTACAAAATGCAGGCAAAGGCACAGATTAGCACTTTATGAAGACGCTGGATGCATGTTCTACTCTGAGATAATATTAAGAGGTTGAGACATGAAGGGGACTCGTGGCAGGCCACACCAGACGGTTCATAATAGTGACCAAAAAAAGTACTCATGCCTTATCTGTCACTAGAAGTGAGCTACTAGTAACACAGTCTGAACCCACCTAAAACATGGACTTAAAGCTTTAACTTGTCGCAGACTAAACTTGGTTTCTTCAGAAAAAGTTGGGGGTACGGCAGAAGTAGGTGGAGGAACAAGCTGAGAGTACCCATGTCCGGTAACCTCATCCAGTAAAGTTATAGAGAATCTAAAACATGGAGATCAGAGTATGGTACGTTACTGGAGCAGCAATTATCACCGCATTCAACACAGGATATTGCTGTATCAACCGAGATCTACGATTATCAATACAGGGAAGCGCCTCAACTTATTACTGGACTGTCTAGTGATGGGGATAGTAATAAGTGTTGCTCTGGTAAGTACTGGTCCCTAAAAGCAGATGCATACTGTAGTGTAAAAAAGATTTCTAAAGCTACGTGCAGTCCACATTACTGCATATCTGCCATTAATTCGCTCATATCCAATTAATTAAATATTTTTTACTTCTGAGTTTCTTCGGACGTTGCGTAGATATTCTTCGCGATAAATAATTACCAGTCCAGGTGCCCTATTTTGGATATTTATGAGTGCAAAATTGCAGGACTTACACTCAAAAGGTACTGAAAGGCACAACAACTTGTAGCCTGCCCTCTCCTCGTGCTAACGGGGGTATTGCCTTGTGACGTATTTTCTCCGGGACGCTTAAAGCATTGAAGAAGCATCATTATCTCTGACCGCCAAGTCACCGTCCATAGCTCACGCAAATTGTTCCGTAGTAGAACCAATGTGTACACACAGTGCATGACGACTCTTCAGATGTACGACGACTGAACTGAGGTCAGGTAACTGAGGTGGCATGGAAACATCAACATTTGTTCCTCAAAGTAAATTGGTAGTGTGATGGGATGCGACAGTATACTGTCTTGCTGGAACTGGTGCCCGACTGCAGATACGCAAGGGTGTCCCATCTATGTCGACCACCATAAATAACTGTTTGTCCAGATGCAAATTACAAAATATTTCAAGCAAATGTTCTTTAGCCGTCAGTGGGACATCAATCAGCATGATTGCCTTCGTTGTAGTTTTGATTTTTTCATAGATATGAACAGTGGTATGACTTTTTTAAATAGTACCCTGAATTTTTATTCGGTAGTTCATTTCCTCTCCTAAAGACGTATTAGAAAATTTATCACAGTGTACCATTCACTGAAACAAAAAGTTATTAATTACATAACGCTACACTGACTTTTAGCCTGGGATTACAAACTCACCCATTAGCTGGAGTTGTCAGAAAACCAAGTAAAATCATAACACAAAATTGACTTTTACTCTCCTACACCACTGCCCAGGAGTAGATCATTCAAAGGTGTTCAGAGTGGTGACCCTGGTCACCGATACACTGGTGCACTCTTTGAATGAAAGAATTTCTTACTGCTTCCAGTGTTGCCTGCTGAAGAGAATTGCAAGCAAGCACGATACATTCCTGCATGTCCTCTGCAGTTGTTGGAATCCCCAAAGAAAAATGCCCAGAGGATTTAAATCAGGAGACCTAGCAGCCAAGTAACTGTTACTCCTCGACCAATCCATCAGGCAGGAAACCTTCGGTTCAGAACACGACGTGCACGCAAGGCATTATGTGCAGGACATCCATAGTGCTGATACCACATAAGAATTCTGGTTCTTAGCGGCAGTTGATCCAGAAGAGGAGGAAGAATTCGTCTGAGGAAGTTAGCACACGCTGTGCCGTTTAGACTACTATCGATGAAATAAGGGCGAATAATTGTAGTATCAAGCATCCCACAGCAGACCTTAACCCTCCACTGACGCTGATGTTTCACCTGTCTAAGCCATCGTGGGTTGTCGCTGGACCAATAATGCATGTTCCTTGTATTTACCTGTCCTTTGTTTGAGAAGGAACATTCATCGGTAAGTAGAACACTGGAGAAAAAGTTCGGGTTGGCGAGGATTTTTGCTGCTGTGCCCACTGACACAACTGTACACGATTCTGGAAATCATTCCCATGGAATTCTTGATGTAGGTGTACAGGATAAGCTTGGAACCGGTGACGTGTAAGAATACGATGTACACTGGTTTTAGGAATGCCAATCTCGTGTTCAAGCTGTCATGTGCTCACATGTGGATTCATAGCAACGGAAGCGACAACAGTAACTTCGGGAGCTTCGTCTGTGCGAATGCTGCGACGATTGCGTTGTCGTGGGTTGAAACTTCCCGTTTCCTGAAGCGTCGCATCAAGTCGATAAAACGTCCGTCGGAAAGGTGGGTTCTGTCAAGATATCGCTCTCTTTACAGCTCCGCTGCCTGCGTAGCATTTCGCCTACCTTCAACAGTAACAACAACAACAATAAAAGAAACGTTATGAGGATGCAGTTTGTAGGTAGGACAACCTTTACTGTAGAGTAGGCATACGCCTACTGTTCTGCTAACTTACATTCCCCATATATGTGTAGCGTTTCTACCCTCTCTTTGTTGGTGTACGTTCTACTCAAACAACTCTTCAACTGATGATGTTTGACGAAGTGACGGGTGTGCATTCTTCTTATATTTATGTTTTTCCTCTATCAACATCAGCACGTGGATGTGTTCCATTACCCCGAGTACCTGCACTAAGCGTTGGGAGCGTCAACGTTCTGAGGTGTGGGGTTGATCTGTTATTCTGCGCAACGGATTAATCTGAGATGTACCCTTTACCCTGTGGCTCCTGCAAGATGCAATTTCCACCCCACACTGCTACAGAAGTCAGACAGACACCCCTAACGTTCTAAAGAGAAATGCCTGAAAAACTTTCAGCAATAAATATCTTCTGGAGTCGTCCGCTGTAAGGAAACGACACAAAAATTCACAAAATTTCTTACGTAACTAGTGGGATACTTGGGTACTGGAGTAGTGCTAGTTAGTGTAAGAAAAACATGAAACTAATGAAGGTTATTATTAATTTTGTAAAAATTCTGAGAATTCACAATGGCACTTTTAGTTATGAATTGAACAAGTTATATCCTGGTTGTTTTTGGAATGTGAAGTTACCTCTGAAGGATAGGATTCGCTAATGAAATTTCTATACAAAGTTTAAGATGGTTGTCGACTTGGTAGAATGGCTGAGAGGCGCGCCTACTTAACTTGAATAATTATCCTTTAGAATGTTGCTAGGCATGGTTGAGGCTGTCATGTGTGAAATGCAGTGAAGGGTACTGTTGTGGAGGAAATATGGGGCTCGCAATAGCTGTGGCGCACAATACCGTAAGCTGCGATGACTGCTGTCTATGCTGCTCGTTGCTGACAAATAAGATAACTCTCGTTCTATCTGGATTGACCTTCGCCAATCAAACTCTCCCTGTGCCTTGATGAAGTCAAGGATTCCTATTCACCCCTAGTCTAACTACTGGCGTTGTACACCGGTCAGATAACCAGTCCAATATGATGCCACTCAAAATTCGCTCGCAGGCGTTTAACTGTAACTCTGTCCATTCACACAGCACAATAAGTGTGTCGGCCAACACAGTGAACAACACTTAATCGCAAGGACTCAATATAGAGTAGCACTTTGATTTGCTCTCGACAGAGGTGCTCTCCCAGTGAAGTACTGAGGAGAGACTTGTTCCTCGCTCCAAGAGCGACAACGGAATGGCGCCTCTCCATGCCAGACGTGAAGGGGTATACCTTTTGGTCTCTTCCATTATTCCTTCAGCTCAAGGCTTCAGAAATATCGTCTGCCAATCAGCATTGCTCTTCTAAAACGGGGGAATGACGTTTCGTTTAAGGCGACCAATCCGGAAACCTGTAGCATTGGCGTTTGGCGTTTGCTGTCTCCCTGTGAAAATCTCTGAAACTTGCGTGCTATGTGTAAAGAATGTGTAGGCTGGCCACTCCCACACAATGTAGCAGAATTTGCTTTTAAGCCGAACATGGGGTCATTCCCCCTTTTCACTCAGGCCCACGCTTACTGCTACACGGGTGGTCACCGGCCGACATACGCTGGGTCGTCCTCTGAAGGGACTGACGTCCCGTTGTGCGGTTTCTCTCCCGAACTAAAGGTTTCTGTGACCGTCGTGGTTGGAATGTATGTGTGTATGCCAGCCTCGAGTATTTCAACCACCGTGCGATTAGTTGTTAATTGCATATCGTTTACATGAATTCATACAACATTGACTTTATCTTATCGAGTTTGGGTTCGAATGAATCATCTTGATGTGTGGAATATGATTGTGAGGGCGGAATATGTAAGCAATGAAGGTCAGGAGACCACAATGTCTTACATACCTCCCTCCTTCTGACAAAATTTTTGTCTGGGGTTTGTCAATGCTGAGGAAAACATTGACAAAGTTAGGCAAAATTTGTTGTTTTAGATTTTTCCAATAAACTTTTCTCAGCCATTCTTAACAATTTTTGTAATGATTTCTTTATAGCTATTGTTTCTATTTTTTTAATTCTACAATTTGTGTTTTGTTGTTAGGCAAATATGGGATTTACAAAGTTTGTTATTCTTTGTCATTGCCAGTATGTGTCTCTGTTTTTCTTTTTCATTTCCATAAATTTGTTTTTACAATATTAACTTTTCTAAACTCGTAAGTGTTCAGCGTATCATGTTTTAGTGTGGTTATGTCTTTTCTTTAGTTAAGCTTGAGTAAATGTTCGCAAAAGCTCTGTTGTGTTACTTTATTTTATTCATTTAGGCATTATCTTTTTCTTTATGTGTCTTTTTTTTGTGAGAATGAAGAAGAGTTTCCTCTTAATTCTATCCTCGTTATTAATTTGTGAGATTATATTACTATACTAACTAAGTTTCTTTTCAAAAGGTTTAAGGTATCTATAAATTGTGGATTTTGCATACTTAATAAAAAGAATTACTTTTAAAAGAAAGGAGAAAGGTACTTTCACAAATATATCATTTTCTTAACTCTACATTTGTGTTTTATGATTTTTTATTTTTTATTTCTTTATTTTTCGGCTGCGTCAAATCTGTGCGTGATGATACCCACTGAAATGCTGGAAGGCGTCGACTCATTTGTATGGGTGTCACAAATCATGAGAGATGCACTCTAGCATGCGATGCCGGGTCTTACTTGTTGACATTGTCATCGTGGAGTGGTACTTTTAACCGATGATGATGACTGTGGTTTACTGCATAAACAGTGATGTCTTGGTACCCCTTTGCTGTCACACCTGGGACAGTGTGGCAGTTCGATGATCATAGCTGACTACCGACGATCGTCACCCAATATTGTGCTGTGACGTCTTGGTACTTCACACCTGGTTCGGTATGGCAATGTGATGATGTGGTAGGGAGAATACTGTTCATTTTGCTGAATCTATTTCTAGATATTGTTGGATGGTACTACATAATATCCTGTTTGCCGTTCCCTTGTATTTGTTTGACGATTTAAGGTTTATTTTTTGGAGAGGTGGTTGTAGTAGTTGCTGTGCCTCAAAGTTCATGGAAAGACGTTTGTAGCAATTTGCTTTGTAGGATAGGAAAGAAAGGTATCTTGCTGTCTTCTGCCCTTCTTCATCTTGCATCTTCCGTTCTTCTCTTCTTTCTTGCATTCTTCTGTTCTTCTTGGGCTAGGAATATGTGAATTTTAGTGTAGGAGTGATTTAAGATTTGCAGGATCTGGCTGCCTTTCCAACTGTTACTTGATGAGTTAGTAGATCTTAGCAATTTTTTGTACCTTCATTGTCTTCTCGTCATATTGTGATTCTCCCCACATTCTTCTGTTGAGTAGCAGTGTCGTGACATATGAAATGTCCATGCTGCACGTTGTCCTCCTGAAGTCGAACCTGGTTGCAACGTGCATTTCCAGTGTGCCGTTGGTTTTCATGTTGTTGTTATTGCCCTAAGTGCTTCCTCAGCATGTCTGTACCTTCTCTGTCGCTATCTCGAATCATCTGGTGTTAAGAGAGCTGGTGACTGGTGTTGGTGGCGATGTCCCTCTGATGAGTAGAAATATTTACAATTTTTGTTTCACATATATTTGTTATTTACAAAAAAAAACTCTGATTTTATATAACGCAAAAATTTTCTGATAGTGGCAAAAATTATTGTATATATATGATATTATTCTTTTTTCTAATTATGTCCCACCACTTCTTCATTCTTTTAATTATTGTGTGCCATTTATTGTTTGTGTGCATGTTGTAGTGTACTTGATACTACAAGATATTGTTAGTGTGTATTGTGTCTTTTTTTCTTTTAATTAATGTGTTATTTTGTTGATTCATTAATTTAACTTTTATTTAGTGGTTAGTATAAGGTAGGGTGGACGTTAGTTTGCCTAACCCCTTCCGCATTTTTCAATTCAATCTTTACATTTTGCAGTGTTCGGAGGCCTAACTTCTACATCTGGTTTCTCTTTGCTGTGTTGCTCTTGTCTTTGTGGACCATAATTTCCTCGGTAGTTATTCGCGCTCTGGTCTCGCCAGTTGCTAACATCGTGACCTCTTTCAAAGTACCCTTGACCGTTGGCATTTTGATTCCTAAATCCATATCCGCCACTGTATGAGTGTCCATTACCGTTCTTATTTCGGTACCAATTATTCTGGTTATCGTTTCTATGCCAATTGTCTCCGTTGTGCCACTGTCCTTGTATGTTAAATTGCCTGAAATTATTGGTGTTAGGATTATGATTATTATTATTATTGGAATATTCGTTCCTAGTCCTCTGCTTTTGCTGTTCCCTTTCCCTTCTTTTTTCCTCTACCTCGTCTTCTTTAAACATAAATTCAAGTTCGCTTAAAACCTCTTTGAATTCTTCGGTATTTCCATTTTTTCCTACTGTTGCCTGTTGATGCTTCACCGGTAATTTCATTCTACACAGACGTATCAGCTCTCCTTACTTTACGGTTTGTCTAAGCATTGATTCTTTTTGTCCATTGTATCAAAGAGTTTTACCACGCTTTTCTCTCCTGAGTTTTCATATGGTATCATCTGAAGTAACTCGTATTTAATTTTGTTTTGCGCCTCCTTGGACCTATATCTTTTGAGAAATGCTGTTCTGAATTGTAGGTAAGACGTACAGGAAGCCGCGATCTTTTGCATCACCTCTGCTACTGTCCCTGACATGTGTGCACAAATGAAGTAAAGTTTGTGAGCTACGCTCCAGTGGTTTGGTAAGCCTACTTGAAACTGGCCGATGAATGTGCGTGAATGCAAGCTACCGCCTTCTTCCTTGAAATGTTGAAATTTTCTAACTGTAAGGAAGTGGTCTCTATCATATCTACTCATAAATCCGGTTTGTGGCTGATTCATGGACTCAAATAATCTGCCATTGCTTGTGTCGTCGTGTTTATTCTCTGGTAATCTGCTGCCTGTCTGCATATTCTCAATTTCCTGACCCATAACCGCGTCATATCGTATCATTGGTGAACAAAAGTGTTGTTTGTGTGTTTCGACTCTCGTCGTTCGTGGTATAGTACCTGTGGTGCTATTATGTTGTGTCACTGGATTTACTGGTTCAGTTGCCTGTCTTTCGATTGGTATCGGCTGAATGCATGTGTTCCGTTTTTCTGGGTACTGTGCCTGGTCCTGTGGCATGTCATGTATTACTTTAATCGGGGTTTTCTGTCCCGATTTCTGCGCGATTGTTACGTCTAGCCTTGGTTCTACTTGAACTTTCTTAGACAGCGCGTGTTCGTGTACTGAATTAATGCTTGACGCGTCAGTTGTTTCGCTACAGGTATAATCGATCTCGATCTTTCCTTCTATAGTTTGTATCAACTCTGTTCGATGCTTTTCAAACTGATCTTTGTTTTTAATTTCTATTTTATTAATCCTCTGATCATACTTTTTAAGTGCAAACTTTGCGACCTTGCTTTGAATTGCTTGTTCTTCCGAAATCTGTATTGCTGTTCGAGTGGATTTTTTCGTAAAATGTTCCACCTTTTTGTCAACGTTTACGATGTCCAATTGGACCTTGTCCACGTCAGTTCGTAATTGCCGCTGACCTTGTGTTAGTACCTGAATTCTTTCTCTAGATTCTTTCGCGTCTTTGTTTATCTGAGTGATCTGACTATCTATTTTGGCGATCCCTTTTTGAATCTGGATTTTAACCTGTTGGATCTGTGTCTTAATGGCCTGATTGTCCTGTTTCAATTCCTGATTATCCTGTTTCAATTCCTGATACTGTTTTGTTATCTGTGTATTCTGTTTCGTCAAACTAGCGTTCATTTTTTGTAACATCTCCATCATCGCGTCCTGTCCTGTAACACTAACTACTGTTGAACTATGTATTCTCGATCTATTGTTTTCTACTCGGTCAGTTACGTCGTTTACTGGGCTATGCTGTGGCGTTTCTAAGTTTGATAACTGCAATAACCCGTGCTGTCTGTGTTGAGGACTAGTTGCGTTTGTCATTGAACCGTTACGTGGCGCAAACAACTCCGCATTTTCCCCTCTCTGTTGTGTATGTCTTGTGTTTGCAGGTAGAGTTGCGTCTGTTACGGAACCTTTTCGCGGCGCTCGTAACTCCGCAAAATTCTGTTTCTGCTGTTGGGGCATATTTAGAATGTGTGCGATAGGTTCGACGTATTCTAAATGTTTCCCCTCTTCCTCACTGTCTACTTCTCTTTGAACGTTAGCTAACTGCCAGTTCATTGACTGTATTGACGTGTATTCTATCCCTGAATATGCGGCAAACAAACGCGTTTCCTGTGCTCGTTTCGCATCTAATCTTTGCCATTTCCTACGTGGGCTATCTATTTCTGGCTCAGAATGTGCCCTACCTGGAATTTCATAATCTGAAAATTCGATGTTTTCATCCCTTCGATTCCCATCTGTCTGATCTGTCTCAATTTTATCTCAGTCTAACTGAGCCTGCTGATTCTGCAGCTCTCCGACTGTCCTATTCTCTGATTCACCGTCTGTCCTATTTTCAAGTTCACTTTCTGTCCTATTCTTAATAAGCTCGTTTACTTGTTGTCTATCTGGTAGATTCTCCATCTTGTCTACTTGCTGCTTCTCACGTGACCTTCTGGCTTGTGTTCTCGATAACATGGAAATTGTTTCAACACACCACAACCCTATCTACAAAACTGCCCGACCACTTACCAGTTGGTTGAACCAACAACAACAACAACAACGTCGCGACTTCTCGGCTAATGTTCTGTCTGCTCTGCTACAGTCTCCAATCTCTACCTGTGCGCTTGCAAAGGGAGAAAAATGTTATTTTTTAATTCTAATTTATATGATGCTGCGTCACAGTGCGTCTCTGCGCCACTCTGCGTCTGTGCCTATCACCTGAAAATTCTATGCCAACACAATAACACACGCCCTTTTCCCTAAAATTCTGCTTTCTTCACTACCTGTATCTATTCAGATCCCAATCTTTGCAAATAGCTATTTAATACATAAAAGAAAGTTTTTGAAAGTGCTACTGCTGCGACCTGCCTAACCTAACTATCCTGACACTTTCCTATCCTGGTAGTTTACCTATTTTACTTATCCCAGCAGGACCGACATTTTCTGAGGTGTGGGGTTGATCTGTTATTCTGCACATCGGATTAATCTGAGATGTACCCTTTACCCTGTGGCTTCTGCAAGATGCAATTACCACCCCACACTACTACAGAAGTCAGACAGACGCTCCTGACGTTCTAACGAGAAATGTCCGAAAAACTTTCAGCAATAAATATCTTCTGGAGTCGTCCGCTGTAAGGAAGCGACACAAAAATTCACAAAATTTCTTACGTAACTAGTGGGATACTTGGGTACTGGAGTAGTGCTAGTTAGTGTAAGAAACACATGAAACTAATGAAGGTTATTATTAATTTTGTAAAAATTCTGAGAATTCACAATGGCACTTTTAGTTATGAATTGAACAAGTTATATCCTGGTTGTTTTTGGAATGTGAAGTTACCTCTGAAGGATAGGATTTGCTAATGAAATTTCTATACAAAGTTTAAGATGGTTGTTGACTTGGTAGAATGGCTGAGAGGCGCGCCTACTTAACTTGAATAATTATCCTTTAGAATGTTGCTAGGCATGGTTGAGGCTGTCGTGTGTGAAATGCAGTGAAGGGTACTGTTGTGGAGGAAATATGGGGCTCGCAATAGCTGTAGCGCACAATACCGTAAGCTGCGATGACTGCTGTCTGTGCCGCTCGTTGCTGACAAATAAGATAACTCTCGTTCTATCTGGATTGACCTTCGCCAATCAAACTCTCCCTATGCCTTGATGAAGTCAAGGATTCCTGTTCACCCCTAGTCTAACTATTGGTGTGGTACACCGGTCAGATAACCAATACACCGCGATGCCACTCAAAATTCGCTCGCAGGCGTTTAACTATAACTCTGCCCGTTCACACCGCACAAGTGTGTCGGCCAACATAGTGAACAACACTTAATCGCAAGGACTCAATATAGAGTAGCACTGAGGAGAGAGTTGTTCCTCGCTTCAAGAGCGACAACGGAACGGCGCCTCTCCACGTCAGACATGAAGAGGTATATCTTTCAGTCTCTTCCATTATTCCTTCAGCTCAAGGCGTCAGAAATATCGTCTGCCAATCAGCATTGCTCTTCTAAAACGTGAGAATGACGTTTCGTTTAAGGCGACCAATCCGGAAACCTGTAGCATTGGCGTTTGGCGTTTGCTGTCTCCCTGTGAAAATCTCTGAAACTGCGTGCTGTTGCGGAATTTGCTTTTAAGCCGAACATGCTACACGGGCAGTCACCGGCCGATATAGGCTGAGTCGTTCTCTGAAGGGACCGGTGTCCTGTTGTGCGGTGTCTCTCCCGAACTAAAAGCTTCTGTGATCGTCGTGTCTGGAATGCATGTGTGTACCCCAGCCTCGAGTATTTCAACCACGGTGCGATTATTTGTTAATTGCATATTGTTTACATGAATTCATACATCATTGACTTCATCTTATCGAGTTTGGGTTCGAATGAAGCGTCTTGATGTGCGGAATATGATTGTGAGGGCGGAATATGTAAGAAATGAAGGTCTTACAACATCGGTGTTCAGTTTTGTAATAAATAACGTTGTGTTTCAGTGAATTGTACACTGTGATATATTCTTGAATAGGTCTTTAGGAAAGGAAATGAGCTACCGAATAAAAAATACGGGACTCCATTTAAAAAAGTAATACTGCTATTCATATCCTTGTAAAAAACAAGGCTACAATGAAGGAAATCATGCTGATTGATGTCCCCCTGGCGGCTAAAGTACATTTGCTTGAAACATTTAGTAATTTGCAACTGGACAAATAGTTATGTAGGGTAGTCAAGATAAATAGGACACCCTGTGTATTATCGGACAGTTTGACGATGGCAGACTATAAATAAAGGTGAAAGAGTCCTTCCACGCATGAGAGATAATCTAATTTTCAGTAACATCTTAAAGTTATCTTTCTTAGTGTCGAAAAATAAAGGAAGTCAATGAGATTCGATTAGAAACTGGTTCAAATAGTTGCGGTAGAGGATTGCGCTGTGCATTCTGAGTGGTGTGAGATATCTGCGCCAACCTTCTAGACGGACACTGGGCTTCGGGACTTTGAACATAGCGTGACTGTGGGGACGCTCTTTCCGGCCAATCAGTAGTTGGACTTTTTCATGTACTTGTTCATGGGATGCCGCGCAGTCGGGGACATAGTAAATCCAGATACATTGTCTGTTTGTTGAGATAACATCAATGCAGCTTGTGCCATAAAGGAGCTTAAAGTCTAATTTTCAATGTTTAGCACTTACAGAAATCTTCTCTGTTGTAATTTATTGCTCTTAATTTATCTTTCCAAAGCAAATGATAGCACGAATTACAAATGTAGCATTCCTTTCAAGACTCACTTGGGCTTCGGCAGAATGAATTATTAAATCTCAAGACATCTCAACTCCGATTAATGCTACACATTGTTAATGTTATTGTTATTATGTTGGTCTACGTTGTGGGAAACTGTGCCGCCTGTTTAATATTGCAAATTTACTTTGTGTGGATCCATGTGGTGTTTTCCCCGAATTCATAGGTGCTGCATTCCAAATTCGTACTACTTGTGTACTTTTATAATGGTTTCAACACGAACTCTAAATATTCTTTAGACGAGGAGAGCTCGAAAGCGGATTTTGCTTGTTGATTGGTTTGTAGGCTAGGTTTTCTCTCAGTCTTTATCCAGTCAGCGTGTTTATCTGCGACTTTTGGTAGACGAATCCGTACATAGAACGGATGCTGTTTCTAATCAGACTTACCTTTGTTTAAGGTATTCGAGCTTTGAGTGAAATTTTAGTGAGTTTTCTTTTGTCAATATGTAATTGCATGAGACTGCCGTGCCCTCCACATGTTCTGGTGGCGTAAGGATTTGTCGTTAACATGTGCTCATGCTGTCCTCATTTGTTATCAGAATTTACTTTGTAAAATCGCTCCGTTCTGAATTTATTGTTGAATATATTGGTATGACATAAAATCGGTGTGGGCTACTTCAGGTCTCCTTGATAAAACGTTTGTGTCTTTTCAAGCATTATAAATGACTTCATGCCTTACTCTTCTGTATTAACCTCGTTTCATTATTCCAATAAAATTATTCAGTTCACATATTAACTAATGAAATGCGTCTCCAAAATGCACGCAATCGTTGTTGACTATTTCATGGTATACAGGGATCTTTGACTCTACTAGCAGGTGGGCGACAGTAGTGTCTTTGAGCTCTTTGCACGGCCACTGAGAATGCTGTGCTAGTGTGAAGGACTGATGACTGAGGTGGAAGAACGCAGTCCTTGATGGCATCATATGCAATTTTCCTGTGATGAAATCTAGCCATGTATTGAGCGTGGAATGCATTGCTACAGTTAAGTTTTTATACCATTTATAGTTGGTTGCTTTATTCACGAAGTTTCTCGTGAGTTATATATACATATTATTTCATAACGACTGTAATTTACATGGAGTGGCCACAGTTAGTTTCTGTGAATGAGTTTATGAGAGTTGGCGACGGCATCACGTGTATCAGTTATGTATTTACACTACCATTTCTACATCAGATCTAATTAGCCGCTTTCAGGTGGAAGTGAGAAAAATCTCTCGTTTGCAGATGATATTTTCTGATTTTAGCCTGTAGATTTTATGCCAGGATACTTTGCGATGTTCTTCTGACTGGTGTGCTTATGTGACAACATGAGTTGGGAGTTGGTTTCTCCTTTGTGCAACACTTTTCGTGTTTACTTCGTGTTTATGATAGAAAACTTTTCCTAATGTTTGTCTTATAATTTCTATACGAATTTTAATATCATGCATTGAAATCTGACAAGGAGACTCATCTAAAGCAAATTTTTTACTTCGCTTGCTATTTGGTGCCCATATGTGCAATCTGATGAGCATATTGGCCAATGTGTTATTAATTTCTGCTTCGTGAGTGATTTTTCTGGAAACGCAGCAACATCCTCATTCCTCACCATTACCAGAGACCATGGGCCTCAGTATTCTAGTAGCTGTAAAGATCATGCGATCGTCTCCCATAGCAGCAAAGCTATCTTTCTTGCTTTTTTTTTTTTGTAATTTTCGGCTTTGTGAAAGTACTTTCAATGAGCTACGACCACGTGCATTACAAACCTTCATAAGTTAGCCAGAAAGCAAATTCACTTGAGGACTGTGGAAGCATCCAAACATTTATCAATGCTTCAAGGTTTTTGGGCTTGTAGATAAACCATTGGAAATGTCATTACGGTAAGATTTGTGTATATCTTTAATTACTCATTTATGTAACTTCCTGGCAGATTAAAACTGTGTGCCCGACAGAGACTCGAATTCGGGACCTTTGCCTTTCGCGGGCAAGTGCTCTACCATCTGAGCTACCGAAGCACGACTCACGGCCGACACTCACAGCTTTACTTCTGCCAGTATCTCGTCTCCTACCTTCCAAACTTTACACACAGTTTTAATCTGCCAGGAAGTTTCATATCAGCGCACACTCCGCTGCAGAGTGAAAATCTCATTCTGGAAACATCCCCCAGGCTGTGGCTAAGCCATGTCTCCGCTATATCCTTTCTTTCAGGAGTGCTAGTTCTGCAAGGTTCGCAGGAGAGCTTCTGTAAAGTTTGGAAGGTAGGAGACGAGGCACTGGCAGAAGTAAAGCTGTGAGTACCGCCCGTGAGTCGTGCTTCGGTAGCTCAGATGGTAGAGCACTTGCCCGCGAAAGGCAAAGGTCCCGAGTTCGAGTCTTGGTCGGGCACACAGTTTTAATCTGCCAGGAAGTTTCATATCAGCGCACACTCCGCTGCAGAGTGAAAATCTCATTCTGGAAACATCCCCCAGGCTGTGGCTAAGCCATGTCGCCGCTATATCCTTTCTTTCAGGAGTGCTAGTTCTGCAAGGTTCGCACGAGAGCTTCTGTAAAGTTTGGAAGGTAGGAGACGAGATACTGGCAGAAGTAAAGCTGTGAGTACCGCCCGTGAGTCGTGCTTCGGTAGCTCAGATGGTAGAGCACTTGCCCGCGAAAGGCAAAGGTCCCGAGTTCGAGTCTTGGTCGGGCACACAGTTTTAATCTGCCAGGAAGTTTCATATCAGCGCACACTCCGCTGCAGAGTGAAAATCTCATTCTGGAACTCATTTATGTAGTTTTGACCTGATACAGATAGCACAAATATCTGCTTTGCACAGATTGTCCTTGCAATTAATGACCTACAATGTATTTACACTAAAGCTATAGTCCTGTATAACATGTTTCTGCGGCTTAAAATGAAAACTCATTATTTTATTCAAGCCACACTCTTACTACAAAAAGGCCAGTTCAGTTCTTAAATAAAGCTAGCACCACAGCAGTTAACTTTCAGATTGGCTAAACCACCCAGTATAAACCAGCTAACAACACATTTATCTTTTAAACTGGCGACACTACCAGGACTTCATTACATTTTCTGTTCTTCTCGTAATTTATAAAATGTATTGACCCAGAATTAATCAGGTAAGGATTACGTACATTTTTTGTCCTACTCTTTCTGGTAAAAAGTGCTTAATAAGTTATAGTATACAAGTCTGAGTCATTTCCTTCATGTTGCAATCGTTACTGAGATGTGTTTGATAAGTTCATTTCAGTAAGGAGACTAAATTAATGTGGAATGATGGAATTATTTTATGTGACTGCAGAATGTGTGTGTGTGTGTGTGTGTGTGTGTGTGTGTGTGTGTGTGTGTGTGTGTGTGTGTGTGTGTGTGGTGTTAGGATTCGTGTTTTGGGGAAAAACTTATATTTCTTCGTTCATCTTTGGTGGTTCAGTGTATGTTGTTGTTGTGGTCTTCAGTCCTGAGACTGGTTTGATGCCGCTCTCCATGCTAATCTATCCTGTGCAAGCTCCTTCATCTCCCAGTACCTACTGCAACCTACATCCTTCTAAATCTGCTTAGTGTATTCATCTCTTGGTCTCCCTCTATGATTTCTACCCTCCACGCTGCCCTCCAATGTTAAATTTGTGATCCCTTGATGCCTCAGGATATGTCCTACCCTTCTTCTAATCAAGTTGTGCCACAAACTTCTCTTCTTCCCAATCCTATTCAATTCCTCCTCATTTGTTACGTGATCTACCACCTCATCTTCAACATTCTTCCGTAGCACCACATTTATCAGTGCATATGATACCGAATTCATTGTTCTGAATCTGTGAAAATTTGGAATGGGTATTAACGATTAATGTGTAATAATTGTTTCATGTCTGTTGGGGAGGTACTTTTGAATTTGTAGTATGTTCAAGTTGTATGTATTCAATGCCAATAAACGGAGCACATGACAATTGGAAGCCATCACCTTGATTCATCAAAAATATATTAAGTAAAATATTAAGAAATAAAGACTTGAAGAAGCATATAATATTCACATTTCTTTGTATTATTGTGGGTATTCTTCAGGAATTTCATGCTTTGATTATAATTGAAGCATTATTACAGGATAGTTGGAAATTTGTCAGATGGTGGAGCTGGAAGTTTTGCTGGACTTTTAAGACGTCCCCAACACATCTATGTATTTGTGGTTGATAAATACTTTGGTGTTTATGACGTTTAGCTATTTTAAGCTAATTTGTGCAAATTTAGGAACAGACTGTGGTCTTTGAAGACATTTAGTTGTTGTCTCTGTGGTTGGTGACCCTGTCCTGGATACTGATCACACTGAATTATTTCCTCTTGGTACTGTAAAGTGTATGCTATTTATAGTATTTGATGATGAGTTTATCATGTTTTGTTGCTATTAATTGGGATTTGCTCCATAATTGTATCGTTTCACACTTTTGTTTCAACAGTCATTGTGGGGATGGAGTATGACTTGTTGTACTATAGCCTGTGCTTAATGATTGTGCTTTCTGCTTCTGTACTTCCCTTTGCTATTTGAGGTCAGTACTGTGAGGCAGTGGTGCACATTTCCCTTGTTTTTGGATTCTGACTTTTACATAATGATAGTCGTTTAGTTTTTGTGAAGACAGTGGAAACAGTCCAATATTTATTTATTTATTTGTTTTATTTATTTATGCATTTACTTTACCTGGCAAGATTATGGCTTTCAGGCCCTCACTTACACCTAACCACGCATACTCAGATTGAACGAATTTCAGTTTGTACAGAACATTTTGGACATACCACATTATACAGCATTAATGTTAAAGAAAAAATAGAGATTATAACAGTAACACAAGGATAATTATAACAATCAAAAAATAATTATAACAATCAATAATAATAATAATAGTAATGACTATGTATATGAAAGTAAACATATTTTTCTTTTATGAATGTCAGTCCTATTGCTAGCTGGGAATTTTCTCGTTATTTTCTTGCAGCTTGTGAGTTATTCACATCGAGCAGAGACATAAGACGATAGAATGGGGTGAAAGAGATATAGAAGAGGTAGCTAGATTAGAGTAAGAGAAATAGAATGGTAAAATTCGAAGCTATGATGGAGAGGAGAAAGAAAGAGACGAGAGGGGCACAACAATGGTGGCTACACCGTCCCTAATATGTAAGTTTTGAGTTCCCCCTTGAATGCTTAGTGGTTCTGGATAAGACGCAGATCAAAGGGGAGCGCGTTCCATAGTCGTCTGGCGGAGATGGAGAATGACACGGAGAAAGATTTTGTGTTATGTAAAGGTACAGCGAAGATGCTAGACGTATCCGATCTGGTATTACGGTTGTGTAATGATGATAGGTGTTTAATGTGAGAATATAAGTATTTGGGGCACCAGGGACTAAGAAATCGATGAAGTAAGCACATCGTGTGGAGATCGCGTACCTTATGTGGGTGTATCCAACCTAGCTGGGAGTATGAAGGACTGACATGATCATACAACCATATATTACACCCGCATCTAACACAAGCATTCATCACTAGCTCGAGGCATCTCGAATTTTCACTATTTGTGCCGTGTTGAACTACATCACACTAGTAAAGATTAGGCAAGACTAGTGTTTGGGGTAATTTTTGTTTAGCTTGGGTTGGAAATATTTATCTTAATTTTTGTATTGCAAGTAGGGAGGAGACCGATTTCCGGCAGGCTGTGGCTGTTTGTTCTTCCCAGTTTAGGTGCTCATCCAAGATTATTCCAAGGTCTTTTACTGTTTTTTAGTATGGTAGTTGGGTACCATTGGGGAGTATTTGAGGGACTGTTTCGCGAAACTACCCGCTGATTAACTTTGGATGAAATATGAGAATGACATGGGATTTCTTGAGGTTTAGTTTCAGACCTAGGTTCTGTGCCCATCGAGAAACAGAGCAAAGATCTGCGTTCATACTCGCTACTGCATCAGCAATGTTCTTGGGGCTTGCACTTATGTACAGTTGGATGTCGTTGGCATATAGATGGTAGTTGCAGGAGTGAATCACTGAAGAAATATCATTAATGCACAGTGAGAAAAGTAACGGAACAAGGACAGAGTCGTGGGGAACTCCAGAGAGCACTTTTCCATGATGACTTCTCCGACCTACAAGTGACTTGTTGCGGTTCTAGGCGCTACAGTTGAAACTTCCCCTTTGAACAATTATACAGGACTGTGCTTAAACTGACACACAATATTTTGTTAGCGCAACGCAATCTGACTTTCAAAATTCCCTACAAAAGAATGGCCCTGACTAACATTAAACTATACCTTTCACAAATCACTTACCTCACAAAAATCTTCGCTGCTCAAGCTACTGCAATACAGCAAGCGCCACTACTGCCAGCTAAATAAAAGATTCAAACTATGGAAGGCACTAACTACTGATAGGGATAGTTAGCAAATGAAAGATATTAATAGAGAACAAACAATATATTTACCTTGATATCATCATATATAAATATAGCAGTTCATGACAAATTTCAAAACTCCGCCATCTCTCTCCCCACATCCACCACTGCTGGCGGCTCACCTCCAACTGCGCAACGCTACGCGCTGTTCACAGCCAGCTGCCTAACACTACAATGGCGAGTATTACAACAATGCAAACTAGCCACAGACTGCACACAGCACAGCCAGTGATTTTCATACAGAGGTGGCGTTACCAATAAAAAAACCTAAACAGCCTACTTACATAGAGGAAACATAAACAGCCTACTTACATAGAGAAAACATGAACAGCCTACTTACATAGCCCCCATGCTCCCCACAAAAAATTTTACAAATTGGCCAACAAAGAGACAATAGGCAATGACTCATACCGCAGGCAGCCACAAAACGCACGTATGAAACTAACGACACAGCTGCCGTAGCTAGTAATTACGTAAACATGGAAGACATTAGGGACATCTTACTCCAAGAACACGACGTAAAACATAACAACATTGCATATCCTGTGATTCACATTACAGTAAATGACGTAAAATTTACGGCAGTACTTGACTCTGGCAGTCCCATTTCAGTAATTAGTGAAACAGCCTTTAGCAAATGTAACAAATCGAACGATTGCCCCACACTTCCGTTACGTAAGATTAAATTACAAGGTGCAATCTTTGGAGAAAGTGTAGATGTACGCCAGCAAACCAATTTAGAATTCTTTTGTCAATGCCACAGCTTCTCTACGAACTTTCTCATTGTTCCATTATTGTCGACGGAAATTGTAGTGGGAGTAGACTTTTTGAATGAATACAAAGCAATCTTAAACATTCACGATGCTGAAATAAGTTTAGAGAAAGAAGGTAAGTCAATAGCTTTGAAATTTGAAGATTGGCTCTCAAACCATGACGAAGAAATCAATCTGCTTTACCTTCTGTTAGACAACAGTTCGGAATTTTCTACGGAGCTAGACACTAACAATCACTCTGCAAGTACTGACAGGGATGATGTCGACGGCGCATTTGACACTAATAAGTTAATTCAGAATAAAATTCAAACAATTGAGAATTGTAATGACACTGATAGGCAGGACCTTTTTGAGATTTTACAAGAACATTCCACAGTTTTTACTCATAAAACAGGAACAATCAAGGGATTTCAATACCAATTTCGTGTTCGTGAGCATACTAAATTTTGTGTTAGACCATATGTAATTCCAGCACATTATAGGGACCGTGTTAGAACAGAAATACAATCTATGCTCGACGAGGGTATTATTGAGCCTGCAGTAAGCTCATACAACAATCCATTACATGTTGTTGAGAAGAAAAATGGATCGATCAGGCTTGTCTTAGATTCGAGACA
Organism: Schistocerca serialis cubense; assembly: GCF_023864345.2. Classification (NCBI taxonomy): domain Eukaryota; kingdom Metazoa; phylum Arthropoda; class Insecta; order Orthoptera; family Acrididae; genus Schistocerca; species Schistocerca serialis. The sequence goes on along the minus strand of NC_064644.1, from coordinate 164,569,877 downwards.
AATCAATACTATCATTATTCCTGAAACAGACAGGCCGCAGACGATGGAAGAACTTCTTCAAAATTTTAATGGTGTAAAAGTGTTGTCTTCCATTGATCTCAGATCCAGCTTTTATCAGATCGAACTTCATCCAGAATGTAGAAAATACACAGCTTTCCTTTGTTTCGGCGTTTGTTATCAGTTTCGGAAACTTCCTTTTGGTTTGAACATTTCTTCAGCAGCATTCATTCGCGGGCTAAATTCCATATTACCTGAATTCTTAAAACGTTACATCACCTTATATGTAGACGATATTCTGATAGCAGAAGCCTCATGGGAACAACACAATCGCATCCTCAACAGCGTGTTACATATTTTTGCAGAATCTGGAATTACAGTTAACTTGGAAAAGTCTGAATTCGGTAGGTCAAAGGTGAGGTTTTTGGGGCATATTATTTCTTCTGAAGGCATTCAGCCGGACCCTGAAAAGTTAGAAGCAATCAGAGCCATTCCAGTTCCATCTACAAAAAGACAAGTCCGCAGTTTTCTAGGTCTCGTAAATTTTTACCGTCGTTTTCTGAACATGCAAATTCTTGTTACACCAAAACTTTATTCTCTCACTGGAAAAAATACTATTTGGAACTGGGACGAACAAGCACAATTGGAATTCAATTCTTTGAAAGAAGCGTTACTTCACGCGCCAATCTTAGCTCATCCAGATCTGTCACAAGATTTCTGCCTTAGCACGGATTCTTCTAAAGTCGGTCTTGGTGCCCATTTATTTCAAGAAGCCACAGAAAATGACACTACTGTTCAGAAAACCATTGCTTTTGCTAGCCGAGTGCTAACAAAATCTGAAAAAAATTATTCCGTTACTGAATTAGAAGCTTTAGCTATCGTTTGGGCATTTAACAAATTCCGTTTTTTTCTTTCTGGTAAGCACGTAAAAGTATACAGTGATCATCGTGCATTGCAATTTCTTATGTCTTCAAAATTAAATCATGACAGGTTAAAACGTTGGGCATTGTTTCTGCAAGAATTCCGCTTCACAATAGTCTACATTCCCGGCAAGGAGAACATTGTTGCGGACGCACTGTCACGCGCACCGGCTGGGCTTGAGAAAAGTAACAAAGAAGGCAACCTCGAGAAAAATTTCAGTATTCTTTACATTCAGAAAGTCGCCTTTGAAAACTTCATCACCACATCTTTAAAAGACATTGCTCATGAACAAGATAAAGATCGGATTTGGAGAGACATCAAAAGTAAATGGCATGAAAAGACACACACTCAGATTCGGCATTATTACCTGGTTAGAAACAACATACTCTTCAAACGCTGCACTGTTGATGACAAGCTATGGGTACTTTGCATTCCAGACGATTTTGTTAATAAGCTCATTTGGTACATTCATTTCAGCTACGCACATTTTGGCCCACGAAAATGTTATCATATTCTTCGAACGACTTGTTATTTTAACAATATGGAAAAGAGAATTCGAAGAGTCTTGTCTATTTGTAAACTTTGTCAAAAGGCGAAACCATCTACTATCTCCCATAGTGCTCCGCTGTTTCCTATCATTCCTTCTAAATTAAAAGAATTTGCTGCTGTTGATCTCTTGGGACCGCTTGTCAGAACATCTAATGGATTTTCGTACGTTCTAGTCGCTGTTGAACTTACTTCAAAATTTGTTTCTTTCACACCGTTACGTAAAGCCACTGGACGGTCTGTATCCAACGCCTTTGTTAAAAATTTCTTACGTGAAGTTGGACACGTTAGTAAAGTCATTTCAGATAACGGACCGCAATTCAGATCTGCTGTTTGGTCACGCATGCTTCGCAACCATAAAATCAAACCTGTTTTTATTTCATTGTACTCACCACATTGTAACCCGTCTGAACGGATTATGAAAGAAATCAATAAGGTTTGCAGACTTTATTGTCACGGAAAGCATCAGCATTGGGACAGATATTTACACTTATTTCAAAATGTGCTGAATGAAATGCCTCATGATTCCACTGCTTTACCACCTACTCTTGTACTAAAGAATGAAGAACCACCGAACAGAATCAGAGAGCTTGTACCTTTCCCAAATACACGTAAACTTCGACACAAAGACATAATTGATTTGACTCTTAAAAATATAAAATCTGCAGCAGACAAAAGGAGAAAACTACACGGTAAAGCAAATGCAAACAAATTGTATATTGGTCAGAAAGTTCTCATTAAAGCTCATTCATTGTCACATAAGAAGAAACACTTGAGTCACAAATTCTTTCTAGTTTACAATGGACCTTACAGATTCCGACGTATACCACATGATAATTGCGTTGAAGTTGAAACTCTGCGTACTAGGAAGAGTAAAGGTTTACACCACATTTCACATGTAAAACCGTTTATTGAAGGATAATCTGCTTTTTAACTTTGTCTTTGCCATAAAACTTTTCACTTCACATTTCTAGTATGCTTTGTCAGATTTAGAATCTGTTAACATGTAACAACGTTTGAAGTGAAATATCCAGTCAAGAACCAAGAGAACTTATTTAAACAGAAATTACGAATGCATTGTTATAATGAACAGACGACACAGTGTTGTTAATTGTACATTCTTGCTTGTTAGTTGCACGATTACGTAACGACTATCAGGCTTACGTACTTAGGACACGTACTGGTACTGCTAATGAGATTTTAATGCAACTTTTGGTTTACTTGAAAATACATTCTGGGTTTAAAGTACTTTCTGTGAGATACCAGAGGACACAGTGGTTAGTTTATGTGACAGCTACACGATGTTATCACGACGCTACTAATGATTGACAATTCACAATGTTGCTTTTGCAGTGTATCTGTTTTATATCTGCACAGTTTTCTGAATTCTTCTAGGAAGAAAAACATGTTTTAGTAGTAACTTTTGTGGTATAGCAACAATGAGACAGCCTTTTTCGTGGCATCACAATACGTTACTGTACAGTACTTTCTCCATCACAACAATAAGCGTAATAACTACGATATCTATACACAAAGCATTTCACTTTTGTGTATTATGAGGTAAGTACATTGACTTATGCAGAACTTAGCTTTCGGACGACGATAACTACGACACTTCCACACAGATTATGTTGCAACAAGACGCACATTTAGCGCTACAGTACACGTATTTGAGTGATTAATTTTGTACTTAAAACATTTATTTTTAAAGATTTTTGAATTACAAAGAAAGTTTTCCGTGATACATTTCATTCCATTGCTGTAATCTGTAACACCTGAGGGTATAATTACATTAATCCTCAGGGGGGTACACGCTTACTTTGTGTACCATGTGTGTGGCAACCACAAGGAACCCTAGCTAATATGGTATTTGCTTATACAACTTTACACATCGGTACCATATTTCTCTAACACACAAATTACACAGCTATCTAAACTTTTTTTTATTACATCAGTGACAGATGTTTACGCAATTACACAGTTGGATAGCTTCACACTTATGAAATTGTATTTTGTCTGTACTTTGTGAAATGCTCATATTTTTTCGGAACCATTGTGATACTATGAGAGCTTTGAATGATATATTTGGTAAGGGAGCATGATTTTAAAGTACGTTTGAGGTAGATGACATTATTGAAATGAGCAGAGAATATTTTTTTAGGGTTTGAAATTATTGCAGAAAGCTACGACGATTTTGAGATTTGGCTGAGGTGTTATGATGTTATTTTTACGACGACGATGTGTATTATGCTGCTGAGGTATGTTTATGATTAATAGGCTGAGGCTATATGAGTTATTTGATTATGCTTCATGTTTATAATGACGAAATATTGACGAGTGTCGATGGATACGTATATGAGTAATAAGGTAAGGAGTAATGAATAGTGGGTAGGGACTCTTGACTTGTGAAACAGGATGTTGGAAACCAAGAATCGTACTTTAGAATTATGAAATGTGTGTACATGTGTGAATGTATTACAATGCCGACGAAAAATTTTTTGGACACTGTTATATTTATAGGGTTTTGTTTCTACAGATTTGGAACGCTAATTCTTGACCTGTGAAATATTCTTATGTGAGACTGTCACTGTAGCGGAAACTGCTGTCGTAAATATTTCCGTAAGAAAGTTAAGTGACCACCTGCACGTAATGCGTCGCGGGCACCCACCTGGGCGACAGCCGCCCGAAAAAAAAAAAGCCATTAGCCTTTCAGCGGCACAGGTAGAAAAAGAAAGGGAGGCCATTAACCTCGCTTCTGACATTCCTTTGTAGAAAGCATCGCAAAAACGACAAGGTCGAACTTGAAAACATACGATTACACTGTGCTCTTAATTTGTGCTAATTACTGCAATGCTTATGAATTGATGGGAAATATTCGTACATCTGCACACCTGATTATGACAAGTGTCTTTCTATGAGAGTTGAGAGCTACTGACTTACGAAATGCCACATGACTATTGAATGATATTTTTATGCTTTGCTTTTCATAGTTGCTTATTTCATTTGATATCTGGTTTCCAGCTGTGTTGCAGCATTGCTTTTATAAAATGAAATGCATTTGCTAATGTGAACACTTTCTGTCAACAGATCTATTAAATAATTATTTTATGATCCACATTCTTTAAAAAAGGAGCACTTGGAAAGGAAAGAACAATAAGAAGGAACTAGTAACAGTAACACATAATTTTCTTTTCAAGTTCATGGTAATATTTTTTTTTATAATAAGTTGTTGTGGTGCACCACTTTAATTTACATAGACATTAAGATGTGAATATACACTTCCCTTATCTGCATTGTTGTTTTTACTGTAATATGTTTTCTGCTTGAGCTTTGTCATGTATAGATATAAGTTATATATTTTTTATATTTGCTGCTGCTGTTTGCCAGGCATAGTGCTACTGAATTTTAAATTGTGTTACTCTGTTAAGCTAGTTTTACTACTGACTTATTTTTCTTGTCACTGTACATTGGCTTATATTAGTTGTAATATTGCAATTGCTTTGCTAATTTCTATAATGCTGCTTGCTTCGCAAATCTGTATTTTTTTATCATTACTGTTTGCGTTAGTTGTTTTGTGCTGCTGCATTGCCTCGTCCCTTAGTTTAGCATCTGAGCTCAGTAGATTTAAGTTAGCTTAAGAGGGGGTAGACTATATAAGAAACTAACTATGATGAATTGGAAGAAATGCATTTAGAAGCTATAAGAAAATGGTTTGGCCAAAAAAAAAAAAGAAGGTATTTTGAAAGAGGATATGAACCAAAAAAGTAGGGTTTAGGGACCACAGGTTTAGGTAGGATTTTCTTTTAAATAAATGATGAGGTAAAATAATGGAAAATAAATAATGAGGTAAGAAATGTGTGAACATATAAATACAGAAAGCATGCTTGGATAGAATTTTTTTGGTGGAAGCAAAGGTTGAAATAAGGCGAAAGATCTATGGAATGAAGTTTTGGGTTGGACTGCAGTACCAAATGTTACACTGAAAACAAACCCTGTCCTTTCCTTTTGTGTTATCCCACTATGTGTTTGTGTACCCTTGTGTATTTGTTTTCTTCCTGTCTCTGTGTAGTTTCATAGAATTTTTTCTTCTTCTAATTCTAAGCTACATTCACTATGATGAGAAATACTGTTATCCTCAAATATAATTTGCATTAATAACATGTTATTTACCTTGTAAATATGCTTAGACATGATTAATTCTGTTTTGTTTTAATGCTTAGGTGTGAAGTTGATGTTTCAAAAGTTATTCTGATCTTTTATGTATTTACTTATGTCATAATTTCTGTAACACTGATGTATATGTTATTTCGATTCTTTAAAGCCCGTATTACTACAAATGTTATCTGTATTGTTATGTTCTTTAATGATGTATTTTGTATCTTTGTAATTGTATTCTTATGTTATATAATTGTAATTGACACCAGTTCATCATATTATTAACTTGTAAGTTCCATTTCACTGCACACGTTTCTGTTGGTCATAGTATATGAACAATATGTGAGAAGTTGGGACTGTTAGTGTTTGCACGTGTGTTACTAATTCAGCAAGGGACTGGATAACAGCATTGCTGGTTCTCAGGACAATTCCAAAAACTTTGTGAGTGCACAAGTGGTGGTTTATGGACTTGCTATGTTCTCCACAAGACTCTTCGATGTTGAATGTGCACCTGCACAATCGCAACAGATGGCTGCTGGACATTTCTACAAGGGCTACAGTGGGTCTGCACCTCTGGTGGCCCACCAATACCATTATCTCTACAAGGACTACAGTGGGTCTGCATCTTTGATGACCCACCAGTACCATTATCTCTACAAGGACTACAGTGGGTCTACATCTTTGATGATCCATCAATACCATTATTTCTACAAGGACTGCAGTGGGTCTGCACCTCTGGTGGCCCACCAATACCGTAATCTCTACCAGGACTACAGTGGGTCTGCTCTGTGATGACCTACCTACCAATACTCTTCAAAATTTCGACTGACTCTGCTGTGGGTTTGCTCTGTTGTGGCCCATTACCTGTATGCATGTCAAGAGTCAGCACTGTCTTTCCGTTGGAAGGACAACACTACTTCTTCAAGACTGCATGGAAATCCACTACTTCTGTGTGCATTTTCTTTTACTGCTCAGACTTTGAGAAAAACTCTGCATTTTTACTGTGATGAACAATCTGGACTGTCTTTATGGACTGTGAGAAATTTTTAGCTTTTGACCAACATTGTATCAATAAGTGTGTGCATTTGATTTCTTTGTTATTGTAATTATGAAAATTTTTTTTCAAATCTGTATTGGCCACTGCCCAATCCAATTTGTAAAATTTTTTGTGGGGAGCATGGGGGCTATGTAAGTAGGCTGTTTAGGTTTTCTTATTGGTAACGCCACGTAGCGCTCTGTGTGAGAATCACTGGCAGTGCTGTGTGCAGTCTGTGGCTAGTTTGCATTGGTGTCTGCCATTGTAGTGTTGGGCAGCGGCAGCTGGATGTGAACAGCGCGTAGCGTTGCGCAGTTGGAGGTGAGCCGTCAGCAGTGGTGGATGTGGGGAGAGAGATGGCGGAGTTTTGAAATTTGTCATGAACTGCTATATTTATATATGATGATATCAAGGTAAATATATTGTTTGTTCTCTATTAATATCTTTCATTTGCTAACTATCCCTATCAGTAGTTAGTGCCTTCCATAGTTTGAATCTTTTATTTAGCTGGCAGTAGTGGCGCTTGCTGTATTGCAGTAGCTTGAGCAGCGAAGATTTTTGTGAGGTAAGTGATTTGTGAAAGGTATAGTTTAATGTTAGTCAGGGCCATTCTTTTGTAGGGAATTTTGAAAGTCAGATTGCGTTGCGCTAACAAAATATTGTGTGTCAGTTTAAGCACAGTCGTGTATAATTGTTCAAAGGGGAAGTTTCACAGTGTGGAACCGCGCGACCGCTACGGTCGCAGATTCAAATCCTGCCTCGGGCATGGATGCGTGTGATGTCCTTAGGTTAGTTAGGTTTAAGTAGTTCTAAGTTCTAGGGGACTGATGACCTTAGATGTTAAGTCCCATAGTGCTCAGAGCCATTTGAACCATTTGAATCCGAATTTTTCCGTCTAAAGTCGATTCATTGCTTTTGTCATGCCAAGGGATGTTTGAGCAATCCTTTTGAAGAGTGTCATGGTTAATATTTTTTAGGTTTCTGTAACTTACTACATAAATACATGAAACAGGAGAACAGAAGTAGCATCAGGGAGACTGATAGTTTAAACAATCCTTTGTCTGAAACGGTGTTTAGTCATAATGAAATAGTGAATTTATCTGAGCTTTAGCTGACTGCACAAATGTTGCATAATTAACTACATTGGGAAGAAAATATCACGCATGTTCTACAGATGTGATTGATAATTGTGTTGTAGCAAAGGAAACTGACTGCAGGAATGTTCCTGCAAATATAAGAAATATAAGATTCTTGCAATAGACATGCTCTCTTGTTAGATATGATTCAGAAAACTCAACACTGTTCTCTTCAGTGCCAGCTGATCATGATAATGCTCTAATGCTCAACTGAGTATTGTGTGGCCACCAGTATTTTATTTTGCTAGAAGCTCGCCTTGATACAGTTTGATTCATGTGAAGTAGCATATGGTACAAAAGTGGGATATGGTACAAGCGACATATGGTACAGTATGTACCAGTCCTGTGTGAAAGTCAGCCAATAATTGTACTGAACTTGCTTCTGGGGTGCTAGGTGCCAAAATGCCTAAATTCTCTTATTAATTATTTATATGCTTTTCATTCTATTTAACCTAGTTTTCAATATGACGATCTCTCATCGTTACCCTTCGAGTTTATCGTTTTTGCTTATTCAATTTCACTAGTTATGAGAAACAGAAGAATAACGATATTGCAACTGAAGTGCTTCAGACACCTTCGGGTCACTTCGGGGCACCTGCGAGAAGAAGTACTTCAACTGCGCTAGTCACTCTGTTTTGGGCATTCTGGAGTGATGGACATGTAACTCTGTTTTGGGTGATCTGGATGGACGGAGGTGTGACTCTGTTTCGGGCATTCTTCAGAGCCAGACATACAACTCTGTTTCGGTCACCCTAGGCGAACAGATGCGTAACTATGTTTCAGTCATTCAGGAGGTATGGATGTGTCGTACTCTGTCGGCAGCTGTCAGAAAAGTTACCATACAATTAAGAAAGCAATGTCAATTGTTGTAAAAGACAGTGTAAATTGTGCGATTATTTGAAGTATAAACAGACAAGATACATTAGTGAGATGTATCACCGTCCATCATTGTCAGTACTACAGATCTTGCCCTCTGTAGATACAGAGACTAGCCTGGGCAAGTGGCATCCCATAAACAGCACAATCACCGGTTCAAGTTGTCAGCATAGTAGCCTCAGCTAAAGAAGATCCCATGACCAACAAGCTGTCTTCTGTGCTGGGGACACAACTTTAGAAGACAACAGGTTAGTGGAAAGAATGGTTAGACTCTTATTCAATCTCTCCAGATTTCTCTAGCTTCCAGATCTGAATTTCAAACGACATGCATAATTTATAGTATATGTAGTTTATTGCTATAGCTTTAGAATCTATAGATTAGGAAAGACTTATACGTTCTTCAAGAGAGAAAGTAGGAAACAGAAATGGCCAATGTTAGTCTATGTGAATAGATTGCAGTGAGGCAAGAAGAATGGATAGAAAATGTCAAGGAAATGCCCACAACACAATTTCAGGATGGTGTGCAAGAATACAATCTCTCTTTTAATGACAAATTTGGCAATGTTAGTACTAGATTAAATAGTACAGAGGCAGGAGTGTAAAAAACATTCTCACACAGTGTAAGGAGAAATAGATTTAAATGGGCAGCCAGTGTGGATAATTAAATAAATTTTTATATTACACACCATTGAAGATGTCTAGCACGAATAGGTGAAACATTTAGGAATTCAGTTGCAAAACAAAATTAAAATTAAAATAAAATATAAAATTAAAATTAAATAAGTATACATATAAAAAAAAATGGAAACTTTTTTATCCATATGATAAACCATAATTGAAATAGAAACTGAGGGTAAATGCAAGTAAATGTCACCAATATTATACTGAAAACTGGTAGAGGAGAGTTTTTAGTTGTGTATTGAGAGTGCCTCAGTGAATTTGAAGTTTGATATCCATGTCTTGAGGGGTAAGGTGATGTTTTTTACTCAAACTGAAAACTATCCTTTTATCTCACAAGAAGGATGTTAAGTAGAAATTGAATCTATGTTGTAACAAGGACAGGTAGAACTGCAGTCAGTTCTTATAATGGTCCTCTTCCAGTTGTGCTGAAGCAAGATGATTACATTTGAATTGTGTTCAGTTACTGACAAACAAACATGTTTTTGTTACCTGAATCCAATAGACCTGAGAATCTGGATGACTTAATGTAACATTATCATGGTGTTAAAGTTTTGTTCTTGGTAGATTTATGTGCATGTTATTGGCAAATTGAACTACACTTATCATAAGTACATAAGATTCCTTTGTACTGGAAATGATTATCAGCTTTTAAGCTTACTTTTGCTCCTACAATGAATGATGTGTTCATGCTAAAGCTATACTAATGTCTCATGAGGAGATTTCAAAAGGTAAATTAGACATTGGTAAGGCAGGCCAAGTAACATATACTGATTGCTGCACTACACTTTAAAGTGACACAGACACATGACACTGTTTTTCAACATAATAATTAACTCCCTGCAGACAAGTGTTGGAATGTTTTAGCAATTATTTAATTCATCAACGATAGAAATTTGGTCCTTGGTTATCCAGTCATTGAGAACTGCTGTGGTGTGAATGTCCTAATCATTGGAAAGTTTCCCCACTTCCCCTTCCCCAAGATGCTCTTTCTAATTACCAAAAAGATGGTAGTTGCATGGTGCAATATCTTGGCTTCTCGATTGCCATCACCTATGTCTGTGTGGCCTTTGTCAAATTGTTGCCACAATTTCACTGCCACTGGACGAGAAATTGCATTTGGTGCACATAGGCTAGAATTTAATGGTGAATATGTGTGCAGATCAGACATTTTGTTGATAAAAGGACACTGTGATACACTTGTTACTTGAAACACAGCAGAACTGTGTCTGCAGGAATCCTGGACCAAGAACTCTCCTCTGATGCGGTACCACTCTTGTCACACAATAGTCTCAGCATGTGATGATATGGCTAACTGATGTCTCTATGTATGTGCTTCTGTGACTTAACCATTTAAATTTCTTTTGTTCAACCATCACTCTGCCTACCACAAGGCCAGGTCACTTATTAAAACAAGCTAACAACATAGCAGTTGACTTTCAAACTGGCAATGCCTGCCAAGATAAATCAACTGGCAACACAGTCAAATGTCAATACCACTCGCTGTGGCGTCAGATACAGTAGGTGTCCATAATTCACTTGATCACATATGTGCAGCAGTGATGGGATTTGTGACATTGTTTTGTGAGTCAAACCAAGGTTTGTGACCAGTCCTAAAGCAATTTCTCATGTATAGAAATGCGCAAGAAAATTTACAGAGTCTGCCAACAGGGATATTCCATAACCAATTGTGCCCTGTTTATAGAAAATAGTGCAATCATTCAATGCCTATATCACATACACAAAAAGACAACCATTTCCTTGCTATATTCTTGTCAAAAGAAGAGAGCATTCTTTAAGGGTAGTCTGCAGGCAAGAATCTGATATTTTTGGTATTTTTCGAAACAACTCACAACACACACTTTTGTTAATGAAACTTGTCATGCATAATCCATAAAAAATTGAGAACTTTGATATTCATACCTACAACACTACTGGGAAAAATTAATTTATTACACATCATTCAAACCTCCAGTGGTTCAGAAAGGAATTGAATGTGCAATAACAAAAATCATTCTCCCAATAATATACTCGTAAAATGTTTAACAGGTAACAAAGAATGTTTTATATCTGATTTAAAATCATTTCTGCTAGAAACTCCTTCTATCCCATTCACGAATTTCTACTTAAAACCTGTAGCCAGTATATATATTCGTCAGTAGAATAGAATAGAAGGGCTTGTCTTGGAGAAAAGATTTGAAGTTGGTTGCATGTTCCATAGATAATCTGAACGATGAACGGTTCTGTTATCAAAATGATATGGAACTAGTCAATTTACAGGATAGTATTAAGGTTAATGAACATTTTCAGCCCTACACATGCAAATACACTCAATATATACACAGGAAATCTTCAAAAGGATGCACCCTTGTAGGCACATATCAGACTGTCGATACATGACGTCGTTCTGCACAAGTCACATGATAGTGATGAAGATTTGCCCCACTTGTAGAGAGCGTCCACAAATCGTCCATCCCCCATTCAGAAGCCGTTGAAGGTAGTCCAAACTGCCCGAGGCTGGTTCGTCTAGATACGAGGCAGCTTCAGGCATAGTGGAGAACACTTTTGATGCCATCACCATTGCCATTCATCAGTGGTACTGAATTCGGTTTCAGTGAAGGTCCTGGCTGAGATGGGAATGGGATGTCCTTATCTTTGTCTTTTTAGTTCCACAGGGAATACGTTCATTACTGGAACCTCAGTGTTATTAGCAATCTTCTTGTATGCGTGCAGCAGTGCGCCACATTTCTCCTCCTGGTATCAGGAGTGTGTCCGCTGATGATCCTCAATGAGAGCCGCAGAGATTATGGAGAGTGTTGTTTCTGTATTTGAGATTAGCAGATGTTCGTGTGAAGTGCTCCTTAAAAGAACATGTCCTTTGTAATGCGATACAAAGCTATTTTGGATGCTTATTTTGATGAACATTGTCTCCCTCAAAAACAGACATCGGGGGCTCTGAACAGATGAAAACATGAAACTTCTGTTTTATATGAGTTTTGTTCTAACCTCTATTCACCGAAATAGTGGCTTAATATGTCTAAATCAGAAGTCAGTCTTTCTTCAGTTGTTTCAAAGGTTTTGGGTTGGGTAGCTACTGCCCAGTCGTCTGCATAGCCAAACTTTCTGAACTGTGTTGGTGGAAACTATTGCCTTCTGCCCAATTTACAACGGCTTCACCATTTTCATCACTTTCGTTGTATTTCCATTGAATATGATGGCTGTTAAAATCTCTGAGGATTATGCCGGGATGCTACGACACTGGGATGACCTGTAGAGGCCCAGACATAGCTGGAGGCTTGTATACATTAATCACTGTTACTTCTCCTATTTTTAATGTTGCTTCTTGGATGTCATTGAGATCAGATACAGAGTATAGATGTGCACTTTTGACTGTCGATCGTACGTATGTTGCCACTCCATAAGCACGATGGTATGTTGTTCCTAGTAATTCAAAGCCAGGGATTTTCCTCTCTGATTCATTTACTCTTTACTTTCAGTATGTGTTTCCTGAACAGCAACAACATCGATGTTATATTTTGATAAAATGTTCTGTAAGACAGCAATTTTGTTTACTTACGCTTTCAATGTATATTAATGTTAAAACTATCCCGTAAACTGACTTGTTCCATATCATTTCGATAAAAGAGTGGTTCAAATGATCTATGGAACATGCAACTAACTAGCTAAAGTGACTGCATGTTTTAGAAAAGTTAAGAATTGTCTAATCAAAGCGAGGGGCTGAGTGCGGCACCGAAGAAACAAGGTCAGCCCGAAAGAAGATACTTTTAGAGAAAGAGAAAGACAGGGAAAATGATCCTCACCATGCTGTTGGGTGCTTTTGAGCCTTCATTAGGAATGTGAGTGCGTTTCTATTATTTTCAGCTTTAAACTCGATTTTCTCAAAATGACCTTTTCCACACTTAATGATCCACATCTTTTTTATCTGTCTTCTGATTGGTTTGATTTGATGCGCCACGAATTCCTCTCCTGCCCAAAACTCTTCTTCTCAGCGTAGCACTGGAACCCTACGTCGTCAATTATTTGCTGGATGTATTCCAATCATTGTCTTCCGCTACAGATTTCACCCTATACAGCTTTCAATAGTAGCATGGAGGTTATTAGCTGATGTCATAAGACATGTCATATCATCCTACCCCTTCCATATAATCCTTCCTTCGCCGATTCTGTGGAGAACGCTCTCATTCTTTATCTTATCAGTCCACCTGATTTACGACTTTGTTTCGTATAGCCCCATCTCAGACGCTTCGATTCTCTTCTTTTCCTGTATCAGACTCTAAATAATGAAAAATGCGAGGTCATCCACGTGAGTACTAAAGGAATTCCGGTAAATTTCGGTTACACAATAAGTCACAAAAATCTAAAGTCTGTCATTTCAACTAAATAACTAAGGACTACAATTACGAACAATTTGAACAGGAACAACCATATAGATAATGTTGTTGGGGAGGCGAACCAAAGATTGGATTTCATTGACAGAACACTTAAAAAGAGACTGCCTACGCTACGCTTGTTCGTCCTCTTACGGAGTATTGTCATTCGGTATGGTATAGAACTGATGGACGACATCGAAAAAGTTAAAAGGTGGGCAGCACGTTTCATATGACCGCGAAACAGGTGAGAGAATATCATGGACATGATATGCCATTTGAGATGGCAAAGGCGATTTTCGTTGTATGACATCTTTTCACGCAATTTCAGTCATCAACTTTCTCATCCAAACGCAAAAATAATTTGTTGGTGCCTACCTACGAAGGGAGAAATGATTCTCGTAATAAAATACGAGAGTTCGGAACACGCACAAAAATATTTAAATGCTTGTTTTCTCTTCGTGCTGTTCGAGAAGGCAATGGTAGAGAAACAGTCTGAAGGTGGTTCGATACACACTCTGCCAGGCAATTAAGCGTGACATGTTGAGTAGTCATGAAGACTTAGATGCAGATCTGAAAAACTAATAGTGAGAGAGAACAACCATATTTGCAATAGCAAATACGATTAGAGTTCAACTGCACAATTTGTTGCTGACATCTGAAAATTTGTGCTGGACCAGGACTCTATCCTGAATTTCCCCCTTTACGCTTGTCTTAGCCACTTTGGCAATCTGAACACCGCTCCAGGACCGACCCAACCCCTATATGTTACCGTGTATCCAGGTCCTGCACTCGCACCGTTGCTATTTTTCCCTCACGGGAAGAAACTGATTTTTTGTTTATACGTTGGTGCCTGTTCTTTCGGACGTGTCTTACTAGGCAAATTTGCTGTCCTCTATACCATCCGGACACAGTTGTCACCACAGCCGCACGGACTACCTCCAGCACACCGAGCGAGGTGGCGTAGTGGTTGAGACACTGGACTCGCATTCGGGAGGACGACGACGGTTCACACCTGCGTCCGGTCATCCTGATTTAGCTTTTCCGTGACTTCCGTAAACAGCTTCAGGCAAATGTCGGGCTGGTTCCTTTGAAAGGACACGGCCGACTTCGTTCCCCATCCTTCCGTAGTTCGACGAGACCGATAACCTCGCAGTTTGTTCCCCTCCCTCCAAATCAACCAACCAACCAACCAACCAACTATCCCAGCACGCCTCCTATCAGACCCAGACTCTCAATTTACACCACACGCTACTGGTGTGGTACCCCTGCTCATTAGACTAGTTACTCGGATCACCTCGCCGATTCCCGTAAGAGTTCGAGTATAGTAGACATCTGCAGTGAAGGGATCACTGGCCGTCGTTGCCGTAATTATATAAGTGATGTCTGTTCTTTCGGACAATTAATCCACAACATTAGAGTGGATGGACATTTACGTCCGACCACCAGCAGAAATTTAAAATTAGTGAGCATGCCAGATACGGGCGGGGACTGCGGATAGATGGCGCTCTGTGGGAGTGTGGGTCAGCCGGGAGTGTATCTAAATAGTCCGCACGTTTGCGATAAACCTCGTGTTTGGGTGACGCAATAGTTAGCACGACTGCCTAGTAAGCAGGTGGTCCCGGGTTTGAGTCCAGTCCGGCACACATTGTCACTCGTCGGCGCCAATTACGCATAAAAGTCCCGATGCAGCTGATATCATCAGTTCCTTGCGTTTCCTTTCCTTTCTGCCCCCCGCCCCCACCACCACTCCATCATCAAGTACATATTGTTACACTACTGGCCATTAAAATTACTACACCAAGAAGAAATGCAGATGATACACGGATATTCATTGGACAAATATATTATACTAGAACTGACATGTGATTACATTTTCACGCAATTTAGGTGCATAGATCCTGAGAAATCAGTACCCAGAACAACCACCTCTGGCCGTAATAACGGCCTTAATACGCCTGGCCATTGAGTCAAACAGAGCTTAGATGGGGTGTACAGGTACAGCTGCCCATTCAGCTTCAACACGATACCACAGTTCATCAAGAGCAGAGACTGGTGTATTGTGACGAGCCAGCTGTTCGGCCACCATTGACCAGACGTTTTCAGTTGGTGTGAGATCTGGAGAATGTGCTGGCCAGGGCAGCAGTCAAACATTTTCTGTATACAGAAACGCCCGTACAGGACCTGCAACATGCGGTCGTGCATTATCCTGCTGAAATGTAGGGTTTCGCAGGGATCGAATGCAGGGTAGAGCCACGGGTCGTAGCACATCTGAAATGTAACGTCCACTGTTCAAAGTGCCGTCAAAGCGAACAAGAGGTGACCGAGACACGCTTCCAATGTGTGTTCACCGCGATGTCGCCAAACACGGATGCGACCATCATGATTCTGTAAACACAACCTGGATTCATCCGAAAAAATGACGTTTTGCCATTCGTGCACCCAGGTTCGTCGTTGAGTACACCATCGCAGGCGCTCCTGTCTGTGATGCAGCGTCAAGGGTAACCGCAGCCATGGTCACCGAGCTGATAGTCAATGCTACTGCAAACGTCGTTGAACTGTTCGTGCAGATGGTTGTCGTCTTGCAAACGTCCTCATCTGTTGACTCAGCGATCGAGACGTGACTGCACGATCCGTTACAGCCATGCGGATAAGATGCCTGTCATCTCGACTGCTAGTGATACGAGGCCGTTGGGATCCAGTACGGCGTTCCGTATCACCCTCCTGAACCCACCGATTCCATATTCTGCTAACAGTCACTGGGTCTCTACCAACGCGAGCAGCAATGTCGCGATACTATAAACAGCAATCGGGATAGGCTACAATCCGATCTTTATCAAAGTCGAAAACGTGATGGTACGCATTTCTCCTCCTTACACGAGGCGTCACAACAACGATTCATCAGGCAACGCCGGTCAACTGCTGTTTGTGTATGAGAAATCGGTTGGAAACTTTCCTCATGTCAGCACGTTGTAGGTGTCGCCACCGGCGCCAACCTTGTGTGAGTGCTCTGAAAAGCTAATCATTTGCATATCACAGCATCTTCTTGTCGGTTAAATTTCGCGTCTGTAGCATGTCATCTTCTTGGTGTAGGAATTTTAATGGCCAGTAGTGTATTTAACATTGGCAGCATAGGCTTGCAAACTCCCGTAGAAGCAGGTGAAGGGAGGAAATTGTTCTTTGAATCAGTGCCGTGCTTCCAGCGGATGAGCGTACGGTGCCGTAGAGACAGCTGTGAACCTGCACTAACAAAGGCCACGCCGAACGTCTGGGCGAAGTAGATGAGAGGCCGCAGCAGGTAGACAAATACCGGCGGCGCACGTGGCGCCAGACCGCGTTCTTCTGCCGGGACACGTGCGGCAGCCAGCTGGCGGTCGCGTGTGCGGCCTCCAGCCTCAAGCTCATCCGCGCAGATGGTACATCCTGCCTCCAGAACGCCCCGCCCCTACGCCTTCCTGTGGAGCGTGCGCTTTGTGGAGCATCCGTTCTGCAGCCCGAATCTGACGCGCCCATCTCGGCCGTCACAAAGTAACGTACAGGCAACAGCATGAAGTAATAAGGGAGATACTAATTCTTAGTCCGTAACTACTGTCGAATCATATGCGAAACATATTGCGAACGCAGCATGTCATTCTCAATGGAGAGAAGTCTTCCGAACTAAGAGTGATTTCAGGTGTGCCGCAGGGGAGTGTCGTAACACCGTTACTATTCGCAATATACGTAAATGACCTTGTGGATGACATCGGAAGTTCACTGAGGCTTTCTGCGGATGATGCTTTGGTATATCGAGAGGTTGTAACAATGGAAAATTGTACTGAAATGCAGGAGGATCTGCAGCGAATTGACGCATGGTGCAGGGAATGGTAATTGAATCTCAATGTAGACAAGTGTAATGTGCTGCGAATACATAGAAAGAAAGATCCCTTATCATTTAGCTACAATAAATCAGGTCAGCAACTGGAAGCAGTTAATTCCATAAATTATCTGGGAGTACGCATTAGGAGTGATTTAAAATGGAATGATCATATAAAGTTGATCGTCGGTAAAGCAGATGCCAGACTGAGATTCATTGGAAGAATTCTAAGGAAATGCAGTCCGAAAACAAAGGAAGTAGGTTACAATACACTTGTTCGCCCACTGCTTGAATACTGCTCAGCAGTACAAGACAGGGGTGATAGAAGAGATAGAGAAGATCCAACGGAGAGCAGCGCGCTTCGTTACAGGATCATTTAGCAATCGCGAAAGCGTTACGGAGATGATAGATAAACTCCAGTGGAAGACTCTGCAGGAGAGACGCTCAGTATCTCGGTACGTGCTTTTGTTGAATTTTCGAGAACATACCTTCACCGAGGAGTCAAGCAGTATATTGCTCCCTCCTACGTATATCTCGCGAAGAGACCATGAGAATAAAATCAGAGAGATTAGAGCCCACACAGAGGCATACCGACAATTCTTCTTTCCACGAACAATACGAGACTGGAATAGAAGGGAGAACCCATAGAGGTACTCAAGGTACCCTCCGTCACACACCGTCAGGTGGCTTACGGAGTATGGATGTAGATGTAGATGCGAGTCATCTCTCCCAAGCCAGCAAGGAAAGAAAGGAAGAAAATTCAAATATTTCGGGCGTGCTTCTGTATAAGGATGATGAAGACTAGGTGGACTGATAAGAAATGAAGTGGTTGTTGATCACTGAATAAACGAGAAGGGGAATGAATATTCGGGTGTAACATCTAAGGGTTGGCACTTGTAATGGTTCTTTATTTACGTGACCATTACGGCACTCCAACCGCAGTTCTCGATACCAATAATATCGTACTACATCTCTACGAAGTAACAGACATATTTTTGTGACAATATTCACATTTAGTTTTATTAATGTATAGGTTCTCCGATGTATCGATATATTACAGTGATATGGTTCTTGTGTATGTCTTCATTTCTGTGAGATTGTCATAATCTTTGACTTACTTGTAACCGTTTGGGCGCGAATGTGCACAGAGCAGTCTTTGTTTCACTTTGCAGAAGTTGTTATTTCTCTTTGTAAAAGAACGGTCAAGTCTTGTGTTTGGCTAAGGTGGAAACTAAATATATGAAGATTAATAAAAAACTGTTTTCTTGATGATGTGACAATTAACAAGAAGTATATGTGAATTTACAAGAAGTTTAATAAAAATGTGGATCGTGAACACTAAGTCAAAAAATTATTTCTACCATACCATTGTTCTGATTTGGGATTGTTTGATTATTAAGAATATCCTGAAAAACGCATTTGTTAGGTCTTCAAATATTGCTAAAATACAAATCTGGACCTTTTAGCAGTCAAAGTGGAATCACCCTAGAATCAACAAGATGAGACAGAACAACTTCCACGAAATCTACGTGGGAATCCATTCAAGATACATCTACATCTACATCTACATGATTACTCTGCAATTCACATTTAAGTGCTTGGCAGAGGGTTCATCGAACCACAATCATACTATCTCTCTACCATTTCACTCCCGAACAGCGCGCGGGAAAAACGAACACCTAAACCTTTCTGTTCGAGCTCTGATTTCTCTTATTTTATTTTGACGATCATTCCTACCTATGTAGGTTGGACTCAACAAAATATTTTCACATCCGGAAGAGACAGTTGGTGACTGAAATTTCGTAAATAGATCCCGCCGCGACGAAAAACGTATTTGCTTTAATGACTTCCATCCCAACCCGCGTATCATATCTGCCACACTCTCTCCCCTATTACGTGATAATACAAAACGAGCTGCCCTTTTTTGCACCCTTTCGATGTCCTCTGTCAATCCCACCTGGTAAGGATCCCACACCGCGCAGCAATATTCTAACAGAGGACGAACGAGTATAGTGTAAGCTGTCTCTTTGTGGACTTGTTGCATCTTCTAAGTGCCCTGCCAATGAAATGCAACCTTTGCCCCGCCTTCCCCACAATATTATCTATGTGGTCTTTCCAACTGAAGTTGTTCGTAATTTTAACACCCAGGTACTTAGTTGAATTGACAGCCTTGAGAATTGTACTATTTATCGAGTAATCGAATTTCAACGGATTTCTTTTGGAACTCATCTGGATCACCTCACACTTTTCGTTATTTAGCGCCAACTGCCACCTGCCACACCATACAGCAATCTTTTCTAAATGGCTTTGCAACTGATACTGGTCTTCGAATGACCTTACTGGACGGTAAATTACAGCATTATCTGCGAACAACCTAAGAGAACTGCTCAGATTATCACCCAGGTCATTTATATACATCAGGAACAGCAGAGGTCCCAGAACGCTTCCCTGGGGATGTTTGAATACAGTATATGCTCCAAAACCCTACTACAAACCGACGTCAATGATATAGGTCTGTAGTTCCTACTACCCTTCTTAAACACTGGTGCGACCTGCGCAATTTTCCAATCTGCAGGTACAGATCTATCGGTGAGCGAGCGGTTGTATATGATTGCTAAGTGCCAAAATTAATGACTTTTTTACAGTGACTTCATTATTTCCATTCTGACGATACCATCCACAGCCAATGACTTTGTTGTTGCCCGATAAAGCGAACATATGCTGCGTGAGCAACATTATTAATCTGATTTCTAACCTACTTTGCAAGTGGTGGTATTGTTAAGACACTGCATCGTTACCTGATCAGCACTGAGGTT
Source organism: Schistocerca serialis cubense (assembly GCF_023864345.2). Classification (NCBI taxonomy): domain Eukaryota; kingdom Metazoa; phylum Arthropoda; class Insecta; order Orthoptera; family Acrididae; genus Schistocerca; species Schistocerca serialis. The sequence goes on along the minus strand of NC_064644.1, from coordinate 164,549,475 downwards.
TCTGATGGCTTTCAGTGAACGGGTAAGAAATTCCCCTGGGTCTGGGCCAGGAAAAACTACCCCCGCCCCCCCCCTTTCATTCCTGAGGTCCGGATCCTCGTAACTGAGAAACGCACTCAAGCCATGGCCGAGGCCGGGCACCATCAGGTTATCTGGTTCTACCTACCTCCGCCTGAGTTAGCCGCAGGTTCTAAGCCATTATACCAAGTCCCACATGGATGGGACATGGATGTTATCGTTTACTATACTTGTCACTGTTTTTGTCCCTTCACGTGTAACGAGTAACTACTGAGGATATTTGATTAGGATCCTGTCATACAGTCTGCCAAGTGGCTCATTGTCTCTCCCAAGGAGAAACTTGGATACTGACACTTCAGACGATTGTTCCAGCAGGTACCAATGTCTCCCACCTGTTTCGGCAAGGTTCTTCTCTTTATACAGACGAGTCACTGTTCGAGGATGCTTGAGTAAAGCCTCTACCGCCCATCTCATGCAAGCTGGGTGACGCCCATTAAGCAACGAAAAGAACATGCGAAAACACAAATAAGAAGGTGTGACCTGATAATAACAATTTCGTGTGGCACACTCACACACCAAGAACACAAATTGAGAATAGACACCCATGGCAGGTACTATCATTCTGTAACAGTACAGAGTATCAAAAAACATGCAGATCAGAGCTCGATACGTTACTCGAACATCACATATTATGTTCGCTTCTGGATATTGCTGTAATCAGACAAGATCCGTAATTAGTTGAGAACGTACGACTCGATCAAAGAATATTACGGAAGTGAATCATGGACTATGGAAAAACTGGATAAGTATCGAATGGAAGTGTTTGAGAGGTGCTGCCACGGAAGGACGATGGAAGTTAATTGGAATGATAAGACAAAAAACGAACGAGGAAACGAGTATGTGGCAAACACCGAGTACAAGAAGGAAGAGCATGCAAGGACGTATGTTATCAGGGAATAACTTCTGTACTTCTGGAGGGATCTGTATGGGAGGCTAGAGACTGAGGATCCACTAAATGTGAGTAATATAGGACGTTGGGCGTAAGTAGTAAAGAGACATAAAGAGGGTGACACAGAAAAAATTGTGGTGGGCTGCATCAAATATCAAAAGACTGATAACCCCCTCCTACTCCCTCCCGCACAAGAAAGTGTTGGGGGATCGTCTGAGGCAAAATTAACAGAGCAGGATTTCAAACCTGAGTGTGATTTTACACGTACTCATTCTGGTCACATTAATGTCGCCACCGCCTACGTTCGAGGTCAGTGAGCAATAACCACTCACACTAGCACTAATAGTGGAGAGTGTATAAAATATTTTGGGGGGTGCGGTAAACAGTGCAGTCTTTGTCGAAATGCCGAGATGGAGCGATTTATGTGACGTCTAAAAGACATGATCATTGGCAGTCAGGCCATGGGCGGTAGCATTTCCGAAACGGATAAGTTTCTAAACTGTCCGCGGGCCGCCGTGGTTAAAGTATACTGTTGGTGTCAAAATGGCGCTAACCAAAACAGGCGCTTACGCAAACGTGATGCACCACGGGCTATAGATGTCAGGGGCGTACGACGGCTACGGTAATGTGTACGAGCGAATAGACGTGCAGCTGTTGAGCAACTGACCACCCAAATGAACCAAGGAGTTGGCAAGAATGTCTTCTCAGTGACCGTTCAGCGAACTTTGCTGTGCATGGGCCTCTCCAACAGGCACCTGGTGCATTTATCCAGCCTGACTGCTGTTGACTGACGACGAAAGCTGGAATTTCACGCTAGTACCGTAACTGGACGTCCAGGGAGTGGAGACGGGCGGGCGGCCTTTTAAGATGAATCACGTTTCATGCTCCATCGGACAGATGGCCTATTGCTTGTACGGCTCTGCAACAATCGTCGGAACGGTCCAGGCCTCAAGAGGGAGCATTATGGTCTGGAGAATGTTTTCGTGGTTTCTCCTGGGTGATCTCGTCATTCTGGGAAGCACAATGGATCAACACAAGTATGCGTCTATCCTTGGGGGCCACGTTCACCGCTATGTGCATTTTTTTCCTCGGCACGGTGTTATCTGCCAGATGGACAATGCAAGTGCGTGATTTGAAGAGCACTCCCTTGGCTACCAACCCCCCTCCCCTCCCTCGAAATTAAATCCAATCGAGAATATGTGGAACCACCTCGGTCAAGCTGTTCACACGATTTATACTCAACTGTGCGGATTTAAACCCAATCGAGAATCTGTGGGATCACTTCGATTGATCTGTCCGCGCCATGGATCCTCAACCGTGAAGCCTAACGCAGCTGACCAAGGCACACGGAGTCGACATGGCTCTACATCCCTTTCGGTACTTTCGAGAACCTCACTGACTCTCATCCCCGCTGCAAAAGGTGATTATCCTGGCTTATAATAAAGTGAGTGGACGGCGTTCATATTTGTGTAGTCAAGAAGAGAACAGATGCTTTCGAAATGTGGCGCTACAGAGAAATATTGGAAATTAGATAGGTAGTTCGCAACTAATGAGGAAGTACAGATTCGTAGTGGGGAGAAAAGAAATTTATAGCACCAGTCTAATCTTGACACATCTTAATGCATCAGAATATGGTAATAGAGGGAAGTATAGGGTGTAGAAATTGTAGAGGAAGACCAAGGCATGAATATAGTAAACAGTAGGCTACAGTAATCACGTTCAGATGAAGCAGCTTGCACAAGGCAGATTAACGTGGAGTCTCATCGTATTAGTCTTTTGCCTGAAGACCAAACAACAACAAATCTTAAGTTTCTGTAATGAAATTAAACACTGCTTTCACTAAACTTTCAAAAACAGCTCCACTTATTGTTGTTGTTGTTGTGGTCTTCAGTCCTGAGACTGGTTTGATGCAGCTCTCCATGCTACTCTATCCTGTGCAAGCTTCTTCATCTCCCAGTACCTACTGCAACCTACATCCTTCTGAATCTGCTTAGTGTATTCATCTCTTGGTCTCCCTCTACGATTTTTACCCTCCACACTGCCCTCCAGTACTAAATTGGTGATCCCTTGATGCCTCAGAACATGTCCTACCAACCGATCCCTTCTGCTGGTCAAGTTGTGCCACAAACTTCTCCTCTCCCCAATCCTATTCAATATTTCCTCATTAGTTATGTGATCTACCCATCTAATCTTCAGCATTCTTCTGTAGCACCACATTTCGAAAGCTTCTATTCTCTTCTTGTCCAAACTATTTATCATCCATGTTTCACTTCCATACATGGCTACACTCCATACAAATACTTTCAGAAATGACTTCCTGACACTTAAATCTACACTCGATGTTAACAAATTTCTCTTCTTCAGAAACGCTTTCCTTGCCATTGCTAGTCTACATTTTATATCCTCTCTACTTCGACCATCATTAGTAATTTTGCTCCCGAAATAGCAATACTCCTTTACTACTTTAATTGTCTCATTTCCTAATCTAATTCCCTCAGCATCACCCGACTTAATTCGACTACATTCAATTATCCTCGTTTTGCTTTTGTTGATGTTCATCTTATATCCTCCTTTCAAGACACTGTCCATTCCATTCAACTGCTCTTCCAAGTCCTTTGCTGTCTCTGACAGAATTACAATGTCGCCGGCGAACCTCAAAGCTTTTATTTCTTCTCCATGGATTTCAATACCTACTCCAAATTTTTCTTTTGCTTCCTTTACTGCTTGCTCAATATACAGATTGAATAACATCGGGGAGAGACTACAACCCTGCCTTACTCCCTTCCCAACCACTGCTTCCCTTTCATGTCCCTCGACTCTTATAACTGCCATCTGGTTTCTGTACAAATTGTAAATAGCCTTTCGCTCCCTGTATTTTACCCCTGCCATCTTTAGAATTTGAAAGAGAGTATTCCAGTCAACATTGTCAGAAGCTTTCTTCAAGTCTACAAATGCTAGAAACGTAGGTTTGCATTTCTTAATCTTTCTTCTAAGATAAGTCGTAAGGTCAGTATTGCCTCACGTGTTCCAGTGTTTCTACGGAATCCAAACTGATCTTCCCCGAGGTCGGCTTCTACTAGTTTTTCCATTCGTCTGTAAAGAATTCGTGTTAGTATTTTGCAGCTGTGGCTTATTAAACTGATTGCTCGGTAATTTTCACATCTGTCAACACCTGCTTTCTTTGGGATTGGAATTATTATATTCTTCTTGAAGTCTGAGGGTATTTCGCCTGTCTCATACATCTTGCTCACCAGATGGTAGAGTTTTGTCAGGACTGGCTCTCCCAAGGCCGTCAGTAGTTTCAATGGAATGTTGTCTACTCCGGGGGCCTTGTTTCGACTCTGATCTTTCAGTGCTCTGTCAAACTCTTCACGCAGTATCGTATCTCCCATTTCATCTTCATCTACATCCTCTTCCGTTTCCATAATATTGTCCTCAAGTACATCGCCCTTGTATAGACCCTCTATATACTCCTTCCACCTTTCTGCTTCCCCTTCTTTGCTTAGAACTGGGTTTCTATCTGAGCTCTTGATGTTCATACAAGTGTTTCTCTTATCTCCAAAGGTCTCTTTAATTTTCCTGTAGGCAGTATCTATCTTACCCCTAGTGCGATAAGCCTCTACATCCTTACATTTGTCCTCTAGCCGTCCCTGCTTAGCCATTTTGCACTTCCTGTCGATCTCATTTTTGAGACGTTTGTATTCCTTTTTGCCTGCTTCATTTACTGCATTTTTATATTTTCTCCTTTCATCAATTAAATTCAATATTTCTTCTGTTACCCAAGGATTTCTACTAGCCTTCGCCTTTTTACCTATTTGCTCCTCTGCTGCCTTGACTACTTCATCCCTCAAAACTACCCATTCTTCTTCTACTGTATTTCTTTCCCCCATTCCTATCAATTGTTCCCTTATGCTCTCCCTGAAACTCTGTACAACCTCTGGTTCTTTCAGTTTATCCAGGTCCAATCTCCTTAAATTCTCACCTTTTTGCAGTTTCTTCAGTTTTAATCTACAGGTCATAACCAATAGATTGTGGTCAGAGTCCACATCTGCCCCTGGAAATGTCTTACAATTTAAAACCTGGTTCCTAAATCTCTGTCTTACCATTATATTATCTATCTGATATCTTTTAGTATCTCCAGGGTTCTTCCATGTATACAACCTTCTTTCATGATTCTTAAACCAAGTGTTAGTTATGATTATGTTGTACTCTGTGCAAAATTCTACCAGGCGGCTTCCTCTTTCATTTCTTAGCCCCAATCCATATTCACCTACTACGTTTCCTTCTCTCCCTTTTCCTACACTCGAATTCCAGTCACCCATGACTATTAAATTTTGTCTCCCTTCACTATCTTAATAATTTCTTCTATTTCATCATACATTTCTTCAATTTCTTCGTCATCTGCAGAGCTAGTTGGCATATAAACTTGTACTACTGTAGTAGGTGTGGGCTTCGTATCTATCTTGGCCACAATAATGCGTTCACTGTGCTGTTTTTAGTAGCTTACCCACATTCCTATTTTCCTATTCATTATTAAACCTACTCCTGCATTACCTCTATTTGATTTTGTGTTTATAACCCTGTAGTCACCTGACCAAAAGTCCTGTTCCTCCCGCCACCGAACTTCACTAATTCCCACTATATCTAACTTTAACCTATCCATTTCCCTTTTTAAATGTTCTAACCTACCTGCCCGATTAAGGGATCTGACATTCCACGCTCCGATCCGTAGAACGCCAGTTTTCTTTCTCCTGATAACGACATCCTCTTGAGTAGTCCCCGCCCGGAGATCCGAATGGGGGACTATTTTACCTCCGGAATATTTTACCCAAGAGGACGCCATCATCATTTAATCATACAGTAAAGCTGCATGCCCTCGGGAAAAATTACGGCTGTAGGTTCCCCTTGCTTTCAGCTGTTCGCAGTACCAGCACAGCAAGGCCGTTTTGGTTATTGTTACAAGGCCAGATCAGTCAATCATCAAGACTGCAGCCCCTGCAACTACTGAAAAGGCTGCTGCCCCTCTTCAGGAACCACACGTTTGTCTGGCCTCTCAACAGATACCCCTCCGTTGTGGTTGTACCTACGGTACGGCTATCTGTATCGCTGAGGCACGCAAGCCTCCCCACCAACGGCAAGGTTATTGCTACATTAATTTATCCAGTTTGCAACTTGTGGAGCTCCGTGGCTCCGGAATACGCTACTTTAAGAAATACTGCAAGCAGTCACATTTTTATTTACTGTTATTTCTATTTGTACCATTATGAGCTTCGCATAATTAGCCACACATACTCCATTTTCGTGATTTTCACAATAGATTTTCGTTATCTCTTCAATACAACATATTTACTTTGTCACTGTATCGACGTATGTTAGTGTATTTCAGATACAGTGTACAACGGTGATTAAGATCAGCAGCTTTGAGCTGCACCAACTCAAAGTTGTGAGAGCAAATAGCGAATCATTGACAAGGAGTTTGATACCACATCATTCATGACAAATAGCGTCTGGTGTGAGTAATCATGTTAGGGTAAAAAAAAAAAAAGGCCTGAAGAAACATGACATAGAAAATAATAAAGGAATAATGAGTGAATAACGGAAAAATTAAGAAGGAAGTGATAACGGTAAACAATGCGTCAAAATTGTGAATGGCGCTCCCAGTTGGAAAGTGTACCGATTCTTAAGTTTGAGACAAAAGATTCTTAATGTCATACGGAATTAGAGGAAATGGTGATATAAGATAAATGAGATAATACAGGGAGTATAGCAGCGAAAAGAGAAGAATAAAATGACACTGTTTTCTTAGAAACGGACCATGAAGTAACAAAGAGCGTTTTATTTCTTCTGTGAGCGTGAAACTGTCAGGAAGCTGCGCGAAGTCGATAAGACTGCTGCGGAAATTTATCGGTTAGCGCATTTCCCGGAATAGTACATCCGTAAACAGTTCCTAGTTGAAAAAGAGAAGGCTCTCCCTGAAACCTGAATTGTTAGAGGAAACACTGTATGGAGATTTTCCACGGATTTGAGATATTTGAAAAAAAAAAAAGAAATCAAAACCGCCAAGAGTTACTAATAAGAAATTCTCTGCTGATTACCGATTTTGATTTTATGATCAACTTCACGTTTTAGAAAACTGCGCTATAGGTACTGTGATGGAGTTTAAGACTGAAATAAAGAACTTTTATCGGGCAGCATTTTCTGTTGTATTCCACTGAACACTATTCTATTCCGTTTCACTAAGCACTATTTTAACAGAAACTCTTGAAAATAATGTCTATTTCATTTTATAAATAATATTAGTATTGTAATGCAATAATATTTCAAAATGTTAAGTCAGTTCACTGTGTTGCGCTAGAACACAATGTACATGCTTGACTGCAAAGCATATCCCAGAAATCTGTCTCCAAGGAATCCGTAAAACGTATAGAAAACAACTACACAGTTGCAAATATGGTAGAAGCAGCGGAAGTATTAAAGCAAAAATGGGGCCACCTACGAAGACAACTGCGAATGTGTGGTTACAGGGTATCAACGACTCCCATATGAAATATTATCATGATTGGTACAAATGTATTTGATATGTAAGCTTTTCACTCAATTCCTTGGCTACTAGTCAATAGGCTGAAACTTCACGCAAGGGCAACGTTAACAAGAACTACCATACTACGAAGGCTTGCTCGAAAATAATGTTCCCTGATGTTTTATGTGAAAACTCTTACAACATTTTGAATGAAACAAACGTTATTAACATTCTACATCTTTATTCTTGATCTCTACGTATCAGCAGCCCTCTGCCGCTAGAGGGCTCCGAATAGTACACTACTGGCCATTGAAATTGCTACACCACGAAGATGACGTGCTACAGACGCGAAATTTTACCGACAAGAAGAAGATGCTAAGAACTGTAGCTGTTCTCAAAACCAATGGTGGCCCATTTCCTTATTAATAAATAAATATTATCTATACGTCAGATGTTCACATTATTATATCCACCCTGTAAGTAGATATGAAGAGTAAAGATGAGAATGTTAATAACGTTCATATTATTTAAAAATCTTTACGAGTTTTCACATAAAAAATTCGGAGGCATTACTTTTCAGCACGCCCTCGTACTTAATCAGACGTTACAGTTTACTTAACATCCGTAACTGTTGAATGTGGTCGTCCTCTGAGATGGATACAATACTGCACTCGCCTTTGCAGTGTCTTTCGTATTCCTTCAAATGCCCCAGGATCATCTCTTAAAACTTGGAAACATTCTACAGGTAGCTGCCCTAGTGCTTGAACCTAATCTTCGTGTATACACTTCACTTTTGAGGTGATTCCATGCCAAAAACTAAGAGAATTTAGGTAACGTGATCTTGGAGTTCGACTGAGAGGTCTCAGTCCACCTGTCCATCCTGGACAATATTGGCACTTTAAATGCCGTCTTATGTGTCTGTGCCTCATCACGTATCTCCCACATTCCTCAATGGATCGTGGATACAATTTGAGCGTAATTAGTTAGGGAATCATTTGCAGTTTTACATTTCTAATAGATTTACACCAACTAGGACAATATTTCATACTGGGGTCGGGTCGCAGTTATGGCACGAGTCATTCGCAGACTCACGTTTTCTGAACTTTTACGCTTCTCCTGTCGTATACTTTCACCCGTGCCAGTTTTCCCTTTTAATTACGTCACACACAAGCATTAGGTACGTGCGCCGTGTAAGACAAATTACGCGACGTCCTGCTCCGTAGGTTTATTCTGAGGCTTTAAGATGCGTAACCGGATTAATTCTCTGCGCAGCAACATATGTAAAGATTATAGTCGTCAGACTCGCTTTGACTTGGTTAAACTTGTCACAACTCCAGAGTCAACAGTTAAAAATTCTGTAGCTATCTAACTACTTTCATGAAAGATTCCGAGATCCAATTGCTGGACTACTACATGCTCAAGGATAACATGTCAGCGCAACACCTCCTGCTGGCTACTGGCAAAGCAGCCTTTGGCGAAATCAAGAGGTAGGATGGTAACACTGGGAATTCGATGGGATTTCCACTGTTAAAAGCAGAAGAGAGATCGGATACGTGGAAAGAGCACACTGAAGGACTCTATGAGGAGGAAGACCTCTCAACGACGTAACGGAACAAGACACGAAAGTTGATATAGAAGAGATAGGGGATGTACTATTAGATTCAGAATTTAAAAGAGCTTTTGAAGACTTACGATCAAATAAAGCAGAAGCGGTAGATAACATTTCCTCAAAATTTCTAAAATCATTGGGGGAAGTGGCAACAAAATGACTACTATTCACGTTGGTGTGTACAATGTATGAGTCTGGCGACATACACCCTGACTTTCGGAAAAACATCATCCACACGATTCCCAAGAATACAAGAGCTGATGTGTGCGAGAATTGTTACACAATCAGCTGAAGAGCTCATGCATCCAAATTGCTGACCAGAATAATATACAGAAGGATGGAAAAGAAAATTGAAGATGTGTTAGATAACGATCGGTTTGGCTTTAGGAAAGGTAAAGACACCAGAGAGGTAACTGTGACGTTGCGGTTGATAATGGAAGCAAGACTAAAGAAAAATGAAGACACGTTTGTAGGATCTGTCGATCTGGAAAAAGCGTTCGACACTGTAAAATGGTGCAAGATCTTCGAAATTCTGAGAAAAATAGTGGTTAGTTATAGGGAGAGACGACTAATATGCAATACATACAAAAGCCAGGAGGGAATAATAAGAGTGGACGACCAGGAATAAGCTGCTCGGATTAATACGGTACAGGTCAGGATCGCAGTTTTTTGCCACTACTGTTGAATCTGCAAGTCGAAGAAGCAATGACGGAAATAAAAGAGGCATTCAAGCGTGGAATTAAAATTCAAAGGGAAAGGATAGCAATGATAAGATTCGCTAATGACACTGCTATCCATTTTTAAAGGGAGAAGAATAAGTGGATGTGTTGAATGTATGGAGAGTGAATTGAAGGAAGACAAGTAACGAGAAGTAGCACAAATGGAAACAGTGAGGAAATTATCAGGATTGATGATCACGGAGGAGATGAAGTAAGGGAATTCTGCTACCTGGCAGCAAAATAAACCACGACGGACGGATCAAGGAGAGCATCAAAAACAGACTAGCACTGGTAAAAAGGGCATTCCTGGCTAAAAGAAGTCTACCAGTATCATACAAAGGCCTAAGTTTGAGGAAGAAATTTCTGAGAATGCACGTTTGGAGCACAGCGTTGTATGGTTGTGAAACAAGGACTGTGAGGAAACTGGAACAGAGGAGAATCGAAGGATTTGAGATGTGGTGCTACAGATGAATGCTGAAAATTAGTTGGACTACTAGGGCAAGGAATGAGGAGGTTCTGGAATATATGGAAAACACTGACAAGAAGAAAGAAGAGGGTGGCAGGACATCACTTAAGACATCAGAGAATAACTACCATGGTACTTGAGGCAGCTGTAGAGGGCAAAAACTGTAGCGGAAAACAGATATTGGAATACATTGAGCAAATAATTGAGGAAGTAGTTTGCAAGTGTTACTCGGAGATCAAGAGCTTGGCATGGGAAGGAGCGCAATAACTAGTCTGAAGGTTGATAACTCAGGAGAAAAAGAAAGAGGAGAGCTGTACACAACTCCTTTCCCACTCCCAGCGCTACATGCGCAACTCCTGTACGTGTGACCCCAAAACAAGACAACAGTCTACTTTGTAATTATAATTCTGCACCAGCCGACTCCACCGCAAATAAATCGCAGCATCTGGCTCAGAAAAGCAAAGTGTCACAAGTGTTAAAATGATCATTAGTAGAAAATTCACTTTTCTCTTCACACGTTCTGACTGTCTCCTTTATTGTTGCAACGTAGATTTACAATTCTGAAACATCGAGTCACCTGCCATTTTCTATTTCGTGAATCATTTTCTTTTCCTCTTTAATGTTAGCTATGCTACGTATCTCATTATCACAATGCCAAACTAATTAATTTTGTTGGTACTATAGGAATGTTCCAAGCAAGTCGCGCGAATCAAACCCTACGAAAATTAGAGTTGTACTACGGGTCATTGTTCCAGCGGTCGTCCAGTGGAGTGGACAAGGACTTTTGGAATACGAGTAGTCCATGGCTCATAGGCAGAGTTTCCGTTGGACGAGGACCGTCGGTGAGCGGGTAGACCGTGACTTGGTGAGAACATAGTTTCCAGGTGCAGGTTTCACAGCTTTTTATATAAGCGCAAATTTCAAGGTGTGCAATTTTCATACGTCCCTTACACACTTTCCTGTCCTAAACTTTATGTCTAAAATTTTCATGTTTGTTATGTTAAATTTTGTTATTCCTGCTTTCTTCAGGCTTTCTTTTACTATAAGGGTCCATTTCATTGTTACAGGGTGCAAGCGATCCGACCCTACTTCACGCGGTTAGCATTAATTTCGAGGGAGAGTCATATGAAAATCTTAAAAGCGTAATTAAAAATCTACATTTAGAGCCATTGTTCTTTAAGTTGGCAGTACTGTTTCCAATGATGTAAGGAATGCCATACAGGCATACTACAAACAAGTGAAAGCTGCCACAACACCAGTTCAAAATGGCCGCCTCGCTTGCGACATGCACCAAGGACGAACAGCGTTCTCTCATACGTATTCTGAGCAGTGAAGGTACGAAACCTACTGAAATCCGTCGGTGTATGAAGCTCCAGTATGATGATACATGTCTGTCACTGCAGAAAGTACATGAGTGAAGTATAACATTTGGAAATGGCGTGACTTACGTGATAGACGCTCAGTCCCGAATAAGGCACACTGCATTGTTCATATGTTCAAATGTAAGGGACGAAACTGCTGAGGTCATCGGTAACTAGACTTACACTCTGCTTAAACTAGCTTATGCTAAGAACAAGACGCACACCCATACCCTCCGGCGGGAGAGACCGCGCAATCCGTGACATGGCGCCTCTAACCGAGCAGCCACTTCGCGCGGCACCACTTCATTGTGACGCCATAGCCTACTGCAGCAGTTGAAGTCGCTGTGATGGAAAATCGCCGTGTGATGTTGCATTAAATAACGACAGATCTGAACATTAGTCGTGCCTCGGTGCGTCACATCATTCACGAAGTGCTGAAGTTCTGCAAAGTGTCCGCTAGACAGGTGCCACGGCAGCGCACTCCAGAACTTGTACTCTGATACTCTTTCACATCCAACATGCTCATCAGATCTTCCACCGAGTGATTTCCACATGAGCAGAGTGGTCATGGGATAGACAGGATCATGGGATAGAACGGGATTTTTCTGCACATATGCTGGAGAAGAGTTATTGGTTAAAATTCCTTCTGCTACTGTTGGTGGGCCAGCATCACTCGCTAGAAGCGAAACGGACAGAGCGAGGGAGGTAGGAATGTTTATCGTTGACATTATTGTCTGCAGTGTGGCTTCCAAGGCATTGTTTGTAATGCTCGCAGGCCGCGGCCGCCTATTCACCTCCTTGGTGGCAGGGAACTACGGTGCCGGAAGCCTATAGCCGTCCTCTCTAGTGAAGTTACATGCGTTCTTAGAAATTTCAATCGTTTTTCGGACTTTGCTCTTACAAATTTTGGTTTCCTTAGCCGGCACATGTACTTGTCAAGACCACAGTTCTCGAGATATTCCGCTACCGGCGATTTCGTACTTTGTTTTGGCCGCGTGTGGCGTTCGTGTTCCTCAATAGGTCCTTCCCGTTTAAGCGATATACACTTTGCTGCAGCCACACGTCATTTCATAGACGCCCGCAGCGTGGAGGAAACCAGGTGCATCCCTTTTCCGTTGTAAGAAGTCTTTTATGTTGTTTTGACTGAACAAAGTGCCTGAATACCATTTTTCCTTACAATTCGGCTTATGCGGTCACTGACCCAGAAACAAACAGTAACTTAACAGAGTGAGAAGGTGGTCCTCCTCGTCCCTACTTACATAATTAAAACAACATTAATAGTAGAGAAGGCGATCCCGAAGAAGATCCCATCAGAGGGGTTGAAAAGTAGATCGTTTGAAGAAATATGAGGCGGTCTAACAACAACCGAGAAGATCTTAACAAACTGTAATAGTAATGAATACATAATGCGCACGCATGCATAGCAAAACTATGGGTGTTTACGATGAAAGAGTTACAGAGAAAAAAAAAAAAAAAAAAAAGCTGAAGGAGCTTCAACAAGGCGGAACGTGTAAATAAAGCTACTGCTGTCATTTGCCACCTAGACTTCTCTTCTTAGCGAAAATATATCACTAATGTTTGTGCTCCATAGCCACGGAGTGACAGGATTTATCTAATTATTCACGTTATCAATAAGTATATAAATATTGTCCTGATAATCCAAACTCAATCATGTATATGTGCAGACTGAAGCGACGAATGAAAATTGCACCAAGGTTGAGATTCGAACCCAGGTCTGCTACTTACTAGGCGGATGTACTAACCACCAAGCCATCCTGGCATAGTGACTTTGCACAACTGCACGAAACACCGTAGCAAACCCCCTCATCAATGCAAGTTTCCATTCCCGCCTCAGCCCTACTTGGTACCCCCCTAAACTCGAACAGCATTGCAGGCGCTCTCCACCTGTATAGGAGTATCACTTGAGCATCGAAAGAAATGGGGGATCCTGCCTGAAACTCAGGCATATGTGCTTTAATCAAATGAAACTATATGGCTCCAGATACCTTTTCAAGTCTCAAACATCTATGTCCGAGTTTAGGGGGTGGAATACCAAGTGGGCTAAGGCGGGAATGAGAATTTGCATTGAGGGAGACGTGTTAGTGTAATTTGTGCAGTTATGCAAAGCCATTGTGCCAGAGGGGCGAAGTGGTTAGTGCATCTGCCTAGTGAGCAGGAGACATGGATTCGAATCCCCATTGGTATCATTTTCATTCGCGGCTTCAGTCTGCATATATACATCATAGATGTTTGAAACTCGATAAGGTTTCTGGAACCATATAGTTTCATTTGATCAGGCTCATTTAGTAGATTCCACCCTTTAATCCCAACCGCCAAACCGCACGTGCCACCCTGTACAACCATTTACACTGAAGAGCCAAAGAAACTGGTACACCTGCCTAATATCATTCAGGGTCCCCGAAGCAAGCAGAGGTGCCGCAACACGACGTGGCATGGACTCAACTAATGTCTGAAGTAGTAATGGAGTGAACTGACACCGTGAATTCTGCAGGGCTGTCCATAAATCCGTATGAGTACGAGGTGGTGGAGATCTCTTCTGAACAGCACGTCGCAAGGCATCCAAGATATGCTCAACAATTTCCATTTCTGGGGCGTTTCGTGTCCAGCGGAAATGTTTTTAACTCAGGAGAGTGTTCCTGGAGCCGCTCTGTAGCAATTCTGGACGTGTGGGATGTCTCATTGCCCTGCTGGAATTTTCCAAGCCTGTCTGAATGCACAACGGACATCAATGGATGCAGGTGATCAGACAGGATGCTTACGTACGTGTCACCTGTCAGAATCGTATCTAGGCATATTAGGGGTCCCATATCACTACAACTGCACACGCCCCACACTACTACAGAGCCTCCACCAGCTTGAACTGTCCCTTGCTGACATGCAGGATCCATGGATCCATTAGGTTGTCTCCATGCCCGTACACGTTCATCCGCTCAAAACAAATGAAAAAGCGATTCGTCCGACCAGGCATGCAGTCATCAACAGTCCAATGTTGGTGCTGACTGGCCCAGGCGAGGGGTAAGGCTTTGTGTCGTGCCGTCATCAAGGGTACACGAGTTTACCTTCGGCTCCGAAAGCCCTTATCGATGATGTTTCGTTGAATGGTTCGCACGCTGACACTTGTTGATGGCCCAGCATTGAAATCTGCAGAAATTTGCGGTGGTGTAGCACTCCTGTCACGCTGGACGATTCCCTTCAGTTGTCGTCGTTCCCGCTCTTGCAGGATCTTTTTTCGACCGCAGGAGATTTGATGTTTTGCGGCATTCCTGATATCCACGGTGCTCTCGTGAAACGTTCGTACGGGAAAATCCCCACTTCATCGCTGCCTCGGAGATGCTGTGTTCCATCGCTCGTCCACCGACTTACACCACGTTCAAACTCACTTAAATCTTGATAACCTGCAATTGTAGCAGCAGTAAGCGATCTAACAACTGCGCCAGACACTTGTTGTCTTATATAGGCGTTGCCGACCGCAACACCGTTTTCTGCCTGTTCACTTATCTCTCTATTTGAATACGCATCCCTTTACCAGTTTCTTTGGCGCTTCATTGTACTTTCGAATGAGAATGCCATATGGGATGAGATATCCGGTGGAACCCATCTGTTGCCAAGGAACAGAGAGTAGAGTTTTTCGGTACGAGCTGCTGTGCCGGAGATCCCGATAATGGCTGCAGGAAATTGGCGTGGATGCGGCCGACACGCGGGTGACGGCTTCCGCATTCCGCACGCGTCCCCGGAGTGGCGCGCTGCGGAACGGAGCGGTGCTGCGACGGCTCGGCAGTTCATTCACGGGATGCGGGGGCCGGAAGGAAGGTGCAGAGCGCAGGTCAATGCGCTTCCGGCGGCCGCCCGCTCAGCGCAGCGCAACGCGTGGGAACCGCCTCCCCCGCAGCCAAGGCCGGCGGCTCCGGAAGTGGCTGGACCAGCTGCCGCCGCAGCCCCTACCTGCCGCTGGCGGCAGGGGACTCACCTGTGGAGCGCCAGCAGCGGAGTCAGGAGGGAGCACACGAGCACGGCCAGAAGTCCCCATACTCCGTACAGGCAAAAGTCTTCTAGTGTTATTTCAAAGACGACAACTACTTTACCGGAAAGAAAACAACACCCCATCGACATCGTAACTTGTAACGCCGGAAATGCATATCCTCCTGTTTCCATCTATTGTACTATAATTTTTTTCCTTGTTTTGTTACCTCAATATATGATATTTCTGTGTCTTTACATATTGTAATTGTTTTACTATTTGTATATATATATATTTATGCATTTATGTCGATGTATAATTGGTTTGTTGTGTAAAGATTATTTGTATTTTTACGCTGGGTCTTGCCTAGGGAAAACTGCTATCGAACGATTACATCGATAGGTCGTGTGAAGAATCAAAGTGTGTAGGATCTTTGGTAGTGTTAACTCTGCCGCGTGGAGCGCGGGCAGAGCATGGGAGAGTCCGGCTGGAGTAGCGAGTGGAGCAGGTGTGTTGTGTGTAGCTCCCGAGAGTTGCCGCGCTTTCGGGGTTTGGCAGCATGTAATTGCGCTCGACTTGCGATGATAGTTTCTGACATGGTGTCGCGGACGGGAAGCATTAGCTGGCGCACATCAAGAGCCCGTTTCGTCTGGTGACAGTGTCGAGAAGAAGGCGCGCCAACATCCAGCATCTGCAACAGCGACGGCCGACAATGAGTGACTGTCGCCACCTCCTCGATCGACGACTTCAAACCTTCAATCAACCAACAAGGAAGACTAAAAGCACGTAAAGTTTCAGAACTGTATGGCAGACCTCAGCTTTTCAAATTGTTCCATTTGCCTCGCAAAATTACAGCAACTTAGCGTGAACCTTTGTTGCTCATTGTCCCAATTGCATTGCCAAGCAGGGTCCCCTCCTTTTCCGAAATGAACCCGAGTGTCGTTGAAATTCAAACGCCAGCATTAAAATAATGTAATTAGATTTCACTGCTTTAATTTCAAAATTCAGTAGCTGGCTACAATATTTAGATTACACGAGCACAAATTAAGAGTGCGAGTTTTGTTAGCATATTTTAGCTTACATGTGACTGCAGCTCAGCTTGGTACGTACTAAATTTTACTATTGTTAATTGTTCAGAATCATTTAATTCAAGTTCAAAGTTAAATCGCTTGTTTCTAAATTGCGTAGAGTCAAGTTGCTTTTGAAATGATTGTTGAGGTAGTCTAAGACTAACCGTATTTTACTGGATTTCGATGTGTTTCAGAAAGGAAGCTCACTATTAACTTCAGTCACTAAATTAACTTTCGATTTTCCGGTTTTATTAATTATTTTGCTAAACTAAGTCAGAGTGTAGCGAAATTTATTGCTTCTTACAAACTTTCAGTTTTCACACTACACGTGTCAACCTTCAGTTGCCACGCTTCTAGTGCTAATTATATGTGTAATAACGTTTCTTTTTCAGTTACTATAGTAATTGTCCTTAGGACTGGCGACCGTGATTTCCCCCAAATCTCAAATATCTAATTACCGCTAGTTAATTGTTAACGTAACGGCCGCACATTAACTTTCTTTATTAACTTTACCCCTTTTCAAAATTAATTTCCACCAGTTTCATTTGCATTTTTCCTTTCATTTAGATGTAACCCTTTCCTCCCTCCTTACCGACAGATCAACTTCGGTGTCGATTGGTTTTCCCAAATTTCCATTAGGTACCCGCGGTTTAATTTTTCACTGTCATTAAGGCTGATAAGTGAGGGGGAGGTTACACGTGGCGACCTGGTGACAGGACAATCTTCAAATTTGAGGTTGTTCTGGACACGAATTTTGCATTGTGCAAATCTCGTAACAAAGTACTGGTTACTAAATGGTCGATACGTCAGCGAGAATATTAGTGTGAGGAATCCTAATTAGAGTTGAGATTTTGCATTTATATTGAAAATTATTAAAATGAGTGAAGGCAACAATTACCAAAATTTGGTAGACTTAGATACGGAACAATCGGTCGAACAGTGGGAATCGCGCACAGCGGTACCCATTGTTCCGGGGCAGGCGGCTAGCATGAAAGATGCGACCGCCGAAACGCAACAAAGAGCAGAAATGGAATTCCAGACTTTAGAAAATGTTTCGGAATCGGAAGTGAAAATCAAATCTGAATCCCTTGATGACGAATACGGGGGGAGAATTAAAGAGGAAGCCGCTACGGAAGTAAAACCGGTAGTTTCCGGGAATTTAACTGATTTATTGAATGTTTTGATTAACGAAATCAAAAGTCAATCGGCAGAAATTAAAGCTCTGTCTGCCAAGCAAGACGATCAGGCTGCAAGCAAGAAGCTCAGGCTGCCAAACAAGGAGCTCAGGCTGCCAAACAAGAAGCTCAGGCTGCCAAGCAAGAAGCTCAGGCTGCCAAGCAAGAAGCTCAGGCTGCCAAGCAAGAAGCTCAGTCTAAAAAAATTGAACGAATGCTAGACAATCAGAACAAAGCTATTAATGTTGTTAACAACAATGTTGAAGTTGTTAACAGAAAAGTTGATAAAATCAAAGACGATATTGTCGTGATTAATACCGAAATCGGTAATCTTAAACAGGAAATGATAGGCGTTCAGGCGGAAATTGCGAGCATAAATACTCGTTTTGATTCCGAAATTAGCAGAATCGAGAAAAGTGTAGGAGACGCAGTTGCTCCGATCATCGAGAATAAGGTGACGGAACAAATTCAATTAGTGAGAAAAGAGGATCAACAGAAGGTGGAAACTTTAAAGGCTTTAGTATCCGAAGTAGATACCAAAGTGAGGAAGCAGGCTAATACCTGCGAAGAGAAAAAGAGGGAAGTGGAAACGCTTGCGACAACCACTTGCCAAGTGATTACGAGGGTGTCGGAATTAGAAAGGAAACTTGACGAAAAACAGAGCTATGTGCCAATCTGTGCACACAGTTCGGAATTGTTGACGAAAGAGGATCGGTTCGACCCCTTGAAAAGGGGCGGTATACATGCGACGGATTTCATTAAAAATTGTGAAAGAGTTTTACCCAGATCATGGACTAATGAGAGAAAAATTAATGCGGTTATTGATGTGCTGGCTGGTGATGCCAAGCGTTGGGGCTTAAACCTCAACATTACGAACCTGACATTTGACGAGTTTAAAAATTTGTTTCTGGCTGAATACTGGTCAGAGCAAAAACAGCAAAGTGACTGGCGCGAATTGGTCGTATCGAGGCCTTTCGATGCGAATTCGCGCGGCTCGATGAAGGAGTTTTGTGAGGGCTGGATCCGCAAGTTGGAATATTTGCGTGATCGCCGCACGGAATCCGAAATAGTCTGGGAACTCTACAAGAAGCTTCCAGATGATACAAAACGTTACATAGGAAGCAATTACAGGACAATCAATGATTTCCTGGAAAGAGTGGAGGACGAGGACAATTGGCGCAATAATCGCGATACTGGTAGAGGCCGTGGTAACAACAACGGGTACCACAGCAACCACAACAATCATAACTATGGGAATAATGCATACCGCAATCTTGGCAGCAATAACAGTAGTGGTTCGGGCCGTAATGACAATCGGTACAATGCAAATAATAACAGGAATGACGGAAACCAGTATCATACTAGCGTGATCGGGCTTCGCAGGATAGTAATAACGCCAGAGGGTGTGATCAGCCGCCTCAGCAGCATCCGGGGAGCGTATCTGCTGGGACGAGACAGGGAAACCATTAGCCGCGCCGGTGAGGGGCCGACCGGGCGTGGAGATATTTTGGCGGCCCAATAACAGGAGAAAACCCAGGTGTTGTCGTTATGAAAATTCCGTGTGGAATAATCAACGGCGGGAGAGTGTGCCAGTGTTAGGAGAAAGGAGTGCGCCCACAAGTAGTAGACCAGCTGTATACACGGCAGTAGAAAATACATTCACTGTCAGTGAGAACAATTTAACTAGTGTTCCGGAAATTGATTATAAGGTGCCAGCTGTAATACCCACAGCGGAAATGGAGATTGAGTTTAAGAATGATTCGCAAGTGTTGAGAGAAGATCAGATGTCGGATAAAACGTCCGTCATCGAGCGAGGGGATGCAGAGAGGGATGAGGTCTGGTTAAGGCAGTTCGGTCGCTTATACGACGAACTAAGAGATTATAGGGGCCTGTACGGGAGAAGTGTTTATGGGGAGCGCGGGCAGGATTTGCCGCGTCTCGTCCCGCAGGAAGATAGTGTTTGTGAAGTGATAGAAAGTTCTGGCCCTAACCGGCAGACTTTACTGGAAATAGTTGATGTTAAGGGGGAGCACGAGCAAGATGCATCGTGTTTCTTCCCCCAGGAGTTGAATGTTGAAGTAGTAACGGAAACTTCTGGCCCTAACCGGCAGACTTTACCGAAAGTTGTAGTGGTAGAAGTAGCCGACCCATCCGACGCGAACATCCAGTTTAAACATTGCGAGAGTATTAAGGAGAAAGATTACGAAAATTTTAGTGATAGCCGGAAACGATTGGTAGAAAAGCACGTAGATTACAGCGTGTATGAGGTTAGAGCTGACATTATACGGTCAGACGATGGCAGTATGGGTTGCGCAGATCCAGAGGAAGTAATTGCAGATACTACTGGGCACATTCCTCCAGGTAGATTGGCAGATGAGATCGATCTGACCAAAGAGGAATCAACGAAGGTGACAATTAGTGAATCGATAGCAAAGCAACACTCACTAGTTGACGAGTTACAGGATAAGGTTTCGGTATTGGAGGCGAAGCTACAGACTAAGCCTCAGGACAAACGTGTTGAAATTAAAACTGTATGTGAACAGAGGCTGAAAAAGCCGCCAGATAAAAGCCGAATTTAGGATCAAAGCCGGATGGTTGTTTCTGGAATGACATGGATATAGACGAGGATTTATTATGGGAAAATAAAGAAACAGTCGAGGACAAGTGTAGACAGATAGTAGTGTCTGTTAATATGCACGACCTACAACTAAACGTGTTGATTGACACCGGTGCAGAACTGAGTGCTGTATCTGGGAAAATATTTGAGTTACTGAAAGACAGACCCGGCATCGTAGTTATGCCAGTAACAGGAGTGAAAATTATCGGTGCTACTGGGAAAGCCAGTAAACCGGTCACAAAACAGATTTTTGTCAACTTCGAGATGTGTGGGGCACGATTTGAACAAGAGTTTGTCGTCGTGCCAGACTTAACTACGGAAGTAATTATCGGGTTAGATTGGCTATTAAAGTACCGTGCAGTGATTAACTGCGAAAGCAAAACTTTGACATGTATGTCACTAGATAAAACAATGGTAGTTGGTTTTGACGAGGCAGGAGACGGTGTGCATAGGCAATACCAGCCTATACACATTGTTAACTGGCCGGATGACATTGACGTAGGAATGAGTTTGAACTGCCGTAACATGAGGAATCTCAGCAGTGACAACAGAGTAGAAAGTGAATTGGAAAGTATTGTAGACGGTGTGTCAAACGCAACACACGAACAAAGACGAGGCCTGTATGAAGTAATAATGAGGAATAAGAGTGTGTTTTCAGACAAAGCGGGACTAGTAGAAGAGATAATCAAATTCCCTCCAAGGATTGACATTAGTATTGGTGTGAAAAAAGATCGTTTGCGAGAAGTAATGAAGCTTAAAGCCGATGCTCGCATACGTCGTCATGACGCTAAAGCGCGTTTTGCTAAGTTTGCGATCGGAGACTTAGTACTTGTAAAAGCTCATGAGAAATCGAGCGAGATAGATCATGAAATCTCTAAATTTAAGTTTGTTTATAATGGACCATATAAAGTCATTGGTATACCTCACACAAATGCTTATTGTTTAGAGTATCCAAGCTCTGGAAAACGATTAGGTATACGGAATATTGTAGACTTGAAATTGTACCAACCTAGGATTGATTAATACCACAGAGTGGGTAATTTGTACAGTATGTAAATATAGAGTGTAAGATTTAAGGTTTGCTAGATTGCCATGCTTTTGCCTGATCAAGAGGACATTAAAGAAGTTGTAATTAATAAGTAATTAATTTTACTAAATGATTTAAGAGAGAGTGATTATTTGTCAGTTGAAAAATCCAAGCGGCTAGTTTGAGTTTTCAGCTGAGTCACAGTAGATTAAGGAATGTAAATATGATGTTGTAACTAGCTGTAAGATTTCATGAATATGTGTTTTGCTAGTCACTGCCGATGTACTTAGACGTTGTTTTAAGTTTCAGGCTAGTACATGCGTGTGATGATGGACAGTGTTGAGTTATCCACTGTGATAGTATTGATGGACTCCTTGAGATTACTCGGGAGTGAGGGTTTTCCGAAAGAATTCAGTGAAACGGACGTTCTGGAGATGCCGTTACACAGGGCGAGTGAGATCATGCGTGCCGCACAGGCGGGCGCAACAATACTGGCGAGGCGGAGTCGCTGTCGGCTCTTGTGCCGCTGTCGGCTCTTGTGCCGCTGTCGGCATTCTTTGTACTTGCGAGTACGGAAGGCCGAGTTGTTTTTCTTCCCGGACAGCTGCTGTGAATTAATTCTGCTGTCAATATTTATGTTTTTTTGATCTGATGTGTATTATTTTCTTGTTTACCGTTTAAGTGGACTCTCATGGCGAGAGTATTAATTATGAAAAGGTTATATAAGATGTGTATAATATGTAATTAATAATTAATTTGCGTATTTTGATCTACCTGTTTTTATGGCCATGTACTCTGATTAATTTTGTAAATAATATTCCATTTCTTGATACTGTTAGGAATTTTGACAATTTTAGAATAGCTAAACCATTTTCTATGTTTTCTATGAATTTTAATATGTTGTCAACCTGTTTTAGTTTGTGCAAGATGACAGAGTGGAATAAGATTAGGAATGTCTCCACTCAATTGTTATGGTCTAAAAATTGATTTATGCTTAATTAGATGAATGCTAAATTTTGTTGATGTTTTGAGCATATGCATTTCCACTGTTTCTTTTTTGGGACATTTTCTGAGTCTGTTTAGGTTACACGAACATCCTCAGACAATGTGGGGCACGTGTAACGCCGCAAATGCATATCCTCCTATTTCCATCTATTGCACTATAATTTTTTTCCTTGTTTTGTTACCTCAATATATGATATTTCTGTGTCTTTACATATTGTAATTGTTTTACTATTTGTACATATATATTTATGCATTTATGTCAATGTATAATTGGTTTGTTGTGTGAATATTATTTGTATTTTTACGCTGGATCTTGCCTAGGGAAAACTGCTATCGAACGATTACATCGATAGGTCGTGTGAAGAATCAAAGTGTGTAGGATCTTTGGTAGTGTTAACTCTGCTGCGTGGAGCGCGGGCAGAGCATGGGAGAGTCCGGCTGGAGTAGCGAGTGGAGCAGGTGTGTTGTGTGTAGCTCCCGCGAGTTGCCGCGCTTTCGGGGTTTGGCAGCATGTAATTGCGCTCGACTTGCGATGATAGTTTCTGACATGGTGTCGCGGACGGGAAGCATTAGCTGGCGCACATCAAGAGCCCGTTTCGTCTGGTGACAGTGTCGAGAAGAAGGCGCGCCAACATCCAGCTTCTGCAACAGCGACGGCCGACAATGAGTGACTGTCGCCACCTCCTCGATCGACGACTTCAAACCTTCAATCAACCAACAAGGAAGACTAAAAGCACGTTAAGTTTCAGAACTGTATGGCAGACCTCAGCTTTTCAAATTGTTCCATTTGCCTCGCAAAATTACAGCAACTTAGCGTGAACCTTTGTTGCTCATTGTTCCAATTGCATTGCAAGCAGGGTCCCCTCCTTTTGCGAAATGAACCCGAGTGTCGTTGAAATTCAAACGCCAGCATTAAAATAATGTAATTAGATTTCACTGCTTTAATTTCAAAGTTCAGTAGCTGGCTACAATATTTAGATTACACGAGCACAAATTAAGAGTGCGAGTTTTGTTAGCATATTTTAGCTTACATGTGACTGCAGCTCAGCTTGGTACGTACTAAATTTTACTATTGTTAATTGTTCAGAATCATTTAATTCAAGTTCAAAGTTAAATCTCTTGTTTCTAAATTGCGTAGAGTCAAGTTGCTTTTGAAATGATTGTTGAGGTAGTCCAAGACTAACCGTATTTTACTGGATTTCGATGTGCTTCAGAAAGGAAGCTCACTATTAACTTCAGTCACTAAATTAACTTTCGATTTTCCGGTTTTATTAATTCTTTTGCTAAATTAAGTCAGAGTGTAGCGAAATTTATTGCTTCTGACAAACTTTCAGTTTTCACACTACACGTGTCAACCTTCAGTTGCCACGCTTCTAGTGCTAATTATATGTGTAATAACGTTTCTTTTTCAGTTACTATAGTAATTGTCCTTAGGACTGGCGACCGTGATTTCCCCCAAATCTCAAATATCTAATTACCGCTAGTTAATTGTTAACGTAACGGCCGCACATTAACTTTCTTTATTAACTTTACCCCTTTTCAAAATTAATTTACACCAGTTTCATTTGCATTTTTCCTTTCATTTAGATGTAACCCTTTCCTCCCTCCTTACCGACAGATTAACTTCGGTGACGATTGCTTTTCCCAAATTTCCATTAGGTACACGCGGTTTAATTTTTCACTGTCATTAAGGTCGATAAGTGAGGGGGAGGTTACAAACTTACCTGACAAATGAGGTTGCAACGTATGGGGATTTATTGTATTATTATCGATGTATTGAAAAATATCTATTGGTAGCCTTAGTCGACCATGAGGTGCTATCTGACTTAAGTTGGCTCTGTTTAAACGCGCGGTTATGCCCCCAGTATCATTTGCATCGAAATTATCATTACACTCTAATTATTAAACAAATGTATGGTGATTGCTAGCTACGAAATCAATAATGCGGTCATTAGCATATGATACGAAATTAAGATTTATTGAGAAAACAGGATGAGCAATATTTCTAGCCTAACATGAAAATCCAATACACTCGCTAACCTAACTAACCTATCATTGACACAATGCATCCTCTTTTCCTAACTATGTAAGTCAACACTGAACCCGCGAGAGACTCTATTGAAGTTCTGCCTGAACGGAGACAGACTGAGAGAGCGCCAGTCTAAGAGCTACAGGAATACGAACTCATTTAGAATTACAGTGCCCTACTTTAGCTGATGATTGCTAATATCACCGTAATTCTCCGTGATGATTACGACGGTCTGTCCAGCCAACGTCGTGATGCCATCTTTCCCGTGAGCGAGCTTGACTTTAATCTCCAACGCGGACGCGGTTTGCGTCCGTAAACTCCTGTACGTAAGTGTTCAATTGCGGAGTCCCTCACGAGTCAATACTCAAGCTACCTGCACATATACCAAGAGTAGTTGGCCGACTCAAGTACGCGGCAGCAAAGGTATACTTCAGATTGCACATGAACACCACAAGTTAGTACAAATCTGTTTCTCTCCTCAGTGGAACAGGTAATGCTACATGTGTGGAGTCGTATGCTCTACACTATTCAGACTTGGAGAGTAACTACTGGACTCGATGCCGGTAATTTCTCCAACCTAATTCTCTCCACACTCTCCAAGCAGGGCAGCCAGACACCGCTACTGCTCTAGTCCACTGCCGACCTAAGTGTCCTCCTTCAGAGTTTTTGCAAACCTGGCTGTTCTTCGCCGCATGAATCCGTGCGCGTTGGTAACCAATCACGACACAGACTACCATGTATCCGTGCGCGTTTGTACCCAACCACGACACAATCCTCCCGCGGTTACTGTTGCCGCCAAACTTTTAACACGTATCTCTACGCGCTCTGCGCCAATCCCGTCACAGTCTTCCGCAAATTTTCCACCGTGGCGGGAAATCGTCTTTCTCTCATTCGCATATAGCTCCTTCTCGCTTCTTGTTGCGATGGCCCAGCCTCTCCAAACGTCTTTGGTGGTCTTAAGTGCCAGCCGACAAAGGGGTCCGGCCGCGGCCATCCCGTTAGTTTGACATGATATAAACACCTTCCTTAGGGGTTCTGGGCGTGTTCCAGCCTCTGCGGCCATCTCGTTAGTTTGACATGACACACACAACTTCCTTTTCTGTGTCCACTTCTCATACCGGTGGGCCAATTATCAATTATTATTCGGCGTCTTAGTACTGATTTAGCATCATGTAAGGTGCAAAATCTGCTACCTTACAAGGTGACAGTTTCGACCAGTCACGTCACTACAGGGCTACCCTCTCTCTCTCTCTCTCTCTCTCTGGGGGCAACGCTGACGTGTATTCTCGCAAGCAAACGATCATAAAGGTGATAAAGATAGACTGTCCCAAGCATACTGCACCATTTGTTGCAATTTGGTAATGGTTCTTGCAGGCCCTAGAGAACAAGTTCCCGCTTCATCATGTCTCATATGTGTTCGATTGGCGAGAGATTTGGTCATCTTGCTGGTCAGGGCAGTTCTTGTGCAGTGTAACTAGAAATAAACTTTGGCTGGTTGAGAGGGCCCAATGAAAAATGCGTGGTAGTAGGAAATGAAACTGTGTGAAAACATTTGTAAGGACATGTGTTGTTGTTATGGTCTTCAGTCCAGAGACTGGTTTGATGCAGCTCCGCATGCTACTCTATGCTGTACAAGTCTCTTCATCTCCGGGTAACTACTCCGACCTACATCCTTCTGAATCTGGTTAGTGTACTGATCTCTTGGTCTCCCTCTACGATTTTTACTCTCTATGATTCCCTCAAGTACTAAATTGGTGATCCCTTGATGCCTCAGAACGTGTCCTATCAAGCGATCCCTTCTGTAGTCAGGTTGTGCCACAAATTCCTCTTCTCCCCAATTCTGTTCAGTACCTCCTCATTAGTTACATGATCTACCCATCTAATCTCCAGCATTCTTCTGTAGCACCACATTTCGGAAGCTTCTATTCTCTTCTTGTCTAAACTATTTGTCGTCCATGTTTCACTTCCATACAAATACTTTCAGAAAAGACTTCCTGGCACTTTAATTTATATTCGATGTTAACAAATTTCTCTTCTTCAGAAACGCTTTCCTTGAGATAGGCAGTCTACATTTTATATCCTCTCTACTTCGGACATCACCAGTTATTTTGCTTCCCAAATAGCAAAACTCATCTACTACTTTAAGTGTCTCATTTCATAATGTAATTCCCTCAGCATCACCTCATTTAATTCGACTACATTCCATGATTGTCGTTTTGCTTTTGTTGATGTTCATATTATATCCTCCTTTCAGGACACTGTCCATTCCATTCAACTGCACTTCCAGGTACTTTTCTGTCTCTGACAGAATTACAATGTCATCGGCAAACTTCAAAGTTTGTATTTCTCCTCCATGGATTTTAATTCCTACTCCAAATTTTTCTTTCGTTTCTTTTACTGATTGCTCAATATTCAGATTAAATAACGTCAGGGATAGGCTACAATCCTGTCTTACTCCCTTCTCAACCACTGCTTCCATTTCATGCCCCTCGAATCTTATAGCTCGTTTATGCACAAACTGGAAATAGCCTTTCGCTCCCTGCCACCTTCAGAATTTGAAAGAGAGTATTTCAATCAACATTGTCGAAAGCCTTATCTAAGTATACAAATGCTAGAAACGTAGGTTTACCTTTCCTTAACCTAAGATAAGTCATAGAGTCAGTATTGCCTCGCGTGTTCCAAGGATATAAGGAAGAGATGTAATGAATACATCACTGAGAGAAACACATTTCAATTTCCACATGAGACAATAACATTTGTTAACTGCGTACCATGTTTACATGCTAGGCTACGAAAGGTATGACGACCAACTGCATCCATGACAGTATGGAACTGCACTAGAGATTGCTCTGCTGCTGCTCGAAACATCTCAGGTGTGTTGTCGGCGATGGAATGTTCAGCTATTGTGACACAGCTCCTGCACTGCTTGAAGATCGCACATTGCATCCAGCATTCTCAGCCATGGCGACAGTAACGTCTTCAGCAATTTCTGGCGCAATTGGACGTCGGCCTCTTCCAGGGGCAATTCTCATATTTCTAGTTAATTCGATACTCCGAATCATATTCTTCAACCCCGGTGCTGAGAGAGGACCTCTCCGTATTCCTTTAATGTGCCGATACTCGCGAAGACAAGCACTACTCTTATTGTTGTTTTGATAAAACAGCATTACGAGTAAAGCCCTGCACACTTTATCCATACCCATGTTGACCGCCTGCAAGTGCAATAGACACTGATGCTTGTGTTTCAACTTTACGTCGCCATACCAGTACCAGCGCCTAACGGCAAGTCGTGACACTAACCCTGCTAACAATGCAAATTTTGCAGCTCACAGAATGAACACCTTTCCTATAAATTTGGGTACCTATACGATAGATGGCTTTTCTGTCCACAGTGGCTAAAGTAGCGAATGTGCACCATGAAGAGCATATTGCGTCACAGTAGCAGTATGTGGACATGTACTGTCCTGTAGAACAACTGGCAGTAGCACAGGTATAACAGCCTGTGCAATGTGGCAGCCACTTGACCCTGCAGAAACACTAAATGTGACTACCAGTTGTAACCCTTGCCCCCCCCCTCCCCCCCTCCCTCCTCCAAAACCATGAAGCCTGCTGTGAGTTCTGTGTGTCATGAATGAATGGACTTCGTAATAGGCAGCTCACCAGATTTACGCCATACACGTGTACCTCCATCAGTCTCATACAGTCAGTAATGGACTGATGACCTCAGCAGTTTGGTCCCTTAGGAACTCACTTACAGAGTCAGAACCTGTAACGCCGGAAATGCGTATCCTCGTATTTCCATCTATTGTACTATAATTTTTTTCCTTATTTTGTTACCTGAGTATATGACGTTTCTGTGTCTTTGTATATTGTAATTGTTTTACTATTTGTATATATATATATATATATATATATATATATATATATATATATATATATATGCATTTATGTCGATGTATAATTGGTTTGTTGTGTTAAGATTA
Source organism: Schistocerca serialis cubense (assembly GCF_023864345.2). Lineage (NCBI taxonomy): Eukaryota > Metazoa > Arthropoda > Insecta > Orthoptera > Acrididae > Schistocerca > Schistocerca serialis. Next base: position 164,520,948 of record NC_064644.1, on the reverse strand, counting down.
TTTGTATTTTTACGCTGGGTCTGGCCTAGGGAAACTATGCCATCGAACCATTACATCGATAGGTCGTGTGAAGAATCAAAGTGTGTAGGATCTTTGGTAGTGTTAACTCTGCTGCGTGGAGCGCGGGCAGAGCAGACAGAGAGGGTCTGGCTGGGGTGGTGCAGTGGAGCAGGTGTGTTGTGTGAAGCTCCCGCGAGTTGCCGCGCATTCGGGGTTTGGCAGCATGTAATTGCGCTCGACTTGCGATGATAGTTTCTGACACTGTGTCGCGGACGGTAAGCATTAGCTGGCGCAGATCAAGAGCCCGTTTCGTCTGGTGACCGTGTCGAGAAGAAGGCGCGCCAACATCCAGCTTCTGCAACAGCGACGGCCGACAATGAGTGACTGTCGCCACCTCCTCGATCGACGGCTTCAAACCTTCAATCAACCAACAAGGAAGACTGGAAGCACGTAAAGTTTTAGAACTGTATGGCAGACCTCAGCTTTTCAAACTTTTAAAATTGTTGCATAACAAAATTACAGCAACTTAGCATGAACCTTTGTTGCTCATTGTCCCAATTGCATTGCAAGCAGGGTCCCTTCCTTTTCCGAAATGAGCCCGAGTGTCGTTGAAATTCAAACGCCAGCATCATTCGATTTCACTGATTTAATTTCAAAGTTCAGTTAAGGTATTCATAGCTGGCTACAATATTTAGATTGCACAAGCACAAATTAAGAGTGCGAGTTTTGTTACCGTATTTTAGTTACCTGTGACTGCAGCTCAGCTTGGTACGTACTAAATTTTACTATTGTTAATTGTTCAGAATCATTTAATTCAAGTTCAAAGTTAAATCTCTTATTTCTAAATTGCGTAGATTCAAGTAGCTTTTGAAATGATTGTTGAGGTAGTCCAAGACTAACCGTATTTTACTGAATTTCGATGTGCTTCAGAAACGAAGCTCACTATTAACTTCAGTCACTAAATTAACTTTCGATTTTCCGGTTTTATTAATTCTTTTGCTAAATTACGTCAGAGTGTAGCGAAATTTATTATTTCTGACAAACTTTCAGTTTTCACACTACACGTGTCAACCTTCAGTTGCCACGCTTCTGGTGCTAATTATATGTGTAATAACCTTTCTTTTTTTAGTTACTATAGTAATTGTCCTTAGGACTGGCGACCGTAATTTCCCCCAAATCACAAATATCTAATTACCGTTAGTTAATTGTTAACGTAACGGCCGCACATTTACTTTCTTTATTAACTTTACCCCTTTTCAAAATTAATTTCCACCAGTTTCATTTGCATTTTTCCTTTCATTTAGATGTAACCCTTTCCTCCCTCTTTACCGACAAATTGACTTCGGTGACGATTGCTTTTCCCAAATTTCCATTAGGTACCCGCGGTTTAATTTTTCACTGTCATTAAGGTCGATAAGTGAGGGCGAGGTTACAAACCTACTCTCATCACTGGAGACAACAGAGCGCTATTCCACTTTCTGGTCAACTCTTCCACAACACCAGAGTAGCCGTGCTTGGCGGTGTCGTGGCGTCAGTCATAGCCTCGCCAGAGGCTGCAGATTGACGGTTCCCAATGGTTCCTGATGACGCCACAGTTGCAACATGTGTCCAGGACATGTGCCCGGACTTCGTTCCTGGATGATGTTCTGTCGGCAACAACTGCCTGCACAATGCTTCAATCTTGCGCGTCTATAGGTGTGGAAATGTTCCACAGATCACTGTTGAAGACAGGGGTAAACTATCGATGCTTTATGCCCAGTATGTGCAGCAGTCATTCGATGCGTGCGTCAGGCTTCCCACAGGCCCACAATGCTACCCCATTCAGATGGCTGACTATCTTCAACTGGAGTACACACTCGTTGGTGGGTTATGGTTGTACCCTAGAATGAGTGGTGCAGAGCTATTCATCTCTAAGCTCAACACAACTACTGCCTACCGTCTAATAGGCTCTGCTCATGCATGGTTGCTTACATCTTGAGCGCTCTTGAGCGCAATTTGATCGCCAGTGACTGTCCAAGATGTTACTCCAGGCGGGTGTAAAAATGAAATGAAATGATCGTACGGCATTGTTGGCCGGGAGATACCATGCGGGGTGTTCAACCGCCGAAATTGCAAGTCCTTTTTAGCTGATGCCACTTCGGTGACTTGTGAGTCAATGATGATGAATGACACACAACACCCAGTCATCTCGAGGCAGAGAAAAGCTCTGACCCCGCTGAGAATCGAACCCGGGCCCCCATGCGCGGGAAGCGAGAACGCCACCGCCAGACCACGAGCTGCGGACGGGTGTAAAAATGAATGTGCGCATTGGAAAATACTGAACTCGAAAATGAAGATTTGATCCTCTCTGACTATCCCCAGAAGCAGATCTTTGCATCTCTTAATGGTGATATTTCCTCCTTCTTACTCTTTAACATATAAATTACACCATAAAACATATATACAGGGTGTTACAAAAAGGCACGGCATAACTTTCAGGAAACATTCCTCACACACAAATAAAGAAAACATGTTATGTGGACATGTGTCCGGAAACGCTTAATTTCCATGTTAGAGCTCATTTTAGTTTGTTCTTCCACCTACGCTCAATGGAGCACGTTATCATGATTTCATACGGGATACTCTACCTGTGGTGCTAGAACATTTGCCTTTACAAGTACGACACAACATGTGGTTCATGCACGATGGAGCTCCTGCACATTCCAGTCGAAGTGTTCGTACGCTTCTCAACAACAGATTCGGTGACCGATGGATTGGTAGAGGCGGACCAATTCCATGGCCTCCACGCTCTCCTGACCTCAACCCTCTTTACTTTCATTTATGGGGGCATTTGAAAGCTCTTGTTTACGCAACCCCGGTACCAAATGTAGAGACTCTTCGTGCTCGTATTGTGGACGGCTGTGATACAATACGCCATTCTCCAGGGCTGCATCAGCGCATCAGGGATTCCATGCGACGGAGGGTGGATGCATGTATCCTCGCTAACGGAGGACATTTTGAACATTTCCTGTAACAAAGTGTTTGAAGTCACGCTAGTACGTTCTGTTGCTGTGTGTTTCCATTCCATGATTAATGTGATTTGAAGAAAAGTAATAAAATGAGCTCTAACATGGAAAGTAAGCGTTTCCGGAGACATGTCCACATAACATAGTTTCCTTCTTTGTGTGTGAGGAATGTTTCCTGAAAGTTTGGCCGTACCTTTTTGTAACACCCTGTATATGATTAAGGGAATTAGTAACTACAAAATGATAAATGTTGTTTCTGCTTATACAGTTATTGTAGAATAAAACCCCTTTATATCACGAATATTTATACATCGATGACCAATAGACATAAAGAGATACAAATGAATTTACTAACTAATATTACTGATCAACTGCCCAAATCTGCCCCTTTTACGGAAAAGCAATCTAATATAAATATTGCAAGATGACTGACATTATCTACGTACCAAACACGAACCGAGCGAGGTGGCGCAGTGGTTCGACACTGGACTCGTATTCGGGAGGACGACGGTTCAATCCCGCGTCCGGCCATCCTGATTTAGGTTTTCCGTGATTTTCCTAAATCACTCCAGGCAAATGCCGGGATGGTTCCTCTGAAAGGGCACGGCCGACTTCCTTCCCTAAACCGATGAGACCGATGACCACGCTGTCTGGTCTCCTTCCCCAAACAACCAACCAAACACGAGAAGACACTACTTTCAAAGATGATCTACAGTGGTGTGCAACCTCAGTGGAAGTAAAGTTACATGATCATAGCTACTTAGCCTTATAGCCCCTAATAAGCCAAAGCAATTAGCAATATCACCGTATGTACTGCGTCCGGTGCGTCGGAGTGATGGTTCTCGTACACGTCTGTGACGACGGAACAACTCCAGCCACAAAATATATATTTAAAAAAAAATCATTCAAACATTAGGACGGCAGAAGGCGGTTCTCTGACTAGTGTACTGTATTCTCCTCTCTGTGTTCTACAGATGAGAAACGCGAACTCCCAGCCACAAGACAGAAGAAGTGCTCTCAATCACTGAACGCTGCATACTTAACAATGACTCCCTACAAGGAGGCGAAGTGCAGAATCGTAGAAGATCGCAACACTGGAGTTCCTAATTGTTCACTAAGTATAAAATTTCCTAATAGGCAAAGACAGCAAGTCCGTCTGTACCAGCAAAAGCTGATACTGAGCGAACGTCAAACACGCGCGCTCAAAGTGGAAGACCTCTTTCTCTCCACTGCTGGCTTCCCAGCAAAGCTCGGCTCCCCTCCCTCGTAATTGCAGAAGGCGAATCATATTCTCGAAACCACGCAATATTCTTCCTCTCTACAGATTCTTCTGAACGCCGACCAACCATATTTTAGTCTTTTGTCGTTAAGCGCAGAGAGTTGCCGGTCTATTGTGATTCAGCACTCAGGTGCCCCGACCGTCCATCTTGGCCTACTTCCTTTGTCAAGCAGCCAGGGTCTCACACCGGCCTTTTCCTGTGACTCAATCTGTATTAAGCTGGACCAACACACCTGTGCGGGCTTTCCCACACAGGGCCTGAATTACACCTACCGTTTCGTTTCCACTGGCGTTCCAACCTCTGACAGTGTAAGGAATCATTCATTACGTCATTTTGATAATAAAGACAATCAATCCATCACCTTTCATGCAATAAGCGTTAACAACTGTTTACAAGGTGTACACGACAATGACAGTCTTCTTTAAGTATTCATATATACGATGTACAAACTACCAAATGATACCTAATCACGATTGTAAATCACAGCAAAGTATGTAGATGAGTGCTTGTAAGGTGCGAAATTATAGCCACCATACAACTGTCACGAATCAATCGCCAACACTACAACCAGTCAGTATCCACATATTATACTTTGGTGCCAGGTTCGACTTGTATGCAGCAGTTGGATGTAAAGACACAGAAGCTGCTGAAAATGATTTCACAGGAGGGATGGTTACTGATCAGAAGGCTGCACATATTATGACAATCTGTACGTATTAATCCTCAATAAGAAAGACTTTACATCAAGTTATTAAGAATTAGTAAAATTTGCTGAGTCAGCCTGACTTTAGAAACATTGTGGAAAGTGAAAATGTATGTAGAGTGAAAAAAAGGTTCCTGAAACATGAGCAATTGCTCCACCACCGGAATAATAGCTGGATGTACGTGTAGTAAGTCACCGGAATAGTATTAGTGTGAACATTTGCGTGACGGCTTGTCTTTTGTCAGTAAATACACCATACATGTTTTCTATTTCTATGTAGGAAGACATATGCTCTGGAGCATATGAAGACCCCAGAGAATTAATAAAGTAGCCATAGTCTAAAATCGAAGGACTATGACGGTTTACATCGTGTCGACAGCTAGGTTATTTAAGATGAGACACAAGCTCGGATTAGGGAAGGACGAGGAAGGAAATTAGCAGTGCCCTTTCAAAGGAACCATCCCAAAATTTGCCTCAGCCGACTTAAGAAAGTCACGGAAAACATTAATTTGGATGTCCAAATGGGTATGTGAACACTCGTTCTCCCAGAGCCGAGTCCATTGTGCTAATCAGTGTGCCAGCTCACTTCGTAGCGATAATCTACACGGTCCAAGCACATTAAAGTGGTCACCATGTCTTTCCGATGTCAACGTGCAGTAACCACTCACAGTAGGCAGGTGGCAACGCTAGCAGTGGAGGGTAAATAAAGTGTTTCGGGGGACGCAACTCGCCGCCCAATGAACCAAGGGGCTAACAACAGTGTCTCCTCAAGGAACGTTCAGCGAATGTTCCTGCGTGAAGGCCTCCGCAGGAGGCACTTGGTTCGTGTACCCACGCAGACTAAACTGCTGCCCATCGGCAACGAAGGCTGGAATTTACGCGCCAGTATCGCTGCTGGCAACCAGACAATCGTCGGAGACGTGTTTGGAGGTAACCCGGTCAAGCTGAAAGCCTTAGACACACTGTCGAGCGAGTGCAGCAAGCTGGAGGTTCCCTGCTGTTTTGGAGTGGCATTATGAGGGACCGACGTACGCCACTGGTGGTAATGGAAGGCAATAGGGAGGTGGCAACACTAGCAGTGGAGGAGGAATAAAGTGCTTCGGGGACGCATAAAACAGTGAACTTGTTGTAAAGCTGAAACGGAGTGATGTATCTGACGTCCAAATGAACATGATCATTGGCTTTCGGGCCAACGGTGGAAGCATTTCCGAAGTGGCTAAGTTTGTAAACTGTTCAGGTACCACTGTGGTTAAAGCGTAGTTCATGGCAGACCGACGCCATCCATAACCAGCACCGTGACAACTGTGATGCACCAAGGGCCATAGATGACGAGGGTGAACGAAAGCTGCGGAAGTGAGTAAGGGCAAACTGACGTAAAACGGTCGAGCAACTCGCCACCCAGATCAACCAAGGGGCTACCAACAGTGTCCCCTCAACGAACGTTCAGCGAACGTTCCTGCTTGAAGGCCTCCGCAGCAGGCATTTAGTTCGTGTACTAATTGCTGTCCATCGGCGACGAAGGCTGGAATTTGCGCGGTGGTATCGCTACTGGATGTGCTCCATAGAGCAGATGGCTGTTGGCGTGCACAGAGTGAAACGTCTGAAAGCATACATCGTGCAGCTATCGACGGAAGGGTCCAGGGTGGAGGGCATTCCGTAGATGATCTCGTTATTCTGGTACAATGGATCAGTACAGGTATGAATTTATCCTTGGGGACCTTGACCACCCCTACCTGCGGTTGCTTTTGCTCAACACTATGGTATCTATCAGCAGGTTCAAATGATTCTGAGCACTATGGGGCTTAACATCTGAGGTCATCAGTCCCCTAGACTTAGAACTACTTAGACCTAACTAACCTAAGGAAATCACACACATCCATGTCCCAGGCAGGTTCGAACCTGCGACCGTAGCAACAGCGCGGTTCCGGACTGAAGCGCCTAGAACCGCTCGGCCACAGCGGCCGGCCTACCAGCAGGACAATACCACACGTTACATAGCTCGCAGTGTACGTTCGTGGTTGGAAGAGCACCAGGCCGAGTTTACCATACATCCCTGGCCAATAAACTCCATGGATTTAAACCCAGATACCAGCTGATTTTCGGAAAATTCCTGGCTTAAACCCGATCAGTCTGTCAGGCTGTTGGCGCCGTGGATCGTTAATGAGCAGAACTGTCGGCACCTTCCAGGACCTCACTGACTCTCTTCGTGCACGTCTCGCAGAGGTCTGTGCTGCAGAAGATGGTTATTCAAACCTTTACCATGTGGTCAGCTTAATATGGGTAGACAGTGTAGTAGCGTAAATAAAATGTTAAGTGATACGTGTGTCTTGATGCCTGATGAACAAGTGTAGCTCGGAACGCTTCTCTAATAAATTAATGTCGTAAGTTGCGCCGCTGAGACAGAAACAGCAGACGCAAAGAAAATACTAAAAAAAAAAAAAATTCAAAGTCCGAGGGAAAGATAGAATAACAACTGAAACACTTAAGAAGGGAGATGATACAGTTGTGAAAACAAAGAAAAAAATACGCAAACATGCGATCAATGTTTGAAATGAAAAAACAATTCTATCTGAGTGGAAAGAAGCGGTCATTGTTCCAATCCATAAAAAGGGCGATAAACAAGAACACAGAAATTACGCACAGCCTAAAAAGTATTCTCCGAGAATCTCCAGAAAATATTGGAACTATACTTAAGAGAGATAATACACACATAAAAAAGTTTTGCATCACCCCGGTTCCCAGAACTCCTGAAGATAGACGTTGACTGTGGATATTATATCACAGACTCAGTCCCTTTTACTGTTCAGACATGTCACTAAATCATCCTCGCCGCGCGGGGTAGCCTCGCCGTCTGAGGCGCCTTTTCACGGTGCGCGCGGCTGCTTCCGTTTGTGGTTCGAATCCTCCCTCGGGTATGAGTGTGTGTGTTGCTCATAGCGTAAGTTAGTTTAAGTTAGTTTAAATAGTGTGTAAGCTTAGGGACGATGACTTAAGGAGTTTAGTCCCATAAGATCTTACCACAAATTTAATTTACCCGTCCAAAGATGTAAACAATCATGCATGAGCAGCGCCTATTAGACGGAGGGGGTCTGACAGCCGATAGTTCCAGTAATTCCACCAGGAAGGAGGTACACGGCTCGTGTTGTCTATAGTTCAACCACACGTAGACGGTCAATACCGCGGTTCGATCGCATTCGCATTGTTGCTTTGAGCAGTAAGGACTCTCAACAACGGAAGTGCTCAGGCATCTCGGAGTGAACCAAAGCGATGTTGCTCGGACATGGAGGAGATACAGACAGACAGGAATGTCGATGACATGCCTCGCTCACGCCGCCCAAGGGCTACCGCTGCAGTGGATGACCGCTACCTACGGATTATGGCTCGGAGGAACTCCGACAGCAACGCCACCATGTTGAATGATGCTTTTCGGGCAGCCACAGCACATAGTGTTACGACTCAAACTGTGCGCAATAGGCTGCATGATGCGCAACTTCACTCCCGATGTCCATGGCGAGGTCCATCTTTGCAACCACGACACCATGCAACGCGGTACAGATGGGCCCAAAAACATGCCGAATGGACCGCTCAGGACTGGCATCACGTTCTCTTCACCGTCGAATGGCGCATATGCCTTCAACCAGACAATCGTCGAGGACGTGTTTGGGGGCAACCCGGTCAGGCTGAACGCCTTAGACACACTGTCCAGCGAATGCAGCAAGGTGGAGATTCTCTGTTGTTTTAGGATGGCATTATATGAAGCCGACGTACGCCGCTGGTGGTCATGGAAGGCGCCGTAACGGCTGTACAAGACGTGAATGCCGTCCTCCGACCGATACTGCAACCATATCGGCAGTATGTTGACGACAATTCGCTCCCCCATCGTGCATATTTTGTGAATGACTTCCTTCTGGATAATGACATCGCTGGACTAGAGTGGCCAGCATGTTCTCCAGACATGAACCCTATCGATCATGCCAGGGATAAATTGAAAAGAGCAGTTTGTAGACGACGTGACGCACTAACCACTCTGAGGGATCTACGCCGAATCGCCGTTGAGGAGTGGGACAATCTGGACCAACAGAGCCACGGTGAACTTGTGAATAGCATGCCACGACGAATACAGGCATGCATCAATGGAAGGGGACGTGCTACTGGTATTAGAGGTATCGGTGTGCACAGCAGTCTGAACCACCACCTCTGAAGGTATCGCCGTATGGTGGTACAACATGCAGTGTGTGGTTTTCATGAGCAATAAGAAGGGCGGAAATGATGTTTATGTTGATCTCTATTCCGGGTTCTGGAACTCTCGGAACCAAGGTGATGCAAAACTTTTTTGATGTGTGTATACGTTAAATGTTACTGAACGTTTACTTAAGCGCAGTTGAAGGACAACATTGTGCACACCTTCTTTTCGACCGTATCATTTCGTAGCATTTCAGTCTCTTGAGTTAAATGATTACCAAGACAATATTTGTCGGTGAACTTCATCTTGCCTTCTCCCACAGACTCGTTGCTCGCATGTGTGTTTCGAGTTGTCGGAATGCCGCTAAATATACAAAGTGCAAAAATTTTGATACAAATTCATGTTGAGCACAAAAACATTGGATTTATCTGCTTTGCAGAATATCACGACTAACTCACTGACTGACAGAGTTATTAGATCGGCGCGGCTAATACTCCCAGAATGAAATCTGATACTTGTTCAGCACTTGTGGGGATATACAAGTGTAAAGCATTCAGTTTAGTTCAGAGAGAGGGCGTCAAGATTCCTCGGCACTTCATTACTGTCTATGCTCGGAATTAATCACACAAAATAAAATCTTATCAGTTACAATAACTTACGTTCTCTCAATTACAAAGTTCATCCTCCCCTAACCCCTCCCTCTTTAAACAAGATTTGGTAAGATTTTCCCTGATTCTCCCCCAACATTTTGAGCTCACGTTATTAACGGGCATCCCCTAGTGGTGTCCCAATATTTTTGATCAGAGCGCGTTCCCCAAACACGTCATGTGCTCACAACGTCACCAGGCGACTTCGTCTTGCGGAGGTCAGTGACCATAATGCCTTGGTTCATTAGTCTATACTGTACAATGAGGTGACGAAAGTCCGGAGATACCTCCTAATATCGTGTGGGACCTCCTTTTGCACGTCATAATGTGGCAACTCGCCGTGGCACGGACTCAACGAGTTATTAGAAGTACCTTACAGAAACACTGAGCTATGCTGCCTCTAAAGCCGTTCATAACTGCGAAAGTGTTGCCGGTGCAGTATCTTGTACACGAACTGACCTCTCGATTATGTCCCATAAATGTTCGATTGATGGCCAAATTATTTGCTCGAACTTCCCAGAACGTTCTTCAAACCAGTCATGAACAATTGTGGCTCTGTGGCATGGCGCACTGTCAACCACAAAAATTCCATCGTTCTTTGGGAACATTAAGTGCATGAATCACGGTAGAAGGCCTCCAATTAGCCGAACACAACCATCTCCAGTCAATGATCGGTTCAGCTGGATCCAGGACCCATTCCACTCCATGTAAACACAGTCCACACCATTATGGAGCTGCCACCAGCTTGCACACTGCCTTGTTGACAACTTGGGTCCATGGCTTCGTGGGGTCTGCACATCACTCGAACCCTGTCATCAGCTCTTACCAACCGAAATTGAGACTCATCTCACAAGACCACGGTTTTCCAGTCGTCTAGAGTCCAACCGATACGGTCACGAGCCCAAGAGAGGCGCTGTGCCGGCCGGTGTGGCCGAGCGGTTCTAGGCTCCTCAGTCTGGAACCGCGCGACCGCTACGGTCGCAGGTTCGAACCCTGCCTCGGGCATGGATGTGTGTGATGTCTTTAGGTTAGTTAGGTTTTAGTTGTTCTAAGTTCTAGGGAACTGATGACCTCAGATGTTAAGTCCCATAGTGCTCAGAGACATTTGACATTTGAACCATTTGAAGAGGCGCTGCAGGCGATGTTGTGCTGTTATCAAAGGCACCAGCGTACGTCGTCTGCTGCCATTGCCAATTTACGCCAAATTTCGCCTCACTGCCCTAGCAGATACTTTTTCGTAAGTCCCGAATTGATCTCTGGTGGTTTTTTTTCTTAAAGTATTGCTTGTTCGTTAGCACTGACAACTCTACACAAACGCCGCTGCTCTCGGTCGTTATGTGAAGGTCGTCGCAACTGCATTGTCCGTGGTGACAGGTAATGCCTGAAATTTGGTATTCTCGGCACACTCTTGACATTGCGAATTTCGGAATATTGATTTTCCTTACGATTTCCGAAGTAGAATGGCCCATAGTGTCTAGCTCCAACTATCATTCAACTTTCAAAGTTTTTTAATTCCCGTCATGCAACCATAATCACGTTGGACACCTTTTCGCATGAATCTCCGGAGTACAAATGAGAGCTTCGCCAATGCAGTGCCCTTTTATGTGTTGTGTATGTGATACTACCACTATCAGTGTAAGTCTTCGACTATAGACACTAGTAGACTGGCCTTGCTGTGCAGAAGCAATAGGGCTGGTGTGGCTCCAACATGAACCACGTGCCTGTTGGCAGAACGTGGCGGGATTTCAAATCAGCGGTCTGCCAACCTATGTTTGTATTGTATTTTACCCACATTTCTCAATTGACTGCCAAACGCTTCCAACAAAAATTACTTTTTTATTTGCGAAAAATTATGTCAGAACTACATTTGACCTGGATTTGTTCACAGTACAATTTATAAAATCTAACAAACATATCCAACGCCCCTCTGGTGGGCGGCGGGACGAAATTACTATAAAATATCAATTAAAGTAAAATATCGTTAAAATTCTTTTAAACAGTAAGAGTGGGCTCGTGTCAAAACTTTAAACATTGGATTCGCCGCCTTTTGAGCTCTAGTCACTTATAAAAGAAAATGGGATATGGGAATTATGTCAAGTATAGGTGCCAAAATTTTCGACTTTAGGAGCAGGTCCATTTTAGAGTATCAATTATAGGTGCACTTCAAAGGTTCAGTTTCTACTATTTTTACAAAAGTTTAAACTATCAGTTAAAAAAAAAGAAGGTATTTTAGATGAAAGGTGAGACTTTGGAGTTTCAGAAAATAATTTTGGAGCCTACATTTATTTAGTAGTATTAGAAGGTAGAAAAAAATTCTCTTTATGTGTCGACTATAGGTGCTCTTACCTTACTATAATCTCACTTGTATATACAAAAAGACGCGTATGTGCAGATGGCTTAAAGTTTTTCCGTTTCAGGGCCTGTATCCAAAGCTGCCTTCGGTTTTCATCCTTACGGAACCAAAGAGTAAGAACGAGAAACAGTTATACTTACTTCTGTAAACGAATTATCACAGATACTTTCCAAAATGTAATATGAGTCTGACTTTACAGGCATCACTTTCAACACTTTAATTTACGTGATACTCTATTTCAAGTGTAAAAAACATAAAAGTTACTTCAGCAGATTTCAATAAACGCATCTGCACTATCATAGAAACACTTACACGTGAAGTGTAATGCCGTTTCCCCCGACAAAACCCTGAGTACAGCCATAAGCGCAACACGAAACAACCATGTTTTGCCAGTCTATTACATTTATGGTCGAAGGTGTAAGTGCATATCGTTATCCCATGACTTTTGTCACCTGAGTATGTGTCCTTTACTGTAACGCCGTCACGGGAAACTAATCTGTTAATATGACTTGCGATTATAGCGTTTTGTTGTTGTTTATGAAAAAGATCATCGAACTGGTTGCCAGGGAGTTGTAATAACGCGTCGTATCTGGGTAACTGCAGCTGCGAAGCGACTGCTTCTTCCGCGTCTCCTGTCAGCCTTCGCGGCTGGGTGTGCAGTGCAGCGCGGCATTTAAATGCCACCATGCCCGCTGCGGTGCTCACACTGCCATCTGTGAGACAGTCACTGAGGCAAATGCGGGCGCTGCAGCTCTCCTGCAGCGAGCTCTAATTAAAACACGCGCAGCGCCGCTGTCAGAAGTTCCGGGGGCAGGCGCCATCACTCACCCAGGCCAATTACGTAGCGCCGCTTAACAACCTGATCGCTATCCTGCGGAACTGATTGCGCCGCGCTCTCTGCCGATGGATTTCACGAGGGGATTGCTCCGTAGAAGATATACCGGTTGATATTCAACGCAACCACTGCAGGGAAACGTATGTGGCCGCATTTGTTTGTGTCATTTGACTCGGCGTGCTGGTGAATTAATCCGTTAAATAACTACGTAGATATATGACAGAAATGTTAAAAGAAAATGAAAAATAGGCAGCTCTACTAAAAATTAATACTCCGTTCAAGCAGATTACATGCAATTACGACGAAGTGAAAAAATGAGGTGTTAGTTAACTAACGTTATCCACTGATAGGTTTCTCAGAATTGGTACCATTCATCAAATGTTGCTGTAGTTACAAAGTATGTATACGGTAGATGTACAAAGACGGATATCCCTTCCGTGTTGCTACTCTTTCCTAATTAGTCTACTGTTTTCTTGTCTGTACTTCCAGAATGCCATTTGATGTAGGGAAGTTGCCTTGTGTTATTCGACAAGTTGATAAATTATTTCCTGTAGATTTAACAGGTGACATACTGTTTTCAAGCTCCAAGAGTTATGCTCTAGTTTTTTCAAATGCGCTCATAGAGTTTGTTGTTATAAGAGTTTCGTTGACATTATACAATGTGTAACTGAGTGCCCGTATTACTGCTAGAACCTCAGCAATAAAGCTGCTCGTTTCAGTGGAAATCTTGCCCATAGCAATTACGATATTTCAACACACCGAACCACAGCAAAATCAAGCGAACACCCGTCAAATAATACCAGAAGAGGAGACGCTACCGTCATTTCTTCATTAAGTGGTTATTCGCTCCTAGTTACAGGAACATTTTATTTCCAATGATGAATCTCAAAAATTTAATGCGAGTACCATACATTCTCAGCGGAAGGCTAATAATAAATAACGTCAAGACTGCGTATTTTATTGGTAGACCCCTTAGAAGTTACTACAAAGCTACTACAGACACTACTTACACGACGCTTGCACACAACATTTACGAGGTGCAAGGAAGTTACTACAGAGACTGCTTACACTAAGCTTGCCCGTTCTCTCCTGGACTATTGCAGCGTTGTCTGGAATCTTTACCAGATTCAGGGAAGGTAGCTCGTTCTGTAACATCGCAAAATAGGGCAGAGTGTATCACGAGCACGATAAGCGAGTTGGGGTGGCAACCATTAGGAGAAAGGATTTTTTGTCGCAGCCAGATCATTTTACAAAATTTCAGTCTCCAGCAGTCTCCTCCAAATGCCACAGTGTTTTGTTGACTTCGGCCCTCGCAATGAGAAATGACCATTGCAATAAAACGAGAGAATTCACAGCTCACAAGTAAAAAATTTAGGTGGTCATTTTTCCCACGTGATATTCGAGAGTGGAAAGCGATGCTACGAACACTCTGCCAAACACTAAAGTGTGAACTGCGGAGTAATCATGAAGTTGTAGGCTAAGAATAAGAAAGTTGATATGTTTATATTATTTAGAATGATACTGTGTAATTAAGAAAGAGAGATGTATCGAAACGTCACTGTAAACATATCAAATGAACATGTTATTTGTAAACATATTAGTTATCAGTGTTGTTAGGTATTCAGCAACCCCCACGACACACCTTAATTGCGGTTGCCTGACCTCAGGCGCTAGAGCAGTTCCAGGCAGTCTCAGCTGAATGGATGTCGAAATCTCTGACAGGTAAATCTTCAATGTGCTCAACAAAGGTGCGTGGGTGGCAGCAAGAGTGTTGCGGACCTGAGAAGGGGGCTTAGGGAGACCCTTTGACATTTTATTCAAGCACATCAGTGTTTTGCCCCTCCCCATTCATTCCAAAGGAAGGTGCATGAGCACCCTTTGTTGCTTCGGATCACTTTTGGATGGAGTCTAACGGTTTTGAACGATCCCTAATGGTTCCAGGCTCTATATGAGAGCAAAAGTTGCGGTCGCACTACACTCCAAAGGGATCAGATCACATTCAGTGGTGCCGCAGCCCCACGGTGTCCTTAGAGCACGATTGAATCGTTCGCACTACACTCCAAAGGGATCAGATCACATTCAGTGCTGCCGCAGACCCACGGTGTCCTTAGAGCACGGTTGAATCGTTATGAGGGAAACAGTAGTGTAGAACTGTCATTTTTGGCGACTAAATGCGCGGGAGACAGGACCCTATGGGAAGGGTTTGTTTCAATGACAGCCGCCTCCCTGAGGGTTTTTCGTGTCGATTCAGAGCGGCGGTGTGTCTGAAGCTGTGGCGGTACGCCACATAACGTGCTAAAAATGATATTGAATAACTTCGCAAATAAACCAAAACTGACGTCACAACGAAAAAAATATTATCGCAGAAAAATAGCAAAGACTGTAATCAACTAATACTCTACTGGCCATTAAAACTGCTACACCACAAAGATGACGTGCTACAGACGCGAAATTTAACCGACAGGAAGAAGGTGCTGTGATATGCAAATGATAAGCTTTTCAGAGCATTCACACAAGTTGGCGCCGGTGGCGACACCTACAACGTGCTGACATCAGGAAAGTTTCCAACCGATTTCTCATACACAAACAGCAGTTGACCGGCGTTGCCTCGTGAAACGTTGCTGTGATGCCTCGTGTAAGGAGAAGAAATGCGTACCATCACGTTTCCGACTTTCATAAAGGTCGGATTGTAGCCTATTGGGATTGTGGTTTTTCAAAAATGGTTCAAATGGCTTTGAGCACTATGGGACTTAACTTCTGAGGTCATCAGTCCCCTAGAACTTAGAACTACTTAAACCTAACTAACCAAAGGACATCACACACATCCATGCCCGAGGCAGGATTCGAACCTGCGACCGTAGCGGTCGTGCGGTTCCAGACTGTACTGCCTAGAACCGCTCGGCCACCCTGACCGGGTCCGGTTTCTCGTATCGTGACATTGCTGCTCGCGTCGGTCGGGATCCAATGACTGTTAGCAGAATATGGAATCGGTGGGTGCAGGAGGGTAATACGGAACGTCGTGCTGGATCCCAACGGCCTCGTATCACTAGCAGACAGGCATATTATCCGCATAGCTGTAACGGATCGTACAGCCACGTCTCGATCCCTGAGTCAACAGATGGGGACGTTTGCAAGACAACAACCATCTGCAAGAACAGTTCGACGACGTTTGCAGCGGAATGGACTATCAGCTCGGAGACCATGGCTGCGGTTACCCTTGACGCTGCATCACAGACAGGAGCGCCTGCGATGGTGTACTCAACGACGAACCTGGGTGCACGAATGGCAAAACGTCATTTTTTCCGATGAATCCAGGTTCTGTTTACAGCATCATGATGGCCGCATCCGTGTTTGGCGACATCACGGTGAACGCACATTGGAAGCGTGTATTCGTCATCGCCATACTGGCGTATTACCCTGCGTGATGGTATGGGGTGCCATTGGTTACACGTCTCGATCACCTCTTGTTCGCATTGACGGCACTTTGAACAGTGGGCGTTACATTTCAGATGTGTTACGACCCGTGGCTCTACCCTTCATTCGATTCCTGCGAAACCCTACATTTCAGCAGGATAATGCACGACCACATGTTGCAGGTCCTGTACGGGCCTTTCTGGATACAGAAAATGTTTGACTGCTGCCCTGGCCAGCACATTCTCCACATCTCTCACCAATTGAAAACGTCTGGTCCATGGTTGCCAAGCAACTGGCTCGTCACAATACGCCAGTCACTACTCTTGATGAGCTGTGGAATCGTGTTGAAGCTGCATGTGCAGCTGTACCTGTACACGCCATCCAAGCTCTGTTTGTCTCAATGCCCAGGCGTATCAAGGCCGTAATTACGGCCAGAGGTTGTTGTTCTGGGTACTGATTTCTCAGGATCTATGCATCCAAATCGCGTGAAAATGTAATCATCTGTCAGTTGTAGTATAATATATTTGTCCAATGAATACCCGTTTATCATCTGCATTTCTTCTTGGTGTAGCAATTTTTGTGGTCAGTAGTGTATGATCTGTGATTGTTCTTTTGCAAAAAGATGGCTCTCTTTTCTCTTTTGTTTCTGTAAGAAGCCATTTTGTAACGAGGTACGAATACGTGTCAGTTTCATGTAATATTTAGCCTAAATATAATCAAATATTACTTAAAAATGTGGTAAAATTTTATATGTTCCAGCTCCTATATTCACGAAGCTGCAAAGTTAATGTCTTTAGGCAAATTTTGTAGGGGAACATTGGTGCAGAGGCCAGCGCCATTGTTCTAAATGGTAACGGCCCAAAGTCGTAATAAATATCTTAATATTCGCTAATTTTGTCAAGAAAAAAGTAAATGTAAATATAGGAGATTTCTCTTGACTAGCGCTTCTTCCTTTGCAAAAGTGAAAGTAATCAGTATTTCCAAAATTGAATTACATTTGAGTAGATTGAAGTGGTGTCCTTCAATATAGAGACATCGTGTCGGGCAAACTATCTGCAAGAAGTAACACAACTCAGTCACTGACGTAAATAATTTTCCGGTTGTGAAGCAGGCAGAATAACACTAACTCGAACTTTTCATAACATATCAACACCAAAACTTAAAGAACCACAACAAAATATTTCCCATGGCCACCCGTAAGAAAACAGCGTGATTTGAAGGCTTGGTGTCGTGGTTCTGAGCTCCGCTGCAGAGGGGCAGAAAAAGGGTCAAATGTGGGTAAAAGGGATGTGACAACATTCCCATCGTGTAACCCATCCACGATGGCGTTGTGCTCAACTGATGTGAAATGTGGGGCCAATACGACATCATTAACCCACCCATCACGTCATATGAACTTCTGAACTCGGGCGTTTTTTTTTCGAATGATTCGACAAAAAAAATGGTTCAAATGGCTCTGAACACTATGGGACTTAACATCTACGGTCATCAGTGCCCTAGAACTTAGAACTACTTAAACCTAACTAACCTAAGGACAGCACACAACACCCAGTCATCACGAGGCAATGATTCGACACCTTGGAGGCAGGATGCAAGCATCTTTGAGACAGATTTCAAAAGTATGGGTCGCAATGGGATATAATTAAGGGGTTTCGAAAACTGAGATGATGATTTTTTTTCCCTGCGCAGTGCATGCTTCCGATCATTAATCAGTTGCTAGCTCTGTGCTATGGCTTTAATGTGACAGTTTTTTTGAACTCGGATAATGCCTTAATAATGTAAGGTGAAACGCGTCTGACAAAACAAATACTGCATCTTTTCATTTGCATACAGAGAGCCCTAACCTAAAACTCTTTAATATAATATTAACAGCAAAAAACTGAATATAGGCAGGTCAACAACATTAAAGATGTTGAAGGCTAAGTGGTTTCAAACTTTTTGGCCCTAAAGGGACACTAATTATTTTACTACACATGTTAAATTGTATTGGAGACTAGGTCATAGTTATAAGTTTTGTATGATACAGACAAATTGCTTTAAAAACCACTCTTCTTCATTGTAGATAACTAACTAGAGAATGCTGAAACATCGGGAAAATTAAAAATTGGGTAAGACTACTTGAATCGTAAATGGGACTATGTGAATCATTCAATCTGTCATGCAATTATATAAAATATATGGAATGTGGAATATGGAAGATTACACTTCAGTTACACTTCTTAAATATTTCAGTAGTTGTTACACTCATTTCCCACAGTGGAACTGTTTACCTCCAGCAGCCCCCACGAAATTTTCGTGAAACCACACTCGCACTTAACTCACGTGATCCATTCCCCTTTCTTCACAGATCTAGGGTCGTCATATCTGATGCTGCAGGAACTGCTAGGTACGTTTTCTTTCTCAGACTCCGCCTCTGGTGATGAAGAAAATGTATCATCTTTTTCATCTGAAGGTTCCTCCTGAGCATCCAGTGCATTTCTACAAGGCTTGATCTTCTTCCTTTGGGAGTTTACTTCGGATTCTGTGTTAACAGAACGGGATACGTCATTCAGGAATATAGACGATGCAAGGAAATTGTGAGATGGTGTTTCGTTGGGATTGAAGTGGAATATCCTGTACACTCAAATCTCTTCACAGCATTTCCTACACTGGCTCCACGCCTCTAGGCGACGTCGAAAATTTTACCAAAAACTAATTTTTTAATTGAGGCTGAGGGATTATTGCGTATAAATGAATTTCCTTCTTGTTGGTTATACGCCTTTAATGGCTTTAAAACAGTTCTGTCCAGTGGCTGCAGAATGTGCTTAGTATGTGGTGGCAGACACACCAGTTCAATGTGATTTCACACAGTATTCTATGTATTCGAGGGAACGTCCGAACTGTGACCGTCTGCCTTGTGAGCGGTGGTCATTGAAGTGTTGGAGACAACTCAAAACGATAACTTCGTTTATGTAGGCAGAATTTACAGGCAACAACGTCTGTTCTCCCCTCTCCAAATTTGTCAATGCAACAACTTCTCTTTTTCCTTTTTACCCCACAACTTTTTCAAGCCTGTAGTTCATGAAAAACCCGCTTTTGTTCATATTATAAATGGTTTACGATTTAGTTTGCAAAACAAATTCATGTAAAAAAGATTTCAAAACATTGTAAAAAAATTTAACTGCTTTCTCATTTAATCCCATGGCTCGATCTTTAGAAAGTGCCTCATGCTTCCTTAATGAAATATCTTCCGTATGTCGTTTCATGAAAGAAAGGAACCAATTCTCACCAGTCACTTTCGTGTCTTCTCCACATGGAACCACAGTGTCATAGATTTTGGAATATTATTTTAATGCTGAGCGAGGTATGTCCAGAACCAGGGTTAGATAAACGCTTTTTCTTGTTCTGCTGATAACACAGCTGGAAGGCCCATTTCTCTTTTTCCTTGAGTGATCACTTGATGCGTTTGGTTGCTTTCCATTCCTCGAAGGAGGTACATTATGAAGCCCAGCTGCAGTGCGCATGCTTACATGCCGTTGCGAAACACTGGTTATAGCGCTTACCATTGAGTCTTCCGACCACTGTAAACATGAATGGCTTTGTTAATATGTTACCATCTGAAAAAAAGCGAAAATCAAAAATTCTTTTATAATTACTAAATTAGTATCTCTTGCTAATTACTATAGCCTAAATTAGAACATGATTGAATTACCGTTGTAATTTATAATAATTATGCTACATGAATACTTCAACAAAGAAGAAATAATAAATGTAATATTCAGATTCAGAAAGCCCCACGAAGACTGCTTCACATAGTCCCATTGACTTACTATTTTTGAAATGTAAGCAGTTTAAATCAAATGTCGTTAGTTGTTCTGTTGACCGACCTAATGGATCGTATACAACCAGAAGCGGAATGATTTATAACTAGCATTCATGTATTCCGACAGTAGATGTTGTTTCAAGCTAACTTAATGTTGCATGGTGGGTATTTGTAAGCACTATTCTCTTACCCCATCTATTCCCCTCTGCATGATTGCTGTCTGGGTTAAATATATTTGGAAAACGCTTCTTGTAGCTTGTGCACGAGTTCTCTAGCAGAGATTCTGTAACACAATGGCGTCCGAGCTGCGCAGTAAAATATTTTCTGATTTCTATCCACATACCCCATGATTCAGAAAGCCTCACCTTACACCATTCCTCGGCGCTCTTGGAAGAACAGAAGTCCTAACTGACCTCGATCAACGATCATTCGTTGCAGAACACTTTATCATATAGTCTGATTCGTAGACTGTTCCCCCTTTCGTTGGTTATTCCATAATTTGTTCGTGATAACGTTCCTCTTGGCAATCCGCTCTCGGAGATCCGAACGGTGGCCTAATTTTTTGCCAATAGAGAGATTATCACGACTCTTTCCAACCACAGGTCATATGTTCTGTGGACATATTATGTATCTTAAATACAGTAATTTCCATTGCCTTACCTTTTGCATCCCCATGGCTTTGATGCTTGATGATTCTTGCACATTTTGAAGGCAGTTTCCCACCAGAATGGCTAGATGATAGCCTGAAACGCCGAGCCCTCGACCGCCCTGTTTGACGAGGTCTTTGGCAGAACGAGGATGAGTGCTTGTCTCTGGAGTCTTCGGTCATCATCGAGGACGATTTATATTTAAAATGTAAGCTGTGGCTACGGCTCAGAATCCAGGATGTTTTGATTACTAGTCAAAGACACTACCCATAGACCAACCCTAGAAAGAGTAAGCAGTGTTTTCAAAAGGTTTCCGAAACTTCATTTTGATCGCGTAGCCATCGTCTACTAATGCGGTTAAGAGCAGCATTTATTGCTATGTACGACTAAATGTACATCGAATCACAAAGAAATTGGTACATCCTTGCGTACTCAAATACAGAGGTTTGTGAACCGGCAGAATACACCACTGCATTTAGCAACGCCTATATAACAGTGTCTGGCGCAGTTGTTAGGTCGGTTACTGCAGGTTATCAAGATTTAAGTGAGTTTGAACGTGGTGTTATAGTCGGCGCACGAGGATGGGACACAGCATCTCCGAGGTAGCGATGAAGTGAGGCTTTTCCCTTACGAACATTCCACGAGTGTACCGTGAATATCAGGAATCCGGCAAAATATCAAATCTCCGACATCGCTGCGGCCGGGAAATGATCCTGCAAGAACGGGACCAACGACAACTGAAGAGAATCGTTCAACGTGACAGAAGTGCAACGCTCCCGTAATTGCTGCAGATTTCAGTGCTGGGCCTTCAATAAGTATCAGCGTGCGAACCATTGAATGGAACATCATCGCTATAGGCTTTCGGAGCCGAAGGCCTACCCGTGTACCTTTGACGACTGCACGACACAACGCTATACGCCTCGCCTGGGCCCTTCAACACCGAAATTGGCCTGGTGATGATTGGACACATGTTGCCTTAGTCGAAGAAGTTTCGTTTCAAATTGCATCGAGGGGATGAACGTGTACGGGTATGGAGACAACCTAATGGACCCATGGATCCTGCATGTCAGCAAGGGACTATTCAAGCTGGTAGAGGCTCTGTAATGGTTTGGGGCGTGTGCAGTTGGAGTGATATGGGACCCCTGACGTGACGCTGACGTGACGTGCGTAAGTACGTAAGCATCCTGTCTGACCACCTGCATCCATTCATGTCCATTGTGAATTCGGACGGACTTGGGCAATTCCAGCAGAACAACGCAACATCCCACACATCCAGAATTGCTACAGAGTGGCTCCAGGAACACTCATCTGTGCTTAAACATTTCCGCTGGCCACCAAACTACCCAGACATGAACATTGCTGAGAATATCTGGGATGCCTTGCAACGCGCTGTTCTGAAGAGATCTCCACTCCCTCGTACTCATACGTATTTACGTACAGCCCTGCAGGATTCATGGTGTCAGTTCCCTCCAGTACTACTTAGGCATTAGTCAAGTCCACGCCACGTCGTGTGCCGCACTTCTGCGTGCTCGCAGGGGCCCTACACGATATTAGGCGGGCACACCAGTTTCTTTGGCTCCTCAGTGTATATTATAAGAATAGGTTGAAAAAGCCAGCCAACCAGTTACAAACCAAAGGGTTACTTAGCCCTTCACCTTGGTTTCGATATTTCTAAAAATATCTTCCTCAGAAGGATTGGGCCTTGTTGCATCACATGGTGGTAAATTACATTAGCTGAAGCCGAGCGGCTCTTGTCATACAGAAAATTGATACAGAAACGAGAAGCATCACTTCCCGTTGCTTGAGACAGCAGCCAGATTATATTCAGCGTACATCAGAATAAATGCACAAATGTATTCCCCCTCTGGTAAAAGCTCTTTTCGACATAAAATTCGGACAGGAATCCAAGTAGGCCTTAGTCTCTGGCATGGTATGCAAATATTTTATCCTTTGGACTACTGTTATAATTTAATGTAGACAAGAGCCTTTTACCAGTGGTCGAATATACATGTCCATTTATTCTAACGTTAGCTGAATGTAATCCGGCTGCTGTCTTAAGCTATGGCATGTGACGTTTCTGGTTTTTATGTCAATTTTATATATGACAAGAGCCGCTCGGCTTCGTCTAATGTAATTTACCAGCATTTTATGTAATAAGGCCCATCCCTCTGAAGAAGATATCTTCAGAAATATCAAAACCTACATCAAGGGTTAAAGAAACTTTTGATTTGTAACTTGTTGGCTGATTTTTTCAACCTCTTCAAATGTATACGTGTGCTCAGTCGCAGCTATGTGTAAGATTTTGATGTATTGTAAGATACTATTTAAGAACAGAGAGTTATAACACATCAAATTAAACAATGAGTTAAGTGTCTTAAACAATGATGGTTATACAGAATGGTTATACAACTAGAGTAAGTACTTAGGCTAAGAAAGAAAAAAAGTTCAAATGTGTGCGACATCTTATGGGACTTAACTGCTAAGGTCATCAGCCCCTAAGCTGACACACTACTTAACCTGAATTATCCTAAGGACAAACACACACACCCATGCCCGACGGAGGACTCGAACTTCCGCCGGGACCAGCCGCACAGTCCATGACTGCTGCGCCATAGACCGTTTATTTTTTTAAAATCTCATTTTGTTCGTTAGTGCTCGTTATATTTGTTGGGGGGGGGGGGGACGTTCCATGAATCTTGTTTGAGTTCATCGTTTATCCATGAACTCAGAGTTTTTATTACAGAGGGCAGCTAACCCTCTGAGCGATACTCTGAGCTACCGAACCGGCGTCCGCTCGGCTAATCCAGCGCGGCACTTAGGCTAAGAGCAGATGGTGTTGCACATCCTGTGGAAGAAAAGGAAAAGCAACTTTCAAATGACACAAAAAAGCAATTGAACCGGTTTCTAGTAACAGTAATACGAATATGGAGTAATGTGTTGAAGTAAACATAATTATTTGTGTTACTCGATAAAGCGAACTGGTCACCTGACCAGGGTGTGTAGCACCGTCGTGTTTACACTCGAGAAACAGGGCAGGGAGGCTGTAACACTGGTCTCCTTAAAAACGGAGCCTTGCCACACGCTACACCCTACGTTTTGTATAACTAACCACAAGCCACTTTCATTCTAATGCCTTACATTTTAGCAAAAACCGGATGTAGTTTGCCTTTTTTGAATTACACTACCTGACAAAGAAAGTGAACCACATAGAAGGTGAGGAGGAAACGAAATTAAACTTCACGGGTTGAGAGCGTACGTGATGTTATTGCATTGACTACAAAATCGAGTCAAATGTACGAAGAACTTGGCAGTATGATGTTGTATCCCCTCTGGCCTCGAATACGTGCACCGATTCCGTTGGGATGAGTGACACAAAGACGTTGGTCAAATGGTTCAAATGGCTATGAGCACTACTGGACTTAACATCTGAGGTCATAGGTCCCCTAGAACTTAGAACTACTTAAACCTAACTAACCTAAGGACATCACACACATCCATGCCCGAGGCAGGATTCGAACCTGCGACCGTAGCGGTCGCGCAGTTCCAGACTGGAGCACCTAGAACTGCTCGTCCACAGAGACGTTGCATCGTCTACTTAGGCAAGCTGGCCCATAACTGGTGTAACTTGTCCTTGATAGCCTGGATACTGGGACTGGAAATGGAACGAAGGCGATGTTGAAGGCTGTCCCACACAGGGTTTATCGGGAACGTATTGAGGGTGTTGCTGGCCACGCGAGCACCTCAGTCTAACGCAGGCAGTATAGAGAGATGTGCCATGTGCGAACGAGCGTTGTCTGGTATAAAATGGTGGCACTGTAGTATCATACAGGAAGGAACATGTGAGGACACAGGATATCCTTGAAGTACTGTTGTCCTGTCAGGGTTGCCTCAATCACTACCACACCATGACTCCAGGAGTACCACCACTGTGCCTCTGCAAAGAATTGGAAGAACAGGAAATCTCCCCATATCACCACCTTATAACATCCGCGGCAGTGTAGAACCGCGATTCATTGCTAAACACAATGGAAGCATTCGTCGGCAGTTCATGCTTCCCGCTTAAGGCACTGCTCCAAACGCAACCGTTTGCGTTGTGGTGTTAACAACAGTGTACGTTTGGCGCCGTAATTCCAAGTCCGGCTACTGCTAATCTCTCACCAATGGTATAAGACGGAGTCAATTACTTGTTATCAAATGGCAGCCGCAGGTGTCAAGGAGTTACGATGTGCTTGGTGCACAATATGGCAGTCCTGCCCAGTCGTGATCCTACGTGATCGGCCGGAATCTTGACGACGAGTATACCTGCCTTCACCTCACCATACAGACCAACGTCTGGCCACTGTCACAGATGAATGCCCCACAAGTCTCGATACTGTACGATTCGAACAGCCGACCAAACGGAGACCCACAACGAGGCCACTTTCGAGGCTCTCTGGTGCTAATAACGTTGTCTCACACGACTACACCGCGTTTTTTGTATCCCTCACAGTGCCTCAACAAATGGCGCTGTTTACTTACGCCTGTCATACATCGTACCAGGCCTGTTCACAACAATAAACCATTAAACACAGAAAAAGCTAATCCAGTCTGGTGGCCGTTTTCCCTGTCACAGAGATTCGCAGATCTAAACATTTACATACATGTCCATGGTACACACTGACATCCGTCTACGTTTTCTGCGTGCTTCACTTGTCGTGACCGGCAGATTATATTGTCTCGTTCATACAAGATAATTCGTTTTTTAAGGCATAATACAAAATAGTTCAAATGCGTGTGAAATCTTATGGTTCTCAACTGCTAAGGTCATCAGTCCCTAAGCTTACACACCACTCAACTTAAATTATCCTAAGGACAAACACACACGCCCATGCCCGAAGTAGGTCTCGAACCTCCGCCGGGACCAGCCGCACAGTCCTTGACTGCAGCGCCCTAAACCGCTCGGCTAATCCCGCGCGGCAAGGCATAATAAACTAACCTAACCAGACGATATCACCTACCATCTATTACATCAGTAATGGCATTAGCAACGATGAGAGTACATAGCATTAGATCGACGTACTGGTAGTTGCCGGCGTCGGTGGCCGAGCGGTTCTAGTCGCTTCAATCTGGAGCCGCGCGACCGCAACGGTCGCAGGTTCGAATCCTGCCTCGGGCATGGATGTGTGTGATTTCCTTAGGTTAGTTAGGTTTAGGTAGTTGTAAATTCTAGGGGACTGATGACATTAGAAGTTAAGTCCCGTAGTGCTCAGAGCCATTTGAACAATTTTTACTGGTAGTTCATAGTTCCGATGCTAGTCGTATAATATTTTTTAAAATTTTTGTTGGCGTCGAAGTCTGTTGTACATTAGACAGATAATGAGAGTGAAGACCGCTTATTTTTAATTAGCTGCCGTTTTACGGCTGCAAAATTGGTATGTGAGAAACTAATTATGCAGAATTTTCACGATATATATTTCTCCTTACGTTTATTCAAAATTTAATGCTGCTGTGACAAGGTGGCGTTCATACAATGTTCATAGTGCCAGAACAGTTTATTATACTGATGTCTCTATGACTGCCATAACTAAAAATTATGAATCGTAACATAATAAATAAATTTTTATGGGCCTACAGTCTATTGAATACTAATTAAATTGTGTTTTATCCCTTGTTCATTAATTTTGTAACGAATGCAACGAGAATTTCACTTTGTAATCGAATATAGTTTTAGAGTACTAACCTGCGGTATTACACTCTGCGCTATGCACTGTTTCGCAGGCTGCAACAGTTTTAAACAAATCATCAGTAAATTAATCTTGTCGTCATATATTGAATGAAAGCTCGCAAGGATGAACCGTTTTAGGGCAAGGAACCTGCTCAGTCCGTCCTCTGATCACCAACTCAAAACCCTCGGCCTCACCTTGTAGGTGCTGTTTGCTAACTTGGAGGCCGAGTGCCGTACGATGTAACATGTGAAGTTGAAGCAAAGTTGGTGTTTTCTTGTATTATGTTCTATCTGTCGGTGCAACAAGATGGATGAACGCTCTAGAACACATGAAATAGTATACCGGGTATTTTGAAACTATTCATTCACATTAATGCAGGAGGCAGAAAACATTAAAACAGATATATTTCGGTAAGGAATATATGGTCCTCGAGGACAAGTAGAATGTTAGGGAACATTTTGTTAGTGGTGCTGACTTAAGCTGACTGGGAGTGTGTACTGAGATTCAAAACTGCTCTGTGTACGGATGGTTAGCTGTATTGGTTGGAAGTACCTCTGAATGTCCTGCATGATGGGCACCTGCCCATTTCAACATTGCTGTGAGGAATCGTTTTCGGCTATCTATGGATCAGCCGAAGTTACCCTATGGTCTGGCCACCGAGGTCACCTGATCTCACGTGGCTGGATTTCTTCTTCTACGGAAATGTGAGGCAGCTGGTGTATGAAACCGCTGTGGTAATAGCAGGGGACCTCGTCGCCAGAACTGCCGCCGTTGTTGGTTCTATTGTGGACATGCCAGGACTCTTCGAACGGACACTACGATCAATGGTCGGACGATGTACTGCGTGAATATAGGCCAGTGGTTACGCACACGGGCAGTTCCAGTGAGTGAAACTGCTGTGATTAGCGTACTAAGTTACCTTCTGTGTCAATCGTCCCTCGCATCAGAAATTTCCGTCAGGGGCCGTATGTACCATAACTAAATGTATTTGTTTTGAAGTTTTCTATCTTCTGTATTAATCTGAAACAATAGTTTCGGAAGAGCATGTAGAACGATGAAAACATAAACGTATTTATTTACAGTATATACAGTATTGAACACGCATAATTCTGTATCCTTGAGTCTCTCTGCGATATCTCTCTGTGTTCCATTAGTACTGAATTGCAGTATTTACTAGCAGCCGGAGTAGCAAGGTTCGTAATGTACCTTTGCACTGTATTCTATGAGGTCAACGTGAGCTAAGAGTAACCAGAGAATAATATGAATCTGAGCTTTTTTTGTGCGTGATGGCGACACAAAGTCATTGGTGTAGTGTGGTCTAACTGACTTGGTAGGGGAGTATTGTTTTTACCATCCTACAAAGACGGAATCACAATGAGATAGTTGTATTGTACGTTGCAGGTGTGGCGGCGGGACTTGAAGTCCCGTACCAACCCTCCGAATGGGTAAGTTCAAGGTTGCTTTGCTTATAAGATTTGACACAACCACAGAGGTAGTTAGAGTGGTGGTCGCAACAAGGATTGCACAGAATGAGCGGCCGTATTAATACAAATATTATCAATGGCCGTACGAGGGCTGTCATTAGCCGCGGTCCGAATACGAGTCCTCGAAGATGGTAACAGGAACAGGATGGTGGTGCCAGTGCCAGGGAGTCACGGTGCCAATGTGGAGTCCAGGATTAGAGTGCGGCGACTTAAAAAGACTCGCGGTCCATTCACGATTGCAGGCACTGATCTGATGCGAATTCTGCGTTCTCTTGTGGCATGTGTAACGTCACCACGCGGTGAACCCTCAATAGCAGCGGCCCGTCGCGGCCGGTTTAAGTGTCTCTTCTGCGGATATGTGAGCGGCGCACGACGCACCGTGTACTGTCGACGAAGACACCGTCGGTGCTGCGTGTTGTTCATATATTGGCAGAAATTGCTGCCGAGCAACGCATTTAACAACGTCGTAAGGTGCACTTTGCTGCTTTTTCTTTGAGATAAACATACTACCCGATCCAAATCATTCAGCACCTCTCTGTAATGCGAAATTGTCCTGTAGACGTGACGAGAGGCGGACGCATCAGTATGAAAGGAGGCGATGAGTATGACGTTGCCAGCAGAATGGGTCAGCCACGAGAGCTCATTGACTTAGAACGTGAATTAGGTATTGAATGTCAGCTGCGTAACAAATCCACCAGGAACATTTCATCCATTCTATAGGTGTCCGATTGTTGGTGATGTGATTGTGAAGTGGAAAGGCGAAAGACACAGGTAAATCAAGACCAGGGAGACCACATCTACTGATAGAGACTGTCTAACCATGCGGAGAGTGGTTGTACAAAATCGCATGAAATCAGTGGAAGGAATCCCTCCCGAATTCCGAAGTGCTGTCAACAGTCCATTTGGCACAATGGCCGTGCATAGTGAGTTAAAAGGAGTGGGGTATGATAGTCGAGCTGCTCCCTCTAAGCCACACATTTCTGCAGTCAGAGCTAAGCGGTGCTTAAAATCGTGTGAAGAGCTACGTCACTGGACGGTGGACGACTAGAAACGAGTGACGGAGAGATGAACCATGCTGCAGTGTGTGATAATCTGATGAGAGGGTTTGTGTTTGGCGAATGCCTGGAGTACGTTACCTGGCGTCATGTGTAATGCCAGCAGATAAGGGTGGAGGTGGTGGTGTTACGTTGTGAGGCTGTTTCTAGTAGTTAGGTTGTGGTCTCCTTATAGCGTTTGAGAAAACGGTAACTGTGCAAGGAAACGAGGCGTATGAGAAACGTCATGAGACTAATAACACTGCGAGCGATCTAACAACACTGTATTGTTCCACTTATGTAGAGCGGTCCGTTCATCCCTTCCAGATGCTCACTCGGAATTTTAACTTCGTACAGCCATCACGCTATTTTTGAGAGCACCATAATCAAAGTTCTGTTTTTGTTGTGTACTGCGAAAATGGAACAGCGAAATTTGTTGCAACATCAGGCCACCAAGTTTCGGGTTAAACTTGGGAAATCCATAAGTGTGACATCTGAAAGGCTGAAACAGGCCCATGGGAGACAACCCTCATCAAGAGCATACGTATTTCGGTGACACAAATAATTTGTGGAAGGTCGAGAACACGTTGAAGGTAAACCTCGCTCAGGGTGACCTTCAGTTTCAAAAACCGATGAAATCGCCGGACCTGTGCGTGCTGTTGTGAGACTGTTCCTCCAGCAGACACTGTCAACCTAGTGTTTTACAAATATGTCCTTGAAAGGTTTAGGAAAAGGGTGAATGGAGTGAGTTCGGACATTACAGACAAGTGGGTGTTGCACCATGACAACGCCCCAAGTCACTCGGCCACTTCCATCACGAAATTTTTGACCTCAATAGGCATTCCTGTTTTTCCACAGCCCCCTACTCACCTGATATGAGTGCTTGTGATTTTTTCTTTCCCCGAAATTGAAAAAAAATGCCTTGAAAGGGTGTCATTTTATGACTCTGGAGAACATTCAAAAGATGTGACTGACATGTTAAAGGCACTAACAGTTGAAACCTTTCAACGCTGCTACCAAGACTGGGAACAACGACTCCATCGGTGTACTGCTCTCGAAGGGAACTACTGTGACCGGGACTACCTCGTTGTTCGAAGAAATAAATAGTTCAGTAGATAAAAAAAACAGTCTCATTGCTTTTCTCACACACCTCGTATGGAAACATTTTACCGCATTCTGTACTGCGTACAGTAAAGGAATAGTTCGGAGATGATGATTTTTTAACTGACAATGCACCCTCTCATACAGCAACAAGTGGTCTGTGAACACTACCATTCCTGAAATGGACTGGCCTCTCCAGAGTTTCCAACCCTAACCAAATGGAATACCTTTGGGATGAGTCGAGACGTCGACTTCGCTTACCAGTGTCCAACACCCCTACTTCTGTTTCGGCTCTTGCGGAAGAACTGGCTACCATTCCTCCTCATACAATCACACACCTCACTGAAATTGTCCGCAACATAGTTCAAGCTGTCCTAACACCAACCGTCTTAAATTAGTGTCCACTAACCTCAGCATCTCATCTCTCCGGAAACTGTACATAATCGTCTTGTTCGCTTGACACTGCTAGCATGTTGCGTCACGTTTTCTGACTGCACTGTTACTCCTTTCTCTTTCTCATTGCCAATAAAATTAAATTCGTTAATGGCAAACTTTCAGTCAGCAAATCACACGGCATTTACTGGAGTGTGGCTTTATCAAGACAAAGTACCCAAGGCAGATCTCGCTACAGCCGGTTGTACAGTGCACTTTGCCCAGTAATAAATGTCTCCAAGAGGAAGTGGGTGGAACAGTGAAAATTTTATAGGAGAAAAAACGGAATCCAAACGTCAGTACCATACTTCCTGACAACAAAGACAGCATTCTACAAGGTTTAATGTTCGAAGGATGAATCGGAGGTACATGGACGCAATACTGAATTGAATGACTTCCGGAAGTAGTGCCATGTTGTTGTTGTGGTCTTCAGTCCTGAGACTGGTTTGATGCAGTTCCACATGCTACTCTATCCTGTGCAAACTTCTTCATCTCACAGTACCTACTGCAGCCTACATCCTTCTGAATCTGCTTAGTCTCCCTCTACGATTTCTACCCTCCACGCTGCCCTCCAATACTAAATTGGTGATCCCTCGATGTCTCAGAATATGTCCTACCAACCGATCCCTTCTTCTAGTCAAGTTGTGCCACAAGCTCCTCTTCTCCCCAATTCTATTCAATACCTCCTCATTAGTTATGTGATCTACCCATCTAATCTTCAGCATTCTTCTGTAGCACCACATTTCGAAAGCTTCTATTGTCTTCTTGTCTAAACTATTTATCGTCTACGTTTCACTTCCATACATGGCTACACTCCATACAAATACTTTCAGAAACGACCTCCTGACACTTAAATCTATACTCGATGTTAACAAATTTTTCTTCTTCAGAAACGCTTTCCTTCCCATTGCCAGTCTACATTTTATATCCTCTCTACGTCGACCATCATCAGTTATTTTGCTCCCCAAATAGCAAAACTCCTTTACTACTTTAAGTGTCTCATTTCTTAATCTAATTTCCTCAGCATCATCCGACTTAATTCGATTACATTCCATTATCCTCGTTTTGCTTTTGTTGATGTTCATCTTGTACCCTCTTTTCAAGACACTGTCCATTCCGTTCAACTGCTCTTCCAAGTTCTTTGCTGTCTCTGACAGAATTACAATGTTATCGGCGAACCTCAAAGTTTTTATTTCTTCTCCATGGATTTTAATACCTACTCCGAACTTTTCTTATGTTTCCTTTATTGCTTGCTCATTATACAGATTGAATAACATCGTAGATAGGCTACAACCCTGTCTAACTCCCTTCCCAACGACTGCTTGCCTTACATACCCCTCGACTTTTATAACTGCCATCTGCTTTCTGTACAAATTGTAAATAGCCGTTCGCTCCCTGTATTTTACCCCTGCCACCTTCAGAATTTGAAAGAGAGTATTCCAATCAACGTTTTCAAAAGCTTTCTCTAAGTCTACAAATGCTAGAAACGTAGGTTTGCCTTTCGTTAATCTTTCTTCTAAGACAAATCGTAAGGTCAGTACTCCCTCACGTGTTCCAACATTTCTACGGAATCCAAATTGATCTTCCCCGAGGTTGGCTTCTGTCAGTTTTTCCATTCGTCTGTAAAGAATTTGCGTTAGTATTTTGCAGCTGTGACTTATTAAACTTTTATTTCTGTAATTTTCACATCTGTCAACACCTGCTTTCTTTGGGATTGGAATTATTATATTGTTCTTGAAGTCTGAGGGTATTTCGCCTGTCTCATACATCTTGCTCACCAGATGGTAGAGTTTTGTCAGGACTGGCTCTCCCAAGGCTGTCAGTAGTTCTAATGGAATGTTGTCTACTCCGGGGGCCTTATTTCGACTCAGGTCTTTCAGTGCTCTGTCAAACTCTTCACGCAGTATCATATCTCCCATTTCATCTTCACCTACATCCTCTTCCATTTCCATAATATTATCCTAAAGTACATCGCCCTTGTATAGACCCTCTATATACTCCTTCCACCATTCTGCTTTCCCTTCTTTGCTTGGAACTGGATTTCCGTCAAAGCTTTTGATATTGATGCAAGTGGTTCTCCTTTCTCCAAAAGTCTCTTTAATTTTCCTGTAGGCAGTATCTATCTTACCCCTAGTGAGATAAGCCTCTACATCCTTACATTTGTCCTCTAGCCATGCCTGCTTAGCCATTTTGCACTTCCTGTCGATATCATTTTTGAGACGTTTGTATTCCTTTTTGCCTGCTTGATTTATTGCATTTTTATATCTTCTCCTTTCATCAATTAAATTCAATATTTCTTCTGTGACCCAAGGGTTTCTACCAGCCCTCGTCTTTTTACCTATTTGATCTTCCGCTGCCTTCACTATTTCATCCCTCAATGTTACCCATTCCTCTTCCTCTGTATTTCTTTCCCCCATTCTTGTCAGTTGTTCCCTTATGCTCTCCCTGAAACTCTGTACAACCTCTGGTTCTTTCAGTTTATCCAGGTCCCATCTCCTTAAATTCCGACCTTTTTGTAGTTTCTTCAGTTTTAATCTACAGTTCATAACCAATAGATTGTGGTCAGAGTCCACATCTGCCCCTGGAAATGTCTTACAATTTAAAACCTGGTTCCTAAATCTCTGTCTTACCATTATATAATCAATCTGATACATTTTAGTATATCCATGGTTCTTCCATGTATACAACCTTCTTTCATGGTTCTCGAACCAAGTGTTAGCTATGATTAAGTTATGCTCTGCACAAAATTCTACCAGGCGGCTTCCTCTTTCATTTCTCTCCCCCAATCCATATTCACCTACTATGTTTCCTTCTCTCCCTTTTACTACTGTCGAATTCCAGTCACCCATGACTAGTAAATTTTCGTCTCCCTTCACTACCTGAATAATTTCTTTTATCTCATCATAATTTTCATCAATTTCTTCATCATCTGCAGAGCTAGTTGGCATATAAACTTGTACTACTGTAGTAGGCGTGGGCTTCGTGTCTATCTTGGCCACAATAATGCGTTCACTATGCTGTTTGTAGTAGCTTACCCGTACTCCTATTTTTTTGTTCATTATTAAACCTACTCCTGCATTATCCCTATCTGATTTTGTGTTTATAACCCTGTAGTCACCTAACCAAAAGTCTTGTTCCTCCTGCGACCGAACTTCACTAATTCCCACTATATCTAACTTTAATCTATCCATTTCCCTTTTTAAATTTTCTAACCTACCTGCCCGATTAAGGGATCTGACATTCCACGCTCCGATCCGCAGAACGCCAGTTTTCTTTCTCCTGATAACGACGTCTTCCTGAGTAGTCCCCGCCCGGAGATCCGAATGGGGGACTATTTTACCTCCGGAACATTTTACCCAAGAGGACGCCATCATCATTTAATCATACAGTAAAGCTGCATGCCCTCGTGAAAAATTACGGCTATAGTTTCCCCTTGCTTTCAGCCGTTCGCAATACCAGAGCAGCAAGGCCACTTTGGTTAGTGTTACAAGGCCCGATCAATCATCCAGACTGCCATAACAAGTGTATTAAGCCACACGAGATATGAATAAAGGTAACGCCCAAAATGATGGTGCTGCTCGATAGAAATGAGTCAAGTTGGAGGAGAAATTGTACTACAATTTTTAAGAGAATATCTGTGGAGGAGCACAGACCTCCAAAATTGGGGCATTGCTGTAATTATACACATTCATAAGAAAAGCAAGAAACAAGACAAAATAAACAACAGATCTATCAGCTTCGTCACCTAGTAGTCCTTGAAAAACAGGTAATTTGCATTCTGTGTTATTATACAGTAGAATATACTGGGTGTTCCATTGATAGTAACTGGGCCAAATATCTCACGAAATAAGCATCAAACGACAAAACTACAAAGAACGAAACTCGTCTAGCTTGAAGGGGGAAACCAGATGGCACTATGGTTGGCCCACTAGAAGGCGCTGCCATAAGTCAAACGGATATCAACTGCGTTTTTTTAAATAGGGACCCCCATTTCTTATTACATATTCGTGTAGTATGTAAAGAAATATGAATGTTTTAGTTGGACCACTTTTTTCGCTTTGTGATAGATCGCACTGTAATAGTCACAAATGTATAAGTACGTGGTGTCACGTAACATTCTGCCAGTGCGGACGGTATTTGCTACGTGATACGTTACCCGTATTAAAATGGACCGTTTACCAATTGCGGAAAAGGTCGATATCATGTTGATATGTGGATATTGTGATCAAAATGCCCAACGGGCGTGTGCTCTGTATGCTGCTAGGTATCCTGGACGACATCATCCAAGTGTCCGGAGCGTTCGCCGGATAGTTACGTTATTTGAGGAAACAGGAAGTGTTCAGCCACATGTGAAACGTCAACCACGACCTGCAACAAATGATGACGCCAAATACGGTGTTTTAGCTGCTGTCGAGGCTAATACGCAAATCAGTAGCAGACAAACTGCGCCAGAATCGGGAATCTCTAAAACGTCGGTGTTCAGAATGCTACATCAACATCGATTGCACCCGTACCACATTTCTATGCACCAGGAATTGCATGGCGGCGACTTTGAACGTCGTGTACAGTTATGCCACTGGGCACAAGAGAAATTACGGGACGATGACAGATTTTTTGCACGCGTTCTATTTATCGAAGAAGCGTCATTCACCAACAGCGGTAACGTAAACCGGCATAATATGCACTATTGGCCAATGGAAAATCCACTATGGCTGCGACAAGTGGAACATCAGCGACCTTGGCGGGTTAATGTATGGTGTGGAATTATGGGAGGAAGGATAATTGGCCCCCATTTTATCGATGGCAATCTAACTGGTGCAATGTATGCTGATTTCCTACGTAATGTTCTACCGATGTTACTACAAGATGTTTCACAGCATGACAGAATGGCGATGTAGTTCCAACATGATGGATGTCTGGCACATAGCTCGCGTGCGGTTGAAGCTGTATTGAACAGCTTATTTCATGACAGGTGGATTGGTCGTCGAAGCACCATGGTCCGCACGTTCACCGTATCTGTCGTCCCAGGATTTCTTTCTGTGGGGAAAGTTGAAGGATAATTGTTATCTTGATCCACCGACAACGCCTGACAACATGCGTCAGCGCATTGTCAATGCATGTGCGTACATTGCGGAAGGCGAACTACTCGCTGTTGAGAGGAATATCGTTACACGTATTGCCAAATGCATTGAGGTTGACGGACATCATTTTGAGCATTTATTGCATTAATGTGGTATTTACAGATAATCACGCTGTAACAGCATGCGTTCTCAGAAATGATAAGTTCACAAAGGTACATGTATCACATTGGAAAAACCGAAATAAAATGTTCAAACGTACCTACATTCTGTAATTCCATTTAAAAATCCTACCTGTTACCAACTGTTAGTCTAAAATTGTGAGCCATATGTTTGTGACTATCCAGCGCCATCAGTCACAAAGCGAAAAAAGTGGTCCAAGTAAATCATTCATGTTTCTTTATGTACTACACGAATATGTAGGGTAATAAGAAATGACGGTTCCTGTTTGAAAAAACGCAGTTGATATCCGTTTGAACTATGGCATCGCCTTCTAGCGGGCCAACCATAGCTCCATCTGGTTTCCCCTTTCAAGCTCGACAAGTTTCGTTCTTCGTAGTTTTTTCGTTTGACACTTATTTCGTGAGACATTTAGCCCGGTCACCATCAATGGACCACCCTGTATACAGGTCGGTCAGACATAATCTGAAAAACTTGAGCTGCAGGATAAGACGTGCTGAGCAATAATTCTTAATAGACAAATTCAATACGCTGCGCCTTTTCCGATGTAATTAGCATTGAATGTAGTCAATCAGGCTGTTGTGCGCGCAAATTGAAGTGGCCCGTCAGAGACGGGTAGCCAAAAGCGTGCTTCATTTGGTTTCCTAAAACGGAACAAGAGAGCGGTCCAAACATAGCAGATGGGACGGTAGTAACGATCGAACCCGATCCAAAGGCGGGGCAGTCTCGCGCGCTATCATGTACGGTATGAGATCAACTGACACCATTTGTATCCGGCGGGACGCTTGAATTTGCTAGCGCAACGGCTTGCTTGGCTAACTTCATTGCTAATTAAACTGGAAACGGCGCAACATATCGATTTTTTTCAGCAATTACTGCTGAGTACAACTAGCTTGC
This sequence comes from Schistocerca serialis cubense, assembly GCF_023864345.2. Classification (NCBI taxonomy): domain Eukaryota; kingdom Metazoa; phylum Arthropoda; class Insecta; order Orthoptera; family Acrididae; genus Schistocerca; species Schistocerca serialis. The sequence continues at coordinate 164,484,168 of NC_064644.1, read as the reverse complement.
AACTTCCTTACAAGCCTCTCAGACTATTCCTTATCACCCAGCATACCGGTATGTCATTGCTAAGATTGCCTTTCACTCCATCAGGATAGTGGTGAAATTCAGAAGTGTAAGTAGAGACAGACATGAATGCTCTGCCGTCCTAGAGGAAATCTGTTAGCAGAAGGAACCTGAATCACTTGCATTTTATTTGCATCCAGTATAGATAAATGTGGACAATAATAGAAGAATTTAATGTTGGAAGTTTGAAAGTAGGATTGAAAATCAACTAAAATAGCATTGAAAAAGTTTATTGAACGCTCTGAGAAAGAAGTGGACAATTTAACAACGACATTTCTGCATTTAAAGCGGCTGAGCACAGCGACTAGTTGGACAGGAAAAGAAACAGACATAAGAGTAAAAATGTTCTGTACGGCTTTTGATAAAATGGAGAGGATTTTCCAAATGAAGATTCCAATGTGTGTGTCAAATGGTTCAAATGGCTCTGAGCACTATGGGACTTAACACCTGTGGTCATCAGTCCCCTAGAACTTAGAACTACTTAAACCTAACCAACCTAAGGACATCACACACATCCATGTCCGAGGCAGGATTCGAACCTGCGACCGTAGCAGTCGCGCGGTTCCGGACTGAGCGCCTAAAACCGCTGGAATGTGTGTGTCACAGAAAGTTTACAGCGCGTGTTATCATTTTTCTTTGACGGCAGTGACGTTTAATGCAAAAATCATTTGAAAACTGGGTGTCTATTTAACAGTTAATGGAGATATACATGTTGGAAATGACTACTGAAGACAGGAGAATAAACACGGAACTGGAGCGGAAGACGATATCTGTGTTTACCTCCACATTCAAAAAATGGTTCAGATGTCTCTGAGCACTATGGGACTTAACATCTGAGCTTATCAGTCCCCTAGAACTTAGAACTACTTAAACTAACCTAAGGACATCACACACATCCATGCCCGAGGCAGGATTCGAACCTGCGACCGAGGCAGTCACGCGGTTCCAGACTGAAGCGCCTAGAATCTCTCGGCCACAAAGGGCGGCACCTCCACATTCATACCCTGATAAGCAGTATGACATATTTAATGAGGTTCCGGGATTGTTGCCCGATGACGTCAACATCTCGTGATGATATTTCGGTTCACAATCATTAATCCATCTTCAGGTAAGTTTTTGCAGTGGAATCTGCTGGTGCACGTTGCTAAGTCGATATAAAAAAAATTTCCGCGAAGTCGATTGCGCATAGGTTACCTAAGCATAAACGCCCTCTGTCGAATATGCTCCATCTGAGGTGCATGTGCAACGAAGGGTCTACATGTGCCCCCCCTGTCGAATTGCGGGCCTGCATAGTTAAAAATGAATGATCAATAATGAAATTACTGTCTGTAGACATGACATTAGGCGTAATATTTCTCTGAAGATATGAAATAAACCACCGGGCCTTGCGCATTATCAAGTTGAAATCTAGCCATCGCAGTTATAAGCTTCTGCGCCCAATGTATTTCTACAAATTCCTGAATTACTGAGTCCGAGAAGGACCTCGTCGTGGCCAAAATTTCCGTGGCACGATAAGTCTTAGAATGTCCTGTGGATACACAGTGCTCGGCCATAGCTGACTTCCTGAGCTGCGAATGGCGAGTATGCCGATCATGTTTCACGCACTTTTCACATACTGTTCGTGTTATTTGACGGTGCAGAGGACAGAGGATCAGAGCACTCTCTTGCTCTTGGGATGGAAAGCTGCCCCTAGGAGGAAGAATTTGCACTGATAAACGGCATGAGGATGTCGAAGGCAACGGAAACCTTTACAATAAAGTCGTATAATGTGTGTCCAAAGGACATGTGGCCTGTCATTTAAAAGTGTCATAATTATCTCCCAATTGGCAAACGATTTCGGGCAAGTTTCCTACTACTCACGTCTCCGGGAGGGGACTACCAAGGGTGAGGTGACTATGAAAAAAAAAAAAAAAAAAACATTGAATAACCAATGACAGATAACGTCCACGAGTAGGGGCGTGGAATGCCATAAGTTTGAATGTGGTAGGGAAGGTAGAAAATCTGAAAAAGGGAAATGTAAAAGCTCAACCTAGATATAGTGGGAGTCTGTGAAGTGATATGGAAGAAGACAAGGATTTATGCTCAGATGAATATAGGACAATACCAACAGCAGCAAAAAATGGTACGATGGGAGTTGGATTCATTACGAACAGGAAGGTAGGGTAGAGTGTGAGTTACTGTGAACAGTTCAGTGATAGGGTTGTTATAAGAACTGACAGTAAACCAACAACGGCAACAACAGTTCAGGTTGAAAGGGCACAGTACCGCCCGACATTGAAAATAGGTACAACATTCTTTGTTATTCTTGTCAGTTCAACATATTTTTTGTAAAAATAACTCAATTTCAATTAATACAGCGAAGCTGGATACCAGTGTGGGAAAGAATGACAATTTATTTATTTAATTGATCACATGTGCACTCCCACAAAATAAATCCCTACGTCCAGTTTGCTGAGATCTGTGAAATGAATGAATGTATGGTCGTCTGCTAACCGCAGATAGTGAATGTGAATATATGATCATCTTTGAGACGATCCTTTGGCCACCATTGGTGGAACCAAAGAGATGAAACTTACCGGAGCTTTGAGCGCCTGAAATGTGGCTGACCAATACGGTAGCATGGTCTTCCCCCACCTCGGCAGAGGTGTGAGAGGACCTGAAGAACGGCCATGTTTCAGCACTCTGCCACTGGATCTTGTGCTGTTAAGACCTGTCTTGGGTGTGCTCCGTAAAGACAAAAGAGTGGAGACATGGTATGCATGTGGAATATTTAAGAGTAGTTTGAAATAACAGTTTCTCTATTTCAAGAACATTTGTGGGGAGAATTAACTGTCAGGCAGGTAATATTAATTGGATCGTAGTAATCTTCGGCAGTGACCAACGGTCACAATGAAACCACGTGTAGCAATAAGTTGAAATACTTCCGTGTGCTTAAGTTAAGCAGAATTACTAGTGTGTGTACAATAAGTTGAAATATTTAAGAAATAGCGTGTGTACTATAAGTTGAAATATTTAAGAAATAGCGTGTGCAGGACTTGGAATTAGAGGTGAGTACTTCCACGTGGAGAGTACTGTGTGAGTCTCAAACTGTGTATGAGACAAAGGATAAAGAGAAGTATTCGTCCATGGTATCAGTTGAGGACTCGTGTGTGTGATGAATATGTACTTAATATTACTTTGCATGATATGTTTCCATGTGACGCTTGATTCAAACTATAATACTCTGAGAGAGAAGCAAGGTGAGTCGGCCGTCTATCCAGCAACGCCACTTGGCTTGCATTACACAGGAAGACGTGCATATATCTCCAGAGTTCATAGTAGGAAAGTAGAATTACGAAGTGGGGCAGTGTCGTGTGAAACTGGGATAAATATTAATTGAAGTGGGAAAGCTGAAAGTGATAATGTTGTGACTGTTCCCTGTGTTGTATTTCATATTGTAGTGTGGTGTATGTCATGTAATTTAAGTATGTGTGGTTTGCATGGGAGAGTAGCAAGGTAGTTTCAGAGGTAGTGGGTTATGCGTGTTCCTTTTGTACTGTTCGGTCTGGAGGAATGTTTTGAGATGATGTTTGTGAGAGTCGAAGTGTGAGATATAATAAAAGATCCACCATCCTATCCAGAAAGTGCACTGTAGCGTTAAATAATTACGAGACCATAAGATAGAGAATCACCAATGTAAAGCCATGCCCACTGGGCGGAATTTCTCATCAGTTATTGTTGTAGGTTATAGAATTTGTGTGTTTAGGTTATAAAATTTATCGGAATAAATAAGATAGTGAAAAGAAAAAGATTGGTGGCCTTTTCCTTCGAATTGTATGTTGTCATGATATCCAGAATTTATAATGTGTGCGCCATTCATATTCAGTGCGATGGCCATGTGTTGATAAAAGCCGTTAAATAAAAAAAAGAAAATGTGGTATTGCCAGTCAGAGTTCTGTAAATTACTGATAGTCAGATGTGCGTTTCCGTTGTGTATTATTCATATACGAGGATAATTTGTAACTTAGTTGTGAGTACAAGAGTTCATGTTACTCGATAAATAAGAATGAATCCACTCGCTTGGCAGACCACTCATCTTGCAGGCCTGACTGCTTGATGCCACAGTATGAGCAAGGCATGTGGGTGCCTCTCATAATTTCGACCCTGCCAGGATTTTTTTCTGTTAGGATTTGCTGTTAAGATTTTTTTAATGGAATATATTGTGATAGCGCTAAGAACTAAAAATTTTTTTTGCTTGCAATTTCTTTCTGGATTGGTTAGGATCTTTTATTTTTTTTATGTAATCGCTTGCTACGTCGTCCAAGGCTGGAAGATCGTTGTATAATTTTTTTGCGTAATGTCCGTAGTAACTAGGTCGCATTTGAAAAGTGTAGTCACCAATGAGAATAGTGATTCTGGGGTGAACGTAGCAGTGCAGCAGGAAGTAGGTGTCGACCATGGGCTAATGAGCGAGAACGGCAAACACTCGGAAGGGGCTGAATTGTTCAGCGGACCACGGCTAGGTGATCCTTTAAGCGGCGGGCTTTGTCCACAATCGGGGGCTTTTCCCGAAGATGCGGGCGAGCCGGGACTAGGTCAGGTATCCAGTGAAAGTGCAGCTACCCTTAGCGAAGCTACGGTTTCTCAGGCGAACGAGGTGAGCGCGTCTAAAGTAGCAAATGACAATGTGCTACTGCAGTTTTTACAGAGGATGGATAGAGATAATAAGGAAAGATTGGAAGCGATGGATAAAAATAATAATTAAAGATTGGAAGCAATGGATAAGGGAAATAAAGAGGCAATGATGAAGCTACACACAGTTATCGACGAGCGTCTGTCCGCAGTTGATAATCGGTTAGATAAGGGGGAGAAGAATCTGGGTGCGTTGAAGTAAGTATGTGACGCCGTGAAAGAAAAAGCCAATAATTTGGAGGTACGAATAATTGCAATACAGAGTGATATTACAGAACGTAGGGATGTGTTGCCGGATGAACAAATCAAAGAGGTAGTGGAGGACTTACTTGCAGATAAACAAGGGGCATTAGAAAGTGTGGAAGCTCAAGTCACCCGGCACGAAGTGGCGCAAAATAAACACAGGGCTGAAGTTGTGGAGGTAGTGGTCAGAATGAATATGATTAGTGCAGATTTAGAAAAGATCGGCATAAGAGGCGAAACAGGCTCTGACAGTACGCAGCGAGAGGTTTATGCCGACCAGGAGGAGATACAATCACTATTACCGTTTAAAGAGGCACATTTAGAAACAAATAGGAAACATAGGGAAGAACTAGCACAGTTGCAATTAGCGTGCAGAAGCGAAGGTGAAACACCACCAGGTAGACTGCAGAGGGAGAGTGAGATAAATTCAAAAAACGAAAATAGGCAGAAAGAGGAAGACGAACTCAGAGAGTTAGAAGAACGGCAAACCCAACTGGGTATAGTCCATGGTCGGAAAACATAAATGCGGAAGAAGAATGTAGGAGGCACTTCGTGTCGGTACAAACGTACACTTGTTTTCCGGATCCTGATAATTACCAACATCCATGCCTGTGGCTGTCTCAATTTCAAGATTCATTACCTTCATCGTGGTTACCGCTCCTCAAAATGATGTTTGTGTGTAACCATTAGAGGGACGAGGCTAGAGCGAAAATGCAGGACGTTATTAAAGACTGTAGTAGCTACAAGATATTTTGTGACAAGTTTTTAAATGAATTCCGGTCGAAAAGTAAGCAGGACTAGGTTAAGCAAAGCATATTGATGATGGCAAATTGTAACGAAGGTGGTATAAGAGATCCAGTGTCGTGCTATCAGGAAATGCTGAGACGAAATAGGTATTTCGATGTGCCATACGAAACTGGGGAGCTCATTAGGATCTGTATAACGAAGTTGCCAGTGAGATTGCGCAGAGATATAGTGATAGCAGGCAGAGGCTTAGACAATTCCGCGTCATTTCAGCACTTGTTACAGGAACAGAGTAATGAGAGCAACATTGTGAACGGCGACACGACTCATAGGTCAGACAGAGTCGAGGATAGGAACGGCAGAAGCTATCAGAATGACAGGAGAGCATGGAATCAGAGGAATGATGGAAATGGAAGATGGCGAGGAAATAGGGGGCAGAATTCATGGGGATATCGACCGGCAAACCGGGAAAATAGAAGATGGGACAGAGATGGAAGAAGAAGGGAAAATGAAAATGATGGGCGAAGAGAGGATAGGCAGTCATTGGGTTCACGACAGGACAATCACTGTCACAATGACGGAGGGACAAGAAGGTGACTACATGATAGGTGGGTACAAACCAGGACTATTAATGATGTAAATATTAGGTATATTGATTACAGAAAACTAAGCGAGAATCTGTTAGAGGAGGTAGGAGATGTGCGGAGTGAAGTCCACCCAATAATTAGCGTAGAAATAAATAATATAATCGTACCTTGTGTCATCGACACAAGCAGTGTAATGAGTGTTCTGAGGGAAGATGTGTTTAAGTGTTGTAGTGTTACAAAACCATGGCCAACGATGCCATTGCAAAGGACTACAGTGAGAGAGGCAGTTACAGGAAAGGGAATTGAGGTGAAGTTACAAGCGTAGGTAGACTTTGTGTGCCAGGCGAAGAGGTTTAGTACAGTGTTCATGATTCTGTCATCTCTAACTGTTTAAGGTATATTAGGCGTTAATTTTTTTGAACCAAGATAAAGCAGTCATTAACATGAGAAATGGTTCGATGGAGTTGAGACAAGATTCGGAGGAAATTACATTAAGATTCGACGATTGCTTATATGCTAAAGATAACGCAAACTTAGCATTATGTCTGGTGGTAAAGTCCGGTAGACAGGCACAGAATACGGGGTTCGAACAAGAGAAGAAGGAAATTCATAAATGTTTGGAGGAGGAGATCAGGGAGAAAATCTGGCATTTACGAGGGACCACGGTCTACGGGGAATTGCAGAAAATTTTATACGAGAATAGAAAGGTATTTAAACATGCTGCGGGTACAATAAGAAATTTTGTGTATTGATTCAAGGTCAAGCCTCATATACAGTTTAGGGCCCAAGTGTACCCGATACCTAATGTGTACAAAGAAAGGGTGGAAGCTGAGATCGAAAGCATGCTACAACAAGGGATTATCGTACCAGCATCCAGTCCGTACAACAGCCCTTTAGTTTGTTTTGAAAAAAAAGGATGGGTCAATTAGATTAGTTTTGGACGCAAGAAGGATTAATAAGATAATAGAGCCAGAGACAGATCGGCCGCTGACACTTGACGAATTGCTACAAAAGTTCCACGGGATAAGAGTTCTCAGCTCAGTTGATTTGAGAATGAGTTTCTGGCAGGTGGAAGTCGCGCAGGAAGAATATGAGGCGTTAAAGAAGGCACTGCTATCGGCACCTCTTCTCGGGCATCCAGACCTAGAGAAAGAGTTTTGTATGGCCACGGACAGTTCCCGTAGTCGACTTGGGGTAACATTGTTCCAAGAGCAAGAGCAAGGAGGAGAAGTAATACAACAACCTACTGCATTTGCGAGCCGAGTGCTTAGCAAAGCTGAGAGAAATTACACGGTAACTGAGCTTGAAGCTTTGGCAATAGTATGGGGTTTTAGTAAGTTTAGATACTATTTGTATGGGAGGCATACTAAAATCTATACTGACCACAAGTCACTACAGTTTCTGATGTCGGCCAAACTTAACCATAGACGACCCGCGAGGTGGGCACTCTATTTACAGGAGTTTCAGTTTTCGGTCATTTATATTCCTGGGCCACAGAATATAGTGGCAGATGCGTTGTCAAGGAACCCAGTAGGTCATGGTCAATGCTTTGATGCGGAGGTAAACGAGAACAGATATGATATATTGTATATGCAGGGCGTGCCGTTCGAGAAATACATGGGGGCGGTACTCACTAATATCGCGAAAGAGCAGGATAAAGACGCGTCATGGAGAATGGTGAAGGACAGAGTTAGAGCGAACTTAGATGCCAATATAGCGCGCTTTTATACAATTCAGAACGGGGTCCTTTTCTACCGTAGAAATCCGAACACACAGGACTGGGTGTTGTGTATACCAAATGAAATAGTCAACAAGTTGATCTGGTACACGCACCTAAGTTACGGGCATTACGGGGCAAGGAAATGCTGTAAGAAGTTAAGGGAATCAGTTTATTTCATTAGTATGGAGAGGAGGATCAAGAACGTGCTTGGTAGTTGCAAATTGTGCCAGAAGGCAAAATCATTAACTATCTCATGCAAAGCACCGCTTTTTCCGATAGTGTCAGGTAGATTGAGGGAATTCGGAGCAACAGATTTGTTTGGCCCGCTACCTAAGACAGTGCAAGGATATAGATATGTTTTAGCAGCAGTGGAATTGGTGTCAAAGTATGTGACTTTTACCGCATTGAAACGTGCGACGGGAAAAACAGTAGCAGCAGCAATCGTTAAAAACTTTTTGCGAGAAGTAGGAACTGTAGAAAAGTTCTTAGCTGACAATGGACCACAATATAGATCCAGACAATGGCTAACCACACTGAAGAGAAGAAGGATAAAACCGGTGTTCATATCCCGATACCATGCTGCAAGTAACCCCAGTGAAAGAGTGGTAAAAGAACTGGGAAAGTTGTGTAAGATCTATTGCCATAGGCAACATAGAAGTTGGAGTATTTTTCTCAAAGATTTTCAGGACATCCTCAATGAGCTACCACATGGAGCAACTGGTTTATCACCAATTACGGTACTAAAGAATGAACCACCACCAGATCGAGTCAGGGAGCTGGTAGATTTTCCGCGATCAGGAAAGCAGAGGCACACAGAAATTGTCAAGGTTGCGATAGAGCGTATTAAGAAAGCAGCTAAGGATAGGCAGGAGAAGCAGAAAGGAAAGATCCGTAAGATCGAATTGGCAGTAGGAGACAAGGTTCTAATTAAAACTCATCGATTATCAAAGAAGCACAGATTCCTAACCAGCAAATTCTTTACGGTGTATAGTGGACCATTCAGAGTGAGGTGGATTGTCCATGAAAATGCTGTACTGATTGAGACGGTCAAGGGAAAACAATCTCGTGGGCTTCATCACATTTCTAACATCAAATTATGGAAAAGTTAAGGATAGATCGAAAGTAGGCAATTTATAGTAGATAGTCAGTGTATGTATTTGTGGTGTGTAACGTTGTGCAGGGTCAAATCGAACATAAAAATTTTCAGGCGGGATGTCAGGAAGTATGACGGAATAGACTGGTCGAATGAGTCATGAACAGGAGTCGACAGAGTGGTGTATGTACGTACTTTTTGTCATATGAATAAGGATCAAGCAGAAACGACGTGATGATTAATGAGTGGATAAAAATGGTAGACAGAGAAGCGACGTGATCAATAGTAGTGGATAAAGGTGATATTTAAGGAGAGAAGCGACGTGAAGCAGTGTGATTAATAAAGAGAGATTCGACGTGATGAAACAGTGGTAAATAAAGGTGAGTAGAACTAATAATGTGGACATGTCTTAGATGTATGTTACAGAGAGGCCTGTGTATGCTGCAATCGAGATTGATGCAAATAGCGAAGGAAGACCAGGTAATGATGGAGTAATCGACGGGCGGAGAGCCGAAATACGAATGAAGAGATGAGGACAACTGCACAACGTGAAGGGACATAAAGGGAGTATGAGATCCAGATGGTGAACGTTGTGGAATACTGACTTAAGATGTAATATAAGTGTAAATCTAATTCTTACCATAACATTTGCAATATAAAAAAAATAACTTTTGTTGTTGTTGTTGAAGCCTGGTACCAGTATAACTAATCAAAACTGTACCAAGAATGTGTACAGTTATTTTGCAGGATGAATAATTTGTGTATTTTTTGTTCTTAGATGAAATGTCGCAATTCTAAGTTGATATTTAGCAGGATGAATAATCGGTAAAGTGAATGCAGAGGTAAGCCGATGGAGAGAGGTGCCACAGTGAAAGGACGAATTCGGAGACTGGAAAGCTATCTCCGAAACAGCTTCATGTGTTATGTGGTTGAGTATAAGGGAGCAAAGGTATGGTATGTTGTCGTGAGTGTGGTGGTGTTAAGGTTAGCTGACTTCTAGGCCTATTCTGTTAGTGTATTAATGGATTGAATGAGAAGGAAAATGTGATGTCTGGTGAGCGAGAGTCGTAGAGTAGTGTGATCAATGCGCACACTCCTGTAAAGGGGATGCTACCGATCCATAACTAGAACATTATTGTGCTTTATTGTTTGATTTGGATGAACCTCGATGGCAGGTCAGGATCTGACATCATGTGGATGGTTCATACATGTCCTAGAAATGTTGTTATATATAATAAAAAGGTAAAATATATAAAGAGATACTAATTTCAGTCTGTCACATGCACAAAGGTGCATTGTATGTTGTAGATTTAGAGTCATCAGTTTCTAAAATGTTTATTGTGTTAGGATGTTAAAGTAGTTTACTATTTAATAACATGTGGTAGGTGATTGTGAGCTGTGTAGATTATTTCTTTTTTTTTTGTTAGAACACTTTCAAGGGGTATTAATTTCAGTCTGTTACAAGCACAAAGGTTCACTGTATATTGTAGTTTTAAAATCAACAGTTTCTAATATTTTCACTGTGATAGGATGTTAAAGTAGTCTACTATTTGATATTGTAATTATGAGCTGTATAAATTGTTTCTTATTCCTTTTGTTTTTTTTACACTTTCATGTTTTGTATGAGGGACGACAGGTACAATCAATAGCACAAGTGTGGGCTGTATATAGAAAAGGCATAAATGTTGATGTATGTGTAGAAAACTAGGGTGTATGATTTTATGTTTTTTAGAGCAAAGATTCTTTTATTACCAATGTATCTAATAGATCATACATGTAATCAATGAGTATTTAAATACTGTAAGAATATCCTTTTGTCTGTAATGTTGCGAGATGCACGGAAGGGTCTGACTGATTGGGTGTCGTAGTGCTGAGAGGCTACACAGAACGCGCCCGTACCACGTAAGCCAAGCTGACGTCGGCATGGGAGAGGCAACAGAGCCGGTGCGCTCCCCACTCCACTGCCGGTCGGGGTACACTCCGCGCGCCCGCTGCAGCAGGTCAGCGGCCTGGGGTGACACGCTCGTACCACTGGTCATTCGTAAGTTCCGACACCCTTACGACTGGGGAAAGTATCCCGCGGAGGCAACAGCGGGTGGTTTCTTCTGCTCAACGGCTCGCGCGGCGGCGAGACGGCAGAATGAACGACTCGCGGCAGAGTCCGGCGGGCATTTTTTTACCAGCAACTATTAACTAGTACTGGACTGTGGAGCCGTGAAACAAGATGACTGCTCATTATGTCTCCATAAGGTGGAAAGTGAAGGACTGGTGTTTCCACGTTATGAGTGGTGGAAAAGATTTTGTCTTTAGCAGACAGGACGATTGTTTTGTTTTGTCTTGACCACTGAACGGTGGGATCCATAAACTTTTGGCAGTGACTTGTTAAGTGTGCTTTGTGAATTGCATGTGGTATGCTTGGTATACTTAAAGAGGACAGTTGTCGTTTGGTGACTGATTATTGTATGAACGCAATAAACTAAAGTGGGACACTGACATTTGCATTTGTAGTAGGAGACATTTCTTTGATTGGTGTGGGAATAAGTGCTGGTGGTTGGAACTTACGACTTTTAATTACACCATTAACTGAAAGGACAGAACCGTGGGTAATAGTAGTTGTAGGGCCATTTCTGGGCGACCAGATTCGTGTGGATGGTACTCTGAGAGTGACTATGACATTTGTGTTGAATGTGAGATACAGTTTACTGTTCAGTGTATGTTCAAAATGCCGATTTGAGTGACCTCAAGACTTTCGTCCGGGTAACCATGGGAGAGCTTTGACACTGAGACAGTGTTTCTAGGGAAGTCAGCAACTTTTTTGACCCCAGGAAAACCATAGAATGAAATGATTCCGTGTGACTCGCAAGATAGTGAATAATGTATTTTTACTTGTAAATGTGTAAATTTTTTTTATATGGTTCATTCCTGAAGGGACAGCAAGTGTAATTGTATTCATTAACATTTGTGTTTAGAATAATTTGTTGTTTTTTTTGTTTGTTCTGGGTTATGAAGTTCACATAGCATGTTTATTAGAATATTTGGTACAATGATGCTTTAATTATTAGCCAGTGGCGTAATACTAACGTAGCAGCTCTTGTTGCATTGATCAGTAAGGTTGTCACAGGGGACAAGAGTTTGCACTGCACAACAAATACCGGAATTAACAGATGCATTTTGATGTCGTGGACAGTAATGATCTTGTTGGTGTGTTGACTGAAGCCACTTATTTGCATTATCACAGTGGTGATATTTCACATTAAAGTGTAACGAAGGCTAGTCGAAATGCAAGTTCTTGCCGTCTGAATGTGTAACACCAGAGAAATGAGCAGTAGATTAAGATACGAGAGCTGCTGGTGGATTCAAGCACTTATTGCTAACTATTTACTGCGTGTATTGATCAAAGTTGATGGACTGACTAGCTCAGCAGCAGGTATTTGTACTGGTGGACAAGGATAAGGTTAAACTCACAGTCGAGTAATGGTGGCAATTGCTTAAGTGATGATAGTTAATGAGGTATGACATGATGTCTTAGACTGACTATATTACGTAACCAGTATGTAACTTGTGGTATATTTCGTTGTTTTTTTTTCTCAGTTTAATTTCTCTGTAGGTTTGATGTACATTTTAGAGTAATGGTATGAAGCCTGATATTCTACATGTAACTAGTGTACGCAATTTTTTCTTTTGTTGATTTTGTTTTGTATTTAGATATTGCCGTATAAAAGATTATTACAATGCAATTTATGAATGTCGGATTACTTGTTCTGTGTTTGGACGGTGAGCCATTTAAAATTTCATGAGTACAATTAGTATTTTTTTATTTGCCATAGAATTAGTGAAGTTTGGATTACTCATAAAAATAACGAAGATCCCAGTAACTAAGAAAATTTTTATCTCAACATTATTTTTTATTTGTATGATGTAATATTTTATTTGTCATGTGGATTGTTGTAAATTTGTATGTGTACGTTACTCCAGATTGTGGAGAGTACAATAATGCAACAACTGTGTCAATAATTTGGTAAAGTAACAGCATTTGGTCTATTTGAGGTCACCAGGGTCTAAGGTCTCCTCCTGGTTATTTTGATGACTTGCTACGTTTGTTCTAATATAGTTTTCTTAAAAAAATGTTTGGAACTACCCTCGCATTGCAAGGATAGTACCGTGCCATTTTTTTCTGCATGGGTAGCCGGTGGTGAAAGGGTACAGTACCGCCCGACATTGAAAATAGGTACAACATTCTTTGTTATTCTTGTCAGTACAACATATTTTTTGTAAAAATAACTCAATTTCAATTCATACAGCAAAGTCGGATACCAGTGTGGGAAAGAATGACAATTTTTTTATTTAATTGATCACATGTGCACTCCCACAAAATAAATCCCTACGTCCAGTTTGCTGAGATCTGTGAAATGAATGAATGTATGGTCGTCTGCTAACCGCAGATAGTGAATGTGAATATATGATCATCTTTGAGACGATCCTTTGGCCACCTTTGGTGCAACCAAAGAGATGAAACTTACCAGAGCTTTGAGCACCTGAAATGTGGCTGACCAATACGGTAGCATGGTCTTCCCCCACCTCAGTAGAGGTGCGAGAGGACCTGAAGAACGGCCATGTTTCAGCACTCTGCCACTGGATCTTGTGCTGTTAAGACCTGTCTTGGGTGTGCTCCGTAAAGACAAAAGAGTGGAGACATGGTATGCATGTGGAATATTTAAGAGTAGTTTGAAATAACAATTTCTCTATTTCAGGAACTTTTGTGGGGAGAATTAAATGTAAATTCAGTGCGATGGCCACGTGTTGGTAAAAGCCATTAAATAAAAAAACGAAAATGTGGTATTGCCAGTGCGTAGTGAACAGTCAGAGTTCTGTAAATTACTGATAGTCAGAGGTGCGTTTCCGTTGCGTATTATTCATACAGGAGGATAATTTGTAACTTAGTTGTGAGTACGAGAGTTCATGTTACTCGATAAATAAGAATGAATCCACTCGCTTGGCAGACCACTCATCTTGCAGGCCTGACTGCTTGATGCCACAGTATGAGCAAGGCATGTGGGTGCCTCTCAAGGTATACATGCCGATGTCGCAAGAAGAAGATGAAGAGATAGAGAAACTGTACGAGGAAACTGAACGAGTAATTCATTACTAAAAGGAGATGAGAATCTAACAGTGATGGTAGACTGGAAGGTGGTTGTATGGAAAGGAGTAGAAGAAAGGGTTACAGGAGAATATGGGCTTTGTAATGGGAATGAGGGAGGTGAAGGACTGACTAAGATATGCAGTAAATTTCGACTAGTAACAGCCAATACACTGTTCAAGAATCACAAGAGGAGAAGGAAAAGGCCGGATGATCGGGAAGATTTCGGTTAGATAACATCATGGTCAGGCAAAGATTCCGAAATCAGGTACTGGATTGTAAGGCGTACTCAGGAGCAGATATAGACTCCGAATTCATTTAGTAACGATGAGAGATAGGCTGAAGTTTACGTACTTGCCAGGAGAAAGAAATGTGGAAAGAAGTGGGATACGAAAATACTGACGAATGAAGAGACACACTTGAGGTCTATGAGGTTATAGATACTGCGATAATGAATAGCTCACGAGGCAGTTCAGCTGAAGAGGAATGGACTTCTCAAAAATGGTTCAAATGGCTCTGAGCACTATGGGACTGAACGTCTGAGGTCATCAGTCCCCTAGAATTCAGAACTACTTAAACCTAACTAACCTAAGGACATCACACACATCCATGCCCGAGGTAGGATTCGAACCTGCGACCGTAGCAGTCCCGCGGTTCCAGACTGCAGCGCCTAGAACCGCACGGCCACCGCGGCTGGCAATGGACTTCTCCAAAAGGGGCAACAGCAGAAGATGGAAAGGAAAACATTGGTACAGGGAAGGTAGCTGCGAAGTATACATGGGTAGCAAAAGAAGTGCTTCAGTTGCTCAACGGAAGAAGCAAGTGCAAAAATGTTGAGGGAAATTAAGGAATACAGAAATATAAGTCACTTAGGAATGAAACAAATCGGAAGTGCAGGTAGGCTAAGGCGAAATCTACGCATAAAAAATGTGAAGAAATCGAAAAAGAAAGGTTGTCCGAAGCATTGAGTCAGCATACAGAAGATTGAAAACAACATTCGGTGAAATTAAAATTAAGAGCAGTAACATTAAGACTGCAGCGGGGGAGGGCGGATAGGCGGATAGAGTGAATTGAAGGGATCTTCCACTGGGAGAACGTATGTGATAATGTGATAGAAGAAAAAGAGGAGTCTACAGAAAAGAGACTAGGGATCCAGTACTGGAATCTGAATTTAAAAGAGCATTGGAAGACTTATGATCAAACAAGCAGACGGGATAGATATCACTCCATCGGAATTTCGAAAATTACTGTAGGAAATGGTGCCAAAAAGATTATTCACGTTCGTGTGTAGAAAGTATACGACTAGAGATATATAACCAGACCACCGAAAAATAATCATCCACTCGATTCTGAGGACTACAAGAGCAGCCAAATGCGAGAATTATCGCACAATCAGGGTAACAGCTCATGCATTCAAGTTGATGACAAGAATATTATGCAGAAGAATGGAAAATAAAATCGAGAATCTGTTAGAAGCCGACCAAATGGGTTTTAGGACAGGTAAAGGCAGCAGAGAGGCAGGTCTGACGTTGCTGTTGATAATGGAGGCAAGACTGAAGAAAAATGAGGAGCAATTCAAAGAAATTGACGGTCTGGAAAAACCATTCGACATTATCATGTGGTGCAAGACGTTCGAAATTCTGAGAGAAATGTGCGTAAGGTATAGGGAAATACAGGTAATATACAGTATGTACAAAAATCAAGAGAGGACAATAAGCCTAGAAGATCAAGAACGAAGTGCTCGGATTGAAAAGGGTGTCAGACAGTGAGGAAGTCTTTCGCCCCTGCTCTTCGATATACAGGGTGAGTCACTAACTATTGCCACCTAGAATAACTCCGAATGTACGACAGTAGCTTAAAAGTTTGTGGGACAAACGTTGTATGGGACAATGGGGCCATTATAGGACGTTTGTTTTTTGTTGCTAGGTGGGGTCGCTTCAGAGATATGAAGGTCTACTTTTTTTGTTAATGGGATGCTATAGTTTGGTACTTATTTTCTGATAGTGGCTATCGAGACGAATCAAATGATGTGTAACAGTAAGGTCTTTGAAGGTCAACGAAGGTCAAAAAAGTGGCATGAACGTTCATTCACAGGAAGTGTTGGAAGTGATGACCATTGGTAGCAATGCAGTGCTGCGATCTTCTTATCATGGATTGAGTTGTATTCCGTATCACTTCGGCACTTACCGAAGCACATGTTCTGACAATTCTCTTTCGTATATCGTGCAAATAGGAAATATTCGCCGAATAAAGCGTACCCATCTAACGTGCCATTGACATGTAAACACCATTCGACGGTTTCGCAATACAACACTAATAGGAACGGTAAGACTAGTATCGTCGAATCAAGCGATTTTGAATGATCTATTCCTTCGAAGAACAAGTCAATATGCTTCTTATTTACGGAGGATGCCAACGAAATTCAGTGAGAGATACAGACTTATACGCTGAAAGATATCCTCAACGTACTCACCCCACACGTCGTACATTTAAATATGTGTATGGTAAATTGAGAACAATTGGATCTTTATCACATAGGAAAAATATCCAGCAAAGGAAAATTACTAACGAGGAAACGGAAATTGGTACTCTTGCCACTGTGGTTCGAGATCCTTGTGCTAGTTCGCGTCAAATTACAAGGGAATCTGGCATGAGCCAGAGTAGTGTTGTTCGTGTTCTGCATCGCCATGGCTCAAATTCAGATTGAGAGAGATGACACATTTATTAATTTAATTTTATTTACTGACAAGGCTACATTCACAAATCATGGAAATGTGAATTTGCATAACATGCATTACTGGGCAACTGAAAATCCATGTTGGCTGCGGCAAGTTGCACACCAAAATCCGTGGTCGGTTAATGTATGGTGTGGAATTCTGGAGGACAAAATTATAGGCCCGTTTCATAGAAAGAAATCTGAATGGTAGGAAGTACACCGCAATCCTGCAAGAAACATTAGGTCTATTACTGGAAGAAATACCTTTAGCAAGAAATAACAGAATGAAGTATCAACACGATGGGTGTCCGGCACATTTTTCGCTGATGGATAGAAATGAGTTGCAGAGACAATTCCCACATTGTTGGATTGGACGTGGAGGAGATGTGTCGTAACCAGCTCGTTCACCAGACTTGACACCTCTGGATTTTTTCTTGTGGGGATTTGTAAAAGAAATTGTTTAAAAAGATGTTCCAACTACACCTGAAGATATTCGAGAGAAAATTGTCAGAGCATGTACTTTGACAAGTGCCTATGTGATAAGGAATACCACTCAATCCATGATAAGAAGACTGCAGCGCCGCATTGCGACCAATGGTCGTCACTTCGAACACTTTCTGTAAATGAACGTTCATGCCATTTTTTTGTCCTTCGTTGATCTTCGAAGACCTTACTGTTACACATCATTGGATTCGTCTCGATAGCCGCTATCAGAAAATAAGTACCAAACTACAGCATGCCATTTAACAAAGTAGACCTTCATATCTCTGCAGCGACACCACCCAGCAACAAAAAACCAACGTCATATTATGGCCTCCGTAGTCCCATGCAACTTTTGTCCCACAAATGTTTCAGCTCCTATCATACTTTCGGAGTTATTCTTGGTGGCAATAGTTAGTGACTCAGCCTGTATACATTGAAGAAGCAATGACGGAAATAAAAGAAAAGTTCAAAAGTTTGATTAATATTCAAGGTGAAGGAATATTTAAAATTCAAGGTAAAATAATATCACTGACAAAATCCGATGCTGGCGTTGCTATCTTCACTGGAAGTGAACAAGAATTAGAGGATCTGATGATTAGAATGAGCAGTCTAATGAGTACATAACATGGACTGAGAGAGACAAAAGCAAAGAGAAGTAGCAGAAATAAAAAGTGCGACAAACTTAACATCAGAACTGAGGATTACGAAGCAGACGAAGTTAAGTAATTATTTGTCTATATAGCAAAATAACCAATGACTGAAGTAGCAAGGAAGACATAAAAAGTAGACAGGCACTAGCAAAGAGGCATTCCAGGCCAAGAGAAGTCTACTAGTATCAAACATGGGCCTTAATTTCGGGAAGAAATTTCTGAGAATATACATTTAGAGCACAGCATTGTATGATAGTGAAACATGGACTGTGAGAAAACCGGAACAGAAGAGAATCGAAGCATTTGCTATGTGGTGCTATAGAAGACTGTGGAAAATTTGGTGGACTTATAAGGTAAGGAATGAGGAGGTTCTTCGCGGAATCGGCAAGGAAAGTAAAATACGGAATACACTTACCAGAAGAAGGAACAGAATGATAGGACTCTGTTAAGGCATCAGAGAATAACTTCTGTAGTATTAGAGGGAGCTGTAGAGGGTGAAAACTGTAGCGGACGATGGAGTCTGAACTACATCCAGCAAATAAATGAGGACGTTAACTTGTATGTGCTACTCTGGGATGAAGAATTTGGCACAGTAGAGGAATTCGAGGCGGGCCGCATGACTCCAGTCAGTAGACTAAGGACTCGAAAAGAAAAAAAAAGTATTCGACAATCCTGAGCAATATTTTCACATGGGGTGTACAAGGGCTATTTAAGTGCTCTGGTTATAACACTAATGAAAAGAGAATGACGACGGCTGCGTCATTTCTTGAGGTAAATGACTGGTTGATACGGGAAGCAACTGATAACGTATGATGAAATCTGAACATCTTTATCCTGCAAAGAATGATGCGACACGTCACAGCAGGAAAAGCAACAGCATGTGTGAGTTGCGGGGTCGGGCGGATCACTGAAGATCGTGGATGGACAACTGTCTTGTTTCTCTTCCCAACAGCTCCGCCTGGCTATGAGTATGAGGTGCCATAGCCATAGCCAGATTAGTGACATGAAGTGGTAATAGGAAACCTATGAAAGTGGATAACCCGAGGAATAGAAAAATAAATAGCAATTGTCAACAGTCTTAGAAATTACTACATATGCCTCTTAGAGTGCAGTTACAGTAATTTTTTCATGGCCCTGATTTCGGCCTGTTACGCCATTCTGAAGTGAAAGCTCATTATTATGGGCGTGAATAATTAATCGTTCCTTGACGCATTCCATAGCGAGCTGTCACTTGAGAATGGCATAATAGGCCGAAATCGCAATCATGAATAAATACCTTTAATAACAGTCTATGCCACTGGTCGGCAAACCACTGCTAGCCAAATGCGACTCTATGGCCAGTTGAGTGTGGTTCTTACACAAAATACGACGTGCAGGTGCGCGCATACAGTGTGAATGAAACTTCGTGCCCTATGCACAGAAGGAAGTTTTCGGCCTGAGAAAGTTTGTTTTCAAGTAGTGGCATTACACGGCAGTGTAGGCAACTCAGATCACATTCACTCGTTGCAACCAGCACCGCTGTTTCTGCTTGTGACAGTGCCTTCGAAAGTGGGGGACATGGAATGCTTCTACGTCAGAGATAATTTTTTACGTCCTGAATGTCATTCAGTAAGAAGCAGTGGAAGGAATGTCTATTCCGTTGAAGAAGTGGAATAGTTTCTCGTGATGTGTGGAAAAAAGGATGAGTTAGGGCGAAAGAAGAAGGTAATTAGACTAATAATTAACCAACAGGGATCTTTTAAAATTCTTGTGGTAAAATCTTCTAAAAAAACTATAGAATCCGCTTTGCAACTGCTAATCCACATTTATTGTAAAGTTAAGGTACAGCCGGTTCCGCGATAAGGAATCGCATCTTCAGGTTACAACTACAGCAATATGCATACCAATTAGAGGCCGTTCAGTGAAAAAAATTAATGGCGTCTTTTATGAAGGAAATAGAAATGTAGTGACTTGGCTGTGCTACATTAAGCCATTAAGCCAATACGATCTCTCAGAGTTCTGTAAGACACGTATCACAGCAACATCTATACTATGGATGTTAATGATCCAACAATACTCTTAGATAAATTAAGGTCATCACTGAGGGACAGCCGGCCGGAGTGGCCGAGCGGTTCTAGGCGCTACAATCTGGAACCGCGCGACCGCTACGGTCGCAATTTGGAATACTGCCTCGGGTATGGATGTGTGTGATGTCCTTAGGTTATTTAGGTTTAAGTAGTTCTAAGTTCTAGGGGACTGATGACCCAGAAGTTAAGTCCCATAGTGCTCAGAGCCATTTGAACGATTTTTGAACTGAGGGACATGCTAATTTGGACCTGAAAAGTAGGGCGAATAAGCGGAAGAACACGAACGGTGGTATTAGATTCCTGTAAATATAGTACGGCGGCAAGTTATCGGTGTTGAAATTGTGATAGTACTCAAAAAACAGCTATCACGGGCGCGATGGGGAAATGATGACATCGCGAGCAGACGCAGCCACTAGAAAATCATATCTGAAAATGGCACGGGCAATGGGCAGACCTGCCGCGCGAAAGCTAGTAGGTGTCGGTAGAGGTCATGAGGGCTGTATAAGACCTGGTAGCTTATTTAAGGGTTGGGAGTCATTTTACAAATGATATTGACAACTGAAGAGAAATTATACAATAACAACGGTTATTGCTTGTCGTTGGTATTATCACTAGCTCTTTTAACGCAGTGGAGACATTGTAGTTAAAGGAGCGTAACATTTTAGCACTTACAGGGTGTTTCAAAAATGACCGGTATATTTGAAACGGCAATAAAAACTAAACGAGCAGCGATAGAAATACACCGTTTGTTGCAATATGCTTGGGACAACAGTACATTTTCAGGCGGACAAACTTTCGAAATTACAGTAGTTACAATTTTCAACAACAGATGGCGCTGCGGTCTGGGAGACTCTATAGTACGATATTTTCCACATATCCACCATGCGTAGCAATAATATGGCGTAGTCTCTGAATGAAATTACCCGAAACCTTTGACAACGTGTCTGGCGGAATGGCTTCACATGCAGATGAGATGTACTGCTTCAGCTGTTCAATTGTTTCTGGATTCTGGCGGTACACCTGGTCTTTCAAGTGTCCCCACAGAAAGAAGTCACAGGGGTTCATGTCTGGCGAATAGGGAGGCCAATCCACGCCGCCTCCTGTATGTTTCGGATAGCCCAAAGCAATCACACGATCATCGAAATATTCATTCAGGAAATTAAAGACGTCGGCCGTGCGGTGTATTTCTATCGCTGCTCGTTTAGTTTTTATTGCCGTTTCAAATATACCGGTCATTTTTGAAACACCCTGTACAAGTGGCTTCTACAGTTTTTAGAAGATTTTACTACAAAATTTATTGTGTAGATTAAGCTGCAGTTGCTCACATGGAAAATTTAAGCAACAAGAGATCATTTAGAAAGTGATATGGTAGTAAAAGTAAGTCGGAAATCAGTGAAACAGACGCTGGTAACGACAAAGAAATATAGGGAATAAAATACTTGTAGATACTGCTGGCTTTCTGAATTCTATATTTAAATACTTAGTTGGTGTTTGTGTCCCCATTTAGACGGGTGCTCTGAAGTGATGTTGATTTTTAACATTGGAATAGTATTCCTGACTCGCAAGGAGTTGTTAAAACTAGTGTTTGCTGCTCTTTCCTTATTCGGGTCTACATAACAATCATTTTCATGCATGAACCTTATCGAGAGTAAATTGAGAAGCCGTCTTACTGCTGAGGACGTGGAATCGTACCTGAAATTAAAAACAGCATACAAACCTGATATAACCAAACTTTCCAAGCAAATTCAAAACCATTATCCACATTAACTTTTATCAGTCATTGTCATTATTTAATTTTTGGGTACCTTTCAATGTAATTTTTTCAGTAAATATTATCGTTATTACGTATGATATCAAGTTTTGTTCAAGGTACTTTAAGTTTAAATAAGACTGTAAGTGAAGTTTGTTAACTTCATTTTAGGGACCATTATAGAGGGAGTGAAGTTGTAGTATCGAGTACTGGGAAAGATGTGTTAAGATTGTTCTAGGATATAGAGGGGATGAGCAGAGGGAGGTGGACGGTATACTGAACGAGTGTGGATGGGAAGTTGGAAGTGGTCGACCCCAGCGAATGTACTTCAGTCAGACTGAGGAGATTTTTGCAAAAACCGGATTAGGTGTACCCCAACTAAGTTAATAATAATGAGTACCGCCCTATATAGTTTATGCTTAAAAATTTGGCTCTTAAAAGAAATTGCAATCTTTGTCCTCTTGTATATGGCTCTTTTGACTAATGCGTTCGCCGACCGCAAGTCTAGGTTGAATATGATGGAATTTCTAAGATATTGTAGAACTTTGGACGCAAATAAACAGAAAATTTGTGCCAGTAGCTTTTTTTGGTATTTTTACCTGGAAGCTCTAACGGTCACATTCAAATAAATGCTCGAGACGAGAGGACACTTAAGCGACCTTCACGGACTGGAATCAGTTTCGCACCGCGGGTGGCTGCCCGCCGGCGGCTTCTTCGTTGTCGTCGTTCTCGGGAAGCGGCGAGGAGTGGTGGTCACCCAAGTGCGGTCGTGCAGGAACTCCGCTACCGGGAGGGGAAAAAAATCAATTTTCCGCGGCTCCCATTATAGACCACAAGAATGCTCTTCCATTTTTGCGGGCAGCGGCAGAAGGAGGAGGAGGCAGAGGAGGAGGAGACGGCGGAGTGGAGTGGTCAGTGCGGCTGGACTCGTGTCGGCTCCGCTGGGCTGAGCGAGCGGAAAGTTTTCGCGGCTGTAAGTGGCCCCCAGCGGGGCCCCGCGCAGGGGTGATCGCCCGTCCCGATCCGGTCAACGCCACTGGACCAAGGCCGCCAGCGTGTGCTCTACAGTCTACAGCGTGCTGCAACCACGCCTCCCACCGCCGCGCCTCAACAATGACACCTGCTCAGCAGCTGCTCTACCAGGGGCCGCAGAGGAGGTGGCCTACACAGCAATTTTGCATCTACATGTACGGCTACTCTCCACAACCCACCTCATAGTGTATGGCAGAGAATATCTTGTGTAGCATTGTTGCACGAAACAGATTCCAGATTACCTAAGGTGTCAGTAGGAAAATATCATCTGCACAATGCTGAGCATCAATAGGCAATGTTCAAGAGCATTGTACTGGGTGGTTATAATTGAAGCACAGGTAGTCACAGAGATCCAGTGTGGCATGTAATTATAGTATGGCAACGAAACTTGGTTGGTGCTCTAATGCGTTAATGCGGAACCGATTGAGGCGAAAAAAATTAGTTCTAATTTTGGCCACCAGTTGCAAATCTGGCGCTGTGCAGCACCTCGTCGACAACATATAGAAATATGAAGATGGTACCTGTTCTTTCGGACATGTTCGAAAGGACAGATGCCATATTGATATCGTTTAAGACTAACCGGCTGGTGACCTTCTTCAGTGCGGATGCACACGATTTGCCTGAAATCTTACGGGACTCGGTGGATTGTCTGCCGCGAGTAATCGGTATAATAGCAGGGGAACTACGAATGTAGTTTGTGGACTATAAGTTGAGAATGTGGGTCTCACGGGGAGCGTGCCGGCGATAAATCCCTTCATTCGCACTATCCTCTGTGCCCTCGGTGGCTCAGATGGATAGAGCGTCTGCCATGTAAGCAGGAGATACTGGGTTCGAGTGCCGGTCGGGGCACATATTTTCAGCTCTCCCCGTTGATGTATATCAACGCCCATCAGCAGCTAATGGTATTGATTTCATTGTAATTTGACATATAGAAATGTTTCTGTATGGAACAGGTTAGGAACAGGACATGGACAAAAAAGGTCCACCAAGTGAGAGACGAATATTGCAGATTATATTATTAACGGCCGCTTACACAGTTTGTTCAATCTGAGCAGCACAGATGTCGACGAGATGCTTTACAAAATTAGAATTATATATTAATACCTTCAGCTGCTGACGGGCGTTGATACATTTCACCGGGGACAGGTGAAAATGTGTGCCCCGACCAGGACTCGAACCCGGGAGCTCCTGCTTACATGACAGACGCTCTATCCATCTGAGCCACCGAGGGCGACTGGAGGGACTGTATCGCGCACGCCTCCCGCGAGACCCACATTCTCACCTTAAATATCGACACACTACATTCGTAGTGTTCCTACCCAACGCACTCATTACTCGTGGAAGACAATCTTACCAAGTCCCGTAAGAGTTCGGGTATTATGTGAGCATCCGCACAGAAGAAGAAGGTCATGGCCGGTATTGCCAGAACTATATACTTGTATGGATATGGTGTCCGTTCTTTCGAACATGTCCGAAAGATCAGACACCGTATTCATATAAGTATATAGATGCTTTACAGTCCGAGATTTGCACCTGGTGGCCAAAATTGGAACTCATTTTTTTCTACTGTAAATCGGTTCCACATGTCTACCAAGTTTCGCTGCCACACAGTAATTATGGCCAACACTGGGTCTCAATGAGTATCTGCACTTTTGTTATAACTATCCGGTATAATACGCCTTACACATCTGTGTGTGAAGCGAAGTTGTGAGGGATGGAAAAGACCCGCCTTGGTCCGACAGCCGGCTTAAAAAGCTACTACTAAAGCAAAGAGAACTTTATTGTAAATTTAAACGTAGCCAAAGCCTCACAGACAAATTACAACTGAACGAAGCCTAAATAATGTAAGAAGAGCCACGTATGGAGCGTTCGACGAATTCCAATGTAAAACTCTTCCACCTTCACAGAAAATCCTACGTCTTAAGTCAAATCAGTAAACCGATCTGTCCAGATGTTCTGTGGCTATGGTGGAATTGAAACGGAGGACGACACTATTTCACAGAAGAAGACGGTACTGTGGTGCCTCCTTTATGCCGTCGCACGAACGACAAAATGGCTGATTTCGAAACAGAATGGGATAGAAAACGAACAGAAATCGCTAAACAGAGAAAGGTCAATAGACCTAATGCTACACCAATACGATTCTGCATAGAGTATGTGAAAGAACTTGACCCTCTTCTAGCAGCAACGTACCGTAGGTCTCTACGAGAAGAACGAGGTTTTCCTCGTGATAACCAAAATACCAGTGTACGTAAAATCAGACCGCCAGTTTCAGTGGATTGAAGAGTTTCTAGCAAAGAGAACACAGCATGTCATTATCAACGGAGAGAACTCTTCAGACATAAAACTTAAGAGAGTGTGACGGGTCTATTAGGTTTCATAATATATGTAAATAACAAAATAGACAAGATCAGAAGTTCCATGAAGCTTTTCACGGGTGATGCTGTTGTATAGAGAGAAGACGAACGCTGGAAAATTGTAGCGAAATGAATGAAATCCTGCTGAGGATCGACGCTGTTTGCAGGGAATGGCAACTATCCCTTAGCACAAACGTAACGTAGCTATTGCTTATAGGTATGTAGGCAGAAAGAACCATTTATGTTTGATGACACTAACCCTGAACAATCCCTGGAAGCAGTTAATTCCACAGAACAGTAGGAGTCTGTGTACGGAGCGATTTAAAGTAGAACGACCACATAAAAATAGTGTCAGGAAAGGCAGATGCCAGACTGAGATTCATTGGAAGAATTCTCATGAAATGTATTTCATTGCCCGAGGAGGTAGTTTACAAAACCCTCGTTCGACCAATACCTGAATATCGTTCGTCAATATGAGATCGGTACCAGATTGGACCGACAGAGGAGGTACAAAAGATCCAAGGAAGGGCAGTGCGATTCGTCGCAGGTTCATTTAGTATGCACGAAAGGGTCACGGAGATGATCAACCAACTCCACAGGCAGACGCTGCAAGAGAGGCGTTTTGCATCACGGTGTGGCTTACTATTAAAGTTCTGAGAGCGTGAGTTGCTATAAGTGTCAATGACTACATTGCACCCACCTACGCACATCTCGCGAAAACACTTTGAAGATAAAATCAGAGAGATTCGAGACCACACAGAGGGTTACGGCCAGTCGTCATGCCCGCCAACCATTTGCAACTGGAGCGGGATGGTGGGGAAGGGATAGTGGTTTACAAAGTACCCTCCAACACACACGCCAAGGTGGCTTGTGCAACATAGATGCAGACGCAGATGTAGACGTTCTTCACCTCATTCCTTTCCCAGTCGTACAGCTTGTAAGTTGAGCATATCCTCGGAGACCTCAAATGTTACCTCATATTTTATTAATGCACAATATATATAAATGACCTAGTAGATAGTGTCGGAAGTTCCATGCAGCTTTTCGCGGATGATGCTGTAGTATACAGAGAAGTTGCAGCATTAGAAAATTGTAGCGAAATGCAGGAAGATCTGCAGCGGATAGGCACTTGGTGCAGGGAGTGGCAACTGTCCCTTAACATACACAAATGTAATGTATTGCGAATACATAGAAAGAAGGATCCTTTATTGTATGATTATATGATAGCGGAGCAAACAGTGGTAGCAGTTACTTCCGTAAAATATCTGGGAGTATGCGTGCGGAACGATTTGAAGTGGAATGATCATATAAAATTAATTGTTGGTAAGGCGGGTACCAGGTTGAGATTCATTGGGAGAGTGCTTAGAAAATGTAGTCCATCAACAAAGGAGGTGGCTTACAAAACACTCGTTCGACCTATACTTGAGTATTGCTCATCATTGTGGGATCCGTACCAGATCGGTTTGACGGAGGAGATAGAGAAGATCCAAAGAAGAGCGGCCGTTTCGTCACAGGGTTATTTGGTACCCGTGATAGCGTTACGGAGACGTTTAATAAACTCAAGTGGCGGACTCTGCAAGAGAGGCGCTCTGCATCGCGGTGTAGATTGCTCGCCAGGTTTCGAGAGGGTGCGTTTCTGGATGAGGTATCGAATATATTGCTTCCCCCTACTTATACCTCTCGAGGAGATCACGAATGTAAAATTAGAGAGATTAGAGCGCGCACGGAGGCTTTCAGACAGTCGTTCTTCCCGCGAACCATACGCGACTGGAACAGGAAAGGGAGGTAATGACAGTGGCACGTAAAGTGCCCTCCGCCACACACCGTTGGGTGGCTTGCGGAGTATAAATGTAGATGTAGACGATGAAAATTATTTATGTGTAAACGTATATACACTCCTGGAAATTGAAATAAGAACACCCTGAATTCATTGTCCCAGGAAGGGGAAACTTTATTGACACATTCCTGGGGTCAGATACATCACATGATCACACTGACAGAACCACAGGCACATAGACACAGGCAACAGAGCATGCACAATGTCGGCACTAGTACAATGTATATCCACCTTTCGCAGCAATGCAGGCTGCTATTCTCCCATGGAGACGACCATAGAGATGCTGGATGTAGTCCTGTGGAACGGCTTGCCATGCTATTTCCACCTGGCGCCTCAGTTGGACCAGCGTTCGTGCTGGACGTGCAGACCGCGTGAGACGACGCTTCATCCGGTCCCAAACATGCTCAATGGGGGACAGATTCGGAGATCTTGCTGGCCAGGGTAGTTCACTTACACCTTCTAGAGCACGTTGGGTGGCACGGGATACATGCGGACGTGCATTGTCCTGTTGGAACAGCAAGTTCCCTTGCCGGTCTAGGAATGGTAAAACGATGGGTTCGATGACGGTTTGGATGTACCGTGCACTATTCAGTGTCCCCTCGACGAGCACCAGTGGTGTACGGCCAGTGTAGGAGATCGCTCCCCACACCATGATGCCGGGTGTTGGCCCTGTGTGCCTCGGTCGTATGCAGTCCTGATTGTGGCGCTCACCTGCACGGCGCCAAACACGCATACGACCATCATTGGCACCAAGGCAGAAGCGACTCTCATCGCTGAAGACGACACGTCTCCATTCGTCCCTCCATTCACGCCTGTCGCGACACCACTGGAGCCGGCTGCACGATGTTGGGGCGTGAGTGGAAGACGGCCTAACGGTGTGCGGGACCGTAGGCCAGCTTCATGGAGACGGTTGCGAATGGTCCTCGCCGATACCCCAGGAGCAACAGTGTCCATAATTTGCTGGGAAGTGGCGGTGCGGTCCCCTACAGCACTGCGTAGGATCCTACGGTCTTGGCGTGCATCCGTGCGTCGCTGCGGTCCGGTCCCAGGTCGACGGGCACGTGCACCTTCCGCCGACCACTGGCGACAACATCGATGTACTCTGGAGACCTCACGCCCCACGTGTTGAGCAATTCGGCGGTACGTCCACCCGGCCTCCCGCATGCCCACTATACGCCCTCGCTCAAAGTCCGTCAACTGCACATACGGTTCACGTCCACGCTGTCGCGGCATGCTACCAGTGTTAAAGACTGCGATGGAGCTCCGTATGCCACGGCAAACTGGCTGACACTGACGGCGGCGGTGCACAAATGCTGCGCAGCTAGCGCCATTCGACGGCCAACACCGCGGTTCCTGGTGTGTCCGCTGTGCCGTGCGTGTGATCATTGCTTGTACAGCCCTCTCGCAGTGTCCGGAGCAAGTATGGTGGGTCTGACACACCGGTGTCAATGTGTTCTTTTTTCCATTTCCAGGAGTGTATATATATAGTTTCGCCTTTGCACTCAGTGCCTGTGTGATGTAACTTTTTGATTATAAAAAGTACCGTAAAGAACAGAATTTTTCCAAAACAGTATTGCACTGCTCTGACAATCGCGTGTGAAGCGCGTATTTTATTGTTGTCAACCCCTGCATCCTGTGCAGGTGATCACATAGCGGTGAAGGCAGCGACGACGGATGAAGACTGAGTGCGGGCAAAACAGTGAGAAAATAAACATTTGGGATATAACGTCGAGGCTGCAAGAAGCGAGTATTACTAGAAAAACAGTGAAACAAGTACATAAGTGATGTCAAGGTTCTACAAAATGTCTGACATGATTGATCAAAATTGTGAAGTCGGTACTAGTTTTGTATATTGACAGTTTGTGCCGAAAAAGCGGAGTGAACAATAATAATTTACAACTCAAAACACCTAACTGCGGGCTTCTTCTTCAACTTGATCATCTTCCCGCAAAACATCAGACACCATATCCATATAAGTATATAGTTCTGGCAAAACCATCACTCAGTCAGGACTTCTCACCATATTTTAGATAAAACAGAGCACATTACCGGCGTTTTCCGGAAAGCATCTTTTCAATTGCAGGTGACGGATTACTACAGACTTTTTATCGCAGAGGTATGGCTTCAGTGCTCAAGAATAAGTATCTCATATCGCAGTTTCTGTCTCTGACATTTTCTTTTGTAATCAGATTAAACAATACGAAAATATAACTAACGAGCAATTAAAACGTGCTAAAAACGATTGGCTTTTACAGGACACAAGCTCAGCCACGTGGCAGAACATAGGGGCCTTATGCAGAGATTTTTATGGCGAGGATAACGCATTTGTAACAGAAGGATCAGGAAACAACCTGACTAGCAACTTAGAATATAGCATTAAACGTGACCAGGAGGGAGTAGAACAACCAACAGTACACACTCATGTGAGGTTAGTCGAGATTTTACAGCGACATGACCAGCTCGAGGTTAACACGGCTGTTAATAGTGTGAGCAAAGAATTGAGCGACTTGATTTTGACCGAAACAAAGTCTCATATCTTCGCCGTACCTGTTGCTGCTATTGGGAGGTGGGAATACGCTAATCATGGATTCCACGTGAATAGGAGGAGGAAGGAAACATAAGCTGAGCACCTTGGAGGAAGTGTATGGAGGGGGAAAGGGGGAATCACAAGCACACTAGACAAAATCCCTGGTGTTACTGGAATCAAAGAGGCATCAGAGGGTTGAAAAACAATAGATGAGATTATTGCATGCTTCGGAGATGTGGAAAATTCTGAACTGATTAATGTTCCGTGCCTCTCTGAACACCATGTAACCACAGGGATGGAGAAATTATAAAGTATTATAGACTTTTATCATTTTCGTACAGAGTTAACGTGGGAAAAGGAGGAGTTGCAACATATGCGAATGTGGAACACAAAGTCAAAAATACTGAACAAATAAGTTAGGTGTTGATAAGATCTTAGACTGTGCTTGTGACTTGTCACTGCAGAATATTTCCTGTAATTGTAACAGATTCAGATCCCCTCAAGGGAAGAAAGCTTCAAATCTTTGGGTGCACATTTCGATAAAAAATTGAACTGAGAGAAGCATATTACCGAGCTTCTCAAACAATAAAGTTTAGCTACTTTTGCTATCCGTATTTTCTAATCTTAGAAACAAACGTATCTACTTTCTGAAATTTTGCGCTTATTTCCGCCAAATAATGTCGCACTAAATAATTTTCCGGGTAAGTCATTATTTAGAGAGAGAATACTGATTGCACAAAACCGAATAGTAGGAATTACAAGTGGTGTTCATCCACGGACGTCATTTCTGACAATTAGAGAAACAAATTTTAAATCTAATTTAAAATACTTTCTCCTGGACAAATCCTTCTATTCCATTGACGAATTTCTACTTAAAAATGGTAACCAGTAAAAAAAAGAAAGATAAAAAAAATTCAGTATAGTTGCATGAGTTGCACTAAAAGCAATAATTTTTCATGGACGTCAACAGTAATCATGACTACATATGTAAACTGACTCGTTCCACATAATTTCGATAAAAGAATCATTCAAATGATCTACGGAACATATAACTAACTAAACATTAATAATTGCTCGTAATGTTTTTACCACAGAGAAAACATTCAAAAGTAGTGCAATTAATTAACTACACACTGACTGCAGTAATAATTTCACATCACAGAACTGTGGTAGTAGTAAAATTTAACGTACCAGTCTGAGAGACAGGAAGGTGAGCCAGACTTGGACTAGCGTTTTAATAAACGATTTTATAAAGTGTGAAGGTTTGTGTTCTCCTTTCATCATTTAACAAACCCACAGCTCTCGGTGAAATTTGAACACAACATCTACCCCTTCTCCTTTGTTAATGGTGACAGCTCGTATACTTCTCAGCTTAGCGGCAAGGACTTCATACTTCTCCTCGGGATCTCACGCAGTGGTGAAGTCTGATGCGTAAAATACTAACTGCTTAACCTCCAAGAAAAATTTTAGGGCAATTTTTTTTGTTTCGCCAGTACAAGGTGTCAAGATGAATAGTAAATTTTTTAGACGATGGTTGTACAGAATGTTTAAGTTCAACGTTAATTTTCATAAATTTCACCTCCGCCTTCAGTGCACTTTAGAATCCTTTGACAACGCCACACGCAGTTCTTCCCACGCGTTCTTTTATGGGGACAGCACTATTCATAATCCGAGAGATTTGTTCGTCTCGCCCTTTTCCATTTTGAAGACTTAGATGATGAGCCACCGGATGGCTGAAACGTTCAGGGCTTGTCATGCTGGATAAACATACCCATTCTTGGGGATAAGTTCAAAAATGTGTGTGAAGTCTTACGGGACTTAACTGCTAAGGTCACCGGATGGCTGAAACGTTCAGGGCTTGTCATGCTGGATAAACATACCCATTCTTGGGGATAAGTTCAAAAATGTGTGTGAAGTCTTACGGGACTTAACTGCTAAGGTCATCAGTCCCTACGCTTACACACTACTTAACCTAAATTATTCTAAGGACAAACACACACACCCGTGCCCGAGGGAGGACTCGAACCTCCGCCGGGATCAGCCCCACAGTCCATGACTGCAGCGCCTCAGACCGCTAGGCTAATCCCGCGCGGCTTGGGGATAAGGCGATGGAAGACGATGAGCTGCACAACAGGCCCAGCTAACGTTTTGTCTACCGTATACCAAACTGCACATTTACAGAGAAGCGGTATTGAAACAGTGTCCCCAAAAGGCATCTGGATATCGTCTGACCACATAGAGCGGCTGGACAAAAATATGGGAACAGCATTGGAAATGCATGGTTGAACATACACTGAGGCGACAAAATTATGGGATAGCGGTATGCACATATACAGATGGCGGTAGGTCCACGTACACAAGGTATGAAAGGGTAGTGCATTGGCGGATCTGTCATTTGTACTCGCGTGATTCATGTGAAAACGTTTGCGGCGTTATTATGGCCGAACAATGGAAGTTAAGAGACTTCTGACGCGGAATGGTAGTTGGAGCTTGAAGTATGGGACATTCCATTTCAGAAATCGTTGGGGAATTCAGTATGCCCAGATCTGCAGTGTCAAGAATGTGTAAGGAATACCAAATTTTAGGAATTACCTTTCACCACGGAGAAGGCACTGGCTGACGGCCTTCACTTAACGACCGAGTGCAGCGTCGTTTGCGTAGAGTTGTCACTGTTAAAAGACAAGCAACACTGCGCGAAATAATCGCAGAAAACAATGTGTAACGTACGAAAAACATATTCGTGAACTCAACGGGATATGACAGCAGACAAAAGGCACGAGTGCCTTTGCTACCAGCGTAATCGTTGTGGTCACGAGCGTATCGGTTGGACCCTAGACGACTGTTGAACCTTGGCCTGGTGAGATGAGTCCCGATTTCAGTTGATAAGAGCTCATGATAGGGTTCGAGTGTGGTGAAGACCCAACAAAACCATGGGCTCAAGTAGTCAACAAGACGAGTACGCAATCTGGTAGTGGCTCCACGATGGTGTGAGAGCTGAGTTTACATGAAATGAACTAGGTTCTCTGGTGCTGCTGAACCCATCATTGATTGGAAATGGTTATGCTCAGCTACTTGGAGACCATTTACAGCCATTCATAGTCTTTATGTTCCCTAACAACAGTGGAATTTTTATGGATGACAATGCGCAATGTCACCAGGCTACCATTGTTCACGAGTGGCTTGAAGAATTTTCTTGACAATTCGAGTGAATGATTTGGTCACCCATATCAGTTGATATAAATCCCACTGAACATTTATGAGACATAATCGAGCTGAACACTTCATTGATTGGAAATGGTTATGTTCGGCTACTTGGAGACTATCTGCAGCCATTCATAGTCTTTATGTTCCCTAACAACAGTGGAATTTTTATGGATGACAATGGGCAATGTCACCAAGCCACCATTGTTCACGAGTGGCTTGAAGAATTTTATGGACAATTCGAGTGAATAGTTTGGTCACCCATATCAGTTGATATGAATCCCACTGAACATTTATGAGAAATAATCGAGAAGTCATTTCGTGCACAAAATCCTGCACCGGCAACCATTATGGACGGTTGTAGATGCTGCATGGCTGAATATTTCTGCAGTGGACTTCCAATGACTTGCTGAGTTCACGCAACGTCGAGCTGCAGCACTACGCTCGGCAAAAGGAGGTCCGCCACGATACGGATAGGTATCAGGTCGCGGGTTCGAATCCTGCCTCGGGCATGGATGTGTGTGATGTCCCATAGCGCTCAGAGCCATTTGAACCATTTTTGTCACCTCAGTAAAAATGCAAATGTTAGCCAGCCTACAGGCTGAGTTATTGTATTTGACCATGTATGTCCTCAGCACGTTCCAAGTACCAGTCGGGGTCAGAACATTTTCCACATGGTTGTGAGTGCATTATTTCAGAGCTAACTGAATTCGAATGTCGGCATATTGCTCGTGTGGTGGCTGCTTTCCTAACCTAGACTGTCGAAGTGTTTTGTGTTAAAAACAGGCACCATATCGAAAATTTATACTGCATACAGGGAAAGCGGAAAAATATCATTCGCTAAGTCACAACGAGGACGTAAGAGTGCGTTGAGTGATCATGACAGACGGTCACTGATGAAAATTCAGGCGAAAAATAAGAGGATAACAGCGGCAAAAGTCACTGCATAGCTGAATGTCGCACTGGCGAATCCTGTGAGCACCAAAACAACGCAAGGAAGCTCCAGAAGCAGGGAATTGGCGAGCTGGAATCCCAGAACCACTCATCCGTTATGCAAACACCCGTAGTAGGAAAATCCAGTGCCGAAGACATAAAACATGAGTTTTCGAACGATGTAAGGAAGTCATTCGGCCGTGTGAGTTCTGCTACACACTCTTTCCAACTTCTTGCTGAGTTTGCGTTCCAGAGTGAATCATGGTATGGGTTCCATGATGTTCTGAGCAGCCAGACTGTGGTATTCTATGAGCTCCATAGGTACTTTGCAAGACAGTATTACTGTCAAGGACTGCGTCACCATTTTGTCTGGCCAGGTCCATCCCACGTAGCAATGTTTGCTCCCCGTGGTGCTGTGGCGTTGTAAGACGACAGGCTCCCTGTTCACACAACTCGAGGACTGGTTTTTAGGGCCGAGGACGACCTATCGCAACTGCCCTGGCCACCCCACCAGTCACCAGTTCTCATCATTATTGAACTTCCGTGGTCTACTTTGAAGAGAAGGATGTGCGATTGATATCTACTTCCATCATCGTTACCTGAACTTGCCATTATTTTGTAGTACAAAACTCCGGTGAAAACCACACATTTATCCATTCCGGGACCACTGGACGCTGTTTTGAATGCCAACGGATTTCCTACACCGTGTTAGGAACTGTAATGTGTTGCGTTTTACGTGTTCCCGTATTTTGTCCCAACCTCTTTATATGAGTTACGAGTATTATTGATACCGTCACATGTGAGAGTGGCTTCATTAGTAAACAGTTATTCGGCGAGTTTCAATCAGCCATCTACAAAATTTAAACGTTTACTTTCATTTGCACTTGATGGCATTGAATTCGCTGTTAATGAAACAGATAGGCGTCGTGTATGCGTAATGTCTACCACATCCTTGTATGCAGAGCATCGATACATGTAGAAATTCTACTTATACTTGTTGAAGGACTCCACTCAACTAACTAAATAATGTACTCTACGTCGCCTACACATTTCATATGCACGTTCGGATGATGAAGTACTCTTTGGCATTCTATCAGTCTCATTCTTCACTACTCTGTATCAGTCTCACGCAGTGTAGTGAAAATGAAAGTAGACACTGTTGAAACAGGTACTCAGCAATAAAGATACCATTTATGGTATTCTCCACAAGCAGCAGCAGCATATCCATTGGAACCGCGCGACCGCTACGGTCGCAGGTTGGAATCCTGCCTCGGGCATGGATGTGCGTGATGTCCTTACGTTAATTAGGTTTAAGTAGTTATAAGTTCTAGGGGACTGATGACCTCAGAGGTTAAGTCCCATAGTGCTCAGAGCCATTTTTTGAACATATCCATTACAAAATCCGTACACTAGAACCATATGAGCACATGCAGCATTTTTCATCACGTGCGGCATGCTTAAGTGGTGCAGTAGAATTTGTCAAGAAATCAAACATTTCAGTCTCAGTCACAGCTGAAAAATTCAATTATGTATACTCAGTTCCAACTTCACTACCTGAACTTAAAAATTAAAACAACAATCGGTAAACAAACCCATAGCAGCTGGAATACAAACACGCAAAATGGAAATAACTCTGGAACCAGCTGTATCTCTGAAATCAAGAAAAACTGGACACATGTTGTGTGAGGTGTTTTATTGGAATTGGTCTATTGTATCACCTACTACATTATTTATTACTCCTCCTGAAACACTTTACATAAAACATATTTCAGTGGAAGGGAAAACTACGTTGAAATTGTTCATTACAGATGCATCGCGACAAAATAGCTTTCTCTTATGCTGTAAATTAATAATTTAAACGTGAGGTATTACCTTTTGAATTAAGTGGGTTAGTTAAACAAAACTGAATGACTGAAATTTAAAATTATATGTGAGCCAATTTCTGTTTGCACAGGCAAATTGGACTCCGTCAGTACAAAACAAGCAAGTTATATATGGTGTATGTAAGTAATAACTATATAAATGAGATGGTCACAATGACACCTGAACAGATCGCGGCCAAGCTGGCTAATTCTGATTACAAAAACTCACCGGTTGCTCTAAGAGATGAGATATTAAAATGCGGTATTGTGACTAAAAGAAAAGACCACAATGCAATAGAGTCATTTTTATCTTAACCTCTTATTCCATAAGTAGACTTACAGGAACCTTATGTCTGTACAGATACAACGAGAAGACGATCATAAGGACAGATAACTAGAGAAGAATGTAAAAACAAGTGACACAAAAATGACAAAGATTCTCATTATTTACACTTAGAGACAATAATTAAATCAGCATTATAATAACTCCAAATATTATGCGGGTCCTTTTCTACTAATAACAGAATTATTTCCCATTCAGTCAAACAAATGTCCTTTCAAACTAAGTTGTCCCGGCTAAGAAAGAAAAGAAAAATATCAAGTCTATTAAGCACTTGATTGTCTTTCCATTGGTTCCTTTTCCCTTCCTTCAAAATTCAGTTGGTATCGCACTGCCTTCGCCCACACACATTTGTAGTATGCAAACAAGACGGGGTATACTCTGCTGGCAACAAAAGAACAGGAAGCTCTGGCGAGCTAACCTAATAAAACATGTAGCAACGGGCACGAGAATACAGTGCAACAGCGCGCGTGTGCCAAACAGGGACTCGGAGGTTGCGATGTAGACGTCGGCAGCGGGCAGGTTGTCCACCACTTACTCCGTCGCCTCTGAACTCCTCGACGAGTCGCTCCCGCTGACATGGACTGCTGCAGGCACCCCGCTGGCGCCTCCTGCCAAGAGGAACAAAGATCGTTTGTCTTACTCCAGAGACCTCCGCGACCGCTGGCAGAATTACCATTGTTCAGGTTGTCCGGGTCTTACCTCTAGTTCCAGGCACGGGAGATGTCTTCACCGGCTGTTGCGGACGTCGTCGCAGCACACATCCACGGGTACGTGCCTATCTTTCGCGCGTCTCTAAGTCCTTTCAGGTACTACGTACTGTCTGTAAATTAAATTTCTGTTTTGGAGGAGATGTAGCAAGTTCTTCATCAAGAAGCAGAGTCACATGAGAGATATGCTTAGACAGGGTAGACAGTGTACGTGTGATTACTCCTTCAACAGGCGTCACCCGTCGTAAGGCCGTAAACCTAACATTCTCGAGACGCCAACACAAGCGACGTCTGTGAAGCTCACACGACATAACGATAACTACTGAATTTGACATCAATATTTAACCTATACATTGTGCACGGTAACCCTAGATCAAGTTCAGATACAGGGCTTAGTTTGGGTGGGGGGGGGGGGGGGGGGGGGGGGGGTGGGGGGGAGATGTCATTATCCATCACTCCTTCTCAAATAAAACTTGCTGTCAGGCCCGCTTTTAACGTGATCTATACACCATCTGATCAACAGTATCCGGGTGTATACCTCTATAGTACGAGGGTAATCCCAAAAGAAAGGTCTCCTATTTTTTTATAAGTACATAGACCTGTTTATTTCTACAATGGTTTACATCAGTTTACAGCTTGAACATTTAGCTGTTTTACGACATAATCACCATTCTGTCGATGCATTTTTGTAGACGCTGTGGCAATTTTTGTATGCCCATGTCATACCAGCTTGCCTCATGATGTTCAGAAAGTTATGAACCTCTTCTTTCACCTCGTTGCCGGAGCTGAATCGCTGCGACCACAATTAACGCTGACAGGTACTATGAAACTCTGAAAAAACTCAAACGGGCAATTCAGAACCGGAGAAGAGGAATGTTGAGCAAGGGCGTACACATTCTCCATGAAAACGCTCGCCCACACATCGCTCGGCAAACCGTTGCTCTCCTGCAACAGTTTCAGTGGAACATCATCACCCCCCCCCCCCACCTCCCCCGTATAGTCCTGACTTGGCGCCCAGTGACTGCCACCTGTTCCCTAGGTTAAAAGAGCATTTGGCCGGAAAGTGATTCAGCTCCGACGACGAGGTGAAAGAAGAGGTTCGTAACTTTCCGAACAGCATGGCGGCGAGCTGGTATGACATGGGCATACAAAAACTGCCACAGCGTCTACAAAAATGCATCAACAGAAATGGTGATTATGTCGAAAAATAGCTAAATTTTCAAGCTGTAAACTGATGCAAACCATTGTAGAAATGAACAGGTCTATGTAACTATAAAAAAATAGGAGATCTTACTTTTGGGATTACCCTCGTACGTAGTAGAAGTCACGAGAAGCGAACTGGCTAATATAAAATGAGTAGGGGATTATTGTGTTGTAAGTAGACGAGTAATAACAGCAGAATGGTGAGGTCAGAGGAACTCAATGACTTCGAACATGGACTACTTATTTTATGCCACCCGGGTAGCAAACTCGTCAAGCACGTTGCAGCCCTTCTAAAACTGCCCAAGCCGACAGTTAGTGACGTGGTTTTGCTGTGACCCCCAAGTTATCAGCAACCACCTAATAGATTTTTATAAAGTGTCCTTAGGTAAAGCCAACGGCCATGCCACAGTGGTAACACCGATTCCTGTTAGTTCATCAAAGTTATGTACTGTCTGGCTGGGCTAGCATTGGATGGGTGACCGTCCAGTCTGCCGAGTGCTGTTGACAAGTGGGGTGCAATCAGCCCTTGTGAGGCAAACTGAGGAGCTACTTGATTGAGAAGTAGCGGCTCAGGTATCGTAAACTGACATACAGCTGGGAGTGTGGTGTACTAACCACATGCTCCTCCATATCCGAATCCAGTGACGCCTGTGGGCTGAGGGTGACACGGCGGGCGGTCGGAACCATTGGGCCTCCATGGCCTGTTCAAGTGGGGTTTAGTCCTTACCTAAAGAGCGTTGTATTAACAGCTGGGGAACTACACTATACAACTACAGAATGGGTCTGACGTTCGTCGTTGTGCAAAACTGTTTAGGTCTTTTATACTATAACAAACAGTATTTACAATGTGCTTCTCTGTACACTCTACTAGTCACAACCATGCAGTTGCAAGCCGTTGGCTGTATATTCCTTTGTTTGAAAATTATGTACTGTTGCTGAGAAACAGCCATGTTTGAAATTGTAAGCATTGCAAAACAGTTGCTGCATCGTTTTTAACAATGTTCAGCTGCATATCTGTTGAGGTAATAGAGATACATACGAGTTGACTGCTACCTTGATGTTTTCCTGGAAAAGAGAACTATGCGCCTGTAACTGAGATGGATCTGCATTAAAGGATGATAGAAAGTGCATGGAGAGATCGGTTGAGAGGGGTTGTAACGAGATATGATTTAATGGTAGACTAATAACGCATTCTAGAGAGAGGGAGATGTTGCGGCAGCTCATTTAACATGCATTTAGCCATTTTTTTCCATTGTTCTGTCAGGGTACATCAGTTATGTGGTATAACTTGCGCTCGACTCGTATGCAATTGCATGTTCCATGTGTGACTTAGAGTGCTATTTACATACAATCATTAACAGCAAACCTCTCCGTACCACAGTCAGCAGAGGACTTCCAACACATGCGTGAGGAATCATGTCCATCGATGGAAAACCTATTTCAACATCCTGCTCTAGACCAATGAACGTGTATTCGAAGTACTCCATTTCTCTGTCTCATCTTGGACATAAATCGAGTCTTCAGTTTCGTAAATGCAGTGATTCTAAGTTAGTGACAGGGGCACCCTGTGTATAAATTTGTTTGACAGTTCTCCTGTTTACAGAGTGAGTGCAGTAATGTGTGTAATTTCACATGCCCATCACTGCTGCTATTCGCTTGTCTGTTTTCATGTAAGGTGTATTTTCTGTTATTGATGATCATTTTATAGGACTGGTGCGAGCATACCGTAATTTCTGAACAGTACTTGGGTGTGAACAATGGGCGCTATGCACCTCTGGATAGCTGTACTGCACATACATCACAAAGACTCTATGTTTTCCTTTGGTTTAGCAGATAGTACTTTCCTCATCTTAAAGTTGGTTACCACTGTGAGTGGGACAGAAAATTTGCAGTGTGGATGTATATCAGATGTTGGACATATATGTACTGCATCAAGAGTGTCGTACTCTGCCTGACTAATATACTACTCGCCATTAAAATTGTTACACCAAGAACAAATGCAGATGATAAACGGATTTTCATTGGACAAATATATTATACTAGAACTGACATTTTCACACAGTTTGGGTGCATAGATCCTGAGAAATCAGTGCCCAGGACAACCACCTCTGGCCGTAATAATGGCCCCGATAGGCCTGGGCATGAAGTCAAACAGAGCTTGGATGGCGTGTACAGGTGCAGCTGCCCATGCAGCTTCAACACAATACCACAGTTCATCAATAGAAGTGACTGGCGTATTAAGACGAGCCAGTTGCTCGGCTACCGTTGACCAGACGTTTTCAATTGGTGAGAGATCTGGAGAATGTGCTGGGGAGGGCAGCAGTCGAACATTTTCTGTATCCAGAAAGTCCCGTACATGATCTGCAACATACGGTCGTGCATTATCCTGCTGGAATGTAGGGTTTCGCAGGCATCGAATGAAGGGTAGAGCCACGGGTCGTAACACATCTTAAATGTAACTTCCACTGTTCAAAGTGCCGTCAATGCGAACAAGAGGTGACCGGGACTTGTAACCAATGGCACCCCATACCATCACGCCGTGTGATATGCCAGTGTGGCGATGACGAATACACGCTTCTAATTCGCGTTCACCGCGATGTCGCCAAACACGTAAACAAAACCTGGATTCATCCGAAAAAAAAGACGTTTTGCCATTCGTGCGCCCAAGTTTGTCGTTGAGTACACCACCGCAGGTACTCCTGTCTGTGATGCAGCGTCAAGGGTAACCGCAGCCATGGTATCCGAGCTGATAGTCCCTGCTGCTGCAAACGTCGTCGAACTGTTCGTGCAGATGGTTGTTGTCTTGCGAACGTCCCCATCTGTTGACTCGGGGTCGAGACGTGGCTGCACGATCCGTTACAGCCATGCGGATAAGATGCCTGTCATCTCTACTGCTAGTGATACGAGACCGTTGGGATCCAGCACGGCTTTCCGTATTACCCTTCTGAACCCACCGATTCCACATTCTGCTAACAGTCATTGGATCTCGACCAATGCGAGTAGCAATGTCGCGATACGATTAGCCGCAATAGCGATAGGCTACAATCCGACCTTTATCAAAGTCGGAAACGTGATGGTACGCATTTCTTCTCCTTACATGAGACATCACAACAACGTTTCACCAGGCAACGCCGGTCAACTGCTGTTTGTATTTGAGAAATCGGTTGGAAACTTCCCTCATGTCAGCACGTTGCAGGTGTCGCTACCGGCGCCAGCCTTGTGTGAATGGTTCAAATGGCTCTGAGCACTATGGGACTTAACTTCTGAGGTCATCAGTCCCCTAGAACTTAGAACTACTTAAACCTAACTAACCTAAGGACATCACACACATCCATGCCCGAGGCAGGATTCGAACCTGCGACCGTAGCGGTCGCGAGGTCGCAGACTGTAGCGCCTAGAACCGCTCGGCCACCACGGCCGATTTGTGTGAATGCTCTGAAAAGCTAATCATTTGCATATCACAGCATCTTCTTCCTGTCGGCTAAATTTCGCTTCTGTAGCACGTCATCTTCGTGGTGTAGCAATTTTAATGGCCAGTAGTGTACTTTGGAAGCCACATGGCTTTAACATTATAGAGTGTTTAACTACAGACCCTTGTAGTATTAGGAGTGTGTGTGTTTATGTTATTCTTGCTACTGAGCCCAGACTTCACAGTACTTCACAGTTGATAGCACAGTTGATTTACAGAAATGTTTCAAACTCCATCTGTCAGGAGCTCCATCATGCATAACCTATACATTTCTTCTTAACCGTATGTTATGTCATCCCAATAATCTTGTACACACTATACTCCAGTAAGGATGCTAACCTCCTTGATATGCACCCATCTGGAATGATCTTGTGCACGTGGATGGGTGCTGTGGTGTGGAATGTCTTTGCTGAATAGCAGTTATAGTCTCAACTCACTGTGTCCCTTCAGACGGCATTGAATGTAGCAGCTTTAGTACCCTCCTACTTTTGGTCAGTTGCAAATTAATTTGGTGACACTGTTGCAGGGAGAGTTGATCAAAGATAGTGTGGGGAGATCTTTCAATCTCCAACTTTATTCTATGAATGTGACAACACTCTGTGACTCCCATCAATGTAGGGAGAGACGGGCAATCATAATCATAAATTCATCACTATTGTGGAAGTGTTAGTAATATGTAGATAACCTAATTGCATCGGTATAGCACGCTGTCTAGTATACTTTGGTACTCAAGTCCAAGAATTAACCAAGAATGGATGTACTGCAGAACCATCTATCTACATTCACAATCTAGTATATGATACTCGCAAAGTAGTGGAGAGGTGGTTCAGTGATGACACAGAAAGTGGGAAGCATGCTGCCATGTCATTGGTTGGCATGGAAATTACGGAAAAACTGGCAAAACTGCCAAAATTGATCTCAGTATTAACTGTGGTCTTCTTATAGTGCATTGTCCCATACTGATGGTGTCTTTTCCATTCCATCCATCCACTGGTAAGTAGTGGAACAAACTATGTTCCAGTACACTTTGTTAGTGCGAGTTGCCTACATCAGGGGCAGGTATGCACTCAGGGGCAAACCTATGGCTCTCCTTTGATTGACGGGTACTTAACCTATAGTTCTCCTTTGATTGACAGGTACTTAACCTATTTCTGTGCTAAAAGCATCCTTCCTTTTGACTGACAGGTCCTTAACCTGTTGTTCCCCCACCCCATCCCACTCCCTCCCCCCTCAGGAAACCTCCCTCCTCGCAGCTACAGGTACACATCCAGGTTTGAGTTACTGGAATAGCCCCTCTCACTCTTATCAATTTGATCGACTACCTAATTAAATGGATCAACCAATTAACCTGTCCCACTCTGGTAAACCCCCTCCCACCCTCCCTCCCAGAAATTGGCGGGAAAAAGACTCAGTTGATCGATCATTTGGAGGGAATTCGATTGCAGTGTATGGAATATTGTTTAAACAATTTAGACAATGTGTGGTATATTGTTTATTTTAACAATTTAGGGGATTGAAGATAGCGTGCAGAATATAGTATACTTATTTTAAAAAAATTTCAGAAAATTGATGACCAGCCCCATCCCTGCTTCCCTCCCCCCCTTCCTTTTCCCCCTCCCATCCTTTACCTGGAAATTGACAGCTCTGTGGTGGACAGGAAGAATCTCGCAGAGGGACATTCAAAGGTATATTGTTAAAAGAAAAAAAAAAAGAAAAACAGTTTGGAGGTCTTGGATTTCACTTGCTCATCGTTATCTGATTATCTGTTGTTTGGAAGGATGCAGGTCTTGTGAGAAGTAACTACATCGATCATATTTCTTTTTTATTCCAATTGCACAAGGAATACCGTCATAAAGCACACATCACACGTAATTACACACAGTTAAAAATCTTTCGAATGTGGAGCACGCTCCACCATCCAGTGGACCACACAGGATGCTACTGCATACGCTCCCAGGAGACACGATGCACCCGCAGTCCTCGTGAAGCCACGATGCGGCTGTCAGTTGCTGAACCACATGCAGGTGTCATTTCGGGTTCCGCAAGGATCAGGTGGTGACATCACTTTGATACATGAGACCTGAGAAATACCTGTCAAAATACGTGTTCACCTAGGCACTGTTGCTGACGCAGTGACGCAGAACTGCGGGTCCAGCGCTATAGAAATCTCTTCCAAAGCTTCCCAGAATAGCTCAGGTTGCAGCGTTCCTAGCGATCCTAACGGGACATGCAAGCTGCATCTAGCTTAGCCGTTCATGTGTTTACATACCCAGCGTGGCTGACGCATCGTCACGAAAATTTCTCAATATTACACTGACGTTACATGGCCAAGTAAGTAACAGCCAGGTCCCCCTCTTAAGGCGCTATAGAAATCTGTTGCAATGCTTCCCAGAAAAGGACATGGTGCATTCTCCCTAGCGATCCTAACCGGACAGGCCATTGATTACTTATCAGTCCCATCTTGGAATTCGTAAAGTGTCACAGAAATAGTTAAGGGTCTCTTTTGTACGAGCTTTCGTAATGTCTCAGCTTATCTGCATGGGAATCCTTGCCCTAACAGGAGCTGTATACAAAAGTAGCCCAGAATAAAGCCACCCCCCGTCCATCAAGTGTTACCCTTACTAGAAATCATTAAGTCCTGCTTTCAACTTAAGTCTCTGAAACACAACCATTCTCACCCCTATGTAGAGATTCCTACATCCCGGCACAAAGGATGTCTGGCTCGCTGTTGGTTACCTCATAATGATTGAGTTGGAGAAAGAGTTTTGGGGGAGGGGCAACACCTTCTGGGGATGGATAGCATCGAAACAGTGATCGTCTACATGACTGCAGTATGAGGAATCAGTCAAAATGGAATGCAGAGCCATCAGCTGTTCCATCACTGTGACCGATGGGTTTCAATGTAGAGGTCGTCAATCACCCTTGGACTACAGTTTGGAAACTCTCCACAATGCTGCCAAACTCTTCCAGTTTCCTTATGTTGTAACTGTCTTTTATTTAAAATTATCCGGTGTGTGTGTGATGTGTTATGGTAGCAGCAGTAACATCATGATTTACGCTGTGTGATGCCTACTTTTCTGAAAGAGGTTATGGATCAGAACGTGCTAATGTCAGTTTAGAACTTGACACAGACCTTGAAGTAAGTGGTGGAAAAACAAAATGTATGGCAGTGTACAAAGCGTGTTACAGCAGAAAAAAAACAATTTTTCAAACAGTGGTACATGGTCACAGGAACCGACTCTTGTGACTTACAGTATAGTCTGTGGGATACAGTCATCATTCTACAGTGCAGATGATAAAACATTAAACTTGTTTGTGCAGTGGATCAACACCTGTATATGTAATAGGATAGTCACATGTTCTTGATG
Organism: Schistocerca serialis cubense; assembly: GCF_023864345.2. Taxonomy (NCBI): domain Eukaryota; kingdom Metazoa; phylum Arthropoda; class Insecta; order Orthoptera; family Acrididae; genus Schistocerca; species Schistocerca serialis. The sequence continues at coordinate 164,439,412 of NC_064644.1, read as the reverse complement.
TGGGCATGCATGCGGTATTTGTTTTCGATATATGGGAGGAGAGAGATGTGGTAAAAATCTTATCGAGTTCTCTATCGGATAAAGTTAGTGTAACTTTTATAGTTCGTAATTTTCTCTGTTGAATGGTAACTAATAACGATGAGGGAATGTTGGCGTGATAGACGTGAACAGGGACGTAGATCTGTGGTACCTATTTGTATTTTGGAGAAGCATCACAATGCAGTAGCAAAATCCACGTCCTTCCCCCAGTTCCCATACTGTCTTTTATACTACCTCATGTTGCAGGAGCAGGCTTCATTTGGCTCTGACCTTACACATCATGCTTAGTTGGCGGAGCTACAATAGCTTGTTCCCATATCCATTGAATGATCAAAACACAGTCCTGCCACAGTAACTCAGCTTAGCCTGTTTCCACACAGGCTGCAGAAGGTGGTAGATACAGTTTTCTCCGCCTACTACTAAGTTCTGACTTAGATTGGAATGATCACATGCGCAAAGCTGCAGGGATGGTAGTGTAGAGTCTGTGGGGCAGTAGCAAGATGCATATGGACTACCTAAAACCAAATTGGAACTTTACTGTAGCAGATAGGTTCGAGAAAGGTGAATCATTTCGAGATGTGAGAGGCCAGAAATATGATTCACTAGGGGCTGTAATCATTAAATGACTTCTCCATCGGATACAATGCAGGTATGTGGTTGAATGGAAAGACTTGATTCCAAATCATGTACATCATTTCTACCGAAAGTGTAGTAGTAGAGATCTGAAAGGCTAGTGTACATTTCATATGACATCAATAAGCACACCATCTACTAATGTTTGTGATCCTTTTCAGTCAACCATCGCCTAAAATGCAGTGGATATATCGCAGAACCTCTGACATGGCATCGAGACAGATTGCGTTGCAAATACTGGAGAAATATCTACTGGCAGCATGAGGGAGCAGCAAATACTAGTTTCATACCATACTCCTTTGTCGAATCACTTTCTAAATTCGGTTATTTTATCACGAGGTTGCACCATCAGTGATGTGTAACCACATGGTTGGTCTGATAATATACACTCTGGCGATGACTATCTATATTCAGTGTTGCTGTATTTGTCTGGAAGAAGCACTTCATTCAGAGGTAATGCGTACCTCGATTTATAAAGCCAGTATAGCTTTTAAGATGGATACTTCTGTGCACCTGTGGAACCAAGACCGATTGTGTTTTTTAACACCTGGCGGTTTGTAAGACGATTACGCCTCTCTTTCTAAGACACGGTGGTACCACTAGCAAGAAAAACTTACGAGACATATTCACCCATTACTGATTTTCTCTCAGTATTATTTCGTATTGCCAGCAATAATTTAATGGCGAAGTATTGTACTTAGTAGTTGGCGGTGCGTGATACGTTCGCCAAGAGCATCAGGCTTATAAAGTACAAGTGTGTGTTCTGACATGTGCAAAGGGAATGACTATTTCCGGTCGTAAGGAAGGTATGGATTTCAAGTGCACTTCTGTGATAGCAAAGGGAAAAATACGTCAAGTCATAAGAGTAGTACAGATTTTTATATTTCTAGGGCTGCAGCTGTCAGTAGGGTGTATTTCTGATACTTCGCTCATTGTCGAATGTCATGCAACTGAGACTGCAATCATATCATTTAATCGTAAGTATAGTGATCAAATATGTTTGTGACCGATTTCCTAGGACGATTCTCTCTAGGGGTGCGTGGAAGGCCGGTGGTGGCCTGTGGTGGGAATGATTCACATTTCCAGCTAACGGTAGGAGATGGAGAGGCCTGTTAGGATGCGAGAATGTAACTGACTTTACCGTGTCGTCCTCCAGACGGCCGAATAGTGAACTAATACTTAGTATGTGTTGGACAGCTTTCGTGATCGCTTGGAAATTTGAGAACATTCAATATGGACGTGTATTTGCGCTGGACCATTATTCCCTCCCATGTAAATTGTCTGGTTGAATGCGTCCGCACATTTCGCGCCTTTATTTACACTACTGGCCATTAAAATTGCTACGCCAAGAAGAAAAGCAGACGATAAACGGGTATTCATTGGACAAATATATTATACTAGAAATGACATGTGCATAGATCCTGAGAAATCAGTACCCAGAACAACCACCTCTGGCCGTAATAACGGTCTTGATACGCCTGGGCACTGAGTCAAACAGAGCTTGTATGGCGTGTAGAGGTACAGCTGCCCATGCAGCTTCAACGTGATACCACAGTTCATCAAGAGTAGTGACTGGCGTATTGTGACGAGCCAGTTGCTCGGCCACCATTGACCAGACGTTTTCAATTGGTGAGAGATCTGGAGAATGTGCTGGGGAGGGCAGCAGTCGAACATTTTCTGTATCCAAAAAGGCCCGTAAAGGACCTGCAACATGCGGTCGTGCATTATCCTGCTGAAATGTAGGGTTTCGTAGGGATCGAATGAAGGGCAGAGCCACGCGTCGTAACGAATCTGAATTGTAACGTCCACTGTTCAAAGTGCCATCAATGCGAACAAGAGGTGACCGAGACGTGTAACCAATGGCACCCCATAACATCATGCCTGGTGATACGCCAGTATGGCGATGACGAATACACGCTTCCAGTGTGCGTTCACCGCGATGTCGCCAAACACGGATCCGATCATCATGATGTTGTAAACAGAACCTCGATTCATCCGAAAAAATGACGTGTGCCATTCGTGCACCCAGGTTCGTCGTTGAGTACATCATCGCAGGCACTCCTGTCTCTGATGCAGCGTCAAGGGTAACCGCAGCCATGGTCTCCAAGCTGATAGTCCATTCTGCTGCAAACGTCGTCGAACTGTTCTTGCAGATGGTTGTTGTCTTGCAAACGCCCCCATCTGTTGACTCAGGGATCGAGACGTGGCTGTACGATCCGTTACAGCTATGCGGATAATATGCCTGTCATCTCGACTGCTAGTGATACGAGGCCGTTGGGATCCAGCACGGCGTTCCGTATTACCCTCCTGAACCCACCGATTCCATATTCTGCTAACAGTCATTGGATCTCGACCAACGCGAGCAGCAATGTTGCGATACGATAAACGGCAATCGCGATAGGCTACAATCCGGCCTTTATCAAAGTCGGAAACGTGATGGTACGCATTTCTCCTCCTTACAAGAGGCATCACAACAATGTTTCACCAGGCAACGCCGGTCAACTGCCGTTTGTGTATGAGAAATCGGTTGGTAACTTTCCTCATGTCAGCACGTTGTAGGCGTCGCCACCGGCGCCAGCCTCGTGTGAATGCTCTGAAAAGCTAATCATTTGCATATCGCAGCATCTTCTTCCTGTCGGTTAAATTTCGCGTCTATAGCACGTCATCTTCGTGGTGTAGCAATTTTAATGCCCAGTAGTGTAGTTGAGGGAACATCGATTGTTTTGTGTGCATCAAGCAGGTGAAAGACGGGTGGAAGACACTTTGCAGATTCTCTAGACATGAGAAACAGCTTAACTGACTTTGTAAATTATAGGGATGATTTCGAGTCTGATACATCACCGACATCGTTATTTGCAAGTAGAGGTATTAGTTTCCTCTATTTTTTTGAGTTTTCACGTAAAGGTCTTCGCAAACATGGTAAGTTTCTAGTTACACAGTGGTTTACAGCACGCTCAACTTCTCTAAGATGAGGGCTTCTAGAGAAATAAGTTCCAATCAATATCTTGGGAACTATGTTGCGTGAGCGATGCTGCTAAGCAAGCGATAGTGCTGTGTGCCTGATATAGAGAGGTATCATGTAAATGGTGTAATATTCTGGCAAACAATGTGAAGGTACATGTGTTCCTATACTCCCAGAGTCAGGAGATGTGTGTAGAAAGCAAGCAAGCAAGCACCAGAAACAGTGAGAGGAATCGACCTAGCCTTTGTACAACAGTCTTCACAGTGTATGTGTGAGTGTCTGGTGGTCGCTACTGCATTTCTGATCATGAGGGATGTATAAATTCAGCACATGAATAGGTGTAAGGGGAATGAAAAAAAAATTTTACATGGAAAATTATGTGCACTATAGATACTGAGATTCGTTCCAGAACCACGATCATAAAGAGGAGACTTATCCAATACATTGCTCGGTGTCACACTGTGGCAGAAATCCTAATATTTAATTGTAGTTACACTTTTAAACACGTGTCTGGTTCCCGGTATTCTTGTGAGTCTGGAGATGGCCATAGAAAGCGTAGCAACAAGCAAGTATGCCATCCTTTGTATACCAGTTCAGAGAGTCCGAGAAAACTTTCGACTTGTGATGATTTAGCTCATGGCTCCCCCTGGACGGGTAAATACCCAGTTCTCTCTGAGTTTCCATCGAGAACACGTGTGTCATGTGTATACTCTGTGGAAATTTGAGAAGATTCAATACGACGTGTGTTTTCGCTGGCTGTATTGTCAGCTGCCGAGAATTCTTCCAGGGTGTATGACTGTGGTCCATGGAACTCTTCTATCACTGACATTAGCTTACAAAATATCAAAAACTACTTTCTGAAGTAGAAAAAGCACACACCAAAAATTTACAGTAAAAATTTAAATAATATCCTTAAGATAACTACAATACATCACTGTCAACACAGTCTTCTTTTTTTATACTAACCAATGCCCATTCTTTCAAATATAATTTTTAACATATTACCGAACTTTTTCTTGTGATTCGAATACCTTCTAATTTTGTGCTATTCACAAAGCATGTGTACCTTGAACTCTATAGTGCTCTCGGATCCTAGTTTGTTAATGACGTAATTAACAAAATTTCCCAGCAACCAGTACAGTTATTTTTTGCCCCTGGGAAATAGCGTGCCTCAGGACTGTGAATCAATGACAGCAATATACTCTTGGGGGATGTCCTTGTAATCAGAGCTATTTGCTCTCGGATCCTTTTCCAACTATTCATGTGACCGCTGCAAGTGTATCTATGAATTATTGTGTCCACTAGATGGCATTGTTGACATAAATTTGTTTAACAGAATCAGATTTCGCACAGTCTTTCATTGGTGGTAACTATGTTATTAACTGTCTTGTACCGTGACGTTTTTATATTAGACGTGAGCACATTAGAATCACTGTTTGTCCAAATCTTAGTCCAATCAATGTTTGGAAACTGTTGTTCTATTTTGTTCCTCCCTACGCTTTTCTTTCGTTCCCACATTATGGCTCTTGATGTTAAGTGTCGTGACTGTCTGATTTCGGCACTTACATAACTGAACTCAACATAAAAAACCCTCACATGCTTTAAACAACTGTTGATATTCCGCACATCAACCGGGGGAAGCAGGCTTCGAGGTTTAATGATCTCAAATGCTTTCTCGCGAGTCTGTTATTAAACTAACTTGCCTTTTAATAAAAAGTGCAGAGGCTTTATCCGTTATATCAGTTAATCCTAGTGTACAGTTTTTAGGATATAAAGTGGTTACTTTAGCAGGTACTCTGAACACTTCACCTTTCCACAAAAAGTTTGTGATTTTGGACATTCTTCTCCTCGCTATCATTCTCGGTATTGGAAACAGCTGGGCTGTATAATATGCTTTGGCAAGGATACATGAATTGATATACTTTGTTCTTTGAACTTGGTTCATACACTGAGTTAAATTCTCTATAATGGTTCCTTGCACTTATTATGCTGCAACTTTCCAATTTAAAGCCGTCATTTTCATGGGGCATGCTATCAGGGTGATCCCAAGTGTTTTATGTTGTCGGGCTAATTTTAACCACTCGAGGTTGATATTATCAAAACCGCTGAGATTTAACATCTTGCTTTTTTTTCGTTTGCATTGGTTCCAGGTGGTCTACGGTACGTATCAATTACTGTTGCTAGCGTGGTTACTTCTTCATTATTCCTTATAATGACCCCTATATCGTCAGAATAGGCTCTTATAACTGTTTTATTTCCTGATTTTGTTAAGCCTTTTACTCTAGCATGGACATGGTGGATGAAAGGTTCCAGTGAAACGGCGAAAAGCGACATGGACATCCCGTTTTATTTGCACCGGCCTGGTTAGTTGACAATTCACAGCTATTTTTGCATTTATGCCTGTTCCTGTATTCTTTATCAACTGTATGACCCTATCGTTGAAACCTATTTCTTCAACGTCTGTTGAAGATATTCGTAATTTACTACATCGAAGGCTTTATAAAATTTTTAAAAAAGCACACTTTATGTTTGTTACAGAAGTTACTGCAGTGATACGCGTGAATTGTGCTAGATTTTGAAAAACGGTTCTGCCTTGCACGCAATTCTGATGTTTACTAATAATTTTATCTGTAAGGCATGAAATTCTCTTGTTGACTATTCTAGCTATTAATGTATAATCAGAATTCAGCAGTGAAATTGGAAATCTCTGTTTCCATTTTTTTTTGGCACACGAACAATTTTACTCTCTTTAGACTCAGCCGGAATCATTTTACCCTGAATAGCCTCATTTACAATGTCCGTGATTTTCGCACCCACTATTAGCCTGTAACGGACGGATAGCTCTGCTGGCAGACCATCCGGTCCTGGGGACATTTTTTTTGGTGGTGAGGCACACAGAGTCTCATACACGTCCTTTTCACTGACTATTTCGAGAAAACTTTCGTTGTCATCTTCTGTGAGGTGTGGGGCTAGGATGTCAAGGAATTCTTCCAAGGACGCACCACTACTTTGATTTACAGAATATAGCTCGCAATAATACCGATAAATCTCGTCCATGATATCCTGTTGGGTTCTGAGAATCGTACGTTTTTTTGTTCGAATTTCGTCAATAAAAGTCCGTTTTCCGGTTTTCGTATGCTTCACTAAATGATACAGGGAAGTAGTTTCGTCTTCCGACAACGAACTTGCCTCCGATTTTATTTTCAACCCTTCCATTTGATTTCTATTGATATTAAGTAATTTTTGTGATGTGTGCTATCCCAAGTGAGGAACCTTCTCAGACCTGATCATATAGATCTCTCAAAACGGAATAGCAATATTCTATTAGGGCATTTCATTTCTCTTACACTCTGGGCATTGTATGGAATAAGTTTCCTCAACTTTGGCTTCGCCATTTTAACCCACCAGTCGATAGCAGTTACACATCTACTACGAGCACGCAGGCATTTTGCCCATGCTTCTTTAATCAAGTCTTCTTAATCATGATTAACTAACAAGGAAATGTTCAAATTCCACTTATTCTTGAATCGGTGAACTGGCTGTCTTGTTAGTTTTATGCAAGCTAAGACAGTTGAATGGTCTGAAAAGTACGTAGAAGTGGTTTCTACTTTTGTCACGGAAGTTTCAAGATTTTTAGAAATGTATAAGGTATCAATCCTGCTACGAGATGTTGTCGTGACTTAAGTGAACTATACAATGGAGGGGTAATTGATTTCCCACATACCCTTTAATTCTAAACAAGTAACTAACTGGTTTAGTTCACTTGAGAAATTAAAATTAGGTAACTGATCTCTTCGATTTAAAACACAATTAAAATCATCTCAAAATAATAACTGTCTTGGATTTTTCCTTAACAAGTATGTCAATTTATCTTTGATGAAAAGTGCCCTGTCAGCTCGGTGAGAACTTCCTGAAGGGGCATACAAGTTGATGATAGTCACATCATAGATATTTAATCCTGTTCCCCTTCCGTATTCCAGTTGTTCCACCTCGCTTACTGGAATCCATTCCCTCACCAAAACAGCTGTTCCAACACTGGTTTCGTCAGACACATTTATGTAACTGACATAACCGGGAATTACTAAATCCGACAGTAGAACTTCTTGTGACAGGACAATATTAGTAACGGATTGGTACAAAAAGTCCTTAAGTGCCTGTAGTTTCAAACCGGATCTAATTTTATTTATGTTTGTAGTGGTGACAGAATAAGATTGTGTCATTGCGCTGTCACTATGTAGTTGTTTTGATGAACTAATTTAGTTTCCTGCGGTTCAGGGTTCAGATTTCTCGGAAAGCTGAACATGGAATAACACTTTAACTTAGTTACTGCCCCGTTTTTTTCTGCTTCTGATGTTTTCTCACGTACCGCTAGCAGACTGAATTGCTTGTAACCTTTCTGATTTTTCCTCCAGTGAGTCGTGTAGTACCGTTTCCTGCCGAATATTCTTTGGGCTTGGGTCGCCCTTTGCGGATTTTCCCTTCCCTTGGTTACGAGCTACATTCACATTTGGTTGTGTTTTTATTTTACTTCGCGGCTCATCTGGAGCAGCAGCAGACGGTTTCTCAATTTCTGTTGCCGGCGCCTGCCCTGCGGTGTTGACCGTGATTTAATTTTCACCACCACTACCTTGTTCTTTATTAATATCACTTACTTCCTAATCAAGGGAAGCAAATGGAGACGGCAGTTTTGCCGCCTCTCCCTGAATTTGTTTACTAACAGATAGCTGCTGATCATTGCAATCAGCTACTTCACCTGTTGTTTCTTGCAACTACATACTACACCTCCTTCATTTTCTGGTACCGTATGTTTATTCTCATTCTGTACATCAGTTTCAGTTCGCATTCTGCCTTCTGGTTCCTCTGCCTTCTCATCGCACTGTTTTTGCTTGCGAACTCGGGGAGGTGAACAAGACAGCTCCTCCCCTAAACAGCTATCGGTTGTCTCCTGAGGTCGTCTTTCCGATTGCATTTCAGGTTCACGAGTAGTGGTGACAGGGTTTCCTTCGTTGTTAACGGGGGAAATTGACTTTTACCGTGGAGGGAGACATCAGCTTGGCCCGGGGCGTTAACATTCTGAACCAGTTGATCCGGGCTATTCTTTGGTAATAGATCATTTAAGGTAAGTTTCTGACGCTGCATCAAATTACCTTTAAGAAGAAGTTCGCCGCGGACATTACTGTCAGAAGCGGCCGGTTTCGTTACATATGTGACATGTATCTTCCTGACTTGTATAAACAATTTGTGCCTTTTACCCGCAAACAGTTCTGTGGGACGGAATATCTGTCTTAACGTCCATTTCTACACAGCGGACCCCGTTGAAACATTGTGGTTTAAAGTGAGGCGACCATTTTTCATTTGCAATTGATTTAACGTCCCCGTAGTTTGAAAGAGCTTCCTTAATGTATCATTTTCAATTTCAATGGGAAGATTCAGGACACGAACGGTTTTGTAATCAATGTCAGCTCTATAGATGGAAACCTTACTTTTATAACCATTTCTATGCACAAAATCTACATCATAGCCCCACTTTCGTAACACTTTATCAACAGTCGCAGCACTGATTAACTTGACAAAAACACGGTATTTTTCCTGATCCAGTTGCCAGGTATGGACGGTTTCAGCATTGAGACCAATTACCTGTGTAATCGAGTCATCTATTTCCAGCGATGCCGGCTGAACAGGACTGGATTCCTTGTCAAAAGCCAATACCATTCTTCCTGAGCTTTGCAGCCATGGTTAATCCAGCGACGAAATTTCGGTTAAACAACCGAAATTCCAATTAGCAGCAGCACAACAAAAAGGAGCAATCAAATCACAAGGAATATGAACGAACACGGAGATTAACGGACGGACAGCACTCGGCGAAGCAGAAGTTCAGATATGTAAACACGGAAATGCAGCGCTGCAGTAAACAACGTCCATTCGCTAGCGCGGCTGAAACGGAAAACCCCGTACAGACGGCGTGTAGAGTGCTTGCGTATAATACTAAAATTATGGTCCTTAGACTATACAATTACAAAAAGGCAATGAAAAACACGATGAGAACGAGTATGAGAGAATACAAAGAGTGAATATGGGAGTAAGGAATTCTATGTGGGACACATGTGTCGAGCTACATATTGCTCCTTATGTCATTCTGGAGGGCCCAGTGGGTCAACACAAGTATGCAGATCCATGTGGACCATCTCCATACGTACATGCATTTTTTCCCTCTTCTCAATTACATCTACCAGCAGGACAGTGCAACGTCTCACACTATTTGTAAGCCGGCCGAGGTGGCCGAGCGATTCTAGGCGCTACAGTCTGGAACCGCGCGACTGCTACGGTCGCAGGTTCGAATCCTGCCTCGGGCATGGATGTGTGTGATGTCCTTAGGTTAGCTAGGTTTAACTAGTTCTAAGTTCTAGGGGACTGATGACCTCAGAAGTGACGTCCCATAGTACTCAGAGCCATTTGAACCACTATTTGTAAAGTACGTGCATGGTTCGAAGAGCACCAGCATAAGTTTACTTACTCTCATGTGCACATATCTGTCCTTCTACCTACATATGCCACGCGTGACGCCGGCCGAGGTGGCCCTAGCGGTTCTAGGCGCTACAGTCTGGAGCCGCGCGACCGCTACTGTCGCAGGTTCGAGTCCTGCCTCGGGCATGGATGTGTGTGATGTCCTTAGATTTAAATAGTTCTAAGTTCTGGGGGACTGATGACCTCAGAAGTTAAGTCCCATAGTGCTCAGGGCCCTTTGAACCATTTGAACCACGCGTGACCACTAGCAGGCAGATGGGTCCTGCTCTCAGCTGAAAGCCAGACACATCCCATAGCCCATCAATCAGAGCCACACCAAAGGCCTCACTTTGCCTGTGGCATCATTGGTTCCTGGACAGCAGCCAATGGTCGAATCCGCCTACCATCGGCTGCTGATACCAGGTCACTGCTTCACCAAATCAGGCGACCCAACACTCCGGATTTAAACCCACTCGAGACTCTGTGGAACTGCCTGAATCGAGCTGTTGACTCCACTGATCCTCAACCGAGAAACCTAGCGGACAGGACACAGCATTTTTGTCGGTATGTCGCCACATCATCGTTGGTACCTTCCTGAAGCTCACTGACTAGTCGTACACGTCCCGCGCTGCAGAAGGTGGTTACTCAGGCTGGTGAATGTATTAAGATCATACGCGTTTCTCTTTGCATTAAAGCACCTTCAGTTGCCAAATTTTTTTGTTTCTTACTTCATTCTTAACGGTCTTCTAGACATATTTGTTAGATTTTTGTACACATTGCTTTCACTTACAGGAAATAGTTGTTGTGTATGTCGTCTGCCATCTCGATATTTCGAATACTGAGTTTTGATCTTGCTGTTTTGTGTACTTTTATAACTCGTACAACTGTTACGGCGGAAAAGGAGGCCGTCAAACACAGAACACAACACATATTAAGATTGAAACTGTTCATTTGTCTTGCGGCAGCGTAGCTCAATCCGAACAAATTATCCAGGATATATTCAACCTGTACTAGAGAATGGGAGCACTTAGCGACTTCCAACAAACTTTACACTAGATTTCAGAAAATTTCGAAACCCTTTCTCGCTGACACCCACAAAAAATAATGAAGTAAATATGTTTACCGCCTGCTACGTTCTCGTTGTTCCAGCAGCAAAGTTTCAGCATCAGAATGACGTTTTAATTGATTATTTGTTTATTTCTAATTCTATTCGCAACATATTTTGCCGACTGTATTCACATACACGAGTGAATGTGCCTGCAAAATGATATCACTGCATGATATATAACTCAGTAGCTATGATGTCATGAAAATTGGGATGCCCGAAAAACGAGATTTTCTTAAAACGGAGCTGTTTTATATACTGGAGCCCTGCTCTTTAAAGAGTCGACGGTGGTGTCACTGGCAACGACTGATTCCCATTTGCGCTAACATTTATTTTCTTCGATAGTCGGTTCGTGTCTTCACAGATGAATGCGAAAGAGAGCGAGAGAGAGAAAACTGTCGTTCACAGCTTTTGTGTGCGCATTCGTGCGTATGGTCAGATACGTTGAAGTCGCGTAATTCATGTTCTGAGTTGCTTATTAACCTCTTACTGTTGTCGGAATTACTGGGTATGAACCAAGTTTTCTTGTACGTGTACACGATAAACAAGTTGATTACACGCACTGTGCTTGTCGTGTGTAAGTTCCTGGCGGTAAATTGCGTTCTCTGCCGCACTTCCTGGGCATTGTTATGCGCACCAGAGCAGCACAGTCAGCTGCGCCAGAGCACACTTACGTAGGCCAATGGGGCGAGAACTCTTCTCTTCCACATACAAGCGGAGCGCCCCAGCATCTCTCCGTACTCTTCTGCCATTCCGACTGCGAATTCTGTTTTACGACACAGACTGCAGTAGGTGGCAGCACCATCTCGCAAGCATACATAGCCTAATTTCGATAATTAGAAACCCGATAAATCGCATTTATCGATAATTAGAACTAGTCTTTCGGTCCCTTGGAAAAACCTCGATAAATAGAAGAAAGTGTTGTGGTTCTTGTTTTTGTTCCCGTCGTTTTCATTCCGAAGACTGGTATGATGCGCCGGCCGGAGTGGCCGAGCGGTTCTAGGCGCTACAGTCTGGAACCGCTACGGACGCAGGTTCGAATCCTGCCTCGGGCATGGATGTGTGAGATGTCCTTAGGTTAGTCAGGTTTAAGTAGTTCTAAACTCTAGGGGACTGATGACCTTAGAAGTTATGTCCCATAGTGCTCAGAGCCATTTGAACCATTTTTGAACTGGTTTGGTGCAGCTTGTAATTAAACAGTTAATTGAAGACAGTACCACACATTTAAATACACTCAGTTTTAGGGTATGAGAACAAAGCATAAATTTTATTCCTACATTTGTAAATTTCAGTTCATAGCGGAGTTGGCATACTTGAAAGTAGGCGTCAGTATTAAGCAAACGTAACAAGTAACGCCATCTGTTAGAAGAGTAAAGAACTATTTGCACAAATATTGTCGTTTTCGTGTATGAAGAAACTTGTAAATGCTTAAGTTATTATTTTCGTGATAAATTCTTTCAACAGACTAATAATGTAGAAACTATTAAATGTGTAGTGAAAGCTAATGTAGCATGTATAACAAATTAACCTCACTGTATGGGAGTTGCACTCTCTAGGCAGAGACTTTATTTTTGTAATAGCTTTGAGTACAGTTACAGTCTGTGGTAGTTGATTGTTGTGTGATATGCTCGGATTACAGCAGCAGCTCAAGTTTCTGATGATAAAGGAATGCGCAAGGGAAATAGCGCGAACATGGCAATATTAGAAGAAGAGAAGGCCATTGTGGAATCTTTGATGTGACATTGCCAAAAAATGAACGCTGGAAGTCATAAAGGTTATCTGCCACTAAAACACGACAACGACGACGATAACAACCCACCTAAGTGACCTTTTTGTTTGTAAAGTGCTGTTTCCCAAGAAATAAAATATCTTTTCATTGTCAATAGTAGCACTATCGTTCACTAAAACTGATCCGTGTGTTACTTCGTTGTCTTTCTGACTCACTTTCATAAACTATTTCGCAATGAATCAAATAGAACATGCCGTTTTGCCATTGCAGTAAACCAACAGAATCAAAAATAGAACGTTATTCCTTGACAAATATTTATCTTGTTTAAATTCATAATTGTGTAATCGTATGAGTGACAGTGTGAGTGATTGTTGTGTGTAGTATGACGGTTGGTTGGTTGGTTGATTTCTGGGAGAGGCCCAAACAGTGAGGTCATCGGTCCAATCGATTAGGGAAGGTTGGGGAAGGAAGTCGGCCGCGCCCTTTCAAAGGAGCCATCTCGGCATTTGCCTGAAGTGATTTAGGGAAATCACGGAAAACGTAAATCAGGATGGCCGGACGCGGGCTTAAATCGTCGTCCTCCCGTATGCGAGTCCAGTGTGCTAATCACTGCACCACCTCGCTCGGCACTGCTATAACTGTAGATTACTGTGTCATCCATGGCGACTTAAGCAATATCGTTTGGAGGCTTTCGCCAGCTCTCCAGTGGTGTGGTAGTTTTATTTATTACTGATTTCAAAATTGTCAGTACAAGCCTAAGAAACAGTATTTGGTCGTATATTTGAAATTTAGTTATAGCACGGCGTTCGGTAGTCCGATGCCCACTGTCACATTTTTGCATAACTCGGGACTACCAAATTACAAAATCCCGACAGCCGCGTTATAAGCTCTCTATGCTATTCTGTCCTGTGCAAGCCACTCATCTCAGCATAACAACCGCAGACTACATCCATTTGCACCTGATTACCTTGTTCAAGCTTTGGTCTCCCTCTAAAGTTTTAACCCCCTTCCGCCTCCCCCTCTCCAAACTTCTTTCCGTTACCAATTCGACAACTCCTTGATGCCTCAAGTGGTGTCCTGTCAATCCATTCCCTATGTTAGTCGAGTTGTGACATAAATTTGTTTCTTCCTCAGTAGGATTCAGTAGCTCTTCATATGCTGTTCAATCTACTCATCCAATCTACGGCATTGTTCTATAGCACCACCTTTCACCAGCTTCTATTCTGTTCTTATATGAACTGCTCATCGTCCACGTTTCATTTGAATGCATCCAAGACAAATAGTTCCTGAAATGAGGTCCTCACAAACTTCTCTCTCTCGTATCTGCTTTTGTTACTATTAGTATTGGAACAAAGCTAGTATGAGCACAAAGTACCGTTATCCAAGATTGCGGCGATGACGTCATCCAAGATGGCGTTGATGACGTCATCGATTTTGGCGGGAAGTATGAATTTTGCCGGGAAAGCGCCATGGCCCCCTCGCCCCCCCCCCCCCCCGCCCCGCCCCGGAAAAATGGCGCGAAGTTCAAATTCCAACAGGATTATGAACCACACCCTGGTAATCTCTACTAAGCAAAGAAAATGGCGGTAAATAAGCACTTGTCTTTGTAACTTTACCAATTTCAAGCAGGAGTGTTCTCCACTGGGTATGGACTCCAACTGTCTTAGTTCATATCGTCGCCACCAGAGGACGCCACCGTGACATCAGGTGATGACGGAAGTAGTGTTATTCAAGATAGCCGTACCCAGTGTGTTCACCACGTGCTCCAGAGCCCAACTGGCTTAGTTCATATCGGTGTCACCAGAGAGCGCTCTCCTGACATCAGATCATTATGCAAGTACCGGTATTCAAGATGATGGCACCCAGTGTGTTCACTGCGGGCTCCGGAGCTCAACTGACTTAGTTCATATCGTGGCCACCAGAGGGCACTGCCGTGAAGTTGGGTGATAACACAAGATCGTCTGCTCTCTCTCTCGCGTGCGTTATGACCCGACACGCACAATGTCAACGGCCCGCGAGTGAGCGCACCTGACATCACAGCCTCAAGCCCGCACCTTTATACTCGCGCTGGACGTAGTCTTCTGTAAATATGCTAACGAATTTAACTGAACACAAGTGACACCAACATCACTCATCTAACCTGTTATTTACCTAAGTACTTAATTCCATTTCAGTTTTAATCATATTCAATAAGTCAATTTACAATTTCAATATTCGATGATCAAATGAGAAGTTCCACATTTTCCCACTATCAGCGTGGTGTTCATTCATGACCTAGCACCCCCACCCCTAGAATGCTACACTCCTATTGGTTACTGCATTAGTCACATGATTCGACTTCATAGAACCTAGGAATTGGAATCAATTTTGACCAATACCACACCCACCTGTACTTGGAATCAAATAGTTAAAGTCTCCACCAGATCTGAGCACAAGTCTTTATTTTGCAGGCGGTGTCTCCACCACGGGATTTACTGTCCAACTGACAGTACACATTACGACCATCAGATCATACTGTCATCCATCCTATGATCTAATCCCAGATGGGAGTCTGTACGAGCGAGAATTATGCTAAAGTTACTCAGGCTGCACTAAGCTGCTGGGGAGAGTAAGGAAGGAGTCCACTCTATTTACTTTCGAACATTTTAAATAGAGATCGAATGTATTTATCACACTGAGGCAAAACACTCTCCTTATACTTGCGCTCACAATACGCAGTCTGCAGACACGCAAATAATTTAATTACAGACATTCACACTCCTCCTAAATAATTCAGCACAATTGTGTCTAGACACACTCAGTATTCGTAAGCTGTCCAAATAACTGATAGCACAGCCTACACACCTGCTCGCAAAATAATTCAATCAACGCCGGCAAGCACCCTCTGCCAACCCCTGTCCAGTAGAGCGCACAGGCAACCCCAACGGCGTGGCCGTCAGCTGTAAAACACGTACAGGCGTCCGCCCGGCTCCTGCGATCTCCGTCACAGTCACAGATACCCGCAGTCGTCGAACGCAGGTGAAAGTTGCAAGCCTCTATAGAGTCACGGTTATACTGAGGTAGTAGCGTTCCAAGGCGCGCTCACGCCAGTCTCATATGCGAGACATCTCCAGGCCCCACTTGTCTCTACCACTGAAGGCAGAATAGCACAGGGCGCATTGACGCACGCGTTCAGGCGTGCGTACCCAACCCAACGTGGCTCCCGCCTCGTCGTGTGGCGACTCAGCATCTAAGCCATTCTCAATGTTATTCTTACGTCACATGGCTTTGGGAGACAAATAACAACCAAGTCGACCTCTCGGGAGTTTTATAGCGCCCCAGAAATAGTTAATGCACACTTTCTTGATGTCTCAGCTTGTATGCACGAAAATTCTTGCCCTAACAGAACCAATTTGCGAAAATAACATGGAATGGACTCATCCCAGCGCTCCTAACGTCTTTCCCCTCCAGATTTCAACATACGCGAACGTTCCCTCTGCTATGTGCAGACCCCTACATTCCAGCACAAACGATGGAGCATTCTGATTTGCTTTTATCGAATTTACACGCCGAATTACTTATGCCGCCGGTATCGAAGCACTATCCACCGATTCTTTCTTGTGCTTTCAGCCATTATATTACACAAATCACTAAATTTCATTCACAGTTAAACCCACAAAATTGTCTCCACATTATCAAATACATACCAGACTCACAAGAATATTGCAAGCAAGGAACATATTTACCACTGTAACTACAATTAAATGTTACTATTGCTGCTACAGTCTGACACAGGTAATGTATCCTCTTGATGACTGTACTTCAGTATTTATAGCAAATATAATTTTCCACTTAAAAATTCTCACTCATACCCTCCTCATTATAAGTCTGCTTAATCTATACGTCCATCATGATAGGACAAACAGTCATCATCTCTATTCATGCCATAACATAAACCATACTAACTTTACAACGCAATATATACACATTTTACACGATGTAAGCCACACTAACTTTACAATACAATTTATAAACCTTTTAGACAAACAGTGCACATATCTTTCATATCTGTACAGCACATGAAAAATTATCGTACGCCTACACTCACACTGGCTATATGTTACGATGCTCTCCAGTCCTAGCGAAGCACCATCAGCCTCTTCTTTCTTTCTACAGATGCGACATTCAAGGGTAGTAAACTACTTTACACTGATCACCACTTTGCACCAACAACTAAATGTCGCAAAGTGGCATACATATCGTCAAATGCGTAAACACACCCACTCATTTACACTCTCCTCCCACTGGGGCCAGGAACTTGAATATTAGTGCGCGAAACTGATCGCCTGCTAAGCAATATATCAATGCGTACTGTATCGATCTAGTAAACACACAATTCGTATCCTATGCCATACAAAATCACCCATTTTACATCAGAAAGCCCTCAGTGAATCGAAGTCTCTCTCAGAACTGATGTACAAAGACATACTCGTTTCCCCATCGGTATAAATGCGGTATTCTTTCTGGTCTGGACCTGCTTGCTTGCTTGCGTTTCTACAGACATCTCCAGACTCTGGGATTACATGAACACATCTATTTTCACCATAATATTATATCATTTTCGCCGTACTTCTCGATATCAAGCACACAGCAGTAGCCTACCGATCGCTAGCGCAACATAATTCCGAAGATAAACTCTGGAAACTATTTCTCTACAAACCCGAAATTTTAGCTACGTGGAGCGTGCTCTAGACGACTGAGTAACAACACATTAAAATTATATTTCCACCCGCGAATACCGATCTCGATGATGTAGCACATTCCAAATGATCCCTATAGTTTACAAGCCAACTAAGGTCATTCCCATATCTAGAGAACAGGCAACCATGTCTTCCGCATGCCAGATGCACACACCACAATCGATCTTCTCTCAACTAAATAAACGCACCAAATGTGCAGAAGGAGTGAGAGGAACAATTTACATGGGAGCGAATAACGCTCCATCGCAAACGCACCATCTTCTCAAATTTCCACTTGATCACGAAAGCCGCCCAACACATATTAAGTATTAGCTCGCTATTCAGTCGTGTAGAGGACTGCAAAGTTAACTCTTATACTTTACATGGTAGAGAATAACACTCCAACAGGCCTCTGCTTTCGGAAGACTGCTGCCGTTAACGGCGAACGTGAATCAATACCACCACAGACTTTGCATACACCGAAACATTCTAGAAAACCGGCCACATATATCTTCTATCATTATACTTACAATAAAATGTTACAATCGTGGTCTCAATTGAATGGCATTTGGCAATGTGCGAAGTATTGGAAGTACACCCCGCTGTAGGCTGTTGCTCTGGAAATGGAAATATCTGTACCTTCCTTACTACTGGACATACTCTTCCCTTTGCCAACACAGTACCCCAAGTCAAATCCATACCCACCTTATCGTAGAACATAGTCATTTCCTTTACACAAAAACAAACTTTATAAACCTCACGCTCAAATGCGAACATATCACGCACCCAGCACTAATATGTGTATTACTTCCTCAGTAACTGTTTGACTACGATACGAAATAATACTGACTGAAAATCAACGATACGTGTGCATGTCTCCTGCGTGTCCTACCACCCTGTCATAGACGTAATCGACCAGATGTTAAAGAAAAAACGATCCCAACAACTACTGCATGTTAGTGTCACAAGCTGTATTTGTTCTACAGGTACGCACAAGTATTCATGTTAAATGCTATACCCTCTTAACAAATAGAGGTACGACATTACCTCTGAATGAGGCTGTGGTTTCCGGACAAATACGTATTATCAGATAATGATGCAACCTCATCATAAAATCAATGAAATTTGAATGTGATGTAAGTAGGCTGTTTAGTTTTTTATGTTGGTAACGTCACCTAGCGCTCTGTATGAAAATCACTGGCTGTGCTGTGTGAAGTCTGTGGCTGGTTTGCATTGTTGGAATTTGCTATTGTGGGGTTGGGCAGTTGGATGTTAACAGTGCGTAGCGTTGCGCAGTTGGAGATGAGCCGCCAGCAGTGGTGGATGTGGGGAGAGAGATGGCGGAGTTTTGAGAGCTGATGACTGTCAGTATTGGCGCTCGCTATATTGCGGTAGTTCGAGTAACGAAGATTTTTGTGAGGTACGTGATTCATGAAAGGTATAGGTTATTGTTAGTCAGGGCCATTCTTTTGTAGGGATTTTTGAAAGTCAGATTGCGTTGCGCTAAAAACATTGTGTGTCAGTTTAAGCACAGTCATTTATAATTTTTCTAAGGGGACACTTCAATGATTCTGCTAAGGGTAGTGGTATGTAAGAGATATTTGCGATTCCCTCACACCGCCCAAACTGGAAAGTTCTATGGTATTTGCAACGCATTCTGTCTCGACACTCTATCAGAGGTTCCGCGATATATTCGCCGAGTTATAAGCGATGACTGATTGAGAAGGAGCACAAACAGTAGTAGTAGTAATAGTAGTACTAGATGATGTGCGATTGATGTGCTAAGGAGAAAAAATGTACATTAGCTTCGCAGATCTCTAGTGTTATGCTCTATATTAGAAATTATGTCCATCGTTTGGAATCAGGTCTTTCCATTCAAGCACATACATGCAGAGGCTCACACCCACAAGTGAAACGTATTACTTGCTCTCTCATATCTCTAAATAAGGCACCTTCATTGAACCTGTCTGCTATAGTAAAATTACAATCTGGTTTTAGTCACACCCTACACATCTTGCAGTCGCACCCATTTCTACAGCTTTCCACAAGTTTTCGTTTCAATTTAAGTCAGAACTGAGAAGAAGTCGGAGAAAGACATATCCACCACCTTCTGAAACCCATGTAGAAACAGAACGACCTGAGTTACTGCAACAGGACCGTGTTCTGAGCATTCGGTGGAAATGCGCGCAATGTGGTACGTCCCCAAACTAGATACAAGTACTACAGATCCCTCTCCATTCAAATCAATCCGCCCAACATGCTATCATCGTTGTTCCCTACCCTCCCAACATAGAAAAATTACGCACTATAAAAGCTCACATTACCGTATCCTTATCGATGTATAGTAACAGATTTCAGTGTCGTAATGTAATAGCATACAGTTAAGAAGAACAAGAAAATAGTTCTTTTTATACAAGTCATCTAGGCATCGATGCGGATGCAATGACGCATAACTGCGGCGGACCTCCAGCGCGGAGAAACAGATTTCACAGTACTTCCCTAGAATAGCGCAGAGTGCAACCATCCAAGCACTCCCAATCCCTCACCTCAACCTGCTACTGCAGATGCCTATGTGCTCACGATCCTATTAAATATATACAGGCAAAGCAGAGCGCACTTCAAACTCTGAAAACTCTGATCACCTATACTCTAGGCGAATGATCGTATGAGACGCTCCCTCTTGTCCTGTTCAGTTATTCCAAACACTCTCTTCTAACACGCTTTTGTACAACGCCAAACATTTCCTTTTTTCTGTCACGACTTCCAAGCCTGTGTCAGGTTCTGAACTGACATTAAGACGCTCTGATCCAAGGCCTCTCACAGAAAACTAGAAATCACACGGTGTAAATCATATTCTTATGGCGGATAGCATAACACTGGATTATTTTAAATAAAAGGCAGTTGCAAAATAAGGAAACTAGAAGAGTTTGGCTGCGTTGTGGAGAGCTTCCAAACTACCATCCGAAAGGGATTCACGACCTCTACATTTAAACTCATATGTCACAGTGACAGAATAGATGATGGCTACGCATTACATTTCGAGTGATTCCTCATTTTGCACTCATGTAGGCGATCACTGTTTCACTGCTAGCAACCCCCAGAAGTTGTCACCCATCCACAAAACTTTTTCCCCAGCTCAAACAAGCGTTGTCAGTCAATAATTATGTGGTAACCAACAGCGCACCAATGCACGGATGGGACGTAAAAGACACCGCCGATGTGCCGTAATATTAAGCAACACACTTGATAGCGCCGATCATGTGACAGCATGTTTCCCCAATTTCGGTATTATAGCTAAGCCTTCTCTACTTTGCGAGTATCATTTCTAACATGGATAGCCTCGCTAGGTTTAACGAATTTTTTTTCTGCAATAAGTACGCCGATCCAGTTAATTCTCGAATACATAAATCATCAAAGTATACCAGACAGCGCTCTACTTATTTCTAAGATCTCGAGCATAGTACTTAATTTACGATCCATCTCTCTGCGTATGGGAGCCACCGAGCAGTCTCCCCGTTTTAGCGTAAAAGACCATCCTCACACAGTCGTTGACCAACCTGCCCTGCAGCACTGTTAGAGAATTAATCTCCAACCGACCAGAATAAGACCGATACACTCTACGTCTCATGAATGAACAGAGCTTTCCGAGTTATAACCCGTCCAATTGCCCGAGATTTCTCGAGATGTGACCATGTCGAGGAGCTTAGCGCTCCTTATCGATGTGTAGTAACAGATTTCAAAGTGTCGTAATGTAATAGCATACAGTTAAGAAGAACAAGAAAAGAGTTATTTTTATACACGATGGAGTTCGAGACGAATTGAGTTCGACACATTTTTACTTAAATCAGCGAAGCTATCAACTCTAAATTATTGTTCTGGAGTCTAGGATCTGTATCTGAAAGGTATTGGTTAGAGAGAGAACACAACACACACGCACTCCTAAGACTACAACGTTCTGCACTTAAAATCGGGCTATAATGTTAGATCGAATACATTTCCGGCTTATCAGACATACATCCTTCTTCACAGTTTCTCTTCGCTGAACTATGTTATCCAATCGTAAAACGAAAAAACTACTTCCGTAAAACATTTACTTTGCATCGTACGAGCACAATATAGCTTTGCGGAGACGTATAGTGTCCACTGTTCACATCTGATCACAATTCGGAAACTATACGATGCCTGCATCAGGCCTATATAAAATGGTAGTAACGGGGGATACATCCTACAAGGAAACAGACAAACGCATAGCAGCAGCGTCCGACAAGAGAAAATTACAAGTCATTCCGCCATTAAGTCTGTAAACACAACATCTGTAGGGCAAATGTGTACACGGGGATTGTAGTGCGTCACAAGCTCATACCGCTAACTTACAAGGGGAGGCCGCCAATTGCGAAAATCAGATTCGATTCATACTGCGCATAATAAAAGCTCATGGCCAGAGGTGTAATGTGGCAAAGCACCAAGATGCACTTCTCAGCCGTTGTTGAGAAAATCGACAGTTAAAAGAAACCGTTGTAGTGAAATACTCTCAACGATTAATAATTCTCTACAGCGTCGTGGCGCAGCAGTAAGCGCTCTGGTTTGCAATCCGAATGTCGCCGGATCGAATCTCGCGTTATGCAACCATTTTTTTTTTAGTATTTGTTTTTTATTATATATATATATATATATATATATATATATATATATATATATATATATAATTCCCGGCAATCAGTTGCAACAATTATGCATATAATAAGTTGTTGAAAGTCGTTTGTCGTGGAAAAACTGGCGACTTCGAACATCATTATGTTTTCCGCAAACAAAGTTGTATTTCACAAATGTTATTAATTGTCTTCATAATGTTAACCACGCACAGTTAACGGAAGACGTAGAAACGATATTCCGAAACGAATACGTATAGCGTAAGTCAAACGTTCGAATTAGAATACAGACACCACGAACTCAAATTTGCTGTGGCAGGTATGAAATATAAACTCCGTTACTCGCTCGTTACACTTGAATGACAGATGTTGAATGGGCCGAAACGAGCCGCCGCGTAACAGCGTAGTTGCCTGCTAAATTCGAAAGAAGGTAGATGCGGTCCCTAGCGCAACTTATAACATTGTCGAAAATCAGTGCGGACGGGAGAGCTTTGGTACACCCTGTTAAAAAAAACGGAAAAATGGAGGCGGTACAATTGGAGAGCGATCCGCCTTCACCAACATGCATAAGCAATTCATTAATACTTTATATATATTAATACTTTATATATATATATATATTTGAATTACAAAAAACTAATAGTAAAAAAAAATTGAATGGCGCGAGATTCGATCCGGCGGCCTTCGGATTACGAACCCGAGCGCTTACCGCTGTGCCACGGCGCTGTACAAAATTGCTACTCGTCGAGAGTATTTCACCGGAACGGTTTCTTTTAACTGTCGATTTTCTCGACAACGACTGAGAAGTGCATCTTGGTGCTTTGCCACATTACACCTCTGGCCATGAGCTTTTATTATGCGCAGTATGAATCGAATCTGAATTTCACAATTGGCGGCCTCCCCTTGTTGGTTATGATGCTGAAGCCTCGATTTTACAAACATGGTGCGACAGGGGCGATCGCATGAATCAAAGCTCGTTTAGATGAGTATGTCAAATTTCTTCACACATGAGATGGGAAGTTCTCTGATGACCGATAGGTTTACCGTTAACTATCGCAAGTAGACAGTTCTTTAAAGCACATACGGAACATGTAGTTGTATACGAGTAGAACGCAGGTTATGTCACGTGACTGATGCATGTACTTGTTTTTCTGTTCCGCGACCGGTTCTTTCAGTATCCGCCATTTCGACGTTCGTACGACGATCGAAAGGAGGGACCGTCTTACGATCTCCCGCGGCGAAACAGTTTCGGAAGACCGAATTCAGTATTTCGGTCCTTTCTTTTCTTTCTTCCGTTTCGCTGCTAGTATGGTCATGGAAAGAATCACTTACTGATTTTACAAACGACCGAAGACTCTTAGAGTTTTTATTCAGATCGGTTGACAAAGTTTTACTTTCAAAGTTATTGAAAGCTTCTCTCATTTCTCTCCTTACGTTGATTTTCGCTTCGTTCAGCTTTTGTTCGTCAGCTAGGTTTTTACTCCTGTTGAATCTAAGGTAAAGTACTCTTTGTATGCTTAGCAGTTTTCTAACACGGCTATTAAAGCATGCTGGGTCTTTCCCATCCCTTAGGACCTTACTCTGAACATACTTGTCTAGGATATGTTGCGTGATTCCTTTGAATTTGTTCCATTTGTTTTCCACATCTTCGTCCTCATTTCTGAATATTTGATGCTGACTGCTCAGATACTCTGAAATTTGCATCCTGTCACTCTTGCTAAGCAAAAATTTCTTCCTACCTTTCTTAACATTATTTGTCAGACCCGTTATCATAGATGCAATCACAGCCGTATGATCACTGATATCCTTCCCAACGTTAACTGGTTTGATAAGTTCAGGTCTGTTTGTTGACAGGAGATCTAAGGTGTTATCCTCAAGAGTCGGTTCTCTATCTGCTCAAAGTAAGTTTCGGACAAGACATCCAGAACAATGTCACACGGATCCCTGTCTCTGGCACCACTTTTGGTAGCATGACAATCTCAATCTACACCTGGCAAGTTGAAGTCACACCTATTACAACGGCATGGTCAGGAAAATTATCAACGATGTTCTGCAAGTTCTGTCTGAAATGCTCTACCACTAGGGCTCCCCACCCAGGCGGTCTATAAAAGCATCCGATTACCATTTTGACCGATCTTTGATACTTAACTTTACCCAGAATAATTCACAATCGGAATCCGTGATAGCCTCGCTAGGTTTTAACGATTTCTTTACTGCAATAAACAAGCCGCCACCACTGGCAACTAACCTGTCCTTACGATAAATATTACAATCTGAACTTAGGATTTCGTTGTCGTTAACGTCTGGTTTCAACCAACTTTCTGTTTTTAATACTCACTATATGTGCATTATAAGCTCCAATAAGCGGTACTAATTCTGAGATCTCTACTTGGATGCTCCTGCAATTTAATAAAATCATATTACCTTTTCTATCTCTGATATGTGACGACGAACGTTCTCTGAAAACATTGTGGCTAATTTATCAGGCAAATCGTGTTTGATCCCAAGGGAGAGTTTCTCTAATCTAAAAAAGAGCCCCAATTGCGCGCTACCCGAACTCTGCAACCTTAATAGCCGCTTCCAGCGTGTAGTGCACGCCAGACCTATTTAGGGGAACCCTACAATTCTGTACCCGATAGTGGAGGTCGATAAATTCGCTTCGAATACCGTCACAGAGTCATCTTAGCCTCTGGTTTGAACCTTCCACTCTGCTCCAAACGAGAGGGCCGCGATCAACCCTGGGTACGACGCTACAAATAGACAGCTTACCCTGCACCCTGCGTGCGATGCTAGTTGCCTCCACCAATTCAGCCATCCGCCGAAAGGAGCCGAGGACGCCCACAGAATCCAAGCGGCAGACATCATTCGTGCCTGCATGTGCAACCACATGCAGCCGGTTGCACCCAGTGCGCTCGATAGCCGGCGACAGGGCCTCTCCCGCATCACTGACAGACCCCCCGGTAAACTGCCGAGTGCATAGTGGCGTTCTTTCCCGCCTTGCTTGCTATTTCGCTCCATTACCCGCCTAACACTGGAGCTCCCTATGACATGCATACCCACCCTCTGCACTTGCCCAGACTGGGCAGGAAAATCGGCCGCTGGCCTAACAGGAGAGGCATCCCGTGCTGTCTCAAGAGTTTTCATCAACACTGGGCAGCACCTCGTACCTGTTGCTAGGACGTAGGGGGCGAGCCGCGCGACGTGCTCCTTCTTTCGCTTTCCGCACAGTAACACGCGAACCTACCATTGTCTGCCACCCACTCTCGAGTGAGGACGGACCGGCCAGATGTTACCTATCACAAGATGCAGCAACATCCGGGTCACCAGCGGACTCCAACGGTACCAAAGAGGTCGCAATTCTCATCACCAGCGCCCCGATGTTGCCGCAACTTCGAGCAATAGCCAGAAGCATGTCGACGGTAGCCAACGCATCTTCCAGCTGTTTACGGACAGCAGCCAGTTCTCCTTGTGACTGCTCACAATAAGTACAGTTCTTAGCCCTATCGTAGTGTGTAAAGGTAGCTATAAGATTTCAGATGGCGCTACTGAAATTGAAATGTACGCAAAATTCAGGGTGGTCCATTGATCGTGACCAGGCCAAATATCTGACGAAATAAGCGTCAAACGAAAAAACTACAAAGGGGGAAACCAGATGGCGCTACGGTTGGCCCGCTAGATGGCGCTGAGATAGGTCAAACAGATATCAACTGCGTTTTTTTAAATAGGCACTCCCATGTTTATTACATATTCGTGCAGTACGTATAGAAATATGAATGTTTTAGTTGGATCACATTTTTCGCGTTGTGATAGATGGCGCTGTAATAGTCACAAACATATGACTCACAATTTTAGACGAACAGTTGGTAACAGGTAGGTTTTTTAAATTAAAATACAGAACGTAAGTACGTTTGAACATTTTATTTCGGTTGTTCCAATGTGATACATGTACCTTTGTGAACTTATCATTTCTGAGAACGCATGATGCAACAGCGCGATTACCTATACATACCACATTAATGCAATAAATGCTCAAAATGATGTCCGTCAACCTCAATGCATTTGGCAATACGTGTAACGACATTCCTCTCAACAGCGAGTAGTTCGCCTTCCGTAATGTTCGTTCATGCATTGACAGTGCTTTGACGCATGTTGTCAGGCGTTGTCGGTGGATCACGGGCCGGCCGGAGTGGCCGAGCGGTTAAAGGCGCTACAGTCTGGAACCGCACGACCGCTACGGTCGCAGGTTCGAATCCTGCCTCGGGCATGGATGTGTGTGATGTCCTTTGGTTAGTTAGGTTTAAGTAGTTCTAAGTTCTAGGGGACTTATGACCACAGCAGTTAAGTCCCATAGTGCTCAGAGTCATTTGAACCATTTTTCGGTAAATGGAAATGTCGTGTGGCTAGGGCCTCCCGTCGTTGGATCACGATAGCAAATATCCTTCAACTTTCCCCAGAGAAAGAAATCCGGGGACGTGAGATACGGTGAACGTGCAGGCCATGGTATAGACCTTCGACGACCAATCCACCTGTCATGAAATATGCTATTCAATACCGCTTCAACCGCACGCGAGCTATGTGCCGGACATCCATCACGTTGGAAGCACATCGCCATTATGTCATGCAGTGAAATTCTTGTAGTAACATAGGTAGAACATTACGTAGGAAATCAGTACACAATGCACGATTTAGATTGCCATCGATAAAATGGGGGCCAATTATCCTTCCTTCCATAACGCCGCACCATACATTAACCCGCCAAGGTTGCTGATGTTCCACTTGTCGCCGCCATCGTGGATTTTCCGTTGCCCAAGAGTGCATATTATGCCAGTTTACGTTACCGTTGTTGGTGAATGACGCTTCGTCGCTAAATAGAACGCGTGAAAAAAATCTGTCCTCGTCCCGTAGTTTCTCTTGTGCCCAGTGGCAGAACTGTACACAACATTCAAAGTCGTCGCCATACAATTCCTGGTGCATAGAAATATGGTACGGGTGCAATCAATGTCGATGTAGCATTCTAAACACCGACGATTTTGAGATTCCCGATTCCCACGCAGTTTGTCTGCTGCTGATGTGCGGATTAGCCGCGACAGCAGCTAAAACACCTATTTGGGCATCATCATTTGTTGCAGGTCGTGGTAGACGTTTCACATGAGGTTAAACACTTCCTGTTGCCTTAAATAAGTAACTATCCGGCGAACGGTCCGGACACTTGGATGATGTCGCCGAGGATACCGAGCAGTATACAAAGCACAAGGCCGTTGGGCATTTTGATCACAATAGCCATACATCAACACTATATCGATCTTTTCCGCAATTGGTAAACGGTCCATTTTAAGACGGTTAATTTATCACGAAGCAAATACCGTCCGCACTGGCGGAATGTTACGTGATACCACGTACTTATACGTTTGTGACTATTACAGCGCCATCTATCACAAAGCGAAAAATGTGGTCCAACTAAAACACTCATACTTCTTTTCGTACTACACTAATGTAACAGAAAATGGGGATTCCTATTTAAATAAACGCAGTTGACATCTGTTGGACCTATGGCAGCGCCACCTAGCGGGCCAACCATCTGGTTTCCCCCTTCAAGCTAGACAAGTTTCGTTCTTTGTAGTTTTCTCGTTTGATGCTTATTTCGTGAGATATTTGGCCCGGTCACTATCAATGGACTACTCTGTATAACGAGGAGAATAGAGGAACACTAAAAACTGCTCTGCAAAATGGTTCAGATGGCTATGAGCGCTAGGAGACTTAATGTCTGAGGTATCAGTCCTATAGACTAAGAACTACTTAAACCTAACTGATCTAATGACATCACACACGACCATGCCCGAGGCATGATTCGACGCTGCGACCGTAGCAGTAGCGCGGTTCCGGACTGAAGCGCCTAGAACCGCTCGGTCACAACGGCCGGCAACTGCTCTGCAAATTTCTCAGTATGTCCTGAGATGACAGTCTGTTAAACAGAAATACATTTCTCTACTGAAGAGAATGTATCTGCAGTTACCCGTTGCTAGAAACTCTGCTTATCCGAAAGCTACTGCACAAGGTAAGTACGCAAACTAGAACGCACTGATCTAAACCATAAGCTGTATACCAGCACGAGATTTAAACTTAGTGGCGTGACGTGACGCTCTGACGTCAGGAAATTACACTAGGAAGCCGCCTTACCCAAAGATATGCACCAAGATTTACGCAAAATAAAAATTTACAGTAATTTGCTAACCAGTAGTCAACCCAGTAAAATACAAATATAGATGTCTTCTTTGTAG
This sequence comes from Schistocerca serialis cubense, assembly GCF_023864345.2. Taxonomy (NCBI): domain Eukaryota; kingdom Metazoa; phylum Arthropoda; class Insecta; order Orthoptera; family Acrididae; genus Schistocerca; species Schistocerca serialis. The sequence continues at coordinate 164,410,795 of NC_064644.1, read as the reverse complement.
AAATATTTGAAAAAAAAAGCAAAAACAGAAACGAAACTAAGTTACTGTGCATCGGACAGTTGCTGTTCTGCTACCGCTGCTGGTGCGTCTGCTCGGCTCGGCATCTGCCGGTACACTGTACGTACATTTGAAACGGTAAAATTATAATAAGGAATAAATATATAATGCTGTGGGGCTGTACGGCACACCCGGGTATTGTGTGTCATATTACCCCATCATGCGTTGGTTGACTAAATATGTTACAAAAACTAAGAACCAAATGCAATATGTTAAATGTTCTATCTCTAGATACAGGAAGACATGAAGATTATTCCCATTAAACGTGCATTTAATAGTAAATTATACAGATGGTCTTACTTCTTAAGGTTCACAGTAGAAAAATTACAACAGACGGTGATAAACATTTGTCACTTTGCTGTACTATACCATCGGCGGGAGACAAGTGGAAATAATATCTGAATAAAGTGACAGAAGAAAGTTTAACGAAGCAAACCTTGAACTGCAGCCCGAAAGTAAGGAGAGGCACAGGTCGACCAAGGAGCCTTTGGACATAAACTTTGCGAAGATGGAACAGGCGGATGCTCAATCCTTGATTACAACAACAACGCCTCAAAATGTATGCTATCAGCTTATTCGTTATTTTAGTCAAGTTCAGTCATAAAGCTCTTTTCTCTCCGTCTTGATTCAGTACCACATTAACTGTCTGATCGGTACTTCTAATTTTCAGTATTCTTCCGCAGCACCAGATTTCACAAGTTTCTATTCTCTTCTTGTCTGTGCTCTTTATCGTCAGTGTTTCATTTCAGTATAATGATATTCTCCTGTTAAATACTGCCAGAAATGACTCTCTGACATTTCCATTTATATACGACGTTAATATATTTCTCATTTTTGGAATAGATTTTTGTACTACTAGAATTCTGCATTTTATGTCACTCTCTCATGCGTTATTTTAATTGCCCAATACCAAAATGTGTTAACAGCTTTCAGTCTCGTTTCCTGATACTGTTCCTCCAGCATCACCTGAGTTAATCTGACTACACTCCATTACCTATAATCCCTTTTTGAGATAAAATATAGTCCGTTCAACTGATACAAGCCTTTAACCTCTCTGATAGGGCCGCAGTTTCATTGTCAGTCCTTAGTTTTCACTTATTATCTCTGAACTTTACTTCCTTTCTCAAATTTCCCTTTCGTTTGCTTTAACTCTTGTACAACGTGCAGACTGAATAATGAGGAGGCCTACAGCCCTGTCTCATTCCCCCCTCAGCTGTCGGCTCACTTTCACGTGTAACTACAGTATCCTTCTTCTTTTAACTATTGATGCATTGTGATTAATCGATTGCGGTAAATCATTGACAATCTACAGTTGTATCGCAAGCCATCAATTTGAAACGCTGTCATCCCGAATGCGAATTTTCAGTTTAACCAATACAGCATTCTCTTGCACGGCAAATGTGAAAAAGATTGGCTGAACGAGGACTTGAATCCAGTCCATTTACTCACGGGTAACAGTGTTCATTGAAAGTTTAATTTTTTGTTTTTTCCTGATACAGTCACAACTCTCCTTTTACAAATGATAGCTTTCAGCTGTGTAAAACGGCTATCGTCAGATCTAATAATTAACATTAAAACTTCCGCATAAATTGATTTGTCACGTGAAAAATATATTTAACATTATAAAAAATGAAACAGTAAAATTCTTATTTTCAGTTGTTACATAGGAGAAGCGGCATTATCACTTAAAAAGATACCCTGCTACATTTTATAAACTCCGCCTCCAAAAAGTACATAGCCTTTCGGTCCTTGCACCGCTGTTAGTTATTGCCACTTCTGTTCCATTCGCAATAGAACTGTGCTTCCGTGCGATCCCTGACTTTTCCTAATTTGTGTTCGTGCTCTTTATACAAGATTTACGCTGATGGCAATAGATCGATATTACAGTCTGTCGTAAATGCCTGTCCTCTAAAATTTCGCATCAGTGTTTCTCGAAACGATCGCCTTCTTCCCTCCTGGGATACACGTTGGAGTTCACGGAACATTTCCTCAATCTCAATACCCGTGAGCCGATCGAACTCACTGATAAAAAACCTCGCAGCACGCCTCTGAATTCCTTCAGTGTCTTTCTTTACTCTGACCTGATGGAGATCGAAAACACTTGAGCGGTACTTAAGACTGGTTCGCCCAAGTGTTGTGTCCGTTGCCTTCTTTAAATATGAGCTGTATTTTCGCAGAATTCTCGCAACAAACCAAAGCTTATCACTCGCTTTCCAAAAAGCCGACCTTACGTGCTCGTTCTGCTTCATGTAGCTTTGTAACGTTACGTTTAAATATTTTATCGGCGTGACTGTGTGAAGCAGCACACCACTAGCACGGATTCTAACATTAGAGGACCGTTTTACTTACTCATCTGTACTAATTTACTTTTGTCCACATTAAGAAGAAACTGTCAGTCATTCAACGGCAACACTTTCCTGTACTCTTCAGCGTCATTAGCAGACAGTCGCAGATTGCTGCTCATTCTATCTCTTTATTTATACGAGGTGATTCCGTGATAATGATACAGACTTTCAGAGATGATGGAGAAGGGTAAATGTATTAATTTGAAGTACTGGACGATGGTCCGGAAACGACGGAATCGAAAGTTACAAGCGAGAACTGTTCCAATGCACCACTGAATATAGTGTTTATCAGAAATACTACCTAGGTTGCTGGAACATACCCCACTTGTTATCAACGGATGTGGTTCCAGTCTGATGGTGCTCCACCTCTCTGGGTTAAGGGTACTTGAAAACTGGGGTCAGACATTCCCTGAAATGTGCGTAGGTAGTGGTGGCTCCGTTTCGTGGCCAGGACGTTCACTTGATCACAGCCCAGTTGATTTCTCAAAAATGGCTCTAAGCACTATGTGACTTAACATCTGAGGTCATCAGTCCCATAGACTTAGAATTACTTAAACCTAACCAACCTAAGGACATCACACACATCCATGCCCGAGGCAGGATTCGAACCTGCGACCGTAGCAGCCGCCTGGTTCCGGACTGAAGCGCCTAGAACCGTTCGACCACAGCTACCGGCTCTTGATTTCTCCTTCTGCGGCCATGGGAAACGTCTTGTGCAAGAGACGCCTGTCGAGACTGCAGAGGATCCTCTGGCAAGTATTGTAGTTGCCTGCGACACTGCTCCAACGACAGCGAGGATATTGGAACGAGTCTGACAGAAACTTCGCTCGACGATGCCATGCTTGGATTGACGCTGGTGGACACCGTTTTGAACAGCTGTTGTCAATTGAGGCAACTTGTGAAACTTCTTCGTGTATAAGGAATTCATTATTACTGTGCCGTAGACTTAGGATGTTCGATCTCTCTGACATCAAGCTACGTTCGTCGTTACTGCTCGATCACCAGGGAAAATTATCGGAAGGTGCCGTAATTCGGAAGCTGGTGCTCTTAGTTTGAGCGCATACACAAAGCTAAGGCTGAACCTGAGTAGATTTTTACCTATACCTTTCGACCTTCTCGTTTTCGAACTTTGGTACCTAATCTCAAATTGATGCAGTTACTCTTCTCCGTTATCCCTGGAAGTTTAAAACATCATCACGGTATCATACTTTATATTGAACAACAGCAGTCCTGTAAGACTTTCCTGGGGCATCCCTAACATATCTTTACCTCTGATGAACTACACTCTAAGACAATAGAACGACGCACCACGAAGGAATCGTCCGAATGGGACGGAAATTGGTAGATGTGATGTACGTATACAAACAAGCAAACGATTAGAATTTCAGAAAAATTGGGTGATTTATTTATAAGAGAGAACTTCCCAAATTGAGCAAGTAGAATGATTTATTCAAAAGAAAGAGCTTCACAAATTTAGCAAGTCAGTAACTCATTGGTCCACCTCTGACTATAATGCTAGCAATTATCTAGCTTGAAATTAATTGACAGAATTCTTGGATGTGCTCCTGACGGAGTCGTACCAAATTCTATCCAATGGGGTGTGTTAGATCGTCACAATCACGAGACGGTTGGAGGACCCCATCCATAATGCTGGCCGAGGCAGGGTTCGGTAAGCACGAAGATAAGCAGTAGGAACTCTCGCCCTGTACGGGCGGGCGTTATGTTGCCCAGGATGGCTTGCCATGAAGGACAACAAAACTGGGAGTAGAATATTGTCGACGAAGCGCTGTGCCGAAAGTGTGCCTCTACGAAAAGAAGTGACACCCCGGACCATCACTCCTGGTTGCCAGGCCGTATGTCGCCAAGAGTCAGGGTGTCTCCAAATACGTCTTCGGTTTCTAATCTCATTGACTGGAGAAGAATTGCCTTCAGTGATGAGCTCCGATAACCAGCCCCTCAATGCCGAGCCATCCTTGGTTTACATTTCAGAGACAGAACGCACACCCGCACACGGCGAAAGTTTCTACTGCTTGTCTTCATGGTTGTCAAACTCTACCTAAGTCGCCCGATCTCTGCCCAAATGAGAATTTTTGGAGTATTATTGGGAGGGCCCTGTAACCAGCTCGGGATTTTTACGCTCTAACGTGCCAGTTCGACAGAATTTCGCACGATATTCCTCAAAAATGGTTCAAATGGCTCTGAGCACTATGGGACTTAACTTCTAAGGTCATCAGTCCCCTAGAACTTAGAGCTACTTAAACCTAACTAACTTAAGGACATCACACACATCCATGCCCGAGGCAGGATTCGAACCTGCTACCGTAGCGGCCGCGCGGTTCCAGACTGTAGCGCCTTTAACCGCTTGGCCACCACGGCCGGCACGATATTCCTCACGAGGACTTCTAGCAACTCTGTCAATCAGTGCCAATCCGAATAATTTCATACATAAGGGCCAAAGGTGGACCAACGCGTTACTGATGTGCTCGGCTTGTGAAGCTCTTTCTTTTGAATAAATCATCTAATTTTTCTAAAATTACAATGATTTGTTAATTGTTATACGAGGTGTGATTGGAAGGTTACTGGTTTCGCGGGCAGGTACACTGAGCGTGGGGAGTGAGTCATTGCCTTGTCCTAGAACGCCCTCTGACAGGAAACTGCATTTCCTATATTCAGTTCGTTGTAGCAGCTAGTTGAGTGCGGGTCTGTTATGGCTTGTTGCCAGATTCTGTCTGCGTGAAAATGGACGTAAAAACGGAGCAACGAGTTTTTATGAAATTTGGTTTTAAAACCGTGAAATCAGCTTCTGAGACTTACGAACTGTTAAAAACAGCCTTTGGAGATAATTGTATGAGCTAGTCAAATATTTTGTCTACTTCAACAGATTTAAAAATGGCCACGAATCATTTGAAGATGAACCATAGTCCGGCTGTCCTTCCACCTCAAAAACGAATGAAAATGTTGTGAAAGTTAGCGACTTAGTGCACTCTGATCATAGACTTACAATTAGGAAAATGGCTGATAAACTTAAGTTTCTATGCAGTTCGGTCAATTTTAACTGAAGATCTGAATATGCGTCGAGTGTCAAAAAAATGGTTCAAATGGCTCTGAGCCCAATGGGACTTAACATCGGAGGTCATCAGTCCCCTAGAATTTAGTACTACTTACACCTAACTAACCTAAGGACATCACACACATCCATGCCCGAGGCAGGATTCGAACCTGCGACCGTAGCGGTCGCGCGGTTCCAGACTGTAGCGCCTAGAACCGCTCGGCGACCCCGGCCGGCTGTCGAGCGTCCGTAAAATTCATTCCAGAAGTGTTGTCAAGTGAACAGAGACAAAACGACTTTAAATGTACCAAGAACTGATTAATTGGACTAAAATGACCCAGATTTGTTAAATAGGGTAATTACAGATGACGAATCGTGAGTATATGGGTATGATCCTGAAACCAAAGTGCAGTCTTCGCAGTGGGAGACTCCAGGTTCACCACGACCGAAAAAAGCACGGCAAAGTGCATCATGAATTTACCCCTGGAGGATAGACAATTAACTAGAAATACAACAAATGTGTCCTTGACCGTTTGCGCGAAAAGGTGCGGGAGAAAAGGCCTGTTTTGTGGAAAGACAGGAGTTGGGTGATACACCATTACAATGATCCGGCTCATCGTGCCTTCTCCATCGTTGAATTTTTGACCAAATTCACAATTCCTGTGATTCCTCAGTCACCATATTCCCTTATATGGCCCCTGCGGACTTCTACCTGTTTTCTAAACTGAAGTTTTCACTGAAAGGGAAGCGATTTGACTCGACTGAAGACATCCAGGCAAATACGGAGAGCGTCCGTAACACACTTCAGAAGAAAAATTTCCTGGAATATTTCCAAAAGTGGAAACACCGTTGGAGACGGTCTGTTGAGTCAGAAGGGGATTATTTTGAAGGAGATGCATCACAGTAGCATGTAAGTACTACCATTGCACAGTTACAAGCCTTTTCTTAAAACTTTCCAATCGCACCTCGTAGATACATTACAACTACAGATTTCCGTCCCGTTGGGATAAATTCTTTGTTGTGGGTCTTTTTTTGTATTAAGAGTGTATTTCAGAAATCACGGTCGTCTCCAACTAGCTCTTTTTGGTCGTTTTCATCCTGCCGGAACAGTTAAAAAAGTGGAGTCCTTGGAACAACGGTGCCGCTGAAGACAAGGAAAAAGGGCTGGCATGTTTTCGATGGCAGTGAAGGAACCCTCAGGGTCCTGTTCTGGCGGGAAGAGGTCAGCGACAGCTGGAGGCTGGCCCGCGGAGGCGCTTGGCCATATGGCGCCCGCCGCCTCTGTGGTTGCCGAGGAATGCCTCCGACATCTGCGCAACGCAGCAGGCGGCCGCCCAAATTCGGCAGCACGCGCTGCTCTTCTCACACGAGGTGGAGGACTGTGTGTAGTTCTTGGGACCGCGAACAATGGCTGCGAGATGGATCGGCCGCAGAGCGAAACAATTTACGACCGTTAGCCAGCACAAAACTAGCATCACGGGCTTTCTCCCCTGTATTTACTCCTCCATCTTGTAAAGAAAACATGCGAGCAGAGCAGTTTGAAGAAAGAAACAAGAAAGCAAGTTTCAGGTCAAAGAACTGTGAGCTATACAATAGTTACAGCTGCTCGTCCTCACGAGTGAGTGTCGAGGGTTTTTCGATACAAAGAGAGCATCAGGCTGATGGAGCATCGGACCAGGTTCCTTAATCTCCGTGAGTCATTCGGCCCGACACGTCTACCTCCTGCACTAATAAAAATTTGCGAAACCACTTTGACAAAGGTGGCCGAACGGCTCCCGTCGCGAAGGAAGTATCGGAGCACGCGCCCGCTCCGAAGTCCCGCCGATAATCCCACACCTCGATTCCCGGTCAGAGATGACGCACAACGCGCATGCGGGCCGGCTGCTGCGGTGGGAGTCAACAGGAGGTGCAGAGTCGCGGGCTCCGTAACAATTACACCCTCGAACGCGCGAGCGACTCCCGGAGGCTGCGACGCTCCATTCGTCGCGCCGGCTGTTTCCTCCAGGTAGCCGGCGACATCTGCAGAAACTGCTGCCCGCCGCTGTTGACCCCCTCGCACACATCTGGCGTGGCTGCCTGCTGCTGCCCTTCGCGACCCTCGCACCTGCGCTCTGCTCGCCGCACCTTGCCATTCTCCGGTAACCTTAAACCCTTTCTTCCCTGTTTTGCGATCTTCTGCAAAGAGAGGCTGCAGGACGCTACAGCCACGGGCAGCTGCAGCTCGTACGTCTGGGGCGTTGTTGTTCCGCTTCCGCATACAAAGGGCTCCTAGCCTCGGCTCCGGCTGCACCCTGCCGTAGAAATATTGCCGACATCGTAAATGCACGCACAGCCGGAAACCTTTCACGGCACTAGCATATGGGACAGTTCAGTCAACATCACTAAAGGAGTATTTACTTACCTCGGCATGATTAGGACCAGCTACGCATATACAGCCTATAACAAAAAGATATGTCCAAACTTCTAGAAAACTTTCCTCACACAAAAGAGAAATAAAATGCTTTATATGGACATGGGTCCGGAAATGATTTATTTCCCTGTTAGAGCTCATTTTCTACTTCTCTTCATAATCGCATTTATCACGCGAGACACGCAAAAACAGAACGTACCTGCATTACAGAAAACAAACTGCCTATTTGCTTCTATCTCGGGTTCTTCGGCCGACGTTCGTCTGATGATTTTACTGACGTTTCGACAGCACGGGTGGATGGCTTTGTCAAAGTTTCACCCTCCATTGCCGGCGGTGAAGCTTTGACAATGCCAGCCACTCGTGCTGGCGAAACGTCAGTAAAATCATCAGACGAACGTCGGCCGAAGCACCCAAGACAGAAGCAAATAGGCAGTTTGTCAACAATTGGCCATATAAAAATATCTGCACTTTTAAAAAAAATTAAAGTGCTAATTAGATATCTCAGGTATAAACAATGGTAAGGCTCAAGGTTGTTTCTTTTGAGAAATTACACAGTAAAGTTTCATTTTTTCTAAATATTTCTAGAGTAACGACATTTTTTAGGAAATATCTTCCATCCAAAATTTTATTCTTAAAAACACATGGTTATTTAACAGTTTACTTGCAGACTGAGTGCACGTAACATCAGTTACGTCGACTTACCACTTTTTACTTGCTGGGCGAGTTAACGAAATATTAGTGTGAAACTTCTTAAAAATTCAACTTTAAAACGTCTGCGTTGTTTCATTTTATGATATTAAGATTTGCATTACCAATTTTTGAAATAATGATGTATAACAACCTAAAAAGTTAATCTATGTGTAAATATAAAATAAAATCAATTTTATTCTCACCATACTACAGTACGTAAACAATGTTAAGGGTGAACCTTAACATTTCAGCCGTCACACTGTGACAAACACTCAGGTAAACAATGGCGAGTGACACAACGTTATTTGCTTCCTTAATGGATTTTTCACATTTACCTGATTAGTAACAACTATCGAAGCGTATTTGCGTTGGGGAACATGCTCAGAAGCTTCATCTGAGTAGTAGTTATTCACATCATCCTGAGATTTGTACAAATCGTCCCCGAATAACATTTTCCTGGCACCAACACAGCATACGTTACTACTATTACTAATAACCAATTTTTTGGCACTTATAACTATTTACATGCACACATCCTCATACAGGGTGGTCCACTGATCGTGACTGGGCCAAATATCTCACGAAATAAGCGTCAAACGAAAAAAGTACAAAGAACGAAACTCGTCTAGCTTCAAGGGGGAAACCAGATGGCTCTATGGTTGGCCCGCTAGATGGCGCTGAGATAGATCAAATGGATATCAACTGCGTTTTTTTTAAATAGGAACCCTCATATTTATTACACACTCGTGTAGTACGTAAAGAAATATGAATGTTTTAGTTGGACCACGGCTCACAATTTTAGACAAGCAGTTGGTAACAGGTAGGTTTTTTAAATTAAAATACAGAACGTAGGTACGTTTGAACATTTTATTTCGGTTGTTCCAATGTGATACATGTACCTTTGTGAACTTATCATTTCTGAGAACGTTTGCTGTTACAGCGTGATTACCTGTAAATACCACATTAATGCAATAAATGCTTAAAATGATGTCCGTCAACCTCAATGCATTTGGCAATGCGTGTAACGACATTCCTCTCAACAGCGAGTAGTTCGCCTTCCGTAATGTTCGCACATGCATTGACAATGCGCCGATGCATGTTGTCAGGCGTTGTCGGTGAATCACGATAGCAAATATCCTTCAACTTTCCCCACAGAAAGAAATCCGGGGACGTCAGATCCGGTGAACGTGCGGGCCATAGTATGGTGCTTCGACGACCAATCCACCTGTTATGATATATGTTATTCAATACCGCTTCAACCGAACGCGAGCTATGTGCCGGACATCCATCATGTTGGAAGTAAATCGCCATTCTGTCATGCAGTGAAACGTCTTGTAGTAACATCAGTGGAACATTAAGCAGGAAATCAGCATGCATTGCAACATTTAGATTGCCATCGATAAAATGGGGGCCAATTATCCTTCCTCCGATAATGCCGCACCATACATTAACCCGCCAAGGTCGCTGATGTTCCACTTGTCGCCGCCATCGTGGATTTACCGTTGCCCAATAGTGCATATTATGCCAGTTTAGGCTACCGCTGTTGGTGAGTGACGCTTCGTGGCTCAACAGAACGCGTACAAACATCTGTCATCGTTCCGTAATTTCTCTTGTGCCTAGGGGCAGAATTGTACACGACGTCCAAAGTCGTCCCCATACAATACCTGGTGCATAGAAATATGGTACGGGTGCAGTCTATGTTGATGTAGCATTCTGAACACCGACGATTCTCGCGCAATTTGTCTGCTACTGATGTGCGGATTGGCCGCGACAGCAGCTAAACCATCTGCTTGGGCATTAACATTTGTTACAGGTCGGTTGACTTTTCACATGTGGCTGAACACTTCCTGTTTCCTTAAATAACGGAACTATCCGGCAAACGGTCCGGACACTTGGGAGACGTCGTCCAGGATACCGAGAAGCATACATAGCACACGCCCGTTGGACATTTTGATCACAATAGCCATACATCAACACGATATCGACTTTTTCTGCGATTGGTAAACGGTCCATTTTAACACGGGTAATGTATCACGAATCAAATACCGTCCGTACTGGCGGAATGTTACGTGATACCACGTACTTACACGTTTGTGACTATTACAGCGCCATATATCACAAAGCGAAAAAAGTGGTCCAACTAAAACATTGATATTTCTTTACGTACTACACCAATATGTAATAAAAAATGGGGGTCCCTATTTAACGCAGTTGATATCCGTTTGACCTATGGCAGTGCCATTAGCGGGCCAACCATCGCGCCATCTGATTTCCCCCTTGAAGCTAGACGAGTTTCGTTCTTTGTAGTTTTGTCGTTTGATGCTTATTTCGTGAGATATTTGGCCCGGTCACTATCAATGGACCACCCTGTATCGTCGCCAGTAGTAAGAATCTGGAAACAGAGACTGAGCTGCCATTTTTCAGTTTATCGTGGAACTGTCAACTAATATCAATGAAGCACACATCTTAGCATGTTTTAAAAGCAATAAGTCTGTTAAGCACCGAGTGTTCCTTGTCATTGTTTACAGCCCAGGTCCTCAGTTTCTAATACCTATCCACTACCTTTCACACACTACAAAAATTAAGGGAGCTATGAAGGAGAAACCTTTCGGTTTGTTTTCAAATTTAACTTCACTGTATGTCAGACGTTTCATACCACTGGATAAGTCATCAAATATTTGGTGGCAGCGTTGAGCACCCCTTTTCGTGCTAAGGGAAACCTTAATCTGCAATAATAAATGCCGATTTTTCTTCTGGTAATGCAATTGCATACATCATTGTACTGACTACAGGCCTACATGTTTCTGCTACAATTTTTAAATCTAGTAACGGCTGCAAAGCCAGAACTGATTATCAATTTTAATGAAGTAATATGTGAGCGAGACACTGACTTTTTAATCTAGTCTGATTAAACGATGACCAGTCGCCTCTGAAGGTCCAAACGGCCTCATTTTGCGATAACAAAGGCAGATGGAGTTAGACTGTGGCCGGGGTCACAATGAACGTGAGAGAGGAGTTAGGTGAGGAAAGTGGAGCGTGATAGAGCACTGCTAAAAGTGGAAGAAGCGTAACTGGGAGAAGATGGGAGCATTTGTTTCACTGTTTGACAGATAAATGGCGCAATATATGTTAATTTTTGAGAAGAATGCTGTAAGGATGACGAAAAGAAGTGCTTTAGCTTTTTCTTAAACGTAACAGTAAATTATGTGTAAAGTAGCGGGTGATTTCGTTCTGAAGCGGACAGCAGCAACGCGGAGGTTTGAGAAAATTTTTATGCTAGGATTGGGAACAGCCAGGTAACTCAGTAACTGACAAGGGGACGCCGCCTACTCGGCGTCACCGATTTCGTCCAAATTTGGGGTATGTGCATACACAAATTTGGACGAATTCGGTGATGCCAAGAAATGAGTGGACAGAAATGAAAGTTACAGAACTGTGAACCCCAGATGGCCAAGCGTTTAGAAAAAAAGAATACATGTAAAAATGTGACATTTATTACGCGCGCATGATGCCGAGAAAATTCCTGCTCCCCTGGTTTTATGACGAATATCTGCCCAGCACGTATAAAATAACAAAAGTGTTTAATTTTGTAAAGACACGCGGGATTAGCCGAGCGGTCTAAGGCGCCGCAGTCATGGACTGCGCGGCTGGCCCGGCTGGGGTTCGAGTCCTCCCTCGGGCATGGGTGTGTGTGTGTGTGTGTTCGTCCTTAGAATAATGTTGGTTAGGTAGTGTGTAAGGTTAGGGACTGATGACCTTAGCAGTTAAGTCCCATAAGATTTCACACACATTTGAACATTTTTTAAAAATTTTGTAGACAAAATTTTCGTGTACGCCTCAAAATCCACTCCTTGAAATTTATTTCCAAACCATGCTTTTCCCTTGCGTCTTCTTGTCATGCTTTTAATGACAATATTAACACATACAGTATACTTAGCATTATTTCAGTTTATGCGCATTGAAAGTAACATAAAAACTGGAAACAAGAAAAGGTTTCGCGTAGAGACTCGAGCCACTGAATCTCAAGTTATCGACCTGTGCTCTTTCCGCTGCGTCGGCCACAACCTGAGAAACACGCTCTCGAAAGTGGCTCATGTCTCACCCTACCTGCGCCAAAAGTGCTAATTTTTTTATTCTAGTGGCCTGGCCACCTGGAGTTCGCACTTCTGTCACTTTCATTTTTGCCCAAGCATGCATAAGCCGCAAACTTGGGCGAAATTGGTGATAACGTGGAGACGCGGTCCGCTTAGAGACCGTTTTTGCAGTTACAATGACAGGATACGTACACATATGTAGGTGTGTGCATTACTAGATAATTCCAAAATGTATCAAGTACTGAAACCTAAAATACACCATAATATTTAGCACAAAAATCGAAGATGGTTCTTCTCCGTGAGTAGATGGAGGATATTTGAAAAGATGGAACATTAGCCGATTTTCAGTTGGCAGTTGATGGTTGGAGTGCTGACATATTTTCTGCGAATCCAGTAATGCTGGCAAATGATGGGTTATGTATGGGGACCGTATCAACGTGTACCACATCAAAACAGCCTGAAGATGACGCAATGAAGCGTCGAAACTGGTAGCGACAAAATAAAATAAAATCATAAGGACGGTTGTAGGTGTTTTTATTTTTTGTCACGATAGTAAACGGCCGTCGTCCCAGAGACCTCCTGCTAAAAGGATGGACATGCAAAAGCATTAGCCGATGGGCTGTGTCCCATTCAGAAACAGAAGCAGTGTGTGCAGTGAGAGCAAAATCTTCCCAACGTAACAGATATATCTGAGCATACACGGTCCAGTCACATTAATGTGACCGCCGCCGACGGTCGACGTCAATGGCAAGTGGGAGCACCAGCAGTGCAGGGTATATAAACCCTGTCCGGGGACGCAGTGAACAGTATAGTCGTTGACGTAATGCGGAAACGGAGCGATTTATGTTACGTCTAAGAGGGGATGATCATTCGCTTTCGGGCCAAGCAAGGAATCATTTCAGAAATGGCTGAGTTTATAAAGTGTTTGCGTGGCGCCTTGATTACAGTGTGCCCCGAATGGCAAAATGGCGCTATCCAAAACGGGCGCAGAGACAACTGTGGTGCACCATGGTCCATAGGTTATAAGGATGAACGACGACTGCAGAGATGTGTACGGGCGAATAGGCGTGCAATACGTTGAGCAGCTGACCGCCCAGATGAGCCAAGGGATTGGAAACCGTGTCTCCTCAACGACAGTTCAACGAATGTTGCTGTGTATGGGCCTCTGCAACTAGCACCTGATCCATGCATCCATGATGATTGCTGTTCATCGGCAACGAAGGCTACAATTTGCACTCCAGTACCACAACTGGACGTCCATTGAGTGGCATTTTCAGATGAATCGCGTGCTATGTCCCATCGGAGAGATGGCCGTTGGCGGAAGGGTCCAGGCCGGAGGAGGGAACGTTATGACCTGGAAAATGTTTCCGTGGCAATCCCTGGGTGATGTCATTACGGAAGGCACATTAGATCAACACAAGTATGCGTCTGTCCTTGGAGTTAGTTTTTCCTCCGTACCATGGCATCTACCAGCAGGACAATGCATCGTGTCACGCAATTCGCAGTGTACGTGCGTGTTTCTAAAAGCACCAGGATGAGTTCACCGTACTCCCCTGGCCGCCATACTACCCGTATTCAAACTCAGTAGAGAATCTGTGGAACCACCTGTATCGGGTTCTTCGCGCCATGGATCCTCAGCCGTGAAGCCTAGCACAGCAGGCCACTGCACTGGTGTCGGTATGGCTTGACTTCTGTTTCGACGCTTTCCAGTATCTCACTGACTCTCCTCCTGCACGTCTCCGGCGATCCGCGCTGCAAAAGGTGGTTGTTCAACCATCTGACAGGCGGTCACATTAATGTGCCTCGACAGGGTTGAAATGGAACGAACCGCAGTGGATACCGGAGTGTCAAACGTGGTACACAGGTTAGTGCAGGGGTTCGCCACCACTTTACAAGTGCAACCTTCCCTTATAAAATATAATAAAAATGATAATTTTTTTGTTAATATCTTAACTCATGAAAACTGATAAATTTTGACGCAAGCAGCGCTACCCCATGCCCCTGTGAAGTCAATCTGAATAAAGTGAAAAATTCTTACCTCATGATGGTGTCGCTGGATAATGCTGTCTATATATCTCGTGAATGGCACAACTTAATGCAATGCTGGCCTGTCTACTAATACTGGACAACATTTGTCTGAGATCTGAATTATTAGAAAAACTGCCTTTGCTTATTGACATAGCTGCACAGCTGGTCGTCTGATCACTAAAAAACACGTGACTATGATCTGAAAAATTTCTGAAATATTTAAATTTAAATAAGTGACTGGATCGGGACTTGTAATGACTTAAGGCAAAATTATTCCTTCCTTTTTTTTGTAGACTGGTAAAAATTATACTCTGAAATTCCTTTACATTATTGATAAAATCTGCAGTCTATCACGTGAAAAATTGAATATTACAAATCTGGGTCAACAGGTGCTGAAGACTCACAAAAAGATCGAAACAAAGTCGTATTAACGTCTCAGAGAAGCGACGTAACTACGCACATGCCAATAAAAATAGTAAAATTTTACCTTACAATACATGGCTATGAAGTGCGCTGTACCAGCGACAGACTACAACTGCCCTGTAGCAGCGAGCGACTGCAACTTCTGCCGAGACTGCTCTGACCTGCGACTCTATTCCGCCAAAGATATTTTCTGTCGCAGGCAGCGCGTGAGCAATACATCAAAATTACAATTGCTCCAGCAGGGTGGTGAACCCCTTACAACTTTGCAACGACATACATGATTAATTAACCTGGTGCTGCAAGGTGAAAGGAGCAACAGAGCGGAAATATTGTTGGATCAGACAAACACTAGAATATCCAAACAACGTTTAGTGGACATTGGAACTAATAGTGACGAAGCGATGAAAAGATTGGCACTGTACCCGAACAGATGGAGCACAACATGAAATCCGTAGAAAGGCTGGTGACCCAAATCAAACAACCTTGAACGAACTGTGCGAGGCATTCTTTAGAAATACGAGCTACGAGAGAGGTCAGTTCCTTCAAGTACTCGATGTAGAAGGTAACAGTAAATTCGTAGGGTCCTGGAAGAATTCAGACTACAGAATATGATCAAAAGTATACTGGCATCCCTAAGTAATGTGGAACTGACCACTAGACGCCACGAGAGACGGACCCGGTAGTGTAAGAGAACGTGGGGAGCAGAACTTCCGTATCGCCAGTAGCGAAGTACTAATAACAGACTGGATCTGTCAGGAGAGCTCAGTCAGTTAAAACGTGGTCTAGTGATTTGATGTCAACTGAGAAAGAAACGCATCAGGGGTATTTCAGCCTTTCGAAAGCTGTCCAAGTCGACTGCTGATGATTTGATTGTGCGGTGGAAACGCAAAGGAATAACGACTGCTAAAACAACACCAGCCAGACCTCGTGTGCTGACATAGACCGTCGAACTTTACGGATGGTGGTGGTAAAACATCGCTCTTGTGAGATCCGAAGTGTTAACAGCAGTCCAGCTAGCATGTTCACTGTGGGTAGGATGTTAAAAAGGATGGAGTGCAGTGGTGGAGAAGCTCCTCATAAGTCCCTCATTTCTGCAGTCAGTCCTAAGTGACGCTTGTGGTGGTGCAAAGAGCGACTCCGCTGCACAGTGGATGACTGGAAACGAGTGATTTTGAGAGGTGAATCATGCTATATCCTGTGGCAACTCGACGGAGGGGTTTGAGTTTGTTGAATGCGTGGAGAACGCCACCTGCCTTCATGTGAAGCGCCAACAGTGAAGTACAGAGGAAGTCGTGTTGACGATATGGGGATGGTTTTTGTGGTTAGGTTGCGGTCCCCTTATTGCGCTCAAGAAAACTGTAAAGGCGGAAAGATATGAAAGCATTTTATAGTTCAAATGGTTCAAATGGCTCTGAGCACTACTATGGGACTTAACATCTAAGGTCATCAGTCTCCTAGAACTTATAACTACTTAAGCCTAACTAACCTAAGGACATCACACACATCCATGCCCGAGGCAGGATTCGAACCTGTGACCGTAGCGGTCGCGCGGTTCCAGACTGCAGCGTCTAGAACCGCACGGCCAGCCCATCTTTCCACACAAGAACTTTTAATATGTGTAACTGCTGTAGTTAAGCTAGAACCGCTCGGTCATTCCGACAGGCGCATTTTACAGTGAAAGTTCCTGACAGGTTAAAATCGGGACCTTTGTCGTTCGCGGACAAGTGATCCACCTATATAAAAAAAAAAAAAAAAAAAAAAAAAAGAATTGTGACTGTTCTCTGCATTTGGTCTAGGCGAACGTCACATGGCACCCATTCAAGTTCATCATTGAATACTTCATTCTTTTTTTTTATTACTGATAGCAGCTAGCCCACTGACCGGACAAGCTGAGCTACGTTTCCGGCAAATCTGACCTACCGAAGCACGACTCACGACCCGTCCTCACATCTCTACTTCCTCCAGTGCGTCATATTCTACCCTCCAAACTTCACAGAATCTCTCTTGCGAAACTCACAGCACTAGCACCCCAGTGAAAAAGGACTTTCCAATATTGTGTAGTGCGTACAGTAGAGGTATAGTTCGGAGACGATGATTATTTGTATTGACTTGACAATGCACCCAATCATAAAGCTTCATCTGTAGGCAATAGCTTTTGGATAACATTCGTGAAATGAGCTGATCTGCCCAGAGACCCGACTTGAAACGAATGCAGAATCTTTGGGAGTAGTTAGAACGTCGACTTTGCTCCAGATTCCAACATCACCATTCCTCCACAAAAATTCAGACACCCCCAATCGCAAGTGTCCCAAGCAGAGTTCAAGCCGTCATGAAAGCGAAGGGTTGACACACCCGTTATTATTGTCCACTAATAGGCTCAATTAGTTTTCATGAGGTAGCGTATTTCATTACCACTGATATTTCACGATCCTGGACGCCTCTCAGTAATAGTTATTCCAAACCGGATATACTGCCCCATGTAAATGGATCGCAGTCCATTACTAATTCGGAAAAGTAGTTCCGTTTGTCGGAAACTCCAGTGTCCGTAAATGGAAAGTAAAAATTTGTCCCACAAGCAAGCATGTTCCTCGTGAAAATATAAGTAGAATCTTGAATAGCCCTTGGAATTCTCCGAAGCGCAATGCGCAGTATTGCCTTGGTAGCAAATAAAGGTCGAGTAGAGCCGAATACTACATTAAATAATGTTTATTGTGTCTTGATGATGATCTTGTTCGTTGGCAACCGGTTAGAGAGATAAATTAATACTGTAGAGTATCCATAATTTTGTGCTTTTTATTTATATTTTTGAATTAACTGACTTGGTTGGTTCTTCCAACGAAACCGGCACTCTTTTTCCCTATTCCTGTCCTGAACCTTGCCACTACTAGGGAAGCAGTAGCAGACATTGGTTAATGGCGTCGTATTTCAAAGTGTGTGTATGCGGATGTTCGAGAAGAATGTGATAACCGCTATGATGGTAATATCAGAAGAGCAATTTGAAAACAAACTACAGTCGTCTGTTCGAAATGAGTTTTACAGAACAAACGCATCCGAGAAATTGACTGTCATAGATACATTTCGACTACTCCGGGCAGGAGTGCATCTGCTGGAGCTACAAAAAGAAAGATCAAACCGCGTTCTTTGTCATTTACAGCTATAGAAACGTCGACATGATAGACGAGCCTGAACCCGTGTTAATAGCTCCTACCGGAGTTCAGCTCTCTTTTCTCCTTTCACGTAGAATCTCTTTTTAATGGCTCTCCCCTCCCATTTTATTTTTTTCCCCGCTGTGGTGATTCAGAGACACAATTAGCTACCCGACTCTTCTGCAGTCGCTATTAATTTCCTCGGCGTCTCCGGCCATTCACGCTGTCATGGGCGAGGCATTTATACACTGTTGGGGCGCTGTATTTCTGTCAGAGTCGTTAGTTTCTCGACAGAATATTTATAACATCCGCTCATAAAGGTACGAGATGAGGACCAAGACTATACTGGGCTGCTCTGTAGCTGCTCTGCAACAACATTGTTCCTTTTTTGCTGGATATATTCGCCTGAGGGGTCATTTTCATATTAACACGGCTAATTTTCATTTTTAATCGCTCCGTAGCTTTTTTTGTGGGCATAATGAAGGTTGCCTTTGATAGTTGCCGTGGGATACGATAAAAGGGATCAGTTGAACAGAAACCTTACGGAGGAACTGATTAGCTGTCTCGAGCGCAGGTCACAAATATCACTAGCACTCACAGGACTACTAAGCATATCCAAATTCAAATGTGGTTTCGGTTCATAACTTAGCAATAAGTGTAATAAGAATGCAAAATTTCCAGAGCAAATTTTCGTTTACAGCAGAACTAGCAAACAAAAGAGGCTTAGCAACATTCTCCCACAATTAGCTGATATTACCACGACTGTTGTTACTGATACTGTATCCGAGTTGCCTAAAGTTTCTTCCAGGCTACTTTCTAAGCCTGCTGAGGAATATTGAATGTACCTACTGTTTTCCTGATGGTGATACAATCTTTGAGGGATGTTGGAGAAAAAATGTAGGGGGAACAAGATCACATTTACACACGGGTCACGTTTACGCAGAGCACTTTTCTCGGAAACAGTTCTTGCTAGAGCGCTTCCGACAGTGGAGGATTTGTACTGCCATCTGCTGAGGGCTGTCACACATTTCATGGGGCTAATCGAGTGAACATAAATGTATCTAATGAAAAATGTGTAATGATAGGATACTGCGAGAAGTATCTAATAAAATGAGAATTATTTAATTTGTTAATTTCTAATGAAAGGGACTTTGAACATTGACAGTATTAAAGGAACTAACCTTGTCGTGGAAATGCTCACTCACAGTGGCTATACATACATGTCGAGAATGTGTTCACGTCTAATTTATTTCACTGCACGTAAGAAGGAAATTTCCTTCCATGTGAATTCTGTAATAAGGCCCTAATAATGTCATCTCTGCGAGAGACGTTCGATTCTGTTCTGTATTAGCGTGACTGCGAGCGAAAATGCTGTTGTAACATAGTAAGCTGAAAGGGAAAAAGCGTTGCGCTGTGTGCTATAATTTATTGCTTATCAAAAAAGACAACGCCCTATCCACATGTCATTCTGTTCATTTGCTAACATTGATCTTAATACTCATTGCGTTCAAAATGTATTCAAGAAGTACCTCATTTAAGGAAAGGGAGAGGATGGTTACAAATGAAAAATAGAATGATATAAGAACTTACTTAATTTTCTCAAAACTACAAATATAACATTTAAACTCCTTTTAATAAAATTACTCATTCTTGTTAACCCTACCACAGACACTAAGCATTACAGAAGTATAAAATTGCTGTCAGTTTTATTTTTAAATTATTAAATCAAGATATCCTTTTAACTAACGCTAACAACTTGAATATATCGTTGATAAATCGTCTCCTTTACCTAACACTCGAAATCACTGAAAAATGAAAATTAACACACTACAATAATCGATCAATGCACGCAAAGCAATGCAATAAATACCACAGTGTGTCCTTTCATCTGTTCTGTGGTGTCACCGCCAGACACCACACTTGCTAGGTGGTAGCCTTTAAATCGGCCGCGGTCCGTTAGTATACGTCGGACCCGCGTGTCGCCACTGTCAGTGATTGCAGACCGAGCGCCGCCACACGGCGGGTCTAGAGAGACTTCCTATCACTCGCCCCAGTTGTACAGCCGACTTTGCTAGCGATGGTTCACTGGCAAATTACGCTCTCATTTGCCGAGACGATAGTTAGCATAGCCTTCAGCTACGTCATTTGCTACGACCTAGCAAGGTGCCATTATCATTTGCTATTTATCTTGTGATGCATGTACCGTCAGACCGATCTTCACCAATTATGGATTAAAGTTAAGTATTCCAGAAGCTACGTACCTTTTTTTGCTAGTATAATTACTTTACCTGTTCCAGACCTCACGCCAGCCTGCGTGAGCTTAAACGCGTGCCTTTCGGCTTCCTCCTAGTGGCTTGGCTGTCTTGCCAAGTCACAACATGTTCACTTTTCACAAATGTATCTATGGAAATCAATGTCTTTGCAATCGATCTGTTACAGAAGTGACTGGTAAACTCGTACTATGAAAAATGATGTCTCGGTAAATCGATACGGTGCAGTAAATCGATACGGTGCAGTAAATCGATACGTTACGCATACAGTCGACAAACTATTTTTATATGAATAAAATTTCGTCATCATATAAGTGAGAGGCAATGTGTTTCTCTAAGAGTCTTCTGTAATACAAGTCAAATACATCTATAAAATGTTACTATGTCGTGCAAAGTATGTGGCTGTCTCCATACAGAAATCTTTCAAATATCATAGAGCGAAGAAAATATTTGTGCTTTTGTGCAAGTCGGGGAATGTATACACAGTTCTGTTTGGGCACATTTATGCACTATTTTCAAATTTCCATTACTAGCTGACACCCTACTCAAGGAAAATTTAAGACAACAGCAATTGGAAATGCATTTTAAAAAAAGAAGGCGCAGGGGGATAAACGATATAAATCGCTAAAAAGGCTATTTAAACCTAATGAATCTAACAAATAATGAATTAATTCTATGAAAACAAGCACTGATAAATGTGGGAAATTGCTAAAACCAAGAACAAGGAAAAATGTGGATAGGCCTACGTCTGATGTCATTAGTTTTGTGCCCAAAGGCAGATTTTGACGTAGTTACTCTCCATGCTCTCCTGTCCTCTGCCATGCTTTTCAGATCAGGGTAATTCCCACTTTTTCCTTTACGTTGGCGGCACGGGGTAGCTGTGTGATCTCGGACGTCTTGTCACGGTCGCTCGGCTGCCCTCGTCGGAGGTTCGAGTCCTCCCCCGGGCTGGGTGTGCGAGTTGTCCTTAGTGTATGTTAGTTTAAGTTAGATTAAGTAGTGTGTAGGCCTAGGGACCGATGATCTCAGCAGTTTGGTCCCATAGGAACTTGTCACTTTTACGTCGTCTGTCATCTGTATCTCCTCTTTCCCTTTAATCTCCTTTCACTGATTAGTCGTTCCAAAGTGTATGTTAGAAAGCACTCTCTTCTCAACAAATACCCCATTCAGTTCTCCTTCCTTTCCCTTATAAGCTGCGACAATCTGATACAGAAGATCAAAACTGCATTTGCTGCTTGGAACGATGCAACCAAACAAAAAGAAATCAAGAATGGCTCCAGTGCCTTAGACTTAAAAGAAGCGTTCACGGTGATTGTGACACAGAAAACTCGTTTTTTTTTGTGTACATAAATTACAACTCAGACAATGATGATGAATAGACCTTTAGTTAACATTCCAACTTTTATGCAGGCCTTACTATGCTGTGGAAGTTCGCAAACAAATTTGTTTACAGCCAGCAAAATTTTTACACTTTACCGTGTTAATTGGTGTAAGGAAGCCTGTAATTTTGTTTACTGACAATAAAACTTACGTCGAACATTTTAGCAGTGTGCTTTGTATGCTCGCTATTGTGTTCAATGATATGTGTAAACTTGCTCCCGTAGATGTGTGAACTTGTCCCGTACCCAAGGGATGTTTACGCACTCGACTTGAGACTATATAAAATTATTTTGCACTCTTAAATGTGATGTTGATTTAGCAGTATATACACCAAGCTACACTTTAATACCCGTATTACAAGACTAAGCGATTTTTAACGCAATAAATCTAATCAAAAATTTAAAAAAACTCCAAAATAAATCCGCGCCAATGTGCTCCGGTCTCCGCTATCTGTTTACGTTAAGTGCCTTGGTGGAAAATTATAAGCGAAGATGTGAAATTTACAAATTAAACTTTTTGTTTGCTGTTCAAATGGCTCTGAGCACTATGGGACTTAACATCCGAGGTCATCAGTCCCCTAGAACTTAGAACTACTTAAACGTAACTAACCTAAGGACATCACACACATCCATGCCCGAGGCAGGATGCGAACCTGCGACCGTAGCGGTCGCGCGGTTCCAGACTGAAGGGCCTAGAACCGCTCGGCCATTCCGGCTCTCGTTTTGTTTGCTGTGAAATATTCAAATGCAGCTAGACATATTTTTTGATAGCTTTATCTGAATAAAATACTACATTCAAACAGCCGTTCAAAACTCCCTTCTCAAATACAGCTATGACATGGTGTGACAATGTTTTGTTCAAGTAGTTGGATAACTCTGGTGACGTTCGAACCATGTCAAGGGCAGCTACTCGTTTTGCCTGGAAATCCTCTTCTGTCTCTGAAAATGTCTCGAATAAACAAGACTTTCAACTTAACAAGCGCTGTCAGACTGTTAACGAAGATCCGAGCATATGCAACAGGTTTTCATACATTGTGGCTGGAAGACATTTTATGCAACAGAAGCCAGTACGTCTTTCTGGACAGAGAAAATTCATCAGCGACAAAGGTATAGTAGGGATGCCCAGGAAATTCTGATAGGACGGCTCTTGTTCTGTGTACACATAAAGTATCTGATGGACGGGGTAACCTGCAGTCTCCGACTGTTTGCTGGTAATGATGTAGTGTACGAGAAAGTTTCATCGCTGGGTGACTGTAAGAGGATACAGAATAGTCGGTTGTAGGATACGCGAGTGGTCTACTTAGGTGCACTGGGAGAATTTTAAGTGAGTGTAACCCATCTGTAAAGGAGATCGCGTACAGAACATTTGTGCGAAACTTCTTGGTATTGCACGAATG
This sequence comes from Schistocerca serialis cubense, assembly GCF_023864345.2. Lineage (NCBI taxonomy): Eukaryota > Metazoa > Arthropoda > Insecta > Orthoptera > Acrididae > Schistocerca > Schistocerca serialis. The sequence goes on along the minus strand of NC_064644.1, from coordinate 164,387,507 downwards.
TTTGGGTTCACCACCAAGACAGATTAATGGAAGACATTGAAGCAATTCAGAGGCGTGCTCCTAGATTTGTTACCGGTAGGTTTGATCAACATGCGAGTGTTACGGAAATGTTCAGTGAACTCAAATGGAAATCCTTAGAGGGAAGAACATATTCCTTTCGCGAAACACGATTGAGGATGTTTAAAGAATCAGCGTTTGGGACGCATTGAAAAATGATTCTTCTGCCTTAAACGTACACCTAGCGCAAGGACCACGAGGGCACGCTAAGAAAAATCAGGGCTTTGGTGGAGACATATAGACAATCCCTTTTCCATCACTCCATTTGCGACTGGGACAGGAAAGGGAATAAGCAGGTATCCTCCAACATCCCCCGAAAATGGTTTGTGGAGTATGTTCGTAGACGTAGATGAAGATTAGATGGCCGAGCGGTGTGGCCGTGCGGTTTGAGGTGTCATGTCACGGACTGCGCGGACCCTCCCACCGGAGGTTCGAGTCCTCCCTTGGGCATGGATGTGTGTGTTGTTCTTAGCATAAGTTAGTTTAAGTAGTGTGTAAGTCTAGGGACCGATGACCTAAACAGTTTGGTCACACACATTTGAACATTTCAACATGAAGATTACGTGAATAAATTGCTCGCGAAACCGCACTTCTCCTAGCCGTTAGGCTTTCGTGCAATGCCTTCTCAAGCAAGATGTGCAGAGTAAGCTGGGACTTTGTCCTGTTGAAACCATACAAGTGCGCTAAGTTTCAGTTTGATGCCTTCTAACAACATGGAGAGTATGTCTCTGAGACACGCAGTGTACACAACATATATAATGGCCTGATTATCAATCGATGTCTGCGCTTATGCACAAGTTCACCGCAAATCTGTGTTGATAGATCGATTCGTAGGATATCGTATTTCACTTGCGAGTTATCCCATAAAACGATTGAAATGGTAACTTCCAGTTCATTGTTCCCAGACCGAAGTTCTTTGTCTCAATCTGACTCCTTTGCCCTTCTCCATCATCCCTGGAAGTTTATAATAATCATCAGGGCGAGATCCATTATATCACAAAATCATATACGCTGTAAAGGCACTCTAGTTTCACACGCAGGAACGACTGATAAATATAGTAACCTAACTTAGCTAAGGAACGCACTGCAGCGATTCTCAACAATATCGAGTACAGAAAGAGCGCAAGGTGATTCTGTACAGAAATTGGAACATATCATGATTTCTCGGAGAAACATCAGTCTCCACATTTTCGACTTTGAATCGATCTTTCACATGGTATTTCGCCGGCTTGCATAGATATCGCTTTCATATGTGCCAAGGGCAAATCTGAGTTGTTCATTGTCTCGATTCAGATCTTCAGTTCTCTTTTTAAAATCCTATATTTCCTACTTGAGAGGACAGGATGAATTCTTGTGAAATAAGTAACAGCTTTCCCCAGAGTCAGGAATGAAGGTCCATCTTATGTTCGCTTTCTATGAGTTCCCTAAACGATTTTGAAAGTCGCCTGGTGACTACACTGTAATTGTTGCCCAAAGTACTTTAGCTTTATAAAATCTTTAGTTTATCTATACAATGTTTTGCCCGTTCATACTATGTTCAGCTTCGATTTGTCCAGTCAAGCTCATTGAACCATTCTCCTTGTGCCTCCTCCACATATCCCACTTGACCCCATCCGATTTTCCTCTGTTTCCAAACCTTGAACGCCGAGACCTCCACTTTGTTAGTGATGAAGCGGTACAAGCAGAGGTGAGGTTGTGGCTCCGTCAACAGTGTAAAACCGACTGCTGTGGTGATGTCAACAAACTGGTCTCTCATTGGGAGAAATGTGATCGGTACCAGGATGACTATGTTGAGAAATAAACATACAGACGTGCGGAACAAAAATGTAGAACGTTAATTCCGATTCTTTTATTTAAAAAGCTTTTTAAGAATGTTCACATAAAAAGTTTGGAAGCATTATTTTCAAACACGCCCTCGTATTGAATCAAAAAAGTTAAATATTAGTTCCAGTAGAACAATGAAGCTTGCTATTGCTTTATTGCTTATCCAGATTAATATACCCGGTATAACTGTCGACGGTACCTTAGTAACTTTTCAAATAATAATGTGTTCCGCTAACGGATGCTGGTGACTAAGAATGACAATAGTATTTTTTCTACTGATTTCATGTGTAATTACGCATACTATCCAGTAACAAATTGAATAATTACTGACTATTGTATTACCGAACGATAGGAAACTTCCAAACTCGTATTTGATAAATCGGGAAACTGCACAGACCACTGCGGTGCCAATCGACTGCACACAACCATTCGGGGCGAAACCGTACGATGCTCTCCTTGCATTCTGACGCGTTATAGCTAGAGCTTTGACGCTGCTGAATATATTAGCAAGGCCGTGCATCTGCAGGAAAACAGGTGCAACCATGTCCGAGAGTTCATGAGAACCAGCGATGCGTAAGGGGTGCGATGTACTACGTCACACCACTGCCGGTGGTAGTTCCGCTTGCAACCATGATGCTAAGTCTTGAAATTTTGTGTGCAGAGCTGGAACAATGCTAGTCAAGTGGTGATTCATTTAGCTGCTTTTGTGGCGTGTGTTTTTTGTGGTATTGTTCTACAGTTCCTGTAGCGTGTGTCACGTGCGACGTGTCTCTCTGACACAGTGAGCACCAAAAATGTGTTCCTCAGTTTTCACTTTTATTGTAAAAATTGATCTGTCAATCTAGTTTTTAATTGAATTTAAATCTGTGAGACAGTATTAACGTACCTTTAGATTAATCTTGCCAGCTTTCTTGCCTCAAGATCCCGTCAAATCAACGAAGTAAAGTGCCTGTCAAGCTTGGTTAGCCCTTGGATGGTGACCGTCCAGCTCTGCCGAGCGCTGTTAGCAAGAGGGGTGTACTCAGCCCTTGCGAGGCCAATAGAGGAGCTACTTGATGGAGAAGTAGTTGCTCTGCGAACGAAAACTGACAACGGCAGGGAGAGCGGTGTGCTGATCACATGCTCCTCCATATCTGCATCCAATGACGCCTAACACTGAGGATGACACGGCGGTCGGTCGGTACCACTGGCCTTCCGAGGCCTGTTCGGACGGAGTTTAACGTATAGACAAACGTTTCTACCGTTCACTATAACTGGAGCAAGGACGGAAACTGATTTTACGAGAACTGTGTGTTTATGGACGGCTTAGAACAATATGCACAATAAAGCTAACGCTGTTTGCGGGGTGTGCCAACAGTGAGATCACACTATTGCATCCTAGCACAAGCTATTGCTGTGGCGGTGTGGGTGGAGTGCGGGGGGGGGAGAGGGGGGAGGAGGAGTAGTCGCCTCTTCCCTCGCAGTCCAAGCGGCACATTGAAATCAACATTGTTTTCACTATGCCTGCTACAATGCAGAATAGCTGCAGCGTGCTATACTGTTTACTAAGGTTGGAAACGGTCGGAAACAATCCGTACCAGCCCGAAATCATGCAACTTCCACCGATTCCTCCACTTCAGAAACATGTCAAGTTATATTTTGAATTGCTATACACACAAGACGTGTGTCACACTAATGTGATGCGTCACATAATGCAATAGAGGTAGATCACTGTAATATGATCTTTTCTGGCAATATATGTGTATAAATCTTGAATAGCGGCCAGTTTAAATTTTTACTATTGAATGGGATGATAAAAGTTTCTTAGTTTTGTAATAAATAGTATATCTGAAGTTACTTTGATGTGAACGGTGTACATTCACAGTCTTCTTTGGATGGATTGATCACTGTATACCATCGCAATGACCTATGGACAGGTTGTCACGGATACTAACTTCTGTGTGTTACAGCCTCCTGTAACTACAACGCAGTCGTGAAATCTTACTTTGAGACGGTCCTAGAGAAGTCAAATCTCTCCTTGATATTTCGCTTGTTGGTGCAACTGGTTACGGGACACCACCATAAGGAAGAGTTCAACAGGCTATGTCTCATTATCCGTCACATTCGGTCAGAGTGCTTGCATGTATTGCTCATATTGGCCAGAAGAATTTAGGACCATTTTAGAGCGAACTGCCAGTGCCCTGTTAGAAGAGTAAGAGAATCAGTTGGAAGATCTCCTGGATCTATTCAAGTGTTCAGTAGCTCCTCAGCAATGACCAGATGCTAACTCTGTTTGTAGGTTATGGCTCCTCAGACCATGATGGATGTCTAGAATCATCCTTTTATGTCGCTACCTGATGCAGCATAGTAATTTCCGAATTCCTTATCGACGTCTCATTTGTAAGTTAATATCGTCGATGCTAAGGTAAAATCTGCACTCATTCATCTGTTTACGTCTTTCGCTAGACCGTCGGCGACAGACCGCACGATGCAGAAATGTTCACTCTAATTTCCAGCAAACGATCCCCAATGGTCTCTGGAGCATGCAGCTTGACTGCTACATACTACATATACTACTAATGTTCGATTTCATGTTCGTCTATGGAATAGATGAAGTCGTCCAGAACAAAAGATTTTGGATTAGATTTAAAACTTGTTTCGCTATCTCTGAGACACTTTAAGACATTGAGCTAACGATTACAGCTTTTTGTGGCCGCATACTGCACTCCGTTCTGAGACACCAATAGATTTACTGTGACTTTACCACTCGCTGAGTACAAATTACTAATTTTTTAAAAATATTGTTAGCAGTTTCTTCCGATGCTGTCTCTCAAACTGTATGATATGTCAGTGGCATCTATCTCCAGGACGACGTGCGCATAGATCTCACTTAGACTGCTGACAACAACAATGGTACAATATCGGTACTTCACGTTCGACGTGTTTGGAAGTTATTTAGCCATCCAGGCGCTCCTTATTAGTTGTGTTGTTGTGGTCTTTGTGGTTTGTTGCAGCTTTCCACGTTAGCCTATGCTGTGCAGGCCTCTTCATATCTGCATAACCACCGCAAGCTACATCAGTTTGAACCTGCTTATTGTCTTTTTACCCCCCAAACTTCATTATCAAATTGACGACTCCTTGCTACCTCAGTGTGTTCCTATCAATCGAGTCCTTCTTTTAATTGTAGCGTAGGATTTGGGTGGAGCAGACTTTGGGCGAGGGTGTGGGTGGGCGTGGGCTCAATTTAACAACTCATTTATTAAACATAACATTTTCTTGACAAACAATAATAACTAAACAAAACTTAATTTGCAGCCTATATACAGTAATTCTACAAAACTGGGCTCAAACAAGAAATAATTTCGTCACAATAAAGCAGAATTCAATGAAACAGAATTAAAATCGTATCATAAAGTAGTAACTACAACAGTTATCCCGTGCCCATAGGCATGTATGTCATCAGAGTCTTCTGTGCAATGAAACATATAAATGAATCACTCTCAGAGCAAAATAGTAAGGGAACTTTCTTATACAAATGGAACAAACGGATTAATGTTCACTGAGTGATAAGAGCAAGATTATCTTCGTTACAACAAGCTACAAATCAGCTACACTCATGGTGCGTGATTAACGAAATCAACATTACACTCGCTCTTAGAGAACACTTTCAGACATCCTGTGGCTCTCTCTCTTTCCAAGCATTAATCCCGACTTGCGGGGTCTGCTGTTTCGCTACATCTCCTCCATTTCTCCCTGTCGTTGACATCTTCTGGTCTTAAGCCAACAACGTGCATGTCTCTCCTGACGTTGTCGGTCCATCTCTTTGCCGGTCTTCCTGGTGGTCTTGTTCCTCCAGGGTTGATGTGGAGCACTGTTTTTAAGACTGAGTTGTCTTGCTTTCTCATGACGTGGCCGTACCAGCGGAGACGGGCTTCCCTCACTTTGTCGGTGATCCGCGCGACACCAAACCTCTGCCGGACGTCTGTATTTTTTACGTGGTCACATCGTGTCAGCACCATGGACCATCGAAGCATCTTCATCTCCATGGTGTGTAACATTTGCTCCTGTTGTTTCGTCATAGAGCGACACTCAGTCCCATACATTGCTGCTGGGCGTACCATGATCTTATATACTTTTGCCTTTATACTGAGGCATCTTTTTGTCGCAGAGGACTCCAGTGACCTGTCTCCACTTGAGCCAAGCTGCATTCACCCTCATCCGAGTATCAGGAGTTGTGTCGAAGTCTGAGGTGACGAGCCTAGGTACTTGAAATGCATGGTCTTCTTCACCGGTACTTGTGGTGCCTCTGTTATGGGAGCCGCATTCTGGGTACTGTGTCCTCCGGACATTGAGGTGCAGTCCATTTTAGCCATTATGTCCTTCCACGTTTGAATCTGGTTCTGGAGTTCAGGGCGGGATTGGTCGGCAAGAACCACATCATCTGCATAAAGAAGGGTCCAAGGATGTGAAGTCTGTATGTCAGCTGTTGCCGTATGCATGCAAAGGATGAATAGCAATAGTGAAAAGGCGGAACCCTGATGAACACCCACAGAGATATTGAAGGGCGGAGGAATTCTAGCAGGACTCCGAACAATACTAGTGGAATTATGGTACAAAAGACGCACCAGGCTTACATACTCTTGGCTCTGAGCACTATAGGACTTAACATCTAAGTTCGAGGGGACTGATGACCTCCGAACTACTTAAACCTAAGCAACCCAAGGACATCACACACATCCACGCCCGAGGCAGGATTCGAACCTGCGACCGTAGCGGTCACGTGGTTCCAGACTGAAGCGCCCAGAACCGCTCGGCCACACCGGCCGGCTTACATGCTCTTCAGAGACGCCATGGCAGCGAAGAGCTCGCCAAATAAGATCGTGAGGGATACGATCGAAATCCTTTTCTAGGTCTAGAAATGCCATTTATACACTCTTCTGTCTCTCTCTCTCTTTGTGGTTTTCTATCAAAAGGTGCGTGGCGTGGATAACATCGATGGTGCTGCATCCCTTAACAAATCCACACTGGTTTGGTGTTACAGAGACAATACTTCTGAGTCTGCTATCAAGTACCCGTTCAAAGATCTTTGAAGTACGGCAGAGGAGTCGAATAGGGCGATACATCGAGCAATCGTTCACGTCTTCTTTTCGCTTCCCTGTGACTATCACAAGACAATCATAACAACTTGTACTTTACATATGTAACATGACTTTTTAAGCAGTATACTCAATGCACTGCTTATACACAGCAGTGTACACTATGCTCGATCACTTAACCACCTACAAGCTAATAAAGTACGTAGTTACTACTGCTCTTGAAATGCGAAAGTCCCTTTCTCTGCTTCCACTGGGATCTTCGCCCTCTGGCCTGGGAAAAGACACCAACCACTCCACCGGGCTGTTTCTGTCCGCAAGGAGCCCTGTCACATGCTGTCCATTAGCTATATACCGTAGACAGCTCTTTGGCGTACCGCCTAGGAGAAGGCTTCTTGTCCTTGGCCGTGCACCAAGGGCTCGTCGTTCCAACATTAGTCCAATCCCGCCGTCACACCCAGGCAGCCGCGCCCATCTGACCTCCGACGACGCACTGCAGGCTTGTCTGCTGCTTCGACCGTGCTGTGGTAAGGGCGCTGGCCTCCAGAATATGTTGCTGGTTCCACTTGCTGCAGCAGACTGACTTCCAGTAGTCTGTAGCGTTAGCCTCGGCCCCAGCGGTGCTCTCGGCAATAACGTGTGTGTGCGGCCTGGCTCTGGCTGCGAGCAAGACAAACCTCACTCAACACGGCACGTAGTCTACATCTAAATCTTCATCTCCAAATGCACTCCGCAAGCCACCATACTGTGAATGACTGCCTCTATGCCTCCGTACTATCTCTAATTTCTCTCATCTCCTTTCGCGGTATTTACGCGAAAAGTACGTTGGCTGCAGCAGAGTCGTTCTGCAATCAGCCGCAAATCCCGTTTCTTAAAACTTTCTCAGTAGTATTTCGCGAAAAGCACTTTGTCTCCCCTCCACGGATTCCCATCTGAGTTCACGAAGCATCTCCGTAATACTCCTGCGTTGATCGATCCTACTGGTAACAAATCTAGTAGCACCTCTTTGATTTTCTCCGATGTCTTCCTTTGATCCTACCCGATGGGGATCCCAAATACTCGAGCAGTATTCACGAATGGGTCGCACAAGTGTTCAATCCACGGTCTCGTTTATAGATGAGCTACACTTCCCTAGAATGAAATGATAATTAAATCTAAACCCTAAGCTGTCGACAGATGTGGATATACATCAACGGGAACAGTTGAAAATGTGTGTCCCGACCGGGACTCGAACCTGGGATCTCCTGCTTACATGGCAGACGCTCTATACATCTGAGCCACCGAGGGCACAGAGGATGGTGCGACTGCAGGGATTTGTCCCTTGCACACTCCCCGTTAGACCCACATTCCCAACATAATGTCCACACACTACATTCGTAGTGCCCCTGCCCATTACACTCATTACTCGCGGCAGACAATCTTACCGAGTCCCGTAAGAGTTGGGGCAATGCGCGTGCATCCAGCATAGAAGAAGAAGGTCAATGGCCGGTCAGCCTTAACTATATGAAGATGGTATCTGTTCTTTCGGACATGTCCGAAAGAGCAGATACCATCTTCATATACTTTCCTAGAATTCTTCCAAAAAATCGGAGTCGATGACTCCTTACGTGCAACATTAGTCTAGATATTTAGTCGAGCGACTGTGAGAAGCAATATACCACTAATACTAAATTCCAAAATTAGAGAATTGTTTTTCCTTCTACGGTAACTTAATTTTTTCTACATTTAGAGCAAGATGCCATTCATCACACCAAATAGAAATCCTGTCTAACTCACCCTGCACCATCCTACCGTGAGTTATTGACGAAAATTTTCCGTATGCTACAGTGTTATGCAAACAGTCGCAGATTGCTGCTTACCCTGTCCGTCAGACCATTTATATATGTAGAGATGAAGACTGGTCCCTTTAACACTTTCCTGAGGCACTCCTCGTGACACCCTTGTCTCTGATGAAGAGTCGCCATCCAGGAAAATGTGCTACTTTCTATAACTTACGAAGGATTCGAGGCACCCCCCAGTCATGAAGGTCTTAAATTTATTTTTTCCCAACTATATTCAGTACCTCCTGATTAGTCATTCGATCTACCCATTTAATCTTTAGCATTCGTCTGTGGTACCATATTTCGAAACTATATTTTCTATGTTTATCGTCCACGTTTCACTTTCCGTAGGAGGCTACACTCCAGAAAAAACGTATGTTGCGAAGAGACTTCCTAACACATTTATGCTCGATGCTAACAACTTCCTCTTTTTGAAATCTTCTTTTCTTCGTATTTTCAGTCTACGTTTTATATCTTCTCTAATTCGGCCATCATCAGTTTTTTGTCACTTTATACAAGAAAACTTCTAAGTTATATTCTTGAGCATGCGGCAAATCTCATCCAATACTTTTACTATCTCATTTCCTAATTGCGGTCCCTGAGAATTGTCTAATTTAATTCGAAGACCTTGCATTACCATCAGTTTACTTTTCTTGAAGTTAATCGTCTAGCCTCTTTTCAGTACGCTATATTTTCCTTTCAGTGGCAGTTCGAGGTTGTTTGACACATCTGGCAGAACTAAAATGTAGTGTTATCTGCAACCCTTAAAAAAAAAAAAAAAGAGGCTCTGAGCACTATGGGACTTAACTTCTAAGGTCATCAGTCCCCTAGAACTAATTAAACCTAACTAACTTAAGAACATCACACACATCCATGCCCGAGGCAGGATTCGAACCTGCGACCGTAGCAGTCACGCGGTGCCAGACAGTAGCGCCTAGAACCGTTCGGCCACCCCGGCCTGCTGTAACCCTCAAGGATCTTATTTCTTCTCCCTGAACTTTAATCCCCTTTCCAAATTTCTTCTTGATATTCGTTACTGCTAGCTCAGTGTACAGATTGAGTAACATTAGGGAAAGGCTACAACCCTGTCTCTCTCCTTCCTCAACTGCTGCTTACCCTTCGCGTATTTAGATTCTCAAACTGCAATTTTTTTTTTGTGTACAATTTATAGCTAACCTTCCGCTTTCTGTATTTTATCCCAGTTATTTTCACCATTTCAAGTAGCGTATTCCAGTCAATATCATCAAAGATTTTTTTTTTCTAAATCTACAAATGTTTTAAGCGTAAGTCTGCCTTTCTTCGACCTGTCTTCTAAGATAAACCATAGGGGCAGTGTTCCTCCTTTTGTGCAGCACGCAAGTTGAGCATCGAGGAGGACACTTCCTACCAGTTTCCCCATTCGTCTCTAAATAATTCGTGTCTGTATTTTACATCCATGACTTATTAAACAGATTATTCTATTATATTTACGCCTGTCAACACCTACCGTCCTTCGAATTGGAGTTATTGCATTCCTCTTGAAATCCGAGACTATTTCGTCATTCTCATGTAGATTCCACATTAGATGGAATATTTTTGTCGTGGCTGGTTCTCCGAAGGATGTCATTAAATCTGGAATAATGTCGTCTACTCCAGTGGTCTCTTTCAGAGTTATGTCTTTTACTACTCTGCCAGATTGTTCTAGCAATATCAGTACTACGTCAGTTACGTTCAATTATTAGCACGAACTGAGTCGGACGACGCTGTCTTAAGCATTGACTGACCAAGTCCGATGCCCGAAACAACAGGATGCTGTTCTAGAAGTCGTTCCTTCATTTTAAACGCGTAATTCCGACTCCATCCTCAAATTCCTGACTTTGTTTGGCTCAGTCCGTGTCGCATGAGAATAGGGATGTTCAAAATCTCATCTGTCACTAGTGAATTATTCTTTGGAAAATGTATTAAGTTTTATATTTAATTAATGTTAATGCTTGTTAGGTCATTATAAGGGCAGACGAACGAAAACAAGGCAGATGGAAAGAAGGTAGATAGGGCTAAAATGTTTATAATTTCAAAACTAATCGCGATAGCAGCTAAAACAATTATCCCACTGTGAGAGAAGAGGGTCAGTGCCTTCATGAAAAATACACTGACTTGAAAAGAAAAGTCACAGCACAAGAAGGCGTTATGCGACATAAACGAAAGGTGGCAGACATGTTTCTACATGTGACACATGGAAAAATACACTGACGGAAAAAAAATGCAGCACCAAGCAGGCGCTGTGCGACATAAACGAAGGTTGGTAGAATTGAAACTTCCTGGCAGATTAAAACTGTGTGCCCGACCGAGACTCGAACTCGGGACCTTTGCCTTTCGCGGGCAAGTGCTCTACCATCTGAGCTACCTTTCTTTCAGGAGTGCTAGTTCTGCATGGTTCGCAGGAGAGCTTCTGTAAAGTTTGGAAGGTAGGAGACGAGGTACTGGCAGAAGTAAAGCTGTGAGTACCGGGCGTGAGTCGTGCTTCGGTAGCTCAGATGGTAGAGCACTTGCCCGCGAAAGGCAAAGGTCCCGAGTTCGAGTCTCGGTCGGGCACACAGTTTTAATCTGCCAGGAAGTTTCATACCAGCGCACACTCCGCTGCAGAGTGAAAATCTCATTCTGGTTGGTAGAATTGTTTGTACATCTGAAAGATGATTTCTATTCAAGTATTGCGCGAGTTGCATAATAGTGGGGATAGTAGCGTCACTAAGAGGATGCAAGTCAGGTTCTTTTAAATGCACGCTGTAGAGGTCGGAGGGTTAGTTACGTAGTGAGCTGATGTTAGTCAAGAACGCCTATAAGGTGGCAAAGACACCATTATCAAACACCTCAATGAGTTTTAACGAGGTCGCGAAACAGGGCTACGACAAGCTGGATAATCTTTCTGTCATATTGCAGAAAGACTTGGCAGGAGTGTAGCCACTGTGAGTGATTCCTGGCGGTGGTGGTCAGAGAATGTACGGTCGCAAGAAAACCGGGCTCCGGACGGTCACGTGGCACTAGCGAGGGTAAGGTCGTGGTGTTCGACGTATGGCTCTGGTGCATCATACTACATCTGCAGCACCAATCTGAGTAGCAGATGGCACCAAAGTGACACAATGAACTGTTAGAAATCGGTTACTTCAAGGACATCCCCGAGCCAGACGCCCCATAGCGTGCATTCCTCTGACCCAAAGCCACCGCCATTTACTACTTACGTGCTGTCAAGCAAGAGCTCATTGGAGGGCAGGGTGCAGGTCTGTTGTGTTTCCTGATGAAAGCTTATTCTGCCTCGGTGCCAGTGACGGCCGCGTGTCGGTTAGAAGGAGTCCATTTGAGGGCCTGCAACCAACTTCTCTGTGTGCTAGACACGCTGGACCTACACCTGGAGTTACAGTCTGGTGTGTGATTTCGTATGACAGCAAGACACTCCGCTCGTTATCCCACTCACCGTGACTGCAAAACTGTACGTGAATCTGGTATTTCGACCTGTTGTGCTGCCATTAATGAATAGCATTGCACGAAGTGTTTCCCAATAGGATAAAGCTTGACCTCATACCATTGCTGTAACCTAAATTTTCTATTGTGTGTCGACACGTATCCCTGGCCTGATCGATCACCCGATCTGTCTCCAATCGAGCATACATGGAACCTCATCGAGCAACAACTCCAGCTACAGCCATAAATAACATTAACCGTGCCTGTATTGACAGACCAAGTGCGACAGGCTTGGAAGTCCAGGTAACAAACTGACATCCTGCACCTGTACAACACAATGCATTGGAGTCGGCACGTTTTCATTCAACATGCTACCATTTACACCAGTTACTAATGTACCAGTATTTCACATTTGCAATGGTTTATCTGGTCCTTACATTAACCTGTGATCTTACAATGTTAATCAAATAAATATTGTAGATGGCAATAACTATGCCCCTTACATGAAGTCATTAAAGATCACCTAACTTACGTTGAGCGGACAGTAGGGCAGAACAAAAATAACTCACAAGGCACAATGCATCTTGTAGAGGGTATAGTATGGACGTATTGGAATAATTAATGTTGGGTGATGGTTTTAAAGTAATTCACACGACACGAAAACTTTGTGGAAATGCGTTGATTTACTGGAGGCTAGTTTACCCCAGGGAAGTATTCGAGTTGACCATGGCGCGCGGCTGGGGAGCGGCGAAGGGAAACGACAATAGGCAGCTTAGGGCGGCTCAAACTCTTGAGAATGCGGTAACGTGGCGCAGCCTCCAGCTGCCTTAAGATGAGTGACAGTAAGGGGGGGGTTGACTCCATGGTGGTGTACCAGGAAGCAGACAGAGAACTTGTACGCCTGTTGATAAATGTCTGTCGTCCCGTTTTCAGTGAAAAATACGAGAAAGCTGCGCAAAGCTATGGTGGAGCAGTCAACAGAGGTCAAAATACGCATGTTCGTGACTATAGCAACTTCACGCTGAATTCACAGTCCCCAGAGGCTGAAGTAAATCAGGTGAAGAGCGACAGAATGAAATACACCGGCCTCCGATGGGAACGTTGAACGTAGGACCAAGGAATTTGAAGTACTCTCCTGGGAGTCAGCATTCCGGAAAACTTGGTGTTTGTGCAGACGCTAACCTTGATGGGTGGCCTGAGAGGAGCTAAATAGCAGAAGTTGAGAGGAAGGGAAATTTTGTGGGAATTTGCTCACTTCCCAGAGCAGGCATTGGTCAGCACTGGGAAGCAACACATAATTAACGCGACTTGCACTGCATTTCGCATAAGTGATTTTGCTGGAGGGGAAACCAAGGCGAAGAGCGGACTGTGAGAAGTCTCCGTTGGGGTCTTCCGTTCCCAGCTTCCCTTGAGTGCGGACGTGGCGTTCTTGACTCAGCTTGCCTGAGAAAGAGTGAGCATCTCTGCAGTTTAGGACTTAGCAAATGGAACGATTGAGCTTGGAGATAGGAAGTTTTGGTTCAGCTATGTACTGAGCAAGATAGCTAGGAGTGAATAGACGAGTGCAGCCTTGCAGCACCACGAGGTTGGCCGACGTCCGCACAACGGCACCACTCTGCCACGCTGAATTTGGTGATATTGCACCCCCTCCGGCCACTGATTAATTTGTTGGATCACGTCGGCAAAGTTTCCATGAGGGTTTCATGGGCTGTGTATTGTAGAATTCTTCTCGCACTTTGCATTACGCCTGGGTGAGTCGATAGGAATTACTTTTGATTTATCGCGCTTTACTCCACACAAACGCAATTTATTACCACTGCCTGTTAGGAGAGTTATGTAATGTGATGATTGAAGGTCGTGAGTTAAAATAAATCTGTGCTAATCGACTGCATCTGTTTTCAATCAAGTAGTTGAAATCCCAAGTCACTTTCTTAATTAATTTTATGTTCAACATTTGCATCTGGTGTTCAATAGCTGAATATAACATCAATGTGCACCCCTTTTTAATTAAAAGGGATCAATTTTGAACGAATTAATGTCAACACTGCCACCGCAGTTTAATCAGGGGTCACAGGGCCTTATTACTTTCTTTGCGTTATCCGACATTGCGGCAGTTTTGCACTCTGTTGATCTGTTAGTCAATTACCTGGGGTGAACACACACCAAAACCAGATAAGTGATGGGTGGGGTGTTACAATATGTTACCTAGAAAAATACATTACCGAAATTTAGTTACTCTGCACTAATTACTTTTTGGTGTTGCAATTTTTTTTCGTCTGTGTATTTGCGATCGTCCGAAGCACCATGATTGTATTCAGGCGTACACCTCTTTGCCTGAAGCAAATCGGCGTCCACGGCTATCTTTCTTCACGGCTCCAAAGTTAAGGAAATCGAAAGGGAAGAGATGGGGACTGTATGGGGGGATGTGTAAGGGCTTCACAGTGAAACTTGGTCGAAATAATCTCAGCAACATGCGGACGGGCATTGTCCTGCAACACAATGATGCCGTCCGTTTGGACTTGATTGCACGTTTCAGTTTTTGCAAAGTGTCTACGTACCGATGTGCATTAATTGTGGCACTGTCTTACAGAAACTCAATGAGCAACGGGCCCTTGTAGTCAAAGTAGAAGGTCATGACAACTTTTTCGGAGCTGCAATTTCGGTGGTGGTGACCCTATGTCCATCCATTGGTGGCTCCGATGCTTGCTCTCCAGCTCATAGTGGTAACATGACGTTTCATCTCCCGAGTACGGGAAAAGAAAGGATATTCGACATCACGTGACCGTTCCAGGTGCTGCAGTGATTCCTCATTCTGTTCGGCTTCTGTTCCTCCGTCAGGTTATGGGAACCCCACTGCGCACCGATTTTCCGGAACTTCGAATGCTCAGTCACGATGGCGTGAGCGGTGCCGTGACTGATGCCCAGCGTGAGCCGGAAGTCTTCCTCCGTCCTCCGGCGTGGCCACTTTTGACGGCAGCATTCACCCCCGCACTGAGAGAAGGAGTAATGACACAATAAGCCTGTCCCGGCCGGCTGCTGTTCTTTCAGTGGCACCCGACGTTCTCCAAATCTAAACGACATCCATTTTCGGATATGGTATTGACTTATTGTAAGGTATTCCTTTTTTTTTTTTTTTTTGAGACAGACACTTTTTTATGCTACAGTCATAACCGGTCTCGGCCTTCAAAAGCCATCTTCAGATTCTATGGGCGGTATTTGACAAAACAGTGTTTATGATTTCTCAAGTTCTGGAAGTCGATTATTTCACGCAAACACATCTGCATGTGACGTACTGTGTTCACTACACACAGCAGACATTCCGGCAAGAATTTCACTTCCTGACAACCCTTCCGCAGTTAAAAACTGCACGGAACCTCGATCTTCCTCTTTCCTGGCCTCCGTAATGCAGTCTGACGCACAGACGAGTCTCTTACCTCACGTGGATCACGTCTAACAGACAAACGGCACAGTGGTGAACGCCCACGCTGCTGCTCCCTGATGCTCAATAGAGAGCACGTCTTCACACGTACCTACCTGGGTTACCAACTCCGCGTCATGCTCGTTATTCAGGGTGAGTCAGGTGCCCCTACCAACGCTACTTTATGCAGCCCGCAATGTTTAAATGGCATTCAAAAATCACACGCGAGATTCTGATTTTCTCTTGATCGATACGCGTAAACTATTAGTTGAAAAAAAAAAAAAAAAAAAAAAACACGGGAACGTTTTTGCGGGAAACATAATGTAGACAAATTTTGTACTCGAAAAATTTTTGCTAGAGGCGATGGTTTCGAGTTATTCAAGGAAAACATACAAAAGTGACCATCAAACGCACCTCAAGCCCCACACTCACCCATCATCAACAGTCAGGTATTTCTAATACAGTGTTCGTGGCACTGCCTCCTACCACACTACTAAAATTTTCGACTACACGAGCTGTTCCCGGTATTCGACCTTTTTTGCTCTCTATTGACCAAACTATTACGCCACCAGTATAATCGGCTATTTCGTTAACATTTTTAAATTAAAGGAGTCCATGAAGGCAATGAAAGAAAAACGACTTTTGTAAACGTTACGCTAAAACTAAATGCGTTGAAAATCTGGAACAAACTTAACCTCACAAGCACAGTAGTTTCGTAGCAGGGCTATTGATAAAATATCGAGATATCGGTGCTTTCCCCATACGCTGTCGATGTGTACGTGGGATATAATACCATCTGATATATCGATATCTAATGCCGATATCTTTAGTTTGTATTACATTTTTTCTCAATTTTCGGCAAATAGAAGAAATAGTTCTTTTGAAATTGTACTAGAACATAATTGACACTACAACTGCTAGGTCGCTGGTGTTTGTAGAAACGAAAATACAGGGAAGTCAGCAGGAAGTGTTCCACAGAAATCTGACATGTGACGAACGGAACGACGGACCCATAGGACACTTTTTATTAAGCCACTTACATGAAGTTACCATTGTTAACAAAGTGGTTACCGCCAAGCGTGAACGCGCATCGTTTTCCTTTCAGTTCTTCCTCTAAGGGGGATAAGCAGGTAGCTTGTTGACGTACGGAATTTGTAATAATAAATCAATACTTAAATATACAGATCCAAAACCGGGAGTAAATTTACAACGTGCAGCCGATATTTTTGTAGACCGATACGTAGTAATTTTTTTGGTCGATATATTGATATATTCATACTTTTTTCGATATATCGAGGGCAGATAATGATGTCTTTACATATTAATGTATCGATTTCCCGATATTTTTAAAAATATCAATGTCCTACATCGTAGTTAGAATATCTAGAAAAGAGAAAACGCCATACAACTATAGTTTGCAAAATTGTATCCAAGGGGCAGTATTGGAGAAAAACAATGCTAATGAATCTCCAATAATCAGTATGTTTCTCCCAACAACATGTAAGCAAAGCTTTTAATACTCTGTCTGCCCGACATGTCTGCCTATACTCAATGCCAGCTTCTGCTGTTTTGCTGACATCTCAAGGAGGGCAGAAGACCACTTCGTGACGGAAAGCCAACCATAGCATCCAGATACAGTCGTTGACAAAACGAGCGACACCCCTCGCCTTTACGTTATGCTGATCCGCACAGCTTTAAAGTCTGCTACACAGCATAACAGGTAAGGCGACGAAGTGCTAGCAACATACTATGCAAAGGCGTGAAATTGAAAATCTATCCGAACTTCGTCAGACTGTTTTCAGTAATGTGTAAGACTATATTAATGCTGATTAGTGTATTAAACACAAAACATAAATATAAGATATAAATGAAAGAAGAAACGCTAATTAGTATGAACTGTATTAATAAAAATGAATTACAGCTTATCGAGATAACATAACTGTTTTAGTAAGGCAAAGTACCCCAGATCATTACGAATTCGCAAAATATTATGCGCATTCGGACGCGAAACGGTCTGTGTCAACGTTCAGTCCAGTCATATTGGATTACCGTTGCTGACATATGATAAAAGTGTGCAAATTTAGCAATGCGTGAAGATTCATAACGAAATTCAGTTAAAAATCGTTCATTGCCACACTTAATTAAGTAATTGACAGAAGCAGAAAAGTAGGCAGTGACAAGTATGAAATTCTACGAGAGTTTCATATTGACATCCAGAGGGCGCTGGTACAGAATAAAGGTAGCAATAAAACGTATTGGAGGCGGGATAATATCTTAAAATTGCTGTACTGAAAACAAACAAGACCCCCTTGCAGTAGCAAACATCTTTCACTACGCTAGCAGACAACCCAGACAAACAACCCTCTGTTATTACCCCAGACATGAATAAGCCGGCAATTTCGCAATGAAAATGGCAAATTAATCTGCAGTTTCTGTTGCAAAGAGCTTTCTGGACTCAGGAACATGAATTTTCTACCTTAGTGTCACCGCTTACGTGACAGTCGTTCGGAATGTTTATCGAAATAACAAAATACTGTTATTAACGAGTAAATTTAGTAGCATAATTCTGCACCACACCAGGAAATAATCAGCGACGCAGCTGCCAAACGTATTCTACAATGTTTCGAATTCTCCATTAAACTCGCCAGCCAGAAAACGTTCACTAGCCGATGTGTTTCATAAGCTAGCAAGCAATGGGAATGCTCGCACTTCTAAAACGATGTTTCGAATGCTACTAGAACATTTCGAATAAATAGTAGGGGGAATTATTTATACGGCCCTCATATTCAGTAACTGTCGTAGCTATTTTCGTTGTTAGGATTTTGTCACCTAAATCGGTAAAAATTTAACGCTACTAGTCTCGCTTTCGTGAATTTCTATCTGTCTACCCAACCCTTAAAATCCATTTACCTCGAGTACGGGTAGACATAATAAGGGGAAATGTATCGCACTTCCTGTGGTATACGGTCCTTTGGTGGTGTAAAAAAGTGAGCTTCTATGTCGACGCAATCTAAAGATACGGCCGTTTATGTAAAGAAAATTTACGCGAAAGGTAAAAAAAAATGGATCTAAGAACTATGCGACCAAACTGCTTAGGTCATAATTCCCCTAGACCTAGAACAACTTAAACCTACCTAACCTAACACCCATTCATGCCCGGGGAAGGATTCGAACTGATGGCGCAAGCAGCCGCGCGGTCCGCGATATGGCCCCGTTGAACGCACGGATAACTCACGCAGGCAAGCTGTTAATATTATCTGGTTTTGCTAAAAAGTTATTCACTTCTGGTGAATGATTTTCTGCGCAGCTCATTTAAGACAGAATAACTAAAATATATTTGATGTTACGGAAGAGGAAGGACGCCTAATTCAATTCCCCTTGTCTTCATTTATGATGTTAGATTCGCAATCTGAGCATACATACTGTCCATAACCACGCTTTAGCGCCAAGTCATAGTCACAGATATGTACCTGAGGTATTTCGTTTTCACGGAGTGGTGACAGACGATGCTGTGGCGTCTTCGAAGCGCGAGCTTCGCCAGTGCTACCTATCTCAGCACACAACTGAGCGGACGTTTTCTTCCTCCTGGATCTCGATGGAGGCAGATAGACTGCCATTAAAGCAATTTTAAGAAATTCTTGCTCCTCCAATACGTTTTATTGCTACCTTTATTCTGTACATTCGCCCTCTGGATAGCAATATGAAACTCTCGTAGGATTTGATACTTGTCACTGCCTACTTTTTCCGCTTCTGTCAATTATTGAATTGACTTAAGTGTGCCACTGAATGATTTTTAACTGAATTTCGTTATGAGTCTTCACGCATTGCTAAATTTGCACACTTTTATCATATGTCAGCAACGGTAATCCAGTATGACTGGTCTGAACGTTGACACAGACCATTTCGCGGCCGAATGCGCATAATATTTTGCTAATTCGTAATGATCTGGGGTACTTTGTCTTACTAAAACAGTTATGTTATGTCGATAAGCTGAAATTCATTTTTATTAGTACAGTTCATACTAATTAGCGTTTCTTCTTTCATTTATATCTTATATTTATGTTTTGTGCTTAATACACTGATCAGCATTAATATAGTCTTACACATTACTGAAAACAGTCTGACGAAGTTCGGATAGATTTTCAATTTCACGCCTTTGCATAGTATGTTGGTAGCACTTCGTCGCCTTGCCTGTTATGCAGACTTTAAAGCTGTGCGGATCAGCATAACGAAAAGGCGAGGGGTCTTGCTCGTTTTTTCCACGACTGTACATAATACATACGTTTGACATTCTATGACATGAGGAATACTACGCAGGCAGATTTTGTATTTCTGTACTTTTAAATATAATACTCAGTTTTGTGCTTGCGAAGTTATGAAACTTACAACACTTTTTACTGCTAATAGTCAGCTGTAGTTTTCGTATAGTAACAGTAGGTACATACGTTAGAGCATTAAATGCGAAAGATCGCGTCTGGGGTAGATCCTGGATCTGTTGCCACGTATCAAACTGCCTAACATTATCGCTCGTTGTAGCGTCACTTTTTCGACAGTGGTTTTGGTGACGAACTCTTCGGTAGAGACATGGCAGAGGATGCAACGTGGTTTCCTCTTCTTATTGGCGTCGCAGTGAATCTGCGTGCAAGCCCAAATTCAAGCACACTGTGCCGTCACGGAAACTAATGTGAACGTTAAGTTTCATACGCTGGTAACAAACTGGGCAGGTTACTGCCACAAACCACACAATGTGAGGAAACGTGATTGACACAAATATTACAGTTGAGAACACAGTACAGAACGAATATTACTGTGCATATAACGTGATCCTAATCACTGCTGACGGAGGAAAACCATAATCGTCTTGCTCCCATAGGGACACACATTCAAAGTCCATGCCTAGAAAACAAGGTAATGGCAGTACTGAAGAGTACATTTAACTGGGCCTTCAGTAGCAAAATAGGAACTGGTGGATACATCTACGGTGCCTGGGATCAGTTCTGGAAGAGGGCTGACGGCCATCCCTACGTGACGTATTTGCCATGACTCCCATGCAAGAAGTTGTCGAAGGCAAAATAAAAGTTACAGAAGTACCACTTCCGTCTTTCTCTGACTCAGACTACATATCGCTGGAGTGGGGCGATATTAGAAACACAGTACTCTTTTCTGCAGGAGTAGGCATAGGAGGTATTTCAGAATTCATCCCCACTGACTGATGAAAAATTTCAAGCACCCAATAGGCATGATCGGATGTGAACGTAACTTCGTATATGTACACACCACCAGTGGGTATGTACGAGGTCTGTTAAAAAAATTCCGGAACATTGTCCACAAAATTTTTCTACGCTTACCTTTTACTTGTTGTGGATGGTCTCCTTTGAAATACTCTCCTCCACAATTGATATACCGCTCCGAACACCGTTTCCAGTTCCGGAAGCAATATTAGTGTGCCTCTTGCTGGATCTCGCGAATCACCACCTGTAAATTTTCTTTTGTCTCGTCTATTGTTGCAAATCTTCGTCCTTCCAACGTAGTTTTCAACTATGGAAATAAAAAAGTCTGCAAGGACCAAGTCTAGAGAGCACGGAGAATGAGGCAGCACAGCGATTCCTTCTTTTGTGCAATAGTCACGGACGAAAATGGATGAATGTGCGGGAGCGTTATCCTGATGAATTGTCTTGTCACATTCCAGGACGTTTTCTTCTCACATTTTCTCGCAGGAGTCGCAACACGTTCCACTAATATCATCGATTAACAGTTTGTCCCTGTGGCACGAATTCATGATGAACTAATCCTTCAAAATCAAAGAAAACTACATGGGTTTGGCATTTGACCTGACCTGACGAGCTTTTATTGGTCTTGGGGAACGTTTCCCGAGCCATTGTGATGACTGAACGTCAGTCTCAAGATCATAACGGTAGTCCCACGTCTTATCATTAGTTATGATTCTCGTTGTCGTTTGTGCGATCCAAAAGCTCTTCACAGATTGCGACGTGAAGGTCTTTCTGGTCTTGACTCATGACCTGTAGGAGGTACTTGGTGCCAACACGATGCATTCCAAAATCCTGTGTCATGATTTCATGACATGGTCCAACTGATGATGATGATGGTTTGTGGGACGCTCAACAAAAAATGGTTCAAATGGCTCTGAGCACTATGGGACTTTACTTAGAACTACTTAAACCTAACCATCCTAAGGACATCACACACATCCATGCCCGAGGCAGGATTCGAACCTGCGACCGTAGCGGTCGCGCGGTTCCAGACTGAAGCGTTTAGAACCGCTCGGCCACTCTGGCCGGCGGCGCTCAACATCCTGATCATCAGTGCCCATACAAGTTCCAAACTTCCCATTTCTTGTCTCACCATTTCCCGAATGATGATGAGGCCAACACAAACACCCAGTCCCCGGGCGGAGAAAATCACCGAACCAGCCGGGAATCGAACCCGGAACCCCATGATCCAGAGGCAGCAACGCTAGCTACTGGACCACGAGCTGTGGACTGATCACATTGTAATGTTACATTCTTCTGCAATATCTCGGACAGCCTCTTCGAATGGCACGAGCAATTTCGTTGACATTCCTGACATGAGCGTCGTCGGTAGATGTCTAAGGGGGTCCCTAATGGGGGTCATCTTTAACAGTGTGAACCACTCGTAACACCGAATATGGCGTCCTGTATCATTTTTTGTTTCCTTGTAAAGGTTTTCTCGAGTTCCACGTAAATTTAAATGCAGACGCATCGCTCCTCTAACTCTCCCATCCCGAAATTCGCAAGCTGTGCGATACGACGCTCTACTCAATATAGCACTGAACAATAACTAAGACATACAACAATGAAACTTCGGGCAGTTACACATTAAACACAGGCGTGTGCAGGGGCGCCAACAAATCATTGGCGCGAAATTATGGATGTTCCGTAATTTTTTGAACAAACCTCGTACATCCATATCCACATATCTACATATGAAGGGCTTATTTCAATAGTCGTACAAGTCCGTTTTTGTTCGTATTGAGGAACAGAGTGCTAAACTTAAATGAGCACTGAAAAGGCTGCAGTTGAGATACCAGAAATATTCAAGCATATGGCTTCTTGCTAGAGATGAACCTTTCCTTCTGTTTGTTTGGTTCATTAACTTCAGAAGCGTTATAGATAGAAAAGTGGAGGTAATGGCCTTTTACCACTATTGAAACAAGCCCTTCATATATACTCCGCTGGCCACCAAGCGGTGTGTGGCGAAAGGCGCTATTCGAGCCAAGTCATGTTGCCCCCCCTCTGTTTCACTCGAGGATAGCGCGAAGGAAAAACGACTGTCTGAACGCCTCAGTACGAGCTCTATTTTCCCTTATGTTTAAAGTCAGTGGTAGTAATATATGCTGTACTTCCTCGGCGAAGATCGGATTTTGGAATTTAGTGAGCAGACTCTTTCGTTTAGTTCGTCGTTTATCTGCAGCGCTCTCGCGATGGCTAAATGCGCCAGTCACGAATCTTGCAGCTCTTCTTTGGACCTTCTCAATCTCTTGAATCAGACCCAACTAGTATGGACAAACAGTACTCTAAGACTGGACGAACTTAAGTATTGTAAGCAATTTCCTTTGTTGAAGGACTCCATCGCTTCAGGATTCTACCAATAAACCGCAATGTAGAGTTCGCCTTACCCGTTACTTGTGTAATTTGATCGTTCCATTTCAGATCATTTCGAACATTCATACCCAGATACTTGACGGATATCACCGCTTCCAAAGACTGGGCATTTATTTTGTACTCGTACATTAATGGGGATTTCCGCTTTGTTATACGACGTTGGCTACACTTACTAATATTGAGAGATAACTACAAGTCATTACACCACGCATTTAATCCACATTGATTTGTTCACAACTTTCGTGTGGTACTACTTTCCTGTAGATTACAGCATGATCGGTAAACAGTCTAATGCCGCTGTCAGTACCATCAACCAGATAGTTTATGTAAATCATAAAAAGGAGCGGACCTATTACGCTGTCCTGGGGCACACCTGATGTTACGCTTGTTTCTGTTGAAGTCTCCCCATTCAGGACGACATACTGCTCTCTGTCTGTTAGAGAACTTTCTATCCAACCGCGTATGTCATCGGCTAGACAGTAGGCGCGCACTTTTGGGAGCAAGCAACATTGCAGAACTGAGTCGAACACCTTTCTAAAGTCAAGGAATATGACATCAAACGGGGAGCCGGTATCTATAGCCTGTTGTATATCATGCACAAAGAGGGCCAGCTGTGTCTCGCATGACCGCTATTCCTAAAACTGTGCTGGTTTCTGCAGATGAGCTTCTTCTGAGAAGTCTAGAAGTTCAATGATTCTTCAACGAATCGATGTCAGTGAATTTGGCCAGTAATTATGTGCATCCGACTTTCTATCCTTTCTATGGATTGCTATGACTTACATTTTTTTCCAGTCTCGTGGAACTTTACGCTGTTCCAGTGATCTGTGGTAGATGATGGATAAGAATGGTGCTATATTTGTAGCATAGTCAACATAAAATCTTACTGGGATAGCGTCTGGGCCAGATGCCTTCCTGGCGTCTAAACATCTGAACTGTTCTACAATCCCAGATACACTAAACACTGTGTCAGCCATCCTTGCGTTTGTTCGATATTTGAAAGGGGGGATGGTGCTGCAGTCCTCTACCGTAAACGAGTTTTTGAAAGCTAGGCTTAGAATTTCGGCTTTCTGTTTATCATAATCCGTTACATTACCCGTACTGTCAGCAAGAGAAGGTATTGAATTATTTTTAGCGTTCATAGATTTTACGTACGACCAAAATTTTTTGGGGTTATTTTTAGAATCTGCAGATAAAATATTGCTTTCAAATTCGTTGAAAGAATCAGTCATTGACCTTTTGACAGCTGCTTTCATTTCGCGTAATTTCTGTTTTCAGCGGGGCAGTGACTACGTTTAAAACGACTGTGCAAAATTCTCTGCTTTCTCAGCAACTTCCTAATATGTTTGTTGAACCAAGGTGGATCCTTTCCCTCCAACATATTTTTGCTAGGCACATATTTCTCTAGCACGTGGTGGGCAACACCTTTAAATTCCGATCAAAGATGCTTAATATCTTTGTGTCCCACGGTGAATGCTTGGAGCTGACTATGAAGATATTCATTAATGACACTTTCATTTGCTTTCCACAACAAGAAAACCCTACGCTGCTTCTTTGGTTTTTTTGCAACTTCCAATGACATAGAGGCCACAACGACATTATGATCGTTAATATCTTCTTCTAGATTAACTTCCTCACAAAGATCAGGTCTGTTTGTCGTCAAGATACCTAATATGTTCCTATCACGAGTTGGTTTTCTAACCAGTTGCTCAAGGTTATATGTTGAGAGCGCTCCTAGAGTAACTTCACACAAGTCTTTGCTTCTGCCCCCTGTGATAAACGTGTAATTTTTCCCAGTCAATGGACGCCAGATTAAAGTCTCCACCGATAACTAATGGATATTTTGGGTATTTATTTCCTATGTACTCCATACTTTCCCTGAACGTTCTGCGACGTTTGATTCGGATGCTGGTGGTCTATAAGAATATCCTAATACCATCGTCACTCCTTGTCTGATTGACAGCTTTAGCCAGACTGTTTCACAGTCCGATCCAGTATCGATCTCAACTGCGTTTAGACAGCTTTTAACTGCAAAGAATACTCTACCTCCCATAGCATCAGTCCTAAACCTTCCTAAACGTTGTCCTACCCGAGTTCAAAATTTCAGTGCTATTTATGTCTTGTTTCAACCAGCTTTCGGTACCTAATGCAATATTGGCGTTACTACTGTTTATTTCGGATAGTAACTCGGGGATCTTGCTGCAGACACTTCGACAAATTACTAACATGATTAGAGTAGCAATTTTATGTGAGAGGTAGAACAACAAACATATTCCATTATAGATATTCGTGTTTAGTGTCGTTATCGGGAATGATAGGGTGTACGAGTACAATAGCCGTGAACTGTGTCAGATGAGTGTTCACCATGAAGGTCGTGGAGACGTTACTTACTCTAATGAGACAGCTTTATCAGCACCTGACAGAGTTGAAAGGGTGCTCGTTGTGGGTTTTCATTTGGCCGCCTGGCCGAATCGTGCAGTATCCAGGTTTGTGCGGCATTCGATGTGACAGAAGCCCGATGTTGGATTGCGTGAGAATGTGAGAGCAGTTAGTCAAGGTTCTGGTCGGATACGTCTGACTGCACAAGGGGGATCGCCACATTGTTCACCAAGGACATCGAAACCTCACCACCTCTGTGCCTGCCATCCGAGAACAAGTTAGGGACTCCCTGCACAAGTCTGTGTCACGCGGAAACTCCGCTCGGAGACTAGCAGCAGCCGGAACAGGGAATTACCGACCCGTGCCTAGGCTGGCGTTACCATCAAGATACACAACCGCTGCATTTTGAATGGTGCCATGATTATGAAGCATGGGCTGCTGCCGGCTGGAGTGGTCGAGCGGTTCTAGGCGCTACGGTCTGCAACCGCGCGACCGCTACGGTCGCTGGTTTGAATCCTGCCTCGGGCATGGATGTGTGTGATGTCCTTAGGTTAGTTAGGTTTAAGTAGTTCTAAGTTCTAGGGGACTGATGACCTCAGAAGTTAAGTCCCATACTTCTCAGAGCCATTTGAACCATTTTTTTGAACCATGGGCTACTGACGAATGGCGTCGCCTTGTGTTCAACAATGAATGGCGGCTCAGCACTACTCGGGATGGTCATCGTCGGCGAGTATGGCAGCAGAGTGGGGAAGGACCCAATCTTTCAATTTTGTGAAGAGGACGGCGGGGTTACTACCAGAGTCGTGGTATGGGGAGCCATTGCGTATGACTTCAGGGCACAGCTGGTGGTATTGATGGAATTCTGACTGCAAAACAGCACGTCTTCATGTGCTACGGGGTCATGTTGCCAATTTCTTTGTAAATTTGATTCCATTTTGTAATCACATATAGTCTCAAACCTTGAAGTTTCATTTCATTTGCTTCTTTTTTGGGTTTTTTACGTTTGCTGTTGGGAAGTGTATTTATTTTCCTCTATTCGAATCAGTTTTGCGTCATTTCGACTTTCGATAAACTTGTGTTGCCACCGATGTCACCCATAAGGTCCAAATTCTCGTAGCTGGTTTCCGTGATACTGGAACGCGTCAGCTGATCGCACAGCTTGACAGCTGCCTGATTTCCGACATTCGACGTGTTGAGAAGCACCACTGCTGCTTTTATTCCTGCAAATGTGGCCATGTAGAGGAAAACATGGCTTCCATAAAGAAAAGAAAATATACATATGTCTCATATAAAGACCCCTATACACGGCATGATCTGTGAGAAACGACTTGGTTATACAACTAGTGGGGTCAAGTAATGGGGTTTCCGAAACGGTATAATTTCGGAAGACGAAATTTTTAGTTAATGAAGTTAGCACTCAATCTGAAGAGAAAGAAACTTTTTTCAGTATCTGGTCACAATGCCAGAAAATAATGTTCGTGTGATTACTCGAAAATAAATATGAAGTGTGAGTTTACGTCATTTAACCAATGCCACACTAATTTTTTTCTGAATTTCCAGACTATCTGCATTTTAGAAAATTTTGCTCACATACCAGCACCTAGTCCACATAAAGAAGGTACCGGTGTAATTTGATTGCACTTACCAATCGTGCTGATGTCTCACTCAGGGGTAACTTTTACAGTAAGTCGGTGCAAATGGTGCAAATGGCTCTGAGCACTATGGGACTTAACATCTGTGGTCATCAGTCCCCTAGAACTTAGAACTACTTAAACTTAACTAACCTAAGGACATCACACACATCCATGCCCGAGGCAGGATTCGAACCTGCGACCGTAGCGGTCACGCGGTTCCAGACGAAGAAACTATCAAACCATCGTCTACGCAGCAACAATAAAGTCTGAAGTATACAGGGTGTTACAAAAAGGTACGGCCAAACATTCAGGAAACATTCCTCACACACAAATAAAGAAAAGATGTTATGTGGACATGTGTCCAGAAACGCTTAATTTCCATGTTAGAGCTCATTTTAGTTTCGTCAGTATGTACTGTACTTCCTCGATTCACCGCCAGTTGGCCCAATTGGAGGAAGGCTATGTTGACTTCGGTGCTTGTGTTGACATGCGACTCATTGCTCTACAGTACTAGAATCAAGCACATCAGTACGTAGCATCAACAGGTTAGTGTTCATCACGAACGTGGTTTTGCAGTCAGTGCAATGTTTACAAATGCGGAGTTGGCAGATGCCCATTTGATGTATGGATTGGCACGGGGCAATAGCCGTGGCGCGGTACGTTTGTATCGAGACAGATGTCCAGAACGAAGGTGTCCCGACAGGAAGACGTTGAAAGCAATTGATCGGCGTCTTAGGGAGCACGGAACATTCCAGCCTATGACTCGCGACTGGGGAAGACCTAGAACGACGAGGACACCTGCAATGGACGAGGCAATTCTTCGTGGAGTTGACGATAGCCCTAATGTCAGCGTCAGAGAAGTTGCTGCTGTACAAGGTAACATTGACCACGTCACTGTATGGAGAGTGCTGCGGGAGAACCAGTTGTTTCCGTACCATGTACAGCGTGTGCAGGCACTATCAGCAGCTGATTGGCCTCCACGGGTACACTTCTGCGAATGGTTCGTCCAACAATGTGTCAATCCTCATTTCAATGCAAATGTTCTCTTTACGGATGAGGCTTCATTCCAACGTGATCAAATTGTAAATTTTCACAATCAATATGTGTGGGCTGACGAGAATCCGCACGCAATTGTGCAATCACGTCATCAACACAGATTTTCTGTGAACATTTGGGCAGGCGTTGTTGGTGATGTCTTGATTGGGCCCCATGTTCTTCCACCTACGCTCAATGGAGCACGTTATCATGATTTCATACGGGATACTCTACCTGTGCTGCTAGAACATGTGCCTTTACAAGTACGACACAACATGTGGTTCATGCACGATGGAGCTCCTGCACATTTCAGTCGAAGTGTTCGTACAACAGATTCGGTGACCGATGGATTGGTAGAGGCGGACCAATTCCGTGGCTTCCACGCTCTCCTGGCCTCAACCCTCTTGACTTTCATTTATGGGGGCATTTGAAAGCTCTTGTCTACGCAACCCCGGTGCCAAATGTAGAGAGTCTTCGTGCTCGTATTGTGGACGGCTGTGATACAATACGCCATTCTCCAGGGCTGCATCAGCGCATCAGGGATTCCATGCGACGGAGGGTGGATGCATGTATCCTCGCTAACGGAGGACATTTTGAACATTTCCTGTAACAAAGTGTTTGAAGTCACGCTAGTACGTTCTGTTGCTGTGTGTTTCCAGTCCATGATTAATGTGATTTGAAGAGAAGTAATAAAATGAGCTCTAACATGGAAAGTAAGCGTATCCGGACACATGTCCACGTAACATATTTTCTTTCTTTGTGTGTGAGGAATGTTTCCTGAAAGTTTGGCCGTACCTTTTTGTAACACCCTGTATAATAGCCTGATTCAGTTCGTGCACGAAAGGCGAAGAAATGAAATACTTACAATGACTTATTAAAGTACGGACACCCCACCGCGATAGTTCGTAACGTGTATACAGTCAGTCCGTCGACAACGCTCTATATCCGATCTAACGTATCGTACCGCCTGTAAGAGTCTTTAGCTGTATAAAAACGAGTACAATGAAATTTCTTTGTTGGTAGTCTAGTCAGAAGATTTGAAACTGTTGATGCTGAATGACATTCAGTTGGGATGAGACCTGACGAAACGATGGTATCATCGGCTACCTGTTGCAACAGCTCATTACATATGGCCGGTTGTGTCCGACTGCTCGCGCGGTTGGCGCCCCTTTACGACGGCGCCTCGTGATCCGATGGCCATTGTTCCGTCCAAATGATGCGATGAGGGGGGAGGGGGGGGGGGCAGAGGGGTTGGTTCAATGCACGCCGCAGCGTCTCGTGCCTTTTGTTACTCTGTGACGGCGGTCGCTACAATAGGCTAACGGGACCGACAGCTTCGGTAGGAATTGCTTGCCACCTCTTCTCACGCAGCCCGATGCCTAACGGCAGAATGTTTCACCGGCATTTGTCATAAACTGAATAGTGCAGTTCCTTAGCTTACAGTTCGGCAACTAGCACAAAATGCAGATGAACGAAACAGACTGGTTAAATCATCGCCACCATTTAAAATATACTACTGTATGAATGAATCGAAATTGTTCATATTGGTGTCACTCTGGCATTTAACAAAGCTGAACACAGTTCTATATGGTCCAGTCACTTTAATGTGACCACCACCTAAGTTTGATGTCAATGTGCAATAACCACTAACAGAGAGTCGGTGGCCACACTAGCAGTGGAGGGTATAATTAAGTGTGTCTAGCGCCGATTTGTACGGGCGAACAGACCGTTGAGCAGCTGAACGCCCACATGAATGAATGGGCGTTTGGCGTCATTGGCCGGAGGGCCACTTACGGGGCAGGTCCGACCGCCTTGGTGCGGGTCTAATTACAGTCGACACCATACTGGGCGACCTGCGCGCCGGATGGGAATGAAATGATGATGAAGACAACACAACACCCAGTCCCTGAGCGGAGAAAATCCCCGACCCAGCCGTAGGATGGCAGTCCGTCACGCTGACCACTCACCTACCGGAACGCCCAGATGAATCGAGGGACTACCAACGGTGTCTCCTTAAGGACCGTTCAGTGAACGTTGCCACTTTTGTGGGTCTCCGCAACAGGCTCCTGCCATGCTGACTGCTGTTAGTCGGCGACGAAGGCTGGAATGTGAGCGCCAATACCACAACTGGATGTTCACCGATTCATGACTCTTGGCCTTTTCGCATGAATCACTTTTATGCCCCACTGGACTGAAAGCAAACACCCTGCAACAACCATGAGAAGGGTCCAGGTCGGAGGCGTTCGCTGAGTGATCTCGTCATTCTGGAAGGCACAGTGGATCATCTATCCTTGGGGACCACGTCCACCCCTACAGGCAATTTGTTTTTCCTTGGCGAAATGGCATCTACACCAGCAGCACAATGCAACGTGCCACATAGTTCGCTGTGTATGTGCGTGATCACGGTTTGAGGGTGACCAAGGTGAGTTTACGCTTCTTCCCTGGCCACCAAACTCCGTGGATTTAAACCCAATCCATAATCTGTGGGGCCACATCCATCGTGCTGTTTGCGCCATTGATCCTCAACTGAGAAACGTAGCGCAGCTGTCCACGGCACTGGGGTCAGTATGGCTCCACATCCCTGTCAGTACTTTCCGAAACCTTACTGACTGTTCTCGCACGTATCGCAGTGTTCCGCACTTCAAACGGTGGTTATTCAGCGATTTGACAGTGTAACAGCTATGAATAAAAAAGAACAGATACCTGTTCTTAAGTTTGCTGTCGACATAGCCTTTCTGCGCTGAAGATCCTGTAAGTTTGCTGCATTTTTGTTACCACGTACAATCTTCGCAAACATCCGTGCTTTTGCGTGGTTAAGCCACTATTAGAGACAAAACTTTGATAATAAAACAAGGTCACACCAGCAATAGCCCTTCCGAAATATTAAGAATGACTGAACTGGAACATTAGTTGAATAATTAATTCAATGGGAACTATTAATTTCATTTAAATTAAATTAGACAATTGATGAGCGTAACTGAGATTCCAATGGCTTGAAATATCACTCTTTAGTTGAATATAGTGGTCCCATGAATTTATTTGGGTACAGCCCTTCTCAGGGAACATATAAGAGTAGCATAAAATCACAATTTTTAAAAATTGGAAGGCACTTCAGCTACATCTACATCTACATGGTTACTCTGCAGTTCACACTTAAGTGCCTGACAGAGGGTTCATCGAACTATTTTCATACTGCTTCTCTACCATTTCACTCTCCAATGGTGCGTCGGAAAAAGGAACACCTAAATCTTTCAATTCGAGCTCTGATTTCTCTTATTTTATTATGATGATCATTTTCCATACGTAGGTGGGTGTCAACAAAATATCATCACATTCGGAAGAGAAAGATGGTGATTGAAATTTCGTAAATAGATTTCGCCGCAAAGAAAACCGCCTTTGTTTCAGTGACTGCCACCCCAACTCGCGTATCATATCAGCGACACTCACCCTGATTGCGCGATAACACGAATCGAGCTGCCCTTCTTTGCACTTTTTCTATGTCCTCCGTCAATCCTGCCTGGTAAGGATCCCACACCATGCAGCAATATTCCATCAGATTACGGACAAGTGTGATGTTGGCTGTCTCTGTAGTTGGTTTGTCGCATCTTCTAAAGTGTTCTGCCAACAAAGCGCAGTTTTTGTTTAGCCTTCCCCACAATATTATCTATGAGGGCCTTTCGAATTTAAGTTGCTCGTAATTGTAATTCGTTGGTATTTAGTCGAATTGACAGCCCTTAGATTTGTGCGATTTATCGTATACCCAAAATTTATCCTATTTCCTTTAGCACCCATGTGCTTTGTTTAATGCCTATTGACACTTTTCGCACCATACAGAAATTCTCTGTAGATCATGTTTTAATTGGAATTGATCGTCTGATGATTTTACTAGACGGTAAATTACAGCGTCATCTG
Organism: Schistocerca serialis cubense; assembly: GCF_023864345.2. Lineage (NCBI taxonomy): Eukaryota > Metazoa > Arthropoda > Insecta > Orthoptera > Acrididae > Schistocerca > Schistocerca serialis. The sequence continues at coordinate 164,355,281 of NC_064644.1, read as the reverse complement.
CAAACAATCTAAGGGGGCTGCTCAGATTATCACCTAGGTCATATATGTAAATCAGGAACAGCAGAGGGCCTATGACACTACCTCGCAGAACGCCAGATATCACTTCTGTTCTACTAGATGATTTACCGTCTATCACTACGAACTGTGACCTCTCTGAGAGAAAATCCCGAATCAAGTCACACAACTGAAACGATACTCCATATGCACCCAATTTGATTAATAAGCAACTGTAAATGAGCGAAGAGGGCACAGGAGCTTAACTTTCACGAATAGGATTTATTCATTGAAAGAACACATTAAAATTGTGGGAGCGGGGGGGGGGGGGGGGGGGCAGTTATTCAGTTAAGATTCTACCTGAATCGTGAGCACTAAAGCACTAAGACGATAGAATAAGATAAAGCACTTCATGCTGTAACTTGGGTGAGGGAGTGAGAGGCTAAGGTGCGGGAAACATTCACTCATACATTCACATTTTAGAAGAGATCAAGACAAAGTTACCATGCCTAATTGCATGAACGAACCTGCAGAGAGGTCTAACCCGTTTACAATAGTTTACGAAAGTAATATTAAAGCGAAATGAATCGCGCCTGACAACGGAAAGCCGATCTCTTCATGTGGCAAGTTACCATACACATTTAAACAAATTGAAAAAGAAAATAGAAACATCAAGAATAACTGGAAGTTGACTAAAATCATGACAAGATTGAATGATGGCGAGCCACACGTGAGAGAACTAAAATTGCAAAAGTGAATACTGAGAACGGTTTCACGGTACACGTGGCTCGGCACCGTTCTCGCAATTCGCATTAAACACTCAAATCTGAAAGTTCAGATGATCTACGGGCACAGTTTACATTTAAACCGAATCAAGAAACACGTTTAAAAACTACAAACAGCAGATGTGGCCCGTCGCTTAACGAACATGAAGTTCAGGTACGAGTATGGACCAGGCAGAAATCATACAGAAAAATACGGAGAATCAGAAAAATAAAAGCACACACCCATGTACAGCCAGTCATACCACATTCACACATTTTGAGTCACTGCCTCACATTAAACAACCCTACTGGTGATTATTCCATCCCGCTGTTCCAAAGGAATAAGGGACGTTTCGCTCACTGATAAACTCCGAAAGAAACATATTACACTCAAAAACTTAAAAACGAACTGAAAAATAAACACGGCGCTTCAGCAAACTTGAAGGAATTTAAGAATTTCCACCAACTCTTTTAGCAACTATAGACGCGCTTAATACCAAATTCTAACTCGGCAGAAGGCTGGAAGGCTTACTTTGAAAGGGTACAGTACCGCCCGACATTAAAAATAGGTACGACATACTTCATTATTTTTGTCAGAACAACACATTTTTTTTGTAAAATAACTCAATTTCAATTAATACAACGAAGCCGGATACCAGTGTGGGTAAGAATGACAATTTATTTATTTAATTGATCACATGTGCACGCCCACAAAGTAAATCCCTACATCCAGTTTGGTGAGATCTGTGAAATGAATGAATGTATGGTCGTCCGCTAACCGCAGATAGTGAATGTGAGTATATGATCATCTTTGAGTCGATCCTTTGGCCACCTTTGGTGGGACCAAAGAGATGAAATTTACCTGAGCTTTGAGCGCCTGAAATGTGTCTGACCAATACGGTAGCATGGTCTTCCCCCACCTCGACAGAGGTGCGAGAGGACCTGAAGAACGGCCATGTTTCAGCACTCTGCCGCTGGATCTTGTGCTGTTAAGACCTGTTTTAGTTGTGCTCCGTAATGACGAAAGAGTGGAGACATGGTATGCATGTGGAATATTTAAGAGTAGCTTGAAATAATAATTTCTCTATTTCAGGAACTTTTGTGGGGAGAATTAAATGTCAGGCAGGTAATATTGATGGGATCGTAGTAATCTTCGGAAGTGACCAACGGTCACAATGAAACCACGTGTAGCAATAAGTTGAAATACTTCCGTGTGCTTAAGTTAAGCTGAATTACTAGCGTGTGTACAATAAGTTGAAATATTTAAGAAATAGCGTGTGTACCATAAGTTCAAATATTTAAGAAATGGTGTGTGCAGGACTTGAAATTAGAGACGAGTACTTCCACGTGGTGAGTGCTGTGTGAGTCTCAATCTGTGTATGAGACAAAGGATAAAGAGAAGTACTCGTCCATGGTATCAGTTGAGGACTCGCGTGTGTGATGAATATGTTCTTAATATTACTTTGCGTGACATGATTCCGTGTGACGCTAGATTTAAACTCTGAGAGAGAATCAAGGTGAGTCGGCCGTCTATCCAGCAACGCCACTTGGCTTGCATTGCACAGGAAGACGTGCATATATCTCCAGAGTTCATAGAAGGAAAGTAGAATTACAAAGTGGGGCAGTGTCGTGTGAAACTGGGATAAATATTAATTGAAGTGGGAAAGCTGAAAGTGATAATATTGTGACTATTCCCTGTGTAGTATTTCACATTGTAGTCTGGTGTACGTCATGTAATTTGGGTATGTGTGGTTTGCATGGGAGAGTGGCGATGTAGTTTCAAAAGATTAGTGGGTTATGCTTGTTCCTCCTGTACCGCTCGGTCTGGAGGAAAGTTTCGTGATGATGAATGTGAGAGTCGAAGTGTGAGAAATAATAAAAGATCCACCATCCTATCCAGAAAGTACACTGTAGCGTTAAATAATTACGAGACCATAATATAGAGATTCACCAATGTAAAGCCATGCCCACTGGGCGGAATTTCTCATGTGTTATTGTTGTAGGTTATAGAATTTGTGTGATTAGGTTAGAGAATTTATCGGAATAAATAAGATAGTGAAAAGAAAAAGATTGGTGGACTTTTCCTTCGAATTGTATGTTGTCATGATGTCCCGAATTTATAATGTGTGCGCCATTCATATTCAGTGCGGTGGCCACGTGTAGACAAAAGCTGTTAAATAAAAAAGGAAAGAAAATGTGGTATTGCCAGTGCGTAGTGTACAGTCAGAGTTCTGTAAATTACTGATAGTCAGATGCGTGTTTCCGTTGCGTATTAATTATGTAGGAGGATAACTTGTAACTTAAGTGTGAGTACTAGAGTTCATGTTACGCGATAAATAAGAATGAATCCACTCGCTTGGCAGACCACTCATCCTGCAGGCCTCACTGCTTGATGCCACAGTATGAGGAAGGCATGTGGGTGCCTCTCAACTTAACATACTTCACATACTCACCGGTGACCACACGTAGAGTGCTGTTCTGAACAAAGCTCCCAGCTACCCTCGATTACAGATGGAACTGACCAGAGGGGCAAATGGTTCAAACGGCTCTGAGCACTATGGGACTTAGCATCAGTGGTCATCAGTCCCCTAGAACTGAGAACTACTTAAACCTAACTAACCTAAGGACAACACACACATCCATGCCCGAGGCAGGATTCGAACCTGCGACCGTAGCAGTCCCACGGTTCCGGACTGAGCGCCAGAGGGGCAGTTTCCGCCACCAACTTAATACTAAGCAATCCCCATGCATAAAGGGCAGACGTCTCTGTTCAGGTAACAGTGGCCCTAGGTTGGTTATCCTGTATTCGAAGCAAAGAACAAGCAACTTGTCTTCTGCTCTGAGCAGATGAAACTACAAGGAACTATTAATACCCAACAAACACCAGAATATATCTAAAAATACAGGGTTTATAAAAAATAATCATCTGATTTTAAAAAATCATAACTGTTATATTATTTGAGATATGTGTGAGAACAACATACTGTTGGAAAGAGCAAACTCTCGAGTTTTACATGGTTCCCGCTAGGTAGCAGAGTGGGCGCCCACTTCAGTTCTAGTAAAAATGGTGTCTGGACAACAGAAAGCGTTTTGGGTTCTACGTTTTGCACAGTGCTGATTGGTAATAACTGTTCAGCGTGACTTTCGCACTAGATATGGTGTGGATCCTCCTACAGCACAGAGCATTAGACAATGGCATGAACAATTCAGAGAAACAGGTTGTTTATGTAAAGGCTAACCGCCGGGCCGTCCCCGAGCGTCTGACACAGACGCCGAACGCATCCGCCATAGTTTCACAAGCAGTCCGCAGAAATCCGTTCGCCGTGCTACTCGACAGCTCAACAAACCCCCCATGTCCGTCTGACGTGTGCCGCGTCGACGTTTACCCACGGAACCATAGAAAGTTCAGCGACTGCAAGCTCTTTATGAAGGTGACAAACAACAACGCATGCAATTCTGTAATTTCGTTCTTGGCAAGGTTGAGGATGACAGTTTTCTTCCACGCTTAGCGTTTAGTGACAAGGCAACATTCCATGTAAATGGGAAAGTGAACTACCATAACGTGAGAATATGGGGTACGGAACAACCACATGAAGTTGTACAAAATAAAAGGGACTCTCTATAATTTAATGTGTTTGCTGCCGTTTCATGAGAACACTGTAACAGGAAGTACATATCTCGATATACGTGAGAAATTTCTTTTCCCCCAGTTGGAGACTGGTTCGAACGATTTCACTTACTAACAGGATGGGGCACAGCCAAGCTAGCATCTGGAAGTGCGGAAATTTTTAATCAAGGGTTACTGAACTATGGATCGGTCGTACTGAACCAAATGATTCAACCATACATCACTGGCCTCCAAGGTCACTGAACCTGACCGTATTTGATTATTTACTGTAAGGATTTATAAAAGACTATTTATCTGCCTCCATTACCAACAACCATGAATGAGCTGACGCATCGCATAACAGCAACTGGGGAAGCTGTAACTGAAGACATACTCGTTGCAGTGTGGGAACAATTTGAATACCGCATTGAAACATGCCGTGCATCTCAAGGTGGCGTACTGAACACGAACAAAAAGGTATGAAAAAAAAACTTTTTGAGTTTCCCATTCATAAAGAAGAAAAATCCATTGTATATATTTATTAGTTCCAAAAATATACACGTGCCAAATCGGATGATTCTTTTTGATACACTGGGCACTCATTCGTTCACATTAAGACACACATACAGTAAAATTAAAAAAAAAAAAAGACATGACAGGCGGATATTCGGATTGGGCTTTGAAGATAAAATATAGAGCATAATCAGTTGAACTGCTGATTTAAACGTACACATGTTGCTTGTACTCATGTAGCGTAGGCACAAAATTCCTGCAATATCTACTGCTCAGTCCTCCTGCGGTAGCTGAAGAACTAAACAGCTAACCTGCTGTGTGCGAAAGTAGGTGACACAAGTTCACAGGAGGCAACAGGCTTATTTAGCGGCTCTACTGAGACTTATTCTAAGGCAGGGCTGACCACAGCGTGCGAAACTTCTCGCGGGCGGGGTATGCGGGCCGCGTGCAGCTCAACTGTTGGCCAGTCTCGGCTTTGGTCGTTCCTTCCCAGAAGTACCCAGTGCAGCGAGACGCATTTCAGTGTTGCGCCGTGGCATTTTTCGCTCGGTACGACTCTTTTCGGTTCAGCAGAATGGTGGTGTCACCGGCGTTAACCCTTCGCTATTTGCTCGTGGTATGAAGGACGGTCATAGATCCAGTGGCTATTTGCAGAACAAGACACAGACTAGCGCCTGTCATAAGCCTGATACTGACAGAATAGAGGGATGAGAAATCTCAGTATATATCATGAGGTCGCATAAACGACAGGTACTGCAAATTTGCTATGAAATGATATTAGCATGCAGGAAGAATTTAAAGATTTTTTGTTGGCAGTGAAAGAGTAAAATATTACAATCCTCTGCTGATGGGATTCACTGTTGAGTACATCAAGAAACACTTCGCGCAAAATTTGCAGGCATGCAGCGCATGAAGAAATTGGTGGTATGAATACTAAAATTTCTGAACTTGCACGCAAATCTGCTTGCGTTATTCCACTATGAGTTGCAACAGTCTTCGATAGAATTAATCGAAGAGTATGAAGACTTTATATATTACTACACAGTACGTTGGTTAAATCAAGCAGCATGCCTGGAACGATTTTTCGATTTAAAATCCGCTATTATTGAATTTATGAGACAAAAAGGAGTGCAGAAACGAAAATTAGAGCATCCGGAATGGATTGCAGACCTCGCAAGTGGGTTTAACTGTACACCGCTCACAGGATACTGAAAGGTGAGAAACAGCTCCTTCCTGATTTGATGGGGGCGCATTTAAAAAGAAAGTAGGGATATTCTGATTAACACAGTCCAGTTGCCTAAGCTCGCTACCATTAAAGACAATGTGAGATTTGAAGGATTCGTTGTGGCGTTAAAAAATTACGAGGATAGTCTCCTAAACGTTTTAAGGACACTGCCAATCTTACATCTATTTCTGAGCTGTTCTCGAGACGGTTTGCTGTTTCAGTTGAAAGCACCCCTGTGAATGGGCAGATGGAAGTGATTTACCTGCAGTGTAGTTCCGTTTTGATGACACATCGTTTTACATTAAAACTGTGCATGGCATCAACGTAGCTTTCTTCAGGTAGAGTTTCCACGTTGACATGGTGAGATTGGAAAAGTGCTACAATATTTCAAGACCATTTCTCGATTATGAACCTAAAAAAGTCTCGATTACGTAGCAACATGAGTTCGACAATCTGTGAAATAGATTGCGTCTGTCCTTATGCCGACAGTTTGTACCAGATAAAAGTTATATTACGTCTTCAGCGCGTCAAAAATAATTAAATAATACAGACAATTCGTTTTGTATGTGGTCTATGTTGTTGCGAAATGTGAAACATAAAACAAAGTCTTATACACTGAGATAAATGAGAATATTTTTTTAACGAAAACCGTTTAGCTCACTATTAATTTTTTTCCTTAATTAATATGCGGTTACGGCAACTACCGTCATCAGATACCTGTAGTTAAGATTAGAGGAAAATAAAGAGCGACAGACGTTTGCTGCACAACATAGTACAAAAGTTGAAAAAATGAGAAGTTATGGAATATTTTTAGCAATACAGTTACCCAGCCTGTCGTTGATAGGGCCACAGCTCGCTTCATGCCTGTTGGACCTGCCTCGTGGACAAGTTGCTGCTTCTTCCACAGGATGGAGCTGCTTTCCGAGATATTCTAATTTTATAATCTGATTGTTTTACTTTTCATAATTTCTTTTACAAGTACACATTTTTAATGTAGTGTTTCTCTATGTTTTAGTTCATAGCGCAAACATCTTTATTTGTCAGACACACTTAACTGTAACGACTAGCTGTATTCTTATAATTACATGCAGCTATAATTCATGTAACTGTTATATAAATATTACTGAGTAGCATTCAGTCAATACCTTTTCTTAAATTAACAAACTTTACGTAGGGTAAGTGGCGCCATCTGTAGAAAGCTACACTAATATGTAAGAAATAAGTTCTCTCTATAGAAGTATGTCAACCGCGCACGCAAATAGACGCAACAAGTAAAATGTCAAAACGCAGGAAGAGCGAGACAACGAAAGATATGATTGTTGTTATACTGTGGCTTGAGGAGGAGGAGGAGGTGTATTCTGGTGAAAATAATCATGAAACTTATCACGTGAGGCGAATGACCACAGTACTGAATCGGTACGAGTTTACTGAAAATAGGTTGCAGTTCGTCTGAATCGAGTGATAAGGATGCACCCAATTCATCTGAATTTTATTACGGAAAGAATCGTGCAACAAGATAGGACACAAAAGTTTCTCTATAAAATAATTATATTTCAAAACGTAACGTCGTTACTCATCTTCATGGAACCGAAGGTAGTGTTCGTTCGGTCAACATACCAAGAGAAGTACTGCATTTGTATCTTGACATATACACTGGAAACGATCGTTCAGAATTTACTAGAGACAGAGGTGCAAGATTGACAGACAGCACGGAAACAAGACCTTTCATCGATGTCCTTTACGTCATTGATGCGATGCATTGTCCATGAAAGAATTTCAAATTCTTAGTTGTGGGGCAACTGCAAACGCAACGGACTGGAATGTTGTTTTCTTAGAACGAGTGAGAAGAGATTTCGTTTACCGTCCTGATGTCTGTGTTTTGATATTGTAAATGCACTTAATTTACGATGAGTGAACGATAAAGTAGCTCCAGTCACAGAAGTAGCTGAACTTACGGTTCTGTAGTTTAGTGATCGTTTCTCTCCAACTGAGTATGTTACGATCGACGAGCAGCTTAGAATTAAAAGTATTTGCTCTTGCTGACACTAAGAATGGCCGTAGCAGCGTTCGTCAAACAGCGGCCCGAGGGCCGCATGCTGCCCCTATCAAATATTCATGCTACCCGCAGTTCTCAGCAGTATCTTACCGGCCGCGTGGGGTAGCCGCACGCTTTGAGACGCCTCGTCACGGTCCGCGCGGCTTCCCCCGTCGGAGGTTCGAGTCCTCCCTCTGGCATGGATGTGTGTGCTGCCCTTGGCGTAAGTTAGTTTAAGTTAGATTAAGTAGTGCGTAAGCTTAGGGACAAATGACCTCTGGAGTTTGGTCCCACGAGACCTTACTTCAAACTTCCAAATTTCTGTATCTTATAATAATATGCTTCTAGCAGCTAACAGCCGAATCCAAGGACGTCAACTAACGCTTAGAAGTTCCCACGAGCGAAGTTTTCCTGTTCACTGTTTGTAACAAACAAAAATACTTACACACTGTGACGTCCCTTCCCTCCATCTTCACTAGCCGGGAGGAGAAGCGACTCGTATCGATGTCCGTCCCCGTCGATATGACGTGGAACAACACCTGCAACTCTCGTAAGAACACAACTCCTCGCGTCGTTTATAAATATTCTGTTATCTGTCTGTAACAGTCTTCTCAGCTTGTACGAACTGGTAAACTGCAATCGTTTATTTTTATTTTTATGCCCGGTTAGTTCCGTGATGAAATAAAATCTTGATCTCGATTTCATCATTACGGCCGTTTTTCACATCATACATAGCGAGGATGAAATTTTGCTATCTACTATTCCGTTGCTATGCTGTTGCTACGTCAAGTTATTAACAACGGCCCGACGTAACTCCAGAGATAACTTATGTTGGAGTAAATGTTTTTTTTAATATGCCGTAATACTGGTTTAAGCTAATCACTTTTCACTGTCTATTATTCATGTACTCACTTAGTCACTTAACCTGTTTAAAGAGTCAATCAACTTGCACTAATACAAATTGTACTGTCCGTTCAATGAGTTAGCCGACATGTAAGATTTATCTTTTGGCTCAGATTTTATTGTTCTTTCTATAATTAATTATTTGCCCCCTACAACACACGCACACCGATACATGATTGAAGATTAACATCTGTTCAGTTCAGTAATCGTGACGCTGACGACAACTTTTGACTAATCGGCGTACTTGTCTTTCTTCGTGTCTTCGTTCTATTGTGTCCTATTCAAGACTACGAATTGTTTTTCTATCGTTGATCCATTGCTCTCAAGGTTTGTAACTGCTCATCAGTACGAAGGCTAAGTCCGAGAAACCAGTATCACTCAATTGAAGTCTAACACTTGTTAAGAACGGTAAAGATTAGCTTTCATCAGTCGAATGACTGAGCAATACTTCAGTCTCTACCTCACGAATTATCAAACTTCCAAAACAGAAGCAATCTAATAGCGTCTGCGTCCAGACAACTACCGCAAAATTACTCTAGAGCGACTCAAGAGAAACTAACTAACTGAATATTTCCATGTATGAGTTACATTGTAGTCGCATTGAATTTCCTTTTCGATGTGGCTACAGCTCTCTTCCATGCTAAATGTTATCTTTGACTAAATTATTTTCTTGGATTTAACCTTCCTTCATATGATTTTGAATTTATTCTATAGATGTTTGATAAAGAATCTATGATAATCCTTTCATCTCCACATTTTGTACGCTATTCTCAGTATTTGAATGATATAGGTGTTAATCAAAATCTTACCAGTGTAGATTTTAACGTCAATAGTTGCCGTCACTGTCAAGGTGACTCACTTCCCTAGTTTAAGCTTCCACAGAGTTTCTTAATTGGGGTTTTCTGTCCTTGGTGCGTTACAACACACAGTAATAATTTTAGAAGTGCTGAATTTTAATTACCGTTGGTGAACTCGGCTCTGAGCAAAGTTAAGTTAGTCGCTTACCTTAGGGGTAGAGAGGTACATACCACGGTCACTGGGAAGTTGCAGAATGTTAATGGAGGAATACTTTAATCTTTTGACTTCCAGCACTGACCACTCAAGGGCGTGCGCAACTCCTATCGACTGGCTACAGTAGTATAAATTTTGATACGGAAGGGACATAGATTCGTAGATGCGCATTGAAGACACGGTAATCTTCAAATGAGGTACATATTTGTAACGAGGAGTATTAAATTAAATTAAGGTCGTTGTAATATAATTCAAAGAGTACAAGAAAAGTTACATTCAAAGCATTTAGTAAACCTTTGTGATCGTGTCTCAAATTGCATAATGCATTGAAATATAATTACTAATACTGTTATTGATCAATTAATCATCCACTCACATAGGCAACACAGCAACAATTCAACAGGCAGTTACAGAGACACCACCTTGCGGTCTATGAGGGTGGCAGCAATCCGAAACAGGGAAGAGTCGGCACGAAGTGTCTCGAAAGTTGCCGACGTTTAACCACCAGTACCTGGGGGCTGGCGATCAGTATATCGCGCCTTTGCTATAAATAGTCTTTGAGTGTAATAAAATACTAATTTATATGTGTTACCAATAAATAATGAGATCCGTACATATGTAGTTCGAGGTGTCGACCTACAGTATCAGTATTTCCTCTTGAGCAAAAACGTTTGTCGAGCCAAACAATTAATAAACACTGAACAGCCAAAGAAACTGGTACACCTACCTAATATCGTGTAGGGCACCCGCGAGCACGGAGAAGTGTCGCGACACGGCGTGCCATTGACTTCACTAATACCTGAAGTAGTGCTGGAGGCAAACAGACACCATGAATCCTGCAAGGCTGTCCAAATTTCCGTAGGAGTACGAGGGGATGGAGATATCTTCTGAACAGGACGTTGCAAGGCATCCCGAGTTCGAGTCTCGGTCGGGCACACAGTCTTAATCTGCCAGGAAGTTTCATATCAGCGCACACTCCACTGCAGAGTGAAAATCTCATTCTGGAAATACCCAATAATGTTCATGTCTGGGGAATTTGGTGGCCAGCGGAAGTTTTTAAACTCAGAAGGGTGTTCCTGGAGCCACTCTGTAGCTATTCTGCACATGTGAGGTGTCGCATTGTTCTGGTGGAATTGCCCAAGTCCGTCGGAATGCACAATGGACATGAATGGATGCAGGTCATCATACAAGATGCTTACGTACGTGTCACCTGTCGTATCTAGACGCATCAGGGGTCCCATATCACTCCAACGGCACACGCCCCACACCATCATAGAGCCTCCACCACCTTGAACAGTCCCCTGCTGACATGCAAGGTTCATGGATCATTGATGTTGTCTCCATATCCGTACTCGTCCAACCGCCCGATACAGTTTGAAATGAGACGCGTGCGGTCAGGCAACATGTTTCCAGTCATCAACAGTCCCATGTCTGTGTTGACGGGCCCAGGCGAAGCGTAAAGCTTTGTGTCGTGCAGTCATCAAGGGTACACGAGTGGGTCTTTGCCTCCGAAAGCCCGTACCGGTGGAAATGGAAATGAGCGTTTGGCGTCATTGGCAGGGAGGCCCCTTACGGGGCAGGTCCGGCCGCCTTGGTGCGGGTCTTATTACGTCGACGCCACACTGGGCGACCTGAGCGCCAGATGGGGATGAAATGTTGATGAAGACAACACAGCACCCAGTCCCTGAGCGGAGAAAATCCCCGACCCAACCTGGAATCGAAGCCAGGCCCGTAGGACGGCAATCCGTCACGCTGACCACTCAGCTATCGGGGGGGACATATCGATGATATTTCGTTGAATAGTTCGCACGCTGAGACTTGTTGATGGCCCAGCATTGAAGTCTGCAGCAATTTCGGAAGGATTGCACTTCTGTCACGTTGAACGATTCTCTTCAGTCGTCGTTGGTCCCGTCCTTGCTGGATCTTTCTCCGGCCTCAGCGATGTCGGAGATTGATGTTTTAACGGATTCCTGTTATTCACGGTACAATCGTCAAATGGTCGTACGGAAAATTTGCCACTTCATCGCTACCTCGGAGATGCAGTGTCGCATCGCTAGTGCACCGACTATAACACCACGTTGAAACTCACTTAAATCTCGATAACCTGCCGTTGTTGCAGCAGTAAGCGATCCAGCAACTGCGGCAGACACTTGATGTCGTATATAGGCGTTGACGACCGCAGCGCCGTATCTGTCTATTTAAATACACTCCTGGAAATTGAAATAAGAACACCTTGAATTCATTGTCCCAGGAAGGGGAAACTTTATTGACACATTCCTGGGGTCAGATACATCACATGATCACACTGACAGAACCACAGGCACATAGACACAGGCAACAGAGCATGCACAATGTCGGCACTAGTACAGTGTATATCCATCTTTCGCAGCAATGCAGGCTGCTATTCTCCCATGGAGACGATCGTAGAGATGCTGGATGTAGTCCTGTGGAACGGCTTGCCATGCCATTTCCACCTGGCGCCTCAGTTGGACCAGCGTTCGTGCTGGACGTGCAGACCGCGTGAGACGACGCTTCATCCAGTCCCAAACATGCTCAATGGGGGACAGATCCGGAGATCTTGCTGGCCAGGGTAGTTGACTTACACCTTCTAGAGCACGTTGGGTGGCACGGGATACATGCGGACGTGCATTGTCCTGTTGGAACAGCAAGTTCCCTTGCCGGTCTAGGAATGGTAGAACGATGGGTTCGATGACGGTTTGGATGTACCGTGCACTATTCAGTGTCCCCTCGACGATCACCAGTGGTGTACGGCCAGTGTAGGAGATCGCTCCCCACACCATGATGCCGGGTGTTGGCCCTGTGTGCCTCGGTCGTATGCAGTCCTGATTGTGGCGCTCACCTGCACGGTGCCAAACACGCATACGACCATCATTGGCACCAAGGCAGAAGCGACTCTCATCGCTGAAGACGACACGTCTCCATTCGTCCCTCCATTCACGCCTGTCGCGACACCACTGCAGGCGGGCTGCACGATGTTGGGGCGTGAGCGGAAGACGGCCTAACGGTGTGCGGGACCGTAGCCCAGCTTCATGGAGACGGTTGCGAATGGTCCTCGCCGATACCCCAGGAGCAACAGTGTCCCTAATTTGCTGGGAAGTGGCGGTGCGGTCCCTTACGGCACTGCGTAGGATCCTACGGTCTTGGCGTGCATCCGTGCGTCGCTGCGGTCCGGTCCCAGGTCAACGGGCACGTGCACCTTCCGCCGACCACTGGCGACAACATCGATGTACTGTGGAGACCCCACGCCCCACGTGTTGAGCAATTCGGCGGTACGTCCATCCGGCCTCCCGCATGCCCACTATACGCCCTCGCTCAAAGTCCGTCAACTGCACATACGGTTCACGTCCACGCTGTCGCGGCATGTTACCAGTGTTAAAGACTGCGATGGAGCTCCGTATGCCACGGCAAACTGGCTGACACTGACGGCGGCGGTGCACAAATGCTGCGCAGCTAGCGCCATTCGACGGCCAACACCGCGGTTCCTGGTGTGTCCGCTGTGCCGTGCGTGTGATCATTGCTTGTACAGCCCTCTCGCAGTGTCCGGAGCAAGTGTGGTGGGTCTGACACACCGGTGTCAATGTGTTCTTTTTTCCATTTCCAGGAGTGTATCTCTGTATTTTAATACGCATGCCTGTACCAGTTTCTTTGGCGTTTCAGTGTATTAACGCAAGAAAAGAAACTATCTGACAACGTACCCCTATCAGGTCAACTACAATTTTTTATTGTATGGGGCACATTACAACATTTAATCAGCCATAGTCTAGAAGCAATGTCGGGCACTGTGCCACGTGACGCTTGAAGAGTACCTCGAGACTGATCATGGTATCCAGTTCACATGATATAAGAGCAGTGTCTGGTTAAACATTTGTTGGTAACAAATATGATAAGTTACCTCTAGTGGATAGGTGTAAAACCCCTCGTGCTCATTCGGCCACGCCTTCTGAAGCAAGTGTCTGGTTTATTAGCTACACGTTTGTTGCTGGCAAATGTTTCAAGTTACCTCTAGTGGATAGGTATAAAACCCCTCGTGCTCATACGTTCACGCCTCCAGCAGTGAGTGTCAGCGCGCTCGCAGCACCGCCGCAGTAAGACTCCCGCATAATTCAAGGCGGGCCGTGTCCTTGGGAAGGCCGCCCCCCGCCCTTTCCGGGAAGGAGGTGCCCGCTGCCTACCTGCGGCTGCGGGACCTTTGTTTTTGTGGCGCCCACGCGCTCCAGGCACACCCGCATCCTCCTGGGATCTGCATCATTAAACAACTTCCTAAGCTTCACCCGTACCCGTAACATGCAGCGTTCACACACTAATGGTACTTTGCGGATTAAAATTGAATAACTTTTAACGCAAGGAAAAAAATCTGTCTGACATTGTACGTCTATCAAGACGGTATTCACAGTTTAGCTGTAGCCAATCTCTGTCTGAGCTGCGCCATTGTATAGGACAAGTGATTAATGACATTTGCTGTATATAAGGTGCGATCAAAATATTTCCGTTTGATCAAATCATCTTGTTGTGCAGTTCTTCTTGTTGTCTGCGAGCTTGCTAAGAAAATGGGATGAGAAGTTCTGCCTTATGCAAGACACCTTTTTTCTTTTGATTCACCCATACATGTTTCAGCACTTTTGTGCTATCGTCAGTGGGTTTCATTTTTAATTTTTAACTGTAAATTTGTTGTTAACATATAAACATTTGTGTTGTTTACAACATTATGTAGAAGTTGCATTTATAACTTAATTGGTGAAAAGTGGGTGTAAGCATTTGTTAACATACCTTACATAATGTTGTTGTCCATTTATTTTGGTAGCTGTTCTGCTACACAATGTACAACTTGCCATTTGCAAACAGCAAAACGTAATTTGTTTTTCTGTTTGTTATGCATTTACGAACGGAAATAAGACTGTATCACGTTTTCTTTCTGTAGCTTACAGTTTTGAAGTTGTGGTGCGTTCTTCTGTGTTGTTGGCGAAGTAAATAGGTTTACTTCTTTGCCTGTGTTCGCGTGGCAATGCACTTTTTTCCGATTACTCAAAACATAGGCGGAGTTTTCGATGCCATTACGTGTTGTTGTGGCTGTGTGCCGTTCATTTGTTTCGTAGCGTGTTCTGCTGGGTGAGGCGCGCGAGTTTGAATTGTATTTGGCGTCAGTGGTGTGTGGTTTGTGTTGGTTTGCGTGTGTGTGATGTGTGTGTTGAGTACTGGGGCAGAGAGAGAGAGAGAGAGAGAGAGAGAGAGAGAGAGAGACAGATAGAAAGAAAGAAAGAAAGAAAGGAGAGAGGAGAGAGAGAGAGAGAGAGAGAGAGAGAGAGAGAGAGAGAGTAAGAGAGGTTTTTTTTGTATGTATGGTGTGGGTGTTACTTGTATAGTTCTTCTATTGTGGCGAAGAGGGTTTTGTTGCACAGTGATGTGCTCTTGATTTTTGGATGTGATAGTTTTCTTCTATAGTTAATTTTTGGTATAGGCTGCTGCTAGTTTTTAGGATGTGAAGGTCAGTTTCAATATATGTTGGGTGGTGGTTGTGTGCTACCAGGTGGTCTGCAAATGTTGAGTGTGTGTTATTGCTTTTCAGTGTCCTGAGGTGTTCATTATATCTGGTTCTGAAGGTCCTACATGTTTGGCCCACATATACAGATTGACAGCAGTTGCAAGTAAGTTGGTAGATACCAGACTCGCTGTACTTGTCTGTGTTGGTGGTATTTCTTCCGAGTCTGCTCTGTATTGTGTTGTTGGTTATGTATGCTACGTTGAGTCCTTGTTTCTCTAGTATATTACCCACCCTGTGTGTGACTTTGTTGTTGTAAGTCATTATGTGCCATTTGTTGCTTACTGTCTGCTGATTTGTTGTGTGATGAGTTATGTTCGTATGTGTGTGTGTTTCATGGTTATGTGCTGTTTGTTTTCGTATCTTGTGGGGTATTTTGTCTACTTTCTTTGCGTCATATACAATCTCCTGTGCAATTTGTTTTATCGTGTTTAGTTCTTGTGTGTAGTCATGCTTGTTCATGGGT
This sequence comes from Schistocerca serialis cubense, assembly GCF_023864345.2. Lineage (NCBI taxonomy): Eukaryota > Metazoa > Arthropoda > Insecta > Orthoptera > Acrididae > Schistocerca > Schistocerca serialis. The sequence continues at coordinate 164,339,206 of NC_064644.1, read as the reverse complement.
ATTTTGTTCAGCCTGTGAAGTAAGTATCTGCAGCTGGTTTCTTTGTGAGCTAAGGGGTGATTGGATTGGTTATGAATAATGGTGCTGGTGATTGTGGGTTTTCTGTAGATTGTGAATTCATGTTTGTTGTTTCTCTTGTGTATAGTGAGATCTAAGAAATTAAGTTTTTGATCTGTTTGTGTTTCAATGGTGAATTGTATTTGTGGGTGGATGGAGTTTACGCTATCATGAAGTTCTTTTATGCGAGACAGTGGTTCATCTATTAAGCAAATTATCTCATCTACATATCTGTACCAATATATTACACTCCTGGAAATGGAAAAAAGAACACATTGACACCGGTGTGTCAGACCCACAATACTTGCTCCGGACACTGCGAGAGGGCTGTACAAGCAATGATCACACGCACGGCACAGCGGACACACCAGGAACCGCGGTGTTGGCCGTCGAATGGCGCTAGCTGCGCAGCATTTGTGCACCGCCGCCGTCAGTGTCAGCCAGTTTGCCGTGGCATACGGAGCTCCATCGCAGTCTTTAACACTGGTAGCATGTCGCGACAGCGTGGACGTGAACCGTATGTGCAGTTGACGGACTTTGAGCGAGGGCGTATAGTGGGCATGCGGAAGGCCGGGTGGACGTACCGCCGAATTGCTCAACACGTGGGGCGTGAGGTCTCCACAGTACATCGATGTTGTCGCCAGTGGTCGGCGGAAGGTGCACGTGCCCGTCGACCTGGGACCGGACCGCAGCGACGCACGGATGCACGCCAAGACCGTAGGATCCTACGCAGTGCCGTAGGGGACCGCACCGCCACTTCCCAGCAAATTAGGGACACTGTTGCTCCTGGGGTATCGGCGAGGACCATTCGCAACCGTCTCCATGAAGCTGGGCTACGGTCCCGCACACCGTTAGGCCGTCTTCCGCTCACGCCCCAACATCGTGCAGCCCGCCTGCAGTGGTGTCGCGACAGGCGTGAATGGAGGGACGAATGGAGACGTGTCGTCTTCAGCGAAGAGAGTCGCTTCTGCCTTGGTGCCAATGATGGTCGTATGCGTGTTTGGCGCCGTGCAGGTGAGCGCCACAATCAGGACTGCATACGACCGAGGCACACAGGGCCAACACCCGGCATCATGGTGTGGGGAGCGATCTCCTACACTGGCCGTACACCACTGGTGATCGTCGAGGGGACACTGAATAGTGCACGGTACATCCAAACCGTCATCGAACCCATCGTTCTACCATTCCTAGACCGGCAAGGGAACTTGCTGTTCCAACAGGACAATGCACGTCCTCATGTATCCCGTGCCACCCAACGTGCTCTAGAAGGTGTAAGTCAACTACCCTGGCCAGCAAGATCTCCGGATCTGTCCCCCATTGAGCATGTTTGGGACTGGATGAAGCGTCGTCTCACGCGGTCTGCACGTCCAGCACGAACGCTGGTCCAACTGAGGCGCCAGGTGGAAATGGCATGGCAAGCCGTTCCACAGGACTACATCCAGCATCTCTACGATCGTCTCCATGGGAGAATAGCAGCCTGCATTGCTGCGAAAGGTGGATATACACTGTACTAGTGCCGACATTGTGCATGCTCTGTTGCCTGTGTCTATGTGCCTGTGGTTCTGTCAGTGTGATCATGTGATGTATCTGACCCCAGGAATGTGTCAATAAAGTTTTCCCTTCCTGGGACAATGAATTCACGGTGTTCTTATTTCAATTTCCAGGAGTGTATTTTGTACTGTTTTGGTATTACTATTTTGTCAAAGATTTGTTTTTCTATCTGATTGAGGAAAATGTCAGCTGGGAGGCCACTGATTGGGGATACCATGGGTAGTCAATCTTGTTGAGAGTAAAATCTGTTGTTGAATGTGAAATAGTTTTGTTCTGTGATGAGCCTGAGTGTGGCTATTATTTCTTGTATGTTTGTTGATGGTATGTTTCCTTGCAGTTGGTGGTTTCGTTCTATGATGTTGATGGTTTCTTCTGTTGGGATGTGTGTGTAAATTTAAATTATATCAAATGAAACCAATGTTGCTGTGTTTGGTATGTATTCATTTCTTATTTTTTCTATTAATTCACTTGAGTTCTTTAGACTTCTGTTATCAGTGTATTTGTATATTGTCTGTAACAGTGTGTGTGTGTGTGTTTGGCTACGTGGTATGTTGGTGCTTTGGTGAAGTTTATTAATGGACATATGGGTATTCTGGGTTTGTGAACTTTAGGCAATGATTTTAGGGTGGAGGCCTTGGGATTTTTCTGTATCATTTTTTAATCTGTGTGTCTGTGAAAATTGTTTCTATGTTTCTCAGGGTTTTCTATAACTTACTTTGGTATCAGTTTGTTGGGTCACTTATTAATTCTGTGATGTTGTTGCTTTGGATGAATTCTAATGTTTTGTGAATGTATACCTGTTTGTTTATGACTAATATTGAATTACCTTTGTCAGATTTTGTGATGATGGCATTTTCTTGTATTAATTTATTCTGTAGTTTTCTGTAGGTTTTTTCTTCAGGAGTCCTAGTGTTTTCTTTTGGGGTGGTTTTGTTCTCTTTGATTATGTTTCTTATTTCCTCAGCAACTAGTTCTCTCGTTAGTTTTGCATTGAATTCAGGTGTGTTTAGTTTTTCTTGTTGCTTTTTGATGTTTTCAGTTTGTGTTATGATATTTTCTACTGTCCTGTGTGACACCATTGTGTTAATGTTATGTTGGAACCCTTCTCAAGTAGGCTGCTTTCTTGTTCAGATAATTCTATGTCTGTTAGAGTAATCACTCTTTTGTGAAAGGTGTGTTTGTTGTATTGGTGGTGGAATTGGTGGGTATTTGTGTGATTTATCATTTTGGTGAGTTTCTTTTGTTGGATTGTCTGTTGTCTGCCTATTATGGTATCTGTGTATGTTCTAACGCTGTACATTAGTTCATCACGAAATGGTGGATATGTTATGTGATTACCTAGTACTATATGCAATCTGTTTTTTTGAATGCAAAGACCGGATTTCTTGCTTTATCCACATGATTTCTGCCTTACGATTTGTCTGCTATGCTGCTGGTGACATGTTGTTTACAGTTATTGTTACATAGTGAGGTATTATTTTATAAGCCAAACATGGTTTATTGAACTTTATGTTGAGTATGGTTTTATGAAGTCTGATGGTTGTGTTCTGGCGTGGTGTAGAAATAATCATCTTGTGGTGCAGTTCTTCTTTTTGTCTCCATACTTGCTAAGAAAATGGGATGAGAAGTTTTGCCTTATGCAAGACACCTTTTTTTTCTTTTGTTTCACCCGTACATGTTTCAGCACTTTTGTGCTATCGGTAGTGGGATCTATTTTTTATTTTTAACTGTAAATTTGTTGTTAACTTTTTGATCGCTGTTTGTATCAAGAATACTTATTGAACTAAGCTATTAAAATTACAGATGAACATTACTACTCCACTACCAGAGTATTTCACATCTTGATATGTAGTATATGTTTCTTACGGTATTTGTAGATATGTAAAGGCGTATGATTTACCAGAAACCATACTTGAATTTTCTGTATGATGGATGTGTTTTTCCGAAGTTCTATTTCTTGAGCAGGCCAGTGAGGCCGAGCGGTTCTACAGACTGGAACCACGCGACCGCTACGGTCGCAGGTTCGAATCCTGTCTCGGGCATGGATGTGTATGATATGCTTAGGTTAGTTAGATTTAAGTAATTCTAAGTTCTAGGGGACTGATCACCTCAGAAGTTAAGTCCCATAGTGCTCAGAGCCATGTTGTTGTTGTTGTGGTCTTCAGTCCCGAGACTGGTTTGATGCAGCTCTCCATGCTACTCTATCCTGTGCAAACTTCTTCATCTCCCAGTACTTACTGCAACCAACATCGTTCTGAATCTGCTTAGCGTATTCACCTCTCGGTCTCCCTCTACGATTTTTATCCTCCACGCTGCCCTCCAGTGCTAAATTTGTGATCCCTTGATGCCTCAGAACATGTCCTATCAAACGATTCCTTCTTCTTGTCAAGTTGTGCCACAAACTCCTCTTCTCCCCAATTCTATTCAATATCTCCTCATTAGTTATGTGATCTACCCATCTAATCTTCAGCATTTTTCTGTAGCACCACATTTCGAAAGCTTCTATTCTCTTCTCGTCCAAACTATTTATCGTCCATGTTTCACTTCCATACATGGCTACGCTCCATACAAATACTTTCAGAAACGACTTCCTGACACTTAAATCTATACTCGATGTTAACAAATTTCTCTTCTGCAGAAACGCTTTCCTTGCCATTGCCAGTCTACGTTTTACATCCTCTCTATTTCGACCATCATCAGTTATTTTGCTCCCCAAATAGCAAAACTCCTTTACTACGTTAAGCGTCTCATTTCCTACTCTAATTCCCTCAGCATCATCCGCCTTAATTCGACTACATTCCATTATCCTCGTTTTGCTCTTGTTGATGTTCATCTTATATCTTCCTTTCAAGACACTGTCCATAACCTAAAAAGTTTTTATTTCTTCTCCACAGATTTTAATACCTACTCCAAATTTTTCTTTTGTTTTCTTTACTGCTTGCTCAATATACAGATTGAATAACATCGGAGAGAGGTTACAACCCTGTCTCACTCCCTTCCCAACCACTGCTTCCCTTTCATGCCCCTCGACTCTTGTAACTGCCATCTGGTTTCTGTACAAATTGCAAATAGCCTTCGCCCCCTGTATTTTACCCCTGCCACCTTCAGAATCTGAAAGAGAGTATTTCAGTCAACATTGTCAAAACCTTTCTCTAAGTCTACAAATACTAGAAACGTAGGTTTGCCTTTCGGTAATCTACTTTCTAAGATACGTCGTAGGGTCAGTATTGTCTCACGTGTTCCAACATTTCTACGGAATCCAAACTGATCATCCCCGAGGTGGTTTCTACCAGTTTTTTCCATTCGTCTGTAAAGAATTCGCGTTAGTATTTTGCAGCTGTGACTTATTAAAATGATAGTTCGGTAATTTTCACATCTGTCAACACCTGCTTTCTTTGGGATAGGAATTATTATATTCTTCTTGAAGTCTGAGGGTATTTCGCCTGTCTCATATATCTTGCTCACTATATGTTAGAGTTTTGTTAGACCTGGCTCTCCGAAGGCTGTCAGTAGTTCTAATGGAATGTTGTCTACTTCGAGAGCCTTGTTTCAACTTAGGTCTTCCAGTGCTCTGTCAAACTCTTCACGCAGTATCGTATCTCCCATTTCATCTTCATCTACATCCTTTTCCATTTCTATAGTATTGCCCTCAACTACATCGCCCTTGCATGGACCCTCTATATACACCTTCAACCTTTCTACTTTCCCTTCTTTGCTTAGAACTGGGTTTCCATCTGAGCTCTTGATATTCATACAAGTGGCTCTCTTTGCTCCAAAGGTCTCTTTAATTTTCCTGTAGGCAGTATCTATCTTACCCCTAGTGAGATAAGCCTCTACATCTTTACATTTGTCCTCTAGCCATCCCTGCTTACCCATTTTGCACTTCCTGTCGACCTTATTTTTGAGACGTTTGTATTCCTCATTTACTGCGTTTTTACATTTTCTCCTTTCATCAATTAAATTCAATATTTCTTCTGTTACCCAAGGATTTCTACTAGCCCTCGTCTTTTTACCTACTTGATCCTCTGCTGCCTTCACTACTTCATCCCTCAGAGCTACCCATTCTTCTTCTACTGTATTTATTTCCCCCATTCCTGTAAATTGCTCCCTTATGCTCTGCCTGAAACTCTATACTACCTCTGGTTTAAACAGTTTATCCAGGTCTCATTTCCTTAAATTACCACCTTTTTGTAGTTTCTTCAGTTTTAATCTACAGTTCATAACTAACATAACCAATAGATTGTGGTCAGAGTCCACATCTGCCCCTGGAAATGTCTTACAATTTAAAACCTGGTTAGTAAATATCTGTCTTACCATTATATAATCTATCTGATACCTTCTAGTATCTCCAGGATTCTTCCATGTATACAACCTTCTTTTATGACTCTTGAACCAGGTGTTAGCTATGATTAAGTTATGCTCTGTGCAAAATTCTACCAGACGGCTTCCTCTTTCATTGCTTACCCCCAATCCATATTCACCTACTATGTTTCCTTCTCTTCCTTTTCCTACTCTCGAATTCCAATCACCCATGACTATTAAATTTTCGTCTCCCTTCAGTACCTGAATAATTTATTTTATCGCATCATACATTTCATCACTTTCTTCCTCATCTGCAGAGCTAGTTTGCATATAAACTTGTACTACTGTAGTAGACGTAGGCTTCGTATCTATCTTGGCCACATTAATGCGTTCACTATGCTGTTTGTAGTAGCTTACCCGCACTCCTATTTTTTATTCATTATTAAACCTACTCCTGCATTACCCCTATTTGATTTTGTGTTTATAATCCTGTATTCACCTGACCAGAAGTCTTGTTCCTCCTGCCACCGAACTTCACTAATTCCCACTATATCTAACTTTAACCTATCCATTTCCCTATTTAAATTTGCTAACCTACCTGCCCGATTAATGGATCTGACATTCCACGCTACGATCCGTAGAACAACAGTTTTCTTTCTCCAGATAACGACGTCCTCCTAAGTAGTCCCCGCCCGGAGATCCGAATGGGGGACTATTTTACCTCCGGAATATTTTACCCAAGAGGACGCCATCATCATTTAACCATACAGTAAAGCTGCATTTCTATTTCTTGATGTGCTAGGACATGTTGTTCTTGTTGTGGTCCTCAGTGCGAAGACCGGTTTTATGCAGCTCTCCTTTCCAATCTATCCTGTGGGAGCCTCTCCATATCTGAATAACTATTGTAACCATCGTTCTGAATATGCTTACTGTATTCATCACTTGGTCTGTCTTTTCGATTTTTAAAGATTGGTGATCCCTTGATGTCTCAGAATGTGTCCTATCAACCAATCCCTTCTTTTGGTCACGTTATGCTACAAATTTCTTGTTTCCTCAATTATACTCAGTACCTCCTTATTAGTTACATGATCTACCCATCTAATCTTCAACATTCTTCTGTAGCACTAAATTCCGAAAGATTATATTCTTTTTTGTCTACACTGCTTCTCGTCCGTGTTTCGCTTCAAATCAAATGTTAAAACGTGTGGGAATTCCTGAGAGGCAAACTGCTTAGGTCATCGGCCCCTAGACTTACACACTACTCGAACTAACTTATACTAAGAACAACACACACAGCCATGCCCAAGCGAGGACTCGAACCTCGGACGAGAGGGGCCGCGCAGTCCGTGACATAACGCCTGAAACCGCGCGGCCATGTTTCGCTTCCATGCATGGTTACACTCCAGACAAATACTTTCAGAAAAGGCTTCCTAACACTTAGATATACATTTGATGTTACCAAATTTCTCTTCTTCAGAAATGGTTTTCTTGCGATTGCCAGTCTACATTTTATATCCTCTCTACTTTGACCATCACCAGTTATTTTGCTGCCCAAATAGCAAAAGTCATCTACTAGTTTAAGTACCTCATTTCCTAATCTAATTCCCTTAGCATCACCTGACCTAATTCAACTACATTCTATTATCCTTGTTTTGCTTTTGTCAGTGTTCGTTTTATATCCTCCTTTCATGACAATGCCCATTCCGTCATTCTGTTCTACTGCTCCTCCAAATCCTTTGCAGTCTCTGGCGGAATAACATCGTCCTCGGCAAACCTTCAATTTTTTTTTTACATGCACCTTAATTCCTACTCCAAATTTTTGTTTGATTTCCTTTACCTCTTGTTCAGTATACAGATCTAACAACATCGGGGATAGGCTATAACCCAATCTCATTCGCTTTTCAATCACTGCTTCCCTTTCAAGCTCCACGATACACATTACTGTCATCTGGTTTCTGTACAAATTGTAAATAGCCTTTCGCTCTCTGTATTTTACCCCAAGGGAAGGACATATGCCGTATATATTTGTATGAGGGAAAACGTTAGAGGCTGGTGTGGTGGCTCATTGGTAAAGTATCAAACCACTGAAGTAAACATTTTGGGTTCGAACCCCGTTCAATACGAATATTTTTTTGTGATCTACGACTTCGTTCCCTTTTGGCAATGTTTGTGATGCCGAGTTATACCGTGGTTCGGAACCCAAGTTAAACTGTAGGACTGTAGGTCCTTCCATAACTGGCTGACTAAGTCAGCTCAAATGTATCAAGAAGGCCACCACATACCTCCCTCAACACGACCATTCCTAGTAAAGTATTTTGGTGTCACTCAAATCGATGAATGCTTTACGTTTACTTTCATTAGTAAGTAAGGCACAAGATTATTGCTGTTTCAATAATATATCGAGGGAGAAACGAATTGAATGCAAACGAACATAAATAAAATTGAACAGTTAAAAATGTCACCAGTGCTAAGATTCGCGGAGAGCATAGTTTTGTAACGCACTACCAAGTGGGGGAGTGCCACAATGAGGTTTCCCATACACCTCAGTGGCCGAAAAGAAGTGAGAGTAGACGACAGCTAGTGATACATAAAATCGAAAGGACAAAGCGGGAAAAATCAAACGGGAAGCCAAAAGATTCATCAACAGTTAAGTAAATATCTTGTATAGTAAACTGAGAAAATAAACCAGAACAAGTGCGTCACAGTGTGCGAATAGTAACGTAAGCGACTGGAAACCTTCGGATACATTGGCACTAAGAGTCCAGGAATGCGGGCTTACTTTCCATGTTCCATCCACCGCTGGAGACAGACAAGTTTCGTTAATGACATTGCTGTCCACTGCGAATGAGAGGATAATTACAGGACACGTTGAATGGAATGAACAGACCATTGGGAATATAATACGGAATACGAGAAAAGCAAAGAAGCCGAAGGTGATGAGGAGTAAGCAGAGATGAGATTTTGGACAAACTTAATATCAACGTTTCGAGGATCGTAGTCGTGACGTGAAACTATATTAGAACCAAAATGCATGGCGAGTGAAGCAAGAAGGAGGTACGAAGCGGACTAGCGCAGCTACTGAGAGCATCCTGGAGAAAAGGATAAGTTACTACATCACATATAGGGGTTACTTTGAGGAAGAAATGTCCGAGAATGAACATTTGGACTGCGTGTAGAAATAAATCGTGGCCTGTGGGAAAGCCATGAAAGGAGATCATGAAACCAGCGTTAGAGAGGTGATGTTACAGGACATACTGGAACCTACAGGCACTGACAAGAAATGAGATTTAAATGTGAACGAGAAGAAGGGCAGGAAGATAGGATGTAACAAATAACCGAGGAAAGAAACATATGGAAACAAGAACTAGTAAAAGACAGGGTGAAAGGATGTAGTTTAGTTGTCATTAAATAACGCCCTTGGTGCCACAGTGAACTGTAAAATGCTAAAATTATAGGGCAAGAACGTAGCAGATATGTAATACAGGAAGCTACGGTAAATGCTGTGTTGACGCGAAAAGGCTGGCTCAGCAGAAGACATCATGACGGTCAACAGCAAACCAGTAGCGAGAACACCGTCAGAAATACCGCAGGTAGAGAACAGTTTAGTGGTGACGGCACCTTGGTGTGGCGAAGCATCATGTTAGAATCTTAGTCGCTGATGGACTGCTGACTAACAGAGAAACAAAGGTGAGAGTCTACAACCACACACGAAATTTTCCAGAGACCTAGTTTATCCAGGCTTTCTCTACTTGAACAAGAACACCTGTCCCTTTCAAACTGTTACGCTGGATGAACTACTAGCAGGTGAAGATGTCTATCTCAGGTAATGCAAGCTACGCCTCGGGATCTGAATCGTATACACTGTGTTTGCTCTCATCAAGGATTCTTCTAAAGCTACGTATGTGCTGTACAACAGTGCATACCGACTGTTCGTCTTGTTCCACTGCCGTATTGAGCGAAGCAAAATCGAGTGCCTAAACTCATCAGCACACATCTTAATCTCTCTTATCTTATTCTATAACAGATTTTCACACAGTTGCTTCTGAGCAATGGGACTGCTAATCAACTGAGCTTGTATACTATCTTACAGAGAGCACTGGACGACGCTGCCAGTCACATATGGTAGCAACATAACATATATCTTAAGTGCATTTTCTGACGTACAAGTATACAAAAATCTGGTTCTACTAATTGAACCAAAAGCCCATATTACTCCAATACAGTAAATGTACTCGCAGTGCAGTAAGGACAACCAGCAGCTGTAGAATGAAATGACGACAATGAAAATTTGTGCCGGACCGGGACTCGAACCCGGAATTCCCGCTTCTCGCGATCGGTCGCCTCACCATTCGGATATCCGTACACGACTCACGGCCAGACCCAAACTTCAGTTTGTCGTCAGTCACGCATCTACGACCTGAGCTTGTACATCCATTATGTATATTCCCATATAGGCCAGACGTTGTTCTTGAAAGTCGCTTGCCTTGTATCGGCATGTCCAAAGGAACTTTGCATGGTAATCAGAATAACAAAAGCAGGAGCTGCAATATGATATTGCGCAAAGTCTTAACTGCGAAGAGTTTAAGGTTCCTACTTGCATGCAACTAAAAGTTCCAAGGCGATTTATTACAGAAAATGAATAGCTACGTCACTGCACAACTGGTATCTGCTTTGATTCGAAAAATGCTTGAGGCAACAATATAGAGCAGGCTATAGCAGATCAAACTGCTGCTGGCATTCACCCATGCGCCACACTATTGTAGCTGCATCATGAAACAATATCAAACGTACAGTAACGCTCTGACATTCTTGGTATTCATTTTCTATCCACTATAAATGTGGCCTCTTTGTGACAACGAGTTTTCACTATAGAGCAACTAAATTCTGTGTGTCGCCGTGAGTAGTGGGGCTAGGCGGTTTCTGGTGCAGCTTCTATTATTGCCAAAATCATCCAAGATGGCGGATCCAAGATGGTGGTCATATATCAAGCAACATCACACTGATGTAATGATGAGAAATTTAAATTTTGGCAGGAAATAGGACAATTGGGGTACCTCCACTAACCTAACTGCTCCCACTCCTCCCCCAACTCCTATGATGTCGCCCGTCCCTCACAACCAGCTCTCCCCTGGAGATGGTGGGAACCAGTCAGTCTCTCTCGAGCTGCCAGAGAGGAAGGTTAAGTTAGTGGACTTAATTTATTTTTAGTGGGCAAATAAAGTAAAGAATGCTCCTAATTACACATCCATATACATAGCGCTACGCAACAAATGCCTAAAATCGCAAATCTGTTCAAAATTGACGATATCACAGAACTGGTGTTATCCTGCTGGAAAAAAGTTAACAATACCACTCGAAACTAGTAGCAAGTGGGCTAAAAATGAATAGTAACTCAATACAGAATCCTCCCTTCCACTTCAAGTCTCTGCTCTATTTGTCAGCTGGCGAAACAACCCCTTAAACTGGTACATGGATATAAATTACAGGGCATTAAAAATGAGAACTGCGGACTACACATACCTGCTCTTCATAATTACACTGTGCTAAAACCATAGCACAAAGAGTAACAGCACTTCCTCTGTAAATTACAGCTATATGCTGTGGGATATAATAACCACATGAGAAACTTTGATAAATTATTTGCTAACACAGTGGCGGTTAAAAACTACTGCACATAACTCTCATAACTGCATACTTAACACAGAACACGGCACATTGTGAGGTCCCAGATCACCAGCGGAACTATAGCTGCTGCTCGCTCAGTGTTTTGCAAGCAGCTGCAGCTTGTAGTGGGGCCAACATACTCGCTGCTGATTGTCGCAACATCTCACTGTTTCTGGCGGAACTACAGCAAGACACGCAGCTCTCCTGTTCCAGCCCGCTACCACATGAGACAGCATGCACATTCCCGTAATGATTTTACAAGAGTGGTGTAGTCCATCCTGCGGGATCCTAAAACAAATATGCCCTCAGCCACATGTGTACAGATGGGCGAGGCAAACAGAAGCTGTCAGTTGGCCTGTGGTCCTCTTCTGTTCGTAAATAATGGACTCCATCGATCATATTGACAGACAGAGTGTTTCCTGAAATGTTGCTCTCTAACCCCCAACCCCTCCCCCCTATTGTCAAACTATTGTCAAAACTTTCAACAGCAGCCTCTAATATTATGGCCATTTCCAGAGCATTCTGCTGTTAATGCCAAAAGCTTACTCAGGAGAGAATTACAGGTAACACCTGTCAAAACGAAACAGTTCTTCATAAACAAAATTCCTCTCTAGAGTACCTCATGAACTGGTAAGCGTTCTAACTTCAGATACATTCCTGAATGCTGCAAACTGACTCATACTAGCACTGTCAACAACAGCAAAATGCCTGGCTGCTGACCACTCCTTACAATATATATCAGACCACTTATTTGTAGCAAATAAGCAAACATGTTTTACTCTGAAAAACTGGGATGGTAGGCATGTTCTGTACTCACCCTGACTTACTTCCGGAAGTGCTCTTACTGGCCGGCGCCGCCTGTAGTTTCAGCCACCAGTGCCAGCTCCAGGCCTGCACACCGCACTGGCCAGGAGCCAAGAGCCTCAACGCCAGTGTGCGTTGCGCCGTCAGCCCACGTGTTTCAGAAGACTATGGAATTCACAGCACACTCCTCCAGATGAGAAAAGTGCGAAGGGAAACAAAGTTGTGTGTCTAATAACCACAAAGCATCACTCTTCTCAGGAGAAAACAATAACAGCCCTGTGGTAATAATAATCATGAAACATACACTCCTGGAAATTGAAATAAGAACACCGTGAATTCATTGTCCCAGGAAGGGGAAACTTTATTGACACATTCCTGGGGTCAGATACATCACATGATCACACTGACAGAACCACAGGCACATAGAAACAGGCAACAGAGCATGCACAATGTCGGCACTAGTACAGTGTATATCCACCTTTCGCAGCAATGCAGGCTGCTATCCTCCCATGGAGACGATCGTAGAGATGCTGGATGTAGTCCTGTGGAACGGCTTGCCATGCCATTTCCACCTGGCGCCTCAGTTGGACCAGCGTTCGTGCTGGACGTGCAGACCGCGTGAGACGACGCTTCATCCAGTCCCAAACATGCTCAATGGGGGACAGATCCGGAGATCTTGCTGGCCAGGGTAGTTGACTTACACCTTCTAGAGCACGTTGGGTGGCACGGGATACATGCGGACGTGCATTGTCCTGTTGGAACAGCAAGTTCCCTTGCCGGTCTAGGAATGGTAGAACGATGGGTTCGATGACGGTTTGGATGTACCGTGCACTATTCAGTGTCCCCTCGACGATCACCAGTGGTGTACGGCCAGTGTAGGAGATCGCTCCCCACACCATGATGCCAGGTGTTGGCCCTGTGTGCCTCGGTCGTATGCAGTCCTGATTGTGGCGCTCACCTGCACGGCGCCAAACACGCATACGACCATCATTGGCACCAAGGCAGAAGCGACTCTCATCGCTGAAGACGACACGTCTCCATTCGTCCCTCCATTCACGCCTGTCGCGACACCACTGGAGGTGGGCTGCACGATGTTGGGGCGTGAGCGGAAGACGGCCTAACGGTGTGCGGGACCGTAGCCCAGCTTCATGGAGACGGTTGCGAATGGTCCTCGCCGATACCCCAGGAGCAACAGTGTCCCTAATTTGCTGGGAAGTGGCGGTGCGGTCCCCTACGGCACTGCGTAGGATCCTACGGTCTTGGCGTGCATCCGTGCGTCGCTGCGGTCCGGTCCCAGGTCGACGGGCACGTGCACCTTCCGCCGACCACTGGCGACAACATCGATGTACTGTGGAGACCTCACGTCCAACGTGTTGAGCAATTCGGCGGTACGTCCACCCGGCCTCCCGCATGCCCACTATACGCCCTCGCTCAAAGTCCGTCAACTGCACATACGGTTCACGTCCACGCTGTCGCGGCATGCTACCAGTGTTAAAGACTGCGATGGAGCTCCGTATGCCACGGCAAACTGGCTGACACTGACGGCGGCGGTGCACAAATGCTGCGCAGCTAGCGCCATTCGACGGCCAACACCGCGGTTCCTGGTGTGTCCGCTGTGCCGTGCGTGTGATCATTGCTTGTACAGCCCTCTCGCAGTGTCCGGAGCAAGTATGGTGGGTCTGACACACCGGTGTCAATGTGTTCTTTTTTCCATTTCCAGGAGTGTATTTCACTATCCAGGAGAAGCTTCAAATACTGTGTCCTGCAGCCATGTATGCTTTTGTGACAGGACCGCTGTACACTTTGTGAGCAGTCATTGGTGCTGTCCGTTGCTGAATGGGATGCCGCGAGTCCAGTGCAGAGACCTGGTGGATGGTGAGAGAGAGAGAGAGAGAGAGAGAGAGAGAGGCTTGTCTCACTCTAAAAGACGTGGCAGACAGATGTGTCATTACTGTCATCACTTACAGTCGAAGAAGGGTTTTTATGCACCAGAAAATGACAATATTTGATTCGTCAGTATCAAATTTACCGATATCAGCTAATTTAACAAGCCAAGAAACGACAATATTTGTGACCTTTTTGATACTGAACTCATCAAGCAGTATATGAAAATACATTTCATGTATTTTCACGTAGTTTGCCGGAATATATACAATTTACGAGGCTGTTCTCGATATCAACCACTTAGCAGTATGCAACCGATTGCCTGATCTGTATAATTAGGAAGGCAGAGTGGAAATTATATCTCTAGAGAGCTGAAACTTTAGCATGGGACGTGCTGCACCATTAAGCATCTACAAACGTATCTTGTCTGGGCAGATGTTTAAGTAAAAACACAAAAAATAGAGGAAAACTGGTAGTTCCATTCCTTTTTTTAATGAATACCATTGTTAATAAGATAGCATACTCAGGTCATCCTAGCACTTTACATAGTCAGCAAAGGTTTTAATATCAACAATCGTATGTCTTTCTCGTGTCTAGAGAACCAGCAAATGTCTCTTCCACCGGTGTTTCACCATCTTGATGCAAACTACACATCACAATCGATGTTCTCCCAGTCTGATAAAGACAGGAAATGTGTAGAGAGTATCTCACAGTCAAACAAGAGCTTCTGGAACTCTCGGACCTCCTGGACCAACGACACGAAGAGAGAAAGACTCGTGACGTCTTGTCTCAAATACACTCCTGGAAATGGAAAAAAGAACACATTGACACCGGTGTGTCAGACCCACCATACTTGCTCCGGACACTGCGAGAGGGCTGTACAAGCAATGATCACACGCACGGCACAGCGGACACACCAGGAACCGCGGTGTTGGCCGTCGAATGGCGCTAGCTGCGCAGCATTTGTGCACCGCCGCCGTCAGTGTCAGCCAGTTTGCCGTGGCATACGGAGCTCCATCGCAGTCTTTAACACTGGTAGCATGCCGCGACAGCGTGGACGTGAACCGTATGTGCAGTTGACGGACTTTGAGCGAGGGCGTATAGTGGGCATGCAGGAGGCCGGGTGGACGTACCGCCGAATTGCTCAACACGTGGGGCGTGAGGTCTCCACAGTACGTCGATGTTGTCGCCAGTGGTCGGCGGAAGGTGCACGTGCCTGTCGACCTGGGACCGGACCGCAGCAACGCACGGATGCACGCCAAGACCGTAGGATCCTACGCAGTGCCATAGGGGACCGCACCGCCACTTCCCAGCAAATTAGGGACACTGTTGCTCCTGGGGTATCGGCGAGGACCATTCGCAACCGTCTCCATGAAGCTGGGCTACGGTCCCGCACACCGTTAGGCCGTCTTCCGCTCACGCCCCAACATTGCGCAGCCCGCCTCCAGTGGTGTCGCGACAGGCGTGAATGGAGGGACGAATGGAGACGTGTCGTCTTCAGCGGTGAGAGTCGCTTCTGCCTTGGTGCCAATGATGGTCGTATGCGTGTTTGGCGCCGTGCAGGTGAGCGCCACAATCAGGACTGCATACGACCGAGGCACTCAGGGCCAACACCCGGCATCATGGTGTGGGGAGCGATCTCCTACACTGGCCGTACACCACTGGTGATTGTCGAGGGGACACTGAATAGTGCACGGTACATCCAAACCGTCATCGAACCCATCGTTCTACCATTCCTAGACCGGCAAGGGAACTTGCTGTTCCAACAGGACAATGCATGTCCGCATGTATCCCGTGCCACCCAACGTGCTCTAGAAGGTGTAAGTCAACTACCCTGGCCAGCAAGATCTCCGGATCTGTCCCCCATTGAGCATGTTTGGGACTGGATGAAGCGTCGTCTCACGCGGTCTGCACGTCCAGCATGAACGCTGGTCCAACTGAGGTGCCAGGTGGAAATGGCATGGCAAGCCGTTCCACAGGACTACATCCAGCATCTCTACGATCGTCTCCATGGGAGAAAAGCAGCCTGCATTGCTGCGAAAGGTGGATATACACTGTACTAGTGCCGACATTGTGCATGCTCTGTTGCCTGTGTCTATGTGCCTGTGGTTCTGTCAGTGTGATCATGTGATGTATCTGACCCCAGGAATGTGTCAATAAAGTTTCCCCTTCCTGGGACAATGAATTCACGGTGTTCTTATTTCAATTTCCAGGAGTGTATGTATGAAATTAGGTGGTCAAAACCAGTGCAATCCTCGTTCCGCACGTATATGACATTCGACAGTGAGCAAAGTTTCGGAAATTTCTCTTCATGACGAGTGTGGCTCTGGAAATATCAATTTTCTACTTAAATTATATCTTCTTTATTACCGCACATAATTTTCTACGTAAAATCTTCCGTACCTATTCGGACATGCATTGCAATTTTCCACGTAAGATCTATACTGCCCTTATGAACGGACATAGTCGGTTCACTTACCACCCAGGTCATTTACCTTGCATATGTCAGAGCACAGACTACAATAACTTTACACTCCAAGACATGCCTATTTCAGACAAACAAAGGAATTATCGTTTATATGTGTACAGTGTCCGAAAAAAAACATGGTGTGTCCATTTTCACATTGGCTAGGTGTCCCGATTCTCCCATGTTCTAGGAAATTATTTGATGTTTTGATCTTCCAGCCAATCAGATTCGAGTACAGAACACAGGTACGTTCAATCAGAATTTCCAGAAGATGCTGCATCCTGCCAAGGCTCTCTCAAACAACTGTTGGGAAGCGTAGGCGTCTGGCACTAGGTGGTGATCAACAGTGAACGAAAGGGTGTGAAACACATCACCGACATGGGCTGGAGTACTGTGATAAACATCTCAGTCCATAGTGAAATAAAGAACATTTTATGATGTACTTAGGGGAGTCAATGAGAGGACGTTCTGTGTATCTGTGGTGTTACATGCATATTGCCTGTCCTGTTTATACACTGTAGCAGATCCACCTGAACCCTTGCATTGGTATATTATGAGGGTGCTTACGAAACGAATCCATTACACCTTGAGGTCAGATATAGGCGTCAGTGCAATGAAATCCCAATTCCCCACATCAAATTTATCTTCCCCCTACAGGTAGACATACATAATTTTTTTTTATAGGAATAGTAGTCTAATCACTTCACACACTTGTCTGGTGACATGTCAGAACGTAAACGGCAGTAACTTAACGTTCCAACAGCATAACATTCGCAAAAAGTAGCTTGATTATCATTTGTATGTGTACATTGTCCGAAAAACTGTGTTGCGTCCACATTCACGCCAGCTGGGTGTCATTTCACTTGGCTTACCATACATTACCAGTAGGAAACCTGCCCCCACTCCGCCATATCACTGTTATCACATTTTTATTGAGGAATACATGGTGGAATGAATAGTAGCAAAACATCTGTCTGATGACCACAGCTTCCCAAATATATACCAGCGTCTCGTATTTGTAGCGACTGAGCAAACATCTAACAGTAACACACAGAGTTCCAGTATTCTATCCATCGAATGATTTATCTTGGTGTACAACGTACACCTCCACATATAATTCAGAGCTACTGCAAGAGTAGGGGGAGACTCAGGACTTAATCACAGCACTGCTCATTTTTTACCACCATGCATTGTTCAGTAGTGAACCAACAGTTACACCGTGTACTGTGTTCTGCCGGCTGTGGTGGTCTCGCGGTTCTAGGCGCGCAGTCTGGAACCACGCGACTGCTACGGTCGCAGGTTCGAATCCTGCCTCGGGCATGGATGTGTGTGATGTTCTTAGGTTAGTTAGGTTTAAGTAGTTCTAAGTTCTAGGGGACTGATGACCACAGATGTTGAGTCCCATAGTGCTTAGAGCCATTTTTTCTGTACTGTATTCTGTATAGGTCAAGATGTGTAGTAAGCATATATGTACTGGAAATTATTAATTTAGAAGCAGCGAAGTACTTAAATCCGCATCAAACTACCATACATTGAGAGCCAATTAGCAGAGAAGTACAAGCCAGAACATATGAATGTCAGTGTTTCCTCCAGCAAAAGCAGCTATCTTACTGCCTTTTATGTTTTGATTCAAATTTTGGCTCTACTGTCACTAGCTGACAAACCGATGGGTCCTGCGGTCTCTCACCTTATAGACAGTCATTTGTTAGTGTGTGGGTCACAGCTCCCTTAAAAATTCATACAAATGAGTTTTGGCATGACATATTCTTCTGCTTTAGCTCACCTAGTTGTCAGTTCCTAGCGATTCGGTTGCTTTCATTAAGACTAGGAAATAAATCCAAACAAAAGGCATGCATTCTACTTTGGCTCAATTCAGTTGCTTACTGATAGGCTGTTCACAGCAGTTCATCTACCTATGTATGGGATTTCTAGTCCTATTAATATGCAGTAGATTTAGGTATGTTCAGGTCAAGAACCAACTCCATCACAGCACTTTGTGCCTACTTGCCGACAGCTCCATACCTATGAACATATGAAACAAATACACCGAAGCGGCTTTACAGTGCATGGTGGAGGGTACATCACAACAGTGTTATCGATTAGCCTTCTATACCAATCTCGCATGCTGATCAAATAAAAAATTTCCTACAAACCTACACCCTCATCAACTGCTATGTTTCCAGGCGAAATATGTCATCTTCCCTAGAGATTTTTTTCCTGTCACATATTCGAATGGAGTATGTTAACCTATTCGATCCTAGTAGCATTCATATGATGCTTTCGCTTTATGAATAAATGTGGGCTCACAGGATTGGCAGAGAGTGACTATGCTGTGTCAAGTTGTCATATCTATGTTACTGTTCACCAGTATGTATCATTTAACCATATGCAGGTCGACGTGTGTTAATGTAAGGGTAGCAGCTGAAAATGACCTCAAAGATACATTGCAAATTGAGAATCTATAGTGAGGTATGAAGGTGGGGCTCATTCAAATAGAGTGGGGGAAGCGGTGCAGTAAACTGACATATATATCGAGGGACAGTTGACAGCTAGATAGAAAACGTTCTGCCTTGACACTTGACAGCAGTCCAGTGTTAGTGCAGCAATTAGTCACTGTTCTTGGTGTTCCTAAATTAAAATTAATAGCTCTAGATGCGTTATAAAATGTATTTCTAAAGCTACAAAGTGCTGTGAGTACACATAGCCTGACCTTCATTGCTTACATATTCCGCCCTTACAACCATATTCCGCACATCAAGACGCTTCATTTGAACCCAAACTCGATAAGATAAAGTCATTGTTGTATGAATTCATGTAAACAATATGCAAATAACTAATAAATCGCAAGTGTGCACCGTGGTTGAAATAATCGAGGCTGGCGTACACACATACAATTCAGACACGACGGTCACAGGAGCTTTTAGTTCGAGATAGGCAACCGCACACCAGGAGGCTGGTCCCAACCCATCTACATCGGCCGGTGACCGCTCGTAGAGCAGACAGCGTTTGCCCTAGTGAAAGGACGACCCTGTGTTCGGCTTAAAAGCAAATTCCGCTACATTGTGTGGGAGCGGCCAGCCTACGCATTCTTTACACATAGCACACAGTTTCAGAGATTTTCACAGGGAGACAGCAAACGCCAAACGCCAATTCTACGGATTTCTTGATTGGTCACCTTAAACGAAACGTCATTCTCCCGATTTAGAAGAGCGATGCTGATTGGCAGACGATATTTCTGACGCCTTTAGCTGAAGGAGTAATATAAGAGACCGAAAAAATAAATACCTCTTCACGTCTGGCGTGGAGAGGGCCCGTTCCGTTGTCGCTTTTGGAGCGACAACACGTAACAAGAGCATGCGCGCTCGTACGTGTACTCAAAGAGTGAGGAACAAGTCTCTCCTCAGTACTTCACTGGGAGAGCACCTCTGTTGAGAGCTAATCGAAGTGCGACTCTATATTGAGTCCTTGTGATTAAGCGTTATTCTCTATGTTGGCCGCCACACTTATTGTGTGGTGTGAATGGACAGAGTTATAGTTAAACCCCTGCAAGCGAATTTTGAGTGGCATCGCTGTGGACTGGTTATCTGACCAGTGTACCATGCCAATAGTTAGACTAGGGGCGAATAGGACTCCTTGACTTAATCAAGGCGTAGGGAGAGTTTGATTGGCGAAGGTCAATCCATATAGAACGAGAGTTATCTTATTTGTCAGCAGCGAGCGGCGCAGACAACAGTCATCTCAGCTTACGGTATTGTGTGCTACAGCCCTTGTGAGCCCCATATTTCCTCCACAACAGTACACTTCACTGCATTTCACATGCGACAGCCTTGACCATACCTAGCAACATCCTAATGGATAATTATTCAAGTTGAGTAGGCACGGCTCGCAGCCATTCTGCCAAGTCAATAACAATCTTAAAATTTGTATAGAAATTTCATTAGCGAATCCTATCCTTGAGAGATAACTTCACATTCCAAAAAGAACCTGGAAATAATGTGTTAAGTTCATAACCAAAAGTGCCATTGTGATTCCTCAGAATTTTTGCAAAAAATTAAACAATAATTTTCGTTAGTTTCATGTTTTTCATACACTAACTAGCACTACCTCAGTACTCAAGTATCCCACTAGTTACATTAGAAATTGTGCGAATTATTGTGTCATTTCCTTACAGTGGACGACTCCAGGAGATATTTATTGCTGAAAGTTTTTCAGGGATTTCTCTTTAGAACGTTAGGAGCGTCTGTCTGACTTCTGTAATAGTGTGGGGGTGTAAATTGCATCTTGCAGGAGCCACAGGGTAAAGGGTACATCTCAGATTAATCCATTGCGCAGAATAACAGAATAGCAACCCACGCCGCTCACAGGAAATGGCGACCCGGCCAGGATAGGTAAAATAGGTAAGCCACCAGGATATGAAAGTGTCAGGATAGTTAGGTACGGCAGGTCGCAGCAGTAGCACTTTGAAGAACTTTCTTTCATGTATTAAATAGCAATTTGCAAAGAATCGGATCAGAATAGATACAGGTAGTGAAGAATGCAGAATTGTAGGGAAAAGGGCGTGTGTTATTGTGTTGGAAAATTTTGCATTTCTTTACGATTTTTGTGTAGCTGTTAGGGCATAGGATTTTCAGGTGATAGGCACAGACGCAGAGCGATGCAGAGACGCAATGTGACGGAGTATCATAGAAGTTAGAATTAAGAAATAAGATTTTTCTCCCTTTGCAAGCGCACAGGTGGAGATTGGAGACTGTAGCAGAGCAGACAGAACATTAGCCGAGAAGTCACGACGTTGTTGATTCAACCAACTGGTAAGTGGTTGTGCAGTTTTGTAGATAGGGTTGTGGTGTATTGAAAGAATTTCCGTGTTAACGAGAGCACAAGCCAAAAGGTCACGTGAGAAGCAGCAAGTAGACAAGATGGAGGAGAATCAACCAGATAGACAGCAAGTAAACGAGCTTATTGAGAATAGAACAGGAAGTGAACCTGAGAATAGGACAGACGGTGAACGAGAGCACAGCACAGTCGGGGAGCTGTAGAATCAGCAGGCTCAGTTAGACTGGGATGAAACTGAGACAGATCAGGCAGATGGGAATCGAAGGGATGAGAACATCGAATTTCCAGAAAATGAAATTCCAGGTAGGGCACATTCTGAGCCAGAAATAGACAGCCCACGTAGGAAATGGCAAAGATTAGAAGCGAAGCGAGCACAGGAAACGCGATTCTTTGCA
The DNA here is from genome assembly GCF_023864345.2 of Schistocerca serialis cubense. Lineage (NCBI taxonomy): Eukaryota > Metazoa > Arthropoda > Insecta > Orthoptera > Acrididae > Schistocerca > Schistocerca serialis. The sequence continues at coordinate 164,317,249 of NC_064644.1, read as the reverse complement.
GCATATTCAGGGACAGAATACGCGTCAATACAGTCAATGAACCGGCAGTTAGCTAACGTTCAAAGAGAAGTATACAGTGAGGAAGAGGGGGACCATTTAGAATACGTCGAACCTATCGTACACATTCTAAATATGCCCCAACAACAGATACAGAATTTTGCGGAGTTACGAGCTCCACGAAAAGGTTCCGTAACAGACGCAAATGTACCTGCAAACACATGACATTCACAACAGAGAGGGCAGAATGCGGAGTTGTTTGCGCCACGTAATGGTTCAATGACAAACGCAACTAGTCCTCAACACAGACAGCACGGGTTATTGCAGTTACCAAACTTAGAAACGCCACAGCATAGCCCAGTAAACGACGTAATTGACCGAGCAGAAAACAATAGATCGAGAACACATAGTTCAGCAGAAGGTAGTGTTACAGGAGAGGACGCGATCATGGAGATGTTACAAAAAATGAACGCTGGTACGACGAAACAGAATTAGGATATTAATACACAGATTCAGGATATTAATACACAGATCACAAAACAGTATCAGGAATTGAAACAGGATAATCAGGAATTGAAACAGGATAATCAGGCTATTAAGACGCAGATCCAACAGTTTAAAATCCAGATGGAAGAAGGGATCGCCAGAATTGATAGTCAGATCATTCAGATAAACAAAGACGCGAAAGAATCTAGAGAAAGAATTCAGGTACTAACACAAGGTCAACAGCAATTACGCACTGTCGTGGACAAGGTCCAATTGGACATCGTAAACGTTGACAAAAAGGTGGAACGTTTTACAAAAAAGGCCACTCGAACAGCAATACAAATTTCGGAAGAACAAGCAATTCAAAGCAAGGTCGCAAAGATAGCACTGAAAAAATATGATCAGCGGATCAATAAAATAGAACTTAAAAACAAAGATCAGTTTGAAAAGCTTCGAACAGAGTCGATACAAAATATCGAAGAAAAGATCGAGACCGATTACACCTATAGCGAAACAACTGACACGTCAAGCATTAATTCAGTACACGAACACGCGCCGTCTAAGAAAGTTCAAGTAGAACCAAGGCTAGACATAACACTCGCGCAGAAATCGAAGCAGAAAACCCCGATTAAAGTAATACATGACATGCTACAGGACCAGGCACAGTATCTAGAAAAACGGAACACATACATTCAGCCGATGCCAATCGAAAGACAGGCAACTGAACCAGTAAATCCAATGACACAACATAATAGCACCACAGGTACTATACCGCGAACGACGAGAGTAGAAACACACGAATAACCCTTTTGTTCACCAATGATACGATACGACGCGGATATGTGTCAGGAAATTGAGAATAGGCAGACAGGCAGTAGATTACCAGAGAACAAACTCGACGACGCAAGCAGTAGCAGATTATTTGAGTCCGTGAATCAGCCACAAACCGGGTTTATGAGTAGATATGATACAGACCACTTCCTGACAGTAAGAAAATTTCAACATTTCAAGGAAGAAGGCAGTACCTTCCATGCTCGCACATTCATCGATCAGTTTCGAGTAGGCTTACCAAACCACTGGAGCGTAGCTCACAAACTTGCCTTCATTTGTGCACACATGACGGGGAAAGTAGCAGAGGTGATGCAAAAGATCGCGGCTACCTGTACGTACGTCTTACCTACAGTTCAGAACAGCATTTCTCGAAAGATATTGGTCCAAGGAGGCGCAAAACAAAATTAAATACGAGTTACTTCAGATGACACCATATGAAAACTCAGGAGAGAAAAGCGTGGTAAAATTCTTTGGTACAATGGACAAAAAGAATCAGTGCCTAGACAAACCATACAATAGCGGAGAGCTGATACGTCTGTGTAGAATGAAATTACCGGTAAAGTATCAACAGGCGACAGTAGCAAAAAATGAAAATACCGAAGAATTCAAAGAGGTTCTAAGGGTACTTGAACTTATGTTTACAGACGACGAGTGAAAGAAAAAACAAAGGAAAGGGAACAGCAAAATGAGAGGACTAGGAACAAATATTCCAATAATAATAATAATCGTAATCCTAACACCAATAATTTCAGGCAATTTAACAGACAAGGACAGTGGCACATTGGAGACAACTGGCATAGAAACGTTAACCAGAATAGTTGGCACCAAGATAGGAACGGTAATAGACACTCATACAGTGGCGGATATGGGTTTAGGAATCAAAATGCCAACGGTCAAGGGTACTTTGAAAGAGGTCACGATGTTAAAAACAGCAACTGGCGAGACCAGGACGCGAATAATTACCGAGGAAATTATGGTCCACAGAGACAAGAACAACACAGCAAAGAGAAACCAGATGTAGAAGTTAGGCCACCGAATACTGCAAAACGTAAAGATTGAATTGAAAAATGCGGAAGAGGTTAGACAAACTAACGTCCACCCTATCTTATACTAACCACTAAATAAAAAATAATAATTTAAGAATCAACAAAATAACACATTAATTAAAAGAAAAATAGACACAATACACACTAACAATCTCTTGTAGTATCAAGTACACTACAACATGCACACACACAAACAATAAATGGTACACAACAATTAAAAGAATGAAGAAGTGGTAGGACATAATTAGAATAAAGTTGCCCCCAGGGGCTCGGCATTCAGTTACCGGGTACGGGCTTGGCGACCCCGGGGTTCCTGAGCTGGGGACTGGTAAGCGCCGCCAGTCCCCTGTCACCGTAAGCTCTGGGCATGCTTCAGGGACCACCGTGCGTCTCAGGGAATAGGGGTCTTGGCTTGACCGCCCGGATCGCGACGATGGAATAAACCTCTATAAACAACCCCTCAATCTCAAAGTGTGCTGCGCGCTGATGAGATGCATGGCTGTTGAGGTGGAACAGCCGTTAGCGGGCAACCTCTGGGGAACCTGCCGCACCTCAGTTGTATAAGGCTTACTTAGGCACGCGGGGCTCTGTCTAGGTCGACTTCTAGTTCCCTAGCTGCTCGTGGGACCGAGATGGATCCTTCGAAATACTCTTTTCTTCCTCCCAGCGGAAAGGGTGGGCCGCTGGAAGGTTCTAACACCCAGTCTCTTAAGAGGGCTCGTGCAGTGAGTCCACCTGACTTCGGCACTTCTTTGACAAGTCCAGTCTTAGGTAACAGAATGCATTCTGGTAATCAGAATGTGTTTCTCATTGTGAAACGGAAGGAGGGTAGTTTTGAGAAGGTTTCGCCCTTATATATACAAAAGGGTTTGGAGGGAATCTGTGGCTCTTTAAAATCGGTGAAGCGCTTACCTAATGGGACCTTGCTAGTGGAAACTTCCACTTCCCAGCAAGAAACTAACCTCCACTCTGCTAAATGGCTTGGAGAGTATGCCATAGACACTGAGATGCACAGCACCTTGAACTACAGCAAAGGTGTTGTGACATGCCTAGATCTAGTTGACATTCCCAAGGAAGAACTGCAACGTGAGTGGGCTCCGGAAAGTATCGTTGATGTCCAACATATCATGAAGAGGGTTGATGGCAATCTTGTAAAATCTGACTCCTTTATTCTGACCTTCAGTAGCACGAAACTTCTTGAACATGTTAAAGCTGGCTTCCTTCGCCTTAGTGTGAGGCCTTATTTCCCGACCACAATGCACTGTTTTAAATGCCAGCGTTTTGGGCATACCACCTTAGGATGTAAAGGCGAAGCGACTTGTGGCAACTGTGGTAAGGCTGCTCATGAAGGAGTTGGTTGCTCGTCTCCAGCCAAATGTATCAATTGCTCTGGGAACCACCCTGTTTGGAGTAGAGACTGCCGAATATTTTTAGAGGAACACAAAGTCCAGGAAATAAAAACAACCCAGCGTGTCCCCTATGGTGAGGCCAAAAAGATCTACAAGTCGATGCAACCTCCCACATTTGCTACATCTTTTGCATCCATGGTTCAGAAGCCTACTCCAAAAGCCGACGCCTCAACACAGACAGAGGTGGTGAGTGTTGGCACTAACACCTGCAGCTGTCAGTGCACTTGCAATGCAACCAGCTTTTCAGAGCCTGTAGCCCCTACTCGAATGGCAGACAAAGGTACAGTGGCGAACTTGGGCCAGCCCCTGGCGCCTCCAAGAGCTGAGGTTGTTCCAAAGCCCTGTACAGCCATTACCACTCCCATGTCGGCTCCCCCAAAGCCCACCAAACCGCAGAAAGCTCCTGTACAGCAGCAACAGCGGGTCAAATCCCGTGGTAAACCGTCTGACCATGCAGATGTTGTTTTACATGAGGCTTCATCTGACTCTTCGCCAGAGTTGATGGAACTCGACGTATGTGTGGGGCAGTCATCTCGCCCCACGCCTGCTCCTCAACCTGCTGCAGTCTCCCCGCCCTGTCGGAGAGACAGGATGAAGGTGCTACCCCAACATAGATGGCTCCCATTCTTCAGTGGAACTTGCAAGGGTTCAGGACGCTTGTGGAGGAACTTTGTCTACTCTCTCAGGGTAGACCACTATGTCTGTCTCTCCAAGAGACTTATTTCCATCCATCATACTCCCCTGAGCTACGAGGCTACACGCCCCACAAAAAGGACGACCTGCGTGGAGAGAGAGCTAGAGGAGGCGTAGGTATTTTCGTCAGGACGGACTACCACTCCTCGCCCCTCTCGCTTACGACGACTTTACAGGCAGTCGCTGTGTCCGTGCACGTGCGTCATCCATTGACTGTATGTTCGCTTTACTTGCCCCCACATGTTGCACTTGATGAAGTGGCCCTCACCGACCTTCTTACACAGCTACCCCAGCCATTCATTATTTGTGGTGATTTTAGTGCCCACAATGTGCTTTGGGGCTCTGCAATTACCTGCCCCAGGGGTAGAGCAATTGAGAGGCTTCTCCTGTCATTCTGTGCCTACTTGCTCAATGGAGGACAGAGCACTCATTTCTGCACAGCGACTGGGTCGTTCTCTGCCATTGATCTCTCGCTTGCTCTCCAGCTCTTGTCGCCAGTGCTCACTGGGAAGTGGTTGCTGACTTGCACGGCAGTGATCATTTCCCAATCTGGATTCACCTGCCAGATGGCGTGGGCCCCGAAAGGAGACTACCACGATGGGTGCTCAGTGGAGCCGACTGGACACTTTATAGCCAGTTGGCCCAGTTCGAACACTGTGCGAATGTTGAGGCGTGGGTGGATCATAGTACCAAAACGGTCAACCACGCCGCTGCAGCATCCATTCCACAGTCCACAGGCCACCGGAAGAGACCACCTGTCCCTTGGTGGAGTGCCGAATGCCGCTCTGCAATCAGGACCAGGCGTGCGGCTCTGCGTAGGTTCCAGTGTCGGCCGACTGCTGAGAATCTTGCAGCCTTTCGGGTGGCGAGGGCAAGATGTCGCCGCATTATTCGTGAGAGCAAGAAGAGGTCGTTGCAAAAGTTCCTGAACACCATTAATCGTTCCACCAAAAGTTCGGTTGTGTGGGAGACCATCAGGAGAATTTCTGGCAGAGGAGGGAGGTGCCCCATGGCTGCTGTAATGAATAACGGCACTCTCCACACGGATCCGCGAGACATTGCCCAGACTATGGCAGCGTATTTTGCCACAGTTACTGAAACAACCAGTCAGGATCCAGGTTTCCAGCGCCATAGAGCGGTTGCTGAGAGATGTAGTCTGGACTTCCAGTCCACCTCTCATGAAGTTTACAACTGCCAATTTTCTATGTGGGAGTTGGATTCTGATTTGTCTGCAGCTCGTGACACATCCCCTGGTCACGACAGGATCCATTACAGTATGCTACGGCACCTCACACTGCGCAACAGAGTAATTCTCGCATTTTTTTAATGCCATTTGGGCTTCAGGTCACTTTCCAGACTCGTGGCGTGAGACAGTTTTAATTCCTTTTTTAAAACCTGGGAAAGACCCGCACGAGTCCGAGTAGCTACCGTAGTGTTGCCCTCACTAGTTGCATGGGGAAGACCTTGGAGCGGATGGTCAACCGCCGCCTTATCTGGATGTTAGAATCACGACAACTCTTTAGTCGCTTTCAGTGTGGGTTCAGCAGGTTTCGTTCCACCTTCGATAACCTTGCCCTCCTGGAGGCGGCTATACAACAAGCTTTCCTACGCCGTCATCGCCTTCTAGGTGTATTTTTCGACATCGAGAAGGCCTTCGATACCACTTGGAGGCGTCTCATCCTGGAGCAGCTTCACGAATGGGGTTTTCGTGGTTGTCTTCCTCTTTTTATTCAGTCTTTCCTCTCGCCACGATATTTTAGATACCGAGTTGGTCACGTCCTGTCTGATCGCCTTGAGCAGGAGTACGGTGTCCCTCAGGGTAGCGTTTTAAGTGTGACTCTCTTTGCCATCACTATTAATAGCATTACGTCCATAGTGAAAAGTCCTGTCCAGTGTTCCTTGTTTGTGGATGATTTCTCTTTTTTTTGCTCTTCTTCAAGCCTTGCAACGACAACGCGTCAGTTGCAAATTACTCTTAGACGTTTGGATGACTGGGCGCAGAAGAGTGGTTTTAAGTTTTCCACCGAGAAATCTGTATGTGTTCCTTTTAACCGTTCTCTTTCGATTTTAACCTTTCCTGAGTTGAGGATGAGGGACACTATTCTTACTTTTAAAGACGCGGTGAGATTTCTGGGGCTCATTTTTGACTCAAAATTACGTGGTTACCTCATCTTAAAGACCTGAAACGGCGGTCACTTCAGGCTTTAAGTATTTTAAAATGTCTTAGCCACAGTACATGGGGAGCTGACAGGACTTGTTTGCTCCAGTTTTACAGGGCGTTTGTGAGATCTCGGCTAAATTACGGTGCACGGTGTATGGGTCTGCGAGACCTTCCTACTTAAAGATGTTGGACGTCGTGCACCATGAAGGGCTTCAGTTGGCCACTGGGGCATTCCGAACTAGCCCCATACAAAGCCTCTGCGCAGAGGCTGGTGAACCGCCACTTCATATGCGGCGGCGGCTACTTACAGTGCGCCAGGTGTATAAAACTTTGTCCACACCATACACACCTGCATACCATACCGTTGCTCAGCCTCCTCTGGCACGGTTATTTCATAACCGGCAACGTGCGACGCAGCCCTATGGGATTCGCGCACAGGATTGCCTCGTTGCGATGTCTATGGCTGGTCTTCGTGTTTTACGTCGCGGTTGGAGCAGACTTCCCCCTTGGCTCCTCCGGAGACCCAAACTTATTTTAGATTTGACTACTTTTAAGAAAGATAGCACACCATATTTTAGATTCCAATCTCTGTTTTTTAACATTTTAGATGTGCATCACGGTTTCACCATCGTTTACACTGATGGCTCCAAACAGGAGAATTTCCTTTACTGTTCTGTGGTGTTCCCTGATCATGTTACCCGGATTCGCCTCCCTGCTGAATGTACCGTTTCCACAGCGGAGCTCCACGCGATCCTGAAGGCTCTGGAGCAGATGACTCGTGTTCGGGGCGGTCTATTTCTACTCTGCTCCGATTCTGTTAGTGCCTTATAATCACTGCAGAACCTTTACCCGACTGAGGAGATGGTCCAGCTGATATATGACCAACTGTACTTGCTCCAACGGCGGGGTAAGGAGGTATCCTTCTGCTGGGTGCCTGGTCATGTAGGAATATGGGGCAATGAACAGGCCGATCGGGCTGCCAAGGAGGCCTGCAGAGACCAGGGTGTGGTCCAGTGTCCTATCCCCTTGCAGTCTGTCATCTCTGCACTCCACAGGAAGTGCATGAAGTTGTGGGAGGAAGAATGGCTGGCGGTGGCGGCCAATAAACTGCGGTTGGTAAAGTCAACAACTCGGCCGTGGCGTTCCTCTTGCCGGTTGCTCAGGCGGGAAGATGTGGCCCTCACACGTCTTCGGATCGGGCACTGTCCTCTCACGCATGGTCTTTTGTTACGGCGGGAGGATCCTCCGTTTTGTGATGCTTGTGGTGTGCACGTCTCTGTCCGGCACATTTTAACAGACTGCATTTTATACCGTGATGCAAGGGTAGAAGCACAAGTTGATGGGGACCTGCCTTGTGTTTTAGCTAACGACGAGACGTGTGTGTCTAGGGTTTTAAAGTCTTGTGATGTGTCTGGACTCTGGCCTAAACTTTTAGGCTGGAGATTTTAGTGTATTGCAGAGTGGCTGACTCCTCCCTTTTTACTTGCGGTCAGCCAGCCACTTCCATCTGCTACATTGTTGTAGCTTCCTCTACCACTTTCTTCCTGTGTTGTCCATGTTTTACTGCTGACGCCCTGCTTCATCCTACGCTTCGGTGTTGGTAGGCACATTTTTTCAAAGCTTGTTACCTGTGTTTTATGTTTTCTTTTATATTACTGTTCTGAGTTTTTTTCTTGACATCCGTCTCACTATGTTACTGAGCGGGCGCTGAAAACCTTGCTGTCGCGCGCCCAAAAAAACTCTCTACTACTACTACTACTACTATAATTAGGAAAAAGAAAAGAAATCGTATATATACAATAATTTTTGTCACTATCAGATAATTTTTGCATTATATAAATTCAGAGTTTTTTTGTAAATAACAAATATATCTAAATCAAAAATTGTAAATATCTCTACACATCAGAGGGACATCGCCACCAACACCAATCACCAGCTCCCTTAACACCAGATGCTTCGAGATAGCGACGGAGAGGGTACAGACATGTTGAGAAAGCACTTGGGGCAATAACAACAACATGAAGACCAACGCCACACTGGAAATGCAGATTGCAACCAGGTTGGAAAAAAAAAAAAAAATGGTTCAAATGGCTCTGAGCACTATGGGACTTAACTGCTGAGGTCATCAGTCCCCTAGAACTTAGAACTACTTAAACCTAACTAACCTAAGGACATCACACACATCCATGCCCGAGGCAGGATTCGAACCTGCGACCGTAGCGGTCGCACGGTTCCAGACTGTAGCGCCCAGAACCGCTCGGCCACACTGGCCAGCTCAACCAGGTTGGACTTTAGGAGGACAACGCGCAGCACGGACATTTCATATGTCACCACACTGCTATACAGTGGAAGAGTGTGGGGAGAATCATAATACGACGAGACAACAATGAAGGTACAAAAAAATTACTAAGATCTACAAACTCATGAAGTAACATTTGGAAAGGCAGTCAGATCCTACAAATCCTATATCACTCCTACATTAAAATTCACATACTCCTAGCCCAAGAAGAACAGAAGAACGCAAGAAAGAAGAGAAGAACAGAAGATGCAAGATGAAGAAGGGCAGAAGAACAGCAAGATGCCTTTCTCTCCTATCCTACAAAGCAAATTGCTACAAACATCTTTCCGTGAACTTTGAGGCATGGCAAGTACTACAACTACCTCTCCAAAAATAAACCTTGAATCGTCAAACAAATACAAGCGAATGGCAAACGGAATATTAAGTAGTACCAACCAACATTATCTAGAAATAGATTCAGCAAACTGAACAGTATTCTCCCTACCACATCATCACATTGCTGTACCGAACCAGGTGTGAAGTACCAAGACGTCACAGCACAATATTGGGTGACGATCGTCGGTAGTCAACTACAATCATCGAACTGCCATACTATCCCAGGTGTGACAGCAAAGGAGTACCAAGACATGCAGTAAACCACATTAATCATCGTCGGTTAAAAATACCACTCCATGATGACAATCTCAACAAGTAAGACCCGGCATCGCATGCTAGAGTGCATCTCTCATGATTTGTGACACCCATACAAATGAGTCGATGCCTTCCAGGTTTTCAGCGGGGACCGTCGAGCACAGAAACTGATGCAGCAAAAAAGGAAAAGACTGATAAAACACAAATGTAGAGTTAAGAAAATGATATGTTTGTAAAAATATTTTTTTTCCTTTTTCGTAAAAGTAATTATTTTTATTATGTATGTAAAGTCCACAATTTATAGATACCTTAAACCTTTTGTAAAGATATTTAGTTAGTATAGTTATATAATCTCATAAACTCATGTAAAGTCTATTTATTTCTTTTATATGTAAAATTAGAAAAGGATTTATGCAGGATTTTTCTTCTTTAAGTAACATTCAAAAACACCTTTTTGAGATAATAATATTAATACCGAGGATAGAATTAAGAGGAAACGCTTCTTCATTCTTACACAAAAAAAACAGTGACACATAAAGAAAAAGGTAATGCCTAAATAAATAAAACAAAGTAACACAACAGAGCTTTTGTGAACATTTATGCAAAGCCCAACTGAAGAAAAGAGATAACCACATCAAGACATAGTACACTGTACACTTACGAGTTTAGAAAAATTAATATTGTAAAAACAAATTTTTGGAAATGAAAAACAAAAACAGACACACATACTGGCAATGATAAAGAATAACAAACTTCGTAAAGTCTATATGTGCCTAACAACAAAACATAAATTGTAGAATTAAAAAATAGAAACAATTGCTATAAAGAAATCATTAGAAAAAATTGTTAAGAATGGCTGAGAGAAGTTTATTGGAAAATCTAAAAGAACAATTTTTGCCTGAATTTGTCAATGTTTTCCTCGGCATTGACAAACCCCAGACAAAAACTGTATCAGAAGGAGGGAGGTATGTAAGACGTCGTGGTCTCCTGACCTTCATTGCTTACATATTCCGCCCTCACAATCATATTCCGCATTCGAACCCAAACTCGATAATTTAAAGTCAATGTTGTATCAAGTCATGTAAAAGATATGCAAATAACTAATAAATCGCAAGTTCGCACCGTGGTTGAAATACTCGAGGCTGGCATACACACATACATTCCAGACACGACGGTCACAGGAACTTTTAGTTCGAGAAAGGCAACCGCACGCCAGGGGGCAGAGTTATAGTTAAACGCCTGCGAGCGAATTTTGAGTGGCATCGCTGTGGAGTGGTTATCTGACCAGTGTACCACGCCAATAGTTAGACTAGGGGCGAATAGGACTCCTTGACCTAATCAAGGCGTAGGGAGAGTTTGATTGGCGAAGGTCAGTCCATATAGAACGAGAGTTATCTTATTTGTCAGCAGCGAGCGGCGCAGACAACAGTCATCACAGCTTACGGTATTGTGTGCTACAGCTCTTGTGAGCCCCATATTTCCTCCACAACAATATACTTCACTGCATTTCACATGCGACAGCCTCAACCGTACCTAGCAACATCCTAATGGATAATTATTCAAGTTGAGTAGGCGCGGCTCTCAGCCAGTCTGCCAAGTCAATAACAATCTTAAAATCTGTACAGAAATTTCATTAGCGAATCCTATCCTTGAGAGATAACTTCACATTCCGAAAAGAACCTGGAAATAACGTGTTAAGTCCATAACCAAAAGTGCCATTGTGATTCCTCAGAATTTTTGCAAAAAATTAAATAATAATTTTCGTTAGTTTCATGTTTTTCTTACACTAACTAGCACTACTTCAGTACCCAAGTATCCCACTAGTTACGTAAGAAATTTTGTGAATCATTGTGTCATTTCCTTACAGCGGACGACTCCATAAGATATTTATTGCTGAAAGTTTTTCAGGTATTTCTCTTTAGAGCGTTAGGAGCGTCTGTCTGACTTCTGTAGTAGTCTGGGGGTGTAAATTGCATCTTGCAGGAGCCACAGGGTAAAGGGTATATCTCAGATTAATCCATTGCGCAGAATAACAGAATAGCAACCCACGCCGCTCACAATTGTACCAAGTCATCTGTATCCATGTTGGGGGACAATGCTATTCTCTACATCCACTTAATGCACTATACTATCTGTGTAAGGACGAGGCTAATGGGGGGCAGTCCAATCTTCTGCCAAAGCCATAGACACTATGTGTGTGTGCATGTGGGTGTGCGGGTGTGTGGCGTGCATGTGTATTTGCAAGTGCAAGATGACAATGTGATGGCAGTAGGAATATCATGCAACAACAGCAAAAAAGCACGCAAAGACCCTTGATCAAACCATGTAAGCTAGAAATGTCTGGCTGTAAAAATTGCTGTTCTGATGTAGCAACTGTTCGAATATCACATTAGCTGCCAGTTTGTACAATTCTTTTCGCTATAGCTTATGCTTATTTTCTTAGAATTTCAAACGTCCATTCACTACCGCATCAGAAATCCAATCTCCTAGGAGCGACTGTGTCACAGACTCTTCCCAATTCTGTAGGAATGTGATAGGCTGTTCCTTGATAGTGGTCATATACTGAAAGAAATTGTGAAAAGCTGTACCAGATGTAGGTCAGAAACAGCAAGCTTCATGCAAGCGGTTAGCATGTCGCGTGTGAATAGCACGCTAGAAAAAGTGATAACTCTGACTACTGTAGTAACACCTGAACTGTTAACTTCCACTTCATGTAAAATGTGATAGTAGGAAAGCATCTGAAGACCCTCTATCAAACCACTTAGGTTGAAAATGGCTGACATTAAAATTGCTATTCTGATGGAACAGCTATCTGGAATACTGCTGTAGCTACCAGTTCTTACAATTCATTTTCATATAGCTAAAGTTTATTTTCTTAAGATATCAAACATCTAGTCACACTTCATCGGAAATCTATTTTACTGGAAATGACTGCGTCTCTGACTCTTTCCGCTTCTGTAGGTACGTAATAGGAGGACCCCTCCATTAAAAAAAATTGATTTTCAGCCTCTGATTTACATATACGGAAATGGACTGTTCCAGTCTGATGAATAAATGCTAGTGATACGGAAGTATAAAATGGTTCAAATGGCTCTGAGCACTATGGGACTTAACTTCTGAGGTCATCAGTCCTCTAGAACTTAGAACTACTTAAATCTAGCTAACCTAAGGACATCACACACATCCATGCCCGAGGCAGGATTCGAACATGCGACCGTAGCGGTCGCGCGGTTCCAGACTGTAGCCCCTAGAACCGTTCGGCCACACCGGTCGGCGCGGAAGTATAGTTAAAAAATCAGAACAGGGTGTATATAGAGCAGAAAACTGTAGCTTTAATGGAATATTTATTATTAGAGAAGGGAGCAGATTACACAGCTTTACTGTATTTAAATAGCCCTGACAGAAATTTCGAGATTAAATTACTTTCATGTCATTCCATTGCGCATCTGTGTTACTGGGCATTTTTTTTCCTTCTTAAGAAAATGACATTTCGTATGCACATATATGGCATAGAAGATTATAGTTTCAATGACTTATTTGTTAAGGGTGGGAGGGAATGCCAAGACTTTGGTAATTATGTTACAGACGCCTGATTCCATTGCTTCGCTGGATTAGCTATATCTTCATCATAAGCAGATTACATTTCGAAATCAGGATGGAGACTATATGCACGTATATGACATGGGAGGCTTTAGTTTTAAGGAATGTTTGTTAATGGTTGGAGGGAGTGCAATATGTAGCATCACTGACTAGCGTTTGGCAACTATCCGACAGAATTTCTCTAATAACTTTTTTTTACGCTTTACAGTCGACATTTATTGCAGCAATACCTGTTGGCGCAGGGATGCCATCTTGCAACGAACTTTTGTTGTTCTCAGAATGGTTGAGTGTCTGAAATCACGAACAGCACCTCTCCATCTCAGTTGCACAGGTCACACCAATATTCAAGAAAGGTAGTAGGAGTGACACATTAGATTACAGGCCCGTATCGTTAACGTCGATATGCAGCAGGATTTTGGAACATATATTGTGTACGAACATTATGAATTACCTCGAAGAAAACGGTCTATTGACACACAGTCGCCGGCCGAGGTGGACGAGCGGTTCTAGGCGCTACAGTCTGGAACCGCGCGACCGCTTGGTCGCAGGTTCGAATCCTGCCTCGGGCGTGGATGTGTGTGACGTCCTTACATTAGTTAGGTTTAAGTAGTTTTCAGTTCTAGGGGACTGATGACCTCAGATGTTAAGTCCCATAGTGCTCAGAGACATTTGAACCATTTTTGACACACAGTCAACATGGGTTTAGAAAACATCATTCCTGTGAAATACAACTAGCTCTTTATTCACATGAAGAGATGAGTGCTATTGAGAAGGGATTTCAGATTGATTTCGTATTTCTGAATTTCCGGAAGGCTTTTGACACTGTACCACACAAGCGGCTCGTAGTGAAATTGCGTGCTTATGGAATATCGTCTCAGTTATGTGACTGGGTTTGTGACTTCCTGTCAGGTAGGTCACATTCGTAGTAATTGACGCAAAGTCATCAAGTAAAACAGAAGTGATTTCTGACGTTCCCCAATGTAGCGTTATAGGCCCTTTGCTGTTTCTTATATATATAAACGATTTGAGAGACAATCTGAGCAGCCGTCTTCGGTTGTTTGCAGATGACGCTGTCGTTTATCGACTAATAAAGTCATCAGAAGATCAAAACAAACTGCAAAAAGATTTATAAAAGCTATCTGAATGGTACGCAAAGTGACAGTTAAGCCTAAATAACGAAAAGTGTTAGGTCATTAACATGAGTGCTAAAAGGAACTCATTAAATTTCGGGTACACGATAAATCAGTCTAATCTAAAAGCCGTCAACTAAATACCTAGGTATTACAATTGCGAACAACTTAAATTAGAAAGAAGAGAGAGAAAATGTTGTGGGGAAGGCTAACCAAAGGCTGCGTTTTATTGGCAGGACATTTAGAAAATGTAACAGACCTATTAAGGAGACAGCCTACACTACGCTTGTCTGTCCTCTTTTAGAATACTGCTGCTCCTTACGAGATAGGACTGATGAAGTACATCGAAAAAGTTCAAAGAAAGGCAGCACGTTTTGTACTAGCGCGAAATATGGGAGAGAGTGTCACAGAAATGATACGGATTTGGGCTGGGCATCATTAAAATAAAGGCGTTTTTCGTTGCGACGGAATCTTCTCACGAAATTACAATCACCAACTCTCTCCTCCGAATGCGAAAATATTTTTTTGACACCGACCTACATAGGGAGGAACGATCACCATGATAAAATTAGGGAAATTAGAGCTCGTACGGAATGATATAGGTGTTCATTCTTTCCGGGCGCTACACGTGATTGGAATAGTAGAGAACTGTGAAGGTGGTTCAATGAACCCTCTGCCAGGCACTTAAATGTGATTTTCAGAGTATCCATGTAGATCTACATGCTACAGAGCAATGCAGTGTTCCCGTCAATAGATACTAGGTCCAGTGGACGAAAGAAATGATACGTGGCTTTCCCCAAGGAAATGTTAAATACCTTCTGCTGTTCTTAATCTATATAAAAGACTTACGAGATGGGACCTGGATAAACTGAAACCAGGGGCTGTACAGAGTTTCAGGGAGAGCACAAGGGAACAATTGACAGGAATGGGGGAAAGAAATACAGTAGAAGAAGAATGGGTAGCTTTGAGGAATGAAATAGTGAAGGCAGCAGAGGATCAAGTAGGTAAAAAGACGAGAGCTAGTAGAAATCCTTGGGTAACAGAAGAGATACTGAATTTAACTGATGAAAGGAGAAAATACAAAAACGCAGTAAGTGAAGCAGGCAAAAAGGAATACAAACGTCTCAAAAATGAGATCGACAGGAAGTGCAAAATGGCTAAGCAGGGATGGCTAGAGGACAAATGTAAGGATGTAGAGGCTTATCTCACGAGGGGTAAGATAGATACTGCCTACAGGAAAATTAAAGAGACCTTTGGAGACAAGAGAACCACTTGCATGAGTATCAAGAGCTCAGATGGAAACCCAGTTCTAAGCAAAGAAGGGAAAGCAGAAAGGTGGAAGGAGTATATAGAGGGTCTACACACAGGGGCGAAGTTCTTGAGGACAATATTATGGAAATGGAAGAGGATGTAGATGAAGATGAAATGGGAGATATGATACTGCGTGAAGAGTTTGACTGAGCACTGAAAGATCTTAGTCAAAACAATGCCCTGAGAGTAGACAACATTCCATTAGAACTACTGACAGCCTTGGGAGAGCCAGTCCTGACAAAACTCTACCTTCTGGTGAGAAAGATGTATGAGACAGGCGAAATTCCCTCAGACTTCAATAAGAATATAATAATTCCAATCTCAAAGATAGCAGGTATTGACAGATGTGAAAATTACCGAACTATCAGTTTAATAAGTCACATCTGCAAAATACTAACGCGAATTCTTTACAGACGAATGGAAAAACTGGTAAAAGCTGACCTCGGGGAAGATCAGTTTGGATTCCGTAGAAATATTGGAACTCGTGAGGTGATACTGACCCTAAGACTTATCTTACAAAATAGATTAAGGAAAGGTAAACCTACGTTACTAGCATTTGTAGACTTAGAAAAGCTTTTGACGACGTTGACTGGAATACTCTCTTTCAAAATCCGAAGGTGGCAGGGGTAAAATACAGGGAGCGAAAGGCTATTTACAATTTGTACAGAAACCAGATGGCAGTTATGAGTCAAGGGGCATGAAAGGGAAGCAGTGGTTGGGAAGGGAGTGAGACAGGGTTGTAGCCTCTCCCTGATGCTATTCAATCTGTATATGGAGCAAGCAGTGAAGGAAACAAAGAAATGTTCGGAGTAGGTATTAAAATCCATGGAGAAGAAATAAAAACTTTGAGGTTCGCCTATGACATTGTAATTCTGACAGAGACAGCACAGGACGTGGAAGAGCAGCTGAACGGAATGGACAGTGTCTTGAAAGGAGGGCATAAGATGGACATCAACAAAACGTGGATAATGGAATGTAGTCGAATTAAGTCGGGTGATGCTGAGGGAGTTACATTAGGAAATGCGACACTTAAAGTAGTAAAGGAGTTTTGCTATTTGAGGAGCAAAATAACTGATGATGGTCGAAGTAGAGAGGATATAAAATGTAGACTGGCAATGGCAAGGAAAGTGTTTCTAAGAAGAGAATTTTGTTAACATCGAGTATAGATTTAAACGTCAGGAAGTCGTTTCTGAAAGTATTTCTATGGAGTGTAGCCATGTATAGAAGTATTGAATAGAATTGGGGAGAAGAGGAGTTTGTGGCACAACTTGACTATAAGAAGAGATCGGTTGGTAGGACATGTTCTGAGACATCGAGGGATCACCAATTTAGCATTGGAGGGCAGTGTGGAGGGTAAAAATCATAGAGAGAGACCAAGAGATGAATACACTAAGCAGATTTAGAAGGATGTAGGCTGCAGTAGTCACTGGGAGATGAAGAAGCTTGCACAGGATAGAGTAGCATGGAGAGCTGCATCAAACCAGTCTCAGGACTGAAGACCACAACAACAACAACATGAAAGACTTACGGGAAAATCTGAGCAACCCTGTTAGACTGTTAGCATCTAATAAAGTCATCACAACCCAAAACCAATTGCAAAATGATTTGGATAACGTATCTTTATGGTGCGGAAAGTCGCTATTGAATTAAATAATGAAATGTGTCAGATCAGCCACATGAGTACTAAAAGGGATCCGTTAAATTTCGATTACACATAAAAATCTAAAGGCTGTCGTTTCGGTTAAATACCTAGGGATAATAGTTACGAACAGCTTAAATAGGAACTATAACAAAGACAATGTCGTGGAGAAGGCAGACTATGAACTGCCGTTTAGTGGCAGAAAACTTAGAAAGTTGTTACGGATCTATTTAAGAAACTACCTACAATATGCCTGTCCTTACTGTTCTGGTGTATTGCTGCACAGTATGGGATCGTTACCACATAGGATTGATGGAGTTCATCAAAAAAGTATGGCCGCTAGTTACCTCTTATCTCGAAATAGCGGAGAAATTTTCCTGCGCACAATTATGGAGTGGAACGATAGAGAAATAGTCTGAAAGTGGTTCCATGCACCATCTGCCAGGCACTTAAGTGAGTTAAGGATGAGTTAAGGATGGGTCCGCCATTTTGGAACTAAACAAATACTGATCTGATTTAACACGCAAACATGTTTCACCACAGTTGTGGCACTCTTAGTTAGATATTTTCTTTCATATAGTGGAAATACGTACATACAGATGATGTATAGGTTACGAAATACGTTACATAGGATATTGTTTTTATTTAAACAACATATGTACTTCAACTTCTATATTTTGTGTGTCCTGCGGCTACCAATCGAAATCAGCTACATGTCTAAATTAGTACACCATTTCATCTGTACACACACGGGTTGAATTGAGCAGTGCCTGGTTTGCATCATGAATTATGTTTCAAATTTTGCTAGTGTTAGCTCACTTTTTTGCTGCTTACCTGTGAGTACTGCGTTTGTTAAGATGCTGTGGCTTGAACACATGATTCACTGCACAAATTTATGTTTCTGAACCACTTTCGACTGTCATCTGTTTCACATTTTTGTTTTCCATTGACGTCCTCTAACTCTGAACCAGTTCCGTTTCCTTTGATTCTGTGTGTGTGTGTGTGTGTGTGTGTGTGTGTGTGTGTGTGTGTGAGCGCGCTTGGGAGTGTTTTATTTCGTGTTGTCTGATAGTTCGTTTAGAGTCTGTGACATTATTATCGATAATTTCTAAATTTGTCGCATTTAACTTCTTTGTCCATTTTTACTTAATGTGAATTCTGTATAACGTGCTCTTTGATATAACATCAAAGTAAATATTTTATTCAATATTTGTGGCTATTTCAGTAATTGTAATTAATATATGAATATAATTTGAAAATTTATATTCCGCGAATGAACGGGAATGTTAAAACTTTAATCGTAGTACCAGTTCATTCATAAGGCATGTAGGTTGGCAATCATGTAAAACATGGAGGGAAGCCCCTCTGCAAAGAAAGTGGCTTGGTGAGAACAGAAAAGGTGGATCTGGCTCCTCTGCTGTGCAAGCCAGTCAGTGGCTAGCAGGCAAAGTGTGCGCATCTTGCGAACTGAAAGATGCGAGAAGAACTGCAAGATTACATAATGTAGCCTCGGATGCGGAAGTAATTTGTATTATTATTCATGGCATACTTTGGTTAACTCTGTACTATGAAAATCCGATGCTAAGACGAAAATTTTCGGATACTTTTCCCTTCTTTTTGGAATAGCACACGAAATCGACACTGCCGTAGTCTTCATCTCAAATTATCATATGAGTTCTGTATAGCTGCATGGACCACTTATGGAGTTTCTTTTTCAATAATAAGTTTGTAATCTGTAAACTCTGCACTGCGTCAGAGTATTTTATCCTTCGTCGTTCACCAGACAGTGTACTATCCCAAGTGCTAAGATAATGCAGAGGATTCTATTTTAATGATCTGAAAAGAAATTACCTTCCTTAACAAAAGTTCTTAAACTCCGTGGAATTCTAAAGTACATAGTTATTTAGTGAGTATAAGTTCTGAAGCACTCCACGTAATTTTCATAACAGTATAGTTAAAATTTCAACAAGGTACAATTACTGAGAGGAAATTTAAAGTATTTAGTTCAAAGATTCTTCTTATTGAAGTAACAGAGTTTATTATTTCATACGTTATATTGCTAACAGTTTTTCTAATGTGTTGTGAATAAAATGTTTAGCCTCGATCCGTGTCTAATAATGGGATAGTTTTTTGTCCCCATGTTAGTAGGTGAGACAGATTTAAATTTCGTATTACAGTAACAGTATTCTAGAAGTACAACTTTCATTCTTATAACTTGTGTACTACAGTAAACAAATACTGGGTGACAATTATTGAACTATATGAAAATAAACGTAAATTAGTTATAAACTATGCCGTGCGCAACTTTATTCAACACGTAAACTTCACTATAGATATTCGAATTTAGGTTATGACATCTTCGATATGCCTGCCATCATTCGCGATAATATGGCGCAGACGAATAATGAAATTTTGCATGACCCACTGAAGTGTCGGAATATCGATGCTGTCAGTGACCTCCTGAATGGCTGTTTTCAGCTCGATAATGATTTTGGGATTGTTGCTGTACACCTTATTTTTAATGTAATTCTACAAAAAGGAGAATATGGCGGCCAATCGAGACCCAAGCCAGTGGCTTCAGAGTACCGCAGAGCCAGAATGCCGTCCCCAGAGTGTTCCACCAGGAGATCAACCACTCTGATGCTTCGATGGGGTAAAGCTCTGTCTTCCATGAACAATGTCTTGTCGAAATCAGGGTCACTGTGGATGAAGGGATGAAATCATCCTCCAAAACCTTCACGTAACGTTCGGTAGTTACCGCGCCATCAAGAAATATAGCACCGATTTTCCGTGACTGAACATTGCACACCACACAGAAGACACTTCTCGATTGTGAAATGAGGCTTCTCAGTCCCCTAAATGCGGCAGTTTCCATTGTTGACGAATCTATCCAAAGGAAAGTGCGCTTTGTCGCTAAACCAGACAGTACTAATTCCCATCATGTCCTGCGGCCAACCGTGCAGTTTGAACGTCCTAACGCAAGTCGCTCAGTAGTTATAACGATTTTATTTCACACAGTTCAATAACTGTCACCCTGCAGCTACAGCTAGTCCAACTATACTAGATTCAGGTATCACATGTCCCTTCTGAACTAAATAGTATAAGGAAAATACAAGTATTAATCACTACAAAAAGCACAGTACAATTACTCAATAACTATTTCTATGGTAACAATTTCCATTAATTAAACTGACACAAGGACCCCTTGTCCAAGTTAGTAGTACTCGACCATTAGTAATCATTTACCTATAATGATCATTAGCTTCTTACTGTGTTGTACAGACAGTAAGTGCTATTGAGAGCCAGTTGTTGCCTAAATGTATTAACATTCCGCCTGTGTATTTCATAGCACATCATTAGTACATTTCTTGATACATTGCGCTACTGTCTTCTATTTATAACACTAGGGATAATCACAATGACAACGAAACAAAATAGCAGCGTTAGATATTGCATTAATATGTTTCAGCGAGGTAGGGGCAGATTTCGAGATACTCCAGCCGCTCGCGGAACAGAATTTTCACCGTGACATTACCAAGACAGCAACGAAGCCGAAAACTAAGGACCGCTTGTGTTGTGAGCCCAACAGACGTGGACAGATTTTCACTTCCTATACGTAAGAAACAATACCGACGTAGAAGTAGTGAAGTTTGTACACGAGGGAGCGACTGCGAAGGACTGCAGGCGACTGCAAGTAAAGTGAGAGATTCGCTCAGGAATTATTCACAGCATGCAGGGGATGGTACGAATACTAGCTGGCAGACAGAGCACCCACGTGTTACGAATAAATCATATGACTGAGCTTTCAGTGTGGAAGCTGTAGTTATGAAATGGAAATGAGCGTTTGGCGTCATTGGCCGGGAGGCCCATTGCGGGGCAGGTCCGTCCGCCTTGGTGCAGGTCTTATTACATTCGACGCCACATTGGGCGGCCTGCGCGCCGGATGGGGATGAAATGATGATTAAGACAGCACAACACCCAGTCCCTGAGCGGAGAATATCCCCGACCGGGAATCGAACCCGGGCTCGTAGGACGGCAATCCGTCACGCCGATCACTCAGCTGTCGCGGCGGACAGCTGAATTTATGGCAGCAGGTCAGAATGAGGGCGTAACAGTAAAATGCGATGAACCCGTTGCGGCAGATAACGACTCCTTAGCGACAAAAAAACACATTCGTAAACGAGGAAGAAAGCGCTAAAACAGTTTAAGTAATGATAAAATTTGCGAAACTGGGTTGACACGGGTCGTTGATCTGCACCAAGGCTAAAGCAGAGCGAGTGGGAGAATTTCGAATGGAATCATGCGACCAGAAGGTTAGGTGCAAGTGAAACGAGAAAAAGGGACCTCAAGGGTAGGATGTTGCCTTACAGCAAAGAGGAAATGGAAATAGCGCCGAGCAAAGTTTGCAAGCAGCAGTTAGTAAAGAGATGGTGGACGGTGAGGAATATTTAGATTAAAAGTAAGAAAAGAAATACGGTCGCAATGTGGAGAATGAAAGAAACTGAAATACTCAGCGTTGCTGACGAAGCGTCTCTGACTAACAATATGCCACTAGAACAAACTGTTATCGATAGACAGTCCGCAGCTCGTGGTCGTGCGGTAGCGTTCTCGCTTCCCGCGCCCGGGTTCCCGGGTTCGATTCCCGGCGGGGTCAGGGATTTTCTCTGCCTCGTGATGACTGGGTGTTGTGTGATGTCCTTAGGTTAGTGGTTTAAGTAGTTCTAAGTTCTAGGGGACTGATGACCATAGATGTTAAGTCCCATAGTGCTCAGAGCCATTTGAACCATTTGTTATCGATAGACAAGAAGAGATAGATCCGAACGATTGCTGACGAATTGTTGAAGTTCACATTGACCACACAAAATACAAAGTAAAGGTAGACGTCATCATAGCCGATGGCAATGACAGCTCAGACAAACAATCTAGAGTGACAGAAGAAGAACTACTAACGTTTGGAGAAAACCATGACCCTGAGTATCTGAGCTCTGACAAAAGATCAGATGAAGAAATTAACATCAGTGTAAGAAAAGCGTTTCTGTTAGAACTGAACTCTCACCCCAAATGGTCAAATGTAGTAGATAGTGCGGAAGAAGAATAAGTTGAAGTAATAGAAATAGACGAAATGTTGTTTCGTACCACCAGTAAGAAGCAATTTCAAAACAAGAACCGGAAGTAAATACAAAACCAAGACAGAAAAAACTAATAGACGATTCTATATACTATCAAAAACGAGTTCATGTCGCGAAAGACTGAAATCTCGAAACAAAAGAAGCCAACAGATATATGTCTGGAAGTAGATAATATCTCTAGGGATCAAATTTTCTTGTTGTGATAAGATCAGAAAAATGAAATTATGTGTGCAGTAGCACATACTGCTACCATAATTAGAGGGCATGGAAAGGTTCATTTCAAAATTAAGCAGGTTTATTCCTAATTTTACAATGGACCGTTAGAACTGCAAGAAACGCCTCATGATAAAACATGCTATCTGGTGTACCCAAAATCAGAGAAGCCATTACGTGTTCGTAATGTAGTGGACTTGAAACCGTATGTCCACAGCACACAATAAAAAGGAGCACTGTTTTATATTACGTCATGAATCATATGTAATGTATTATAATACGTTCATTCTTAGAAACTGTTTTTTTTTTTTTTTTTTTTTTTTTTTTACCAAATGTTACACTGTTGTGAAGGCTTGCTGTTATAATTTTGCTACTATATGTTCATAAGTTTCAGATTCTGAACATTGTAATTGCATGTAGAATGAAATGGAAATTTCAAAAAAGTGGAATGACATATTAAAAGGCTGTACTCCATAATGAGTTGCAGCTTGATAAAATGGACTACCAATTCGTGAAACAGGCAGCATAATTTCTTAATAAGTGAATCAAGCATGAAAGGGTGTTTCAAACGGACTGCCTAAAATCTCTGTGGGCAACCAACTGTTCTGTTCGTGAAACTATATTTGTAAAAAAAGTCTGTTAGAGTCGACTGCCTAAAATAATGATGAAGCAGTGAAGAAATTTATGGTAATTGTAAATAGCGTTGTATTATTTAGTTGAACTGCATAAAAAATTAACACAACAAATTGCACTGCCTGGTGAATGTAAAAAATTTTCCTAATTGGTTTTACTGTAAATAAACTATATGTAAAATCTTCAGTAGTATACTGAGAATGATGGAAAAATTTAAAAGTTAAGTTTTTCTTTAAAGCAAGATAAATGAACTCCATAAAAATTCTAGTAAAGAACTGTGAATATCGGATAAAACTTAAATAATGTTGATGTAAAAGACAGTATCATATTTTCTCCCTTGTATTTATGTGTTCTCTTGTATCTGTGTCATTCTTATGTGGATGTACCCATAGTTATTCAGTGCTTTTTGCAACACAGAATTTCTTCTCCACGGTGAAATTTTATGTGAAATATAACTAATGTTCTCCTTATATGTACGAGCTGAAATGAGATTCTTTGTCTTTGTATTGCTATTTATATGAAATGAATGCTGTTGTGATGCGTTTGCAAATTTGTTTCTCTTTCACCCAACACTATTTGAGTTGTTCTGGATGAAACATAGGGCATGATTAACACTATTATCGACAGTACCATATTCGTCCTATTTAACTTCTTTGCTTTTACTTAACGTGGCTTCTATTTAACCGTGTGCTCTGATGTAATATCTATGTAAATATGTTATTCATTATTTATGACCATTTATATAATTGTAATTAATCTACCTATTTAATTTCAGAAGTAACACACTATGAAAAAATGGAAGTGTTTAAACTTTACTTGTAATGCCGGTTCATGCATATGTCATGTAGGTTTGTAATCACGTGAAACATGGACGTAAACCCATCTGCAACGAAACTAGCTTGACGGTGGCTAGAGACCAAAGTGTGTGCGTCCTGTGAACTGAAAGAGACGAGAAGAACTGCAAGAGTATACAGACTCGGATGCGTAAGTAATTTGACTTATTACTCATGGCATACTTTGATTAGCTTTGCACTATGAAAATCCGACATTAAGAAGAAAATTTTCAAAGTTTATTACACAGGAAGAGCCTTTTACTTGAATAGCACACGATACCGACACTGCCACCATCTCCATCTCAAATTATCAATTATCAGTTGAATACTGCGTAACTGCATGGACCAGTCATGGGGTTTCATTTTCAACAATAAGTTTGTTTTCTGCAAACCTTGTGTTGAGTCACCGTACATTATACTTACTCGTTTACCTGGACAGGATATTGTCCCAAGTGCTAAGATATTTCTGAGTATTATGTTTTAGTGATCTGAAAAACAATTACCTTTCTTAACAAAAGTTAATAAACTTAGTGGAATGGCAAGTACATAGTTACTTAGTGAGCATATGTTCTGAAATATTCCATGTAATCTTCATAAAAGGGTATTTGAAGTTTCATCAAAGGAGAATTACTAAGAGAATATTTAAAGTATTCAGGTTAGAAACTCTTCTTGTGTAAATAACTGTGTTTATTATTTCATATGTCATATAGTGAACAGTGTTTCTAATATCACGTTGTGAATAAAATATTACCTTCAATCTGAGTCTAATGATAGACTAGTTTCTGGGTCCCCAGACTAATCGTTGAGCCAGATTTAAATCCCATACTCTATTACAATAACAGTACTCAAGAAGTACAACTGTCGTTATTATAGCTTGTGTTTACTCTAGCAAGCAGATAGCTAACTATTCAAACTGTAACAGATTCATGTCACTTCTGAGCTAAGCAGTATAAAGAAGTGAATGTTCCTTGAAAACAGAAATATTGATTAGTACACAAAATACAATTACTTAATAACTATTTCAATATTAACAATTTCCATTAATTAAACTGACAAAAGAACCCCTTGTCCAAGTTAGTAGTACTCTACTATTAGTAATCATTTACCTATAATGATCATTTGCTTCCTACTGTAATGTGCAGA
Source organism: Schistocerca serialis cubense (assembly GCF_023864345.2). Lineage (NCBI taxonomy): Eukaryota > Metazoa > Arthropoda > Insecta > Orthoptera > Acrididae > Schistocerca > Schistocerca serialis. The sequence goes on along the minus strand of NC_064644.1, from coordinate 164,292,066 downwards.
TAGTGAGTGTTATTGTGAGCCAGTTGTTGCCTAAACGTATTACTGCTCCTCTTGTATAGTTCATGTCAAATCACTGCTACATTATTTGCCGAATTGCGCTACTGTCTTGTATCTTACTAGCAAAGCAGAATTTGAGTGTCAAGTTAATTCAGTCCCAATAGTTAACTTTCTTTATGAACCAAGCTAGTACTTGGTACAGCTTTACCTAATTACGCTGATGGGCATTTCCTATTACTTGATTACAGATTACTTGATTGCTAATAGAATCTTGGTCTACTCCCGCTTGTTCTGCTACTGCTCATTTCTATAGAAATCTTTAGAGAAACGAAAACAGTCCGATAACTTCCAATTACCCACGACCACGGTCAAATAAGTAACTTTAACGGTGTATTGATTATTTAGTATTAGCCGGTAGTGCTACAAGTGTTGAATAGTGTTTTGTTGCGGAGTACTGTTTGATAATTGATGACTTTTTTGTCCTGTGTGATAGCTTTTTGTATGTGTAATTTTTATCTGTTGTTACAAAATGGTACAGATGATTACTATGTTTTAGGATTTGGAGGTCTGTTTCTATGAGGTGATCTCCAAATGTGGAGTGTGTACTGTTACTTTTCAGTGCTCTTATATACTCTGAGTATTTTCTCCCGAAATTTTTACATGTCCTTCAGATTCATATTTCGTCACAGTCTTTACAGTTTAGCTGATGTGTACGTGCTTCGTTGAATTTATCTATGGTGGTGATGGGTATTATTAATCTTTTCTGCTGTGTTGTTTGTTTTATATGCCAGATGTATGCCTTGTTTTCTCATAATGTTACCTATTCTGTGTGTTATTTTTGCTGTCAAATGTCAGGGAGTGCCATGTTTTTTCCTTGTCGTTTGTGGTTTCTTCATCTAGTGTGGCTTGAGTTAAAGAAAATTTTTTACCGACGTCCAGAGGTCAATGCAGCTACGCAAAAATAACTGAAACACATTCGGGACACAAATGCAAAACAGCCACAGTTCAGGACAAGCCAAGTACGGTAACGATAAAGCCAAAAACGGCCTCAGGGGACGAATTTTTCCGGAATATATGTTTTAAAGACTAGATTCATGGGCGTCACTGCCGACTGGGGGGGGGGGGGCGGAGAGAGGAGAGCGTGGACTTCCTCTCCCTCCCTCCCTCCCTCCCTCCCCCCCCCCCCCCCCCCCCCGGGGTATTTTCTGGCTGGAAACCAACTGAACGAATATATCCAAGCTTAACTACGGTAATTACACATATTAAAAGTTCTTGTGTGGAAAGATATGCAGGATGTACTAACCTACCAGTATATAAAGTCCACTTACATTATTCACTAAAACGACAATATTTTAAGTTTCAAGGAACTGTAGTTTATAGAAATCTATCGTTTTAAAAAAACTGATCTAAATATAGAATATATAGCCTATTGTGTTCTATACATATTGGTTTTCCTTGATTCTCCCTACAGAAAGTTCTGTAATAAGGTATCAATTTATCCATCGCAGCTTCGTTCACGCTGCTCAGTGAAAAAAAAAAAAAAAAAAAAAACTAAGCAATATGAATTTTTGGAGGGTATTCTTGTAAAATAATAGTTTTCTAGCGTTCCCATGCCTTAAAGAGAAATGTCTGTAGTTTAAACCACAAAATACATTGAGTTTTCTGGCCGATTATTTTCACTTTCTTAAACGGGTTCAAGTGATCAAACTAATGCAGCATTTAAAAGTATTGAGGCCTTAGTTTGTTGCTGTTTCACTCAACCGAGTGAGACGAAATTTTGCAAACGCTAAGAACTTAGCATTACCCTCGTTTCGTTTATAACATGATACATGATAATCATTCACGAACTGTCGTTAAATTTGAATGTTAATGCTATGTATCTTTTTTACACTCGGTAATCCCATAATATGTTTCAATCCAAGTTTACATTGGCACGATTTAGGAATTTTAAGTCTCATTGAAATATAGGGTCTGAGGCATGCAGAATGCTGCCAGAAGTGGTTTTAGGTCCTGTGTTTTTCAACTGTTTTCAAGAATGTCTCCCGTTTGCCCCCGTTGTGATCTATACACTGTCTCGTGATTTCCCCCCCCCCCCCCCCCCCCATAAAAGGATTAAATCTATCTAAGAGCAAGGACTCTAGATTACGGAAAATGCGAGAAAAATGTATAATATGAACAGTTAAATATTGTATATAGAAGAAGTTTAATTTTCGGTTAAAACCTGACAAACTGAGCTTGTGGGTGGGGTATGAAGTGGGACGCGAAATTGAAGCGTCACCCATCCACCAGTGTCAGCCCAGTTTGCAGGTGAATATAAGTTTAATTTACTGTTTTGTTTATGTATTTTTGTAATGTTTGTAATGGCTGTGAATTATCTAAAGTTTTGTATTTATTTTTTATGTTTCATGTACGGAGAGGGCGGCGCAACGAACGGAGACAGCATCTTCGCTGCCGGGACCAGAGAGAAAATTGCTGGCCACTATACGCCGCGGGTCGACAGCCAAAGAGCAACAGAAGATTCTGAAACCGAGTTGTTGCGTCGTGCTTCTAAAAATTGAAAAATTGATAATTTATAATGTTTCTACAACAATGACGTCATAGAAAGTTTAATCATGTTGTAAATGTTCAGTTCTATTTTGTCAAGGCTCAGGTTCACGTCTATATGTAGGAAGATAATAAACTAGTGTATACTACAAAAGTTTAAATACGTGTTCCGAGAATTTATTTATGAAGAATTATGTTAAGTAATTTGTTTGACAAGATTATTAATTTATGACAGCGTTCATCGCGAGTGTGACTCTTGAAAGTTTATTCAATGTGGTTCTAATATTTATTAAAGCAGATCACTTGCATTAATATAATTTCTGAGGAGAAACAAACGACATCTAAATTGAAAAGGTTTGTGCAAACCAACTGGACTGAGTGACGTAATTCTGCGCATACGACTCAAATGATGTTTTACAGTTTCGTTCAAGAACCGTTCAGAGACAATTTAAAAGAAGTTTAAATAATTAGGTGACGAAGTCTGCACATGGTCATATGTCCAAAGAAAATCATTTATACAAAACTTACGTCGTTACACTACAAATGGTACCATGCAGGTATATAGTAGTGGAAGTTAGCATAGACACATGGATATTCGTGTGAAAACTAACACTGTCAGCTGGAATAGTTGTACACAGTTTACATGGAATAGTGTGAGATCCAGTATTCTGACAAACGCAGTCAAACGGTACCGCATTTGATGTCGGTAGTACACTATATAGGGTACGGCGCTTAAATTCTGACAAATGAAACTATCTTTTAGTACAAAATACAATTGGAAATCAAAATCCTTTTAAATACTAGTAGTGGTATCTTTCAAGAGTAACATTACTCTATGTAACTCCGTCCAGCCGTAATGACCACCTCCAGTCTTGTCCTGAAGCGATCGCATGCGCTATTTAAAACAGCACTGTCCATATTCACAAATGTTGCTTAGATATCGGTGCGTAAAGATGAACCATTAGAGCGCCTCGTCTTATGGGAACTCTTTCGACTGCGCTCCAAATATAGTAGTCGAGGGATTCAAGTCCGGGCTATTCGCGGACCAGAACTCCTTTGACCAGAACATATCAACGTTATCCGAGAGCCGATTTTGGACTAAATGGCTCGTAAGAGGTTCTCCTCTGTCTACCGACAATATGTTCGGTCGCTGACGTTCAATACTGACGCTAGTTTCCTCAGCGATTGCTCCGGGTCCTCCGAAATCAGCGCCTGAGACTTTTCGATGACTACCGCAGTTCGTGTTACGCGTTTTCTCGAATTAGGTTTCCTCGCCGTGTTAGCGGAATCTTTCCCAGACTTCTCTGAATTATTATACTTGGTCACAATATCGTAAACAGTTGATCTCGGGTACCCGAGGTATCGAACTACTTCAGTGGGCGAACGCCCAGCGCGAAGACTTTCGATTACGGCGGCTCTTCGGTTGTGCTCCGCACTTGTCCGAAACATCTCGGCCATTTTGAGGTTTTAGCTGTTTACTAAATGCCAATGGCTTTCTAGAACGCCAGTCTTGATAGGCGAGACACCGTTAGGTACAGTGTGTATTGTGTACATCAGCCACGATTGTGACAATGCCACGCGGAGAACAACTATATTGAGATGAAAAGCAAAAATTGGAGCGCACAAACAAATGGGACTGTCTCATCGACAAATTGCTAAGAAGTCCGACCGTTCAAATACAGTGATTGATAATTTCGTTAGGCTGGGTGCACAATATGCACATAACGAAAAATATGGGCTACACAAATAATTATTTGAGGGATCCAAACAGTTACTTCTGCGTAAAGCAGGTGCCACAAACCGTTATTATTCTCAGCTCTCTTCTCATTTACAGTTGTCAATAACTGACAGACGTCTACGACAAATTCTGTCAAATGACCAACTTGCATTCAAGAAATGACTGCAGAAACTGCTCTAACACCCAAACATAACTAGACTAGATCTGAGTTTGCTGAAAAACATATGTCATGGATTTAGAAATGGGATAAAGCGATCTTCAGAAATGAGGAGAAGTTTAATGTATGTGGACCAGATGGATTTCAATGTTACTAGCATGATCCAAGGACAGAGCAGCGGGTAAGAATGAGGACAAATTTTGGTAGTGGTATTGTTATGATTTGGGCAGCCTTCTACTCTACAAGTAAATCACGCATTGTTTGGCTGAACCATGCAGTGAACTCCAACATCTACAATGAGATGCTAGGGGCAGAATTGATTAGTGTATGAGGAGCTATGGAACGAATGCCGAATGTTTCAACAGGATAATGCATTTTTGAATGTTTCTGCTACAGCTAAAAATGGTCTGAAGATAAAGGTATCATGTCTTGCCCTGGTCTGCACGTAGCCTTCACATGAACTTCATGGTAAACCTTTGAGGAACACTTCCAAGGCATGTTTGTCGCAGTGGAAGGCAACCTGAGGCTGCATATGAGCTGAAAAGAGCGATACAAGAAGAGTGGGCGGGAGTTTCACTCCAAGAACTACAGAGCCTCACAATTTCAAAGCGGAAAAGAATTTTTGAGGTAATTAGGAACAACGGAGGTTGGACGAAGTACTAACAATGCAGTAAGACAACAAGACAGTTGGTACATTCATAACGCAGCAGCACAGTGAATGCCTTCATACCGCTTTCCACCCAGGACATGCTAACACCTTATTTTGTTACTCATAATATGAAAGATCCATGTAATTCTGTCACGACTGTTTAAGTGTCATACACTGAAGAGCCAAAGAACGTGGTACACCTGCCTAATGGCATGTAAGGCCCCCGCAAGCACGCAGAACTGCCGCAACATGACGTAGCATGGATTCGACTGAAGTCTGAAGTAGTGCTGGAGGGAACTGACCATGAATCCTGTAGGGCTGTCCATAAATCTCTAAGAGTACGAGGGGGTGGAGACCTCTTCTGCACAGTACGTTACAAGGCATCCCATATTTGCTCAATAGTGTTCATGTCTGGGGAATTTGATGGCCAGCAGAAGTGTTTAAACTCAGAAGAGTGTTCCTGGAGTCACTCTGTAGCGATTCTGGACGTGTAGCGTTTCGCACTGTCCTGCTGGAATTGCCCAAGTCCGTCTTAATATACAATAGACATGAATTGATGCAGGTGATCACACAGGATGCTTACGTACGTGCCACCTGTCAGAATCGTATCTAGATGTATCAGGGGTCCCATATTACTCCAACTGGACACGCCCCGCACCATTACAGAGCCTCCACCAGCTTGAACAGGATTGTACTTCTGTCACGTCGAACGATTCTGATCAGTCGTCTTTGGTCCCGTACTTGCAGGATCTTTTTCCGATAGCGGTGACGTCAGAGATCTGATGTTTTACCGGATTTCTGATATTCACGGTACACTCGTGAAATAGTCGAAAATCCGCACTTCATCGCTACCTCGGAGGTGCTGTGTCCCATCGCTTGTGTGCCGACTATAACACCAAACTCACTTAAATCTTTATAACCTGCCATTGTAGCAGCAGTAACCGATCCTACAAATGCGCCAGACACTTGTCTTATATAAACGTTGTCGACCACAGCACCGTATTCTGCCTGTTTGATAAGCCACGGCTGCAACATACTAACACGAATTCTTTACAGACGAATGGAAAAACTGGTAGAAGCCGTCTTTGGGGAAGATCAGTTTGGATTCCGTAGAAATATTGGAACTCGTGAGGTGATACTGACCCTACGACATATCTTACAAAATAGATTAAGGAAAGGTAAACCTACGTTACTAGCATTTGTAGACTTAGAAAAGCTTTTGACAACGTTGACTGGAATACTCTCTTTCAAATTCTGAAGGTGGCAGGGGTAAAATACAGGGAGCGAAAGGACATTTACCATTTGTACAGAAACCAGATGGTAGTTACATGAGTCGAGGGGCATGAAAGGGAAGCAGTGGTTGGGAAGGTAGTGAGACAGGGTTGTAGCCTATTCCTGATGTTATTCAATCTATATACTGAGCAAGTAGTAAAGGAAACAAAAGAAAAATTCGGAGTAGGAATTAAAATCCATGGAGAAAAGTAAAAACTTAGAGGTTCGCCGATGACATTGTAATTCTGTCAGAGACAGCAAAGGACCTGGAAGAGCAACTGAACAGAACGGACAGTGTCTTGAAAGGAGGATATAAGATGGACATCAACAAAACGTGGATAATGGAATGTAGTCGAATTAAGTCGGGTGATGCTGAGGGAGTTACATTAGGAAATGCGACACTTAAAGTAGTAAAGGAGTTTTGCTATTTGAGGAGCAAAATAACTGATGATGGTCGAAGTAGAGAGGATATAAAATGTAGACTGGCAATGGCAAGGAAAGCGTTTCTGAAGCAGAGAAATTTGTTAACATCGAGTATAGATTTAAGTGGTTTCTGAAAGTATTTGTGTGGAGTGTAGCCCTGTATGGAAGTGAAACGTGGACGGTAAATAGTTTAGACAAGAAGAGAAGCTTTCGAAATGTGATGTTACAGAAGAATGATGAAGATTGATGGGTAGATCACGTAACTAATGAAGAGGTATTGAATAGAATTGGGGAGAAGATGAGTTTGTGGTACAACTTGACTAGAAGAAGGGATCGGTTGGTAGGACATGTTCTGAGACATCAGGGGATCACTAATTTAGGATTGGAGGGCAGCGTGGAGGGTAAAAATCGTAGAGGGAGACCAAGAGATGAATACACTAAACAGATTCAGAAGGATGTAGGCTGCATTAGGTACTGGAAGACGAAGTAGCTTGCACAGGATAGAGTAGCATGGAGAGCTGCAACAAACCAGTCTCAGGACTGAAGACCACAACAACAACTACTGGTATACTACAGACATTGTACTCCTACTTACCTAGGAACCCCACCGTTATGATGATTTCCACAACCGTTCAGGCCGCCGGCCGCTGTGGCCGAGCGGTTCTAGGTGCTCCAGTCCGGAACCGCGCGACTGCTACGGTCGCAGGTTAAAATCCTGCCTCGGGCATGGATGTGTGTGATGTCCTTAGGTTAGTTAGGTTTAAGTAGTTCTAAGTTCTAGGGGACTGATGACCTCCGATGTTCCATAGTGCTCAGAGCCATTTGAACCATTTTTGAACCGTTCAGGCCCGCTCAGTAAGGTGGCATATGGGCGTCGTATTGAACGGAGATTATATTGAAAACAAGGGTTTTTGCTGGCGAAAGGGTTGGGAATAATAAGGTGTATTGGAATCCTGAATAAAACCAAGCAGGTTTCAGAAAAAAAGACGTGTTGCATTACTTATTGAACGCCCCAGGTGCACCGTTCGGTCTGTCGAGTAATCGACGGCGTGAAGGCGGCCTCGGAGACAGGCAGCAGGGAGTGACAATCGAGGCGACGTCAGCGCCGTGAGAACGGGGCGCGGCCGGCAGATACGCGCCGGGTTCAACGGCCTCCGGCGCGCCGCTCGGCTGCTCAGCTCCACGCCGCTGAGGCGGCCACGGGCCTCGCGGCGTGCGAACACGGCCCGCCTTTTTTCTGCCCTGCCACCGCGGCCCGCCTTCGCTGTGCTTTTTTTCAGTCGGGCGCGCTGCGTGTTCGAGTTACGGCGTAGTAGCGGAGCGGCGCTGGCACGCAGCTGATCTCCCGCGCCGTATGACGTCGACGCTTCTTGCCTTCCCCGTGTTTACCAACAAACGTCCTCGAGTGCCCCCCCCTCCCCCCTTATCTGCGTGTTTCCTCTCCCCTCCCCTCCCCTACCCCTCCGCGCCTACTCACGGTGACTGGCTGTCTTTTCTCTCTCTCTCTCTTTTTTACGCTTATGCCGCCCACGGGTAGGATCCACTTCGCACTGTGGGAACGCGCCGGCCACACGTGCCCGCGGGTTCAAAGCCCCCCCTGGGGGGGGACATCACATACAGCCGTGACCTGCCTCACGCAGCGCGCCGTTCTGCCTCCTGCGCACTGGCGCCCTCCTCTCCGTAAACACACGTGCTGCTCTCCTGCCAGCATACGTCGGATTGTGATTCGGGTTCTTTGGCGAACACTCTTTCATGAACGTTAGCCTTCGGTCGAAAACATACTTCCGTGCCGAAGTTCCTTGGCATCAGAGTTTATAAAGACTCACCTATACTGATTCCGAAAACTTGGGTAGCTCAGTTGGTAGAGCACTTGCCCGCGAAAGGCAAAGCATCCGAGTTCGAGTCTCGGCCCGGCACACAGTTTTAATCTGCCAGGAAGTTTCATACCGTACGATACAGACGTATTTTGCAGTGCGCTTTGTTGCAGGATCATTTAGTAATTGCGAGAGCGTTACGGAGATGATAGACAAACTCCAGTGGAAGACTCTGCAGGAGAGACGCTCAGTAGCTCGGTACGGGCTTTTGTTGAAGTTTCGAGAACATACCTTCACCTAGGAGTCAAGCAGTATATTCCTACCTCCTACGTATATCTCGCGAAGAGACCATGAGGATAAAATCAGAGAGATTAGAGCCCATTCAGAGGCATACCGACAACCCTTCTTTCCACGAACAATACGCGACTGGAATAGGAGGGAGAACCGATAGAGGTACTCAAGGTACCCTCCGCCACACACCGTCAGGTGGCTTGCGGTGTATGGATGTAGGTGTAGATGTATTCATTCGACCTTAGCTCACAGATTAGGACAAGCACGATCATAAAAATATAGCTAGGAAACGAACATTAATTATTTTCCTTAACTCTTCGGTACTAGGATAGGTTTTCGAGCCCCTCTTGGAAGGTTAAGCCCCAGTTATGAAATCATTCGTCATTTTATTTGAATTTATTTCGTGAAAGAGATAATCAAAATTGAAAAAGGGCTAATTTGTTCTAATAATTCGAACAATTGAGGGCCCCCTTGGAAAAGGGGCACATGCCGCCTGGGCAGCGATTTTGTGATTTTGGTACAGGAAGACAGCCGATGCCATCTAGTATCGTAGGTGGGAACTTCTAGCACACAACGTGTGCCTGTACCTTTAAAGAGAGCGTATTATAGAATGAAATTTTCACTCTACAGCGGAGTGTGCGCTTATGTGAAACTTCCTGGCAGATTGAAACTGTCTGCCGGACCGAGACTTGAACTCCGGACCTTTGCTTTTCGCGGGCGAGTGCTCTACCAACTGAGCTACCCGAGCACGACTCACGCCACCTCCCCAAAGCCTTAATTCCGCCAGTACCTCGCCTCCTACCTTCCAAACTTCACAGATTCTCTCCTGTGAATCTTGCAGAACTAGCACTCCTGAAAGAAAGGAGTCTCGGTCCGGCACACAGTTTTAATCTGCCAGGAAGTTTCAGAGCATATTATATTTGCTGTAATTAAGGAACTGACACATTCCCAGTGGAAAAGAGACCCATGCCAATAGTATCTCTGTGTCTCATTAGTCGATTCGTCTCATAGGTTGACTTGGTTTCAGAAAACCAGTCAGAAAGTGTTTCTCAATTGTTGTTCATATGTTTCCAAGATGGTGGCAATAGGTGTTGCTATTAATGTTGTTATTTGTTGTTGTCTTCAGTCCTGAGACTGGTTTGATGCAGCTCTCCATGCTACTCTACCCTGTGCAAGCTTCTTCATCTCCCGGTACTTACTGCAACCTACATCCTTCTGAATCTGCTTAGAGTATTCATCTCTTGATCTCCCTCTACGGTTTTTACCCTCCACGTTGCCCTCCAATGCTAAATTTGTGATCCCTTGATGCCTCAGAACATGTCCTACCAACCGGACCCTTCTCCTTGTCAAGTTGTGCCACAAACTCTTTTTCTCCCCAATTCTATTCAATACCTCCTCATTAGTTATGTGATATACCCATCTAATCTTCAGCATTCTTCTGTAGCACCACATTTCGAAAGCTTCTATTCTCTTCTTGTCCAAACTATTTATCGTCCATGTTTCACTTCCATTAACGTTACTCACGAAGAAAATGCAACAGTACATGTTAAAAAGAAGAATTCGTAAAGAAAGTAAGTGGAAACGTAATGAAAGGAAGAGGTTAAGAAACAATGGAACAGAATATAAATCCCGAAAAAGTAAGATTGTGCCCGAGAAATTGTTTCGTAGTGCCAGTGATCCATGTTGCAAAGTTAGTTTCTGCAAGTACTCAACACTGAATGAAGAATAGATGGAGGCAATATTTATTGAGTTTTATCGGTTGGGAGATTATTATAAGCAAAATGCTTATTTATTTGGATTAGTGCGGCCTAATAAGTGCAAAAAAGTGTCTCCAAAGAAGAGGAAAGTTCCAACAGCAAGCCAGAGGGAGGTTTCCTTCAGGTATTTCACTCGTGACACTCCAGATGCTGAGGATGAGTTGTGTAGGACTGCATTTTTAGCTGTTTATGCCATTTCTGTTAAACGTTTGAGGAATGTCCGTCGCAATTAAAGGGTGTGACACTGGGAGTCATGAATCTACAATACAGGTATCTGTACACACACCTATACAGAACAGAAGAGGCAAGCATTCTAACAGGCCTCATGCCATTGATAACGAGATAAGTAATAGGGTTAGAAATCAGATAGAAATGTTTCCAAGGTACACATCATATTATAGCAGGACGCAGAAGCCGAAGAAGTCTTATATAAACTCTGTTCACTCGATTGCTGGAATGTATCGTTTCTTCTGTGAAGATCTAAAAATACAGATAAAGTCCCAGTAAAACAACGTGTGTATGAAATCATTTTCAACACGGAATATAATATTGGTTTCAAATTGCCGTCGAGTGATACATGTCTTATTTGTGATTCTGCTAAGGCACGTAATAACACCGAATCCACAGACATCAAACTACACCGTGAGAAAGCAGAAGCTGCATATAGTGCTCTGAAAAGTGACTCAAATGAATCAAAACAGGATGGTAGTGCCGCACTCGTTTTGTGCGTGGACTTCCAACAATCACTGCCAACACCATTTATTTCGACGGAAACAGTTTTTCATAAGAGACAACTTCGGACATATGATTTCTGTATTCACCTTTGTAGTGATGAGAAGGCAGTGATGTGTGTCTAGTCCGAGAATGTTGCACCTAGAGTGGCAGATGAAGTAGCTAGCTGCGTTTGAAAGGGTTTAGACATAGTGAAGGAAGAACGTCGTCGAAGGCTCATCATTTATTCTGATTCTTGTGTTGGACAAAATAAAAACTAAATTATTCTAGGTCTGTTGTTGTACCTCCGAGATAAAAAATATTTTGTTGTTATTGAGCATAAATTTCTCCTCCATGGTCACACGTTCCTGTCATGTGACAGGGATTTTGGAGTTATTTAGAAGCTGAAAAGAGAGACACAGGCTGTGTACACTCCAGCAAAATGGGTTGAATTTATAAGAAAGAGCAAGCAAAAGAACCCATTCATTGTGGTTGAAATGAAGAAAGACGACTTCGTGTCCTTGTCGTTTATTATAGGCAGTATCGTCAAACGTAACGTTACTGTTGACAAAAAGCCTACAGATACCAGAAACGCAATGGTGTTTAGATTAGTGATCGGTGAACATTCTGTATATATCAAATATTCACACAATCAAACTGAGAAACCTGTGCGAGTTAGTTTACAGAAGTATTGTGCACGATTTACGAAGCTCGCAGACTGCCACTTAGTTCCAAAGTATCCAAATGGACGTTAAATTAAGGCAGCGAAGTTCAAGGAGCTTCAAAGCTTACTGCAACTTGTGCCTTCTATATTCAAGTTTTTATCGGTCATTGATAAGTGATGGTAATGACGATACAACGGAACAGGAAAACATGTCAAGGATTTCATTTTCTGTACCTTAAATTGTAATAAAGTGGCCTAATATTTAGTAGTATTTGCAAAACACCATCTACTTACTGTAACAACTATTGGTATCACAGCAGGAGTTCACATTACTACACAAAATCATATTTCCTTAATTCCCATTTTCTGGCACAACATACTCTGGTGGCATGTGCCCTTTTTCCACTTGGCCCTCAATTGTAACACAGTTAATGATATCCAAGTTCAAATATTATGCTTCATAATCCATTTTTTTTAAAAAGGGAGGACCAAAAATTTAAAATTCTTAGTTGAGGCAGTGCTGAATGACAGATAGAACTACTACCGAATTGACTTATAAAGTGCTGGACAAATATTAAACAGCGAAAAACTTGTGAATTTAAGAAAACCAAATAGGTATAAAATACCAGGTTAGTAGTATGTTCCAAAACAATTTCAGAACAACAATCCTTAAGAAGGATTCCTTCTCAGAGAGTGAATTAATTAGCAAAAATTCAACTGAATAACTCTTTGAGTCAAGTGCAGTAAGTCCTTAATATCACAGAATTGGACAGTCACTAAAGATCAATGGGCTAAACAGAATCTCATTACGTGAGGCACTGAGGAACAAGCGGCTAAATGTTACGGGAGGAAAGGCAAACTCAGCTTAGGGATCACACGAAGCAAAAAAAATGTTCAAATGTGTGTGAAATCTTATGGGACTTCACTGCTAATGTCATCAGTCCCTAAGCTTACACACTACTTAACCTAAATTATCCTAAGGACAAACACACACAACCATGCCCGAGGGAGGGCTCGAACCTCCGCCGGGACCATCCGCACAGTCCATGACTGCCGCCCCTTAGTCCGCTCGCCTGACGAAGCGGCGTGAAATGTGCCGTTAGAGGTAAGTGACGGTGTTAGATCTCGCGCTCCTTGACAAACAGCATGCCGGAGTTGGCCGCAAACGAGGCGACAAGCGCTGCCGGGCTGGAAACAGCGCAGCAAAGGAATCGCCTAAGCAAGAAAGGTCTAAATCAAACAATAATACAGGCACAATACCTCTTCACGAAAGGAAGCATAAGGTAAACAGATAGCTAAAACCCTTCAACTAGGTGCAATTAAATGACAGTTTCTTTTAAAAAAACTGAATCAGTTTACTAAGTCAGAATTTGAGTATCAATTAAATCATGTAATGAACAAACTCATTCAATAAAAACTCTAAAAGAGACAAACCAATTGTAATACAATTTGCAACACGATTTAATTAAAATGAAAATAGTTACAATTACTTGTCCTGAGGTATGGTGAGATAGCTCTCTTCACGAAAGGAAGCATAAGGTAAACAGATAGCTAAAACCCTTCAACTAGGTGCAATTAAATGACAGTTTCTTTTAAAAAAACGGAATCAGTTTACTGAGTCAGAATTTGAGTATCAATTAAATCATGTAATGAACAAACTCATTCAATAAAAACTCTAAAAGAGACAAACCAATTGTAATACAATTTGCAACACGATTTAATTAAAATGAAAATAGTTACAATTACTTGTCCTGAGGTATGGTGAGAAAGCTCAGATTACACCCCAAAATTTATGGGTGTTGAGGCATGAACGTAAGGCCCGAGACGGATGCAGTCACGTACGAAAAGTCAAACAAGACCTTAACTCTGAATCAGACAGGCCAATGGCGAGCAACTAACCAATTTCTCCGTATTAACCGACTCAGTTAACACCCTGAGGACCTGGTCAGTCTTCGCATCTAAAACATAAATAAAACATATTAAAACATGGACATAAACAACCAGGATTAGGCACAAATGAGCAGAAACTCTTATGATACTAGCACTTCAGAGGGGTGACGGGGCGGGGGGATATTGAACAACAGTGACGTGCCCCGAAACCTTTCGCTCAGTACAATAACCTAAAAAGAAAACCACTCTGAGGTCACAATGAAGGGCACTGATCACGACTTGCAGAGGAAATTTTACAAATTATTTGGTTAGAGTGGCGAAGACCTTAGTAGGGGAACAATTACAAATGAAAAACCTTAACGCTATATTTAAACAACAACTTTCACAGTAACATTACTAAAATGCCGGAGAGCAATATGGCGTCCCACCCCAAAACAACTCGCGGCATCAGCAGGCAAGCGATTGAGCGTCATGCCAAATGCACGAGGAGATTATAGACTCTCACAGGAGGCACGTAGCGTCCACGTTCATGCCGCATAAACCGCCAGGAATGCGGTAGGGTGATCCACTTAGCCCATTAATGGAATGCACTAGAGAACACCTTTCCAAACACCGAGCTTTCTAGATTACCCATAGCTCAGCCTTCTATAGTAACACGTCCCGCGTAGAAGGCAACACATTACTTCAACACGGGCACCAAAATGGTTCAAATGGCTCTGAGCACTATCGGATTTAACATCTGAGGTCATCAGTCCCCTAGAACTTAGAACCACTTAAACCTAACTAACCTAAGGACACCACACACATCCATTCCCGAGGCAGGATTCGAACCTGCGACCGTAGCAGTCGCGCGGTTCCGGACTGAAGCGTCTAGAACCGCTCAGCCACCACGGACCGGCAAGACGGGCACCGCCCCGTGCCCCAACGGCTGTCTCTTCCTCTCTCCCTCTCCTCGCGGAGACAGGTCTTGCATTCGATTCAGATATCACTGCAAAATATTATTTAAGTGAAGGAGGAGGGAGGAGAAAGGAACGGAAAAGAGAGGGATTAGTGATAACAACTGTATCAGGACTTTCTGTGGCATCAGTGGCGACGAGCGAAAATGTGTGTCAGACTGGGATTCGAACCCAGGACCGCCTGCTTACTACGTAGTTATGTTAGCTACTGCGCCATCTGGACGCAGCGTTTTTTGCAACTGTACGGACTATCTCAGTACACCCCACGGTCGATCCACACGCCCACCGGGTGCAACCTCTCTGCAATCCCTGTCCACTTCCTCAATGCTCGCTACTCTGACATTCCTGCTGGAGATTGGACGTACTGGTGCACTGGCACTGAAGGAGGTGGATCCGTTGCCCGAGAAATACTAGAAACCATTGGCAGATCTACCAGTGCAGAGGAGACTGTCATACATAGGTTTAATCAGAACAACACGAGCGCAAAACAGATAACGGAGTGATCCTCCTTCAGTTGTACCCAAGATGCAAAAACGACAGCTACTTGAAGAAGTCAAGGAAAAAATCCAAAAATAGCTACTGCAGTTCGGATGCATACAGGAAAATTCTCTCTCAGTACAGACTATAGGAAACATCTTGAGGATATCATGCAATACGAGAGAAAGCAGGGTGACTTGACGTGACGGTGCTAGAGAGAGAGACAAAGATATTCTTTATCACTCTGTGGCGGTTAGCGCTCGGATAATTATTCTTAGGTAGGAAGTCTTTGTTTTTGTTAAGAAGTATTTTTTACGAGTTTTTCGTTCTTGTGAAGTAGAAATCGACGAAACTGCGAGATTTTGAAGGAAATTGTATTATATATCTTTATATAAGCCAATGAACATATAATTCATGTTACGAGAAGAAATTCATTGACACAGAAGTCAATAAAAGATTATTCATTTCAAGAAGGTACGTGTTTATTACACAATTGACGTGTACTTCAATTATGTTCTATTAATGAATACCAACTCGAGAACGTTTCCGACGGGAGCGTCCAGTTCTAATTAAATAGTTTGATACTTTCTTCGGAATAGGAGTAATTTCACGGATCATTTAAATTCATCAATGCTGGACATTTCTAAGAACTGAAAGAAAATCTGATTGCTAGGCAACAGAGCCCAGACGAATATTTCTCCGCAACTTTGATTAACACTTTCAGCTTCAATACAGCGTCTGCAGCAGCTGGAGCAGATCGCTACAACAACGGAAGCGCGTAGTGTGAAAGCAGTTTCACACATCACCCTGTATCAAACCAACGGTGTGGGTATTCATCACAACAGAGCTCACACAGTCACTCATACATATAAAGACAAACACAAGGTGGTGTGGGAAACATACAGAGACACTCACTCAATATAAGTGCTATTAGAGTGAATTTATAGTCGTTGCAGCTACAAATATGTTTGATTTTTTTCACGAGATGCGTTTCACTTTATTGAGGTAAAGCATCATCAATGGTCTGTAATTAAGTTATTTACATTTAATTAATTTTAGACCAAAATTATCAGTTTATAAAACAGAAAAACAACGATGTCCTAGCAGACGGCATTTCCCGATGTAATTTGTGGAATGTACTACGAAAATTTGACGAATCATCAGGTATTCAAAAGAAATTACCTAAAGAACTCTTTACTAAACGAATGGCGTATAATAACAATGCAAACAAAGGAATCTTTGGTGAAACCCATGCCAATGAGAATGCAAGAGATTGTAAAGGGGAAAGGAGAGCATGCTAAGTACTAACCACAACATTTTATGTCCACAGTGTCGTTTTCAGTATTGCAGACGAATCTGATTTTGCATCTTAAACTATCTTTACTTTTGAATGTTGAACTATGTCTACGTAATTAGAAATTAGTGTTCTTTATTGTATTCTTGTTTTCATTGATTAATAAACACGTCCATGTCACAGCTGTGCCTCTTTCTGATAATGTTCCACTGCTTATACACAATTAAAAATAAACTCTTGTATTAAACGAATACTTTTTGGAGTATGCGTAACAGTGTCGAACTTAAGAATCTCGACAAGCAGATATATGTGTCCATGCAACGGGCTGTGAAATCATCGGACAGCTGAGAAAGATCACGGAATTTCGAATTTGTTTTATGGAGAATACAGTGGGCAAGAATCTTTGAGTAAGGCCTATGTTTGACACCAGAAGACTTCTCTTGGCCAGGAATGCCCTCTGTGCCTGTGCTAGTCTGCTTTTTGTGTCCTCCTCGCTTCCAAGGTAACAGGATTCCTCAACTTCTACTTTGTGACCGCCACTGTGAGCTAGCGGTAGCACATTTCATTAGTAGTCAAAACGCTGTGAGTCCCACATTCTATCGTAGACACTGCTCAAGGTTTGAATAGAAATCATCAGCAATGTCGACCTACGACTTCTGGCAGAAGAACGGTAACCTTCGTTCTAACAACCGTCTTGCCAAAGAGGGCGGAGGAGCAGATAGGGACGCAGGATACCCTCTGGCCCTTGGGATGGGAAACTGCTCCTAAAAGGCGGAAGAATCAACAATGATCAAAAACATGAGGACGCAGAACGAAATGGAAACTGTGGTGTCACCGCCAGACACCACACTTGCTAGGTGGTAGCTTAAATCGGCCGCGGTCCATTTAGTACATGTCGGACCCGCGTGTCGCCACTGTGTGATCGCAGACCGAGCGCCACCACAAGGCAGGTCTCGAGATACGGAAGAGCACTCGCCCAGTTGTACGACGACTTTGCTAGCGACTACACTTACGAAGGCTTTCTCTCATTTGCCGAGAGACAGTTAGAATAGCCTTCAGCTAAGTCCATGGCTATGACCTAGCAAGGCGCCATTAACCGTATCTGAAGATAGTCTTATTTGTATTATCAACAGCGATGTACAACAAGGATAAATAAAAGTTAAGTATTCGAGGAGCTGCATACTTTTCTTATTAGCTTTCACTACTTATCCTGTTCCAGAAGTCACGCCCGTCTGCGTTAGATAGCGTGCCTTTCGGCCTCCTTTATCTACGAGGTGTTGGCACATTTACCAACACATCAGAAACCACTTTGTTGAAGCCATTTAATGAATATCCACAGGACATGTGGCCTGTAAGTAAAAAGTTGTTCCACATTTGGATCTCTGGGAGGGAACTACCAAGGGGGAGGTAACTGAGTGGAAAAGACTGAGTAATCAACGAAAGGGTAACATATTACGAGTCCGAGCGCGGAATGTCAGATGTCTGAGCATATTGTAGTAGATAAACCTGAAAAGAAAACTGCGAAGTCCCCGATTGCATATACAGTGCGGGTCATTGAAGTGTAATGGAAAAAGCCAAGGTTATCCGGTCAGATGAATGCAGAGTATTACATACAGAAAAAAAAATCGACCGCAAATTAACGTCAACAATAACAGTTCATGTATACATGTCGACTTTACAAGTACAAGATGAAGAGACGACAGAGAAATTTGTATGGATATTGAACGTGCAATTCAGCTCGTAAAGGGAGATCAGAAGCTAAAAATCAAGGGTGACTGGAACAGGGCTGTAGGCGAAGGGATAGAAGATATGGCCATGGCGGAATATGGGCGAGGTAGTAGGAATGAGAACCACTAATAGAGTTCTGCAGTAAAATTCGAGTGGCAACGGCGGAACTGGGGCAAAAAAATATAGGTAGAGGAGAAACAAAAAAAATTGTTCAGGGAAAGACAGAAGTACAAGTAGCCAAAGAATGAAATAAATAGGAAATATAGGTTAGCTAGGGCAAGAAGGATGAATAAAAAATGTGAGAAATATAAAAAAGTGGTCGTCAATAAGAGACATTCAGCATGTAGGAAAGTGAAAACCATCTTCAGTAAAATTAAAAGCAAGGGAGTGCAAGATGAATTCCACTGTTTTAATAACTCAGGGGCTAGAGCGGAATTGTGGAGGGAGGGCACTGAGGACTTCTACAAGCGGGAGTGACTGTCTTATGATAGTGTAGAGGAAGAAATGAGAGTCGTATAAATGACATAGGATAAGCGAACCAGTATTGCACTCAGCACTGGCACAGTGGCGTTTCGCCGTTCTCTTCATTGTATATCACGCAGAGCGTACGACACACTGGACGATTATGGAAACATGTCTACTTCGGTAACTTCAACTCTTAAGTACAGATTAAATGTATACTACCAGCCAAGACGTGCTATTTTTTTTTTCTTTCGAACAACCCATTTGGAGGGTACGATGAATCAACTTTGGCTACTCTTCATTGTATTAGATTTCTTCAGTTTCCAAATTTCCTTCATCCTTTTAGAATGTTGTTCCTTTTCTTCTTGAGTCCACTTTCGTCTAGTTATTTTCTTTCTCTCCTGAAATTCTGCCTTTTGAACTGCCTTTCTGAAATGTGTTCTGTTTTCTATTGTGTCTATTGTAACTCCAGCATTTTCAATGTCGTTTTCAGTCTCTAAGAACCATGCTGGCTTAGATTTGTAGCTATTGAGTAATGTGAATATCCGCTTGGTTAGTCTGTTGTTATCCATTCTGAATTGTTGTTGTTGTTGTGGTCTTCAGTCCTGAGACGGTTTGATGCAGCTCTCCATGCTACTCTATCCTGTGCAAGCTTCTTCATCTCCCAGTACCTACTGCAACCTACATCCTTCTGAATCTGCTTAGTGTATTGATCTCTTGGTCTCCCTCTACGATTTTTACCCTCCACGCTGCCCTCCAATGCTAAATTTGTGATCCCTTGATGCCTCAAAACATGTCCTACCAACCGATCCCTTCTTCTAGTCAAGTTGTGCCACAAACTTCTCTTCTCCCCAATCCTATTCAATACCTCCTCATTAGTTACGTGATCTACCCACCTTATCTTCAGCATTCTTCTGTAGCACCACATTTCGAAAGCTTCTATTCTCTTCTTGTCCAAACTGGTTATCGTCCATGTTTCACTTCCATACATGGCTACACTCCATACAAATACTTTCAGAAACGACTTCAAATGGTTCAAATGGCTCTGAGCACTATGGGACTCAACTGCTGAGGTCATTAGTCCCCTAGAACTTAGAACTAGTTAAACCTAACTAACCTAAGGACATCACAAACATCCATGCCCGAGGCAGGATTCGAACCTGCGACCGTAGCGGTCTTGCGGTTCCAGACTGCAGCGCCTTTAACCGCACGGCCACTTCGGCCGGCTCAGAAACGACTTCCTGACACTTAAATCTATACTCGATGTTAAAAAATTTCTCTTCTTCAGAAACGATTTCCTTGCCATTGCCAGTCTACATTTTATATCCTCTCTACTTCGACCATCATCAGTTATTTTACTCCCTAAATAGCAAAACTCCTTTACTACTTTAAGTGTCTCATTTTCTAATCTAATTCCCTCAGCATCACCCGATTTAATTTGACTACATTCCATTATCCTCGTTTTGCTTTTGTTGATGTTCATCGTAAATCCTCCTTTCAAGATACTGTCCATTCCGTTCAACTGCTCTTCCAAGTCCTTTGCTGTCTCTGACAGAATTACAATGTCATCGGCGAACCTCAAAGTTTTTACTTCTTCTCCATGAATTTTAATACCTACTCCGAATTTTTCTTTTGTTTCCTTTACTGCTTGCTCAATATACAGATTGAATAACATCGGGGAGAGGCTACAACCCTGTCTCACTCCTTTCCCAACCACTGCTTCCCTTTCATGCTCCTCGACTCTTATAACTGCCATCTGGTTTCTGTACAAATTGTAAATAGCCTTTCGCTCCCTGTATTTTACCCCTGCCACATTCAGAATTTGAAAGAGAATATTCCAGTTAACGTTGTCAAAAGCTTTCTCCAAGTCTACAAATGCTAGAAACGTAGGTTTGCCTTTTCTTAATCTTTCTTCTAAGATAAGTCGTAAGGTTAGTATTGCCTCACGGGTTCCAACATTTCTACAGAATCCAAACTGATCTTCCCCGAGGTCCGCTTCTACCAGTTTTTCCATTCGTCTGTAAAGAATTCGCGTTAGTATTTTGCAGCTGTGACTTATTAAACTGTTAGTTCGGTAATTTTCACATCTGTCAATATTTGCTTTCTTTGGGATAGGAATTATTATATTCTTCTTGAAGTCTGAGGGTATTTCTCCTGTCTCATACATCTTGCTCACCAGATGGTAGAGTTTTGTCAGGACTGGCTCTCCCAAGGCCATCAGTAGTTCTAATGGAATGCTGTCTACTCCGGGGGCCTTGTTTCGATGGTTCAAATGGTTCAAATGGTTCTGAGCACTATGGGACTTAACATCTATGGTCACCAGTCCCCTAGAACTTAGATCTACTTAAACCTAACTAACCTAAGGACATCACACAACACCCAGTCATCACGAGGCAGAGAAAATCCCTGACCCCACCGGGAATCGAACCCGGGAACCCGGGCGTGGAACGCGAGAACGCTACCGCACGACCACGAGCTGCGGACCCTTGTTTCGACTCAGGTCTTTCAGTGCTCTGTCAAACTCTTCACGCAGTATGTTATCTCCCATTTATTCTTCATCTACATCCTCTTCCATTTCCATAATATTGTCCTCAAGTACATCGCCCTTGTATAAACCCTCTATATACTCCTTCCACCTTTCTGCCTTCCCTTCTTTGCTTAGAACTGGTTTGCCATCTCAGCTCTTGATATTCATACAAGTGGTTCTCTTCTCTCCAAAGGTCTCTTTAATTTTCCTGTAGGCAGTATCTATCTTACCCCTCGTGAGATAAGCCTCTACATCCTTACATTTGTCCTCTAGCCATCCCTGCTTAGCCATTTTGCACTTCCTGTCGATCTCATTTTTGAGCCATTTGTATACCTTTTTGCCTGCTTCATTTACTGCATTTTTATATTTTCTCCTTTCGTCAATTAAATCCAATATTTCTTCTGTTACCCAAGGTTTTCTACTAGCCCTCGTCATTTTACCTATTAGATCCTCTGCTGCCTTCCCTACTTCATCCCTCAAAGCTACCCATTCTTCTTCTACTGTATTTCTTTCCCCCATTCCTGTCAATTGTTCCCTTATGCTCTCCCTGAAACTCTGTACAACCTCTGGTTCTTTCAGTTTATCCAGGTCCCATCTCCTTAAATTACCACCTTTTTGCAGTTTCTTCAGTTTCAATCTGCAGTTCATAACCAATAGATTGTGGTCAGAATCCACATCTGCCCCTGGAAATGTCTTACAATTTAAAACCTGGTTCCTAAATGTCTGTCTTACCATTATGTAATCTATCTGATACCTTTTAGTATCTCCAGGATTCTTCCAGGTATACAACCTTCTTTCATGATTCTTGAACCAAGTGTTAGCTATGATTAAGTTAATCTCTGTGCAAAATTCTACAAGGCGGTTTCCTCTTTCATTTCTTCCCCCAATCCATATTCACCTACTATGTTTCCTTCTCTCCCTTTTCCTACTGACGAATTCCAGTTACCCATGACTATTAAATTTTCGTCTCCCTTCACTACCTGAATAATTTCTTTTATCTCGTCATACATTTCATCAATTTCTTCATCATCTGCAGAGCTAGTTGGCATATAAACTTGTACTACTGTAGTAGGCATGGGCTGTGTGTCTATCTTGGCCACAATAATGCGTTCACTATGCTGTTTGTAGTAGCTAACCCGCACTCCTATTTTTTTATTCATTATTAAACCCACTCCTGCATTACCCCTATTTGATTTTGTATTTATAACCCTGTAATCACCTGACCAAAAGTCTTGTTCCTCCTGCCACCGAACTTCACTAATTCCCACTATATCTAACTTTAACCTATCCATTTCCCTTTTTAAATTTTCTAACCTACCTGCCTGATTAAGGGATCTGACATTCCACGCTCCGATCCGTAGAACGCCAATTTTCTTTCTCCTGATAACGACGTCCTCTTCAGTAGTCCCCGCCCGGAATTCCGAATGGGGGACTATTTTACCTCCGGAATATTTTACCCAAGAGGACGCCATCATCATTTAATCATACAGTAAAGCTGCATGTCCTCGGGAAAAATTACGGCTGTAGTTTCCCCTTGCTTTCAGCTGTTCGCAGTACCAGCACAGCAAGGCCGTTTTGGTTAATGTTACAAGGCCAGATCAGTCAATTATCCAGACTGTTGCCCCTGCATCTACTGAAAAGGCTGCTGCCCCTCTTCAGGAACCACACGTTTGTCTGGCCTCTCAACAGATACCCCTCCGTTGTGGTTGAACCTACGGTACGGCCATCTGTATCGCTGAGGCACGCAAGCCTCCCCACCAACGGCAAGGTCCATGGTTCATGGGGGGCCATTCTGAATATATGTCCAAAAAACTGTAGTCTCCTCTTCCTCATTACATCAGTTAGTTTCTCCGTTTTGAGGTATAGCTCTCTGTTTGGTCTTAACCTGTATTCAGCATTATCGTTTCTTTTAGCTCCCAGTATTTTCCTTAAAATTCTTCTTTCGACCTTCTCTAGTTTCTCAAGATCTCCATTTCTTGTTAGTTTAAGTATTTCTGCCGCATAGAGAGCTTCAGGTCTGGCCACTGTTTGGTAGTGTCTTAATTTCGTGTTCCAGGACAACGATTTTTTGTTATAAACGTTTTTGGTCATATGAAACACTCTTTCCATTTTGTGCACTCTAGTTTCTATAGCTATCTTTTTTTTGGCATTGTATGTAATCCACTCTCCTAGGTATTTAAAGGAATCTGTTTTGTGTATTGTGTTGTTGTCAACTGCAATATTTTGAGGAGCATCACAGATGTTTGTCACAAACTTTGTTTTTTCATAGGATATTTGTAGTCCTACTTTGGCTGCTTGTTTTTGTAGTTCTCTTATTTGTTCTTCGGCATTGTCTAGTGAATCTGTAATCAATGCCATGTCATCTGCGAAGGCTAAACAGTCGACAGTGATCTTGTTTGGATTTCTCCCTAGTTGAATCCCTTTAGTATTGAGGGCCTTCCTTCATTCTCGAACTACCTTCTCCAAGACACAACTGAAAAGCAGAGGTGACAGACCATCTCCCTGTCGAACACCTGACTTTATTTCAAATGATTTTGAGAGCTCTCCCCTAAATTTTACTTTCGATTTTGTATTTTTCAAAGTACCTTTAATTATTGCAGTTGTTTTAGCATCGAGTCCCAATTCTTTCAAGATATCAAGCAGTGTATTTCTCTCAATTGAATCATAGGCTTTTTTAAAATCCACAAAATTAATTACATATTTTAAGGTCCTGATTTTTCCTCATTTCTATTACGTTCTTTAAATTTAGTATTTGTTCTGCACATGACCTTCCCTTCCTAAATCCAGCCTGATACTCTCCTAGCTGTTTGTCAAGTATCTCTTCTGCTCTTTTTAAAAGCGCCTTAGACAAGATCTTATAGGTCACTGGTAAGAGGGAGATTCCCCTATAATTGCTTGGATCTGTTTTCTTCCCTTTTTTATGTGGTGGATGTATTAATGCAGATGTCCAGTCTGGTGGTAATCTGTGTGTTGTCCAGATTTCTTTTAGTATTTCTGATAGACACTGTATCATGTTGTCACTAGAGTACTTCCATAGTTCAGCAACTATATTATCCTCTCCAGGGGCTTTATTATTTTTAAGCTCTTTTATGATTTCATTTATTTCTTCGGTGGTTGGCGGATTGAAGTCTGATGGTGTTGGGTTTACAATATTGAAATTAAATTTATATGGACTTGTAGTCCGGGGTGATATGTTACAATACAGCGTCACCGGTCTGACTGTGTTGGTGAGGCAGTAAATTTCCACAGGGCAGTGACTCCGTCACTGCAATTCGCTTTGGAGGTGTGGCGGTGGGACTTGTAGTCCCGTACCACCCTCTGACGGTGATAGTATTACATGAGTCAGGCAGAAAAATTTTGCCTAACATGGGCGGGTGAAGGTGTGGCGGTGGGACTTGTAATCCCGTACGCCAGAGCAGGGGTTGGGACGAGTTTTTTTTTTTTTTTTTTTTTTTTTTGTGATATGTTACATTACAGCATCACCGTTCTATTGCGGTCTAACTGTGTTGGTGAGGCAGTAAATTTCCACAGGGCAGTGACTGCATCACTGCAATTCACTTTGGAGGTGTGGCGGTGGGACTTGTAGTCCCGTACCACCCTCTGACGGTGAGTTATTTGTGTATTAAACGTAATATAATGGAAAATTCAACTGCGAGCAAGGCAGCTAAGTAGAAGGGAGGCGAGTGACCAATTTTATCACGTCTCCATAAATGTTTATGAGACACCCAATAAAAAGACGAACCGGCCAAGAATGTGAATCGAGACCTATAAGGGAGTGGAGGCAGTCGGTGTAGGGCTGATGCTGGCTGCCCAGGGAATTGGTATTATCCCATTAATCCCACTTATGTATATTTGTTTTATTTCATTTACTGCTTCTTCGAAGAATACGTTAACTGATAGGGGAGAAAGGCTGTATCCTTGCCCTATGCCCTTTGTATTCCGACAGCATATTTCTTGTTCTCTCGTAGTACTGTTTATTACCCCTCTTTCCCTATGTCTTACACATATGTTTTTGAGAATTTCAAACATCTTTCACTATTTTACGCTTTTTTGGCGATAAATCTTATGAAAGCATCGTGATATTTCTTACAACTTGGCCGGTCGCGGTGGTCTAGCGGTTCTAGGCGCTCAGTCCGGAGCCGCTCGACTGCTACGGTCGCAGGTTCGAATCCTGCCTCGGGCATGGATGTGTGTGATGTCCTTAGGTTAGTTAGGTTTAATTAGTTCTAGGGGACTGATGACCACAGATGTTAAGGCCCATAGTGCTCAGAGCCATCTTACAACTTGATTCCATTATCTCCTTAGATGTGTCCCTCTGGCTTCTTTACTTTTCCTAAATCTAAACTGATTATCGTCTAAAAGATCCTTAGTTTAATTTTCCGTTCTTGTGCATAGAAATATTCTTTTGTTTTTATATCAGCTACTTCAATGCATGAACTATTAAGCAGATGCGTGAAGGTTATCGCATTTATTTGTGTTTCTTTGGAACTGCGTGGATGCTACTCTTCGTTTGGTCCGCTGGTATGTCTTCAGTCTCATGGATTATGCACACTAATTTGAATAATCGTTCGGTTGGTCCTTCCACCTCTTTTTAGAAAACCCAAGGGAATGTTATTTATACCTTCCACCTTGTTTGGTCAAAAAGTCTTCCAAAGCTCTTTGAAACTCTTACTTTAATATTGGATCTCCTTTTCATCTTCTACTTTTTTCTGGCCTTCGTCCCATTGCTTCACGGTGTCGGCATGTTAATTTTTGATAGTGTTAGTGGTAGAGAGTGGTCGCATGCCCTTCCTGTCGCCAATCCTCTCTCTCTCTCTCTCTCTCTCTCTCTCTCTCTTTCTCTCTCTCTCTCACCCCCCCCCCCCCCTCCACCCACACACACATACAGGGAGGGAATTCACATATTCAGATGCATGAAACCGTCCCCATAAACCACGTCCAGTCTGGCCGGCACACCGACCGCAGTTGGTAATCCATTGGGTGGATTGAATCAGCGGCTAGCACACGTTCCCGAACTCGGGAAGCGGCGTGCTAATGTGCGCGGCCGCCTGGTGTGTTAATACTGGAGCCCCTATGTTCTCCAAATCGACACCCATTCTTCTTGTATCACAACAGCGGACATACTTCATAAAGACATTCAGTGTACACTTTCCACCTATCTGCCCGCTCCTCTGCGTGTAACAATGGTAATGCTCATGCACTTTTAGTACTGACGCGGTTTCCTTTAATTTCATCGAAGGTCGTTATCACGTTTCTAATTGTTAAGTCATTCCAAAGATTCGATTTTTTCACATTTTTCGGAGCCATTTTTCTTTAGCTTCCTTGCACTTTCTATTGATTTCGTTCCTGAATGACGTCTATTGCCATATTCCATTCTATTCTTGAACGTTTTCGTATTTTCGTTATTTTTTCTGGAGGCATGTTTCGTGGCAGCTTGTTTGTTTCCATAAGCGTTTCGCTTCTTTTATTTCTGAAGCATCTTCATTGGCCCCTAATACATGTTTCTTTTTATACGTATATTAAACATATTATGTGGTAGTTACAATGTTGCATTTTTTCGTGTTTTTCTCTTCTTTTTTTTAGGTTAGAACCAACTTTTGTAGCACAAATTTCCTGATGTGACATTATCACTCGGTGTTACGACTTCCAGCGTTGTTAGCCCATGCGTGTGGTCCTGGAGCTGTTTTCATTAGTCTCCATCCTCCAGTTGGCCGATTTCCGGCGTTCTTTCACCCACATTTGATTCAACACATCGCATACATCACTTGCACTTTGTATTTTGTGTTCAACATGTGTATGTTTTCGGTGTGTGGTGTCGACAACTGTCGCTGTGTGTTTATCTTTCGTCTTTTGTCTGTGTTGTGTGCGTGGTTTGATATTTTCATTTCACAGTGGACATCGCAGCTGCACGGACTACCCTAGTACGCCTCCCGCCAGACCCAAATTCTCGACATCTTCATACGCTACTAACATAGTGCCCTTCGCCCATTATTCTCGTTACTCGCACCATTTCGCGAATTCCCGGAAGAGTTCGGGCCTACACTGCATCCGCACTGAAGAGAGTTTCGCCGGCAGCGACTGTTTTATATATGTATAGTGTCTGTTCTTTCAGGAATGTAAAAAAGGACAGACACCACACATAAAAAAGATTCTAGAAGTATTTGTCATACTGAAAACAAATGTCATTTCCATTTTCCCCATCAGGCAGCAGTTTTGTTTGACATTCATTTGAATTTTTGATAATTTGTAATAAAATCAGTAACAGGCTACCTAACTCTAAATGGTATACTACTCATTCTGACTTACCTAGAAAGTGGTGGATAGTTACTTTAGGGCATATTTTGTGTCTGGATCGTCTCTCTTCTTGGTCCAGCAGTAGTCAGCCAGCATTTTAGAACTCCAGTTGCATTGATGTTTCTTTTCCGTCGTAGAAATTTGCTGATGAGGGAGAGGAAGATTCATTAATTTTACGTTTCGGTTCTTGTTATGGTTTTAGCAGCTAACATGATGAGACAGTTATTGCTTATATGGATTTGGTCGTTGAGTACCCTCTTTTCCATTGCAATAGTTCCTTGTACGTGAAAGTTTCTTGCAATATCAGGAGCTTTTGTTGTGGTTATTCACGTTAATAAATGTAATGTGGCGTTCCATGCTGAATGGTTCGTGCCCTCGTTTTAACAGGTGTTTGGCGAAGGTAGAACGGCTATTTTCGTATTTCCAATTTCCTATATGTTCTTTCTATGTACAGTTGAAGTTCCTACCTGTCATCCCCAGATACAGTGATTTACATTCTTGGCACTCTAACTGGTCTGTACCTGCTCCTTGGTATTTATCAGGTTTGTCTGTTGTTTGTAAATGTGGCTGGAATGTATGTCCTTCTTTCATCGATCAAATGAAGTACTTGTTCGATTTGATGAAGAAGCTAGCTCTGCATGTGGAGAAATGTAAGTTAATGCGGACGAGTGGGAGGAACCCTGTAACGTTTGGATACAGTATTACTAGTGTCTTGATTGCTTATATCTGGGCATAACGTCACAAAGCGATACGAAATGGAACGAGCATGTGAAATCTGTCGTAGGGAAGGCGCATGGTCGACTTTGGTTTATTGGGAGAATTTTAGGAAAGACTGGTTGACCTGTAAAGGGAACTGCATATAGAACGCTGATGTGACTTATTCTTGAGTGCTGATTGAGTATTTGGGATCCGTACCAGGTCAGATTGAAAGAAAACACCGAAGCAACTCAGAGGTGGGCTGAAGATTTTTTACCGGCCCGTTCGAACAACACGTGTTACAGAGATGCTTTGGGAACTCAAATGGGAATCCCTGGAGGGAAAGTGGTGTTCCTTTCGAGAAACACTACTGAGAAAGTTTAGGGAACCGGCATTTGAAGCTGACTGCCGAACGAGTCTTCTGCCGGCAACATACTTTGCGCGTATGGACCACGAAGATAAGATGCGAGAAATTACGGTTCATACGGAGGTGAACAGACAGTCGTCTTTGCCTTGCTCTATTTGCGTGTGGAACAGGAGGGGAAGTGGCTAGTAGCGATACTGGGTGTCCGCTGCCTTACACCGTACGGTACCTAGCCGGGTACCTACGTAGTTGTAGATGTAGAAAATCTGAAAAGGAAACTGAAAAGGCTCAATCTAGATATAGTGGGGCTCTGTGAAGTGAAATGGGAAGAAGACAAGGATTTATGCACAGATTCGTGGACTTCTCAATCTCAACAACGTTTATTATATTCGAACTGAGAATATATTCGACGATTCTGCAGCAAACAGAAATTAGGGATAGTGATCTGTAATTTTACGGGTCTGTTCTTTTACCCTTCTTATATACAGGAGTCACTAGCGCTTTTCCCCAGTCACTTGGGACTTTGGGCTGGGCAAGAGATTCACGATAAATGCAGGCTACGTTAGAGGTCAGTGCCGTAGAGTACTCTTTCTAAAACCAAACTGAGATTCCATCATCTACATCTACATCTACATGGATACTCTGCAAATCACATTTAAGTGCCTGGCGGAGGGTTCATCGAACCTCCTTCACAATTCTCTATTATTCCAATCTCGTATAGCGCGCGGAAAGAATGAACACCTATATATTTCCGTACGAGCTCTGATTTCCCTTATTTTATCGTGGTGATCGTTCCGGCCTATGTGGGTCAGTGTCAACAAAATATTTTCGCATTCGGAGGAAAAAGTTGGTGATTGAATTTCGTGAGAAGATTCCGTCGCAACGAAAAACGCCTTTCTTTTAATTATTTCCAGCCCAAATCCTGTATCATTTCTGTGACACTCTCATATTTCGCGATAATACAAAACGTGCTGCCTTTCTTTGAACTTTTTCGATGTACTCTGTCAGTCCTATCTGGTAAGGGTCCCACGTGGCGTAGCAGTATTCTAAAAAGAGGACGGACAAGCGTAGTGTAGGCAGTCTCCTTAGTAGGTCTGTTACATTTTCTATGTGTCCTGCCACCCGGACCTATTGATTTTTTTCTTTCAAATTTTTGAGTAGTTTCTCCACGCCAGGGTACTTGTTACTATGTCTAGCTCACCTATCACGTTCAGACTTCTGACATTCCTCATCCCGACTCGTAGAATGTTAGCTTTTCGTTGGTTGTTCAATCTTAATCTCATGTTCACCTCTCCCTTCTGCAGGCCCATCCAGGAGATCCGAATGCGGGGCTATTCCGAAATCTTTTGTCAATGGAGAGATCATCATGACAATTTTTTCACTTACAGGCCACGTGTCCTGTGGATAGACACTACCTGTCTTTAATGCAGTGTTTTCATAGCCATCCGCATGCCGTTGATCATTGCTGATTCTTCCGCCTTTAGGTGCTGTTTCCCACTCCGAGGGCAAGAAAGTGCCCTGAAACTCTGTCAGCTTCTTCGCCCTTTTTTATAAGGCCTTTGGCCAAATGAAGGTGACTTCTAATGGAAGAAGCCTCCGGCTGCCAACGCTAATAATTTTTATTCAAAATTTAAGCGGTGAAGGGGGTCGAACTCGTGGTCGGGGACGTTTTGATTGCTCATGAGGGACGCCCCCCTAGACACTGTGATACCTAATTTCACAGTAATTTAGCAGTTGTGGTCAGACAGTATAGTGCAGGAATTGCTTTGTAACGGTGTTAGTGTCATGACATGACGACAGGCGCCTGTACTGGTACGGCGACGTGTGGTTGAAGCATCGACTGCAGTCATGGACTATGGGGCTGGTCCTGGCGGAGGTTCGAGTCCTCCCTCGGGCATGGGTGTGTGTGTTTGTCCTTAAGATAATTTAGGTTAAGTAGTGTGTAAACTTAGGGACTGATGACCTTAGCAGTCAAGTCCCATAAGATTTCACACACATTTGAATATTTTTGAAACATCAAATGTTCATTACAGTTCCAGACAGTCAACATGAGTCTGGACAAGGTGAGCAGCGCTTTATTCGTACAGCTGCTTTATCAAAGCAACACCAATAGCGCTGCTGCTTTTCACAAGTATCGATGCATTAAAGAAATACAGAGGAGACCTCTTTCATCACAGCGGTTGGAGAACTTGATTCGCAGGTTCGAATTAACTGACGATTTGGGAATTGCTCCTGGGTGAGGACGACTGCCAATCACGCCACGAATTATTGAAGAAGTTACCTGTTGCCATAGCTGAGAATTCCGGGCGCAGTGCGATCTTCAAGCACTGCACGAGTTGGTCATGACAGCAGAACATTTCATAGTCCACCGCCGAAAAATGCTGCAAACAATTGTGAAATAGTATCAGTGCAAACTTTCAGGTCGTCGTGCACGCAGGTGGTCGTCACTTTCAGCAACGTTTGTAAGCTGGGTCATAAACATGGTAGGCTGTTAACAAATGTTATCCTCTCATGTGAAAATTAAAATTTGTTTCCTTCAATGGTTTATTCCTTATTTCTATTCGGCAGGTCCTCATAAACATTTCCACAAGTCTTCAATATCCTGCGATCAACTCGTTCTCATGGGGGCTCTCTCAGGTAGTGAATGTTTAAGTATAACCACCCTGCACTTCAGCCCACTCTTCATCATTACTAGCTTGTCATTTTCTTCTTCATCCGCCCCTAGATATGACCTACAATCCAAAATCTGATGTCGCAAACTGTGTGTCATCATGACGTAATTCAACAGTAACCTCTCATGTCTCCGGGCATTTTCCTAGTATACATTCTTCTCTTGCGGTTGTTGAGCAGTATGTTTGCTACAACTGGGTGAAATCTTTTGTAGAAGAAATCTTTTTCCTCTCTGTTTCCAATTACTGAGCCTTTATTCTCCTGTACGTCTGCGCTCTACTCATACTTCCTCTGTCTCGTCATCTTCTGCTTGTGATGAAATTAATCCTGTCATTGAACTGTTCATATTACTTCTCTTTCTCTCCCTTGCTTTCCTGTTCATAACAAATCCCACTCTCGTTGTATCATTTTCTACTGCCGTTGAGACGGCCGAAGTGGCCGTGCGGTTCTTGGCGCTGCAGTCTGGAACTGCGAAACCGCTACGGTCGCAGGTTCGAATCCTGCCTCGGGCATGGATGTGTGTGATGTCCTAAGGTTAGTTAGGTTTAAGTAGTTCTAAGACTAGGGGACTGATGACGTCAGATGTTAAGTCCTGTAGTGCTTAGGGCCATTTCAGCCATGATCAGATATTCCATCTGGTGACTGGAACGGCCATGGGACGATACCTCAATTTCAGTCAAAGCAGGAGGCTATCTGTTGTACAAGTGCTCACGAACATTGCTTTCCAGCTGCGATGGAGCACCGTTTAGTTGAAATTATTTCCTCTAGCGGACAACAAAGGTACAGTACCCAACATCTGCCGCGGCATATCTAGAATGAACACAATTCAATTTGTTAATGTCTTCTTGTTTATGAACTGCGGATTCAAGTGGAATAAATGCATAACAGATAGAAAATTAAGGAGATGAGATCTGATTAAACTGGAAGAACCACTGGTTTTGGAGAGTTTAAAATGGATCATTATAAACGATTGACTGAAGCAGGGAATATACTTGGAAAACGCAAGGGTTTTCAATTGTCGAAAGGAGAGAAAATAAAAAGTTTGCAAGTTTAATGAGTAAATCAGAATTCACATAAAATGCAAAATGGCAAAGCAAGAGTGCTCAGAGGAGAAATCTGAACTTGTAGAATCACAGATGCCACCTACAGGAACATTAAAGAAATCATTGGGAAAAAACGAATTTGCTATATGATTATCCAGGGCTCAGATGATAGGAAAAAGTGAAGAGGGAAAGACTGAAAGGTAGGAGGCATACATAGAAAGGCTGTGTAAAAGGAAACAAATTTGAAGATAATATTATGGAAAGAAAAGATGAAAGTGAATTGTGAAGAAATGATATTACGAGAATTTGGCACACAGAAATCGAAAAAATAAGACATACCTGGAGTAGATAATATTCCATCAGAATTATTGAGATCCTTGGAATGCATACCATGAAAAAAATGTTCCACTTAATATGCAAATATACGAGACATGCGATTCATCCTAAGACTCCAAGAAGAAGGTGTGGGACAGGCGTGAATATTACCCGAACCAACAGTTTAGTAGGGCATGATTGCTAAATACTGACACGCATTATTTACAGAAGAATGGAAAGACTGCTAGAAGGTGACCTGGGCGAAGATCAGTTTGAACCCCCAGGAACTGTAGGAACGAGCGAGGCAGTACTAACTATTCGACTTCTATAATCTGTTTTTGATGTTGTAATTCTTCTTAGTTTCTGGGTTCGCTAAGACAGATTAAGGAGAAATTCCGCCTGACGCATGGTACCACTTATTTCCGCCTTATCCAAACATGTTTCGTCTCTTTCTGTGCCGTCTTTTGTGCGTTTTTTTATTATTCTGCCCGAAAATTGTTATGGCATTATAAAATCTTGTAGGGATTACGTGAATTATAGTAAAAAACAACCGACATGTAAAAAGGAAAAGTGGTTTACGTAGGAGATATAACTGAAGATACAGGGCTATTACAAATGATAGAAGCGATTTCATAAATTCACTGTAGCTCCATTCATTGACATATGGTCACGACACACTACAGATACGTAGAAAAACTCATAAAGTTTTGTTCGGCTGAAGCCGCACTTCAGGTTTCTGCCGCCAGAGCGCTCGAGAGCGCAGTGAGACAAAATGCCGACAGGAGCCGAGAAAGTGTATGTCGTGCTTGAAATGCACTCACATCAGTGAGTCATAACAGTGCAAGACACTTCAGGACGAAGTTCATCAAAGATCCACCAACTGCTAACTCCATTCGGCGATGGTATGCGCAGTTTAAAGCTTCTGGATGCCTCTGTAAGGGGAAATCAACGGGTCGGCCTGCAGTGAGCGAACAAACGGTTGAACGCGAGCGGGCAAGTTTCACGCATAGTGATGTGAAAGATTCAGTGTTTAAACCTCCTCTACCAAGAAAGGTGCCAGAACTGCGAGCTCGCATCAACGATGCTTTCGAACTCATTGAT
The DNA here is from genome assembly GCF_023864345.2 of Schistocerca serialis cubense. NCBI lineage: Eukaryota > Metazoa > Arthropoda > Insecta > Orthoptera > Acrididae > Schistocerca > Schistocerca serialis. The sequence goes on along the minus strand of NC_064644.1, from coordinate 164,258,232 downwards.
GGGGACATGCTGCGCCGAGTGTGGGAGGAACTTGATTATCGGCTTGATGTCTGCCGAATCACTAAAGGGGCACATATCGAACATTTGTGAATGCCTAAAAAAACTTTTTGAGTTTTTGTATATGTGTGCAAAGCATTGTGAAAATATCTCAAATAATAAAGTTATTGTAGAGCTGTGAAATCGCTTCAATCATTTGTAATAACCCTGTACATGTTACATAGTTGAGCCGTTAAATGTCTTAAGTTTATGCTATGCTGAAAATTAGGCCTGGAATACTAATATGAAAATAAAATAGTAGTAGTGTAGTTCACGTACTTTATATGGCGCTGTAAGTTGGTAGTACTATATCTGCTATACATTCTACAGCTTGTCATCTGCAAAGAAGAAAATTTTTCTTTTTATCTGTTCCTCGGTCACTTGAAAATCGGTATATGATATCGCATGTTTTTTGATGCTATTGTCTTATTTCCCAGTATTTTAGACGTGTTATTTTCTTTTTTAATTGGTATTTTTATCTGAACTAATACCACAATACAGAACAAACATGAAATGAAAACCACTAATACTGATAAATATTGCCAGTCTGATAGCTCTCTATTAATTTGGAATTGTTGTCTTGCATATGTCTGCCAACCATGTAGGAATTTTAGAACCAGATATACAGAAAATCTCAAAGCATTTAAAAGTAATAGCTCCAACTCACCGTTTGATAACACGTAGCAGCACAGAATCACCACTCATTATGCGTAGAAACTGATTTAAAAATTCGGAAAACGAGCAACAACGTGCACCAATAATTTACAGCAGAAGAATGTTATATGTGCAACAATTAGTGGCCCAAGACAAACACTTACTAAATGAGTACACGTCACTTTGCAAATAGAACACTATCTTCTGTGAACTGTACAAATGCCTCCTACGTCTCAAGTAACATATGATTACCTTCTAATTTCTCCTCTCTCCTGACTATGACACTGATTTTCTCTGTCGCTCCGTCTTTTAATCGCACAGTCTCTCTCTCTTTCTCCATCCATCCCCACCCAAATATATCTTCCCCCCCTCCCCCCCCCCCAGCTCTCTGTCTCTCTGTCTCTCTCTCTCTCTCTCTCCTACCCTCTCTCACTCACTTACACACTCAATACATAAACATTTCAAATCTCAATAAAGGCAAGAAATCACGCACCACCTTTCAAACACACACTCAACGAAATGGATTACCATGAAGTAGTACGGTAGCAAGTGAACTGAATGTAGAAACTTGGTATTTTGTGATAAAATAAATAAGATGTGTGCGTAAAAGCTAGCTAAAAGCATCGATAGCAAAGAAAATAAGTGCTTCAAAACGTCTAAAACAATGGGAAAGAAGACTGCAGCATCAGAAACCAGAAGTAACAAATCAAGGAACGCAATGTAATAATTCGATGTTCAGTCTGATATGAATGAAACTCAGAAAAAAATAGAAAAGCTATTAGCGTTTGTAGATAATAAGCTATTGTACACACAGTAGAAGTAAAACTAGAGACAGCGTCGTGTGAAGCACGTGAACATCTGTATAATTGTCTTATCTCTATATTAGTGATCTAGGCCTAATTTTCAGCGTAGCATAAACATCCAACATTTGATGGCTCAACTCTGCAACATGTGTCTTTAGGTATGTACTAGAGACCCAATCTGACTTCGCAAGAATAGCACTACGTTCTACTGCTGGACAAAACCTATCTGCCGTAATGGTAATGAATTATCTACACAGACCTTCCTCGTGTATCAGTCTCTCTAATAGTACAAACCGTATGAAAATACCGTATTAAAATCCCTTCAACAGTTCCTGAGACTAGCCTTCACACACAGACAGAAAAACGTAGCGGAATACTTTAATTTATAATATGTATAAATGTGTAGATACGTGTAGACTCTGGTCAAGCTTCATTGGTGTCTGCAGTTGCAGCGGCTGTTTACTGCTTTTCCCGCCAGACACCGCCTCCTCCATGTTTGACCAGCCTCATGGCTTCCATCGTGCCACGAAATGTTACTCGTCGCCAGTTAAATATGGAATAGATAACAATTAATATGTTACACACTTGTCACACAATTTAAATTAAATGCATAAACTTTCGTCGTGAATCGGTCTATCTATTAGTGAAAATCGTGTGAAATTTCTTACAGCATTTCCTGAGATTAGCCTTCAAATACAGACCGAAGAACGCTGTGGCGAACTTTAATTTAACAATGTGTACGGATGTAAACCCACACAAAACTTTAACTCTAATAATCGCTACTTTGTACTTACAGTTTTAATATAACCTCAATAAGAAATAATAATTTTCAGCCACAACAGTAAACCAAGCCCATGATGACGCGCAAGAAAGAGCTGAAACGTCTTTGGATAAAAGAAAACTAAACAGACGTTATCTTCATTAATATGGAACTTCTCTGTAATCATACTGTTTTTGAATAGGGTGGAAAAGGAAAATATACGCTCATAGTATTTGAAGAGATAGGGAAAGCTTCTAACACCGTTGACTGAATACCTTTTTTTTCAAATTTTGATGGTAACAGCAATAACATACATGGAATGGAAGCTTACCCACGACTTCTACAGAACCCAGAGTGCGGCTGTTAAATCGCAGGGAGTGAAAGAGAAGCTGTAGTAGAGAATGAATAAGACAAGGTGGTAACTTATCCCCAATGTTAAACAGTATGTGCCTTGAGAAAGCAGTAAACAAATCTAAACAGAAAATTGGAAAGAATATTTAAGGTTTGCCAGTGACATTGCTTGTGAGACGGCAAAGGCCATGCGAGATCATTTGAACGGAATGAATGCCTATTGAAAAGAGATTATGAGATTCATACGAAATAAATTAAATTACGGACAACGGAATGTAGTCGAATCAAAGGAGGGAACAGTTCAGGAAATGAGGCACTGAAAGTAACAGAAGAGTTTTGCTATATGGGCGACAAACAGCTGACGATAGCCAAAGCAGAGGCGTTATAAAACGTATATCGGGTGTAGTAAGAAAGTCTTTCAGAAACAGAGCAGTTTGTTATCATGGAATATACATTTAAATGTTAAGAAGACTTTTGTGAAGTTATTTATCATGCAGAGTGCGGAAGTAAAACTGGACGACAAACATTTCGGACAGGAAGAGAAGTGTGTAAGCTACAGATGAACGCTGAAGCTGACGCTGGTGCATCGGATAACTAATGAAGAAGTACTGAAGAGAATTGTTGAGAAAAAAAAAATCTGTGACACAATTTAACTAATGGAAAGGATCGGCTGATAGAACAAATTCTGAGGTGCCATCGAATAGTCACATTGTTACTATGATAAGCACGTCAAAATAGATGTAGTTTGAATTAATTACATACAGATGATGAGGTAGACTTGCGCGGAGAGCTGCATTACACCAGTCTTCGGACTGAAGATCCTAAAAACATCATTTAATCGATCCTGTCAGAAAACCACTGAAGTAATTATTGTAGCTAATGTAGTCAACATAGATCATCGAAACTGATTAACTAGTAATGAATATTTCTTCACTTACTCTGCTTCGAACATCAGATAACAACAATCAATACTATTTTTGTTACGAATTAAAATTCGTCGTCATATCTCATGGTGCTTAACCCTGTTTGTTAGAAGTGCGTACGTTAAATTTGAAGCGCGGCTATATGACACTCCCTAAGGAACATTATATCGCTAAGTACCACGTGATATGGCTTCTTGGCATCGTATTTACTGCTAATTATCACTCTCACTCCATTATCTCTGTAACTATTGGCTACGGGTCGCAGGAAAAAGTACGCTAATTGGATGTTGTCCAGGTCATTGCTTATTGCCCTCGATGACACGCCTACGCTAGTAAACAGCCTTATCGGAGGCCGTGTGTCTCATTTGCGATATGTGAGTAAAAAATGTGTTTACTGCAATGTGCGTTGTGGCATTCATCAGAATGACAGTGTAAGACTTTTGCTGCGTGAGGACTGGAGCTAAGTCTGCGTTGGTTCGTGGTGCGAAAATATGAAATGTGAGCGTCTTCTGAGATCCTCGGTAACGCCTTTCCCGCTAGTTTAATTGGGGAAGATTCCATATGTGGTGTCACCGCCAGACACCACACTTGCTAGGTGGTAGCCTTTAAATCGGCCGCGGTCCGTTAGTATACGTCGGACCCGCGTGTCGCCACTATCAGTGATTGCAGACCGAGCGCCGCCACACGGCAGGTCTAGAGAGACTTCGTAGCACTCGCCCCGGTTGTGCAACCGACTTTGCTAGCGATGGTTCACTGACAAAATACGCTTTCATTTGCCGAGACGGTAGTTTAACATAGCCTTCAGCTACGTCATTTGCTACGACCTAGCAAGGCGCCATTATCAGTTACTACTGATATTGAATTATCTACCGTCAAGACCGACGTTCACCATTAACGGATTAAAGTTAAGTATTCCACCAGCTACGTCCGTTTTTCTAAATTCTAATTTCCTGGTCCTGTTCCAGACCTCACGCCAGCCTGCGTGAGCTAAAACGCGTGCCTTTCGGCCTCCTCTAGTAACCTCCTCTAGTAACACGGTGTTGGCTCTCCTGCCAACCAAAACACCATACTCATCGGGCGTCGTGTCTTTCTCACTCAGATGTTAAAGATTAAGATGCCTGCTGCATCACTTGACTATATCGAGTGCTCTTTCTTCGGGCATAAAGAAGATAACCGTTGCGATGGTGGCGAAGCTTCGACAGAAATTTATCGAGGTGGAAGTGTCTGGGCAGCTTGTGGCAAGTGTAGACAGGCCCACTCCTAGACCTGCAGGGGGTTCAGAAGGAATTAAGAATGGAACAGCAAGTGAAAACATATGCTCTTCCGACATATTTAGAGGATATTGGACAAGAGCTGGAGAAGCTATGAACGGAGGGGGTGGAGCAATGAAAATTTACAGTTTGCAGTGAGGCCATTAGGACAAGAACGCACTTCGGTAGTTTCATTTTGAATTATGATCACAGATCTAGCCAAGCGTTAGAGTTATATGAGGAGAAGCCTCCACTAAATATAGGGGCACAAACACAAACACCTAAATACACACCTTTTGCAGCGTCAACATGGAGAAAGAGATTCAATGATTTTATGGAAAGTGCCGACAGAGATCCAGAGTCTTGCCACTCCACTGCAGTGGCCAGCTGCGCTAGGTTTCCCGGTTGAGGATCCATGGCGCGAACAGCCTGATCCAGATGGTCCCACAGATTCTTGATTGGGTTTAAATCCCGGGAGTTCTGTGGCCAGAGAAGAACGGTGAACTCATCCCGGCGCTGTTCAAACCACTCACTTACGCTGCAAGCTGCTGGCAGATTGCGTTGTCCTGATGGCAGGTGCGGTCATCCCGAGGATAGATGCATACTTGTGTTGATCCATTGTACCTTCCATAATGAAGGGATCACCTAGGGAATGCCACGAAAACGTTCCCCAGACCATAACACTCCCTCGTCCCGCCTGGACTCTCCCAACGTTCGTTGCTAGGTGTTTGCTTTTTAGATGTTTCTCGTCGTAGAAGCCAGCGGACATCGGTCCGATGGAGCTTTAAACGTAAGTCATCTGAAAAGGCCACCTTTTTCCACTCAGTGGACGTGCTATTGTGGTACTCCCGTGCAAATTCCATCCTCTGACGCCGACGAACAGCAGTCAGAATAGGTACATGAACCAGACGCCTGTTGAGGAGTTATATACGCAGCAACGTTCGCTGAACGCTCGTTGGTAGCCCATTGGTTCATCTGTGCGGTCAGGCGCTCACAAGGGAACCTCCCCATCGCACCCCCCTCAGATTAGTTGTAAGTTGGCACTGTGGATAGGCCTTAAAAAACTGAACACAGATCTATCGAGAAAACAGGAATAAGTTGTGTGGAACTACGAAAAAAATAATCAAAATATACAAACTGAGTAGTCCATGAGCAAGATAGGCAACATCAAGGAGCCTGTGAGCTCAGGAGCGCCGTGGTCCCGTGGTTAGCGTGAGCAGCTGCGGAACGAGAGGTCCTTGGTTCAAGTCTTACCTCGAGTGAAAAGTTTGCTTTCTTTATTTTCGCAAGGTTATGATCTGTCCGTTCGTTCATTGACGTCTCTGTTCACTGCAATAAGTTTAGTGTCTTGTGTTTTGCGACCGCACCGGAAAACCATGCGATTAGGAGACGAAAGGACGTGCCTCTCCAATGGGAACTGAAAACATTTGATCGCAAGGTCATAGGTCAACCGATTCCTCAAAAGGAAAACACGTCTGATATATTCTATACGACACTGGTGACGGTATGTGCGTCATATGACAGGAATATGTTCTCGACCCACCTAACTTGTACACTTGGCGAATGGGTAAAAAGATTCTTCTACATTGACCGATTTACGTTTTCTTGTGGATGTGATAATCACTCACAAAAAAGTGATGAAAACATAAGAGTTTGTCACATAAACTGCAACAAATGAATGCAACAGTTTCATAGTCGCACAGTTTTCCCTGTGCTCTGTCAAAACATATGTTTTTAGCGTTTTCAAATTTTTCCGTGTGTAGACCTTCAAATCCTGCATATGTCCAAACAAATCTGAACATGTCCTGGAATTTTGGAGAGCGAAGTTGATTATGTGTGAGTGCCTGAACTTTGATAATTGTCTGAAAATAAAAAATTAAAGTTTTCATTCGAGGGACGACTTGAACCAAGGACCTCTCTTTCCGCAGCGGCTGACGCTAACCACGGGGCCACGCCATCCTACGCTCTCTCTCTCTCTCTCTCTCTCTCTCTCTCTCTCTCTCTCCTTGATGTTACATATCTTCCGCATGTACTACTCAGTTTGTATATTTTGCTTATTTTTTTCATAGTTCCACACAACTTCTTCTTGTTTTCTCGATTGATCTGTGTTCAGTTTTTGAAGGCCTATCCAATGTGCCAATTTATAACTAAATCTGAGGGGGGTGTGATAGGGAGGTTCCCTTGTCAGTAGTTTCACCTGTATTTGCCCGAACACACCTCCATAGCCGTCGTTCACCCGTGACCTCTGTGGCCCATGGTGCAGCACATTTGCCTCGGCGCTGGTTTTGGATAGCGTCATTTTGTCATGCACGGTATATTTTAGCCATGACGACACGCGAACAGTAAAAAAAAGCCATTTCGAAAATGCTTCCATCTTTGTCCCGAGAGCCTATGATCATGCCCCTTTTCTATATCAGATTAATCGCTCCGTTTCCGCATTACAACAACGACTGCCGTGTTTCTCACATCCACGACACGCTTTGTATACCCTTCACAGCTAGTGCTGCCTTCTGCCGTCAGTGAGTGGTTACTGCACATTTTCGTCAAACACAGGCGGCGGTCACATTAATGTGGCTGCAGCGTGTAATATTGTAAGTAGGCTGTTTGGGTTTTTATGTTGGTAACGCCACGCAGCGCTCTGGATGAAAATCACTGACTCTGCTGTGTGCAGTCTGTGGCTGGTTTGCATTGTTGGAATATTTGCTATTGTAGTGTTGGGCAGTTGGATGTGAACAGCGCGTAGCGTTGCGCAGCTGGAGGTGAGCTGCCAGCAATGGTGGATGTGGGGAGAGAGATGGCAGAATTTTGAGAGCGGACGATCTGGACGTGTGTCCATCAGAAAGAGTAAATTTGTAAGACTGGATGTCATGAACTGATATATATATATATATATATATATATATATATATATATATATATATATATATATATATATATAAATCTTTCATTTGCTACGTATGCCCATCAGTAGTTAGCCGGCCGTTGTGGCCGTGCGGTTAAAGGCGCTTCAGTCTGGAACCGCGTGACCGCTACGGTCGCAGGTTTGAATCCTGCCTCGGGCATGGATGTGTGTGCTGTCCTTAGGTTAGTTAGTTTTAATTAGTTCTAAGTTCTAGGCGACTGATGATCTCAGAAGTTAAGTCGCATAGTGCTCAAAGCCATTTGAACCATTTGAACCTTCAGTAGTTAGAATCTTTTATTTAGCTGGCAGTATTGGCTCTCGTTGTATTGCAGTAGTTCGAGTAACGAAGATTTTTGTGAGGTAAGTGAATCATGACAGGTATAGGTTATTGTTAGTCAGGGCCATTCTTTTGTAGGGATTATTGAAAGTCAGATGGCGTTGCGTTAAAAAAAAATATTGTGTGTCAGTTTAGTGATGATCAGAACAAGTAAAGAGAGAAATGTCTGAGTACGTTCGGTTTTGCTCAGCTGTCTGAAAATCAAATAACGTAAGAGGTTTATCAGCACAGTAAAATACAAATTTTCCTAAGGGGATGTTTCAATATACAGCAGACACCTAATGTTGTTAGCGAGCCGAAGACAGATACGAGTAGAAACATTCAGAAGAAGAGAATTCTGCTGCTAGGTAACAGTCATGGGCGTGCTGTAGGCTCACTGCATCAGCTTAGGTAAGCAGTAACAAGTCACAAGCATTTTTTAAGAAAAAGGCTGCTGGGTTCTGCAAGGTGAGAGAGGACTTGGAGGCTGTGCGTAATGATTTTACTGAAGAGGATCTGATAGTGACAGTGGAAGGGCCTGGGAATAATCACAGTAGGGACTTAGGATATAGACGGTGACATGGACGGGATTGCTAATCAAACTGGGGCTACTAATGTTAGCTTTGTACAGCTGCTCCGGCTTTTCGATCAATCCTATCTTAGCTGCAATATGAGGCGTGTTAATATAGGTCTCGAGAGGACGTCGATAACTGCTAACGGGGAAACACTCCGCTGCAAAGTGAAAATTTTATGGCGTTAGTGTGAGTTGAAAATGCGACTATACTAGACGCGACCTACACCGAAATAGGATTGGGAAAGAATCGTTGGCGGGGTGGCAGCGTAGTAGGTGGATCTGGGCGTTAACTTGTGGAAGGGTTAGATCTTTTTAGAACGACGTTAGGTAAGATGTTGCTTGCGCAAGTTTCCTTTAACTCCGTAAAATAGCTGAACAAATAGGCAACGAATGTCAGAAGGTACAACAAGCTTATTTCGTCATAATATGAGGAGAATTAAAGACGAAATAGTTGCACTGCTAATAGATTGTGACACTGACATTTGTATCGTAGCGCCATTGACGTAGCAAATAAATACCGAGGCTTCCCTTGAAGAGTTTCATCTTTTCTGATTTCTAAGCGAGGAGTTATTTGCTGAAGGGTGGGGTGGTCATTTGTGCTATGCGTAATGTTTCATTCAAGTGAGTTATCATATCAAAACAGTGTAAAAAATACATTAGAAAGTGTTGCAGGAGAGTTTGAATTTTCAAGAAAAAATCTTTTCATAATAGGCATCTACAGATTCCCTCGTTTAGACTAAAGGGTTTCCCTTTCCAGAGTTGACGTTGTGCTAGGCTTGTCATGAGGTTGATTCAATGTGCGGTTTCAGTACAAACTTTCTGACTGACTCTCCAGAGAAGACGCAAGTCTTCCGACCTGGTAGAGACAGTATGTTTTCCATCTACAGCTCAGGGAAACAACAGCAAGACCATGAGTACCTTAAATTTTTCTTCTTCGATAAATTTGAGGGAATATATCATTTCACTTCGCTCCACTTTCAGCCAAACCCTCCCACCATTTAGCGTTGTTAGAAAGTTACGTGATCGAAAAGGATCATGTATGCTAATAAAAACCCAAGATGGCAGAAAGTTGGTCATTTGTGATATAAAGGAAATGTGGGCAGTTCAGATTTCTCGGGAGCACATGTCTTGTTACAATGATTTGAAACCCGAACACGCTAGTTGTATTAGATAAAATTCAAGATGGTGGAACTAAGTAACCTGCCCTATGTAAAAATGACGCAAATAACAATTTTGTCTGGAAAACCTTCAGTATGGCATAAACAGCCCATTTGTGCAACAAAAAACTGAAGTTTGGTGGAACTACCTAAAGCGACTTATGTAAAAATGGTGGACGTATCTGACTGTTGCATCAGAGTCACATCCTGGGCTCTAGACATTTTTCAGTATTTGTGCACGTAACAACACTGCAAAAATGCCTCGTTATTTTCATCTACCAGGTTTAGAGTCAAGATAAAAAATGGTTCAAATGGCTCTGAGCACTATGGGACTTAACTTCTGAGGTCATCAGTCCCCTAAAACTTAGAACTACTTAAACTTAACTAACCTAAGGACATCATACACATCCATGCCCGAGATAGGATTCGAACCTGCGACCGTAGCGGTCGCGCGGTTCCAAACTGTAGCGCCTAGAACAGCTCGGCCACTCCGGCCGGCAGAGTCAAGTTCAACGGTAAGTCATCAGAAGTGATAATTTTTTAGGAATTTCAGAATTTTTGTAATTTGTTGGTGTTTCTAATAACCTACAAATACTTAATTTTTTTCTTCCATCAATACTGAGTTTTATGATTTCGTTTTGGTGTTATTCCCACAAATTAAATTTCCCCTAATATTTCTTCGCGAGTGTTAAAAAAGAAAATGAACTTGCTGATTTGGGTTTCGAAGAAGACACTGTTTATTTAACTGCAGCTATATATTTCTACCCCACAAAACCACCTCTTTCAGCCAGAGAACCACAACACGCAACTCACTTCTCGCCACAGTCACACAAAACACAGACACCCACATTCATGCACACAACACACAACTGTGCAGACACCCAGACTCATTAACGTACAATCACGCATACTTATAAAACATTTTATATATGCACACGCAAACTACACTCCTATAAACAGAAATTTAACTGCCAAGCGGGACAGTAAGGGCATTAGAATACAAATAAGACACTGTAGTGGTTCTGGCAAGATTTTATGCACGTATTTTTATATAGTGGCTGTATTTAAGCTGGCAGGTGGTTTTGCTTATGCCGTTTCTGCTTGAACATAAGAAATAGTCGAAATGGCGACGGCAATAAATACGAAGTCGCTGACAGCTGTTAGTCACACATTTCATTAATGCAAAAATTACCCTAGACAGTTTATGACAAACGGATACACTGAAACATGTAAGCGGTCAGAAGAAAAAATTTCGGCATTCATTTAGTGTAGACGTTCAATAGTGGATCACCAACGCTGGAGGCGGCGTGGAATGACATTTAACTTGTTGAGGGATAATGCATTTGCTGCACAGTTGCCTTTTGTAGGTCGCTCGCATGCAACTTTCATGCAGTCCTAGATGCAGCGGTTCTCATTCATATGTAGCGGGCGACGCACCAACACGTGAGTGCAATGTGCGAGGAACGGAGTGCTCCCATTCATCCTGGCTCGCCAGACAGCATACACAAAGTTCGCACGGATTTGTCCAGCATGGTCTCAGGCTCCATTTACAGTCTCATCTGACCTGACTCTTTAACCAAGCCTTGGGATGCTCCACACCGTTATTCGAATACAATTCTGGTGATTGGAGAAATTTTCAGTCCCAGTACTTGGTCGGAGTGCTGGTAGAAAAGTGTTTCTGATAAAAAGAGTGTATGCAAACGAACGACGTTAAATTCTAAACCCCTCCACCGTATCATAAGAAGTGAGAGCATCTGACGAAATTGATGGCGTTCAAGACGTTCAGTAAGGAACATACTCACAACGAAGTCGCCTGTGAAGAGTAGGTAACGTGCAGGTATTGACATCACTCACCCTTCCTTTCGTCTCACTTTTTCAGGTATATATGTTTATGGTGTGAAAGGATCAGCCGTCAGATTATTTTGAACCATATTCCGACGTTGCCCAGGGTACGCCCGATTGCTTTTACGATCCTGATCGCAGATGATCGCAATCTTCTCGTAGGCTTCTTTCGTGAATCAACAGCTTTGAAGGCCCTGAATAAACTGAGATCCGGAGTTGGAAGATCAAAAGTTAACTTGGCAAGATGGGGATACACTGATCCAAATAATATTAGGTTTGACTGTAGAGAAGAACAGACAGATCGCCATATGCTTCGGTTTTCGATTGTGCCCAGTCTCCCGTAGAGAAGGTGTTCTTCAACAAGCAACAGAAAATGCACTGGAAGTGGCCAAGTTTTGGTCAAAAGTAATCATCACTGTGTAAATTGTATGTACATGTAACTGTTTGTTTCTGACACGACAACAATAATAATAAAAATTTCCACTTTTTTAGTCATCAGTCTTCTGACTGGCATGATGCAGCCAGCCACGAATTATTCTCTTGTGCCAAACACTTCATCTCAAAGTAGCACTTGCAACCTACGTCCTCAGTTACTTGCTGGATGTATTCCAATCTCTGTCTTCCTCTACAGTTCATGCCTGCTTTAGCTCCCTCTACCCATGGAAGTCATTCCCTAATGTTGTAATAGATGCCTTGTCACCGTGTCCCTTCTTTTCAGCGCTTTCCACATATTCCTTTTCTCTCCGATTCAGCGCAGAACCTCCTCATTCCTTATCAGTGAAACACGTATGTAACGCAGCAGCGATGGCGAGGCATTGCAGCGTCTCTGACCAGAGAGTATGCGCTTGACCGCGCGAGTGTTGCGAGCAGTTCGCTAGTTGTCGCTATGCAGAGCAGTACTCTGTCAGTAGTCGTTGCGAGTCTGGAGCTCTGTTTAGTTGCAGAGCAGTACTCAGTCAGTAGTCGTCATGCAGAGCGGTCGGTCAGTAGTAGCAGCCCAGTGCGGTTGGGTGATGTAGGCGGTCGGCAACACTGGTCAAGATGCTGAATGAGGTATACTGTTAATTAATATAATCATTAGACAATGTAAAACTTATTTATTGTAATCAATCTCCAACAAGTCCCCCAATAATAATTTTGATTTCAAAAGCATTTTTCAAAAAATTTTATTTTTTATTGAACTAAAGATTTCGTTGCACTTCCCATTTCATTCCACTTCTTTTGAAGAAAAATTTCAGTAAATTCACAGAAAAAAGGAATATTATTATTTGCAATGCAGTTCCTCCAAGCCGTGCACAGAAATAAGAGCAGAAATTTGACATCCAGTTATTCTGAGGTAAGACTTTAATTCTGATTGTTTTACACAGGGCCAAAGACCGATATTTCGGTTTAATTGAATAATCATTATCACTGAATGGACTTTCATTATTTTAGTGGGAGCTTACACCAGAGTCAGATTGCTAATTTTTGTTTAATTGTCATTGTCAGTAAATTTCATTGCGGGGAGGTTACACTCGGCTCCCAGTTCTATTAAGTATTGTCTTTTTTCCTTTTAAAAATTACGGTGGGGAGGTTACACTTGGCGACACCCAGTCCAGGATCGTATTTCGTTGAGAGTCTTTTGAACAACAGTCAGATATCTGCTCTTATTTGTTTAGATATAATTAGGATTTGGCGCAACGCTTTTATTAACTTGTGACTTTCTTTCTACAGGTCAACGGCAATTCGTTGCTCTATTGTATTTGTGTGTTGCTTTTGCATTTGTGCTTATTTGTTTTTGAATAATTGTGACTATTATAAAAACGCCGCGAAAGACTGTGAATAGTGTATCGCGAGGTATTGTGAATGAAATTACCGACTTAAACAGCGTGATCGATAGTAATTGTGACACGCAGTGTAATGATGACAATCCTGCGTTCACTAACAATCAGTGTATTCCAACCACTAATGATGACTTTTGTCTTAATGATGAACAAACGAACTCGGTTATGTCCTCTGTTGATTTGACGACAATCGATGACGCGGGACGCTCTATTGTAATGAGCGCTACCCAGCTTAACACAACCGGTTTACTAAATTCATGTGACGAACAGACAAATTTGTCTAATGAAAATGAACAGGATACTCAAAGTACGAAGGATACATTTAATTCCGAAATAGGGACGCACAGTGGAGATTCGATAAGCAGACCTTTTTGTAAATCTCAGAATAACCAAATGGTTACAGAAAGCGAGACAATTGCAGATACGCCATTAAACAGTACAGATAATAGGAATGGTAATTTTGGCTCGGATCCAATTATGGCAATACTGCTACAACTTAGGGAAGATAACAAACACTTAAATGAAAGACTAGAAAATAATAACAAAAAACTAGACAAACTTATTGAACAGATCAGACAACAGAGTGAAAGTTTCGACAACCATTACAAACAACTTAGCGAAACAATTGATAAAAGTTTCGAACTCACAAACGAAAAACAAGACGATCTTAAAGAACAGAACAAACAAGTTAGTGAGCAGATTACAGCTGTTACCGTGCAATGTCGGGACAATAAAGTACAATTACGTGTAGATACTAAGACTTGTGCTAATAACAGTAATGAAGAAGTTGGCACTGTTGCACAAGAATTAAGTAGCACACGTGTAGACACAACAGAATCACGTAAAGACGGGATTATTGCAGTCACCGAACGATGTTCAGCAAACGAAACACAGATACACGAAATTAATGCAATCACTGAACAATGCCCTAAAAACGCAGTACAGATTCGCGACGAAGTTAATTTAGAGTCAGTGGAAGTTTCACACACTCCGAATACGGAAGTCAATAATAAAAGTGAACGACAGAACAACCAAAATGTCGAAAGTTTTCAAGTAACACAATTAAAAACTATTTCAGTCACCAATACGTCACAGAATCCGCCACGTTGCGAAGATTTGTCAGACTTACGCAGCGTGTATAATGTGAGCAATTTACAGCAACTACGCGACTCAAAATCCGAAAAGCCACGCGACTTAAAATCTGAAAAGCTACGCAACTTGAAATCCGAAATGACACAGACGAACAGATTCACACACAAACCTGAACGTGTTATCAAACTGAGTGACGAGAACGTATATTTCGAGCAATTTGCATTTGTAAGAAAATCTAAGGAATTTAATAATGACAGAACACCGGTACACGCTTTGAGCTGTATACGACAATTTGTTTTGATGCTTTCACCGCTATTGCCTGTAATGCAGAAGCTAGCTTTGAACCAGATGCGACAATTTATTTTTGAATTTACAACAGCATTGCCTATAATGAAGAAACTAGAATTAACTTGGATACAACTATTTGCTTTTGGATTTTTACCGCTATTGCGTGCAACGCAAAAGCTGAAATTTATTTGCAGTGCGTAATAGACCTTAGGGGATTCATTACGCTTTAATGAATATGTGCCGTAGCGAGCATAGGGCCCCGAGCTGTAGTAGTGCTGTTTCATCTTTAGTTTTCTGCACTGCTGCCTTCTCTTCTAC
Organism: Schistocerca serialis cubense; assembly: GCF_023864345.2. Lineage (NCBI taxonomy): Eukaryota > Metazoa > Arthropoda > Insecta > Orthoptera > Acrididae > Schistocerca > Schistocerca serialis. The sequence goes on along the minus strand of NC_064644.1, from coordinate 164,243,143 downwards.
TATCCTTTATATCTATCAAGACTGCTCTTTAACTATTGCTCTATCTAGAATTAAGAAACATTGTAATGAAAACCGGATATGACAAATATTTTACCGAATGTGACAATTTTCAGTAGGCACTCCCGTAATGACAACTACCGCCGTAATTTTTAATTACAGATAAAATCGTAATCATCAGTATGTGTAAAATTATCAGCAATAGGAACCATATTTTTGTAACAATAGATGTTTTTCACCACAACAGCATGAAAGTAAGCCGCTTAGATACCTAACCAACAATGGAATGCACAAGGTCAACCAAACTTTAATGTTTCGCCGCGTGCACGTATAGTCCCAGCTCCAACAAATAGTAACGCATGGCAGCAAAGAAATAACTACGTACAGACAACACACCATTTCAATTCCTATCGCAATGCGCCGTATAGAAATTACTATCATGACAGACGTAAAAAATGATGAGCACGATTTTCAGCGTACATTTAATAACAGTCGATCTTATGAGCAGCAACAACATCAGCAACAACGAATAATCATGAATGAAACAGACAATAGGTGTCGTCCATAGCGTAACACGTCAGTAAGAAATAACAGAACAGTTCATATAGTGGATATGCCACAACATTCTCCCGTAAATAATAGCACGTACGACAGAATTTGACCAGACACAGTACAGATTGCATATTACAGTAACGCAAACATTACTTTTGACACGCAGAATTTTGTTCACGAGAATGTTATTTGAAACATGCTTTGTTGAATGCTCCACTTTTATCGCACCCAGATCTCACCAGAAATTTTTCCATTGCTACCGACAGTTCCAACACCGCTTTAGGCGTACACATTTTCCAGGAAATAGAAGAAGATGGTTCAACAGTAATTAAAAACATCGCATTTGCAAGTCGCATTTTGTCACCTGCTGAACGAAATTACTCTGTTACAGAATTGGAAACATTATGTGTTGTATGGGCTTTTACGAGATTTAGGCATTTTCTTTATGGCAGACATACCACCGTCTACACAGATCACAGAGCGATACAATTTTTGCTTTCAGCTAAATTCACTCACGATAGATTAAGTAGATGGAAACTTTATTTACAGGAATTTAATTTTACGATTGTTCACATTCCCGGCACGCAAAATGTTATAGCAGACGCACTATCGCGTTCTCTCGGCAACAATCAGCAAGACGTAGCAACCAACTTCTGCAAAACAAATTTCAGTGTCATGTACATTCAGCAAGTTGCATTTGAAAACTTTATTTCATCGTCATTACAGGACATAGCAAAGGAGCAAAATAAAGACAATGTGTGGAAAGAAATTAAACACCTTTGGCAAGATAGGAATAATGTTACGATTAGAAACCACTACACTGTACGCAATGACATTCTGTTTCGCCGCTCTCATCCTGACAGCAACAATTGGTTATTATGCATTCCTGACGAACTGGTTAACAAACTAATCTGGTACACTCATTTAAGTTACGCACATTACGGAGCAAGAAAATGTTTTCTTATACTGAGACAGAACTGTTATTTTACCAACATGGAGAAACGTATACGACGAGTTTTAGCGTCTTGTAAAATTTGCCAGAAAGCTAAATCAGACACCACTTCATATATTCCTCCGTTATATCCCATTATACCTGTTAAATTAAGACACATGGCCGCAGTAGATATTTTTGGTCCGATTCCCAGAACTAACAGAGGTTTTTGCTACATATTTGTCGCTGTTGAGCTTACTTCAAAATTTGTTACTTTCACTCCATTACGCAAAGATACTGCTAAAACTGTTTCGAAAGCATTTGTAAAACATTTTCTATCTCATGTAGGGCATGTAATGAAAGTAATTTCTGACCATGGATCTCAATTTCGTAGTAGCGTATGGACACGCATGTTACGAGCCAGAAACATTTCTCCGATCTATATATCCAAGTACCACGCTTCTTCGAACCCTTGTGAAAGATTAATGAAAGAAATTGGTAAACTGTGCCGAATATACTGCCACAAAAGACATATTGGTTGGGACACATACATACTCTCATTCCAAGATGTAATTAATTCCATACCAAATGAATCCACTATGCTATCTCCGTCTGTTATACTGAAAAATGCTGAACCACCTAACAAAATTAAAGAATTAATAACATTTCCTACATCTCGTCGATTACGACACCACGAAATAATTGACATTGCGCTGAACAACACCAAACGTGCCGCAGAGCGCCGGAGAAGACAGCAAAAACAGGTTTGTACACGCCGCGACTTTCACGTTGGACAGAAGATACTAGTACGTACACACTATTTATCCAGCAAATTAAAAGGTAAGTGCAGTAAATTTGAACTTCTATACGCAGGTCCATATCGGATTCGCAGCATCCCTCACCCCAATGTTGTACACGTCGAAACTTTGAGAACTAGAAAATCGAAAGGCAACCACCATATCTCAAACATTAAACCGTTTATTGAATGAAGACACTTTATGATTCAACACACTATGATGTCATTTATTAATGCAATTATTTCACTTGACTAATTACTGATGATTATCGTATTTTTTTTTCTTGGCAAGTGCCCGGCAAGGTAAGGTTAGCAGGTCGCTTTTCTTGTCGTTACACATCAGACCGTGCACATTTTCCACTCTTTTTGTGTATATGATTGCATTCCAGTTTTGTTTGTATGCACTATGATATAGTTAAGATATAACACACCAGTCGACTTTGACATCCTTTTTGCCCTATGACATCTAAAGATCGTGAATGTTTTACATTTTTTGCTGCTGCATTGTATTATTCTGTGTACATTTTTGCATCTGAACACTGTCAATGTCTTTGACACATTACGTTTTCTGTCATGTTATGCTGTATGCTTAAGTATGTTACCATAAACCAGTCATTATTTGGTGGGTATATGATTTAAATGCAGGACATTAATCTTTGTTCATCAATTTCAGAAAGAAATGATGTATGTAAGAAATAAATTCAACAGAAATGGGAATTTCACCTACGGAATAAACGAAAGGAGATGCAATAACTTTATGAGGAAGAGTAAATGGATCAGGATTGACAAGCATTAACAAGAATATACTATACTCATCGTAGAATAGCAGTCTTAACTAATTTTTTCTTTCAGAATACAAGGTGATTGATGCAGGCTGTCAGAGAACTACACATCTTAGTTTTAGTGATGAAATATGCTAGAGATAAGGAATAGTTATGTAATGAGTAATGAAGTGATTTTTTGCAGATGATAATGAATACTGATGAATAAGGATGAAGGATATGGTATTATGAATAATGAAGTTTTTCTTTACAGGTGATGATGATAATGAAGTTATGATGAGATGTATAATGAAGTTTTTTTCTTTACAGATGAGGATAATGTTGAAGTTATGTATTTATGCTACGTAGTTATTTAAGTATTTGTTGCAGTTTGCTTTGACAGCAGGTGTTACATTGCATAGTAGGATGACAGAAAGTTTTGGAAAGGACAGCTATGGAACACAATTTATACACATTTCACTACCTGTTAATTCGAAGTTCACTACTTTTCAGCATAGTGTGCGTTTCTTCTTTCAGGTCAATAACCCGTTTTTGTATTTTTTCCAGGAGAAGCTTTTCATGATACTTACTAAACCTGTTAGTTATTATACCTGTTCTAGTACTTGCATTTTTATTTTTTACCCATTTGTGTTTATCATTTATAAATGTGATCACATATACTGCCTTGTTACATAACCTTGCTACAGCTGACTCATGACGAATGACGTTACCTATCGTCATTTGCAGCAATAGGTCAAAAACAAATAGTGTTATGCCTCAGCAATTAATTAACGATCCCAACGCAATGCATTGCTAACAAAAAAAAAAATGTATTACCAGTCCCAAGTAGTGATACCAGTTTGAGAAAATTCTGAATAATACTGATTAGCTCTGAATAGTATGTCGCTTGAGTAATGACTTCTTAATGAGACAAAAAAAAAACGTTTATATTTAAAATAATGCTTTGTCACTAGCTAATAACTGCCACTGTTTATTGTAATGAGACTACTTATAATGCCCACGATTATTAATGCTATGACTGTAATTAACTGATTTCTAATAATGACTTCGTAATGATCTGAATAATACTGAATGATGAACTATGTTTTATTCTATTCAATACTTGCTGGCCACTGAGTGCCAATAATTAATGTCACTCCACGAATTGTTATTAATTATGCCATTGATTAGCTCTTGTTTCCAATGTTGATACTTTGTAACCAGAAAGGAATGTGACTGTTTAATAATGCTTTGTAATTAGGAGAAGACTAATGATTCTTACTATTGGAATGACAAATGATTAATTAACGACAAATGATTAATTAACTGTAATTAGACAAATGATTAATTAACGACAAATGATTAATTAACTGTAATTAGACAAATGATTAATTAACGACAACTGATTAATTAACTGTAATTAGACAAATGATTAATTAACGACAAATGATTAATTAACTGTAATTAGAAAAGGCTAATGATTGTTATTGGAATGACAAATGATTAATTAACTGTAATTAGGAGAAGGTTAATGATTCTTAATTATACTCTGTAACTGAAAAGAATGCGATTATTTCATAATGCTTTGTAACCAGGAAAAGAAGGCTACTGATTCTATGTAAAACAATTAATGAACATTTTTCTGTAATACTACGTACTTGGTACAGAAATGTTCAATAACTGGGCTATGAATGCCACAAACTGCTAATTAAGTCTGTAATTGTCAATATTATGTGACTTGATGTCCTTCACCTCATAAGCTGACTACCCTGAATTACTGCAATGTCCATTTGTCCTGTTTATCCTAGTGATCATGGAGCACTATCTTTGGTTTTGCACTAATTCTACGTGGGTGTGCCTTGTAAGAGCGTAGTGTTGACACGACATGCTGTCCACCACCGTGAGCAATGAAGACATTATTATGGTCCCACTGTTTGGTGTACCTAATGTACTGCCAAAATGAAAACATGGAACATTACTACGACAGTTCAGTGTCTTGGCTATACTGATAAATTCTGATGGGAAAAGAACTTCAAGTTGTGTCACTTGGTGTTGTACTTCTGTGGAAAGATATGGACTTTCAGAACAGCTGTGTGCAATCTAAAGTGCTACAACCATGATGTAATCCTTCCCTTTCCTATCCTAATTCTTGTCACATAGTGAAAATCATTTTTTGCTAACATTATTTATGTTCATGGCTATACATTTTTTCAATTCACTGAACTCCAGTGCGAGTACACTTATGTCACTGGTCGACATGATTTTTTTGCTATTATGTTTATTTATTGCCAATATGATAAAGACAATTTTTTTCGATTTGTTCTGAAGTACAGTATATGTGCACTTTTGTCTTTTATATTGTATATACATTTTTTATTTTCTGAACTACAGTGCATGTGCACTTCTGTTAGGTGTTAATATGTTTTCTACTGAACTTCAGTGCCTGTACACTTATCTCATTTTTCAATATGTTTTCTACTATTCTGTATATTCAATACTTCAATGCGTATGCACTTATGTCATTTGTTACTAATTGTATATACATTTCATCATTTGCTTATATGTTCTCAACTGCAGTGCATGTGCACTCATGTCACTTTTCAACATAATATTTGTTGCCAGTCTGTTCATTTGTTCTGAATATGCTAAAGAATTTTTTCAGTGCCTGTGCACTTTGTTATCTGTCAAATAATTTGTATATACTTTTTTCTGATTTGTTACTATGTTTTGTACTCACATTTTGTCTTTGTCTTATATATTTTGTACTTAGTGCGTGTGCACAACATCTAATTTATGTACTACATCTAAATATTCTGTAAATTGTAGAAGTTTATTAATTAATTAAAAATTTTGCCGCGATTGGCGAGTCCAAATGACTCACCATCGCTGCCAAATTTTTGCCCCCCCAGTGGAGGGTTATGAAACACGTATGTAACGCAGCAGCGATGGCGAGGCATTGCAGCGTCTCTGACCAGAGAGTATGCGCTTGACCGCGCGAGTGTTGCGAGCAGTTCGCTAGTTGTCGCTATGCAGAGCAGTACTCTGTCAGTAGTCGTTGCGAGTCTGGAGCTCTGTTTAGTTGCAGAGCAGTACTCAGTCAGTAGTCATCATGCAGAGCGGTCGGTCAGTAGTAGCAGCCCAGTGCGGTTGGGTGATGTAGGCGGTCGGCAACACTGGTCAAGATGCTGAATGAGGTATACTGTTAATTAATATAATCATTAGACAATGTAAAACTTATTTATTGTAATCAATCTCCAACAAGTCCCCCAATAATAATTTTGATTTCAAAAGCATTTTTCAAAAAATTTTATTTTTTATTGAACTAAAGATTTCGTTGCACTTCCCATTTCATTCCACTTCTTTTGAAGAAAAATTTCAGTAAATTCACAGAAAAAAGGAATATTATTATTTGCAATGCAGTTCCTCCAAGCCGTGCGCAGAAATAAGAGCAGAAATTTGACATCCAGTTATTCTGAGGTAAGACTTTAATTCTGATTGTTTTACACAGGGCCAAAGACCGATATTTCGGTTTAATTGAATTTTCTTATCACTGAATGGACTTTAATTTTTTGTGAAGAATTTATATTTGAGTCAGATTGCGATTATCAGTTTTATTGTCATTAAATTTAATTGCTAGAGAGGTTACGTTTGGGTCCCATTTCTATTAAATAATATTGTCATACTTCTTTCTTTTAAAAATTACGGTGGGGAGGTTACACTCGGCTCCCATTTGTATTAAGTATTGTCATGTCATTTCCTTTTAAATTACGGTGGGGAGGTTACATCAGTCCACCTAATTTTGAACATTCGTCTGTAGCACCACATCTCAAATGCTTTGATTCTGTTCTTTTCCGGTTTTCCCACAGTCCAAGTTTCACTACCATACAGTGCTGTGCTCCAAACGTACATTCTCAGAAAGTTCTTCCTCAAATTAAGTCCTATTTTTTATACTAGTAGACTTCTCTTGGCCATGGGTGCCCTTTCTCCCAGTGCTAGTGTGCTTCTGATGCGCTCCTTGCTCCTTCTGTCATTGCCTATTTTGCTGCCAAGGTAGCAGCATTTATCAACTTCATCTATTTCGTGACCATCAATTATGATGTTAAGTTTCTCGCCGTTGTCGTGTCTGCTACTTCTCATTACTTTCGTCTTCCTTCGATTCACTCTCAAACCATATTCTGTTTTTATTAGACTGTTCAATCAATTCAGCAGATCATGTAATTCTTCTTCACTTTCAATAAGGATATCAAAGGACCTGGAAGAGCAGCTGAACGGAATGGACAGTGTCTTGAAAGGAAGATATAAGATGAACATCAACAAAAGCAAAACGAGGATAATGGAATGTAGTCGAATTAAGTCGGGTGATGCTGAGGGAATTAGGTTAGGAAATGAGACACTTAAAGTAGTAAAGGAGTTTTGCTATTTGGGGAGCAAAATAACTGATGATGGTCGAAGTAGAGAGGATATAAAATGTAGACTGGCAATGGCAAGGAAAGCGTTTCTGAAGAAGAGAAATTTGTTAACATCGAGTATAGATTTAAGTGTCAGGAAGTCCTTTCTGAAAGTATTTGTATGGAGTGTAGCCATGTATGGAAGTGAAACGTGGACGATAAATAGTTTGGACAAGAAGAGAACAGAAACTTTCGAAATGTGGTGCTACAGAAGAATGCTGAAGGCTAGATGGGTAGATCACGTAACTAATGAGGCGGTATTGAATAGAACTGGGGAGAAGAGAAATTTGTGGCACAACTTGACTAGAAGAAGGGATCGGTTGGTAGGACATATTCTGAGGTGTCAAGGGATCACCAATTTAGTACTGGAGGGCAGCGTGGAGGGTAAAAATAGTAGAGGGAGACCAAGAGATGAATACACTAAACAGATTCAGAAGAATTTAGCTTGCAGTAGGTACTGGGAGATGAAGAAACTTGCACAGGATAGAGTAGCACGGAGAGCTGCATCAAACCAGTCTCTGGACTGAAGACCACAACAACAACAACAGGAATGTCATCAGGTAATCGTATCATTGATACCCTTTCATCTTGAATTTTAATTCTACTCCTGCACCTTTCTTTTATTTTCACCATTGCTTTTCAATGCACAGATTGAGCACTTGGGGAGGGAGGGAAAGACTAATTTCCTGTCTTACACTCTTGTCAATTCGAGCACTTCGCCTTGATCGTCCACTCTTATTATTCCCTCACGGCTCTTGTACGTACTGTATATAAACCGTCTCTCCCTACAGTTTTCCCCTACATTTCTGAGAATTTCGAACATCTTGCACCATTTTACAGTGTCTAATGCTTTTAGACAAATCCTGTGAAATCCTGATTTTTCTTTAATCTTGCTTCCATTATCAACCTCAAAGTCATAACTGCCTCTCCGCTGTCTTTATCTTTCGTAAAGCCAAACTGTTCGTCACGTAAGGGTGATCCTCAGTTTTCCTTTCCATTCTTCTGTGTATTGCTCCTGTCAGCAGCTTGGATGTATGAGCTGTTAAGTTACCTGTGCAATAGATTTTGCGCTTAACTGTCCTTTCTATCGCTGGAACTTTGGGGATAATATTCTTCCGAAAGTCTGATGGTACATCTCCAGTCTCATAGTTTCTACACACCCATCTCACTAGTCTTTTGGATGCCATTTCCCCCAATGGGTTTAGAAATTCCGATGGGATGTTTTCTATCGCTTCCACCTTCCACCTTATTTGATCTTAAGTCTAGCAGAGCTCTTTTAAATTCTGGCTGAATCCGCTATCTCTTCCACATCGACACCAATTTATTCTTCTATCACGTGATCAGACTATTCCTCCACTTCATAGAGGTCTTCAATATAATCTTTCCTCCTATCCGCTCTCTCCTCTACGTTTAGCAGTGGAAATCCCATTGCACTATTAATGGTACAACTCCTTGCTTTTAATTCCACCGAAGGTTGTTTTGACCTTTCTATAAGCTGAGTCAGTCTTCCCAACGATATTTTTTTTCCATTTCTTCACATATTTCATGCTGCCACTTCAGTTTTTCTGCCCTGTACTTCCTATTTATTTCATTGGAAAGGTATTTATACACTACTGGCCATTAAAATTGCTGCACCACGAAGATGACGTGCTACAGAAGTGTAATTTAACTGAGAGGAAGATGATGCTGTGATATGCAAATGATTAGCTTTTCAGAGCATTCACACAAGTTTGGCGCCGGTGGCGACACCTACAACATGCTGATATGAGGAAAGTTTCCAACCGATTTCTCATACACAAACAGTAGTGGACCGGCGTTGCCTGGTGAAACGTTGTTGTGATGCCTCGTATAAGGAGGAGAAATGCGTACCATCACGTTTCCGACTTTGATGAAGATCGGATTGTACCCTATCGCGATTGCGGTTTATCGTATCACGACATTGCTGCTCGCGTTGGTCGAGATCCAATGAGTGTTAGCAGAACATGTAATCGGAGGGTTCAGGAGGGCAATACGGAACGCCGTGCTGGATCCCAACGGCTTCGTATCACTAGCAGTCGAGATGACAGGCATCTTATCCGCATGGCTGTAACCGGTCGTGCAGCCACGTCTCGATCCCTGAGTCAACAAACGTTTGCAAGACAACAACCATCTGCACAAACAGTTTGAAGACGTTTGGAGCAGCAGGGACTATCAGCTCGGAGACCATGGCTGCGGTTACCCTTGACGGTGCATCACATACAGGAGCGCCTGCGATGGTGTACTCAACGACGAACCTGGGTGCACGAACGGCAAAACGTCATTTTTTTTGGATGAATCCAGGTTATCTTTACAGCATCCGTGTTTGACGACATCGCGGTGAACGCACATTGGAAGCGTACATTCTTCATCGCCGTACTGGCGTATCAACTGGCGTGATGTTACGGGGTGCCATTGGTTACACGTCTCGGTCACCTCTTGTTCGCACTGCCGGCACTTTGAATAGTGGACGTTACATTTCAGATGTTTTACGACCCGTGGCTCTACCATTCATTTGATCCCTGCGAAACCCTACATTTCAGCAGGATAATGCACGACCGCATGTTGCAGGTCCTGTACGGGACTTTCTGGATACAGAAATTGTTCGACTGCTGCCCTGGCCACCACATTCTCCAGATCCTTCACCAATTGAAAACGTCTGATCAATGGTGGCCGCGCAGATGGCTCTTCACAATACGCCAGTCACTACTCTTGATGAAATGTGGTATCGTGTTGAATCTGCACGGGCAGCTGTACCTGTACAGGCCATCCAAGCTCTGTTTGACTCAATGCCCAGGCGTATCAAGGCCGTTATTACAGCCAGAGGTGGTTGTTCTGGGTTCTGATTTCCCAGGATCTATGTACCCAAACTGTGTGAAAATGTAATCACATGTCAGTTCTAGTGTAATATATTTGTCCAATGAATACCCGTTTACCAACCTCATTTCTTCTTGGTGTAGCAATTTTAATGGCCGATAGTGTATCACTGTATTCCTGATTTTCCATGAACATTTCTGAATTTACTTGTTTCGTCGATAAACTGAAGTTTTCTTTCTGTTACCCAAGGTTTCTTCGCAGTTACCTTCTGATGCCTATATTTAACTCTCCATTAGCTACAACTACCCTTTTTAGAGATGTCCACTCCCCTTCAAGTCAACTGCTTGCTCTGGTATTCCATATCGCATTATCCACATCCTTAGCGAACTTCAGTACTTCAGTATCCCACATAGTTCCACACTCATGTCCGCGCCTGCTTATCTGGATGATAATGTGCTCGCCTCTCATGGAAGCGGGTCCGGGTTCGATTCCTGGCCGAGTTGCAGATTTTCTCCGCTCGGGGAGTGGGTGTTGTGTTGTCCTCATCGTCATTTCACATTCATCACCGGCGCGCAAGTCGCCCAATGTGGCGTCGACTGAAATAAGACTTGCAATTGACGGCCGAACATCCCCGCGTGGTGTCTCCCGGCCAACGTTGCCGCACGCTCTTTTTTTTTTTTTTTGCCGTACTGATTCTCCCTGACGATTTTCTTGAACTTCAGTGTACTCTTCATCATTATTAAATTGTGATCTGAGTATCTATCTGCTCCTGGGTACGACTTGCAATCCAGTATCTGATTTCGAAAGCTCTGAAATGCCATGTTATAGTCCATTTGGATTATTCCCGTATTTCCACGTTGTTTTCAAGTATAACTCCTCCTCTTATGATTCTTGAACAAAGATTAGCTGTTACAGTCTGAAATTTGTTGCAGAACTCAATAAGCTTTGTCTTCTACGCCAAGCCCATATTCTCCTGTAACCCTTTCCTCTGTTCCTTCCCCTACAACCGCTTTCAGCCTCCCTGACTAACACATTCTCTCTTTACACACAGATTTACGCGTTAAACATCCTCATACACTTTCTCTTTGTCTTCATCTGCTGCTTGTGGATTTAACATGCATACCTGCACCATCGTTGTCGGTGTTGGTTTACTGTCGAATCTGATGATAATATCCCTATTACTGGACCTTTCACAACAGCTCACTCTCTTCCCTCCTTCCTATTCGTAATGAATGCTACTCCAGTTACTCTATTTTCTGTTTGTTTTATATTAACGTATACTCTTCTGACCAGAAATAGTAATCTTCTTTCCATTTCACTTCATTGATCTCTACTACATTTAGATTGAGTCTTTTCATTTCCCTTGTTAAAATTGAAAACCTAACGATAGTTAACGTGTACAAACCCCCAGGGACTAATTGGCCTAATCCCGTTCTACCGTCTCTGCAACATCCAACTATATACCTCGGTGATTTCAACAGTCATCATCACCTGTGGGGATATATGGAGAATGACCTCAACGGTGAAGCGCTTGAGGACTGGATGGAAACTGAAAACCTGAATTTAATTTACGATGCTGAAGATCTGCCTACCTTCCACTCAGCTCGCTGGTCCCAAGGCTATACCCCAGATCTGTGCTTCACAACTCAGTCTCATAATTCCCTAAATCAAGTACGACGAACTGTGCTCAAGGAATTCCCACATAGTCAACACAGACCTGTTATATTGGAGGTGGGGATGTCTATACCTGTTGTACGATCACATCCTAAACCGAGGTGGAACTTCAAGAAAGCCAACTGGACTGAATTTGCAAAGCAAACAGATTCCAATATCAGATGGATCAAACCAACGTACAACAACTACAGCAGATTTGTTGGGGTTATCAAAGGTGCAGCCAGACGATGTATTCCTAGAGGGTACCGTAAAGAGTATATCCCTGGTTGGAGTTCCGAGAGTGAGGAGTTACTAAAAGAATATGAAGACCATCCTAACTCTGACAATGCAACAAGCCTCCTCCAGTCCCTGGATGATAATCGAAGAAAGATCTGGCATGAAACTGTGGGGTCCCTAGATTACACCCATTCTAGCAGAAAAGCCTGGTCTATCATCAGGAAATTAGACTCTTCAAACCCTACAACAAAAAGATCAAAAAATGCCATCAATTTGAATGACTATGCTAAACACCTCGTGTCAGTTACAAAGAATATAAAGGACAAGCAAGCCAAAAGGGATATCAAACTACAAATGAACACCAAGAAAAGAGCAGCCCTACAGTCTTCCGAATTCTCTACTCCATTTCAAGAAGAGGAAACTAAAGCTGCAATCAAAAGTATGAAACTTGGAAAAGCAGCTGGATATGATGGAATATACCCAGAATTCCTGGCTCACTGTGGACCAGCTACAGTAAAATGGTTGACCAACTTCCTTTCAAACATCCTGCAAACTGGAAACATCCCACATCTGATGAAGAAATCAAAAATATTAGCCATACTGAAACCAAATAAAGATCCCACAAAAGTGGAAAACTATCGTCCAATAGCACTCTTAAGTATCACTTATAAACTCCTTGAGCGCCTGATCTACAACAGAATCTGTGAAACAATCAACCATCATATTCCTGTCGAGCAAGCAGGATTTAGACCTGGGAGAAGTTGTAACGATCAGGTACTATCTCTCACTACGCACATTGAAAATGGGTATGAGAAGAAATCAGTAAGTGTGGCTGCCTTTTTGGATCTATCTGCTGCCTATGACACTGTCTGGCGAGAAGGACTCCTTTTAAAATTTGTGAGTGTTATCCCATGTCGTAAACTCACGGCCTTACTCAACAATATGCTAAGCAATAGGTACTTTCACATCTACTCAGATAATGATAGGAGCAGAATGTTTAAACTAAATGACGGCTTACCTCAAGGGTCTGTTCTGGCTCCCCTCCTTTTCAATTTGTATACACACGACTTACCAGAAACATCTTCAAGGAAATTCATATATGCTGATGATATTTGTCTGGTGACTCAGTGCTCCAACTTTGCTGATGCTGAAACTATTCTATCCACTGATCTGGAAGCCTTAGACAAATATTTCAAGAAATGGTGCCTCCACCTAAATCCTCAGAAAACAGTTATATCTGCATTCCACCTACGTAACAGACAGTCAAATTACAAACCAGAAGTTGTATTCAGAGACCAAGTGTTGCCATACTGTAGTACACCAAAGTACCTGGGATTAACACTAGATAGAACTCTGTCTTTCAAGCAGCATTTATCAAATGTGGCTGCTAAAGTTAAAACTAGAAATAATATTCTTCAGAAGCTTGTTGGTACATCATGGGGAGCCAATACTAACGTCCTGAGATCTACAGCATTAGCTCTGTCATATTCTGTTGCTGAATATTGCTGCCCAACCTGGATCAACAGTGTTCACACTAAGAAGATAGACGTGCAACTCAATCAGGCAATGCGATTAATCACAGGATGTATTCGGAGCCACTCAGACTGGCAACACGAATGTGCATTTCGTGGAACTGTTTCAGCGTCACGATCGGCCTCATCTTAATATAGCCGTCAGGCGTAATAACATGAGACTTGGGGGTGCGCTGATGACAGAAGGCATGAGTCACATTTCAGTGGTGTCGGTGGAGTCTATCAGTAGGACGGGTTTCACTAGACATGGCCTGCACCTCAACAGGTATGGGAAGGGGAGGTTGGCAAAACTTATAGGTGACAGCATAGGTGGGGGTGGTGGGATCACTCATGGGAAAATTCCGGTAGTTGTGGGTGTTAGAGCTGTACCTTTTTTAGATTGAAGTCAGCTGATAGGTATTCCTGCTTAAGGGAAGTCTCTCTAACAAAGAAACCACTTTCTACAAAGCTTGGGTATCCGATTAATGAGGGAATTAGTATATTTCATCAAAATATACAAGGTATTCGAGATAAAGTTAGTGAACTGCTTATAGATGTTGACTCTGAAATTATTGGTATATCTGAACACTTCTTAAATAAGGAGATAATTCAGAGGCTTCCTTTACCAGGATACAGGTTGGCTGGCAGCTTTTCTAGGAGCTCTTTGCGGTGTGGGGGAGTAGCCATGTATGTGAAAAACGGTATCCCATTTGAGTCAATTGATGTTTCAAAGTACTGCACTGAAAAGGTGTTTGAATGTTGTGCAGGTGTGGTTAAATTTAGTGGAGCTAAACTTCTTACTGTTGTTATTTATAGATCCCCAGACTCCGATTTCACAACATTTTTGCTAAAGCTAGAGGAGGTTCTTGGTTCACTTTATAGGAAATACAAAAAGTTAGTTATATGTGGTGACTTCAATATTAATTGTATAAGTGATTGTGCAAGGAAAAGGATGCTGGTAGACCTCCTTAATTCATATAATCTTATGCAAACCGTATTCTTTCCAACGAGAGTGCAAGGGAACAGTAGAACAACCATAGACAATATTTTTGTTCATTCGTCATTATTAGAAGGGCATTCTGTTAGCAAAAAGGTGAATGGCCTTTCAGATCATGATGCACAAATTTTAAGTCTAAAAGATTTTTGTGCTTCAACACATGTTAAATATAGTTACCAACTTTTTAGGAAAGCTGATCCAGTTGCTGTACAGACTTTTGTAAACCTTATCAAGGAACAAGATTGGCAAGATGTTTATAGTGCTGATACAGTAGACGATAAATATAATGCTTTCCTCAAGACTTTTCTCGTGCTCTTTGAAAGTTGCTTTCCGTTAGAACGTTTAAAACAGGGTACTAGCACAAACAGGCAGCCTGGGTGGCTGACTAAAGGGATAAGAATATCTTGTAGAACAAAGTGGCAATTATATCAAAACGTTAGAAACAGTCAAAATCTAAATGCAGCAGCCCATTACAAACAGTATTGTAAGGTGCTTAAAAAAGTTATTAGGAAGGCAAAAAGTATGTGGTATGCAGATAGAATAGCTAAGTCTCAGGATAAAATTAAAACCATATGGTCAGTCGTAAAGGAAGTGGCTGGTCTGCAGAGACAGGTCGAGAATATAGAATCAGTGCGTAGTGGGGATGTCCGTGTTACTGATAAGTCGCATATATGTACAGTACTTAATAATCACTTTCTGAATATAGCAGGTGAACTAAATAGAAACCTAGTCCCAACAGGGAATCATATAGCGCTCTTAGAAAAAAGTGTTCCGAGACTGTTACCTGAAATGCTCCTCCATGATACTGACAAGAGGGAGATTGAGTTAATAATTAAATCACTAAAGACCAAGAACTCTCATGGATATGACGGGGTATCTAGCAGAATACTGAAGTATTGTTCCACGTATATTAGCTCAGTACTTAGCCATATCTGTAACTTTTCCTTTAGCAGTGGTCGGTTTCCTGACCGATTAAAGTACTCGGTAGTGAAGCCACTTTATAAAAAGGGAGACAGGGATAATGTTGACAATTATAGACCTATTTCTATGCCATCGGTGTTTGCTAAAGTTATCGAGAGGCTTGTATATACAAGGTTACTGCAGCATTTAAATTCACATAATTTGCTGTCAAATGTACAGTTTGGTTTTAGAAATGGCTTAACAACTGAAAATGCTATATTCTCTTTTCTCTGTGAGGTTTTGGACGGATTAAATAAAAGGTTGAGAACGTTAGGTGTTTTCTTTGATTTAACGAAGGCTTTTGACTGTGTTGACCACAAAATATTACTGCAGAAGTTGGAACATTATGGAGTAAGGGGAGTAGCTTACAATTGGTTCGCCTCCTACTTTAAGAACAGAAAGCAGAAGGTAATCCTCCGCAATATTGAGAGTGGTAATGATGTTCAGTCCCAATGGGGCACTGTTAAATGGGGCGTTCCCCAAGGGTCGGTGCTGGGGCCACTGCTGTTCCTTATTTATGTAAATGATATGCCTTCTAGTATTACAGGTGATTCAAAAATATTTCTGTTTGCTGATGACACCACCTTGGTAGTGAAGGATCTTGTGTGTAATATTGAAACATTATCAAATAATGTAGTTCATGTAGTAAGTTCGTGGCTTGTGGAAAATAATTTGATGCTAAATCACAGTAAGACTCAGTTTTTACAGTTTCTAACCCACAATTCAACAAGAACTGACATTTTAATCAGACAGAATGGGCATGTTATAAGCGAGACGGAACAGTTCAAGTTCCTAGGCGTACGGATAGATAGTAAGCTGTTGTGGAAAGCCCATGTTCAGGATCTTGTTCAGAAACTAAATGCCGCTTTATTTACCATCAGAACAGTATCTGAAATAAGTGACATTTCAACACGAAAAGTAGTATACTTCGCATATTTTCATACGCTTATGTCATATGGTATTATTTTTTGGGGTAATTCTTCTGATTCAAAAAGGGTATTTTTGGCTCAAAAACGGGCTGTTCGAGCTATGTATGGTGTAAGTTCGAAAACCTCTTGTCGACCCCTATTCAATAGTCTGGGAATTTTGACATTGCCCTCACAGTATGTATTTTCTTTAATGTCGTTTGTTGTTAGCAATATTAGCTTATTCCCAAGAGTTAGCAGCTTTCACTCAGTTAATACTAGGCAGAAATCAAATCTGCATGTGGAATGCACTTCCTTGACTCTTGTGCAGAAAGGAGTGCAGTATTCTGCTGCATCCATTTTCAATAAGCTACCACAAGAACTCAAAAATCTTAGCAGTAGCCCAAACACTTTTAAGTCTAAACTGAAGAGTTTCCTCATGGCTCACTCCTTCTATTCTGTCGAGGAGCTCCTGGAAGAGATAAAAAATTAAGCAAATTCCAGTGTTACATTCTTGATTTTCTTTATTTAAACTAACGACTTGTTTCATTTTATGTGTTTCTACAATCGTGTTATAATTTCATGTATTGACTCGTTCCATGACCATGGAGACTTCTCCTAAATGTGGTCCCACGGAACAATAAATAAATAAATAAATAAATAAATAACAAACACGCTGTGGCTGCCGGTTCTAAGCAATATCCCACCTCCAGCCCTAAGAAGATCAGAAGCTCTCCTAAAGACGTGGAAAAACATTCAGCAGAACCCCCAGCTCCCCATCCATCAAGATATTGTACAAGGAACACACCAACGCTTGAAATCGAGGAAACCACCATGGCGCACAGCACTCGACCTTGAAGGATCTGCTTTCAACATTAACAGTTCATGGAAACTCCAGTGGGATCAGTCTTCAGTAGCCAATAAACATCTAGTCGAGGACCCTTCCAAGCAGACGCAAGGATTTGATCTTCCAAGGCGTCAGTGGAGGATCATTAACCGCATTCGAACTGGACAAGGCAGATGTGGCTATCTACTGCACAAATGGGGATGGGTTGGCTCTGCAAATTGTGACTGTGGTGCCCCCTCACAGACGATTCATCACATTGTTGCTGACTGCCCTCATCGTACTTTCAGAGGAACTTTAATGGACATTCATCGTACATCGGATGAAGCAGTCAAGTGGATTGAAGAACTAGACATAGAGCTGTAAAATTGTACGAACTTGTGATTGTACATTTTAGTCCTGAAAATATTGTATATAAATGTAAATCAATGTACACATCATACGATAAATAAATAAATTTCCCTTTTAAGATTTTATAGCTTTCCTACTACATTCAAACTTCCATGTTACGACTCGTAATATGTTATCTCGTCGTTGGTTCTCCCGCCCTTTCATCCCATACACATTATAACAACACAAGCACAGTACTACTGTGCTCAAGCGTTCATCGCAGAGCAAACTTGTCACTTAATAACATACCTCCCTTCACAGGAAGATAATCGCAGTACCTCACTATACGTTATTCATCTTATGTGAGTACAAAACGTTATTCAAGAAGGATGGTGCTAAAGCGAATTGCTGTGTTATTGCTTCAAATACACATTGTAGTGACATATATGAACTTCGTAAGTTTTCTGTCTCTAAATTCTATGTCCGTCTGTGTAGGTAAGGTACCTACTCACAGTTGCACGGTTGTTTCCCTTGTAAGCGTTACTCTTGATGTGACACGACAGAAACGTATGCTAGTAATTTTTATTTGTGAATTTGTTTATTTCATTCCTTCTGACAGGTTTGCTCTTGTGAGCCATTAGTTACAATCCAGATTTTTGTTTGTTTGGCAGTACTTTTATGTAAGAATTCCAATTATTAAACTTAGTATCAACCAAATTTTTCCATTTTCTTTTTCATTTGGTTTTATGATAGTGAAACTTAGAGTTTTCAACTTCTTTCTTAACTTTTACGTTTTACAAAGACTTGGAGCCGTTTTGAGGTAGCTGATAATATATAATGTGTTTTTGTTTTTAACACTTTTACGTTAGACCCTACTACCTATTTACTATTATTCTCTGTTAAAAATCTATATTACATGAATTTCATATTATGATGACTTATTTTAGTTGCAAGTCTTCGACTTGGTGACGTCTGTCTCTTCAAGATTTAGTGAATGGTAACTGTGTCAAAGTTTCCACGTTAATGCGAATATTTCGCCTCTTACGGCGTCGGGATTTACAGGATATTTCTTTCAGTACTGTTATGAGAGAATAGACGTACCTGTAACTGGAGTATGTGCTTTATCTTGGTACAGTTGTTAGACGTCTATGCGAGTATTTATTTGTTGGTTTCCATATGCTGCTCTCACTGTTTTCAGTCTTGTTTGAGTAGATTTCTGCCGTTTCATAGGCTATGTTCGAGGGTATGTGACTCTAGTTATAGGATACTACATGTGAGTAGTCGTTCTATAACAAAAGCTCGTCATGTGGTTTTTCATACTTTGTGAATAGTCTTACATAGGTCTTGCAAACTGTTATGGCAATTTTTCTCTCTGATTGTGCGTCGGTTTATGATTTTTATAAATCGCACCGGTCGTAATTAAGAGACCGGCGGAACGATGCAGACGGTTCTAAAGGTAAGTGACAGTGGAGTCTGTGAAGTAAACGAATAACCACAACACGTCCAGCGAATAGAAAAGTCGTTTTAAGCATATACAACAATCCCGACAGCAGTCCAAATCACAAACCTAAGTCAGACAACTCTACTATTAAGTAACTTCAGAGACCTGCGACACACCGACTAGCTATAGTCTGGCAGTGCTATTAAGTAGTAAACACTCGTCAGAGGGCGATCCATCCCATGTGTTGCTATGCCTCATGTGGGCCGGAGGCGTGGCTGTCATTTGTAACACGACCATCTTTGACTTTTTATTCCTGTCGATATTCGGGCAAACTGGGGAATCAGGATCACTGTCGGTTACTAAAGCAATAGCGTCAGAATATTCACCAAATGGCCTTGTAAACTGAAGGAACTGGTGTGTTACACAATGAACAGCTCGACCGAACACCACTGAACTGATACTCTGGTACGCGTAGAGTGCATTTATGCTGCCACCTCGCTGCTTGCCAGCAAGGCATGGGGATGATGAATCTTACCGTCGCTGCTCACTACGATTCTCGCCAGTCATGTTATCAAGCTGGTTTCTATTTCACACGGCGACCATCGCCGTATGTCCTGACTCTTGAACCGTGATTGGCTGCTTCAAGACCACTCCAGCAGTGTTGTGTTTGACTCTGCTAGCAGTTTGCTTGCAATGTGAACAGCTGTACATAAGTACCGGGTGATCAAAAAGTTAGTACAAATTTGAAAACTGAATAAATCACGGAATAATGTAGATAGAGAGGTACAAATTGACACACATGCTTGGAATGATAACAAAGTAAGACAAAGCAAAGATGATCTTCTTTACAGGAAATGCTCAATATGTCCACCATCATTCCTCAACAATAGCTGTAGTCGAGGAATAATGTTGTGAGCAGCACTGTAATGCATGTCCAGAGGTATGGTGAGGCATAGGCGTCGGATGTTGTCTTTCAGCATCCCTAGAGATGTCGGTCGATCACGATACACTTGCGACTTCAGGTAACCCCAAAGCCAATAATCGCGAGGACTAAGGTCTGGGGACCTGGGAGGCCAAGCATGACGAAAGTGGCGGCTGAACACACGGTCATCACCAAACGACGCGCGCAAGAGATCTTTCACGCGTCTAGCAACATGGGGTGGAGCGCCATCCCGCATAAACATCGTAAGTTCCAGCAGGTGTTTATCAGACAGGCTGGGGATGATGCGATTCTTTAACATATCGGCGTACCTCTCACCCATCACGGTAGCAGTTACAAAACCAGAATCACGCATTTCCTCGAAGAAAAAAGGCCCGATAACGGTAGATACGGTAAATCCAACCCATACCGTGACTTTCTCATCGTGCAATGGAGTTTCCATGACAGTTATATGATTTTCGGTAGCCCAAATTCTGCAGTTGTGGGCGTTGACAGACCCTCGGAGCGAGAAATGAGCTTCGTCGGTCCACAACACGTTACTCAACCAATAGACATCTTCCGCCATATTTTGAAACGCCCACACCGCAGATGCCCTCCGCTTCACTAAATCGCCAGGTAACAGTTCATGATGCCGATGGATTTTGTACGGATATCATCGGAGGGTGCGCCTAAGTGCCAACCAAACAGTAGTGTATGGAATGCCGGTGCACCGTGCGACTGCACGAGCGCTGACTTCCCCTTGCATAGACGAACCCGCTACAGTCACCATTTCTTCCTGAACTGTCTCAGCAGCATTACGCCTTGTGCTCGGTCGGCCACTACGGGGTCTATCGTCTAAACAACCCGTGGCTTCGAAGTTCGAAATCATTCTCGCCACAGCTGCATTTGTCAACGGACCTTTACCCGTTCGAATCCCCTTCCTACGGGATAGGATCGTAAGGCTGAACCAGCACATTCCCCATTCTGATAATACAGCTTTATTAAAAGCGCCTTTACAGGTAACGTCGACATGCTGCAACTGCTGGCGCATCTGATTCTCTCTCATTACAGCTCCTTTTATACACGATTGTCATGCGCAGTCACTGACGTTTTGCTGTCCAGCACCATGTGTCGGACATTTTGTGAACTTTTGTATTTTTTTGGTTCTAATAAAACCCCACGTCATTCCAAGCATGTGTGTCAATTTTTACCTCTCTGTCTACATTATTCCGTGGTTTATTAAGTTTTCAAATTTGTACTGACTTTTTGATCACCCGGTACTCGAGGCGAGAAGCGAGCAGACAGCAGCAAGGCTGCAGCGTAAATGGAACAAGGCTCACGGCGGGCAGTGAAGTGTGATAACGCCAGCAGCGAGGAGCCAGCAGAAAGGCTGCAGCATAAACATACTTTTGCGCTTGTGGCATATGTTGTTCCAAATTTAATCTTTATGCGAACTAATTTTCAGTAGTTGCAATACAGAAGAAAGCCTTTCCTGTAAAATAATTTGAGTGCGTGATTGCTATTAGGTGAATACAGCGTTACTTTCAGATCCAGATCGCAACACAGCATGCCTAGAGAATTTGCATGTCCAGGTTGTGTTTCGTACTTTGAGAAAGGTCGAATCATTGACTTGAGGACCACGGGAGTGTTATAACAACAGTTCACATGACCAGTTGGCTGTAGCCCAAAGTCTGCTGAAGGCGGCAAGAGGGCCTCACGACAACAGTGGTGAAAGAAGAGTAATTACGGGTGCTTCCGGACCGGCTACAACATGAAAAAACGGCACGATTGTTGAAGTGGCTATGAAGAATACGTAAGTGCCAATAGCTAACATCCAGACAGATGTTACAGGCAGAGCAACATCATGAAATGTAGGGAAAAGTTTACTGGAAGCTCGGTTGAAATCCCGAGTTACCATGTGACGTTTACCACTGACACCATGTTACAGACAACAGGCACTTGCATGATGTAGAGCCAGAGTCAGCTGGTACACAATCTTTGGTATTCAGTGATAAGTCAGTCTTCTGTTTGTGGTGGTCAGATAGACATCAACATCTCCGTGGCCGATTTGGTGAAAAGCTACAGGAAACAGCGACTCTCTTAACTCCTGGTATCGTGGTGTTGGGAACTCTTCGGTGTCACAATGGGACGGGCGTCGTAACTGCAGAATAGATTCTGCTGAATGCTCCCTAGTATGTTTCAAGATCGGCTGGGAGACCCCAAACGGCAGGTTCAGCAGCCAAATTGGAGCGTCTAAACCAACAGGCACCTTTCGTTCGTGAAGTATGAGAGCTATGCGTGTAAGTTTATCTGTTAAGAGAACATGACTGTAATTGCGCGCGCGCGCGTGTCTGTGTGTGTGTGTGTGTGTGTGTGTGTGTGTGTGAGAGAGAGAGAGAGAGAGAGAGAGAGAGAGAGAGAGAGAGAGAGAGACAGAGTATGTAGTGTCGTGTCGTGTTCGAGATAATTAGAGAAGGGAGAGGGTGAAACCTGGTGCCGGCAAATATTTATTTTTTATTTACGTCTGAAGTTCAAAATGGCTCAATTGGCTCTGAGCACTATGGGACTTAACATCTCAGGTCATCAGTCCCCTAGAACTTAGAACTACTTAAACCTAACTAACCTAAGGACATCACACACATCCATGTCCGAGGCAGGATTCGTATCTGCGACCGTAGCGGCCGCGCGGTTCCAGACTGAAGCGACTAGAACCGCGCGGCCACCAGCGGCCGGCTACGTCTCAAGTAAAGACCTGCTGCCTGTGATTATATAGCAGGACGTAGACTATGTGATTTTTACACGTTATATCACACAAATTCAGTTTTATCACTAGTACATTTTTCGTAGAATTTAAAAAAAAAGATAAAATATAAAAATGAAAAAAAAATGCAAATGTATAAATATACAATTTCGTTTAAATTTGTTACAAACTAGTTTTCTGCTAGGTAATATAATGATAATAAATAAGGTACATTATACGTTGTGGATGTATTTTAAGTTAAATTACAACTGTATTTAATGGAAGAAGTAAGAGACGACGATAATTGTGACTTACATGTGACGAGACAATTCTTCCCCTTATACCTTCACTGTGTTTGGTGTACATCTGGTATACACTATGTGATCAAAAGTATCCGGACACCTGGCTGAAAATGACTTAGAAGTTCGTGACGCCCTACATCGGTAATGCTGGATTCAGTATCGTGTTGGCCCACACTTAGCCTTGATGACAGCTTCCGCTCTCGCAGGCATACGTTTAATCAGGTGCTGGAAGGTTTCTTGGGGAATGGCAGCCCATTCTTCACGGAGTGCTGCACTGAGGAGAGGTACCGATGTCGGCCTATGAGGCCTGACACCAAGTCGGCTTTCCAAAACATCCCAAAGGTGTTCTATAGGATTCAGGTCAGGACTCTGTGCACACCAGTTCATTACAGGGACGTTATTGTTGTGTGACCACTCCGCCACAGGTGCTTGATCGTGTTGAAAGATGCAATCGACATTCCCTAATTCCTCTTCAACAGTGGGAAGCAAGAAGATGCTTAAAACAATTCAATGTAGGCCTGTGCTGTGATAGCGCCACGCAAAACAACAATGGGTGCAAGACCCCTCCTTCAAAAATATGACCACACCACAGCACCACCGCCTTCGAATTTTACTGTTGGCACTACACACGCCGGCAGATGACGTTCACGAGCATTCGCCATACCCACACCCTCCCATCAAATCGCCCCATTGTATACCGTGATTCGTCACACCACACAATGTTTTTATACTGTTCAATCGTCCAGTATTTACGCTCCTTACACCAAGCGAGGCGTCGTGTGGCTTATGAGCAGCTGCTCGACCATGAAATCCAAGTTTTCTCATCTCCCACCTATCTGTCAAAGTACTTGTAGTGGATCCTGATGCAGTTTGCAATTCCTGTGTGATGGTAAGGATAGATGTCTGGCTATTACACATTACGGCCCTCTTCAACTGTCGGCGGTCTCTGTCAGTCAGTAGGCGAGGTCGGCCTGTACGCTTTTGTGATGTACGTGTCCCTTCACAATTCCACTTCACTATCACATCGGAAACAGTGGACCTAAGGATGTTTAAGAGGGTGAAAATCTCGCGTACAGAGGTATAACATATGTGACACCCAGTCACCTGACCACGTCCGAAGTCCATGAGTTAAGCGGAGCGCCCCATTCTGCTCTCTCACGCTGATATGGAGTACGTGGCAGTAGGTGGCAGGACAATGAACCTAATATGAAAAACGTAAGTTTTTGGGTGTGTCTGGATACTTTTGATCACATAGTGTATCTCGTGCCAAATACCCGAAGAAATCGACCAAGGCTTTTCGATTCCTTGCAAAGCAGAATAGCTGCTGTATTACGATCCATAGGTGGACCTGGAGAATGGACCAAAAAACTCTTAAGCAAGTGGTCATAATGTTTTGGATCTCAGTGCTTATATAGAACCCAATAATACAGTTGTCAGTTTGGTCATAAATCCCAAGGTTAGCTGGATACAGCTCTCCATTCCTGCTACCTGTGAGTTTACTCTTCTTTTAGTCGTAACTGCTGCAACCTACACCAACATTGTCTGGCGTATATCACTGTCTCATATCTAACCACGTTCCATCTGTTCTTTCGCTCTACTATCCCTTCAAGTGCGGTTTTCAGGAAGGATTAACGTCGTAATATGTACCTAAAGAATCATCGCGTTATTTGTAAGACTTTTTTTCTCGTGAACTCGTTGCTGGACGTCTTCATTCTTTACTCTTTTATTTCTCCCTTCCACATTGGCCATGTTTCGCACTCATGCAGGACTGTACTCCAAACATAACTTTTTCCGAAGCTTTACATTGACCTCAAGGCTTGTGTGGTTTTTTTTTTTTTACGTTTGCAAAAAAATGGTTCAAATGGCTCTGAGCACTATTGGACTTAACATCCCAGGTCATCAGTCCCCTAGAACTTAGAACTACTTAAACCTAACTAACCTAAGGACATCACACACATCCATGTCCGAGGCAGGATTCGAACCTGCGACCGTAGCGGTCGCGCGGTTCCAGACTGTAGCACCTAGAACAGCTCGGCATGCCGACTTGTTGCCAAGGTTGTACAAGTATCGCTTTGAAACTCTTACGTATTCTCCACTCGTGCTCGATCTTTCCCCATGCGATTTCCATATTCTTGGAGCCCTGAAGAAAGATATTCGTGGCCGCGCGGCATTAACCGAGCGGTCTGAGGCGCTGCAGTCATGGACTGTGCGGCTGATCCCGGCGGAGGTTCGAGTCCTCCCTCGGGCATGGGTGTGTGTGTCTGTCCTTAGGATAATTTAGGTTAAGTAGTGTGTAAGCTTAGGGACTGATGACCTTAGAAGTTAAGTCCCATAAGATTTTACACATATTTGACAATTTTTTTGAAAGATATTCGTGACCGTCAATTTGCTTTGGACGAAGAGATCGCCGCGACGTCTCGGTATAGCCATGGTTCCATAGGCAACCGTAAACATTTTGCCATGCAGTCAGTGACCGTCTTGCCTTACAGTTCTATAAATGTATTAAGAATTGTGACGATTACTTTTGAAATAAGAAACAGCTTACTTACTTTTTTCCATATGCCTCGTTTTCATTAGACTGCTCCCTACATACTGCATATGTTTTTCATCGATAGTCTTGCCAGAACCCAACCGTCTCATTAGATGCATTTTCTACAGCTGCACCTGCATCTATGTCATAATCACATCTATCGTCATTGTTAAAAGAAAAGTTTAAATTCTTGATTATGTCATTGGTGACATAAATAACTCGCGCTTAGGGCCAGTGCGCACATATGGTTTTTGTCACCGCGACTGTTCCTTCACTCCTGTCCAGTCTGTACATATATACGTCGATGGCGCATGTTATGACGTGACAGCCGGATGACAACTCTTGTCTGCCGACTGGCGGCCAAACCCGTGACAAAACAGACTGGGCCACTAGGTTTTGGTAGCTGCTCGCGCACTGGTGAAAATATTCTAACTCTCCGTGCGTTCTCCTCTCGACAAAAATTTGAAGTGCGGAAAGAAATTAGTCTAATATTAGTTTCAAGTGCTTGGGACAACTTCTAGTCAGCTGAGACAATTTCATGTTCGCATTTCTGTATATTATTAATCCAGGTAACATGCAAAGTAATTCATCAAAACTTTGAAGCCTCATTCGAAAACATCGAAAAAAACTGAATGTTGTCAGTGTTCGTGAAACGTTATGTAAAACGTCCTGATTACTAGCCTGTCTCTACAAAGGGGGTGTACCCATTCTTCTTTTTCATGATCTTTTCTTTTACGGCTCATGAGTTCACATACAATGACTACGCCTCCTCAAAATCCATATCGACAAGTGTTGCTTGGGTTTCAAAACAATTTTAGTTGCTGTTCTCCTTTGTGAGCGCACTCCACGTTGATGACATGACATGACAGTGACAGTAACATTTTTGTCACAGTGACAAAAATCTGCACTAGCACTTAAGGCTCATTAAATTCTCCCGATTTCCAGCCGCGTCAAGTGGTTTAAAATCCACTAACTTTCAGCCGAGTCACTGTTAAATGGTGATTGGCTTTTGGTTGCTGCTACCATCCTTAAATAGCCGCGTGCCTTCTGTGACGTCACTGGTGCTCGCTCCGGTGCCATATAAGGCACTGTTTTCGTTGTACGCCTGCCGCGCCCTCTTCAATCTTCCGACGATCTGCTCATAGGGCGTTCTCAGCTGCAGGCCGCCGTCTTTATTAAGGGTCACACTTTTATCTCGATCGTTTCCCAGAAACTATTAATCTGTGGAATAAGAGATGTCTCTTCGAATGCAGTACGATGTCCGTCTTTTAAAGTATGCCCTGCTACCGCTGATTTTCTCAGAGTACCGAAGGCGGAAGCACCTCTTACGTTGTGCTCAGCGCTGTTCAATAGTACGCACAACCAGTCACACAAAAGCTTTTCACACCTGCACGGTATTTTATATACTCCTGGCGTCTGAGGCCCACATCGTGTTTCACAGGTCTCATGAGATGCCGAATTTTTGTGGGAACCCTGAAGACCGAATCGGTTTTATGCCTCTTTAGGACCCGAATAATCTTTCCTGATACTGAGCCACAGAACGGCAAAAAGCAAGATTCATAGAGTCCTCTTTGGGATCCTTCTGTTTCTGTGAATTTCAAAATTGTCTACCAGTTGAACAAACTACATTGACGGAAATGGAACCATGAAGATCTTTATCTACGGAATTTGTTCTATGGAACAAGTAACTAACTATCGAACACTACTCATCCCGTACTCCAGTAGTAGGCTGTGGGGTGCTATGATTAAAATTTATCCTTTGTGACTTTATTTTCAATATTTGCAATACATTAAATCGTATTGCAGACGTGTCCTGTAGGTTCATATTAGGTAGCAGACAGCACAGTCTACTGTCTGCACATTCATCAAGGAGTCTTTAATGTCAACTGCAGGGTCGGGTCTTGCATAGTCCTGCTGGAGTATGTCACTTGGTATTGTGGTTAAGAAGGGAATCACAGTCGGATTTACCCTAAGTGAGTCAACATTCATGCCGTGGGTAGATACACCGGTTCCTGTCAGATCACCAAAGTTAAGTGCCATTTGGTGTGGCTAGTACTTGGATAGGTGACCATTCGGGTACACCACGCTTTGCTAACGCTTTCCATTTGTCCTTATGCCAGAGGGATCAAGTGGGGTGGTGGCGTTAAGTCCATGATCACCAGTCCTTGGGCCAAACCTCTCAGCAATGTTTCATGGAGTGAGGGTTTGTGACTTTGTTGATAACCGGGGAGCCAAGCTCGGCGGCCCCGTTGCTGCTCTTCGAGAGGAGTACGCTATATGCCATCACCACCAGTACATACTAAACGCCATAGATACTACCATAGACTCTGAGATGATGTTTGGTTTCTGGGACGCTCAACTGCGTGGTCATCAGCGCCTGTACAAAGTTAGTTAGTCCAATTTTTACTTAATCCAATCTAGCCACTGTCACGAATTATGATGATGATGATGGAATGAAGAGGACAACAGAAACATCCAGTTCCCGGCAGAGAAAATACCCAACCTGACCGGGAATGGAATCTGGGACACCGTGATCCAGAGACAGCAACGCTCGCCACTAGACCAGGAGCTGCGGACGTAATACAGACTCTGACTCGTATGATCACACACAGGAAGTGAAGACCAAATACATGTTCAAATATAGTAAAGTTAAGCTAAGGTTCTCCAACAATGAATCGAATCGCTCTGAAAATTTAACTCTCTCTGTAGTTGGTAGTTATAACATTGCATAACACATAACACTATCTGAAGATGTGGCATTTCTTCTTCTTTCGCTGCATTGTGTGTGACTGGTTCTAAGTTTTACCGAGACCTCGCGCCTGATGCAGCTGACTACGATATATTAAATCATCTCCCAATCTCCACTGTTACCTTAAGTTCAGAAACACACTGTAATCCAATTAATCAACACGTTATTAATTAAGTATTATCACAGTCAAGACAAGATATGCACTAAGTGATCAATAGTATCCGGACACACCCAAAACATACGTTTTTCGTATAAGGTGCATTGTGCTGCCACCTACTGCCACGTACTCCATATTAGCGAGCTCAGTAGTCATTAGACATCTTGAGAGAGCAGAATGGGGCGCTCCGCGGAACTCATGGACTTCGAACGTGGTCATGGATTGGGTGTCACTTGTGTCATATGTCTGTATGCGAGATTTCCACACTCCTAAACATTCCTAGGTCCACTGTTTCCGATGTGATAGGGAAGTGGAAACGTGAACGGACACGTACAGCACAAAAGCGTAGAGGCCGACCTCGTCTATTGACTGACAGCGACCGCCGACAGTTGAAGAGGGTCGTAATTCCAAATTGCATCAGGATCCACTGCAAGTACTATGAAAGTTACGCGGGAGGTGAGAAAACTTGGATTTCATGGTCGAGCGGCTGCTCATAAGCGACACATCACGCCGGTAAATGCCACACGACGCCTCGCGTGGTGTAAGGAGCGTAAACATTGGACGATTGAACAGTGGATAGACGTTGTGTGGAGTGACGAATCACGGTACACAATGTGACGATCCGATGGCAGGGTGTGGGTATGGCGAATACTGGTGAACGTCATCTGCCAGCGTGTGTAGTGCTGAAAGGAGCAACGTCACGTGATCTACGAACATACTAGAGACGCTGCCCAAGACATGTGTGCAAAGCTTCTTCGGATTTTCTCTGTGGTTTCCATTTCGAAACCGATTGGACTTCAACAAACCAATAGCTTTCGTACGTGATGTGATCGTCTACTGCGTATCGTCGTATTCACCAATGTTATAAGGGAACACGTCAGTTTAACAACTCAATCAAAATTAGAACTATTTGCAAGTTGTTTACAGTCATTTTTCAAGCCAGCTCATGTAAATAGGCATCTGTTATTCATGTGGTGACAACAAACAACCTTCACAAGCCCAGTGGACAACAGAGTCTTTCAGTATCAGCAGGAAATAATTAGTCGTGATAGTTATTACTTTCTTCTACAAAATGTAAGTGAACTAGGGATCACGCAGATTAGAAGCTCTTAGTGTAATGAAGACCTCCTTGTAGGAAACCGTCCATGCCACGCACATACTTGTACAGTTTTCATTATTAGTAACAAGTGGAAACCTCACTTAAGTATACTATTGCTAGTCCCTGAATACAAAATGAACGTCTATACGCGAATTTGGAGAAAGCTTAACTGTAGCAAGAGCGGGCTGCTTTGCTGCATTTATCTTCTGTCTCCTGTATGACTACTGACGTGAAAGTTGGGAAAGTCGCATTCAGACTGAATACGGAGACCAGTGCTTGGTGGGTGGATTTGAGTCAAGTGTGTAATACAAGTAACGTTGGGGAATGTGTAATATATTTGTATGTGGCGATACAGTTAAACAGGGCATCATAGTCTGACTTACAGACCGTTATATAACATAAGCACGTGCTTTCGGGGAAAACAAAGGGAGTTGCGGAAAAACAGTCGCATGGACACCACATTCACAAATAACTTGCTCCGTCAGAAAACTATTCCTATTATAGAGTAAGTATGTGTACAATGACGATCAATGATCAGCATCGAAATTCGAAATAAGCACAAGGAATAGCTGGCTTTACAGGATACATAAAATTACGGTATCAAGGCATCGGACTGACCTACCACAGGATGGGAGGTAGGTTTAGTGCATAGTATGGCTATGGATACCAATACAATGCAGAGATTTCCTAGTACACATCGGCACACGACTCAAATCCACCCACGAAGGACTAAGCTCCGTATTTAGTCAGAATGCCGAGAAAAATTAAA
Source organism: Schistocerca serialis cubense (assembly GCF_023864345.2). NCBI lineage: Eukaryota > Metazoa > Arthropoda > Insecta > Orthoptera > Acrididae > Schistocerca > Schistocerca serialis. Next base: position 164,212,683 of record NC_064644.1, on the reverse strand, counting down.
TGTTTAGTGTATGTAATCATGACATTGAAGAAATATGTTCAACCTAGATAAATGCAGCCGACTGTACTTCCTCAAGCAAAAGCATGTAGCGATTTGCAACAACATAAGGTGATGGAAGACCGCGTGATAGAACAGAACCAAGACAGACACCAGTGTAACCAAATCGCACGAAGGCGAAGTTCAGTTTGCAGTACAAACGTATTGCTGCGGTAGTGTCTGATTGGTTGCCGCATACATAGAGCTTCCCTCGAGATATGCCACGTGTCCTTTCCAAAGAGCTACGCAAGGCACTGTAGCACTGGTACAACATATGTACGTGCGTGCCTTATGATAAGGCAACATTATGTTCACGCCTCAATGAAACGAGGTGAGATGAAACGCAGATTCGTTTCAGTGTACGCTGACGAGGAGAACACGGGAGGTACCATCGCCCGATTTCCGAGAAACTTCGCTCAGTGGAAGAGCGAACACGTGTCTCGGCGTATTCGTAAATACTCGACCGTTTATGAGAAAACTACAGCCGAAGTTTTCGAGGCAGTTTAAAAGCCTCTTAGCGTGTAATAAGTTCAAATGAAGCGGTGGCACAGTGGTTAGCGTTGTGGTTTCACACTTCTGCCCACCGTTTCGAAACCCTGTTATTGTCTTTCTTTTTTATTTATCTACGTTTGTCCGTAGAAGATTACAACACTAACGTTGTCCACAGTATGCTGAAACAACTTTGTCGCTATTAGTCTACTAATTGTCTATCTGGTGGCTGAAAAACAAAAAAAAAAAAAAAAAAAAAACAAAAAAAAGAATGAGACAATTATTAGCAATTGCTTCTAGAGAAATTGCTGTTGTGAAAGTTGATTCATAATTAACTGAAAGCGCCAGTTTTAGAAAAAATGATCCGTCAAGCATGGTTTGCCGCCAAATTATTTAATCTTCAGCAATGTTACCGACTTTTCTCTCCCCAGTGAGATTCATACGAAGAAATGTCGCTCGTGCAAACCTGCCTTCGCGCTATGCTCGTAGTGTTGGGAATTTCAACGTTTCGAATGTTTCTATGATCGGTGTCATCGAAATCATTCTGAAAAAGAAACATAAGAATAAAATGTAATAATTTATTTAATTATTGATATGAGAATGACAGAAAAGAATATGACAATTTAAAAAGATCTGTAACCCCTGAAAATACCGTACATACACATATATTTTGTAAGAAATGTATGAGGTTTACAGTGAAACCCAGCTGTAATTTTAAAATTAATGTAGTGCCCTTGAACCACCTAATTTGATAAGATGCTTTTGTGTGGTAATCTTTTACGGACATGGATAGGAGAAATAAAATAAAATAAAAAAATAATCGGATTTTGAACAAGGGGCGCAAAACTGTCTAGCCTTGACACTAACCGCTGTGCCACTGCTTTAGTTGCACTTAACGCCTGCTAAAAGGCATATGAAATACGGCGAAAAATTTGACAGTCATTTTCTCAGAAACGGTCGCGTATTTACGGATAACCATGTTTGCTTATTTTCACCCCTCTTTTATTGACCCAAGTTTATGGGAAATCGGATGATGACACTTACCAAGTTCCCCTCGTGAGCAGTGTGCTCCTAAACACTTATCCCTGCAGGTGCATTGCACACTGTCGTCAGATCTGCCGTAGTTTGCCGCCTAATCTGGTTTAAAGTGCGGGCAAGTCTCCAATTTCCACGTTTCGTTTAGTGGAATAGACACTCAGCACCTTGTCGCCTGGCCGGCCGAAGTGGCCGTGCGGTTAAAGGCGCTGCAGTCTGGAACCGCAAGACCGCTACGGTCGCAGGTTCGAATCCTGCCTCGGGCATGGATGTTTGTGATGTCCTTAGGTTAGTTAGGTTTAACTAGTTCTAAGTTCTAGGGGACTAATGACCTCAGAAGTTGAGTCCCATAGTGCTCAGAGCCATTTGAACCATTTTTGAACCTTGTCGCCTACTGTTTGTTTCACTGTCCTTCAAGCACTTCCCATAGATGCTCACGGCAGTAGCACGCGATAAACCGATTAGCTTCACCGATTCCGTCATGCTCGTCCCCAGACGCCGAGTCATGACGATTTGCTCTTTGACAAAGTCGCTTATGTCATTGGATTTCCCCATTTGCGTCTCGTGATTCCCCATTTGTCTCTGCTTCTGTTGTATACTTTTCTTACTGCTCTATTTACACACAAAGCCACCAGATGGTATTCATTCTCGCCATGGACAGCAGTCATTGCGTTTTGGTTGATAATAAAATGCATGCGGACACATTTCGAGCATGATTTGCCCATATTCAGGTGTGAGTGGACACAGACAGCAGATCAAACAATAATTATAATTACTGAAATAAGCTAAAAGTAGTTTTGCATCAAACGTTCATAACGATTCTGAATAATTTATTGTTGAGAGGGGTGAATTGGATGAGGTGCGTATGGGGGTGGTTGGGGAAGAAAATGAGGCTTGTGGCGTCATTTGTTTTTGTTATGTCTGGAATATCAGGAAGAAAAACGAAAATAAATCATTAGGAAGCCAAAATACTGAAATATCTGATGGACAGAGGGCCATACCCAGCAATTCGGAAATGAACACGTGAGCACAGATCTGCGCGGTAACACTACCGACGGCGTACAGTTCGCTGCGGTTATACCACGATGGCACTAGAAGACAGGACGACACCTGTCATTGGCACAGAAGGTCACGTGAGGGCGATCAGCTTCTTATAGCACAGAATAAGGCTGCTAAGATGCCCAGCGGAGGACCACGCACCACTGAGAAGACAATTCATCAGCGGAGTTTACCCTATTAGGACGTCACGAGTAGGAGGAATAACTGCAAGGTCCAGACTCCAGAAGACATACCAATGAAGACCCACTTCAGGAGGACCACATGCGTGTTGTCCTCGGTCACAGGGCTGTTACATCAAAGACGACCACTGTGATGGATTTGGACTTTGTGAGTTAACGAGCATTGCGCTCTCATTTAAATATATGGCCGAAAAAGTCATCCTTCAATAATTGTGAAACGAACCCTGTCGTCCTGGATCGCGTGCCATAAAGGGCGCAGATTCACCACGAGATGGGGAAATTCACAGATGTCTATTCAGGTCTAAGCGCTGTAGTGTGCGAGTGAGACAGACGAGAACCCACGTCATAGGGAAACCCAGTAGAAGGCTTTTGTGGCCAAGGAGACGTAGCAGTGTTAAATATAGCAGACCTAATATCGGCCATAAAGGGAAACATTTATGGAAACTATTTAATTCTGTAGTATTGGAGGGAATGAAGCCTCAGGAATCTTAATCTGCCATCCTCCATAAATTTTCATGGTGATCCCAATAAAATCTGAATATTGATCATATGTATAATAGTTTAGGATTTACAGTTAAAGTGAAATTAGCAAGTGTCGTAACAAAGACCTGAATGCTGAAAGATGAACGCTTTGGTCGATCTTAACGATCGATATTTCTAATACAAGAGCATTATTAAAATGACAAACGTTGTAAATATCAACTCTGTGACTTTATTTATTTGAAAGATATAGTAAATTTAAATTATCACCATTTTCAGTTAAGCATCAAATTATCATTTCCTCCAAGCAAAACACATTGAATGATGACAGAATGACAACTTATCGAATCATTAGGTAACAGAGTATTTGTTGTAAAGTTTAGTGCATAATAGTTACTTTTGTTTTTTATTTATTTATCAGAAAGAACATTGATGCAAGACAATTGAGCGTGACATTCAAAGTTAAGAAGGAAACTGTATTGGTTATATGTAAAAGAATTTAACAGTGGATATTATTCTTACATCATTTAGAACGTGAAAGTGGTCCAGCTTTGATTATTTAAGTATGTTAAAATGTAAAATAATGTAGAACAAGCTGTTGCCAATCAGATGGACGGCTTCAGGAAAGGGAACTGCCCTAGTCAGTTGAGTGAAGATGTTCAGCGCTCAGGAAACGCGGCCGGGGACGAGCAGAGGGAGCGCTGGTGGAGACACGAAAGCGGGCATTTCGGCTGGAGGCACCAAAGGGACATTTCGGATTGAGACGCGAAAGTGGACAGTCGGTCTTTAGGCAGCTAGGAAGTGAAATTTCGCGTTGTGTGGTATCGCGGGACTTAGTCTCTGAGCGGTGAACCTCCGCGCGTCTGGTGTGAACTCTTAACTTTTCGCGTAGATAACTTGTATTTCGCAATGAGATTGTGAATAATCGAACTGTGACAAATGGTAATGCGCTCGAGTGTAACAGTATCTCTAAATACGACCACTTCCGCTATTAGTTTGCCTTCTGAATAAACATTAATCTAACCAAATCGCAACTGTGTGGCCTTCATCATTTATGGGTCGTTAATTTAATTCCCGTTATTATTGTTACTGTTATTATACGTTATGTTATCTTTGTATCTCGAAAACTTGCCATCAGCCAGACAATGTAACCAAAGAGTAACAAGTGTCTAATTTAGGGCGTGTAATGCTACATGTGCGGTTCATCCCCTAGACGAGTTTGAGGAAAGACATTTCGACTAAGAGGAACCGCATTGTGAGCTCGCAACTTCTCAGAATTTAATAGGCGCGCCGTATTCTCACCTACAGCTCGTAGTCGACTGCACCTGAACTTCGTTTAGAGTGCTGTACTTGGGTTCTATGGAATCAGCGCATCGTGCTTACTAAACGAGACGTGTACCACGACTCAACATAATGTACATTACAGAAGCTATTTTAATTGCTAGTAACCCAAATCTTAAAGTGATCAAATTAAACGTACTGCATGGCTATATTTGAAGTGCAACTACTCACAGGGGTCCAGTGCAGGCTATAATTACCGTACGGCAGCGAAACGTGGTAGATACTGTAATACGTTAATACGGAACTGATCATGCTGAAAAATATTAGTTCCAATATTGGCCACCAGGTGTAAATATGGCGCCGTGAATTCAAGAAAAGTTCCTATATGGAACGGGATGTGGGCGCAAAAGGTAAAGAAGTGAGAAAGGCATAATGCTGATTTTATTATTAACTGCCGCTTACACATTTTCTTCAACATGAGCACTGGAGACGTCGAAGAGATGCTGCGTTCGTAAAACGATGCAGTCATCAGTTGCTCGCAGTAGTTGCGGCGGAATCTGAGCAACGTGTTCCTGTATAATGGACTTCAGATCAGGTAGAGACCGAATACGTCCTTGGTAAACGTGTTCTATTAGATATCCTCAGAGAGAAAAGTCACGTGGATTCAGATCAGGTAATCTTGCAGGCCATGCGTCTGGGAAACCTCCGAAGATAACACGTTTGTGGAAGCGTTTATTACGTAGATCTTTGACTGGGAGAGCGACATTAGGTGTTGCCCCAACTTGCAAGAAAACAGTAGTTTCCACACAGCTGTGCTCTTCCACAGCAGGAACCACGTGCTGCACGAAGAGGTATCGATAACGTGCAGACTTCACGGTATACCTGACAGGCTCCGGGACTGCGTTCTCTTCGATGAACAACAGACCGAGAATTAAGGAGTTTGGGAATCCACACAACTCAGTCGCATACGGCGAGTGCAATGACTCTTCGTTGACGACGTCCCTACATAAAATTCGGTAGTTCTGTGTATTCACTTAACTCTGCAGTGTAAACTGTGCTTCATCACTCCACAGAATATTGCCTAGCCTCATGTCATCAACTCTGATCCGTGCCAAAAACTGAAGAGCAAATTCAGAACATTGCTGCGTAAAATAAAGTTCATCTTGTACGGGTACCAGTTTGAAACAGGCCGTAAAACTTTCCGTACTGTTGACCATCGGTTGGACAGTTCCCTTGACGCTGCACAAGCACCAGCATGTGCTGCATGATTAGTTACCGCAACAGAAACGTCCTCAGTAACTTCCACAGGGATAGGACGCCTTCCTTTTCCAAGCGCCACACCACGCTTACCCGTGTGAATTTAAACCATTTAATTACATCGCGCCTCTCCTCAGACCTTTCAGTCGGTGGTACTACCCCAACACTGTTCACATAGAACAGTTTCACTAATAGCGCACGGTCTCCCTTCTCCATAGCTATACTGTTCACCAGGTACAGATCTGGCGCTGTACACCGTCTGTATAACGTATGACATCCACGCTGTCATTTGAAAGCGGTAACGTGAGTGAACAGTATGTATATTTAATAAATAAATATACAGTTATCTCACGTTATGCCTTGTAAAGTGACAGCGTGGACGTCATGTTATTTAATACATGTTACATTATTTAATAATTAAATACACTGTTCGCTCACGTAGTGGCTTGGTCAAAAGACAGCGTGGATATCATACCGTCTTACAAAGAGTGTACAGCGCCAGATTTGCACCTGGTGGCCAAAGTTGCAAGTAATTTTTTCCAGAGTGAATCGATTCCGCTTATCTGCCAAGTTTCGCTGCTGTACGATGATTATGGCCCACAATGGTCTCCGTAACTAGCTGCACTTTAATTTTAAGCACTAAAGCTGCAAAACTGGAGCAGCGGCTGACAGAGTGAACCACGTTTTTATATACTTTCAACAATTCCTACCAACCTCCTCCAGCGGCCACCCAAACAACACAACATGCGGTATAGTCTATACACAGGAAGTATAAATAACAGCGCTTTCAGCAACAAATTTTCTTGTTTTATTAAATCACGGGATGGTTTTCGGACCTTGTGGGTCCATCACTGCGTAAAAATTGTTTCAATACATTGTTGACTTCTGCTCTTGAGCGAGCTGGTCCAAAATGTATTTTCCCGTTGTGAGGAGATTAAATGTTAAGGATTTCACGAATCAGATATGATGAGGAACAGTGAAAATTTTTAACGCTTTAATATCAGCATACGTTGATTTATCCATTCTGTATCTGAACATACACACAAAACTAGGTAGGTGTAGTTCGTGTTCTTCCGATTATGACTTAGTTTTAGGTGGTCTTTGAGCACTTATAGTCTACATGTAGACGCACATCAGTAGAAGACGCGTTCAATAAACAAGGGGAACTTATTTTCTGAACAATTTTTATTTTCGTTTACATCAGTGGTATCCCCTACAGTATAAGTCCCCAACAGATACGGCAGACAGAGCTTTTTCAGTGCTCAAAACACTTGTGGTACATGATCTTCGAGATAGCTTTTAGCTCTCTTGTGATATATTTTTAATCTCATCTAGGATTACAAAACGGAAAAAAGAAGACGCGTCGAACTTTTAAGCAGAAATTCGTATTGATAGTTCGACTTTATGTTAATAAATAATGGTGCATTACGTCCTTACAATCGAAGAGCACAGTGAGCATATCCTTCACTTTTGAGCGCACTTGTCGATGTTTTTCGGTTTGGAAATCCACTTGGATGGTTAAAGCTGTTTCGACGTCATGCACGAAAACACATGTTTCATCCATCACCTGTTATGGCACCCTCCTATAGTTTTGCGTCGTGCTGTAAATCTCTCGGGTTTTGAGCAGCTTGCACTCGTCACTGTTTTTGTTCGAATGTCAACAATTTCGGAAGAAATTTTGCTATCACAATTTTCATACCCAAAACATCCGAAAAACTTATATAGCATGAGGAAGCTGATATACCAACAGCAAAGCGACTTCTCTGGTTGTGAATCGGCACTCACGTCTATCGATTTTTCCACAATTTCGCCGGTTGACAAGCTGGGGCGTACAGCACATTCTTCGTCTTCAGCGTCTTCATGGCCTTCTTCGAAACGCTTGTACCACTCGGAAAGTCTTGTTTTACTCAGAGCATACTCACAAAAAGCAATATTTAGCGCTTATAAAAGCTTCGTCCTTTTTGACTCATTCTGGTAACAAAATTTAATACAAATTCTCTAATCAATTTCTACACAAAATAAATAATCGGCGATACTACCAAAACACATGTGACATTTTTGACAGCTGACCACAGATTCCGTGTCTTATATGGGTAACCTCACAGATACTTTTCAGACACGTTTACCAACAGATCAACGAAAAAATCTCACGAATCGTACCAATACAACATGCGAAATTACCAAATTTCTGATAGTTTTGGAACTCACCACGCACACTCAAAACAAGTTCAAATCGCGTCGGCATGTGATGACTAAAAGCTTAAAATACATATGTATATTTATAACTGATTCCAACTGTTTTTCTATACTTGTTTCTATCTTGCTATTGAAAGAGGCAAGAGTGTGCATCATAGCGTTCTGTAAGTATCTACACAATCTGTGTCATTAATTCTCATGCTAGGGGACAGGCCAGTGTTTGCTGAATGGCTCACGCAACTGAATGTAGCGTGGGAGAGAATTTGTAACAGGATCTCTTCCGGGCCAGGTCGCCCTCCGCCCATCTTCATAACAAATGAGATGTGCGCAGCGTAGCGGACCGGTCAGTCCGCTTCCACGTTCACGTTGCTGCGGCTCCAGCTCGGCAGGCCGTCGTTTTGTAGCCGTCACTTCTGGTGACTCGGGCCAGAAGGGAGGCCTTTCATCGCGGCCGACGCGTTCCCATGCTGGGGAGGCCTGCACCCCTTTTATTTTCCTTTTCTTCCTTCTTCTTGTCCATTATGCTACCTCTGAGACTGCACTGACCTACCGACAGGGGCTATGATAGTGACGTCCGTCTCATAAATCGCAGCAACCTTTGCCTTACTTATCTAGATCCACGGGAAACAATGTAGCGAAACTTAAATTCTCTCTGCTAAACACTATAATTGCTGAAGAAATTACACTACTGGCCATTAAAATTGCTACACCACGAAGATGTCCCACAGACGCGAAATTTTACCGACAGGAAGAAGATGCTGTGATATGCAAAGGATTAGCTTTTCAGAGCATTCACACAAGGTTGGCGCCGGTGGCGACACCTAAAACCGATTTCTCATACACAAACAGCAGTTGACCGGCGTTGCCTGGTGAAACGTTGTTGTTATGCCTCGTGTAAGGAGGAGAAATGCATACCATCACGTTTCCCACTTTAAGAAAGGTCGGATTGTAGCCTATCACGATGGCGGTTTATCGTATCGCGACATTGCTGCTCGCGTTGGTCGATATCCAATGACTGTTAGCAGAATATGGAATCGCTGGGTTGAGGAGGGTAATATGGAGCGCCGTGCTGGATCCCAACGGCCTCGTATCACTTGCAGTCGAGATGACAGGCATCTTATCCGCGTGGCTGTAACGGATCGTGCAGCCACGCTTCGATAGCTGAGTCAACAGATGGGGACGTTTGCAAGACAACAACCATCGGCACGAACAGTTCCACGGCGTTTGCAGCAGCATGGACTATCGGCTCGGAGCCATGGCTGCGGTTACCATTGACCGACACCGACAGGAGCGCCTGCGATGTTTCAGATGTGTTACGACCCGTGGCTCTACCCTTCATTCGATCCCTACGAAACCCTACATTTCAGCAGGATAATGCAAGCCGCATGTTGCAGGTCCTGTACGGGCCTTTCTGGATACAGAAAATGTTCGACTGCTGCCCTGGTCAGCACATTCTCCAGATCTCTCACCAATTGAAAACGTCTGGTCAATGGTGGCCAAACAACTGGCTCGTCACAATACGCCAGTCACTACTCTTGAAAACTGTTGTATCACGTTGAAGCTGCATGGGCAGCTGTACCTGTACACGCCATCCAAGCTCTGTTTGACTCAATGCCCAGGCGTATCAAGGCCTTTATTACGGCCAGAGATGGTTGTTCTGGGTACTGATTTCTCAGGATCTATGACAGCTCCATCAATACACTGTCCTTTTATATCTTGTGTACGCGATACACCGCTCTCTGTATAAGTGCATATCCCATGACTTTTGTCACCTCAGTGCGTGATTAAAACGCGTTTGTCAGTTACCTCCGAGCCAAGTCGGTATCAACCTGATGAAAAGCCTTTTCGCAATAATGTAACGCCACTAGCAAGACTTCAGTAGCATAAGAACCAACGTTTTGCCCGACTATCGACCATCACCTTTGGGTCGTGGGAAACTCTCGTATGTATTTTGACATATCTGTTTTCATGTGACATACAACGACCTTGTTGTAGAGCGTTGTGAGTGGTTCTCTTGTAGCTGCTTGATGAGTTCCGCTCGCCTCTTATTCAGCTGTTCTTAGTGTCGCGACCGTACAATGACCTTAGGCAATATGGAATAGGGAGCTTGCAATAAGCCCTCCTTTGATGTACGAGGGTCACTTAAAAAGTTGCTTCCTATTTTTTCTTCTTCAATGTACACTCCTGGAAATGGAAAAAAGAACACATTGACACCGGTGTGTCAGACCCACCATACTTGCTCCGGACACTGCGAGAGGGCTGTACACGCAATGATCACACGCACGGCACAGCGGACACACCAGGAACCGCGGTGTTGGCCGTCAAATGGCGCTAGCTGCGCAGCATTTGTGCACCGCCGCCGTCAGTGTCAGCCAGTTTGCCGTGGCATACGGAGCTCCATCGCAGTCTTTAACACTGGTAGCATGCCGCGACAGCGTGGACGTGAACCGTATGTGCAGTTGACGGACTTTGAGCGAGGGCGTATAGTGGGCATTCGGGAGGCCGGGTGGACGTACCGCCGAATTGCTCAACACGTGGGGCGTGAGGTCTCCACAGTACATCGATGTTGTCGCCAGTGGTCGGCGGAAGGTGCACGTGCCCGTCGACCTGGGACCGGACCGCAGCGACGCACGGATGCACGCCAAGACCGTAGGATCCTACGCAGTGCCGTAGGGGACCGCACCGCCACTTCCCAGCAAATTAGGGACACTGTTGCTCCTGGGGTATCGGCGAGGACCATTCGCAACCGTCTCCATGAAGCTGGGCTACGGTCCCGCACACCGTTAGGCCGTCTTCCGCTCACGCCCCAACATCGTGCAGCCCGCCTCCAGTGGTGTCGCGACAGGCGTGAATGGAGGGACGAATGGAGACGTGTCGTCTTCAGCGATGAGAGTCGCTTCTGCCTTGGTGCCAATGATGGTCGTATGCGTGTTTGGCGCCGTGCAGGTGAGCGCCACAATCAGGACTGCATACGACCGAGGCACACAGGGCCAACACCCGGCATCATGGTGTGGGGAGCGATCTCCTACACTGGCCGTACACCACTGGTGATCGTCGAGGGGACACTGAATAGTGCACGGTACATCCAAACCGTCATCGAACCCATCGTTCTACCATTCCTAGACCGGCAAGGGAACTTGCTGTTCCAACAGGACAATGCACGTCCGCATGTATCCCGTGCCACCCAACGTGCTCTAGAAGGTGTAAGTCAACTACCCTGGCCAGCAAGATGTCCGGATCTGTCCCCCATTGAGCATGTTTGGGACTGAATGAAGCGTCGTCTCACGCGGTCTGCACGTCCGGCACGAACGCTGGTCCAACTGAGGCGCCAGGTGGAAATGGCATGGCAAGCCGTTCCACAGGACTACATCCAGCATCTCTACGATCGTCTCCATGGGAGAATAGCAGCCTGCATTGCTGCGAAAGGTGGATATACATTGTACTAGTGCCGACATTGTGCATGCTCTGTTGCCTGTGTCTATGTGCCTGTGTTTCTGTCAGTGTGATCATGTGATGTATCTGACCCCAGGAATGTGTCAATAAAGTTTCCCCTTCCTGGGACAATGAATTCACGGTGTTCTTATTTCAATTTCCAGGAGTGTATTTTGTTAAGTGAAAAATTTGAATTTGCGGCTATGCCGCAAAGCATCTTCTCTCCAACCCATGTGGTAATAACTTTCTGCATCAACAGATGGTCCGCAGCTCGTGGTCGTGCGGTAGCGCTCTCGCTTCCCACGCCCGGGTTCGATTCCCGGCGGGGTTAGGGATTTTCTCTGCCTCGTGATGACTGGGTGTTGTGTGATGTCCTTAGGTTAGTTAGGTTTAAGTAGTTCTAAGTTCTAGGGGACTGATGACCATAGATGTTAAGTCCCATAGTGCTCAGAACCATTTGAACCATCAACAGATGCCAGTACTGCAGTCGCTTGCTAAGTGGCGTCTCCGTCGTTCGTATCAGACACCGTTCTGTGATACATTTCTTATATTCAGAAGGTGAAACGACCATTCGCGTTCATGGAAGACTGAAAAATTTATACGGTGATACAACAATGGATATCAGCACCATCAGACGATAGGTCTGTCACTGTAACGAAGCTGAAGGGCAAACACCATTGGCTGATTAAAGACGGTGCAGCAGACTGGTGACTGCAGTAACTCCACACAACATTCAGCGAGTCGATGACATCGTTCGTGGTGACCCTTTTGTGACAGCAGACGATTTGTGTCGTATTACCTCTATCAGCAGAGGCAGTGTGATGACGATTATTCAACAACTGGGATACTCAGAGATTGGTGCAATTTGGATACCAAGAATGTTAATCGACCAGAATAAACAGACAAGAAAACAGTTGCCTTCCAACGCTTGCTGCGCTTCCGTTTGGAGAGAGAGGAGATTCTGGAAAAAATTGTTATATCGTCCCTCTCTCTTCTTTGGTATTAAAGTGTTTTGATGGTAATGTAAGATGTGGTCTGGATTCTTGGGAAGAAGGTAAAGGATATTTAATACACTATTGGCGTCTCGTATATTCCACATGCTCGTAAATGCAGCTTACATATACGCCAAAGAAAATCAAGGTTGCTACGCAGGCACAAATGTTACTAAAATGGGTATAGGTTTGCTTGTAATTGCTTAATTCCGTTATCCAAATTCGCGGCTAGCTCAAAGATAATCAGTAGTAGCATGAAACTACCACTGTCATTGCCCGTTAAATTAATTGTTCTGTAGGGAGTGGCGATATAACCACCTATACAGCGTAAGGATTTGTACTCACGATAAATAATTTCATTTTATTTCACACTGTCTTCATTTTAGGTTAAGCATTTCCGTGACACAAATAAATTTAATTGCAAACAAAGATATCGTGAAGCAAACCTAAGCCTTGTTGGCTACTGTAGTTAAATCTATCCATGCAATTCCGTAAAAGTTCTGATAAAATGTACTTGGCAGATACTAACGCTTGACAATTGTTATCCATATTCAAAGTATTTGTTACGTTAACTTGAGGGTGAAGCCCAATACTTTCATTAAATTCCACGTAATGGCCGCCTGTGCTCCATTATGACAAAAGGAAGGCAGATCGGCAATCTTCTACACAATCCACTTTAAATACTCAATTTTCACTTAAATATTTCGATAGGGAGGGAGAGGTTTTAAATAAGAGCAGGAGAAATTCACTTTGTACCATATATTGTAACAGAAAATACGTATATCACGTACCTAATGCGTCAGAACAGCTAAGCGACGTAATTCTTCAACAGCAGAAACAAAAGTAGTATTCCATCTTCGAACCAAGTCCTTTTTAACCTTAATGAGGTAAGATGTGCATGGTTACAAAGCATATCTTTACATTGTATAATTACTCTTTGACATTAAAATAGATATTTTATTAACACTTTAACACAAAAATATCGTATTAACGAGTTGTAGGTTCATAGTTATCTACGGTTTTTACCGACAGAAATACACTCAGTTTTGTACTTTCTTTACCCTTCATATTTGCACATCTGGTATAGGTCCAGTCTAATTTTTATAGGGCTTTCCAGGAGACGTCACTCTGTGACCGGAGACGAAACGTTGGTTCGTCTTTTCGAATCAGAATCAAAGAGGCAATCAGTGGAATGGCACCACAGAAACTCACCGAAGACGAAAAAGCTCAAAACTGTGGCATCGGTAGGGAAAGTTATGCCTGCAGTATTCTGGGCTGTAGAGGGTGTTATTAAGATTGATTTTTTTGGAGCAGGGATGCATAATAAATCCTGTACAATACGTCAGAAACCACAAACAGTTTAAAGCACGTCTTCTGCGATTTCGCCCAAGAAAAGCTATGGCGGATTTTCCTCAAGACTACACACCAGTCGTCACACCATTGAAGAGATTGTGAAAATTGGATGAGAAGTCTTGCCTTATGCCCTATACAGCCCTGATCTGGTACCATCAGACTTCCAGATTGTGGTGTCACCGCCAGACACCACACTTTCTAGGTGGTAGATTAAATCGGCCGCGGTCCATTTAGTACATGTCGGACCCGCGTGTCGCCACTGTGTGATCGCAGACCTAGCGCCACCACAAGGCAGGTCTCGTGATACGAACGAGGACTCGCCCCAGTTGTACGGACGACCTAGCTAGCGACTAGATGTACGAAGCCTTTCTCTCTCATTAGCCGAGAGACAGAATAGCCTTCAGCTAAGTTAATGGCTACGAACTAGCAAGGCGCCATTAGCCTTACAGTGATTGTAATTAAAGTCTCCTGTGTATCGTCAAGAGCGATGTACCACAATGATTGATTAAAGATAAGTATTAATCCAGCTACGTACTTTTCTTCATAGCATTAATTACGTAGCCTGTTCCAGTACTTCACGCCCGTCTGCGTTAGTCTAGCGTGCATTTTCAGCCATCTCGACCTACAAGGTGTTGGCCCAGCTGCCGACACATCACAGATGTTCGCACCGCTAAAAGAAGACCGTAAAAACGCCCGTGTATCAATGATTTCGGCAGCAGGGCCATGCGTTTTACCACACTGGAATACAAGCTCATATTAAAGGATGGACCAAAACTGCAGAAATGGACGTTTACTATGAGGTTCTTTCAACAGCAGCTAGGAGTGGCATGTTTGAACATGAAATTATGAGATGAAAGGTTCTGTATGTGAACAGGAATCAGAACTGGTGCATACAGTCAATGCTGACAACACAAGAATAGATGGTAAAAATTGAAACTATCTTTCACTTCCAGTTGTTGAAACTTACCTGTTACTTATTTAATTATATTCTTAATACAAGGGAGACAGGTGGACTGGTCTGTTACACAATTGCATAAGAAAGAGAGCTTCTGGCTAGAAATCGTTACGTTTTCTAACAGGTTTTACACCGTGTGAATGAAACTTATCGCCATAGTGTACATTAACTTCAACGAAATCGAAGATAAGAGCTGATTAGTAAATAGGAAACAATTCAGGAAAATAATTATGTCTTCATAGACTCAGAAATTTTTGATTAATTCTGGAAGAGAATGAGTTTGGGAAATGCTCTTACAAATAAACTGATAGACACACATGTGATCTAATTTGGTCTTGAAGAGGGTCGATAGGAATTGGATAAACTAAGTGCGAATTATCAACATCGAGAATACCTTTTTCGACACAATTATTCTAGGATGAACATAAAAAAACACGATCTAACAAATTATTATATTAATCCACAGTGGATAGTTGGTACTGAACACTACACAAATCCCCGGGATGACTCACGGAATAATACATGGATGATGCAGTCATTTGAATATTCGAAGTACGGTGGGATATATGGATTACACACACACACACACACACACACACACACACACACACACACACACATTCCAACTTACCACTCATTACAGAGAAACAAGTTATTCACAAATTCAAAACCAAAATCTAAAATGTACTGGAGAGAAACCAGGCACGATGGTAGAGAATTCGGACAGTAAACTAACACAGAAATTTATAGTAAAAATACGCGAAATTACAAATAAGAAACAATGAACAAAAACAACGTTCTGCAAACAGTTCTTCCTACTGTGGGAGCCACCATAAATCAGCAGTAGCCACGCGGCTACACACTAAAAAGAAAAGCCGATTAACTACAAAATCATAGCAACGAAAAAACACGAGGTAAAACTATAGGCCACGAGAAGTTATTTAAACGGCTAAAACTGGTTCATTAGTGAATGCATAATATCGTGAACACAACGTCACGAATAAACACGTGGTAACGGCTACGCAAGCCACGCACAATGAAACTCACTCAAATCTCCACAAAACACAGTGGGAATTTAATATGACCACCGGAGTGTTAAGTATGCTTACAGTGCTCATAAAACGTTACATGACCGATTCAGAAAACTAATCACATTCATACATTCACGTGGCCTCATGCCCCTCCGTCGCAAAGTTTTAGACCACAATGAATCATTCCAATAAACTTACACATTCACAAAATTACTGTCAGTAAGGACTAAATCTAGACGTTGCCGTGTTTTATGGGCTATAAGACGCACTTTTTTCCATGCAAATTGCCTCCAAACTTCAGGTGCGTCTTATACACGAAATTAATATAAAAAAATCCAGTATTTGATTTAAACTTCCAGTCAGTCTTAAAAATGGCCCTATATGCCGCGGGAAACCTTTCTTTCTTTCTTTCTTTCTTTTGCTACTGCCTTTTTTCCGCATCGTGCGCAGGGTCGGTTAACTACGAATTTGGCATGATGAATTTTAAGGGGTGGCTGGATGCCCTTCCGGCCGCCACCCCATACCGCCCCGGGACGGAATTAGTGCGCCCCAGATGTCTGCGTCTAGTATAAATCGTGAAGTAATGTGTATGTGTTTCAAATGTCTGCGAGTCGTGTAACTGAGACGAGACGTGGGGACCAGCTCGGTATGTACATAGTAGGATGTGGAAAACCGCCTAAAAACCACGTCAAGGTTGGCCACCACACCGGCCGTCGTCGATAATCCGCCGGGCGGATTCGATCCGGGGCCGGCGTGCCTACCCGAGTCCAGGAAGCAGCGCTCTCGGCTATCCTGGCGGGTCGCGGCAAACCTATCTCCGTCTGGCAATATTGGATTCAACTGGCAGCAGCAATACACCGAAGCGACGAGCATGAGTTGCGGGGATTCACAAGCTTGCCAACGCTGTCTCCCCCCACCCCGCCATTACAAACCCAGAACACTGCCTAGCCTAGCCTATCGTTCGTCACTGCAGTCTAAGGTACCAGTGATCTTGAGTTGAAATTTATTTGTGCTGACGATAACAGTACAGTATTTTAGTTAGTAACTAGTTTCGCAGGGGAAAAAAATAAAAGTTATTCGTATGACCTGAGTCGAAACAAGGCCCCGGGAGTAGACAACATTCCATTAGAACTACTTATGGCCTTGGGTGAGCCAGTCATGACAATACTCTACCATCTGGTGAGCAAGATGTATGAGACAGACGAAATACCCACAGACTTCAAGAAGAATATAATAATTCCAATCCCAAACAAAGCAGGTGTTGACAGAAGCAGCTTATTTTGAGTGATTTTAACAGTCAGGTTAAACTGGAGATGAAAAAAAACCTGTTTACGTCTCCCGTCTGTCTTTATCAGAAGTGTCATTGCTTAACTTTGCTTTCTTTTTTAACCCAAAAAATTCCTTTACATTTCACAGTCAGTGAGGAAAAAAACAAGTATTGTAAAGATACACGCAAAGTTACTTGGTCCATCTATTTTTAATTTGTCCATCTACTTTCATACATCTGTAGCAGCAGTGAAATAGAGAGACATACCTTTTATACATTTTTATTACTATTGAAATTGAAGCGATGAAATTCAGAGGTACCTTAGGTACAGTTCAGAGAACAAGTTGAAAAAATTGGTAAAATCTGGTCACTTGATCCAGGGAAAAGTCCGTTGAAAACTGACATCACCTAATCTTGGTTGCATCGTAATTTCTTTAAAGCTATCTTAATTCCGAGAGCTTGTTGTGGAAACAGAACCAGTGAGCTAAGCGAAATTACCACAGATAATTTCTCTTATCAAACTGTGGCACGGCACAAAGAAGATCATTCTGACAGGTCGTCACTGCCTCCAGTTGATTAACCATCGCCACTGCCAACTACAAGTTGTTATTAATGATGGCGACGCTAAGTACTTCCCGACGTGTCACAGATTTTGAATATCCTGCGGCACATGCTGAGATGTATTATGATTCATTCTGTAATACGAGTAAAGTTTTTCAAGGAAGGTTTCACTTCTTTATGTAAGTCAACAACCTCTCCTGGATGTCTGTCGCTGTACATAGGATTAGTTCACCACCTCCTGTTTTTTCTGTGCTTAAAAACCTCGAAGATTCGCTGAAGTGTCAAAACAACGAAACTGGCTGACGGTGAAAAACTGATGGCTTCCATTATGTTGTCTAGAGCATTTTATGTCAGCTATCGAAGAGTTGGGATTCTGTCGCCGGTAGAGTTCGACACAGTAAGGGAAAAAAGAGAAAAAGAAAGTAAAAATAAAAGAAAACAATGACGCACACACTTGCGTCGATCGCCAGTGATTAGTTTACTTGCCCTGCAGCGTTTGAGGATACGGTGAATCTGCCCACTATTCTTTTTGTTAACCGACTAATAACGTCGAAATCGATAGGACATTAAATCTCAATTATTTACAATTTGGAGCACTACATTCTCACAGAAATACGAAAGCGAAAAGTGCAAAAAGAAAAATCTTGCGCATTAGTCAACTTCGACATATAACTGTCTATAAATGCGATTTTAGTTTTTGGCCTTTGCGGTTTTCCATCTCCAACTAGACAGCAGTTAAGTAGAAGGTCTCAAGCTTGTAATATAGTCCATCCACAGGTAAGTCTAAGGTTAATTTACTTCCGAATACGATATGTACAGTCGTGGACAAAACGAGCGAGACCCCTCGCCTTTTCGTTATGCTGATCCGCACAGCTTTAAAGTCTGCTACACAGCAGATCAGACAAGGCGACGAAGTGCTACCAACATACTATGCACAGGCGTGAAATTGAAAAACTATCCGAAGTTTGTCAGACTGTTTTCAATCATGTGTAAGACTATATTAATGGTGATTAGTGTGTTAACCACGACACCTAAATATAAGATATAAATGAAAGAAGAAACGCTAATTAGTATCAACTGAACTAATAAAAATGAATTTCAGCTTATCGAGATAACATAACTGTTTTAGTAAGACAAAGTACCCCAGATCGTTACGAATTAGCAAAATATTATGCGCATTCGGCCGCGAAATGGTCTGTGTCAACGTTCAGACCAGTCATACTGGATTACCGTTGCTGACATACCATGAAAGTGTGCAAATTTAGCAATGCGTGAAGATTCATAACGAAATTCAGTTAAAAATCATTCAGTCACACACTTAAGTCAATTCAGTTATTGACAGAAGCGGAAAAAGTAGGCAGTAACAAGTATGAAATTCTACAAGAGTTTCATATCGACATCCACAGGCTACTCTTGTAGAATTTCATACTTGTTACTACCTACTTTTTCCGCTTCTGTCAATAACTGAATTGACTTAAGTGTGTGACTGAATGATTTTTAACTGAATTTCGTTATGAATCTTCACGCATTGCTAAATTTGCACACTTTCATGGTATGTCAGCAACGGTAATCCAGTATGACTGGTCTGAACGTTGACACAGACCATTTCGCGGCCGAATGCGCATAATATTTTGCTAATTCGTAACGATCTGGGGTACTTTGTCTTACTAAAACAGTTATGTTATCTCGATAAGCTGAAATTCATTTTTATTAGTTCAGTTGATACTAATTAGCGTTTCTTCTTTCATTTATATCTTATATTTAGGTGTCGTGGTTAACACACTAATCACCATTAATATAGTCTTACACATGATTGAAAACAGTCTGACAAACTTCGGATAGTTTTTCAATTTCACGCCTGTGCATAGTATGTTGGTAGCACTTCGTCGCCTTGTCTGTTCTGCTGTGTAGCAGACTTTAAAGCTGTGCGGATCAGCATAACGAAAAGGCGATGGGGTCTCGCTCGTTTTGTCCACGACTGTACATATCATATTCGGAAGTAAATTAACCTTAGGCTTACCTGTGGATGGACTATATTACAAGCTTGAGACCTTCTACTTAACTGCTGTCCAGTTGGAGATGGAAAACCGCAGAGGCCAAAAACTAAAATCGCATTTATAGACAGTTATATGTCGAAGTTGACTAATGCACAAGATTTTTCTTTTTGCACTTTTCGCTTTCGTATTTCTGTGAGAATTTAGTGCTCCAAATTGTAAATAATTGTGATTTAATGTCCTATCGATTTCGACGTTATTAGTCGGTTAACAAAAAGAATAGTGGGCAGATTCACCGTATCCTCAAACGCTGCAGGGCAAGTAAACTAATCACTGGCGATCGACGCAAGTGTGTGCGTCATTGTTTTTTTTTATTTTTACTTTCTTTTTCTCTTTTTTCCCTTACTGTGTCGAACTCTACCGGCGACAGAATCCCAACTCTTCGATAGCTGACATAAAATGCTCTAGACAACATAGGTGTAGCCATCAGTTTTCACCGTCAGCCAGTTTCGTTGTTTTGACACTTCAGCGAATCTTCGAGGTTTTTAAGCACAGAAAAAACAGGAGGTGGTGAACTAATCCTATGTACAGCGACAGACATCCAGGAGAGGTTGTTGACTTACATAAAGAAGTGAAACCTTCCTTGAAAAACTTTACTCGTATTGCAGAATGAATCATAATACATCTCAGCATGTGCCGCAGGATATTCAAAATCTGTGACACGTCGGGAAGTACTTAGCGTCGCCATCATTAATAACAACTTGTAGTTGGCAGTGGCGATGGTTAATCAACTGGAGGCAGTGACGACCTGTCAGAATGATCTTCTTTGTGCTGTGCCACAGTTTGATAAGAGAAATTATCTGTGGTAATTTCGCTTAGCTCACTAGTTCTGTTTCCACAACAAGCTTTCGGAATTAAGATAGCTTTAATGAAATTACGATGCAACCAAGATTAGGTGATGTCAGTTTTCAACGGACTTTTCCCTGGATCAAGTGACCAGATTTTACCAATTTTTTCAACTTGTTCTCTGAACTGTACCTAAGGTACCTCTGAATTTCATCGCTTCAATTTCAATAGTAATAAAAATGTATAAAAGGTATGTCTCTCTATTTCACTGCTGCTACAGATGTATGAAAGTAGATGGACAAATTAAAAATAGATGGACCAAGTAACTTTGCGTGTATCTTTACAATACTTGTTTTTTTCCTCACTGACTGTGAAATGTAAAGGAATTTTTTGGGTTAAAAAAGAAAGCAAAGTTAAGCAATGACACTTCTGATAAAGACAGACGGGAGACGTAAACAGGTTTTTTTTCATCTCCAGTTTAAACTGACTGTTAAAATCACTCAAAATAAGCTGCTTCTGAAATAACTGATTTCTGTTTCCTATTCGTACTATTTCCCACGATAAAAGTAGACATCAAATAAATACTGAAAAATTCTACGAGTCCCTCAGACTTTTGCATTGTACATAGAGCCTAAATATCTAAACAGGAAAATAAAAGAAAACTTAGCCCATCCATTGGTCGCTGCCTTTCTCGAAATGTACTACAAGTTTCTATGTGTCTGTAAAAAATTACTCTGCACTCAAAGATTGTGCCATTATTTGGCAATAAGTGTAGTCAGTGCTAAAGGATGAAGACTGTGGTTGGAAAACCCTAATTTTCCTGTTGAGTTGTATGTCTCCAAGGGCTAGAAGCAGTTAAAGGCATGCCATGTACACAAAGACAACATATCAGCTACTTTCTATTCTCATTATAAATTATGAACGAATTTATAAATCTTTAATTTATTACTGTTGCCATAATATCCTTCCTCTTTTGCTGTTTCACAGAAATGGTGAAAAATAACAAGCTTTTGTATAAAATTTGCAGCGTTCTTTCATTTTAACTTTTCAGAAGAAAAATACGGGTTTTTAGTCAAATATGTATCTTTACATTTTAATGGGAATCTGAATACAATCGAATTTTTGCTGACAAATTAAAAAATTCTCTTTCAAAACATTCAAGTGAACAATTTAAAGAGTAAGCAAAATATAACACTTATCCGGAACATTTACATTTCAGTAGAGAAAATTTCAGTAATGAATTAGTCCAAAGGAAAACATTTATTATCCATTCTGTTCACAAAAACTTGTTCTATAGTGTGTTGATCAGTAAGTTGACTTCTGTGATCAGAAACAATATCAAAGACGATACTAACCTTTCGGAAGTCTTAGAACGTCCTACCAGACTCGTTTTTCAAAAAAGTTTTAATGTAAAACAAAAATTTTTAGCACCAGCGCTGTGGGAAAGAGATATATCGGTTTTATACCCGGTTATCAGTAGGAAAAAGAAACACTCGTTATAACCGAGACGAAACAAATAACGAAAAATAACAGTTCTTCAGGACTGAAATACCGGTGTCGCTTTTAACCAGTTCATTTTTCCCATCCTTAACTAAATGACAAGATTGGTCTTTGCGGTGGGCGGAATCATTAGAGGGGAAATGCTGACGTAATCGGCGCTCGGCGGTACCGACAGAAACTGCAACGTTTAGCTTCACCACGCAATTTTGACACTACAACTGCTAGGTCGCTGGCGTTGGCGGAAGTGAGGGAACAGGGAAGTAGACATGAAGTGTTCCGGACAAATCCGATATGTGACGAAACCGAACGACGCACCCGTCGGATACCTTTCATTCTGCTACTTACATGCAGTTACCATTGTTATCAAAGTGGTTAACGCCAAGCCTGAATGTGCATGGTATTCCTTTCAATTCTTGCTGTAAGAGGGATAAGCAAACTGCTAGCTTGTTGATGTATAAATTACACTCCTGGAAATGGAAAAAAGAACACATTGACACCGGTGTGTCAGACCCACCATACTTGCTCCGGACACTGCGAGAGGGCTGTACAAGCAATGATCACAAGCACGGCACAGCGGACACACCAGGAACCGCGGTGTTGGCCGTCGAATGGCGCTAGCTGCGCAGCGTTTGTGCACCGCCGCCGTCAGTGTCAGCCAGTTTGCCGTGGCATACGGAGCTCCATCGCAGTCTTTAACACTGGTAGCATGCCGCGACAGCGTGGACGTGAACCGTATGTGCAGTTGACGGACTTTGAGCGAGGGCGTATAGTGGGCATGCGGGAGGCCGGGTGGACGTACCGCCGAATTGCTCAACACGTGGGGCGTGAGGTCTCCACAGTACATCGATGTTGTCGCCAGTGGTCGGCGGAAGGTGCACGTGCCCGTCGACCTGGGACCGGACCGCAGCGACGCACGGATGCACGCCAAGACCGTAGGATCCTACGCAGTGCCTTAGGGGACCGCATCGCCACTTCCCAGCAAATTAGGGACACTGTTGCTCCTGGGGTATCGGCGAGGACCATTCGCAACCGTCTCCATGAAGCTGGGCTACGGTCCCGCACACCGTTAGGCCGTCTCCGCTCACGCCCCAACATCGTGCAGCCCGCCTCCAGTGGTGTCGCGACAGGCGTGAATGGAGGGACGAATGGAGACGTGTCGTCTTCAGCGATGAGAGTCGCTTCTGCCTTGGTGCCAATGATGGTCGTATGCGTGTTTGGCGCCGTGCAGGTGAGCGCCACAATCAGGACTGCATACGACCGAGGCACACAGGGCCAACACCCGGCATCATGGTGTGGGGAGCGATCTCCTACACTGGCCGTACACCACTGGTGATCGTCGAGGGGACACTGAATAGTGCACGGTACATCCAAACCGTCATCGAACCCATCGTTCTACCATTCCTAGACCGGCAAGGGAACTTGCTGTTCCAACAGGACAATGCACGTCCGCATGTATCCCGTGCCACCCAACGTGCTCTAGAAGGTGTAAGTCAACTACCCTGGCCAGCAAGATCTCCGGATCTGTCCCCCATTGAGCATGTTTGGGACTGGATGAAGCGTCGTCTCACGCGGACTGCACGTCCAGCACGAACGCTGGTCCAACTGAGGCGCCAGGTGGAAATGGCATGGCAAGCCGTTCCACAGGACTACATCCAGCATCTCTACGATCGTCTCCATGGGAGAATAGCAGCCTGCATTGCTGCGAAAGGTGGATATACACTGTACTAGTGCCGACATTGTGCATGCTCTGTTGCCTGTGTCTATGTGCCTGTGGTTCTGTCAGTGTGATCATGTGATGTATCTGACCCCAGGAATGTGTCAATAAAGTTTCCCCTTCCTGGGACAATGAATTCACGGTGTTCTTATTTCAATTTCCAGGAGTGTATCTAATAACAAATCAATACTTAAATGTGCAGCTCTAAAACCGGCAGTATATTTACAAGGTGCAGCCGATATTCTTATAGGCCGGTACGTCGATAATTCACTGGGTATTTATCGATATCTTTTCAATATATCGATAGCCTATAATAATATTTTAAAATATCTATATATCGGACTCACGACTTTTCTAAAAATATTAGCAGTCCTCGGCCAGGCTATGCCCACTCTGTCGCAGTATAATGGCACACACGGGCACCTGACGCACGTCCTGCTTTTGCTTACATAGGAATGATGAAAAGTACCACTCTGGTTATTTGAATCACGGTAACGGCATCTGGAATAATCAGAACCATAGAAGTCTTTGGGGACCACGGCCAAAGAGTCACCCACTGTACAATACGAACAGGAAACCAGCCACAATTAATCAGGGGAGAAACACTTACTACCAATCAAATCCTCCCCAAATCCGAATGGAGAGCCGCAATGGGGAAATCCAAATACAATGCTGAATATAATCGAGGTCACCAGTAATACACATTCGGTGGCTACGAATACGTCAAACTAGAATTGGTCACATCATCCCTCCGATGGTATTCACGGAAGGGAATGTGAACAGTAACCAGTTAAGGTGTAACAATGCCTCGATATTCGAGAAGAGTTGACAAAAGAACATAGCGAGTGTTCACTGAAGCAACGGTCTAACACATTCCCTGTTCGATGACCGTCTATTCGCTGTAGAGTGTTTGCAATTTCTTCTGTGCAGTATTCTAAATTCATGACAAACGCCGAAGGAGCGCCATATTGCCTAAGGTAAGGACTTGGTAAAACTCTAAGAGTTGACAACTTTTGTACTTGGAGAAAGATTGCGTGGTGAAATCTAGTAAAAGAAAAGTGAACAATAGCAAACGTCTGCCTTAACCCAAATTAAATTCACACACTGTGTTACAGTTGTTAAAAATATCTCTTTATGAGTAAAACAAAGCGAATGGAGAAAAGACTAGTGAAGTCAGTTAGAAACAGAATGTTTGGAATCGTCTGAGAAGAGCTTTTTTATTTATTATTGAACAGTAAGAGTAAAAGAGGAAACACTTTAAAAGTTGAATTTAAAATGAGACATCTTAAACCGAAAAGATACCTTATCGGAGGAAAGAAAAGAGCACTACAATTAATTTGACTGAGCAATATAGTAGGACTCTCGCTTTGAAGGTCCCTTACGGAACGTAATTTACGTTGAAATTGTAGCAGAACATAATTACAAGATTTCCAATGCGAAGAAAAAGCACATCAGTTGCGTTACAATTTTTTTTTTAAATTTCTTCACCTCGGCTTGCTTAAAGACAGTTACTGAAAGTGATGAACTAAAATCTAAATTACAATATTGGTCTTTGCGATGGGTCTGTGAAAGCTAGTTTTAAAACAGTTGTAGGAAATACACCCACACCAATTTGCTCGGCACACGAGCGAGGGTGAAGGTGATCTCACACTGCTTTTTCAAAGAAATTAATGAAATTAAATGGTTGTATACCTGGTACAGAATTGTCGGATGGTAGGAGCAACAGGAGGGAAATCAAAGTTCATTAAAATTCATACTCTACTTTAAGTTCAATTGCGAGGGACGATGTTCGAAATTATTTTCTTCGTAGTTGAAGGATTAATTGAAAACTGTTTACTTGAGTTCGAGTTCTTACGTAAAAGAAGACAAAGATTAGCCAACAGACAGGGAAATGCCATTTAGATGTCAATAGGCGTGAACGCACTGTGTATCTGATCAAAGTAAAGGGAATACATGGGAAATTCTGCCACGGTATTCAGGTGAAGTGCATAAAAGGAAAGCAACCCAATCTCGCAAGGCACTTGAACACTTTTGTCAAGAAATAAGGACCAGTATTATTAATTACAAGATATCCGAATGAACAGAGGTTTCACATAAACAAAAGTGCGAGTAAAGGAAACTGCTTTCGAAGTACAAACAGGTGTTCGATAAGAAACCAGGAATAATCAAAACATATCAATGTCACATGGAGGTTAAACCCCATGTAACATATTGTAAAAGCAAGTACTCAATTCCATGGGCGAAGTGGGAGGCGGTAGGCAAAGAAATTAAATGCGTGTTAGCGTGGAATTTAATAGAGACGTCACTAAGGCCATACAGTAGTCCACTAGCTGTACACAGAGCAGACGCAATGATACGTCTTGTGCTCGATGAACGAGAGATTACAAAAATCATAATACCGATACGGACACGGTCGGACAATCTAGAAGAACAACTGCAGAAATTCGATGGGGTGTGTTACATGTCTAGTATAGACCTCTGAGTGTCCTTTGGTTAATACTTCTGACAAAAGAACGTAGAAAGTACACCACCTTTTTTCTCCAGTGGTAGGTCCTGTCAGCACTGTGTTCTACCATTCGGCTTGAACGTCAGTGCTGGTCTCCTCATAACAGCTCTCCACATGGTGCTTGGCTCAGATCTGCTCGACCGTATCACGGGGTATATAGATGATATCTTAGGAGCCACGTCTACTTGGCCAGAACATGTAGAATTTCTGGAAAGGACTCTGGGAAAATTTTCATGGCCAGGTGTAACAGCTAATTTATCAAAATCAAAATGTGTGAAGGTCAAAATAAAATTTCTTGGACATGTTATCTCGCTGCAGGGAATAGCACTTGATCCGGGTAAGTTAATTACGATGAGGACCTGTACAGGTCCACTTATGAGAAACCAACTAAAGGGTTTCCTGTGATTATGGTCGTTTTTTCGAAAGTTCGTCTGAGACCAGCTGTTAAACAGTGATGCTCTATTGGGGTTTCTGAACATAAGCAACCAATGGTTTTGGTCACTGCAGTACCAAAAGGATTTTGAGGATATAAAATATGCGCTGGTGCAAGCAGGAATCTTCAGCCATCTTCATATGACTCGAAATTTTTGTGTGGCATCTGACGTGTCGTTTTCTAGACTGGGGGCGTGCCTGTTCCAACTCCCTGAAGGGGAGGGGCTGGAAGATGTTAGAGTTACTACTTCTGCCATCAGAACACTGTCTGAATGCGAGGGGTTATTCTGCAACTAAACCTGAAGTATTAGTCATTATCTGGGCACTGACGAAATTTAATCATTATTTATTTGGAAAACGTGTTAAGGTATACCGTGACTATTAGGCCTTAAGTTTCTTATATGATTCATAGTGTTACGCAACCTATTGGCGCGATGGACTATGCTCTTACAAGCACATGGTTTTTAAATAATTCATGCAAGAGGCAAAGAGGATGATGTAGTCAACACATTGTCGCGTTTGGCGCATGGGTTACCTGAATTAGAGGAGTTTGTCGAACAAACATCAGAACTCAGATTTATGTTAGTAAAAGATTCAAAGTGTTGGCAATATTTTTTAGAGATGTGTTCAAACATGGCTGATCTACATGAAGAGGATCTGTGATGGAAGGAGGTAAGGTTGACCTTGAGGGAGAATAATTAGTCAAAAATTTCACAATACTGTGCACTAGTGGTCTTTGGTGTGTGTGTATTCTGGCATCTTGAGAGGATAAACTAATTTGGCATACACACTACATATGGGGACATTATGGTGCTCGTAAATTCTGTCAGAAGATTGGTGATTACCGTTACTGCCCAAATATGTTTTGGTGTACATTGGAAACATTAAAAACCTTCATTATCTGTCAAAAGGTTAAGCTGTCAAATCAGAATTGCCAAATAGAGCTACATCCAATCACACCAAAAAACCCGTTGCATCTTGTATATATTCACATAACTGGACCCCTGCCACCTGCACGGGAAGGAATGAAATGTATAGTTGGATTATATGATGCATTCCCTAATATGTTAAACTATGTGCTACAAAATCTAGTGCTGGAGCACTCATAATGAAGCGCATTGGAGGAGGAGGAGGATATTGGTGTTTAACGTACCATCGACAACATCATTAGAAACAGATCACAAGCTCAGATTAGGGAGGGATGCGGAAGGAAATCGGCCGTGCCTTTTCATAGGAACAGTCCCGGAATTTTCCTGAAACGATTTAGGGAAAACATGGAAAACCTAAATCAGGATAGCCAGGCACAGGTTTGAACTGTTGTCCTCCCAAATGCGAGTCCAGTGTGTTAACCACTGCACCACCCCACTCAGTGCGCACTGCAATAATTGGTAACTTCCCTATGGTCCATAAGCCTGTGGCTATGTTGTCGGGTGATGCATCAAACTTTACGTGCAATATATGGAAGGAGTTTTTGAGGGAACAGCAGACTGAGAAAATCTTAATCTCAAAATTCAGTCCTCATTCCAACCCAACTACGATAATTTTTCGCAAATTCGATAGATTCATAAGAATGTGTGCAGATACCAAACAGACTAAGTGTGTGGAGTTTCTCGGGGTGTCTGAGCAGATCGTTAACAACATTCCATTGTATAAAATACCATATACAACACCAGAGCTAATACACAAAAACGAGGAAAAGAACGAAAAGAACGAGTGTGTTCCACCGGTTTCGCTTAGGGCGGAAGTATCTCTTAAAGAAAAACGTAAAAAGAATACTAATATCTTCAACAGAGAGTGCCAAGGTGCGAAAGATTCATTATGACAAGCAGGGTTTATCATTTCTCTGTTGGGGAAAATGTACTGCTAAAGACTCACTGTAAACCAGCATTGCTACAAAAGAAACAGAAGAAAAAGCACAGGCAGCTGATGTATACCGGTCATTTTCGCATTGTGCGAATACCACACAGTGGAAACTGTTTACTTGCAAACACACAGAGCGGGAAGATAAAAAGTTTTTACACTCACTGAAGCCTGAAGAAGTGCTTCTAGTAGGAAAACGTAAAGAAAACTAACAGCAGAGGCACTGCTTGTATAGGTAATACTAAGGCCAAAATGTAGTAAGAAGAAAGTAAGAATGTAGATCGGAGCACAAGATGAAAGGGCAAAATCACAACAGCACAAACGTACTGGTGGTATTTATCTTTTACAGAGTGCGTAAGTAAAACAAAAAGTTAGTACACATATGTGGCATATGACGCTGGACTATAAAAAGGAAATTGAGTTAGGGTACATTTGTGACTAGCGGATAAAAAACGAGGAAATACTTGTAATTGTCAGGCAAGATGGGCATGGACATCGCGAAGAATTTTACTACTGGTTGATCGAGATAAGTGGACAAAGATTGGGACAAAAAATTGACGTCCTTAAAGAAATGGCACAGACGAAGGGATACAATTAGATTTATCCTTGTGTTTGCATAAGTGCACGTAATCCAGACCGGCTGGTATAAAATCATCTGCTCGACCATGAAATCCAAGTTTTTTCACCTCCTGCCTAACTGTCACGGTACTTGCAGCAGATCCTGATGCATTTTGGAATTTCCGTGTGATGGTCTGGATAGATGTTTGCCTATTACACATTACGACCCTCTTCAAATGTCTGCGGTCTCTGTCAGTCAACAGACGAGGTCGGCCTCTACGGTTCTGTGCTGTACGTGTCCGTTTACGTTTCCACTTCACTATCACTCCGGAAACAGTGGACCTAGGGAAGTTTAGGAAGGTGGAAATCTCGTGTACAGATGTTTGAACAAGTTACTCCCAATCACCTGACCACGTGCGAAGTTCGTGAGTTAAGTGGAGCTTCCCATTCTGCTTTCTTACGATGTCTAATGACTAGTGAGATCGCTGATATGGAGTACCTGGCAGTAGGTGGTAGCACAATGTACCTAATATGAAAAACGTAGGCTTTTGGGGTTTCCAGATACTTTCGATACACAGTGTACTTTGCCACACCAAGCAGCAAACAATTTTTCTGTCCCCAATAGTAAGTCCGAATCACACAGAAGAAGATTTTACAAAAATTCCATTAAAAACTAAGAGAACTTGCATTTATCCATTAGGAGACGACTGCAAGCAGTGTTGAAAACCAACGGTTCTCCTAGACCGTATTAGACTTGATAATGTGTTGTGTTTATGGTGTTTCCATATCGTTGTCCACCGCCTGTGTGTATGACCTACGCTTGAGTGGAAAGCGAGAGCGGTTTTTCAGCTTCTGTTCAAGTGGGTGTCAGCTGATCAGTCCGCAGTGAAAGCCGGAGATGTATCGAAGTGACTACCCTTCGGAAAGGACTATGTATCAACCTAAATATTATTTTACTTCCACCAAATTTTATAAACTAGTTGAAGTTTACTTTTGAATGCTTTTAGTTACATTACATATTAGTACCGACAGTATTTTGAGCGTTCCTCATCGACTTCAGTAGCAATTTCCTTTGATCGATTTATTTCTCTTTTTAAGAATTTATTGTTAAAAAAAGGACGTCAGATATGTGTGTTTCGTATTTATTGAGTTAAAACTGAGAGAAACATCCAAAGTAAATGGGTCATAAATCCCAGACAAAAATACTTACAGCACAAATGAAGCAGGTATTTTTTTCCTCTCAAAGTCAAAGTAAGATAAGAGTCAGTTATACTATCTATGTTCCGGAAGCTGCAACGATATTGACTATATTGAAGTGAGCAGGTTATAAATAGAAGCAGCCATGTCCGGAGTGGGGTCAAGAAGCCTGCATTACGAAACGTTTGAGACTAAACAGCACTGTAGAATGCGTGGCCTCCCTTGACGGCGGGCAGAGATTAGGATCGTAACATAGCTCAAGACGTACTGAGAGAAACAAGAAGCCCAAAGGACGCAGACAAATAAGTAGATCCGGTAACTCGAATAACAAATGACAGCAGTTTACTATGGAAGTGGAACCAAATCTGCATAACAGTATAGGCAGCGGATGTGACGGTCGGAAGCAATGTAAATTACTGAAGTTAACTTACTGTTACATCTCGAAACGGTGACCATGGACAGTTTGTCAGTCTGTGCAATCGGAATATCATTTATATATCGGAAGAAACAAATCTCTCGGTTAAGAGAATCGAAGAAGTTTTCCGAATGGACAGAAATCGGTAGGCGTGATGTACATGTACACACGAACGAATTATTACAATTTTAGAAAAACTGAATGATTTAATGAAATGAGAGAGCTTTACAAGTTGAGGAACTCAGTAACACACTGGCCTACCTCTGGCCCTTATGCAAGCAGTTATTCGATTAGGGACTGATTGAAAGAGATGTTGGATGCACTCCTGAGGGATATTGCGCCAATTTCTATACAACTGACGGGTTAGATCGTCAAAATTCCATGCTGATTGGTGGACTCCACCCACAATGATCTAAACGTTTTCAATTGTGGAGAGATCCGGCGATCTTGCTGTCCAAGGTATGGTTTGGCAAGCGCGAAGTCAAGCGATAGATGATGATTTATGGTGGAGGGCGCTAAACAGCTAGGTCATCAGCGCCCTTGCATTAATGTTATACTGAAGAAGATTATCATAATCTATGGAAGGAGATCAATAAACTGGAAAACTGCGTTTGATCCCACCACAGGAAACGTAAAACAACACCAGGAAGGTGAGGTTCAGAGAAGCCCGTAATAAAATCCCAGCGAGACACAGCGGGATAACTAAACGAAATCATGGAGAAAATACCTGGAAAGATGCTGTTAACAAAGGGACAAATAAGCGTGGCTGGATGACGACGTGACCCAGCCACTCTGTCACACATTAAGATTGCACACCAAGTATTTTGGGAAGAATTCCGAACAACGCACAAAATTTTGAGACACGAACAACACACGCCTCGTTATCAGTTAAAATAGAGGTAAGATCCTGTAGGAGACCCAGTTCAGCCCTCAGGTCGCCATATAGAACACACTCGGATAAAAGATGTCGTACTGACAGCTGTGTGGTCGGCCGCTGTGGCCGAGCGGTTCTAGGTGCTTCAGTCTGGAACCGCGAGACCGCTACGGTCGCAGGTTCGAATCCTGCCTCGGGCATGGATGTGTGTGCTGTCCTTAGGTTAGTTGGGTTTAAGTAGTTCTAAGTTCTAGGGGACTGATGACCTCAGATGTTAAGTCCCCTAGTGCTCAGAGCCATTTGAACCATTTTGATAACTGTGTACCGCATCTCTGACATACTGGGGGCCCCTCCCGACGTAAGAGGAAACCGTGTGTCAATGGAGAATGTACCACTTTAATCCGAGTAAGGGCTACTTCTTCACACCGTCGCGAGCGGAAGGAGGTGATCCATGGCAGCACTGAAGTCTTGATGGAACGTAGTTTACTGTTCCTCACTTCCAGACTCTGGGACTCCCAGCAACATATGGCCTTCCTGGTCACAAATGAAGTGACAGCCAGCAGAGGGGCGGTAGAAACTCATCATGTGCGGGCGGGCATTATCTTGCTGAAATGTAAGCCCAGGATGGCTTGCCATGAAGGGCACCAAAACGGGGCGTATAATATCGTCGACTTACGGCTATGCTGTTTGAGTGACGCGAAAGACATCCAAAGTGATTCTGGTATGAAATGAAATGCCACCCAAGACCATCACTCCAGATTGTCGGGCCATAAGGCAGGCGACAGTCAGGTTGATATGCCACTGCTGTCCAGGGTGTCTCCAGACACGTCTTCGGCCTGGAATCTCAGTGACTGGAGTAGAATTATCTTCAGTGATGAGTCCCGCTTCGAACTGAGCCTCGATGAACAGCGAAGACTTGTCTGGCGTCGTCCCAACAGCGGTGGGATACCAACTTGACTGTCGAACTCCATGCGGCCCGATAACCGGGACTGATGGGCTCCAGTGCCTTTTCGTTTTATAGAGGACCTATTTGGTTGTAATCTGCGGTTCACTTACATCCCAGCGGCATGTCGACGATGTTCTACGTCCCGTTTTGTTGTCCTTGGCGGGAAGCCATCCTGTCCTTAAATTTCAGTCAGATAATGCAAGCCCGCATTCGGTATGAGTTTCTACTGCTTGTCTTCGTGGTTGCCAAACCCTAATTTGGGCAGGAAGATCGTCGAATCTTTCCCCAATTGAGAACATTTGAGGCATTAGAGGTAGTGGCCGACAACCATTTTTCATTTTGACGATATGTCACCCCAGTTGGACAGAAGCTGGAACGATATCTCTCAGGAGAACATCTAACAACTCTATCATTCAATGCCAAGACAAAGAAAAAAAAAAAAAAACATTCCGAAGGGCCAGAGATGGGTGAACGCAACTTGATCAGTTTGTGAAGCTCTTTGACTTGAGTAACTCGTCCACTTTTTCTGCAATAATAATAATTTGTTTGTCCACACATGTACATCATATATAGCGATTTCCATCCCAATTTGATAATTCCTTCGTGGTGGTTTTTTTTTTGTCTTGGAGTGTAAAAGAAGCTACTAGTCACTAAATTTACTACATTTTTCTTTAACACATTTTATTGTTTCTTGTCACGGAAACCTCGTTGTCCTGACCGACTAGTAAACCAGTAAATTATATTTAAAGTGGAAGGAGAATGTTTCGTCTTCCGTTATTACTAGGGTACATTCTCTACTACGAAGACAAGCTGCTTGGTCAGTACAGCATTATCGCTCTAAAATCAACTCAGTGGCTGTAGGCGAAGTGCATTCATAGTTTTATGTATGAATCGTCAAAAAACGAAATGCTGCGGTCTAACACATTCCCTGTTCGATATACATCTATCCCTTCTAGCATATTTGCAATTTCTTCTGTGCATTCCAGTATTCCAAATTCATGAAGGCCGAAGGAGCGTTTTATTGCCTAAGGGGAGGACTTGGTAAAACTCTAAGAGCTGACAACTTTTGTACCTTGAGAGAGACTGCGTGGCTGCAATATAATAAAAGAAAAGTCAGCAAGAGCAGACGAGAAAAACATGCTGTTTTTTTTTCGTAGACCATTTATACGAATACGTCTACTTAAGACGAATTAAATTCACATACTGTAGTACTGCTGTTAAAAATATCTGTTTCTGAGTGATTCCAACCGAATGAAGAAAAGAAGTGGGGCTAAAAGAAGCGAAGTTTGAGACGAAAATCTTTCTCAAAATAATAAACTCAAGGTTTGTAGGTGACCATCAGAAGTCAACAGGAAGAGGATAATTGTTCGATATAATGAATGAGTGACGAAATCAATTGGAAATAGAAGGGTTAGAATTGACTGAGAAGTGTTTTTTGATTTTTTGTTTCGTACAAATAGTTCGAAAGGTGAGGAAATAGTTTAAAGGTTGAGTTATAATAACACCGAAGAGCAGAAAAGAAAAGCGTACGACACTTTGAATGATGAATATAGTAGGACTTTCTCTTTGAAGTTTCCGTACATACATACTTATTATATGGATAATAACAATAAGAATTTCATGTGGCTCAGTGGTCTGGTGCAAATCTTTCAATTGGACGCAATTTCGGCAACTTGGGTGTCCCTAACCCACCTCTTATTATCCAACCGGTGAACAGGAACCTACACTTTAACGCGGAATCTGAACCAAGTGTTGTTTCGGGCTCTCCTCACATCGTTGAGCGGTGAAGGCTAGGCTAAGACGAAGACTAAAAAATCTGTGGTCGAATGAGACTCCATCCCGCGTTCTCTCGATTTCCAGACATCCAATTTACCGCGTTTGTAAATAGATCGTCCTTTAGTTTCATGACTCTAGGTGAACGGAAAGAACGTTACGGGTTTTGACGAGAGTTTGAGTATCGAAATATGTAGCATACGTGACCGTATCTTTTGACTGCATTGACTTTAAAACTTAAATGGTTCAAATCGCCTTGGGACCGTAGACTTTAGCGTGTGACATATATTTCCGATTGATACGTTTACCCGTTCCTGAGAAAAGTTGGTCGTAACAGTGGGACGCAAAAGTGATGATATAAGGGTTCCGTTTTTACCGAACACTAAAATTAGACTCTGGGGTGCAAATGCGCAAATTTCATTCAACATAGTTTTTAATGGACCTGATTCAAGTAAAGATAGTACTTAGAACCGACATTGAACTTAAGAGAGGTGATCAAAAAACAATGCGCCACATTATTTTTCTCGGACAAATTCGGGTGGAAAAAGAGGGTAATATCTTGTGAGATATCGTGCAATGTTCCCGCTTCAGCCTTTATAGTTTTTTTTTTAAATTCCGGTAGATGGCGGAGCTATACGTAGCCTTCAAAATGGCGTCTCCTCCAAGCAGAGAGCTGTCATTTTCTTTTGGTGAAAAACCAGAGCTTTGCAGATATTCATAGGCGCTTGCAGAATCTCTACGGATACATGGCAGTGAACAAAAGTACAGTGAGTCGTTTGGCGAAGCGTCTGTCGTCATCGCAACAAGGTCGCGCAAACCTGACCGACGTCACACGAGCCAGCCAGCCTCACAAGGCTGTGACTCTTGGAATGTTGGAACGTGGAGACACTCTCATTCGACGTGACTGACGGATCACAATCTAACACCTTGCTGCACAAGTGGACGTCTCTGTTGGTATTGCTGACACACCCTTCCACCAGCTGCGGTACTTAAATGCGTACGTCCACTGGCTCCTCACAGCCTAACAGAACATCGTAAAGAGGGATGAAGGGCCACATGAACGAAACTGCTTCCATGTTACGAGGCTGGTTGTGACAATTTTTTGTCGGACACTGTCATGGGCAAAGAAACGTAGGTTCATCACTTCGAACCGGAAACAGAACGGCATCAATGGAGTGGCGACAAACGACCTCTAATGCGGAAAAAGAAGTAAAAAGCCGCATCCTCGGCCCGTAAAGTCATGGCGACCACGTTGTGGGACTCTGAAGGGATAATTGTGTTTGATGTCCTCACTCCTGGTGAAACGATCAACTGTGAAGTGTATTGCGCTACCCTAAGGAAACTGAAGAAACGACTTCAGCGTGTTCATCGCCAAAAGGATGCAAACGAACTTCTCCTTCCTCATGGCAACGCGAGGCCTCACACAAGTCAACGCTCCCGGGAGGTAGTCACAAAACTTAATTCAACTGTCCTTACGTCGAAAATAGTGAAATTTGGAAGTTGCGGTAAGTTTCTTTGGGACAAAACTACTGAGGTCATCGGTACCTACCCTTACACTCTACTTAATCTAACTTCAACTAACTTACGCTAAGGACAACACCTGCAACTATGCCCGAGGGAGGACTCGAAACTCTGACGGGTGGAGCCGCGCGAACTGTGGCAAGGTGCCCCAGACCATATGGCTGCCCCGCGCGGCTGCAAATAGGGTTTCGTAGCCAGAAGTACTGGGAATGAAATAGTTTATTGGCATCTTGAATAAAACCAACCAACCAACCAACCAGAACGAAAACGTGTTGCATTGCTACTGAACGCCACCTCGTACCTTGATACCTGAGATGGGCATGCCTAAAAGGTGATTCTAAAGTTCTGTTCTCTTTTACGACCCCTTTTTTCTGGTAAAGGAAGAATCTGAAAAAAAAAACTGCCTCTCCATGTCATCGAAGACATCAAAGTCATAATGCACTCGTCTATGCACTGATCTACACATTCGTTCAGAAACCCTTGGATCACCTCGTAACTCTCGAAATTTCTGTAAAATTTGCTGTTGGTGTTGTTCAACCATATCAGCTGGAATCCTGTGAACTTTTGAGATGAAAAAAAGCAGAAACATTCAGAGACGTCGCGTGATCTTGGGGGCTGTGATACAGGCCCTATTCAGCCTAACCAACTTTGACCCTATTTGGTCGGTCGTTATATTAGGTGTCACATAACGTGAATACCAAAACGGGCCGGTGCCCTGCCATGCAAGTACCACATTCTCCAACCATGAGCCTTGGGTGAAATTTGACCCCAATCAGATGGAGGCCTAATCGGGAAGTTTACATTTCGAATAAAATTGTTCTGACATGGAAAATATTTCACATTGTAGTCAGTGGCAGGCTCATAATTGGTTGATAGCTCCAAATGCATGTGGCAAGAGTAAGCCCTTAACACTTATTTTCCCCTCACCAGCCGGTCAGATGTTGAAGTGTGCATGTGTGGCGCAAAACGGTTGGTTTACACTGATGGGCCAGGCTCAGTTGACTTAGTTGTGCGTTTATAAATATGCAGAAAATATCAGGTGGTAAATTATGTTACGTGTTTTCCCAAAGACCGCTAGATGGAGAGAGAAAAAAACTAATGCACTGACGTAGGTACGTAGTAACATACTGAGGATCTCAATGCCTTCAAAAACATACCTAAAACTCTGTATACACTGGGTGTAAAGTGTTTAAATGCAACTATTAGTAATGGGAACAAAGTTCGTACGAGTGCATTTTGTTAGTTGGTTGTCTACATCAGGGGTAGGTATGCACTCATGGGCAAACCTATTGTTCTCGTTTGATTGACAGGTACTTAACCTATTGCTTTCCCACCCCTAGCCCCACCCCTCAGGAAAGCACACCCCTCACTGTAACAGGTGCACTTTCAAGTCTAAGTTACTGGAATAGCCCCTCTCACTCTTATCAGTTTGATTGACTACTTAATTAAATTGATCAATTAATTAAGATCTCACCCTGTGGTAAAACCTCTCCACTCACCCTCCCCTCCCCTACCCCAGAAAATGGTGGGAAGTTCAAGTTCCATCAGGACAATGCAACACACCATGGCTACATCCACTAACCTAAGACAATGGCCGAAAAAAGGGCACTTGTGCTACCTCCACTAACCTAAGTCATTCGACCGCCACCTCTTCCTAGGAATTGGCTGGAAAATGACTCAGCCTGTGCTGGATAGGATGTACATAAGTCTTTATTTTCAGTCTTTATTTAAACAATTAGAGGTAGTACCACCATCAAGTGTGTTCACCATGAGGTCCGGAGTCCAACTCACCTAGTCCACAGTACTCCCACCAGAGGGCACTATTGTCCCTTCTGTGAGGTAACTGAAGATGGCAGTCTAAGTATTGTGACAAGGTGAGCACCACACCAAAGTACCATTATCCAAGATGGCGGCGATGACGTCATCCAAGATGGCGGACGTGATGTCATCTGATGACATCATCCAAGATGAGATCTTTTGGTGAGAAGTTTGAATTTTGATGGGAAGATAGTTCAATTGGGCTACCTCTACTAACCCAGCCCCTCCCCCAGAAAATGGCAGGAACTTCTAATTCCATCAGGATAATGCACCCTCTACTAATGTAAGAAAAATGGTGGGAAAGAAAGGGCAGTTGGGGTAACTCCACTAACCCAAGTCATGCAACCGCCACCTCTTCCTACGGAATGGTGCAAAGTTTGAATTTTGGTAGTATAGAAAGGTCACTTGGGCTATCTCTACTAACCTAAGAAAATGGCAGGAAAGAAAGGACACTTTGGCTACCTCCACTAACTTAAGTCATCCGATCGCCACCTCTTCCTAGGGATTGGCAGAGAAAGGACTCAGCTTTTGCTGGACATAAGTCTTTATTTTGCATGCACCAGTCTTTATTTAAACAATCCAGTGTGTTTGCCGTGATGTCCAGACTCCAACTGACCTAGTTCAAAATGGTTCAAATGGTTCTGAGCACTATGGGACTTAACATCCTAGGTCATTAGTCCCCTAGAACTTAGAACCACTTAAACCTAACTAATAAGGACATCACATACATCCATGCCCGAGGCAGGATTCGAACCTGCGACCGTAGCGGTCGCGCGGTTCCAGACAGAAGCGCCTAGAACCACTCAGCCACTTCGGCCAGCTGTGATTTGGAATCAGGTCTTTCCATTCAAGGATATACATGTGTTGGGTCCTGTTGACAAGTTCTTTAGTGATTACAGCCACTACTCAATCATATTTCTGGCACTCTCATATCTTGAAACGAGTTACCTTTCCTGAACGTGTCTGCTACAGTAAAATACAAACCTGGTTTTTGTCAGTCCCTATGCATCTTGCAACTACTCCCGTTTCTACAGCTTTGCACATGTGATCGTTCCAATTGAAGTCGGAACTGAGCAGAACACGGAGAAAGCCATATCCACCACCTTCTGCACACAATGTACAAACAGAACGATTTGAGTTAGTGCAACAGGGCTGTGTTTTGAGCATTTGGTGCAAATGCGTGCATTGTGCTGCATCTCCAAACCAGATACAGACACTACACTCTGAAGCAGATCCATGCCCATTCACATCTATCATATATACAACCATAAAAGCTCCACTAACTTCATCCGATATAGAACTCACCTAGACACCAATGCTGGTGCGATGACACATAGCAGTGGCAGGGGTCCAGTGCGGAGAGAGAGATGTCGCAATGCTCTCCAGAATAGCATAGGGTGTATTCCTCCTAGCAGATCAGCCCATCTGTCACTGAATTCACCTGTCAAACTGCTGCTGCTGCTGCTGCCCATGTGGGATGATCCTATGAAATATACCGGTATTGATCCACTGCAGAGGCCAGTTTAAGGTTTCATCACCTGTACTGTATGAGGATGATCGTATCCCGCGGACTATACTGTAAATTGCAAAAGACGCTCCCTATGGCCATATCTCGTTGTTTGAAACATTTTTTTCTGCTGTAGCACGCTTTGTACACCACCATACAGTTTGTTTTTCTGCCACGACTTCAAGGCATGTGTCAGGTTCTAAACTGACATTAAGACATTCTGATCCACGGCCAATCGCAGAAATCTAGACACCGCACCATGTAAATCATGTTATTACTGAGGCTGCCATAACACGTTATTCACACACACACACACACACACACACACACACACACACACACACACACACACACACACACACGCACACAGGTTGATTTTAAATAAAAGAGAGTTACAGCATAAGCAAATTGGGGGAGTTTTTGCAGCGTTGTGGATGGTTTCCAAAGTACAGTCCGCAAGTGATT
Source organism: Schistocerca serialis cubense (assembly GCF_023864345.2). Taxonomy (NCBI): domain Eukaryota; kingdom Metazoa; phylum Arthropoda; class Insecta; order Orthoptera; family Acrididae; genus Schistocerca; species Schistocerca serialis. The sequence goes on along the minus strand of NC_064644.1, from coordinate 164,173,154 downwards.
CACAAGCTCTACATTTGAACTCATTTGTCACAGTCACGGAATAGCCGATGACTCTACGTTCTGTTTCGACCGATTCATCATATTGCAGTCATGTACGCGATCACTGTTTCGGTGCTACCCACCCCAGAAGGTGCTGTCCATCCAGCAAAACTCTTTCTCCGACTCAAACAAGCGATATCAGTCGATCATTATGTAGTAACCAACAGCATGCCAGTGAACAGATGGGATGGAAAAGACACCATCGATGTACTCTAATAATAAGCATCACAGTTGATAGTGCGAAAAATTTTAGCAGTTTTACAGTAATTTCAACACCTACCAATGATGTGACAACATGTTTCTCAATATCAGTATCTTAGCTATACCACCCCTTTTCCACTTTGCGAGTATAATTGCGAACGTTGACAGATGACAGTGGAGTACATCCACTTATTGGTAGTTCTCGAACACATACACCATCAAAGCATATCAGACAGTGCTCTACATATTCCTAACAACTCGAGCAAAGGGCTTAAATTACGATTTATCTCTCTGTGTATGGGAGTCACAGCCCCGAAAGCTGAGTGGTCAGTGTGAGTGGTTGCCATCCTACGGGCCCGGGTTCGATTCCCGGCTGGTCGGGAATTCTCTCCACTCAGGGACTGGGTGTTGCGATGTCCTCATCATCATTTCATCTCCATCCGGCGCACAAGTCACCCAGTGTGGTGTCGAATGTAACAAGACCTGCACCAAGGCGGCTGGACCTGCCCTGTAAGGGGCCTTCCGGCCAATGACGCCGAACGCTGATTTCCATTTCCACTGGTATAAGATAACATAGACACAGACACTCCTAAGGGTACACAGTTCTGCACTTAAAACAGGTTATAACGTTAGATCGCTTGAGTTTCCAGCCTATCAGTCATTTGGAATGCAGTGCTGTTAATATTCCAATGTATGAAATATACCTCCAGCGCATGACATACATCCTTCGTGCATGTTTCTCTACGATAAACAATGGTAACAAACTGCAAACGAAAAAACTACTTCCTTAATACAGTGTCTCGGTGTGATATGCGCACAGTGCAGCTCTCCAGAGATGTATAGCATCCACTTTCACATCAGATCACAGCTCAGAAATTATTTATGCTCGCATCGGTCCTATATAAAATGGTCGTTAGTAATGGAGAATACCTCTTACAAGAAAGCAGATAAACGCATAGCAGTGGCGTCCGACATGTGAAATTACACGTCATGCCGCCACTAGCTCTGTAAACAGGACATCTGTCAAGCAGATGTATACATGAGGATTGCAGTGTCTCACAAACACGTATTGCAAACTTAGAATCATCTCCGTTATGAAACCGAAGTCTCGATTTTATACCCTAGTTGCGACAAGGGAATGGAGTACATCGCATAACAATTCGTTCGTTTAGAGGAATGTGTCGAAACAGGATGGTCAGGTTTCATCACACATGAGATGGAAGTCCTCTGAAGATGGAGAGGTTTGCTGTTAACGATCGTAAGTAGACAGTGCTCTAAGTCAAATACAGAACATGTGATTTTATATGAGTCGAACGCAGGCTATGTCACGCGACTGATATATCCTGACAGAGCACCGGAAAAAAAGGTCAGATGACCTGTGCCAACATCTCCCTCCTTCTCTAGAATGCATCATCAGTCTGCTGTTAAACTGTACCTCGTTACAGCTTCATTTGCAATCGATCACCCCACCTACTCTCTGTTATCCTTTAACGCAGATGCTTGTAACTTTAGAGGCAGATGGCTCTCTGTTTTCCTTAAAAGCGACAAATACAGTACTCAACTCGCATGTATCACTGTTACAGTGTCAATAGATATACACTAAAATGCTTCCCCGATGGAAAAAAAGTAACTGTTTCCTTGGTTCCCTTAGCTTCCATGGCGACGTTTTCTCGAATTCCTCTTGCTGTCGTATGCTTGTCCCCATGTACAAGAACTGTTCTGCGCCAACCAAAAGACACGCAATTACTTCCACAATTTCCTCAAATTTCAGCGTATTTTCCCTCAATTTATACGTATTTTCTATCATTTTTGCAATTCTATCAATTTTTTACGTCACTTCTACCCACGCGATCATGACATAACCTCTCGCTCCGTGTTCTAAAACTGCTTGTAAATGTAGTACAGCTGCAAACACCTAGCGCAAATACACTATTTTTCTGATCGGGAGGCACAGTATAGCATTGTATTCGATTGCATCCAGTCGCCTCCACCCATATATTCCACATTTGTAGTGTGTTTGCTCCGTTTCCTGTATGTGTATGTATGTGCATGTTGCTAATTTAAAAAAAAACTGCCCTATACATACGAAGAATATCGATTTAATTAATTTGCTTACATTTTTATATCAACATGGTGTTAGCGATACAATAGTTAGGAGGAGGGTGAGCATGACTGGGTGACATGGAGCAGAACAGGAGGTTAAGTGCAGAACACTAGGTTAATCTGCATAATTTGTATGTAAAATGCTGTACAGTAGTTTAAGGGGGTGGGTGACAAAGAAGAAATGGCGTTTAAAAGCATGTGAAATTCGAAACGTGTACCAGAAAATAGTGGGAGGACATAACTAATTACTTAATTTGGTATCAAAGGCGGTACAATAGTTTAAGGAAATGGCGTGACATGGAGAACTGCTAAACAGAACAATAGGTGGAGTGCTGACAAAGGGCTGAACATTAGGTTCAGACACCCAGAGTACAGTGTAGAACATTAGGCTATGCAACATGTTTGCCCCGCTTAATTACTTCTTACAAGACATACATTTTTCCAAACAACAGAGAATGGTGAGCAAGAGAAATCCAAGCCTGACAAACTGAATTTTTTATAAATGAACAATATACCCTTGAATTTCCTGTTATGAGATTCTTCCTCTTCACCACCAGACCGCCATCTTGGATTACGTCATGAAAGGGATGACAGCGCCCTCTGGTGGCAGTATTGTGTACTAGGTCAAATGTTCAAATGTGTGTGAGTTCTTAAGGGACCAAACTGCAGAGGTCATCAGTCCCTAGGCTTAAACACTACTTAAACTAACCTATGCTAAGAACAATGCACACACCCACACTCATGAGAGGACTCGAAACTCCAGCAGAAGTGGCGGCACAGTCAGTGTCATGGAGCCTCTAACAACGTGGAAACTCCACGCAGGTGTACTAGGTCAATTGGGCTTCAAACCTCGGGGTGAACACCCTTGGTGGCCGTACTCCTTCTAACTGTTTAAAATGAAGACAGAAAATAAAGATCTATGTCCATCCCATCCAGCACAGGCTGAGTACTTTTTGAGCCAATTCCTAGGAAGAGGTGGTGGTTGGATGACTTAGATTAGTGGTGGTAGCCCAAGTGCCCTGTTTTCCCCATCCATTTTCTGAGGTTAGTGGAGGTAGCTGTGGTGTTCTGTGTTGTCCTGATGGAATTTGAACTTCCCACCATTTTCTGGGGGAAGGGAGGGGAGGGGAGGGGGAGGGAGAGGGGATAGGGGGTCCTATTCCAATATCTGAAAGTACACCTGTGGTAGCGAGGTTGGAGGTTTACTGAGGGGCGGGGCAGGGGGGGGGGAGCAACAGATGAAGTGCCTGTCAATCAAAAGGAAGGATCCTTTTAGCAGATCAATAGGTTAAGTACCTGTCAATCAAAGGAGAACAATCGTTAATGACCTGTCGATCACAGAAGAACAATAGGTTTGATCCTCAGTGCATACCTGCCCCTGATGTAGGCAACCTGCACTAACAAAATGCACTCGTACGAACTTTGCTCCACTAAGAATATTTTTTCAAGTGGGCCTTAAAGTGTACACACATCAGTCTGCTGGTTGTTTTTTCACTGCGTTCAACAGACCTCCCACAATCACATCAGTTAACGACAAGTTTTCTGCATAGCCATTAACCCCTAAGTGAACCACGACTGTCAGTATAGACTAACAGTTTTCCGCCTACGCATCCACACCTCAATACCTGACCTGCTGCTCAGGGGAAAATACACATTACTAGCTTGCTCTTGCCGCATGCACTTGCAGATACTATCCAACGTAAAATCATACGACTTGTAATAGCAACAATTATTAGTATGCAAATGATGTAAATATTGATGCAATGGTGTACAGTACACCGTCCTCAGTCACCGAAAGAAATATTTGGTTTCATATCTCAACATCGTGCATATATATGGCCACTGCCTTCCGTCTAGAGATTAGTATGCTGTTTCGTTTCTTGCATGCACTCGTTGTTCAACATGTCATCAAAGACTAATCATTAGTTGGATCCGTGTGTAACGGTGCAAATAGTGCTGAGATTTTAGTGTATACATTTACCTTTGTTAAACATATCTTTAGTATACAGGGTGTCCCAGCTATCTTGTCCACCTAAAATATCTCTGGAACAATAACAGCTATTGGAAAACGACTTTCACCGGTATCAATGTAGGGCTGGGGCCCATCAATGTACATTTTTGGAAACATTCTAAAACGAAAGCATATGAGTTTTTTAACACAAACTTATGTTTTTTTAAATGGACCTCCTATATTTTTTCTTCAGCAATCCATAGCATGACAAAGCACATACGCAATGGCGTTCATTGCATCTCAATATTCCCATTACATCCCGAGATATTGAGACGCGAAGTTGACGCTTGAAACACCCGACATGCGCTGCTAGCGCACGTCCTGAGGCTCAGGCGGGAACCCCATGCTGCCCGTAATCGCGATGACCGTATTATTCGTTTCGGACCTCTTGATAAGTATGGAGGTGTGATTACACATGTCAATCACATCGCGATTACTGGCAGCATGGGGTTCACGCCTGAGCCTCAAGGACGTGCGCTAGCAGCGCATGTCGGGTGTTTCAAGCGTCAACTTCGCGTCTCAATATCTCGGGATGTAATGGGAATATTGCGATGCAATGAACGCCATTGTGTATGTGCTCTGTCATGCTATGGATTGCTGAAGAAAAAATATAGGAGGTCCATTTAAAAAAAACATAAGTTTGTGTTAAAAAACACATATGCTTTCGTTTTAGAATGTTTCCAAAAATGTACATTGATGGGCCCCAGCCCTACATTGACACCGGTGAAAGTCGTTTTCCAATAGCTGTTATTGTTCCAGAGATATTTTAGGTGGACAAGATAGCTGGGACACCCTGCAGTGTAATTCCACGCCTATATTTTATTCAAAATAATATTCATGACATAATTGTACGTGGAATGTGACTGAACTTTGATCCTATACTAATAAAACTTTGATCCTAATAATAATAAAAAAAGGACTTCAACATTAGTAAAATATAAGGTGCGAGCGATGTCACGTAACGCAGAGGTCTGTAAAAAACTCTACTAAAATATTGTTATGTTGTTAACTGATATTTGAAAATAGAGGTTATATGTTACTGCAATGAATCTTCTTCGTTTGGAGTTTTATTTCATTGTAATTCTCGTCCTATGTAAACGTTAAGTTTTCTGCTGAGATACCAAAGAGCACAGCCATTAGTGCTATTGATCTACAGCGCAGTGTATTGGTAAATGGAGGAAATTTGGGGTGAGGTGTCGTGGGACCGAATGCTAAAGCACTACTTAATCTAACTTAAACCATCTTCCGCTAAGAACAAAACAGATACCCATGCTCGAGGAAGGACTCGAACCTGTGACGGGGGGAGCCGCGCGGACCGTGCAAGACGACCAAGACCTCGCGGATACCCCGCGCGGCGGTAAATGGTGTATATAAATATGTTTTGTAACATTGAGAAATATTTTCAAATGTTAATACATATAGTGAATGAGAGAAAAGTTGCAATATATATTATTTATTACCAGTAAAACACAGCCTGAACCAGAATCGATAAATGATAGTCTTACGTTAGCTGCCATCTGAGTGAAATATTGCAGCGACAGTTTTAAACTGATTTTGTGTGCAGACTTAAATGTTATTGGTTATAATTGCAATAATAATTGTGTACTAGTGGCCGAGGACTAACTCTGAGATTACAACTTCCAATTAGACTGTGAATACATTGAACTTCTATGAATGCAAGCAGCATCTTAGGCTATATAAATTCGTATCTGCTGACGCATGAGGCCTGGTAATTTCGTAACAACTTTTGTGAGATATTTTGACAGGAAAATACATTTGTGATGTATACTTGCGGTATTTGACAGAACTGTTCATTTTCCTTAAAGAAAAGTGTTGCCACCTCGAGATAAAAGTAGCGTTTATTCTGATAAACGATCTACAACTACCAAAGTGCCTTTTAAATAACAGCACTGAAATTACTAAAAATGATTAATCTTGTTTAGTTCAGATTGCTAATCATACTTTTAGCTTGTTTGTTGGTTATAAATGATTCCTTTTGTGACTGCCCATTTATACTGCTTTACAGATAACATTGCTACACGTTCCCAGTGGGAGATTTCTTTAACAAAATAACGTTCATTAGCCGGGAAAAAGCAGTGATAAAATGAAACCTCATTTTACGTTAATAATAAGTAACTAATTTTATTCTAATCTTGCTGAACTTGCACAGCACAACACACGCACAAACCACACGTCACAATAGCATTCTCATACTTCATGGTTGGCAAGGAATACAAAATTCTTTAAATTACTCTGAAGATGAAAACAACAAAAGGAAACCTATAATAATAAACCCCTATTCGTAACCCAGTACCAGTTTCAGGTTGCATATCCAATGCTTACCAGGAGCAGCAAAAACTTGATCTTCTCTGTTTGGTTGTGACTTAATTGCATGTTCATATTTAAGGCAGGATATCTGTAATAGTTAGGTCTGGCTCGTTAAACGTTCAACACAATAACACAAGTATTACAGTTAGAAACTGTGTGTTTGTCCTGGTGCAATATAAGTGACGGAACACAAATACCTTACTTTATTGATCCAATATTTGAGAATGATAACACTTAGCGACTACCAACAAACTTTACATGTAATTTCAAACCTTTAGGGAAAATTTTCTCCCGATAAAAATATATCGCTTATTGCATTTCCGCTGCTGATGCAAACTTAACCATTACACAGGACGTTCTCATTTATTTTTCATTAGTATGACTGCAATTCGCAACACAGTTTGCAGACAGTATCAACATTTACCGTTTAATGTACCTGCGTTGTACGACACATAGTTCAGAAGAAATCATTTAGACTCGTGAAAATCTATCTTTTGTTTGTAAAGATGCGCAGCAGAGCTTCAGCATCAAACATGAATTTTAATTTATTTCTTCCTTACTACTAGCTCTCTTCTAAAAAAGCTTTGAATACAGCATCTAAACATACCACAGAATGTACCTACAAAATCGTGTCGTTGTACTAAACGCAGCTCAGGCGATATGACGTCATAAACATGGAGATGGGTGAATAACTAGCTTTGCTTAACATGTAGCGGAAATTACGCAGACTATGCTGATGCAATGTTTCATAATGTGAGCACTTAGCGAGTTCCAACGAACCTTCAGCATTATTTCGAATCTCTCGTAACCTTTCTATCACTTACATGCTTAGAGTCAAATACTTAATACATTAAGTCATTTTTAAAGGAATCAGACGTCTGAAGCTGTTTTACATGTAGCAGTTTCATTCTTTAAGGAATCGTGAGTTTACTGGTAAACAAGATACGTTCATGGCTTCCCTCACACCCTTTTCAGCCTTGGAGAAAACGAGTGAGGAAGGTCGAGCTGAACGTAATGCTTGCTGAATCAGATCCTTTTCCTCCATTTTCTTTTATATTCCCTCTTGGTTCTTTTTCGAACGCTAATTTCAATTTTCGGCCGCACGGTCGGCGTGTAGTCTGGGGTAAATGGGGCGTGCGATCGTTTCCCCGTATCTCTGCCGCCCGTGAATGGGAATGTTGGGGCAGTCTCTACAGGAGGCGATCGTTGATGGCCGATACACACGATACGCCGCCCACCGCAGCCATTTAAATGCACCTTATGTTATCGGTACACTCCACTGTGCACGACCCAGATGGCTGGCAACATGACATCAACCACTCGGTGATCTTACAATTATACTTTTCACGTTTATTTTCGCTGGTAAGTAGTAAGTCGCACCTACAACTATAAATATTGAATTAACGCATAATAGATTGTCCGGCATTTGCATATAGTTTCGCAGTACTGACAAATGACGTAGAACTCGCAATGATAAACATCGAATTACTTTTTTTAAAAATGTATTGGAATCGGAACGTGTCCATACAGCCATCTCCACACTGGAAATGTTATATTACAAGTTATAATTCGTCCTGACAGTTCGAAGTAAACATTAGGTTAAGTCGTACCTAGAACGAAGTTAAATAGCCTTAACAAAGGACTGATTCCGACGTAAAACAAGTTTTACAACCACAGCGCAGTGAAACGAGTAAACAAGACGAAAATATAACACGGGATACATAGAGATAGCATGCTATAAAAATCCTACCGTAACACAATGAGAAATGGTAAATCGCCTTTGGTACACATTTGAGATATTCTAAATTTAATCTATTTTGATGGCTGTACATATAAATTAACAATAAAATGTTCTTCCGTATGTCCTCTGAGAATTGTTTCAAAAGCTGCAGAGAGAAAACTGAATATTTTTGCAGGTCTATAACTACCATGTAGATAGAGAAGGAGAACAGTTTACTAGAACCAGATTTGGGTATTACAGACATACGTATAGTTGTACCAGTATTCAGACATATAATGGGAGGTACATGGTGATATCCATTTAGAGGCAGAGCGTTTCATACTCTGCTGAGTAGCACGTGGAAAGATAGTCAGTTAACTGAGCTTTGGACGTCCCCTGGCATTCTAATTACCAAGAGCATTAGATTAACAGCCCAACAGATTGACGTTGGCTGTGTAGACGAACTCGTAAAGTAGTTTATTTGTTGCTATATCCTGGGATGCTGACAAGGCTTGAAGGCTGCTTCGGAACTGATGGCCAAGAGCCCGAAATTAGCTACAAGTACATTTATGTAGTACTTTTACCGAGGACATTGTGGAAACATATGGATTGGATCTTCTTCCTTTTCGCAAACACATAAGAGGGGTGGCGCTTAGATTGAGTCGATAGAGATGTTTGTTGCACTTCCAGTGATTAAATTTCAGCCATGCCTTAAATGTCGTGAAATCCTTGAAGTTTGTGCCTTATCATACGATGGTACTCTTGTAATAGTGGGATGAATAAGTGCATAGTGACTGACTTTTGTTTAGATGTCCGCGACCATTCCTCTTGTCAGTCCGAGGACAACAGCTTTCTGAGCATGGACATTGTACTTGCAAGAAGGAGTTTATCATATTTCATAGCTCCATGCAGAGATGCTTGCTTTGCTAGGTCATCTACATGTTCATTTCTAGGTATTCCAGAGGGGCGTTTCTGCGCTACTTCCTCTGCACCCGAAACAGAGCCTCGATATTTGGTGCAGCTATGGTGCTAGTACAGCTCTTATGACGGTTTATATGATGGAGATGGAGATGGAGAGTGTTGTAAGGGCGCACGACGGCAAGGTCTTCAGCACCCGCTCAGTAACAGATTGAGACGGGCGTCAAGAAAAGACTCAGAACAATAAGATAAAACAGAACGTAAGACACAGGAAACTAGCTCGGAAAAATATGTGCCTACCTGCACCGAAGCGTAGGACGAAGCATGCCGCCAGCAGTAAAACATGGACAACCCAGGAAGAAAGTGGTAGAGGGAGCTAAAACAATAGATGGTAGTGGCTGGCTGACCACAAGGAAAAAGGGAGGAGCCAGGCACTGTACAATACACTAAAACCTCCAGCCTAAAAGTTTAGGCCAGAGTCCAGACACAACACAAAACTTTAAAACTCTAGACACATACGTCTCATCATTAGCTAAAACACAGGGCAGATCCCCATCAACTTGTGCTTCTGCCCTTGCATCACGGTATAAAATGCAGTCTGTTAAAATGTGCCGGACACAGATGTGCACACCACAAGCATCACAAATCGGGGGATCCTCCCGCCGTAATAGAAAACTATGTGTGAGAGGACAGTGCCCGATCCGAAGACGCGTGAGGGTCACTTCTTCCCGCCTGAGCACTTGGCAGGAGGTACTCCACGGCCGAGTTGTTGACTTCACCAACCGCAGTTTATTGGCCGTCACCCCCAGCCATTCTTCCTCCCACAACTCCATGCACTTATTGTGGAGAGCAGTAATGACAGACTACAAGGGAATTGGACCACATCCTGCTCTCTGCAGGCCTCCTTGGCAGCCCGATCAGCCTTTTCATTGCCCCATATTCCTACATTACCAGGCACCAAGCAGAAGGACACCTCCTTACCCCGCCGCTGGAGCAAGTACAGTTGGTCATATATCAGGTGGACCATCTCTTCAGTTGGGTACAGATTCTGCAGTGATTGTAAGGCACTAAGAGAATCGGAGCAGAGGAGAAATCGATTGCCCCGAACACGATTCATCCGCTCCAGTGCCTTCAGGATCGCGTGGAGCTCCGCTGCGAAAACGGTATATTCATGAGGGAGGCGAATCCGGGTAACAAGATCAGGGAACACTACAGAACAGCCAATGAAATTCTCCTGTTTGAAGCCATCAGTGTAAACGACGGTAAAGCCGTGATGCGCATCTAAAATATTAAAAAACTGAGATTGGAATGTAAAACCTGGTGTACTATCTTTCTTAAAATTAGTCAAATCAAAAAATAAGTCTGGGTCTCCGGAGGAGACAAGGTGGAAATCTGCTCCAACCGCAACGGAAAACGTGAAGACAACCGTATCCATCGCAGAGAGGCAATCCTGTGTGTGAATCCTATAGGGCCGCGTCGCTCGTTGCCGGTTATGAAATAGCCGTGCCAGAGGAAACTGAGCAACGGTATGATATGCAGGTGTGTATGGTGTGGACAAAGTTTTATACGCCTGGCGCACCGTAAGTAGCCGCCGCCGCATATGGATTGGCGGTTCACCAGCCTCTGCACAGAGGCTTGGTATGGGGCTAGTTCTGAATGCCCCAGTGGCCAACCGAAGCCCTTCATGGTGCACAGCGTCCAACATCTTTAAGCAAGAAGGCCTCGCAGACCCACACACCGTGCACCCATAATCGAGCCGAGATCGCACAAACGCCCTGTAAAACTGGAGCAAACAAGTCCTGTCAGCTCCCCATGTACTGTGGCTAAGACATTTTAAAATACTTAAAGCCTTAAGTGACCGTCGTTTCAGGTCTTTAAGATGAGGTAACCACGTAAGCTTCGAGTCAAAAATGAGCCCCAGAAATCTCACTGTGTCTTTAAAAGCGAGGACAGTGTTCCTTATCCTCAGCTCAGGAAAGGTTAAAATCGAACGAGAACGGTGAAAAAGAGCACACACGGACTTCTCGGTGGAAAACTTAAAACCACTCTTCTGTGTCCAGTCATCCAAACGTCTAAGAGTAAGTTGCAACTGACATGTTGTCGATGCAGGGTTTGAAGAAGAGCAAAACAAAGAAAAATCATCTACAAACAAGGAACAATGGACAGGACTTTTCACTATGGAGGTAATGCTATTAATAGCGATGGCAAAGACAGTCACACTTAATACGCTACCCTGAGGGACACCGTTCTCCTGCTCAGAGCGGTCAGACATGGGAAGCTTATAAAGTGCGCTCAGTAAGGAACGGGAACAATAAAAATCCTCGATTATCTTTTGAAATGGAAAAGCAGTTTTGTGGATTTGCGGTGTTGGTAGAATGAAACCAAATACCTCACAGTTTTATCGAAAAGTCTGAGATAGAAGGCAATTACAGAGCTGTTATATTGGTCTTAGTCTCGATGGCTACAGGACAATGCTTTCACAAGGTAAACGGAGACAAATTGTTTTATATCTTTCGAAACGGAGCAAGAAAAACTGTTTAGATGGTTCAAATGGCTCTGGGCACTATGGGACTTAACTGCTGAGGTCATCAGTCCCCTAGAACTTAGAACTACTTAAACCTAACTAACCTAAGGACATCACACAAATCCATGCCCGAGGCAGGATTCGAACCTGCGACCGTAGCGGAAGCGCAGTTCCAAACTGTAGCGCCTAGAACCGCTCGGCCACTTCCGCCGGAAGTGTCGATGAAACTACTGAATGTTGAGACCAGGAATAGCAAAATGTTTGCCCCTGCCATTCCAAATTGTAGAGTGAAACATGGCGGTGTGTAAGTAACTGCGTCGGTTAATAAGAAATAGCGTGCTGTAATCGATTTTCGAATTCGAAGAATTCGTCCATACATGGAGTACCCTTTCCGTTAGCAAACTGATCTCTCGTTGGAAGATATATGTTCGTCGCCAGGCTGACCCTTTTGAGAAATAAATGTATAGATATGAGGCAAAAAAAAGTAATACGTTAATAATGAAGTTCGTTCTATTTAAAGAGCCTCAAGCATTTTCACATTAACAATTCGGAAACATTACTTTTCAGCATGTTCCCATACTAGGAGTACTTTATATCGTCACTTTTTATTTTTTCGTGCGTGTACCACTAGGGCAGTAAAGTTATTTTAAGAGTTGATGAGTATGGTACGTGGTTCTTGCTGCGGTTTACTATGACAGCAGTTATGTATTAAAATGACAGATGTACATTCGTACATATGCACAAAGGGTGACGGTGTAAATTTACGATTATAGGAATATGCACCTGAAAATGGAAAACAGCAGTAATCAGCGGATAGTCTTGTAAATGAGTGATTAGAATAGAAATGGAATTGTCTTTATTTAGTTCTCCCTCGGTTTTGCTACGGACAGAAAAAGCTAAAACTTTCGCCGTCTTATGAACGCCGGTCCAACATTAGAATTCAGGACTTAACCTTTCGTGTTAACGGGTCGGAATGTGTGTCTCTCTGGATTTGAACTACGGACGTCGTTCTAATGAGAAAAGTACTTTTATGCAGCATTCGAGCTATTTTCAGCGTAGAAGAAAAATCCTGCGAAGATCTGTTAGTCTTTTCGATTTTGCCGAATGCTAAGGTAATGACAGGTTCACACAGATTTCCTTTGCACGAAAGATAATGAGATCCCTTCTAATAATGTCACGCTCACACGCTTTTCGTTCACATGAAAGATAATGAGTTCTCGCTTCGAAAATAAAACTCGTGATAGTGCTGGGCACACAGAAGTGTGCCTGTGGCATCAGGGTAGCCTCGGATCAGTGGCCTCCTTGTGTCAACTCCGGCCCTCACTCGAGTGGTCCCCAGATCCGGGCGGGCGGTGTACGGTAGTTCTAGCCGTAATCGTCCACATAATCTATTCAAGCGTGCGACAAAAACACCCCGCAGCATTTCTTCCCCCGCCACTTACAGAGTCCACGGGGGATTTAAGCGGCGAGAGACGCATTGCATCCCGTTCCTATTAGCCGAGAGGCACTGGGCGTAATGCGTCTGGAGAGCAGGATCATAAATAACGCAGAGCAGGTCCTTACCACCATTATACGGGGAGACTAATGGCCTCCCGGCTGGCAGGTACACTGCTAGAGCGCTCCCGGAAACGTGGTAACAATTAACCCCGGCTGTGTTCGTCCGCGGCCGACGCCCACAGTAGCCGGGCCAAGTTACAGCCGCGCTACGGAGAGCACACAACTGCTCGCGGAAAGTGGCGCGTTCAAAAATGGCTCTGAGCACTATGGGACTTAACATCTGAGGTCATCAGTCCCCGAGAACATAGAAGTACTTAAACCTAACCAACCTAACGACATCACACACATCCATGCCCGAGGAAGGATTCGAACCTGCGACCGTAGCAGTCGAGCGGTTCCAGACTGAAGCGCCTAGAACCACTCAGCCACACCAGCCGGCAGTGGCGCAATTTCCGATATGGGCACTGTACGACGACTGTTCAAAAATTCCGGAACTTTGTGCACTAAATTTTTCTACGTTTACCTTTTACTTATTATGCATGATCTCCTTCGAAATACTCTCCTCCACGATTGATACACTGCTTCCAACTCCGTATCCACTTCCAAAAACAGTCCTGGTACGGCTCTTGCCGGATGGTACGAAGCGCAGTCTGCGAATTTTCTTTTATCTCGTCTATCGCTGCAAATTTTCGTCCTTTCAAGGGCTTTTCAAATTTGGAAATATAAAAATAATCCAAAGGGGCCAGGTCTGAAGAGTATGGAAGATGAGACAGCACAGTGATTTGGTTTTTTGTGCAATGGTCACGCATGAACAGGGACGAATGTGCGGCTGCGTTATCGCGATGTAAGAGCCATGAATTGTTTCGCCACATTTCAGAACGTTCTCACTCAAATTTTGTCGCAGGTGTCGCAACACGTCCGATAATACCACCAGTTAACAGTTTGACCCTGTGGCACAAATTCATGATAAACTAATCCTTCGGTGGATCTCGAAGGGCGTCGTGAACGAGGGTCATCGTTAACTTTCGTCCGACCATTTACAAACTGAGTGACCACTCGTAACACCGAGTACGGCTTAAACACTCATCACCGTAGGCTTCCTGCGTCATTCGGTGTGTCTCTCTAAAGGATTTCTTGAGTTTCAAGAAAAATTTAATGCAGATACTTTGCTTCTCTAACTCTGCCATATCAAAATTCGCAAACTGTGTGACGCAAAGTTCTACTCAGTACAGCATGAACAATGACTAACAGACATGCAACAATGAAACTTCCGATGGTTACACATTAAACACTGGCGTGTGCAGGAATGCCAATCGCATTTCGCTCCAATACATCATTGGCGCGAAATTTCGAATGTTCCGAAATTTTTTCAACAGACCTCATACTGCGCCACCGTTTAGACATAGACATCTCGTAGAAATAACACAGTATGAGCAGACGCTAACTGTACTGAGACACGTAGGAAGAAGGCAACGCCGAACAGTATAGGCTCTACGTTGCAATACTTCACGTCACTGTGCAGACAAAACAGTGCCTAAGATTAACGACGTAATCTGTGTATTCAGAAGTGGTCGTCTATCAAGACGCAACGAAAGCACGTAAGTTTTGATGTTAATTTTCTCTCACTACAGATCACACTTCGTGTCACTACAACGACGCTACGTACGAAGGATTGGCACAGTTACTAATTTCGTGGCATGTTGAGGCTAGTGGTAGCTACCGGGACATGTTAATATTGATCTTGATAACGCATATGACTCACGGGGTATCGCTAGGTTCGTAAGGTTAACTACCACCAAAGCTAATCTTAGTCACAAAGAAAAATACTATGCACAAGAGTATATCATGGATTTAAATCAGATATTCCACCTTAATCGCAGCGATGATCTAAAACCTTCCAACGTACGAACTGACAACACGACGACGCACTTCGCAAAGCAACGGCGTAACCAAAACACACCACCATCAACGAGTAAAATTAATAAACACAGGCTGTCTAGCCTGCAGATTCCACTTAAATGCTTTTCCCACCAAAGCTTCAAAGTATCATGTAAACCCAGCCAGTCAATGTGGATCTTGAGTACTTTTACGTAAAACTAAGCATAAGTTCAACATCCAAAGACGTAATTTTATCTTTAACTATCAGTCATTGCTAGCCAACGATAACGTCTGTATGTAGTGTCTCGCTGCAACAAGATCATTGGTTAAATATGATTATAACATCTTAACTCTTTCTCAAAACTCTCAGTCTATCTGAACTAAATGTAATTTCTTTCTTTTAAAGTTAATTATCTTTCATAAAACGTAAACATTCTTTTCGTTTCTTAAATTGTTAATGTCTTTCCTCTCGTTGCAAATTAATAAATGTAAATTATTATTTGAGTTTCTTTGAGGGTTAATATCTGTGAACTTCACTTCGATACAATGCTAACCTTTTTCTTTACTTATCTATGGCTTCTCTTTAATACTCTGCTAAGTATGAGAATTAATCGTCTGCTGAAAGATCGAACTTTGCTTTCACATATCTTTCCACTAATAATACGGCGATAATGATACTCAGGGGCCTCGTTTTTATGGTTTAAGACGTAAGTTCTCTGTCTTTGTTGCCTTTTCTTAATTCGTGTACTGGTACAAGTCAGCATATTTTGTTACGAGTGCTGGTTATCTACACAAAACTGCACTAAGCGGAAACGTATTAACCAAAAAGAAAAAACAAAAATCACACAAAAAAACCTGAGTTTCACCGCCACTTTTAATCTACGTGAACACACACACACACACACACACACACACATATATATATATATATATATATATATATATATATATATATATATAACTTGAATGAAACCTGCTATTCACGTAAATCAGGCGATAAAATTTTAACATGCATACGTATGAGAGAAGTTCACAAGCCCATAAATAAACTCTCGATTCTTTCAAGTAATAGTCAACACCGACAATAAGATGAGGCGATAATACCCGGTAATGAGCTTTAAATTTGGTGCATTACACCACCCACTGCGGAAGTACGGCTCCCATATGGGTTACATACAGCGCTGCAGGATCAATATCTTTATAAGAAATTACGATTCCACGAATTCATTTGTGCCATACTGCCACAATGAAAAGTAGCTGAGTTGCTCACTCGGTTTCTTGTTTTGATAAAAGATGAGGATAACAAGCAGTGCCTTATTTCATGCTGTCCGACATGACTTCCTCTCCTGTCCCAATCTCTTCCTTTCGGAACAGCATTTGACCCAACGTCCTCAATGATTTGTTGGATATAGTCCATACTCTCTCTTCCCCTACAGCTCCCTCTAATAGGACGCAAGGTTTTCTCTGACGTTTTAATATATGTCTCACCGTTCTGTCTGTTCTTTGTGCGAGTGTTTTCATAATCATGTCCTCAACAGTTCTGCGGAAAAGTCCTCATTTCTTATCGTTTTAGGTAATTTTCAATATCCTTGTATAGTACTACAACTCAAAACCTTCTATTATTTTCTCTGGCCGTTTTACCACAGTACATGATTCACTTCCATTCAGTGCCGTGATCCAAACGTAAATTTTCAGAGATTTCTTCCACAAATTACAGTCTATCTGTATAATATATAAAAATTCACGCTGCGTCTGTATGTGCTCGAAAACCGCAAAAAGTTGTCTGTCGATTGCTTTGAAATTTTGGCACAAAGTTGCATTGGAACGTGTGCGAGTTTTTATGCACCAAATGGTGCATCATAAATAAATATACACTTGTAATACATAAGGGGAACTGTTGTCACCAAAAATCTCGAACCTTCTTGATGATGTACTTCAAATCTTATACTCTAATGAACATTTGGTTATAACTAATTATTGTATATAATTAATATTATTATATATAATTATTGTACAAATATGTGTGGTACATAAAGGGGGAAACGTTATCAAATATCTCAAAGATCTTGACCGACACACTTCAAATTTTTACACAGTATTCTAACGAACATCTCGAAAGACATATATATTTGTTGTTACGAAAAATTCTTGGCCGACGTACTTCAAATTTTTTCACTATACTCTAATGGATTTTTTGACGGACGTAGCCTATATATGTATTTCAATATGTTGTATATGAATATACTTAGTGATGAAAAATGGGTGCACTTGGATTTTGCAGCGTGATTACTCACAAACTAGTAAAAGAAAAACGTCTTTCACAAAATTTCGTCCTGGGCATATTTCAGGCAGTAAAGGCCGTATAGTTGGTGCGGTGGATAGCGCTTTGTGTTTACCTGCAGAAGGTCGAGGGTTCGATTCTGGACTGAGGCGTACTTGCTTTTATTTTTGAAAAGTAGTCCTCGTAGTACGGTACCTGGCGTTCTAACCGTCATACAGCAATTACAGTGGGTCTTCCACAAAACTGTGAAGACAAAAATGGAATTACAATCGTTTTCATTGGTCCGCTTCTAAGGAAACCTTTTGCATGTCGTGGACGCGTATTGTTTCACACCACCTGCTGGATTCCAGGCATGTTTTGTGTGTACCAAAAAATGGTTCAAATGGCTCTAATCACTATGGGACTTAACATCTGAGGCCATTAGTCCCCTAGACTTAGAACTACTTAAACCTAACTAACCTAAGGACATCACACACATCCATGCCCGAGGAAGGATTTGATCCTGCGACCGTACCATTAGCGCGATTTCGGACAGAAGCGCCTAGAACCGCTCGGCTATAGCGGCCGGCTTCAGTGTGTACCCTTCCCCAACTATCTCATCTATTAATACCAACTATTATTATTGCCACGTTTAGGTTCATTGCATTTCGTTAGGATCTTACGTCACCATTAGTTCCAGCAACGTGTTTTGCCCGAAATGTCGACGGGACCATTGGCAGAGGGTACACAAAAACTGGTTTGGAATCTAGTAGGCGCAGTGGTTTGAAACAATTCGTTTCCACGACGTCCAAAAGGCTTTTTTAATATCAGAACAACGAAAACGATTGTAGCTCCATTCCTGTGTTCGTAGTACATAGCTGCAAATGTTTTGTAGAAGACCCACTGTAATCGCTGTGTGACGATTAAGACGCTAGGTACCGTACCAAGCAGACTACTCTTAGCAATTAAAAGCAAATCGGACTCGACCGAAGATTGAACCCTCGACCTCCCGCATACTAACCCAAAACGCTATTCACTCCCCGAACTGCACAGGACTGCTAGAATTGCTGACAGAGGTAGTTACCGTACATGTGATTACAGTGTTCCCAGATTGACAATCTTTAACGTCCATTTACTGTCGGGAATATGTGCAGGACTAAATTTTGTGACACATTTTTGTATCGGCAGTATGCGAGAAATTGCGTAGTGAAGTCGGAGTGCGCGAATTTTTCTTCATCTTGTGTATGTAATATGTAAAGGGGAATCATCGTTGCCAAAAATCTCGAAAAGTTAATAATCGATTCGTTTCTAATTTTTACGCAGTACGCCAATAAACATTCAGGTGGATATAGGTGACATACTTTTAAAAAGAAGAATGTTGTATTTATGACCTCTCGCCTTATCATTATAATATATCATAATAATACTGAATCGTCAGAAAGTTTGTAATGCTACCCATCCGCAGATTAAAACTATGCGAAATACTTTCGCGAAACTGCTAGGTTTCCACACAAATACAACAATTTTGTTTCACATTGTTCCCATTTCTGGCCGAGTTTATGTCCAAAGAGTGAAACATGGATGGGGTTCGGTGGCGTCTGGACAACAGTATCGTTGTATTTCATGGACACCGTGATTACTCTGCAATGTCGCAATGCTGCCAAGGTTTATGTGACCATTTTTCCCGATCAGGTCCATCCCAGTGTACAATGCCTGTTTCCCAATGGTGATAGTGTGTTACAAAACGATAGGGCCACTGTTGACATACACTATGTGATGAGAAGTATCCGGACACGTGGTTGAAAATGACTTACAAGATCTTGGCGCCCTCCATCGGTAATGCTAGAATTCAATATGGTGTTTGCCCACCCTTAGCCTTGATGACAGCTTCCACTCACGCGGGCATACGTTCAATCAGGTGTTGGAAGGTTTCTTGGGGAATGGCAGCCCGTTCTTCACGGAGTGCTGCACTGAGGAGAGGTATCGATGTCGGTCAGTGAGGTCTAGACCAAGTCGGCGTTCCAAACATCCCAAAGGTGTTCAATAGGATTCAGGTCAGGACTCTGAGCTGGCCAGTCCATCACAGGGGTATTACTGTCGTGTAACCACTCCGCCACAGGCCGTGCATTATGGGCAGGTGCTCAATCGTGTTGAAAGATGCAGTCGCCATCCCCGAATTGCTCTTGAGCAGCGGGAAGCTAGAAGGTGCTTAAAACATCAACGTAGGCCTGTGCTGTGATAGTGCCACGCTAAACAACAAGGGGTGCAGGCCCCATCCATGAATAACACGACCTCACTATGACACCACCTCCTCGAAATTTTACTGTAGGCACTACACACGTTGGCAGATGACGTTCACCGGGCAGTCGCCATACCCACATCCTGCCATCGGATCACCACATTGTGTACCGTGATTCGTCACTCCACACAACGATTTTCCACTGTTCAATCGTCCAACGTTTACGCTCCTTACACCAAGCGAGGCGTCGGCGTTTACTGGCGTGATGTGTGGTTTATGAGCAGCCGCTCGACCATGAAATCCAAGTTTTCTTATCTCCTACCTAACTATCACGGTACTTGCAGTGGATCCTAATGCGTTTTGGAATTCCTGTGTGATGGCCTGGATAGATGTCTGGCTATTACACTTAACGACCCTCTTCATCTGTTTCTGTCAGTCATTAGACGAGGTCGGCCTGTGCGCTTTTGTCCTATAAGTGTCCCTTCACGTTCGCGCTTCACTGTCACATCGGAAAAAGTGGACCTAGCGATGTTTAGGAGTGTGGAAATCTCGCTTACAGACATATGACACATGTGACACCCAACCACCTGACCACGTTCGAAGTCCGTGAGTTCCGCAGAACGCCCCATTCTGCTCTCTGACGATGTCTAATGACTACTGAGGTCCCTGGTACCGAGCACCTGGCAGTAGGTGGCAGCACAATGCACCTAATATGAAAAACTTATGTTTTTGAGGGTGTCTGGATACTTTTGATCACATAGCGTAGCTCGGATGTCCAGGATTGGTTTTGGGTGCACAGGGATGAATTCTTGCATCCCCCTTCCGCAGTACAGTCACCAGATCTCAATACTGTTGAGCCTTGCACGGGGGCTTAATTATATAAATATGAAAAGCAAATTCTTTTTAAATTTTTAGTCGCTGTATGTTCGATTACGAAGTCTCGTAAACGGTTGGCCCTGACTAGTATTATTACGCAATCTGACTGCATAGAATAACAACAAAGAATGAAAGAACATTTCCGTTAACACAATTAATTAATTAAGTCCCCAGCAACTATAAAACCTACGACACCAAAACACAAGTGTAATTGTTCTGTGTGTGGGAGTGTGATTCAACGTACACATCTGGCACGGTTCTTCTTCAACAAGACAAGAAATTTTAAATACCATTTATACTGAAGTAATTAAAAAAAATAGAAATACTGTAATTGCGCAAGAAAACCAGAATTACACTCTAATACAAGAACACAAGCCAGATGCTTTGTTGACTGAACCTGTAATGACGCATTATTTAAGACATTGAGATAATAAAAAGAAAAGGAAAAATTTTTTTTCTTTTACCTTCATATATATTGATGAAAAGCATTCTAATCATTACAATATCTCCACACCGACTCGCTACTACTACATCTCAACAAGAACTGACTACTGCCACATCTCGACAAGCACTCTTCACTACGACATCTCAGCAAGCACTCACTACTACGAGTTCTCAAGAAGCACTGCACTCCGCTACTTCTCAATAATCACTGCCAGTGGAGGCGGCGAAACAAAACTCTCTGGCGCTGTGGCTCAGTGTAGCCACCTTTCAGCCTTTGTGTCTACTTTGGAGAGAAGGGTGCACGATAGGCGTCCACATCCATCGTGGTTACCTGAAGTCGCCACTATTTTGTAGGAAGAAGTGTATAAGATTCTCTTGAATACCATACGGGAGCTGTATTTGTTGTGTCCAACTTCGTACAAAGCAGTAAGGAGATGTGGACTACAGAGTAGTGCGGCAGCTGTAGTCGTAGGAAGGTTGGACAGGAAACTAGAAAAAGATTTATTTGTTTTTCCGCAAATGTACAATGACTCATGACAAATAATGCAGCAACAAATTGCCCAGATCATACAACAGCAACGAGACTGAGACTCTCTGAACTAAAGCAGAAACGGCTGCACCGCGGCTGTGACTAGGCGGGTGGGGTGTGTGGCTGCTGCTGGCTGTCCTACACAGGGTGAAAAGCATTTAAACCGACACACTCTGGGAAGTTGTAGGGGACATCAAAACAAATATTTTTCCCTAATGTCATTTTCTCCTGTGAGGAGTATTTCAACCGGTAGAGAAAGATTTCTCTGGCGGCAAATTAATTAAACCAACAAACACTTTTCCATTTTTTATGACCAAGAGACAACACATTAACACAACCCAATTTCAGTGACAGTAGATTTTCAAAAATTCCTCCACTGACACGTAAACAAAGGCTACACCGTCGGATCATGTTCTGTCTGCCACGGGCAAAAACCCCAGGAGTATCCCGAATTGTTCCTACTGCTGCTACTATCCGGGCAACCAGATCCTCTTCTGATGAAACAGGAGTAACGTAAACAATGTTTCGCACCTCTCCCCACACAAAAAAGTCCAGAGGGGACATATCTGGGGATCGAGCAGGCCCTGGTACAGAACCATCTCTGCCAATCCACGTTTCTGGGGACCGTCGGTCCAGGAATCGACGCACACGACGACTGAAATGTGCCGGCGCCCTGTCATGTTGGAACCAAATGCGTTGTCTTGTAGGGAGCGGGACGTCTTCCAGCAATTCTGGCAATGCTATGGCGAGAAAATTGTAATAGTGCCTGCCATTTAATGGCCTAGGTAGCAGATACGGCCCAATTAAACAGTCCCCAACAACAGACCCACACATCAACGATGAACCGCACTTGATGAGCGCTAGTAACTGTGGCATGTGTGTTATCCTCACTTCAAACATGCGAATTGTGCATGCTGAAGACTCCATCACGCCCGAACTTTGCTTCATGGGCAAACAACACAGAGGATGGAAATGTAGGATGCATTTCACACTCTTCCAGGTACCACTGCGAAAACTGTGCTCTGGGTGGTTAATCAACTGGTTCCGGGTTGTGGACACGCTGTAAGTGAAATGGACGTAACAACTGCCCTCGATGGACTGTTATTACGTTCGTCTGATTCGTCCCCATGTGACGTGCAATTGCACGAGTGCTGATTGAAAGATACCGCTCCACATGCTGCAAGATAGCTTCCTCAAATTGCAGCACTCTTACCGTGCGACGGCGCCCCTGTCCAGGTAATCTGCTAAATGACCCGGCCTCACACAGACGTTGGTACACAGCAGCAGAGGTCGTATGATGCGGGATACGGCGATTAGGATATTGTTGTTGATAAACCCGCTGTGCAGCTCGTCCGTTGTGGTGCGCTACGTAGTACGCACCAACCATATCAGTGTACTCACTAAAGGTGTATCGCTCCATTAGAAAACAGAGACAATGCACTACTACATTGGTAGACAGCAGTTGCCTACAACTGAAGAGCGTAATACAGCCTCCACCGGTTTAAATAGTCCTGATAGGAAAAAATCACATTAGGGAAAAATATTTGTTTTGATGTCCCCTACAACCTCCCAGAGTTTGTCGGTTTAAATACTTTTCACCCTGTATAATGACGGCAGAGTGCGCTCATGGTACGGAACCGCTAGAGCGTGGCTCAGTGGGCGTGCACCATTGGGCCCACCGGATACCACAGGACTGGTATCGGAGTCCCATGCAAACTTGCAATTCCATTGCCAACTTCGAGACGCTTCTAGTGTGGTATCGATACGTGATACCACAGTATTTATGCGTTCCGAGACGGCTGGAAGCTTATTTGAATGCCAATGGTTTTCCTAAACCGAATTAGGCATGATAGTGCACTGTGATTTTGATGTTTTCATATTTTTAATCCACTTCCTGTGCGTACATCCCACTCTTCCTCATTCCGCTCCGCGTGTGGTGGCTTACTCACTAGAGAACCCCTTGCGTTCGTCATTCAGCAGAGACGCACGCCACTGCTTCGCTGCCGCTCCTGACCTTTCCGGCCACACCCGGCCAGCCCAGCACGCCTGTCCACGGTAGCGCACCGACGGTTCAGGGACGCCCGGCCCTGCACAGCAGTTGGCAGCTCTCCCACTGCTGGCCCACCGGCTCCCTGCTCGTTTATTTCTCGCTGTAGCTGACAAAGCCGAGCGTTATTTATCACGGCGCTACAGGCTTTGGCCCTGCCGGAGCGTCCACAGTCTTCTGCAGTGTGCATATTTTCTTAAGCACGTGTCGCTGAAGGACAGAACCTGCCAGAACCAAACTTAACCACCGCCGTATTGTTCCTAACATTTTCTGAACTTAGAGTGGTGCATTGCACTGATTGCCAGCAGTTTCTTAACCTCATGTTTCCTGCGACAAAACTGACAGGATTCCCTAGTAATCGGACGAACGGAGTTTCGAATTTAGCGGGTCTTAAAGGTCTTCCTCTTTAAGAGTCTATCCAAAACGTCTAGATATTGATACTGAATTCTTTGGAGGGACGATTACTTTTCATAGGTGCTAGGTTCTTATTGAAAAAAAAAAAACAAAAGAAAACGGTGCTCCACATTCTCTACCTGCTCCTGCGAGCCAAGTAGTTGAAGTCTCAGAAATATTAAGTCAATCTACCCCTTGTTCATACCACAAAGAAAACAGGTAGCGGACATCTACTTCTGATCGCTCAATCAGGGATCCAACTTTACTGTACGTTCTCTACTAACTTTGCCCGATAACGTGCATGAGGTTAGTGATAAGGGAAGGAAGGTTGGCGTCATGGTGCCACATTGGGGAATATTTTAACAGATTAAATTGAAACTGAGAGGAAACTTATTTACGAAGTGGAGCGTACTCCTGAACTGCTTCAAACATAGAATACGTGAAAAACTCTAACACTGTGACCCCGCGAGAGCAAACTGTAGTACTCGTTTTAGAAATGGATTAAAAACGGTCTTTAGCGCAATAAAATATTTATTTACAATTGTTACCGCTTTCGGTCAGACTGTGACCATCTTGAGGCTATTGTTGCCACTAAGGTAGGCAGCGGCGGTGAACGAAACAAGTGATCCAAAGCCACGAAAGTCAACTACTCAGTTCACCGTCACCACTTACCATCATGGTACAAATATTCTGAAGATGGTCACTTTCTGACCGAAACCGGTGACCACTGTAAATAAATATTTTAATGTGGTCAGTACTGCTTTTAATCTATTTTTAAAATATTTTGGTAAGGCCGCTGTTTTTCTCCCCAAGAAATGTTCTCAGGAACTTCTGTATCATTCATTATTATTAACCTGGATCACGGCGTCCCGGTTTCGATTCCAGGCCGTGTTGGGGGTTTTCTCTGCCCGGGGACTGGGTGTTTGTGTTGTCCTCATCATTTCATCGTCATCATTCGTGACAGTGGTTGGATTAGAACGTGTAAAAAATTGGACTGTGAAAAAGTTGGGACTTCGTACGGGCGCTGATGACAGCGCAGTTGAGCGCCCCGCAAACGAAACATCATCATCATTATCATCATTATTATTAACCGAGGATTAGGCTAAATCAGCGGCGCAACATGGATGCACATAAGCTCATATGCAAAGTCTCTGACATCCACTGAGTTACTGAAGATAAAACCACAATTTTCTACCCTAAGCTGAGTCGTCAAAACTGACTTGTGTCTCACCGCGGGAAAAATTTCCTATCGTTTCAATGTCTAAAATTTGAAGAAACATATCCCGCGCCCGTGGTTCTGAAAGGGTCACTCGCAAAGGCGGCCGATATGAAAATCCCGCACAGACAACACTCCGTCGCTCCGCCTTAGCGGCGCCTTGAGCCATCTTCCAAAGTTAAACTCCGCTGCTGTCGGTAGGCCTCTGGTGCAAAACTGAAGCGAGAAAGTCCACCTGAATTCGCCCAGTATCACGCTTTTGTAACTGTAACCACGTTCATTCAATACAGCGATGATGCGTGTTCAGAATAGGTGGTCATAAGTTCATGTTATACTCAATTTCAAATGTAATAAAGATGAAAATAGCCGGCCAGTGTGGCCGAGTGGTTCTAGGCGCTTCAGTCTGGAACCGCGCGACCGCTACGGTTGAAGGTTCGAATCCTGCCTCGGGCGTGGATGTGTGTGATGTCCTTAGGTTAGTTAGGTTTAAGTAGTTCTAAGTTCTAGGGGACTGATGACCTCAGATGTTAAGTCCCATAGTGCTCAGAGCCATTTGAACCAAGATGAAAATAAAACACGTTCAATTTCGGTTCGCAGCGAGAACTTCCCCCGTTCCAGGGGGAAAAAATGTGAAAACAACATAGGCAGAGAAAAGACAATGCGCAGAACTCGATAAAAACCCCAAATTTATGAAAGGTGGATCGACTGCTGTCTTTCAACTTTGGCAGTAAAGTGAAGGCAGGGGCACCGAATTAACCCTGAGCCAGTTTTAGATCCCCTATCCATATGCAGAAAGCTCATACGAAACTTTGTGGACTGAATCTTATGCAGCCTTTTGGATGAGAGGCACAGAAATGAATCCTCCGCTCGCTGTAGCCTTCGTCTAGCTTGCCAAGCTTATCCCCGAAACTCGCTTGCCACAATCGGATGGAAGATCGAAGAAGGGTGACTGTGAGGCGATTGCCTCCATCAGTTACGTAGCACTGCTCGCCCTCCGCGGAGTTTCAGTCACATTAACGAGTTCTAACTCTTGCTTATGTTCAGTTATTGTGCTATTTGTCATTAAGATAACGGAATACAGCCCTGTCACGGTAACAGCAGAAATGCTCACCGACAAAAAAATAGTCACCCCTAGAAAAATTGTAACATTCTGCGTGGTGTCTGTTTGTTCTAAGTCGTGTCTCCCTACCACTTTCGCGCAACGACGCTCTGAACGTTTTTTTTAGGGAATTGACTAGTTTGAACCTGGGACCTGTTGCTGGTAAGGAGACGCCAGACCACACATGACATGTAGAATTCAGAAGAGTTCAGTGAGACTAGCGATGATATAACCAAATACTTAATGATTTCAGCGTCAGCTCCACTGCACTCCCTGTAAAAGAATCTTAATACTAACTAAATTTAGTGGAAGGCGTTCAAGGCTTTCCTAGTTTTAGTTAGCTGGTAAAATAACGTCGAAAAAGCAGTTAAGTTTACCATTGGAAATTTTATTCTACTCACAAAACATTGTTTATAAATTGCACTATTGATAAACTGCGTTCAACAAACATGTGAACGAATATTCCCTGAATGGGTTTCCAAGTTCTACGATGGATCGAAGGATGATCTATGCCATATCACATCTATAATCTAGGTTTAAATTAAGTTTCACAAGAGAGAAAACTATCAAAATGGTCTACAGTGACCCTCAATTATCTTTAATTACTTATCTAACTTGTCGTAAATTACAGTAGCTGATGTGGCTTCTCAATAACTATATAACAGAAAAATCATCGCGTTTCAGGTTTTTACTTCTAGTGACAAATGTGAACACCATGAGCTTTAATTGACGATCGACACTAGTATTACGCAAAAAGGGGGTGTAACAGATGAGACTTTTGCAGCTCTGAGTGAAGCTTTATGCGCTGTTATACGGCATCGCGTGCGTTCATTACCTTGTCGGTGTTCGTCAGGGGGCGGCGAGCAGCACAGCTCCGCTCACCTCGCCGTCTCGGAAGCAACTCACTCCTAACTTCTCCTTACTACAATTTACCCAAGTTGGTTTAAAAAAAAAACTATCTGGCTGTGTTTTCATCTGACCAATCAGGGTTAACCTTAAGCTCCGCCTACAAAAATTCTGTCAATCCAATGAGCATCGTTATACTTTTTGTGGTGGGGCAATGTTTTTTAAAGTTTGCAACGTAACAGAGAGGCGAAAAAGTCTCACGCTAAAACTTGCAACTGGTGTGGTCCTTTTAACGTTATCGTAAGATACGTACTGTTCTTCTGGAGGGCTCTATCTTTTAACATGGGCTGGGGGTGGTCCTGACGTAACAGAGACGTGAAAAAGTCTCACGCTAAAACATGCGGCTGGGGTGGCCCTTTTTGTGTTATCGTAAGATCTATACTGTTCTTCTGGAGGGCTCTAGCTTTTAACAAGGGCTGGGGGGTGGTCCTGACGTAACAGAGACGCGAAAAAGTCTCACACTAAGGCTCTAGCTTTTAACATGGGCTGCGGGTGGTCCTAACGGTTAGCTGGCGACGTGGGTGTCCGTCCCTTATCGTAGGGCCTTCTAACTTAACACGTTTCTGTTCTCGGCTTCTGTTCTCGTTTCTCCCCTCGGAACTGCGTCTGTCTCACGGTGGGAAGGTATGACATGCATTTAGGCATTCTTGTGTTAGTCTGTGGTATTCCATTTGCTCACTCGTTACTCGTATTACTTTGGTTAATTTAATGTCACGATTTATTCGGAGCTATGTGACATACTACTGGATTTGCTTATCATGTCAGGGTTTTTCATGGAAGATGTTGGATTTGCCCGACACAAAATCATTACAAGCATAATTTAATACTGCTTTATTCCGCCCCTGTACTCGATAACCGCTTCGATCCAGTCAGAAACTGAGTCCGCAAGGTTGTGCATGTACAGTCGTGGACAAAACGAGCGAGACCCCTCGCCTTTTCGTCATGCTGATCCGCACAGCTTTAAATCTGCTACACGGCATAACAGGCAACATACTGGCGTGAAATTGACAAACTCTCCGAACTTTGCCAGACAGTTTTCAATCATGTGTATGACTATATTAATGCTGATTAGTGTGTTAAACACACCACCTAAATATAAGATATAAATGAAAGAAGAAACGCTAATTAGTATGAACTGTACTAATAAAAATGAATTTCAGCTTATCGAGATAACAACTGTTTTAGTAAGACAAAGTACCCCAGAACGTTACGAATTAGCAAAATGGGTTTTACGGGCTGGGTAGACAGACGGTCAGGAAAGTGAGACTAGTAGGGTTCCATTTTTACCTATTTAGGCGACGAAATCCTAACAACGAAAATAGCTACGACAGTTACTGAAGATGAGGGCAGCATAAATAATTCCCCCTACTCTTTATTGGAAATGTCCTAGTTGCAGTCGATACATTAGCATATTACTCGTAGCTATGCTTTCGATCCAAATCACGTTTACAGTAATGCAAATAAAATACTTTTGCATTTACACGTGGTAATTCAGATCCCAGTATTAATGCCACCGCGTTTTAGAAATGCGAGCATTCCCATTGCTAGGTAGCTTAAGAAACACTTCGGCTAATGAACGTTTTCTGGCTGTGGCGAGTCTAATGGAGCATTCGAAACATTGTAGAATACGTTTGGCAGCTGTGTAGCCGTTTATTTCCTGGGATGGTGCAGTATTATCCTACTAACAGTATTTTGTTAATTCTATAATCATCCCGAGTGATTGACACATAAGCGGTGACATAAAGGTAGAAAATTCTTGTTTTTGAGTCCAGAAAGCTCTATGCAACAGAAACTGCAGATCATTTTTCCATTTTCATTGCGAAATTGCCGGCTTATTCAAGTCTGGGTTAATAATAGAGGGCTGTTTGTCTGGGTTGTCTGCTAGCGTAGTGAAAGGTGTTTGCTATTGCAAGGGAGGTCTGGTTTGTTTTAGGTTCTAATCTCGATGGAGTCAGATAGACTAGCAGTAAAGCAATTTTAAGAAATTGTCGCGCTCCCAATACGTTTTATTGCTACCTTTATTCTCTACCGGCGCCCTGTGGATGTAAATATGAAGATCTTGTAGAATTTCATACTTCTTACTGATTACTTTTACCGCTTCTGTCAATGATTGAATTGACTTATTTGTGGCACTGAATGATTTTTAACTGAATTTCGTTATGAATCTTCACTCATTGCTAAATCTCCACACTTTCATGGTAGGTTAGCAGTAATCCAGTATGACTGGTCTGAACGTTGACACAGACCCTTTTGCAGCCGAATACACCTAATATTTTGCTAATTCGTAACGATCTGGGGTACTTTGTGTTTCTAAAACAGTTATGCTATCCCGATAAGCTGAAATTCATTGCCGGCCGGAGTGGCCGTGCGGTTCTAGGCGCTACAGTCTGGAGCCGAGCTACCGCTACGGTCGGAGGTTCGAATCCTGCCTCGGGTATGGATGTGTGTGATATGCTCAGGTTAGTTGGGTTTAATTAGTTCTAAGTTCTAGGCGACTGATGACCTCAGAAGTTAAGTCGCTTAGTGCTCAGACCCATTTGAAATTAATTTTTATTTGTACAGTTCATACTAATTAGCGTTTCTTCTTTAATTTACATCTTATACTTACGTGTTGTGTTTAACACACTAATCAGCATTAATATAGTCATACGCATGATTGAAAACAGTCTGATAAAGTTCGGATAGTTTGTCCATTTCACGCCTGTGCGTAGTATGTTGGTAGCACTTCGTCGCCTTGCCTGTTATGCTGTGTAGCAGACTTTAAAGCTGTGCGGATCAGCATAACGATAAGGCGAGGGGTCTCGCTCGTTTTGTCCACGACTGTACGTCACATCCAGGTTAGGCCAATCGCTGAGCATTTAATCACACAGTTCCATCAAACTGCATTGATGCTGATGTAGGCGTTTCTCGCGTTGTTTCCAACATGTCACACATTTTTTCTATGGGGTCCAAGTTAAGTGATTTTGCAGGCCAATTGAGGTGTAACACGGTGGCGAATGTTCAGAAAACCGGTCACATATTATTGCAGCCTGATGAACTTTGCTGTTGACGTCTTTATGTGCCTGTGTCAGCAACGGCCTCTTGTGAGATGAGCGTCTCCAAATGTTCATTGCAAGCAGTTCCCGTCGCAAGGTTCTCTCGCAAACGGGTTACGATGGAACCTACATTCACTGTCTGTTGCAACGCCTCTCGAGATTCGTTCACAAGCTGTGAACAGCTACTCCGGTCCCTCTCGACCAGGCTCTTTTCACGACCACAATTATGACGTCGTGTTTCAATAATACAACTGCTCGCAAACGCGTTGAACAATCTGCCGCAAAAAGACAAAACGTCCGGCAAATTCACGCACCTATTGCTACGGGCACAACCAAATACACTTTATCATATTTACCTCTCTGTAACGTCCTTATATTTACTCATCTTTACGTACAACGTCCGCTTGAAACATAAATGTGTCACTAATCGCTATTGCATAATGATCTCGTAGAGGTAGTGAGCGCGCAGTCGAGCAGTTGACTCGATCGCTGCGCAGTTTGTAAAGGTTTCACCGTTCACTTGTTCATGCTCTCAGGGGTGACTTATTTTTTCCTCGAAGAGTCCACGGGTATACTGCTGGTTCATTGTGTCCAACGGGCACAATATTTCGGCGATCAGACATGTCGCCATCGTCAGGTGCGCTGACGAACTGAGCTCCTGAGGGCGGGCGGCTGATATAAATCCCCTCCGCCCGCGGGCCACTCTCTTCGCCGTCCGCTCCCGCGTGCCCGCGGTCGCGAAGACGTGGGAGTCGGAATCTGTCGTAGCGTCGATGTGCTTGCTACGTCCGTCCTGGTCGACAGTTCGTACTTCTTGCTGAGAGTATTCTTAATTACATTGAATGCCGGGTCCCAAGCCTTGCTGACATTGTAGCCGCAATCTCGGTTGATAAGATCTTCCCTGGTGCGAATTTCGATAGCCTCCCTTTTAACGCTGTCCCAATATTTAGAGATCTGAACCAGGATCTTGGTACGCTCATAATCCATCTCGTATTTCTCGGACAAACAGTGCTCTGCTACCGCCGATTTATTTGGATATTTCAGTCGAGTGTGCCTTTGATGTTCTCGGCAACGATCTTCTTTGGTGCGTACTGTTTGTCTGATATAAGTCTTCCCACACTCATAGGGAATTTGGTATATGCCGACCTTCCTCAAACCGAGGTCATCTTTCACACTTCCCAGTAATTCCCGTGTTTTATTGGGCGGGCAAAAGACGGTTTTAACTAGGTGTTTCTTTAATATACGGCCGATTTTCCACGATAGTGCGCCATTGTATGGAATAAAGGCAGTGGCTACGTCTTCTTCCGTGACTGCATCCGTCTCCACAGGTTGTACTGTCGTGGTGGGACGGAGAGCGCGTCTAATCTGCCATTCCGAGGACCCGTTTTTTCGGAACACGGTTTTGAGGTGCTCCAATTCCTGGGGCAGATTCTCTGCGTCTGAGATGTTGCGCGCAATGTGTACTAGTGTTTTTAGTACCCCATTCCTCTGAAAATGGTGGTGGCAGCTGTGAGTGTGCGTGTAATTAAGAAGACTCTCAGCAAGAAGTACGAACTGGCGACCAGGGTGGACGTAGCAAGCACATCGACGCTACGACTGATTCCGACGCCCACGTCTTCGCGACCGCCGGCGCGCGGGCGCGGACGGCGAAGAGAGTGGCGCGCGGAGGGAGGGGTAAACGGCCGCCCGTCCTCAGGAGCTCAGTTTAGGGCTGGCAAAATAGCCACGCTCAGGATCGATGACGGAAGCGCCTGGGCCATGACCAGGAGCTTTCTGCGCAAGGGGCAACGCATCCCGCCGCTTCAAGTTGTCCGCGACGTCGCCGCAGAGCCGGACATGAAGGCCAGCGTGCTCGCGAACACCTTCGCCGAGAACTTCTCCACTGTGGACTATGTGGTCGACGAAGAGACCATCCAGGAGGTGCAAGAGCGTCTTCCGCTGTACCTGACCCATCAGGAGGCGGACGACGTCATCGAGCCAACCACTGCAGAGGAAGTGCAACACCACCTCGACTTCCTACAGCCCAGGAAGGCGGGGGGTTGCGACAACATCGACAACGCACTGCTGAAGAAGCTGCCACCGGAAGCAGTGCGTATCGCCACAGCGATCTTCAACGCCATCCTCCGCACCGGCACCTACCCCGACGCGTAGAAACACGGAGAGGTGGTCGCCATTCCGAAGGCTGGCAAGGACCCCAGGCTGGCGCAGAACTATCGCCCGATAAGCCTACTGCCCTCCCTCTCGAAGATCTTCGAGAGGATTCTCGCCAAACGGCTACAGCGCCACGTCAGAGAAGAAGCCTGCTTCCTGACGAGCAGTTTGGCTTTCGCAGTGGGTATTCGACGCAGCACCAACTACTGCGACTGGTGGAGCAGGCGATGGGGGCCCTGGAGCGTCGCGAGTACCTTGGGGCGGTACTCCTTGACGTCTCCTGGGCCTTTGATAGCGTGTGGCACGACGGCCTCCTGTATAAGCTGCTGGTACAGGAGGTGCCCGTGTCGTACGTCCGCCTTCTCCAGTCCTACCTGCGAGGGCGCACGTTCCATGTGCGTGCAGACGGCGCCATGTCGACGGCGCGCTACATACGTGCCGGAGTGCCGCAGGGGTCCGTCCTTGGCCTCCTGCTGTACTCTCTCTTCACCGCCGACGTCCCTAAGACGACGCCGAGGGTTCATCTGGCGCTCTACGCCGATGACACCGCGCTGTATACGCGCAGCATGAGCGCGCAGCTGATGAGCCGCCGCCTGCAGCTCGCCTGCAATGAGATTGGAGCCTGGGCCACCAAATGGCGGCTCAAGTTCAACGCCGGGAAGAGCCAGGCGGTGGTGTTTACTCGCCGCCGCATACCCGACGCGCTGCCGCAAGTGCGGATCATGGGAGGCCCCATCCCGTGGTCGCGTACTGGAAAGTACCTCGGCGTCACCTTGGATCGACGCCTGACCTGGGGTCCACACATCAGGGAGCTGAGGGGCCGGGCGCTTGGACGGATGCGCTCGCTCTACCCCCTCCTCAACCCCACGACGACACTGCCCCCCCCCACTGCGGCCTCACGCTCTACCTAGCACTAATCAGGCCAGTGCTGGAGTACGCGGCCGTGGTGTGGGGAAATGCCGCCGACACTCACGTCCAGACGCTGCAACGGGTGCAGAACAAAGCCCTTCGGCTGGCGCTCCACCTGCCAAGGGACTACGACACCCGTATGCTTCACGACATCGCGGGAGTTCCGATGCTGAAGCGCCGCTTCCGCGCGCTCGCACGGAACTTCTACGAGTCGGCGAGGACATCCAGGAACCCGCTGGTCAGTGGACTGGGAAACCAACTCCACTGGTGTCCAGCGACCAGAATGCCAGACCGGCTGCTGGAATAATTCCATGCAGCCAGAGAGGACGACCAACGTTTGTGAATACGAGAAGACCTACAACAAAGTGAGGACCACATCTATCTAGAGATTCCAAGACGCAGGAACAGCAGTTGACCTGCTTAACCTGCTTTAAATCGTGCAGGGAATTGCACGTGAGTCACACGGTTCGGTTCAGGAGCTCAGTTTACGTCGCGCGCCACTGCTCTATGCCCGACAGGTGTGTTAAATGCACCGGCGCCCACGCAGGACGAGTGAGCCCCCGTCCCTCCCACTGAGAAACCGACATGTGCACTCTGTGGCGGTGCACACGTGCCAGCTATCGTGGGTGTGAGGTGTGGAAGCGTGCCATCGCTCGCCAACGTGGCCAAACACCCACGCCGATTCCGAAGCAGCCAGCAACCAGACGGCCTGGCGTCTCATTCACAGCGGCACCGTCGGCGGCGCCCTCCTCCCTCCCGACAGCTCCGGACGCCCCTACTCCCGCCGCCTCCGCGGCCGTGGCGACACCTGAGGCCACTGCGCCTCCACAGCAGCCGACAGTGGCGAAGCCGCGCACTGCCTCTCCCATGGCGTCGGCCAGGCCACGCCCCGCCAACCGCCGGCGTGGGGGTCGACGCCCCGTGGGTACCCAGCGATCGGCAACGTCAGTCGAGCAGCCCCAGGTGGACTCTCACAGCGCAGCAGCCGCCCCTCCCCCTTCCAGCGACAGGGCCGCGCCTGCTGCTCCCACCGCCGACCTGGCCAACCTCGTCGCACAGCTCACTGCCCTCGTGACCAGCGCCACGAAGTTGATCGAGGTCCTGTCGCAGCAACTCACCGCTGCAGTGCCGACGGCCCGCACCGGCCGCTGCCGCCACCACAGCTGCACCATGGGAAGCGTTAGAGGGATCACGGTCATCGCGTGGAATGCCAACGGCGGCCGCACCCAAGCCGGCGAACTCCGCCAATTTCTTCGCGACGAAGCCGTCGACGTCTGTCTTATCAATGAAACCCTCCTGAAGCCTGGGGTCGACGTCAGGGCGGCGAACTATTCCAGCTACCGCACCGATCGACTGACGGCGAGCGGAGGGACAGCCGTTTACGTCCGCAATGGCATTCGTCATCACGCGATACAACTTCCACCACTGCCAACGCTGGAGGCCACTGGTGTCATCGTTCATACTTCGGCGGGCGCCATCACGTTCTTTCCTGCCTATAGACCGCCGTCCCGTCCGCTGGACCCTGCTGACGTCGATGCTCTTCTCTCCTTGAGGAGGCAGGTGTTCGTCGCCGGGGACTTCAATAGCAAACATGTCACCTGGAACTCCAGGATCACCAATGCCGCTGGACGCTGCCTGCTCAGGGTAGCAGAACGTCACCACGCGCTTGTGGTGGAGCCGTATGACCCGACTATCTTCCCTGCCCGTGGCCACCCGGATATAATCGACATCGCGGTCGTCAAGGGCATCCCTCATCAGATAACTGCCACAATGAGGACGGCTCTGTCTTCTGATCATGTCCCAGCGGTTTTTGATATAGATCTGAATGTCCTACAACAGCCCAGGAGAGGCATCTCGCTTGCTGGCATCGACTGGGACAGGTTTCAGGCAGCCTTGACGGACTCACTCGCCGCCGCACCGCCCCCTGCGGACGCTGGAGCGGACGCAGCACTCCTGCACTTCGCGGCCACCACGATCGACGCAGCCAAAACAGCAACGCCACCCCGACCACGCACTCTACCTGACTACTCCCGACGGCTGCCGCCGGACGTCCTTGCGGCCATCACTGAGAATAACCGTGTCTACCGGGAGTGGCAGAGGACAAGAAATGCCGACACCAAGCGCCTCCTCAACAGGATGTGTCGGACATCCGGGCCGCCATTGACAACCATCGCCATTGCGACTGGAATAACATGGTCGCCATCCTCTGCCTTGACGACGGCACGGCCTGGCGGACGACCAAGAGTTTCCTATGCCACACGCAACGTATCCCTCCGCTGATGGTCAATGGTCAGACTATCTGCGAACCAGCTGCGAAAGCTGATGCCCTCGCAGACGTCTTTGAGGCTGCGTTTGCGCCGATAGAAGACCCGACCGACGCTGTCCACGACGACCTGGTTGCTGACCGGCTCCCACGCTACTTGGAGGCACGCGACGACGATGAAGTCATTGAAGAGACAACGGCGGAAGAAGTGTCATCCGTCCTGCGCGCTCTGAACCCCAGGAAAGCTGCGGGCCCAGACGAAGTTTCCAACGCCCTTCTCAAGAAGTTACCGCCAGTGGCTGTTACTCTTCTCGCTGACGTCTTTAATGAAATGCTCCGGTCCTGCAGTTT
This sequence comes from Schistocerca serialis cubense, assembly GCF_023864345.2. NCBI lineage: Eukaryota > Metazoa > Arthropoda > Insecta > Orthoptera > Acrididae > Schistocerca > Schistocerca serialis. The sequence goes on along the minus strand of NC_064644.1, from coordinate 164,137,217 downwards.
TCCTCAGTCCTGGAAGCATTCAGAGATCGTGGCGATTCCCAAGATGGGCAAGGATCTGCGCCAGCCAGCGAACTACCGGCCTATTAGTTTACTGCCGGCCGTCTCCAAGGTATTTGAAAGGGTGTACATCAGGCGACTGCACCGCCACGTTGACGAGGAAGGCCTCCTGCCCGAAGAGCAATTCGGCTTTCGTAGGGGCCACTCGGCAGTTGACCAACTCCTTCGGCTAGTGGAAGATGCGTTCGTCGCCCTCGAGCAGCGCGAGTTCTTCGGCGCGGTGTTCCTGGACGTGTCGCGTGCTTTCGACAGTGTGTGGCACCGTGGCCTCTTGTTCAAACTTTTTGAACTTGGGGTACCGGCGTCGCACGTCTGTCTCGTCTATTCCTGCCTTGACGATCGGACCTTCCATGTGCGGGCCGCGCATGGATTGTTCACCGTCCGCCGCATCAACGCTGGTGTGCCGCAGGGCTCGGTCTTGGGGCCACTCCTGTACTCGCTGTACACTTCTGATGCACCAAAGATCGACCGTGTGCGGCTCGCCCTGTTTGCGGAGGCTCTCTATACGAGGAGCCTCAATGCCGCCGTCATGCGCCACCGTCTGCAGCTCGCCGTTGACACCCTGGCAGCCTGGGCAGTCAAGTGGCGTCTACAATTCAATGGGGCCAAGACGCAGTTCCTGATCGTCACCAGAAGACTCGTTCCTGCGGGTCTGCAACCCCTCACCGTCGGTGGAAGCCCTGTCCCGTGGCGTCCAACGGCGCATTACCTCGGCGTCACTATCGACCGCCGACTCACGTGGGGTCCGCACATCCACGAAGTGAAGAACAAAGAGCGGAACAGGCTCCGCAAACTCTACCCGGTGCTGAACCCCGGTTCCCAACTACCACCATGGCTAGGCATCACTCTGTACAAGGCGCTGCTCCGCCATGTACTCCAATACGCCGCCCTCGTCTGGGGGAACGCCGCCGACACCAACCTGAAGAAGCTGGAGACACTGCAGAATCGCATACTTCTGCTGGCCTTACACCTGCCTTACGATTTCCCCAGCGCTCATCTTCACGACATCGCGGAAGTACCTCTGCTCCGCGACCTCTTCAAGTCGACCGCCTGCACGAACGTGCTGGGCGGTCAAACTACGCCCAAATCCGGACGCTGGGCCGCAAACTGCCACGCAGCGTCACCACCAGATGGCCACACCTGCTCGCTGCCTAGCTAGCACTGCAGAACTGTGCTGAGGAAACACCACTGAAGACAATCAACAAGTGAGGACGCATTACATCAGCATGCATGGGAGGCAAAGCAATAATTGCTGCGAACTCCATCACACATCGGAGGACAAGTTATCTCCGTGAAGATCCACGCGAGGCGAGGAGCTCAGTTCGGCACCTGACGTGGAAGGCGCACATCAAGGAAGTAAGGGGTAAAGCGCTTGGCAGATTGCACTTGTTGTACCCCTTACTCAACCCAGCGACGACCCTGCCCCCATCTGTGGCATAACTCTGTACATGACACTCATCAGGCCTGTGTTAGTGTACGCTGCTGTGGTGTGGGGCAACGCGGCCGACTCGTCAATCGCCAAGCAGACGGTCCAGAACAAGGCGCTTATGTTAGCGCTTCACCTGCCACGAGACTTCAGCACCAAAGAACTCCACAGAGTAGCGGGAGTCCCGCTGCTCAAGCACCAATTCCGGCAGGCGGCGCAACGTTATTCGCAACTTGGGACACCAAGTGCACTGGCGCGCGACCACAAGGTGGCCAGAACTGTTGTTGGAGTGAAATCACGCCGCAACATGAGAAAGATGAAGTAAAAGGGCAAACGCAACCGTGAGGAAGATTCCGCCGAGAGGACAACTTCCAACTCACCCAGGAAGAAGTAGGAAAGGCGTGATCCGCTCACCCTACAACACACCGGAGTACGATGCTCCGTGAATTCGCGTAGCGTAGGAGCTCAGTTCGTCAGCGCACCTGACGATGGCGACATGTATGATCGCCGAAATGTTGTGCCCGTTGGACACTATGAACCGGCAGTATACCCGTGGACTGTTAGAGCAACAAATACGCCGGGAGAAACTGAAGAATCACGACTTATTTTTTGTCTGGTGAGCTTATAACACTTTTTAATTATATTAATGGGCGTTGTAATTTACTTTACTGTAATAGAACTAACAGTTACTGCTATTGCAAACTACGGGATTGATTGACCATGATCGTGAATCTAATGGACTGAGGCAATAGTACAATGAATTTCATTTAGTGATATTGCATCGTATTAAAACAGGCACTAAATCAATAATGGGATTCAAACCAAGTTTCCTCAGCTAACAGAAATATTTGTGGCAAACCAAGGTTTCTCACCCAACAGAAAGGATACGTGGCAAAACAAGCAGATATGATAGCCATCCTATATGGGGCTAATAATTTCAGAAAAAAATATTAAAAACTTTAGTTCGTTATTCTCAGAAAATAAAACAAAATTAGAACACACTAGTGACATCAACCATTTGCTACCACTATAAAATCGTGAATTAAGCGGTAAACTTGTTGCATTGGCAGGTACACTCCTGGAAATTGAAATAAGAACACCGTGAATTCATTGTCCCAGGAAGGGGAAACTTTATTGACACATTCCTGGGGTCAGATACATCACATGATCACGCTGACAGAACCACAGGCACATAGACACAGGCAACAGAGCATGCACAATGTCGGCACTAGTACAGTGTATATCCACCTTTCGCAGCAATGCAGGCTGCTATTCTCCCATGGAGACGATCGTAGAGATGCTGGATGTAGTCCTGTGGAACGGCTTGCCATGCCATTTCCACCTGGCGCCTCAGTTGGACCAGCGTTCGTGCTGGACGTGCAGACCGCGTGAGACGACGCTTCATCCAGTCCCAAACATGCTCAATGGGGGACAGATCCGGAGGTCTTGCTGGCCAGGGTAGTTGACTTACACCTTCTAGAGCACGTTGGGTGGCACGGGATACATGCGGACGTGCATTGTCCTGTTGGAACAGCAAGTTCCCCTGCCGGTCTAGGAATGGTAGAACGATGGGTTTTATGACGGTTTGGATGTACCGTGCACTATTCAGTGTCCCCTCGACGATCACCAGTGGTGTACGGCCAGTGTAGGAGATCGCTCCCCACACCATGATGCCGGGTGTTGGCCCTGTGTGCCTCGGTCGTATGCAGTCCTGATTGTGGCGCTCACCTGCATGGTGCCAAACACGCATACGACCATCATTGGCACCAAGGCAGAAGCGACTCTCATCGCTGAAGATGACACGTCTCCATTCGTCCCTCCATTCACGCCTGCCGCGACACCGTTGGAGGCGGGCTGCACGATGTTGGGGCGTGAGCGGAAGACGGCCTAACGGTGTGCGGGACTGTAGCCCAGCTTCATGGAGACGGTTGCGAATGGTCCTCGCCGATACCCCAGGAGCAGCAGTGTCCCTAATTTGCTGGGAAGTGGCGGTGCGGTCCCCTACGGCACTGCGTAGGATCCTACGGTCTTGGCGTGCATCCGTGCGTCGCTGCGGTCCGGTCCCAGGTCGACGGGCACGTGCACTTTCCGCCGACCACTGGCGACAACATCGATGTACTGTGGAGACCTCACGCCCCACGTGTTGAGCAATTCGGCGGTACGTCCACCCGGCCTCCCGCATGCCCACTATACGCCCTCGCTCAAAGTCCGTCAACTGCACATACGGTTCACGTCCACGCTGTCGCGGCATGCTACCAGTGTTAAAGACTGCGATGGAGCTCCGTGTGCCACGGCAAACTGGCTGACACTGACGGCGGCGGTGCACAAATGCTGCGCAGCTAGCGCCATTCGACGGCCAACACCGCGGTTCCTGGTGTGTCCGCTGCGCCGTGCGTGTGATCATTGCTTGTACAGCCCTCTCGCAGTGTACGGAGCAAGTATGGTGGGTCTGACACACCGGTGTCAATGTGTTCTTTTTTCCATTTCCAGGAGTGTACTATCCGACAAGTTGAGAAATCTCTATGTCCTTTATGATAATTAACTAACAAATGCCTAACATAGCGCTAGCGTATGGGGACCTTCAATCTGTTATGACATAAAACTGTAGTTTTGTACAAAGTTTTACTGTACACAAAGATATGTCATGCAAACAATATTCGCACATAAAAATTAACTGATTACTGAACCACAGATTAACTTGCATATGAGGGCACTATATCTGTTAAGATGTTCGGACGCATTTTGACAAACAGTTTCTAAGAAGTAAGCAAGATATCTTTACTAAAATTTAGGTAATTATTAACGCATACTTTGTCTAAAACGTAACGACCAGAAAACATTTGTAGTAGTCGACATCTACATCTGTACTCCGCAAGCCACCTGACGGCGTGTGACGGAGTGTACTTTGAGTACCTCTATCGGTTCTCCCTTCTATTCCAGTCTCGTATTGTTCGTGGAAATAAAGATTGTCGGTATGCCTCTGTGTGGACTCTGATCTCTCTGATTTTATCCTCATGGTCTCTTCGCGAGATATACGTAGGAGGGAGCAATATACTGCTGGACTCCTCGGTGAAGGTGTGTTCTCGAAACATCAACAAAAGCCCGTACCAAGCTACTGAGCGTCTCTTCTGCAAAGTCTTCCACTGGAGTTTATCTATCATCTCCGTAGCGCTTCCGCAATTGCTAAATGATCCTGTAACGAAGCGCGCTGCTCTTCGTTGGATCTTCTCTATCTGTTCTATCAACCCTATCTGGTACGGTTCCCACACTGGTGAGCAGTATTCAAGCAGTGGGCGAACAAGTGTGTTGTAACCTACTTCCTTTGTTTCCGGATTGCATTTCCTTAGGATTCTTCCAATGAATCTCAGTCTGGTATCTGCTTTACCGACGATCAACTTTATATGATCATTCCAATTTAAATCACTCGTAATGCCTACTCCCAGATAATTTACGGAATGAACTGCTTCCAGTTGCTGACCTGCTATATTGTAGCTAAATGATAAAGGATCTTTCTTTCTGTGTATCCGCAGCACATTACACTTGTCTACATTGGGATTCAATTGCCATTCCCTGCACCAGGCGTCAATTCGTTGCAGATCCTCTTGCATTTCAGTACAATTTTCCATTCTTACAACCTCTCGATATACCACAGCATCATCCGCAAAAAGCCTCAGTGAACTTCCGATGTTATCCACAAGGTCATTTATGTATATTGTAAATAGCAACGGTCCTACGACACTCCCCAACGGCACACTTCGGAAGACTTCTCTCCATTGAGAATGACATGCTGCGTTCTGTTATCTAGGAATTCTTAAATCCAACCACACAATTGGTCTGATAGTCCATATGCTCTTACTTTGTTCATTAAACGGCTGTGGGGAACTGTATCGAACGCCTTGTGGAAGTCAATGTAACTTTTTGAAGCTGGTCTCCAGATTTATACATACCATAAATACACGCTGAAAAATGGAAGATAACTGGTTATTGTTCCACACAGTCTTAAAATTACGGGGGCTCTTATATTAATATGCACTCCAACACATTCTTCAAAATACTTTTCAAATTCCCAATTGCATAATATGTATTTTGTTGAATATGCTTAGACAAAAGTAAACAATTTTACCCCACAACAGTATGAAGTTAATTAACTTTCTGAACCGGTGGAATAGTTGAAGAATGCATTATCTCTCAGACTGGAAAAATAGGTACGCTCAATGCTTTGTACAGCCTAGTTATCGCTGTAATTACGTGTTAAAATAAAGACAGTTATATTTGTGATTACTGGGTAATCTTTAAGGATTAAGAATAGACCCTAAAGTTATCACGTTTCAGTCGCAGATTGTTGTGCGATATTAATCCACTTTCTGAGGCTATTTTACAGTTATTTCAGTGGGAATACTGGAGTTGAATGTTTGGAATATTAATCTGACATCTACTACACTAGATCTGTATTTCTCTGGAAACGCCTCTGAGGCCTCTTTTGTCGCCAGAAGGCAGTCGGTAAATCCTGTTAGGTGATGAGCACCTCCTTTGAGGATATGGCAACTTTTCATTGAAATTGGGTAGCAATCTGCTCTGCGGCTTTTGAAAGTCGAGCTTGCTCTTGTGCCCACTGTGGCTACTCTACAGTCTCCAGAGAATAATTCATCATAACATATTTGCCTTTCTGCACGAACATCAAAGAGCGAGACACTGTGGCACCATCCGACCAGCGTGGGAGAATCAGCTGCTTTCACTAGAAAAATTTGTGTTAGTCAACAGGATTGCGTCACTCTAGACCGTCTCAGGCTCTTCGACCAACGTTTGTTTGATGATTTTTCTGACACTTCACAAGCATAAGTGGCTCGAATTGTCCAAGCTTCACCGTACATTGCTGGTGGCAGAGCTCGCGGCCCGAATTATGGCGCCCCACCGTCCGAAGGTTTTTCCGTGGTCATTACCATGTGGTTCTTCCCTTGATACCTGCAACAAGCAGCACGAGAGTCCAAGATCAGTTCTTCTTGAGGCTTTCCCTTTTCTTGTTGAAGGTGTTGTTATATTTATGGATTTCTGCAGCTTCCCTGAACAAGAGGGTGTGATAGCACTTCTGTACTGCAAGAACTTTGGTGCCGACGACTTTTATTATGTGGCCTGCCTCACACAGCGCGTGATCCGCCACGGCCGATTTCTCGACCAATCCACCTGCAATACTGCTTATGTTCGATAATCCTGGTGCTGATTGATCGTCCAGTCATCCCAACACACACTTTCCCATCTGTACACGGTATGCATGTTCTATATTCCCAACATTCAAGTGTGTGCCTTCTATCCTTTGCCGATCTGAGACAATCTTTTATCTTCTTTGTCGGTTTATAAATAGTCTCTATGCCGAGTTTGAGCAATATACGGCCGATTCCGTCCATCACTTTTGGAATGTTTGACAGGAAGGCCGTACTCGACATTTCTTCTTCCGCTGTGTCACTTCGTCTGGTGTTTGCTTCCGTGACACTTCTTATGTAACTGGTGGAGTACCCATTGTTCCTCAGAACGCTTTCCAGGTGTTGCATTTAGCGTCTCAGGTGCTGCAGCTCTCATGTTCGCCTTGAGTGCGTTTCAGGCATGCCTGTTTTCTGACTCTGGTGGTAATTTGACAGTCTGAGCAGGTCTCGGTCCATGTGTGTTGGTTTTTGGTACATTCTGTATCCCATGTTCACATCATCCCTCGTAAGAAGATCATTTTCTACCTCCATGGAAAAATTTGTGTTGGGAGAGCATTTGTCCTACGAAGTCACCGAGCTATTCCTGCCCATGGCTCCACCCAATGAAGATATCGTCGACTTATCTGTACCACACCTTAGGTTAACAGCGTGCCACGTCCAACGTTTGTGCTTTGAAATGTTTCAAGAAGAAGTTGGCCACCATTGGAATAAGTGGACCACCCATGGCGACGCCTTCGACCTTTTCGTAGAAATGAGCGTTCGACTTGAAATAGCTCGTCGTGAGACGTGCATGAAAGAACTTGGTGGTGTCTTGCTTGGAAATAGAGAATGATAGAGTGGCACTTCGGTACACAAAGAAACAACATCAAAGATGGCCAGGATGTCCTTTTGGGCCAAGTTTTAGTTTCCGCAGTTTCTGAATGACAGTTAAAACTTAGACTAAACGACATCCTTGTCAGCTTTGACGTTGTTTCTTTGCTTAACATATTGTCTCTCTGTGATTGTCTGGAATGTATCGCTTACATTTTCACGTAAAACATCACCAAGCTCTATCAAGTATGTCTCAGCATGAGCTACTTCACGAGCACAGGCACTTTGTTAATTTAAGTTGCGGCACGATTACGTCGACAACACCTTTATTGTTTGGAGCCATAGTGAGGGAGGCTTCGATGACACCTGAAAAGTCCCCATGCCAATATAAAAATTTGCCATGGAGTTAAAAACAGATCAAGATCTATCCTTTCTAGACGTGCTGGTTACGAGGAATGGTGAAAATCTGGGACACAGCGTGTATGGAAAACCGACAAACACGAACCGATAGAAATTGGCAGACATCATAATAGCTTCAATAAAAAAGAGGAAAGCTTAAGTCTAAGCAAATCCTGGATTCCCATGAAATAATCAACGACTGTTGCAGGTAACGAGAGGTGGACCACAGCAGTAATGACCACGGAAAAGCCCTAGGAAGTTGGCGCGCCAGGTACACATAATCCGCGGCCGCAAGCTCGACTCCAGAGAGCAATGGAGACTAAAACAGTGCTAGCTGCTTCTGCTGGTGAAATTTTAGAAAAATCATCAAGCAAACGTTGACCGAAGAACCCGAAATAGAAGCCAACAGGCAATCGTTCAACAAGTGGCCGCGAGAGCGATAACGATTTTATGCTCTAGAAGGCGTTCTTGGCGCATAATGCTGACTAATCCGCAAGACGGTGTTTCGGTCCAGTAAGAGATTCGATTTTAAAAATATGAATCTTTCACGAAAAGGAGGGAAGTCGCGTGCGCTATTCCCTGCTTTTTACAGAAACAGTTCACGCTCATCTCATTGACAACAGTATAGCGTAGTCTCCTTCCTGCAGAGTTCTTTGAAAGAGGCAGATGGGAAGCAGCAAGTAAGTTTGTGGATCAGTGGCCGGCTACTGTCTGAAGAGGTAATTCTGAGGCCGTCTGGAGCTGTTTGGCACACTCTGCTGTTGTTAAAGATTTTTGAGTTATCAATCTGCGGTACCGTGCTCCGAATTTTGAGGAGCTTGCTTACTTCTGCATTTCTTATACGTAACTTTGCTGCAGATTTGATCTATTGTAAACTGTAATTTTATCCAAAATTTAATTTCTTAATTCTCCATGTGACCTTCCAGGTAAAGTTTGATAGCTCCCATAGTGTTAACGTCTTTCTTGGTCAATTTATATGATATTCTGAAAATTTTAGTCTTTCTTAATTCGTTGTTAATTTCATAAAACATTCGGAGAAAAAAGACTCCTCTTATACGGGGTGAGTCACCTAACGATCCCACTGGATATATTTCGTAAACCACATCAAATACTGACGAAATGATTCCACAGACCGAACGTGAGGAGAGGGGCTAGTGTAATTGGTTAATACAAACCATAAAAAAATGCACGGAAGTATGTTTTTTAACACAAACGTACGTTTTTTTAAATGGAACCCCGTTAGTTTTGTTAGCACATCTGAATATATAAACAAATACGTAATCAGTGCCGTTTGTTGCATTGTAAAATGTTAATTACATCCGGAGATATTGTAACCTAAAGTTGACGCTTGAGTACCACTCCTCCGCTGTTCGATCGTGTGTATCGGAGAGCATCGAATTACGTAGGGATCCAAATGGAACGGTGATGGACCTTAGGTACAGAAGAGACTGGAACAACACTTACGTCCACATGCTAACACCTTTTTATTGGTCTTTTTCACTGACGCACATGTACATTACCATGAGGGGTGAGGTACCCGTACACACGTGGTTTCCGTTTTCAATTACGGAGTGGAATAGAGTGTGTCCCAACATGTCAGGCCAATAGATGTTCAATATGGTGGTCATCATTTGCTGCACACAATTACAATCCCTGGCGTAATGAATGTCGTACACGCCGCAGTACATCTGGTGTAATGTCGCCGCAGGCTGCCACAATACGTTGTCTCATATCCTCTGGGGTTGTAGGCACATCACGGTACACATTCTCCTTTAACGTACCCCACAGAAAGAAGTCCAGAGGTGTAAGATCAGGAGAACGGGCTGGCCAATTTATGCGACCTCCACGTCCAATGAAACGCCCGTCGAACGTGTACCTCACCCCTCATGGTAATGTACATGTGCGTCAGTGAAAAAGACCAATAAAAAGGTGTTAGCATGTGGACGTAATGTGCTGTTCCAGTCTCTTCTGTACCTAAGGTCCATCACCGTTCCCTTTGGATCCCTACGTAATTCGGTGCTCTCCGATACACACGATCGAACAGCGGAGGAGTGGTACTCAAGCGTCAACTTTAGGTTACAATATCTCCGGATGTAATTAACATTTTACAATGCAACAAACAGCACTGATTACGTATTTGTTTATATGTTCAGATGTGCTAACAAAACTAACGGGGTTCCATTTAAAAAAACGTACGTTTGTGTTAAAAAGCATACTTCCGTGCATTTTTTTATGGTTTGTATTAACCAATTACACTAGCCCCTCTCCTCACGTTCGGTCTGTGGAATCGATTCGTCAGTATTTGATGTGGTTTACGAAATACATCCAGCGGTAATGTTAAGTGACCTACCCTGTATACAAGCCCATTAATTTGTCCAAGACCCTTAATATGTTCTATAATTTTTCCTGGTTAGGCGATCCAGTAAAAATAAATGTAACCTGTTTTATATCCAATCGCTTAACTTCACTGTGTCGACATTGTCTTTGTGCACAGTGCCCATGTACAAGAATAATTTACTTCTTGCTCTGTTACACAACGAGCATTGCATTCGCTGGACTTTTATAACGGAAGATCAAAAAGTTTCCGTTCGATGACCGCACAGTCCAGAATCTGTGTTCCAGTGAGGCAGAATTGTCGTGAGCGTTGTAGCAATCATCCTACCGACGTACCAGGTTGAAGATAACCGTTTGCTGCATGAAGAAGTCCGTAATTGCCTGTTGCAAACTGTCGTCCTACAGGAATCGTCGACCCTTCAAGGCCGTTTTGAAGGGACCGAAAGAGTGACAACATAAAGAGAGATCAGGACTACAGTGTGATTGCCCGAGTGTCTCCGACTTGAGTACGCGTACGTTTGCGATGCGGCGCGTTATCGTGAAGAAGCAGCAGACCTTGTCGCTGTTTTCCCGTATGTTTCGCCTTAACTTCAGGCTGTAATTTCTCTACCCCAGTGAAGGAGACAGCAGCTTCCTTGAAATCAGTAGACAATGGGCCACGGTAGCCAAAGAGCGCGGTGAACATAACCTCTTCAGTAGATGTTTGGCTCTTGAACTTCTTGGCTGGCCGATGTGGCACTGCAGTTCTAGGCGCTTCAGTCTGGACCCGCGTGACCGCTACGGTCGCCGGTTCGAATCCTGCCTCGGGCATGGATGTGTGTGATGTCCTTAGGTTAGTTAGGTTTAAGTAGTTCTGAGTTCTAGGGGACTGATGACCACAGATGTTAAGTCCCATAGTGCTCAGAGCCATTTGAACCATTTGAACTTCTTGGGACGAAGGGACGATGGATGACAGCACTGTTTCGTTGACGCTTTCGGCTCCGGTTCCCAGTGGTGTCAGCAGCATTTGTCACGTACAGCAACGCACCCAAGGAACGCGTTGCCTTCAAAACTGGAACGCAACTGGTGCTTCATGCAAACAGCCATCCGCATGTTCGCCAAAAAGACACGAATGCCACACTCATCCCCTGACAAAATGTCGGTGATTATATACCCGCACCAGAGGTGCGCTTCGTTGCATGTACGCTGCAGCAACGCCCTAAAATGGAAAATTACTGATCGCATATTATATAGTAAGTTTGGCTTTATTAACTAGGGAGATATGACTCCATTTTCGCTAGACGTATAAGTTGGTCATGGGCTGGCATTAATTTACACTATAACCACTATAAAATTAACTTCAGAGCGTCAGTAGCGAGAATTTTACGCACTAGTTGTCAGACTTCTCAAATATCTATGACAACATACTTCGGAACTACGTTATCCCATTATCAGGTGCTACGAACAACGGAACAGATCACTGCATCGTAATACTACGCAACTGCGTAAATTTTTATATACTCCTTTAGTAAAACGTACCTAAAACTTCCACGTCAGTAGTCACCGTCAAAAGTAACAAGTCAGCAGCAAACATACCTTATCATAAACTTTATCTAGCACATCTGATGTTAGGCTTCATACTGTGACAAGAATCAGTTGTAAACTAAAGGCTGCTGTCTTCACCTACCAAGAATGGCAGAGCTTAGACCGTATGTAGCACAGCCCTCAATGATGCTACTGTTTATTGTAAAACCTTTGAACGTTGTGGGTCAATTAAGCAAATTCTAAAAACCAATGCTATACCTTGATAGCAATTTGTACATCCGTATAGATTAACAAACATAAAATATTGCTCTTGTTTTTGTTGTTGTGGTCATCAGTCCCAAGGCTGGTTTGATGCACCTCACCATGCTACTCTATGTTGTGCGAGCCTCTTCATCTTGTAGTAACTACTGCAACCAACATCTTTCTGAATCTGCGTGCAGTATTCACCTCTTGGTCTCCCTCTACGATTTTTCCACCCACACGTCATCTCTTGATGTCTCAGTGTCCTATCAACCGATCCCTTCTTCTGATTAAGTTTTGCCACAAATTCCTTGTCTCCCAGATTCTATTCAGTACCTCCTCATTAGTTACGTGATCAACTCTTAGAATCTTCAGCATTCTTCTGTATCACCACATTTTGAAAGCTCTTATTCTCTTTCTATCTAAACTGTTTATCGTCCATGTTTCACTTTCACACACGGCTACATTGCAGACAAATATCTTCAGAAAAGACTTTCTAACATTTAAATCTATATTGCTCTTCTTCAGAGACGCTTTCCTTGTCATTGCCAGTCTACGTTTTTATATCCTCTCTACTTCGGCTACCATCAGTTTTTTTCTGTCCAAATAGAATAATTCTTCTGCTAATTTGTCATGTTTCCTAATCTAGTTTCCTTAGCATCTCCTGATTTAATTCAAGTACATTGCATTATTCTTCTTTTGCTTTTGTTGATCTTCATCTTGTATCATCCTTTCAAGAGACTATCTATTCCGTCCAACTGCTCTTCCATGTGCTTTGCTGTCTCTGACAAAATTACAATGTCATCGGCAAACCTCAAAGTTTGTATTTCTTTTCCCTGAACTTTAAATCCTGCTCCAAATATTTCTTTCGTTTCCTTTACTGCTTGTTCAGTGTACGTATTGAGTAACATAGGGGATAGGCTACAACCCTGTCTCACTCCTTTCTCAACCACCGCTTCCCTTTCATGTCTCCCGACTCTTATGACTGCCTTCTGGCTTCTGTACAAGTTGCAAATAGCGCTTCGGTCCCTGCATTTTACCCCTGATACTTACAGTATTTCAAAGAGAGTATTCCATTCAACGTTATCAAAAGCTGTCTCTAAGTCTGCAAATGCTATAAATGTAGGTTTGCCTTTCCTTGGAAATGGGAATGATCCTACGGCATTGTGGGTCGGGAATCCCTCATTCGGTGAAGCTCGGCCACCGAGGGAAAGTACTTATTGCATTCGACGTCACATTGGGCTACTTGCGCGTCGGAGATGGGGATGAAATGATGATAAGGACAACACCCAGTCCGTGAGCGGAGAGAATCTCCTGCGCCACCCGGGAATCGAACCCGGGCGCCTTGGCGTGACATTCCGCTGGGCTGACCGCTCAGCTAACGTGGGCGGACTACCTTCCTTTAACCTGTCTTCTAAGATACATCGTACGGTCAATAGTGCCTCGCGTGATCTTACAGTTCTCCAGAATACAAACTGATCTTCCCCGAGGTCTGCTTCTATCAATTTTTCCATTCTTCTCTAAAGAATTCGTGTAAGTGTTTTGCAGCCGTGACTTATTAAACTGATTGCTCGGTAATTTTCACACTTGCCAGCAACTGGAATTACTACATGTTTCCTGAAGTCTCAGGGTATTTCACTTGTCCATACATCTCTCGCACCAAATGAGAGGTTCGGCATGGGTGGCTCTCCCAAGGATATCGATATTTCATATTTCACCTAGGGCCACTGATTAGAGTAATTTAGTGGCTGCTTCTAAAGGAGGACATCGCTAAAGTGAGACCAAAAATGCCCGTTGGGAACTTCAATCGTCTCATTTACGATGCTGGTGCATTCCTGTCTTAAAGCACAAAATATCTGAGCTTCTCTAAATTTGACAGCAAGCATCCGTGGTTCTCAAAGTGTAATACCATCATGCTGTCTGTAATACTACCCAACGAATACTGATAATTCTTCAGGCGTTTCGCTACCATCCTTGAGTCATTCTCTTTATTATTATCCTCTTCACACCTCAGCTTAAAATTTCTGCCCGTTTGCCCTTGAATGCATATAAAATAAAGGAAAATATGAAGTACTGTGGTAAAATAAATATGGACCGAAGATATGTTGTCGATATACACTCCTGGAAATGGAAAAAAGAAAACATTGACACCGGTGTGTCAGACCCACCATACTTGCTCCGGACACTGCGAGAGGGCTGTACAAGCAATGATCACACGCACGGCACAGCGGACACACCAGGAACCGCGGTGTTGGCCGTCGAATGGCGCTAGCTGCGCAGCATTTGTGCACCGCCGCCGTCAGTGTCAGCCAGTTTGCCGTGGCATACGGAGCTCCATCGCAGTCTTTAACACTGGTAGCATGCCGCGACAGCGTGGACGTGAACCGTATGTGCAGTTGACGGACTTTGAGCGAGGGCGTATAGTGGGCATGCGGGAGGCCAGGTGGACGTACCGCCGAATTGCTCAACACGTGGGGCGTGAGGTCTCCACAGTACATCGATGTTGTCGCCAGTGGTCGGCGGAAGGTGCACGTGCCCGTCGACCTGGGACCAGACCACAGCGACGCACGGATGCGCGCCAAGACCATAGGATCCTACGCAGTGCCGTAGGGGACCGCACCGCCACTTCCCAGCAAATTAGGGACACTGTTGCTCCTGGGGTATCGGCGAGGACCATTCGCAACCGTCTCCATGAAGCTGGGCTACGGTCTCGCACACCGTTAGGCCGTCTTCCGCTCACGCCCCAACATCGTGCAGCCCGCCTCCAGTGGTGTCGCGACAGGCGTGAATGGAGGGACGAATGGAGACGTGTCGTCTTCAGCGATGAGAGTCGCTTCTGCCTTGGTGCCAATGACGGTCGTATGCGTGTTTGGCGCCGTGCAACTGAGCGCCACAATCAGGACTGCATACGACCGAGGCACACAGAGCCAACACCCGGCATCATGGTGTGGGGAGCGATCTTCTACACTGGCCGTACACCACTGGTGATCGTCGGGGGGACACTGAATAGTGCACGGTACATCCAAACCGTCATCGAACCCATCGTTCTACCATTCCTAGACCGGCAAGGGAACTTGCTGTTCCAACAGGACAATGCACGTCGGCATGTATCCCGTGCCACCCAACGTGCTCTAGAAGGTGTAAGCCAACTACCCTGGCCAGCAAGATCTCCGTATCTGTCCCCCATTGAGCATGTTTGGGACTGGATGAAGCGTCGTCTCACGCGGTCTGCACGTCCAGCACGAACGCTGGTCCAACTGAGGCGCCAGGTGGAAATGGCATGGCAAGCCGTTCCACAGGACTACATCCAGCATCTCTACGAACGTCTCCATGGGAGAATAGCAGCCTGCATTGCTGCGAAAGGTGGATATACACTGTACTAGTGCCGACATTGTGCATGCTCTGTTGCCTGTGTCTATGTGCCTGTGGTTCTGTCAGTGTGATCATGTGATGTATCTGACCCCAGGAATGTGTCAATAAAGTTTCCCCTTCCTGGGACAATGAATTCACGGTGTTCTTATTTCAATTTCCAGGAGTGTACTTACAATGTAACAAGGATCCGAGGAAAAATTAAATGAATTCGCGAGTGGCCTTATTAAGACGCATGAGAATATAATATTTACAGCAGAGCATGACAAACAGGGATTTTTAGATTATCTTGATGATCGAGAATAAGAATAAGAAGCTTGAGATAAGGATAATTAGGAACCCACGTTCACAACTGCAGTAATGGATACGACCTTATGCCACCCCTGAAAACATAAATTAGCTTCCGTGCACGGGGCTAATTCCATCCACCTAAGTCCTAAGACCTATAATGAATAAATGAAAATACTTATGCAAATAATGATGGAATATGGTTTTGACGTGCATTGAGTAGACAGTATTGCTGAAGCGTTAGTGCACAGAAACCAAAAGAACAAGAAAAATCTGCAGAAACATAGAGTCGTGGCTGGGGATCTATCTCATACAAACTGAAAAGCGTATGTAGCAAGAAAGGGCTTAAAACAGCATCCAGGACATAACAAGCTGGAGTAGAGGCTGAAGGATAAGGTTGTTGTAGGCGAGAAGTGGATGGAGAACGTGGGAATTGACGAAATACGAGGAGCGCTCAATAACGAAAGCAATACATTTTTTTATCGTCCAGTTTCCGTTGAAAAAATGCGGAATTTGTTATGGGGCATTGTGGAATGGTCTCGCTTCAGAATATACAGGGTGGTCCATTGATCGTGACCGGGCCAAATATCTCACGAAATAAGCGTCAAACGAAAAACTACAAAGAACGAAACTTGTGTATCTTGAAGGGGGAAACCAGATGACGCTATGGTTGGCCCGCTAGATGGCGCTGCCATAGGTCAAACGGATATCATCTGCGATTTTTTAAAATGGGAACCCCCATTTCTTATTACGTATTCGTGTAGTACGTAAAGAAATATGAATGTTTTAGTTGGACCACTTTTTTCGCTTTGTGATAGATGACGCTGTAATAGTCACAAACATATGGTTCACAATTTTAGACGAACAGTTGGTAATAGGTAGGTTTTTTAAATTAAAATACAGAACGTAGGCACGTTTGAACATTTTATTTCGGTTTTCCCAATGTGATACATGTACCTTTGTGAACTCATCATTTCTGAGAACGCATGCTGTTACAGAGTGATTACCTGTAAATACCACATTAATGCAATAAATGCTCAAAATGATGTCCGTCAACCTCAATGCATTTGGTAATACGTTGTAACCTCCCCACAAAAATTTTAAAAGGTGATATTATATAGAAATGCTAATGGACATTGCGCTAAGTGTAACCTCTCCACTGAAATTTTTAAGACAGAAATAATAAATGAATGGGAGCCAAACGTAACCTCCTTGCAATTAAATTTAATGACAATAAAAGTGAGGATCGCAATCTCACTCAAATATAAGTTCTTCATAAAAATTAAAGTCCATTCAGTGATAATGATTATTCAATTAAACCGAAATATCGGTCTTTGGCCCTGTGCAAAAAATCAAAATTAAATTCTTACCTCATTGCAACACCTAGTCAAATTTCTGCTCTTGTTGTTGCGCACCGCTTGGAGGAACTGCATTGCAAATTATAATATTCCTTTTTTTTTTTTTTTTTGTAATCTAATTGAAAACTGAAACTTTTGTTTAAGGGAAGTGGAACGAAATAGTTACTTCAATTAAATGAAAATTTTATGTAAAATTGCTTTTGAAATCAAAGTTATTATTGGGGGCACTTGTTGAAAATTAGTTACAATAGTTAAACTTTACATTATCCGATGATTATCTTAGTTAACAGTATACCTCATTCAGCATCTTGACCAGTGTTGTCGCCAGACCACATCACACAACCGCACTGGGCTGCTACTACTGACCGACCGCTCTGCATGACGACTACTAGCGTACTGCACGCGACGACTACTGACAGAGTACTGCCCTCAACTAGACAGAGTTACAGACTCGCAACGACTAACCTGACAGACTGAGACCCGCTCGCAACACTCGCGCGGTCAAGCGCATACTCTCTGGTCACAGATGCTACAATGCCTCGCCATCGCTGCTATGTTACATACGTGTTTCATAACCCTCCACTGGGGGGGCAAAAATTTGGCAGCGATGGTGAGTCATTTGGACTTGCCAAGCGCGGCAAAATTTTTCTTTAATTAACAAAATTCTACAACTTACAGATTATTTAAATGTTGTGCACACGCACTAAGTACAAAATACATCAGACAAAGACAAAATGTGAGTACAAAACATAGTAGCAAATCAGAAAAATGTATATACAAATTATTTGACAGATAACAAAGTGCACAGGCACTGAAAAAAAAAAATTCTTTAGCATATTCAGAACAAATAAACAGACTGGCAAAATATTATGTTGACAAGTGACATGAGTGCACATGCACTGCAGTTGAGAACATATCAGTAATTGATGAAATGTATGTACAATTAGTAACAAATGACATAAGTGCATTCGCATTAAAGTATTGAATATACAGAATAGTAGAAATCATATTGAAAAATGAGAAAAGTGTACAGGCACTGAAGTTCAGTAGAAAACATATTAACACCTAACAGAAGTGCACATGCACTGTAGTTCAGAAAATAAAAAATGTATATACAATATAAAAGACAAAAGTGCACATATACTGTACTTCAGAACAAATCAAAAAAATGTCTTTAGCATTTTGGCAATAAATAAACATAATAGCAAAAAAAATCATGTCGACCAGTGACATAAGTGTACTCGCACTGGAGTTTAGCGAATTGAAAAAATGTATAGCCATGAACATAAATAATGTTAGCAAAAATGATTTTCACTATGTGACAAGAATTAGGATAGGAAAGGGAAGGATTGCATCATGGTTGTAGCACTTTAGATTGCACACAGCTGTTTTGAAAGTCCATATCTTTCCAAAGAAGTACAACACCAAGTGACACAACTTGAAGTTCTTTTCCCATCAGAATTTATCAGTGTAGCCAAGACACTGAACTGTCGTAGTAATGTTCCATGTTCTCATTTTGGCAGTACACTAGGTACACCAAACAGTGGGACCATAATAACGTCTTCATCGCTCACGGTGGTGGACAGCATGTCGTGTCAACACCACGCTCTTACAAGGCACACCAACGTAGAATTAGTGCAAAACCAAATATAGTGCTCCATGATCGCTAGGATAAACAGGACAAATGGACATTGCAGTAATTCAGGGTAGTTAGCTTATGAGGAGAAGGACATTATGTCACATAATATTGTCAATTACAGTAGTAGTTTGCGGCATTCATAGCCTAGTTATTGAACATTTCTGTACCATGAATGTAGTATTACAGAAAAATGTTCATTAATTGTTTTACATAGAGTCAGTAACCTTCTTTTCCTAGTTACAAAGCATTATTAAATAATCGCATTCTTTTCCAGTCACAAAGTATAGCATTGTTAATTAATTATTTGTCATTCCAATATAGTAAGAATCATTAGCCTTCTTCTAATTACAAAGCATTATTAAACAGTCACATTCATTTCCAATTACAAAGTACGAACATTGAAAACAAGAGCTAATTAATGGCATAATTAATAACAATTCATTAAGTGACACTAATTATTGGCACTCAGTGGCCATCAGGTATCGAATAGTATAAAGCATTGTTCCTCATTCAGTATTACTCAGATCATTACAAAGTCGATATTAAAATCAGTTAATTACAGTCATAGCATTAATAATCATGGGCATTATAAGTAGTCTCATTACAATAAACAGTGGCAGTTATTAGCTAGTGACAAAGCATTATTTTATATATATTTTTTTTTGTCTCATTAAGAAGTCATTACTGAAGTAACATACTATTCAGAGCTAATCAGCATTACTCAGAACTTTCTCAAACTGGTATCACTATTTGGGACTGGTAATACATTTTTTTTTTTTTGTTAGCAATGCATTGCGTTGGGATCGATAATTAATTGCTGAGGCATAATACTATTTGCTTTTGACCTATTGCTGCAAATGAGGATAGGTAATGTCATTCGTCATGAGTCAGCTGTAGCAATGTTATGTAACAAAGCAGTACATGTGATCACATTTATAAATGATAGACACAAATGGGTAAAAAATAAAAATGCAAGTATTAGAACAGGTATAATAGGTAACAGGTTTAGTAAGTATCATGAAAAGCTTCTCCTGGAAAAATATACAAAATGGATTATTGACCTGAAAGAAGAAACGCTCACTATGCTGAAAAGTAGTGAACTTCGAATTAACAGGTAGTGAAATGTGTATAAAAATGTGTTCCATAGCTGTCCTTTCCAAAACTTTCCGTCATCCTACTATGCAATATAACACCTGCTGTCAAAACAAACTGAAACAAATACTTAAATAACTACATAGCATAAATACATAACTTCAACATTATCCTCATCTGTAAAGAAAACTTCATTATCCATATCATCATAACTTCACTATTATCATCACCTGTAAAGAAAAACTTCATTATTCATATCAGCATATCCTTCATCATTATTCGTCAGCATACAACTATTCCTTATCTCTAGCATATTTCATCACTAAAACTAAGATGTGTAGTTCAGTCTGACAGCCTGCATCAATCACCTTGTATTCTGAAAGAAAAAATTAGTTAAGACTGCTATTCTACGATGAGTATAGTATATTCTTGTTAATGCTTGTTAATCCTGATCCATTTACTCTTCCTCATAAAGTTATTGCATCTCCTTTCGTTTATTCCGTAGGTGAAATTCCCGTTTCTGTTGAATTTATTTCTTACATACATCATTTCTTTTTGAAATTGATGAACAAAGATTAATGTCTTGCATTTAAATCATATACCCACTAAATAATGACTAGTTGATGGTGACGTAATTAACCCTACAGCATAACATGACA
This sequence comes from Schistocerca serialis cubense, assembly GCF_023864345.2. Lineage (NCBI taxonomy): Eukaryota > Metazoa > Arthropoda > Insecta > Orthoptera > Acrididae > Schistocerca > Schistocerca serialis. The sequence continues at coordinate 164,116,824 of NC_064644.1, read as the reverse complement.
GAAAACGTAATATGTCAAAGACATTGACAGTGTTCAGATGCAAAAATGTACACAGAATATCACAATGCAGCAGCAAAAAATGTAAAACAGTCACGATGTTGAGATGTCATAAAGCAAAAAATGTCAAAGTCAACTGGTGTGTGTCATATCTTAACTATTTCACAATACATACAAATAAAACTGGGAGTATAATCATACACAAAAAGGTGGAAAATGTGCACGGTCTGATGTGTAACGACAAGAAAAGCGACCTGCTAACCTTACCTTGCCGGGCACTTGCCAAGAAAAAATACGATAATCATCAGTAATTAGTCAGGTGAAATAATTTCATTAGTGAATAGCATCATAGTGTGTTGAATCATAAAGTGGTTTCATTCAATAAACGGTTTAATGTTTGAGATATGGTGGTTGCCTTTCGATTTTCTGGTTCTCAAAGTTTCGACGTGTACAACATTGGGGTGAGGGATGCTGCGAATCCGATATGGACCTGCGTATAGAAGTTCAAATTTACTGCACTTACCTTTTAATTTACTGGATAAATAATGTGTACGTACTAATATTTTCTGTCCAACGTGAAAGTCTCGGCGTCTACAAACCTGTTTTTGCCGTCTTCTCCGGCGCTCTGCGGCACGTTTGATGTTGTTCAGCGCAATGTCAATTATTTCGTGGTGTCTTAGTCGACGACATTTAGGGAAGTTTACTAATTCTTTAATTTTGTTCGGTGGTTCAACGTTTTTGAGTATAACAGACAGAGATAGCATAGTGGATTCATTTGGAATGGAATTAATTACATCTTGGAATGAGAGTATGTGTGTATCCCAATCAATATGTCTTTTGTGGCAGTATATTCGGCACAGCTTACCAATTTCTTTCATTAACCGTTCACAAGGGTTCGAAGAAGCATGGTACATGGATATATAAATCGGAGAAATGTTTCTAGCTCGTAACATACGTGTCCATACGCCACATCGAAATTGTGATCCATTGTCGGAAATTACTTTCATCACATGCCCTACATGAAATAGAAAATGTTTTACAAATGCTTTCGAAACAGTTTTAGCAGTAGCTTTGCGTAATGGAGTGAAAGTAACAAATTTTGAAGTGAGCTCAACAGCGACAAAGATGTAGCAAAAACATCTGTTAGTTCTCGGAATCGGACCAAAAATATCTACTGCGGCCATGTGTCTTAATTTAACAGGTATAATGGGATATAATGGAGGAATATGTGAAGTGGTGTCTGATTTAGCTTTCTGGCAAATTTTACAAGACGCTAAAACTCGTCGTATACGTTTCTCCATGTTAGTAAAATAAGAGTTCTGTCTCAGTATAAGAAAACATTTTCGTGCTCCGTAATGTGCGTAACTTAAATGAGTGTACCAAATTAATTTGTTAACCAGTTCGTCAGGAATGCATAATAACCAATTGTTGCTGTCAGGATGAGAGCGGCGAAACAGAATGTCATTGCGTACAGTGTAGTGGTGTCTAATCGTAACATTATTCTTATCTTGCCAAAGGTGTTTAATTTCTTTCCACACATTGTCTTTATTTTGCTCTTGTGCTATGTCCTGTAATGACGATGAAATAAAGTTTTCAAATGCAACTTGCTGAATGTACATGACACTGAAATTTGCTTTGCAGAAGTTGGTTGCTACGTCTTGCTGATTGTTGCCGAGAGAACGCGATAGTGCGTCTGCTATAACATTTTGTGTGCCGGGAATGTGAACTATTGTAAAATTAGATTCTTGTAAATATAGTTTCCATCTACTTAACCTGTCGTGAGTGAATTTAGCCGAAAGTAAAAATTGTATTGCTCTTTGGTCTGTGTAGACGGTGGTATGTCTGCCGTAAAGAAAATGCCTAAATCTCGTAAAAGCCCATACAACACATAATGTTTCAAGTTCTGTAACAGAATAATTTCGTTCAGCAGGTGACAAAATGCGACTTGCAAATGCGATGTTTTTAATTACAGTAGAACCATCTTCTTCAATTTCCTGGAAAATGTGTACGCCTAAAGCGGTGTTGGAACTGTTAGTAGCAATGGAAAAATTTCTAGTAAGATCGGGGTGCGATAACAGTGGAGCATTCAACAGAGCATGTTTCAGGTTCATGAATTCAGAATGTGCTTGCTTATCCCAAGACCAAATAGTGTTTTTACCCGTTAATTGGCATAGTCTAGGCGTGTCTAAATCAGAATGGTGAATAAATTTACGAAAAAAGTTAATTAAGCCCAAAAAACTGCGCAATTGCTTTTCTGTTGTAGGAACAGTAATGTCACGTAGAGCTTGAAGTTTTTCTGGATCAGGCGCAATGCCTTCTGCTGAAATCACGTGTCCAAGAAATTTTATAGTAGTTTTGCCAAAGTGCGATTTACTAAGATTAACTGTAAGTCCTTGTGCATGAAAAGTTTGTAACAGTTGTTCAAGAATCAGATTGTGTTCAGACCAGTTAGCTTCTGCGATAAGAATGTCGTCTACATACGTCGTAATTCTGTCTTTAAGTTCTGTCGGAAGTATTGTGTTCAAACCGCGAATAAAAGCTGCAGAAGAAATAGTTAAGCCGAACGGTAATTTGCAAAATTGATAACAGTCGCCGAAACAGAGAAAAGCTGTATATTTTCTGCAATTCGGATGAAGTTGAATTTGCCAAAATCCCGATTTCAAATCTAGTGTAGAATAAATAGCTGTACCATGAAATTTCTGTAAAAGTTCCTCTAATGTCTGTGGTCGATCTGTTTCATTAATAATAATGTCATTAATGTGACGTGAATCAAGTACAAGGCGAAGTGAGCCATCTTTTTTCTTAACAATATGCAACGGGTTTATGTACGGACTAACTGCTGGTTCTATAATTCCTTGGTCGAGCATATCCTGCAATTCTTTTTTAACATGTTCTCTATGAATATACGGAATAGGATAATGCTTAGCTTTAAATGTATCGTGCTGCTTGACTTGAAATTCATACATAAATCCGGACATAGTACCAGGAATGTTGTCAAAAACTGAAGCTTGCTGTAAAAGAATTTTGTGTAATTGCGTTCGTTCGTCGTCTGTAGTTGCACTGCTTTGTCTAACTTTATCGGAAATCATTTGCATTACGTCGTAGTCAACTTCGTCTGGAGTATTATAGTTGTGTACGTACGTATCCGTGAACAATGTGGGATTACAGTCTATGTTACGTGTTGCGGAAATGACCTCTGTGCGGTTAATTGTTTGCTCTTCCGCAGATAGTGAGTACTGAAATTCTAAAGCCAATTGTACATTTTCATCCTTTAACATTAAATAAGAATTTTGAAAATCGATAACTGCGTCGTGTTGTACCAGAAAATTCGTACCTAAAATAACGTCTGTTGTCAATAAAGGAACAATCCAAAAATTTGAGTGGAAAGTATGACCTCCAATACAAAATGATAAATGCGTCTGTAATTTAACGTCTACACCTTTACTCGATACTGCTCCCTTCACTTTGGTTTTGCCTAAAGGTAATGTCGGATAAGTATTCTCTTTATTGCACTCGATAAAAGTCTCCTCATTTATTACTGATATAGGTGAGCCGGAATCGATTACTGCTGAGAATTTCGATGAACCAATTTTAATTTCGATAATAGGATGTGAAATGGTTTTCTGAATAACTGGTCTTTCCTGTAAAAGAGTGTCTCTGATGTCGTCAAAAGTAATTACATTTTCGTGAACAACATTTTGCGTGTCTAAGGTAGTGCTTGTATTATTGGAAGATGCGTCCTGTACATTATCTAGTCAGATTCTATCTGACGTGTTATTATTATTAGGCGGATTCTGTGGCATTTCGACTATTTGAACTGTCCTATTACTTCTTCCAGACGTGTTACGCTCTGGATGGTACCTACTGTCGGGTTCATTCATGAGAATATGTTCTTGCGTATGATTTTGCTGTTGGTGAGACCGACTGTTATTATATGTACGCTGGTAATTGTGCTCATCGTTTTTACGTCTGTCGTAATAGTCATTCCTATACGGTGTATTGCGATGGGAATTGAAATACTGTCTTCTTTGTACATAGTTGTTTCTCTGCTCCCGTGCGTTACTATTTGTTGGACCAGGGACTATACGTCCACGCGGCGAAACATTAAAGCCTGGTTGACCTTGTGTATTCCATTGTTGGTTAGGTATGCTAACCGGTTGACTTTCATGCTGTTGTGGTGGAAAACGTCTATTGTTACCAAAATGTGCTTCCTGTTGCTGAAAATTTTGACGATATTGATAATCTGAATTTTGTCTGTGATTTAAGTTCTGGTAGTTGTCGTTCCTAAAGCGTCTGTTACTTTTCCTATTGAAATTACGTGTCTGATCATAACTGCTGTACTTTTGTTGACCTTGGTTATTACAAGAAAAGCTTTTGTTTACAAAAGAATAATCAGATTGCTGTACTTCCAAGAGCTGTAAAAGATCTCTGAACGCTGAAATATTTTCTTTTTGCTGACCTGTTAGAAGTGACACTCGTAATGACCGTGGTAATTTGGAAATGCATAATTGTATAAGTGCGGATTCACTGTACGGCTCACTCAGGTATTGGTTTTGTTGTACCATGTGCTCAAAAAATTGCGTCACACTGGGAAAATTTGAGTTCTCGTAATTCGGCAAACTAATTAACTGATCTTTAATTCCGCGCTGTGTCGTCTTCGACCAGTACGCTGACAGAAAAGCATTCTGAAACTCCTCTACCGAGTAACACTGTCTCGCGATCGGTCTCATACGAGTTGCCGGTTCGCCTTCCAAAAAGCTGCAAATAAATTCAAGTTTGTGTGTTACAGGCCAAGTCGGTGGAAGAGCAAAGCTAAATTGTTGAATCCAATCCAATGGGTGAATCTGCGTTCTATCGTTTTTGAAAACCTTAAACTTTCTCACTGACAGAAAATGTTTGTAGTCGAAATTATCATCTCTGTGTGATGGAACAGGTTCAGGATCGTAAGAGAATCTATTGAACTGTGGTTGATCGGAATCTAAGTCTCGTACTCTCTGTAGATTACCCAAATTATACGCGCTGCGTGAGTCTGACACATGTTCATAAAGTGGCGTATGTTGTGGTATGTTATTAACTGAAATGTTTTTCATCTCTGTTACTTCATGTTGTAAATTTGATAACTTCCGACGTAACGTGTTGTTAGACGAATCGATCTCATTAATTGCCTGCTGTAAATTTTGAAATTCAGGTGTTTGGTTAAATGAAACCGGTGCAGTATCATCTGATTTATTGTCATTAGTATTTTCGATAACATCAATACGACTGGCCAATTCATCACATTTTGCCGTCAGTATTTTAACCTGATCGTCGGTTTCAGAATCGGACGCATTAATCTGTTTTTGCAACTTACGCGTAGTTTCGGTCAGTTTTTTAACATCAGCTTTGATGACATCGCAATCCTGTGTTAGATCTAATTGTTCGAATCTGTCTGTCACTGTTTGAATATTTACTGTGTGTGTATCTGTTTTTGATTTAAGGTCAGAAATTTCATCCCGTAATTCCGCGTTCAATTGTTCTATGGTATTAATTTTGTCGGACACTGTAGTAATATTATTGTCTACATACGTCTTCGCTTTCGCGAACATTTTACGTTTGTCTTCTTGTCTTTGTGCAGTGATTGTTTCCATGACTTGTCGTTTTGCTTTGTTTTGATCTTGAATAAATTTGCGGAAACGCGTATCACTGTTTTGTATGTGCTGATTAAAGCGCTCGTTAATCTGAGTGTTTTGCTGTTCAAATTTCGCGTCTATCTTTGCGTCCATTGTGCGCGAAAGTTCTACCGTCATTGCTTTAAACTCATCCCGTAATTGTGTAGCTTTTTCAGAGCATTGTTTAGCGACTCTGCTAATTTCGTCTCTGAGTGTATCTGTTGCGGCTGTTTGCATTTCTCTTAATTCCTGCGCAAGAGACTTAATTTCTTCGCTATTTTTTTTTGAACAAGCCTCAATTTCCACGCGCAACTGTTCCTTAGTGTCATGGCACTGCGCAGCAACGGCTCTAATTTGTTCACTAAGCTGTCTCGAATTGTCGTCTAATTTTTCATTTAAGTATTGTTTGAGTTTTTCGTTATCTTGTTCATTATCTTCCCTAAGTTGTCTGAAATCTTCACTCTGTTGTTTGACCTGCTCATTAATTTGTTTGAGATTTTCGTCATTATTGTCAAGTTTCTCATTTAAGTGTTTGTTATCTTCCCTAAGTTGTTTGAAATTTTCATTCAGTTGTTTATTATCTTCCCTAAGTTGTTTGACCTGCTCATTATTTTGTAGCAATATTGCCATAATTTGACCCAATGTAACATTATCTACTCCATTCTCTGTACTATTTGACGGTGTATTTGCAATTGTCCCGCTTTGTGTGACCATTTGGTCATTTTGCAACTTCCAAAAACGATTATCAGTCGGATGTACACTGTCAGACATTATTTCGGAATTAAATGAATCTGTCCTACTTTGTGTGATCTGTTCATTTTCATTAGACAAATTTGTCTATACATTACTTGAGTTTTCCGAATCGGGTGTGTTAAGCTGGGCAGCGCTCATTACAATAGAGCGTTCTGCGTCATCAATTGTCGTCAAATTAACAGACGAGACAATTGAGTTTGTTTGTTCACTATCAGGGTAAAAGTCATCACTAGTGGTTGGAATGCATTGATTGTCAGTGAACGCAGGATTGTCATCATTACACTGCGTGTCACAATTACTATTGGTCACGTTGTTTAAGTCGGTAATTTCGTTCATAATACCTCGCGATACACTATTCACAGTCTTTCGCGGCATTTTAACAATAGTCAAAATTATTCACAAACAAATAAGCACAAATGCGAAAGCAACACACAAATACAATAGAGCAACGAATTGCCGTTGACCTGTAGAAAGAAAGTCACAAGTTAATAAAAGCGTTGCGCCAAATCCTAATTATATCTAAGCAAATAAGAGCAGATATCTGACTGTTGCTCAAAAGACTCTCAACGAAATTCGATCCTGGACTGGGTGTCGCCAAGTGTAACCTCCCCACAAAAATTTACAAGTAATGACAATATTATTTAGAAATGCAAATGGACATTGCGCTAAGTGTAACCTCTCTAGCAATTACATTTAGTGACAATAATAATGAGAATCGCGATCTGACTCAAATATAAGTTCTTCATAAAAATTAAAGTCCATTCAGTGATAATGATTATTCAATTAAACCGAAATATCGGTCTTTGGCCCTGTGCAAAAAATCAAAATTAAATTCTTACCTCATTGCAACACTTAGTCAAATTTCTGCTCTTGTTGTTGCGCACCGCTTGGAGGAACTGCATTGCAAATTATAATATTCCTTTTTTTTTTTTTTTTTTGTAATCTAATTGAAAACTGAAACTTTTGTTTAAGGGAAGTGGAACGAAATAGTTACTTCAATTAAATGAAAATTTTATGTAAAATTGCTTTTGAAATCAAAGTTATTATTGGGGGCACTTGTTGAAAATTAGTTACAATAGTTAAACTTTACATTATCCGATGATTATCTTAGTTAACAGTATACCTCATTCAGCATCTTGACCAGTGTTGTCGCCAGACCACATCACACAACCGCACTGGGCTGCTACTACTGACCGACCGCTCTGCATGACGACTACTAGCGTACTGCACGCGACGACTACTGACAGAGTACTGCCCTCAACTAGACAGAGTTACAGACTCGCAACGACTAACCTGACAGACTGAGACCCGCTCGCAACACTCGCGCGGTCAAGCGCATACTCTCTGGTCACAGATGCTACAATGCCTCGCCATCGCTGCTATGTTACATACGTGTTTCAACGTGTAACGACGTTCCTCTCAACAGCGAGTAGTTCGCCATCCGTAATGTTCGCACATGCGTTGACAATGCGCTTACGCATGTTGTCAGGCGTTGTCGGTGGAACACGATAGCAAATGTCCTTCAACTTTCCCCACAGAAAGAAATCCGGGGACGTCAGATCCAGTGAACATGCGGGCCATGGTATGGTGCTTCGACGACCAATCCACCTGTCATGAAATATGCTATTCAATACCGCTTCAACCGCCGCGAGCTCTGTGCCGGACATCCATCATGCTGGACGTACATCGCCATTCTGTCATGCAGTGAAACATCTTGCAGTATCATCGGTAGAACATTACGTAGGAAATCAGCATACATTGCACCATTTAGACTGCCATTGATAAAATGGGGGCCAATTGTCCTTCCTCCCATAATGCCGCACCATACATTAACCCGCCAAGGTCGTTGATGTTCCACTTGTCGGAGCCATCGTGGATTTTCCGTTGTCCAATAGTGCATATTACGTTACCGCTGTTGGTGAATGACGCTTCGTAGCTAAATAGAACGCTTGCAAAAAATCTGTCATCGTCCCGTAATTTCTCTTGTGCCCAGTGGCTGAACTGTACACGACGTTGAAAGTCGTCGCCATGCAATTCCTGGTGCTTAGAAATACTGTACGGGAGCAATCGATGTTGATGTAGCATTCTCAACACCTACGTTTTTGAGATTCCAGATTCTCGCGCAATTTGTCTGCTGCTGATGTGCGGATTAGCCGCGACAGCAGCTAAAACACCTACTTGGGCATCATCATTTGTTGCAGGACGTGATTGACGTTTCACACGTGGCTGAACACTTCGTGTTTTCTTAAGTAACTTAACTATCCGGCGAACGGTCCGAACACTTGGATGATGTCGTCTAGGATACCGAGCAGCATACGTAGCACACGCCCGTTGGGCATTTTGATCACAAAAGCCATACATCAACACGACATTGAACTTTTTCGCAATTGGTAAACGGTCCATTTTAACACGGTAATGTATCACGAAGCAAATACCGTCCGCACTGGCGGAATATTGCGTGATACCACGCACTTATACGTTTGCGACTATTACAGCGCCATCTATCACAAAGTGAAAAAAGTGGTCCAATTAAAACATTCATATTTCTTTACATACTACACGAATATGTAATAAAAATGGGGGTTCCTATTTAAAAAAAATACCACAGCTGAGATCCGTTTGACCTATGGCAGCGCCATCTAGCGGGCAAACCCTGGCGCCATCTGGTTTCTCCCTTCAAGCTAGACGAGTTTCGTTCTTTGTAGTTTTTTCGTTTGATGCTTATTTCGTGAGATATTTGGCCCGGTCACTATCAACGGACCACCCTGTATACTTTCATGAGGTTTTGATAGGTGACGACGCTATACGTAACCTTCAAAATGGAGGTGTGTGCCAAGCAGAGAGCTGCCATTGAGTTCCTTTCGGCGGAAAACCAGAGCATCGCAAATATTTATAGCCGCTTGCAGACGCCTACGAAGACCTGTCAGTGAACAAATTCACGGTAAGCCGTTGGGCGAGGTGTCTGTCATAATTGCAAAAAGGTCGCATAAACTTGCACGATCTCCAGTGTGACCGCCGGCTACACGCAGCTATGACATCTACAGTGTTGGAAAGTGCGGTCGCTCTCATTCGAGATGATCGAGGGATCATCATAGAACATCTTGCTGCTCAACTGGACGTTTCTGTCGGCAGTGATGAAACACTCGTCCGCCAGTTGGGATACTCAAAGGTGTGTGCCTACAGCCCGGAACTCACACGTTCCGACTTCCAACTGTTTGACTCAAAGAAGGATCTCTCCGCAGGAAGCAGTACGTGGATGATGGGAAGGTTACTGATCGAGTAGGACGTTGGCTCTGAGGTCTACCAGTGGAGTGGCACCATGGCGGGCATATAGGCCCTCCCAGGAAGGTAGCGTTAAGGTCGTCACATTGATCGGAGATTATGTTGAAACATAGGGTTTGGTAGCCAAAAGGGTGGAAATAATATCGTGCAATGGAATCATGAATAAAACTATCTTGCCTTCAGAAAAAAGTGTGTCGCTTTACTTATTGAACGCCGCTCGTAAGATGTCAGGATTGTGAAATGAAGTTGAAACACGTATGTAACATAGCAGCGATGGCGAGGCATTGTAGCATCTGTGACCAGAGAGTATGCGCTTGACCGCGCGAGTGTTGCGAGCGGTTCTCAGTCTGTCAGTCAGTCGTTGCGAGTCTGTAGCTCTGTCTAGTTGAGAGCAGTACTCTGTCAGTAGTCGTCGCGAGCAGTAGCTCTGTTCAGTGGCGTGCAGTACGCTAGTAGTCGTCATGCAGAGCGGTCGGTCAGTGGTAGCAGCCCAGTGGGATTGCGTGATGTGGTCTGGCGACAACACTGGTCAAGATGCTGAATGAGGTATACTGTTAATTAAGATAATCATCGGATAATGTAAAGTTTAACTATTGTAACTAATTTTCAACAAGTGCCCCCAATAATAACTTTGATTTCAAAAGCAATTTTACATAAAATTTTCATTTAATTGAAGTAACTATTTCGTTCCACTTCCCTTAAACAAAAGTTTCAGTTTTCAATTAGATTACAAAAAAAAAAGGGATTATTATTATTTGCAATGCAGTTCCTCCAAGCGGTGCGCAACAACAAGAGCAGAAATTTGACTAGGTGTTGCAATGAGGTAAGAATTTAATTTTGATTTTTTGCACAGGGCCAAAGACCGATATTTCGGTTTAATTGAATCATTATTATCATTTTTCTGAGATTTTCTTATCACTGAATTGACTTTCATTATTTTTGTGGGAGCTTACACCAGAGTCAGATTGCGATTTTCACATTTTTGTTGCCTTTGTCAGTACATTTGATTGCAGGGAGGTTATTCTTGGGTCCCACTTATTATTATATTTTTTATTTAAATATTTCTGAGGGGACGATATTGCCGCTTGGCTCCTTTTCTGTTAAATATTGTCTTACAAAATTTTTGTGGGGAGGTTACACTTGGCGACACCCAGTCCAGGATCGTATTTCGTTGAGAGTCTTTTGATCGACAGTCAGATATCTGCTCTTATTTGCTTAGATATAATTAGGATTTGGCGCTACGCTTTTATTAACTTGTGACTTTCTTTCTACAGGTCAACGGCAATTCGTTGCTCTATTGTATTTGTGTGTTGCTTTTGCATTGTGCTTATTTGTTTTGTGAATAATTGTGACTATTGCAAAAATGCCGCGAAAGACTGTGAATAGTGTATCGCGAAGTATTGTGAATGAAATTACCGACTTAAACAACGTGACCGATAGTAATTGTGACACGCAGTGTAATGATGACAATCCTGCGTTCACTGACAATCAATGCATTCCAACCACTAGTGATGACTTTTACCCTGATAATGAACAAACGAACTCAATTGTCTCGTCTGTTAATTTGACGACAATTGATGACGCGGGACGCTCCATTGTAATGAGCGCTGCCCAGCTTAACACAACCGGTTTACTAAATTCACGTGACGAACAGACAAATTTGTCTAATGAAAATGGTCAGTGTAGTGAAGGTACGACGGATTTATTTAATTCCGAAATAGGGACTGACAGTGTATGTTTAACTGGCAAACCTTTTTATAAATTGCAGAATGACAAAATGGTCACTCAAAACGAGACAATTCCAGATCCACCATTAAACACCACAGAGAATAGAAATGCTAGTTTTGTGTCGGATCCACTTAAGGCATTGTTGCTACAAATTCTTGAAAAACAAGACAACAGTAGTAAAGATTTCAAACAACAATTTAGTGAACAGGATAAAAAATTTAATAAAATTAATGAGAAACTAGACAATAATGACGAAAATCTCAAACAACTTAATAAAAAATTAGACGACAATTCCAGACAGCTTAGTGAACAAATTAGAGACGTTGCCGCGCAGTGCCATGACACTAAGGAACAGTTGCGCGTGGAAATTGAGGCTTGTTCAAAAAAAAATAGCGAAGAAATTAAGTCTCTTGCGCAGGAATTAAGAGAAATGCAAACAGCCGCAACAGACACACTCAGAGACGAAATTAGCAGAGTCGCTAAACAATGCTCTGAAAAAGCTGCACAATTACGGGACGAGTTTAGAGTAATGACAGTAGAACTTTCGCGCACAATGGACGCAAAGATAGACGCGAAATTCGAACAGCAGAACACTCAGATTAACGAGCGCTTTAATCAGCACATACAGAACAGTGATACGCGTTTCCGCAGATTTATTCAAGATCAAAACAAAGTAAAACGACAAGTCATGGAAACAATCACTGCACAAAGACAAGAGGACAAACGTAAAATGTTCGCGAAAGCAAAAACGTATGTAGACAATAATATTACTACAGTGTCCGACAAAATTAATACCATAGAACAATTGAACGCGGAATTAAGGGATGAAATTTCTGATCTTAAATTAAAAACAGATACACACACAGTGAATATTCAAACAGTGACAGACAGATTCGAACAATTAGATCTAACACAGGATTGCGATGTCATCAAAGCTGATGTGAAAAAACTGAGCGAAACTACGCGTAAGTTGCAAAAACAGATTAATGCGTCTGACTCTAAAACCGATGATCAGGTTAAAATACTGACTGAAAAATGTGATGAATTGGCCAGTCGTATTGATGTTATCGAAAATACTAATGACAATAAATCAGACGATACTGCACCGGTTTCATTTAACCAAACACCTGAATTTCAAAATTCACAGCAGACAATTAATGAGATCGATTCGTCTAATAACACGTTGCGTAGAAAGTTATCGAGTTTACAACAAGAAGTAACAGAGATGAAAAGTATTTCAGTTAATAACACATCACAGCAGACGCCACTTTGCGAACATTTGTCAGACTTACGCAGCGCGTATAATGTGTGCAATTTACAGAGACTACGCGACTTAAAATACGAAAAGCCACGCGACTTAAAATCTGAAAAGCTACGTAACTTGAAGTACGAAATGACACAGACGAACAGATTCACACACAAACCCGAACGTGTTCTCAAATTCAGTGACGAGAGCGTTGATAATAAGCAATTTGTATTTGTAAGAAAATGTAAAGAATTTAATAATGACAGAACACAGGTACACGCTTTGAGCGATATACGACAATTTGTTTTTGTACTTTCACCGCTATTGCCTGTAATGCAGAAGCTAGCTTTGAACCTGATGCGACAATTTGCTATTGCATTTTCATCAGCGTTGCGTGTAATGAGGAAACTTGAATTAACGTGCTTACAATAGTTTACTTTTGGAATTTTACCGCTATTGCTTGCAACGCAAAAGCTAAAATTTATTTGCAGTGCGTAAAAGACCTCAGGGGATTCATTACGCTTTAATGAATATGTGCCGTAGCGAGCATAGGGCCCCGTGCTGTAGTAGTGCTGTTTCATCTTTAGTTTTCTGCACTGCTGCCTTTTCTTCTACTATCCTTTATATCTATCCAAACTGCTCTTTAACTATTGCTCTACCTAGTATTAAGAAACAAGTAATGAAAACCGGATATGACAAATCTTTTACCGAATGTGGCAATTTTCAGTAGGCACTCCCGTGATGACAACTACCGCCGTAATTTTAATTACAGATAAAATCGTAATCATCAGTATGTATAAAATTTTGAGCAATCGGAACCACGTTTCTGTAACAATAGATGTTTTTCACCACAATAGCATGAAAGTCAACCGCTTAGCATACCTAACCAACAATGCAGTCTACAAGGTCAACCAAACTTTAATGTTTCGCCGCGTGCACGTATAGTCCCAGCTCCAACAAATAGTAACGCATGGCAGCAAAGAAATAACTACGTACAGACAACACACCATTTCAATTCCTATCGCAATGCGCCGTATAGAAATTACTATCATGACAGACGTAAAAATAACGAGCACAATTTTCAGCGTACATTTAATAACAGTCGATCTTATGAGCAGCAACAACATATTATGATGAATGAAACAGACAATAGGTGTCATCTATAGCGTAACACGTCAGTAAGAAATAACAGAACAGTTCATATAGTGGATATGCCACAACATTCTCCAGTAAATAGTAACACGTACGATAGATTTTAACCAGATACAGCACAGATTGTATATTACAGTAACGCAAACATTACTTTTGACACGCAGAATTTTGTTCACGAGAATGTTATTTGAAACATGCTTTGTTGAATGCTCCACTTTTATCGCACCCAGATCTTACCAGAAATTTTTCCATTGCCACTGACAGTTCGAACACCGCTTTAGGCGTACATATTTTCCAGGAAATTGAAGAAGATGGTTCTACAGTAATTAAAAACATCGCGTTTGCAAGTCGCATTCTGTCACCTGCTGAACGAAATTATTCTGTTACAGAACTTGAAACATTATGTGTTGTATGGGCTTTTACGAGATTTCGGCACTTTCTTTATGGCAGACATACCACCGTTTACACAGACCACAGAGCGATACAATTTTTGCTTTCGGCTAAATTTACTCACGACAGGTTAAGTAGATGGAAACTATATTTACAAGAATTTAATTTTACAATAGTTCACATTCCCGGCACACAAAATGTTATAGCAGACGCACTATCGCGTTCTCTCGGCAACAATCAGCAAGACGTAGCAACCCACTTCTGCAAAGCAAATTTCAGTGTCATGTACATTCAGCAAGTTGCATTTGAAAATTTTATTTCATCGTCATTACAGGACATAGCAAAGGAGCAAAATAAAGACAATGTGTGGAAAGAAATTAAACACCTTTGGCAAGATAGGAAAAATGTTACGATTAGGAACCACTACACTGTACGCAATGACATTCTGTTTCGCCGCTCTCATCCTGACAGCAACAATTGGTTATTATGCATTCCTGACGAACTGGTTAACAAATTAATTTGGTACACTCATTTAAGTTACGCACATTACGGAGCACGAAAATGTTTTCTTATACTGAGACAGAACTGTTATTTTACCAACATGGAGAAACGTATACGACGAGTTTTAGCGTCTTGTAAAATTTGCCAGAAAGCTAAATCAGACACCACTTCACATATTCCTCCATTATATCCCATTATACCTGTTAAATTAAGACACATGGCCGCTGTAGATATTTTTGGTCCGATTCCGAGAACTAACAGAGGTTTTTGCTACATCTTTGTCGCTGTTGAGCTCACTTCAAAATTTGTTACTTTCACTCCATTACGCAAAGCTACTGCTAAAACTGTTTCGAAAGCATTTGTAAAACATTTTCTATTTCATGTAGGGCATGTGATGAAAGTAATTTCCGACAATGGATCACAATTTCGTAGTAGTGTATGGACACGCATGTTGCGAGCCAGAAACATTTCTCCGATCTATATATCCAAGTACCATGCTTCTTCGAACCCCTGTGAAAGATTAATGAAAGAAATTGGTAAGCTGTGCCGAATATACTGCCACAAAAGACATATTGATTGGGATACACACATACTCTCATTCCAAGACGTAATTAATTCCATTCCAAATGAATCCACTATGCTATCTCCGTCTGTTATACTGAAAAACGTAGAACCACGAAACAAAATTAAAGAATTAGTAAACTTCCCCAAATGTCGTCGACTAAGACACCACGAAATAATTGACATTGCGCTGAACAACATCAAACGTGCCGCAGAGCGCCGGAGAAGACAGCAAAAACAGGTTTGTACACGCCGAGACTTTCACATTGGACAGAAAATATTAGTACGTACACACTATTTATCCAGTAAATTAAAAGGTAAGTGCAGTAAATTTGAACTTTTATACGCAGGTCCATATCGGATTCGCAGCATCCCTCACCCCAATGTTGTACACGTCGAAACTTTGAGAACCAGAAAATCGAAAGGCAACCACCATATCTCAAACATTAAACCGTTTATTGAATGAAGACACTTTGTGATTCAACACACTATGATGTTATTTACTAATGCAATTATTTCACCTGACTAATTACTGATGATTATCGTATTTTTTCTTGGCAAGTGCCCGGCAAGGTAAGGTTAGCAGGTCGCTTTTCTTGTCGTTACACATCAGACCGTGCACATTTTCCACTTTTTTGTGTGTATGATTGTATTCCAGTTTTGTTTGTATGCACTGTAAAATAGTTAAGATATGACACACCAGTGACTTTGACATATTTTTGCCTTATGACATCTCAACATCGTGACTGTTTTACATTTTTTGCTGCTGCATTGTGATATTCTCTGTACATTTTGGCTTTGAACACTGTCAATGTCTTTGACACATTACGTTTTCTGTCATGTTATGCTGTATGGTTAATTATGTCACCATAAACCAGTCATTATTTAGTGGGTATATGATTTAAATGCAAGACATTAATCTCTGTTCATCAATTTCAGTAAGAAATGGTGCGTGTAAGAAATAAATTCAACAGAAATGGGAATTTCACCTACGGAATAAACGAAAGAAGATGCAATAACTTTATGAGGAAGAGTAAATGGATCAGGATTAACAAGCATTAACAAGAATATACTATACTCATCATAGAATAGCAGTCTTAACTAATTTTTTCTTTCAGAATACAAGGTGATTGATGCAGGCTGTCAGACAGAACTACACATCTTCGTTTTAGTGATGAAATATGCTAGGGATAAGGAATAGTTGTATAATGAGTAATGAAGTGATTTTTTGCAGATGATAATGAATGCTGATGAATAATGATGAAGAATATGCTGTTATGAATAATGAAGTTTTTCTTTACAGGTGATGATAATAATGAAGTTATGATAATGTGGGTAATGAAGTGATTGATAATGAAGTTTTTTTCTTTACAGATGAGGATAAAGTTGAAGTTATATTTAGGCTATGTAGTTATTTAAGTATTTGTTGCAGTTTGTTTTGACAGCAGGTGTTATATTGCATAGTAGGATGACGGAAAGTTTTGGAAAGGACAGCTATGGAACACATTTTTATACACATTTCACTACCTGTTAATTCGAAGTTCACTACTTTTCAGCATAGTGTGCGTTTCTTCTTTCAGGTCAATAATCCATTTTGTATTTTTTCCTGGAGATGCTTGTCATGATACTTACTGAACCTGTTACTTATTATACCTGTTCTAGTACTTGCATTTTATTTTTTTTTTTACCCATTTGTGTTTACCATTTATAAATGTAATCACATATACTGCCTTGTTACATAACCTTGCTACAGCTGACTCATGACGAATGACGTTACCTATCCTCATTGGCAGCAATAGGTCAAAAGCAAAAAGTGTTATGCCTCAGCAATTAATTATCGATCCCAACGCAATGCATTGCTAACAAAAAAAAAAAATGTATTAACAGTCCCAAATAGTGACACCAGTTTGAGAAAATTCTGAATAATACTGATTAGCTCTAAATAGTATGTCACTTGAGTAATGACTTCTTAATGAGACAACAAAAATACACATATATATAAAATAATGCTTAGTAACTGGCTAGTAATTGCCACTGTTATTGTAATGAGACTACTTATAATGCGCATGATTATTAATGCTATGACTGTAATTAACTGATTTTAATAATGACTTTGTAATGATCTGAATACTACTGAATGAGGAACACTGTTTATTGTAATGAGACTACTTATAATGCCCATGATTATTAATGCTATGACTGTAATTAACTGATTTTTAATAATGACTTCGTAATGATCTGAATAATACTGAATGATGAACAATGTTTTATTCTATTCAATACTTGCTGGCCACTGAGTGCCAATAATTAATGTCACTCGATGAATTGTTATTAATTATGCCATTAATTAGCTCTTGTTTTCAATGTTCATACTTTGTAATTGGAAATGAATGTGACTGTTTAATAATGCTTTGTAATTAGGAGAAGGCTAATGATTATTACTAATTAACTGACAAATAATTAATTAACTATGCTATACTTTGTAACTGGAAAAGAATGCGATTATTTAATAATGCTTTGTAACTAGGAAAAGAAGAATACTGATTCTATGTAAAACAATTAATGAACATTTTTCTGTAATACTACATACATGGTACAGAAATGTTCAATAACTGGGCTATGAATGCCGCAAACTACTACTGTAATTGACAATATTATGTGACTTAATGTCCTTCTCCTCATGAGCTAACTACCCTGAATTACTGCGATGTCCATTTGTCCTGTTTATCCTAGTGATCATGGAGCACTATCTTTGGTTTTGCACTAATTCTACGTTGGTGTGCCTTGTAAGAGCGTGGTGTTGACACGACATGCTGTCCACCACCGTGAGCGATGAAGACATTATTATGGTCCCACTGTTTGGTGTACCTAATGTACTGCCAAAATGAAAACATGAAACATTAATACGACAGTTCAGTGTCTTGGCTACACTGATAAATTCTGAGGGGAAAAGAACTTCAAGTTGTGTCACTTGGTGTTGTACTTCTGTGGAAAGATATGGACTTTCAAAACAGCTGTGTGCAATCTAAAGTGCTACAACCATGATGCAATCCTTCTCTTTCCTATCCTAATTCTTGTCACATAGTGAAAATCATTTTTGCTAACATTATTTATGTTCATGGCTATACATTTTTTCAATTCGCTAAACTCCAGTGCGAGTACACTTATGTCACTGGTCGACATGATTTTTTGCTATTATGTTTATTTATTGCCAAAATGCTAAAGACATTTTTTTTTATTTGTTCTGAAGTACAGTATATGTGCACTTTTGTCTTTTATATTGTATATACATTTTTTATTTTCTGAACTACAGTGCATGTGTACTTCTGTTAGGTGTTAATATGTTTTCTACTGAACTTCAGTGCCTGTACACTTTTCTCATTTTTCAATATGATTTCTACTATTCTGTATATTCAATACTTTAATGCGAATGCACTTATGTCATTTGTTACTAATTGTACTGATATGTTCTCAACTGCAGTGCATGAGCACTCATGTCACTTGTCAACATAATATTTTTTGCCAGTCTGTTTATTTGTTCTGAATATGCTAAAGAATTTTTTTTTTCAGTGCCTGTGCACTTTGTTATCTGTCAAATAATTTGTATATACATTTTTCTGATTTGCTACTATGTTTTGTACTCACATTTTGTCTTTGTCTGATATATTTTGTACTTAGTGCGTGTGCACAACATTTAAATATTCTGTAAGTTGTAGAATTTTGTTAATTAAAGAAAAATTTTGCCGCGCTTGGCAAGTCCAAATGACTCACCATCGCTGCCAAATTTTTGCCCCCCCAGTGGAGGGTTATGAAACACGTATGTAACATAGCAGCGATGGCGAGGCATTGTAGCACCTGTGACCAGAGAGTATGCGCTTGACCGCGCGAGTGTTGCGAGCGGTTCTCAGTCTGTCAGTCAGTCGTTGCGAGTCTGTAGCTCTGTCTAGTTGAGAGCAGTACTCTGTCAGTAGTCGTTGCGAGTCTGTAGCTCTGTCTAGTTGAGAGCAGTACTCTGTCAGTAGTCGTCGCGAGCAGTAGCTCTGTTCAGTGGCGTGCAGTACGCTAGTAGTCGTCATGCAGAGCGGTCGGTCAGTGGTAGCAGCCCAGTGGGATTGCGTGATGTGGTCTGGCGACAACACTGGTCAAGATGCTGAATGAGGTATACTGTTAATTAAGATAATCATCGGATAATGTAAAGTTTAACTATTGTAACTAATTTTCAACACGTGCCCCCAATAATAACTTTGATTTCAAAAGCAATTTTACATAAAATTTTCATTTAATTGAAGTAACTATTTCGTTCCACTTCCCTTAAACAAAAGTTTCAGTTTTCAATTAGATTACAAAAAAAAAAGGGATTATTATTATTTGCAATGCAGTTCCTCCAAGCGGTGCGCAACAACAAGAGCAGAAATTTGACTAGGTGTTGCAATGAGGTAAGAATTTAATTTTGATTTTTTGCACAGGGCCAAAGACCGATATTTCGGTTTAATTGAATCATTATTATCATTTTTCTGAGATTTTCTTATCACTGAATTGACTTTCATTATTTTTGTGGGAGCTTACACCATAGTCAGATTGCGATTTTCACATTTTTGTTGCTTTTGTCAGTACATTTGATTGCAGGGAGGTTATTCTTGGGTCCCACTTATTATTATATTTTTTATTTAAATATTTCTGAGGGGACGATATTGCCGCTTGGCTCCTTTTCTGTTAAATATTGTCTTACAAAATTTTTGTGGGGAGGTTACAAAGTACGTGAGGCAGCCAGATGAAGAAACTTTCCTGTCGTTGGCATTTTCAGAATGGCGACGAGATGTTTATCGAGATGGAACGTTTCGTGTATAGTCTAAATGCAGACTACGACAACCAAGGCCTCTTCCAAGTCGTTAATTGGTGGGGAACGTGTTGCATTGACGGTTGAACGTACAAAATGGTTCAAATGGCTCTGAGAACTATGGGACTTAACTTCTGAGGTCATCAGTCCCCTAGAACTTATAACTACTTAAACCTAACTAACCTAAGGACGTCACACACATCCATGCCCGAGGTGGTCGCGCGGTTCCACACTGTAGCGCCTAGAACCGCTCGGCCACTCCGGCCGGGGTGAACGTACAATCAAGACTAAACCTATTGTTTAATTTCATTGTCACAACTTGATTTTTTTCGAGGTGGTAATGAAAACTTACTGATAGTCCTCGTACAGTGAAGGAAAAGTCTCCGAAGAGTCAAGAGAAATTGTATCTCACGGTATTACCAAAAAGCTATCACCTCATTGTATTCAGCCCAACATTCAAATTCCTCGGTCGTCGTATTTTTCGAGCACAAACTCTGCTACAGAACAATATCCTTAACATCAATGTACTGTAGAATTCTTGAACATATTGAGAGCTCGAATATCACAAATTTCCTTGAGACCGAAAAGATTAAGTCAACGAATAAACACGGTTTTAGAAAGCACCGCTCGTGCGAAACTCTGCTTGCCCTTTTCTCGCATGACGTACTGCGAACTATGGGTGAAGGGCAACAAACAAATAAACAAACACCGTCCGAAAAGACCTTGAAGCTCAGTGGCACCGACCGGCCGCCGTGTCATCCTCAGGCCTTAGGCGTCAACAGATGCGGATATGGAGGTCCATGTTGTCGGCGCACCGCTCTCCTGGCCGTTGTCAATTTTTGTGAATGGTGCCGCTGCTTCCCAACCAAGTAGCTTCTCAGTTGGTCTCACAAGGGCTGAGTACATCCCGCTTGCCAACAGCACTCGGTATACCAAGTGCTAGCTAAGCTCGTCAGCACTTAACTTCGGTGATCTGACGGGAACCAGTGTTTCAACTGGGCAAGGCCATTGACAGGAAGGGCAAATGGCCAATCCCATATTTCTAGATTTTTGAAAAGCTGCAGACTGTTAAGGAAAGTATGAGAATTCGGAATACGTTCCCAGATAAGTGAGTGGCTCGAAGACTTGTTAAGTAATAGAACCCAGTACGTCGTCTCCGACGGCGAGTGTTCTTCAGAGACAAGGCTGTCGCGAAGAGAGCCGGAGGGAAGTGTGAGGAGCGCTATTATTTTCTGTCTACATGAATGACCTGGCGGGCAGGATGGGTAGCAATCTGTAGTTGTTTGCTGATGATACTATGGTGTATGGGATAGTGTCCAAGTTGAGTGACTGTAGGTGCATACAGGCTGACTTAGACAAAATTTGTAGTTGTTATAGTTGGTTGGTTAATTTGGCTGAGGGAACCAAACAGCGAGGTCAATAGGTCCCATCTGATTGGGGAAGGATGAGGAAGGAAGCCGGCCGTGCCCTTCCAAAGAAACCACCATTTGCCTGAGGTGACTTAGCGAAATCACGGAAAACCTAAATCAGGATAGCCGGACGTGGGTTTGAACCGTAGTCCTCCCGAATGCGAGTCCAGGGTGCTAACCACTGCGCCACCTCGCTCGATGTTGGTATGATGAATGACAATTAGCTCTAAATATAGAAAAATGTAAGTTAATGCGGATGAACAGGAAAAACAAACACATAATATTCGAATACAGTGTTTGTGGAGTCCTGTTTGACACAACCACGTCGTTTAAATATCTGGGAGTTACGGCAAGTTGGAAAAGAGAGAGTTAGAGAGAAGTGATATATATGTGCACATGATAAATCCCTTCCCTCAAAAATATTTTTCTTTTTCATACCTTCGCTGTGTTGCCACAGATGATGTGTCACTGATCTCATTTGTACTAAGATTGCACTACACGCCCTGAGTGGAACGCGCAAGTTCTAATAAATGTTCACCAACCTCCAGTTTTCTACAGTTGTAATCTCCTGCGCAGAAAACAGCACGTAGGTCGTGAATCTGTTATCTTAGCACTTTAAGAAACACTTAGCGGCGAACTGTTATTTTAGAAATGATTAAATTTCCATTCGGTTTGTTTGTAAGGGATGCTATTGGCTTTGCATATCTCCGCAATTACTGTCACACTGTTCTCAACTACATGCACCAAATAACCATTCATTGCTAATAAAATCTTAACTAACACCGACCGTGGCAGACAACAAGTCTGTCCTCCGACACTGCCGAACCAGCTCTCACATTCACAAACTAGACATTGCAAATTAAGTCTTGGCTGATACCGCGGCGGACATGTCCGTCCTCCAAGACTGCCGAACCAGCTCTGATCTTACAGCCGAAGCACTTCGCCCGCAATCCAAGTTAGGCCTGATCCGGAGATCGCCGAAGTGCTTCGTCTGCCTTTTCGTTTCGCTGTTGTTTGTTATTCCGCTGGTTACTAATACTTGCGAAATAATGGAATGAGAGCACGCTATTGAGAGATGCTTTAAATATGGCATGCAAGTAATACACTGTTTAGTTTGTCTAACATTAGTAACAGAAGATTGTCATTTTGACGAGCAACTAACGTATTCAGCAGCCAATCGCGGAGAACGTCCACAATTTACGGTGTCTTTCTCATGATACCCGTACCTAACAAGCCATCTGTCATCGGTACCTCACGCTATATTACGTCATCTAGCAACTGCAGCCCTCTCAACTGCTCTAAGAAGAGCTTCTTGTGCCCGAATATGATGGCTGCAAAGCCAGAAATTTTACAGAATAAAGTTTCGAAACGATAAGAAATTGAACGAGCATGTGACGTTTCCAGTATGAAAGGTGAATGGTGGACTTCGCTTTATTGGGAGTATCTTAGGGAAATGTGGTTCATCTGCAAATGAGACAGCGC
Source organism: Schistocerca serialis cubense (assembly GCF_023864345.2). Classification (NCBI taxonomy): domain Eukaryota; kingdom Metazoa; phylum Arthropoda; class Insecta; order Orthoptera; family Acrididae; genus Schistocerca; species Schistocerca serialis. Next base: position 164,093,838 of record NC_064644.1, on the reverse strand, counting down.
ATAGGACGCTAGTGCGATCTATTCTTAAATGGTGCTCGAGTGTTTGGGATCAGATTAAAGTAAGACATCGAAGCAATTCAGAGATAAGCTACCACATTTCTTAGTCGTAGTTTAGAACAACATACACGTATTACTGAGATACGAGGGTGAGTCAAATGGAAACCTTAAATTTTTTTAAAAATATTATTTATTGTGCAGAAGTGGTACAAAGCTGTATCACTTTTCAACATAATCTCCCCCACGCTCAATGAAAGTCGTCCAGCTCTTACAAAGTCCATAATTTCCTTCAGAAAAAAATTCTTTTGGTGGTCCGCGTAACCACTCATGCACCGCGTGGCGTACCTCTTCATCAGAACGTCTGTGAGTGGCCCAAACATATGGAAATCACTTGGTGATGAGGAATAGCGCCATTCCTTGCTCGCTCTCTCCCTTTCCGGTTGGTGGAAGTGAATCCAGGTTTCGTCCCCAGTAACGATCCTTTCAAGGAAGCCATCATCTTATCATTCAAAGCGCCGAAGAAGTTCTTCACAAGCATCAACACGTCGTTCTCTCATTTCAGGAGTCAGCTGCCGTGGCACCCATCTTGCAGACACTTTGTGAAACTGGAGCACATCGTGCACAATGTGGTGTGCTGACCCATGACTAATCTGTAAACATGCTGCAATGTCATTCAGTGTCACTCGGCGGTTTTCCTTCACTATGGCTTCAACTGCTGCAATGTTATGTGGAGTCACAACTCGTTGTGCCTGACTTGGACGAGGAGCTTCTTTCACTGAAGTCACACTATTTGCGAACTTCCTGCTGCATCCGTAGACTTGCTGCTGTGACAAACATGCATCACTGTACTGAACCTTCATTCTTCGATGAATTTCAATAGGTTTCCCACCTTCACTACGCAAAAACCTAATAACAAATGGTACAAATGGCTCTGAGCACTATGGGACTCAACTGCTGAGGTCGTAAGTCCCTTAGAACTTAGAACTACTTAAACCTAACTAACCTAAGGACAACACACACATCCATGCCCGAGGCAGGATTCGAACCTGCGACCGTAGCGGTCGCGCGGTTCCAGACTGTAGCGCCAGAACCGCTCGGCCACCAGAGGCCGGTCCGAATAACAGAACGCTGTTCTTCCCTGGAGAAAGTCGCAAGTGGGGCGGCCACCTTTACACTGATAGTGCGACGGAATGTGTGCATCTGCACTGTGCCGCCACCTACAGGCCATTCTGCACGCTGTTTGTAGCACGCTTACCAACTTACAGGATAATGGCGAGAAATTTCGAGTTGTTACTACAAAGGGAAGGGAGTGAGATACGGTTGTAGCCTCTCCCCGATGCTATTCAATGTGTATATTGAGCAAGCAGTAAAGGAAACAAAAGAAAAATTCGGAGTAGGTATTAAAATCCATGGAGAAGAAATAAAAACTTTGAGGTTCGCCGATGACATTGTAATTCTGTCAGAGATAGGAAAGGACTTGGAAGAGCAGTTGAACGGAATGGATAGTGTCTTGAAACGAGATTATATGGTGAACATTAACAAAAGCAAAACGAGGATAATGGAATGCAGTCGAATTAAATCGGGTGATGCTGAGGAAATCAGATTAGGAAATGAGACACTTAAAGTAGCAAAGGAGTTTTGCTATTTGGGGAGCAAAATAACTGAGGATGGTCGAAGTAGAGAGGATATAAAATGTAGACTGGCAATGGCAAGGAAAAGCATATATGAAGAAGAGAGATTTGTTAACATCGAGTATTGATTTAAGTGTCAGGAAGTCGTTTCTGAAAGTATTTGTATGGAGCGTAGCCACGTATGGAAGTGAAACATGGACGATGAATAGTTTAGACAAGAAGAGAATAGAAGCTTTCGAAATGTGGTGCTACAGAAGAATGCTGAAGATTAGATGGGTAGATCACATAATTAATGAGGAGGTATTGAATAGAATTGTAGAGAAGAGGGGTTAGTGGCACAACTTAAGAAGGGATCGGTTGGTAGGACATATTCTGAGGCATCAAGGGATCACCAATTTGGTACTGGAGGGCAGCGTGGAGGGTAAAAATCGTAGAGGCAGACCAAGAGATGAATACACTAAGCAGATTCAGAAGGATGGAGGCTGCAGTATGCACTGGGAGATGAAGAAGCTTGCACAGGATAGAGTAGCATGGAGAGCTTCATCAAACCAGTTTCAGGACTGAAGACCACAACAACAACTACAAATTTAAGGTTTTCATTTTACTCACCCTCGTACCTTGGCAACTCAAATGGGAATCTCAGCAGGGAAGGCGACGTTCGTTTCGAGGAACACTATTCGGAAATCTAGGGAATCGGCATTTGAAGCATACTGCAGAACGATAGCATTGCCACCAACTTATATTACGCGTAAGGACCATGAAGAAAAGTTACGAGAAATTAGGGCTCCCATAGAGGCATACAGGCAGTCGTTCTTCTCTGAATTTCTGCGTGGAACAGGAAATGAAATAAGTAGTATAGGGACATATTAAGCCTCCTCAACGTACCGTTTAGTAGCTTGCGGAGTATGTATGTAGAGAACCCTTGATAACCACATTCTCCGGTGTCACGAGTGCGGCGGGAGACAGTAGCGAAATAGCTAGCTAATTATAACACGCGAGAGGCAGAACCGCTGTCGTAATGCTCATAAAGGCGGAGTGCTCGAGAATGTCGGCGTGACAAGTGCGGAGCAGCTGGCAACTGACGTGACGGCTGTCACGTATGCCTCGGCGCACCACACGCAGCGTCAGGTGCCGGCGCTGTGTTATCCAAGGCCAGGCAGCAACAGCCGCCGTAGCCGCTGCAGCTGTGAGGAAGGTCAGGGAGCGCGTCACAGCGCGAGGACACGCCCTGCAGACGTCCACGCCTGCGCTCAAGGCTGCGACGCCTGCTCGCTATACGTGGCTCAGGCGGGGCACACCCCATTCATTTGTGGCGTGATTTTTCTCAGCTCACTAATGAATGCCAAGGCAATGTCATAGCTTTACTGACAACAACACTCGCTATTGTCTTCCCCTAGCAACAGCGTGCGGTGTCTGAAATGAATGTATGTTAAGACTCGTGTCATGTCTCGCATGTCTATTTCTGCACGGCGGGGGTGCAGCGTACCTTTTGTTAAGCCATCTGGCCTTCGGCTGGCCTGACGCCGTTCTCGATCTTTTCCTATGATCTGTTAATCCTGTCACCTCAACGTGACTGTTACCGACAGCGTTTTCTGTAATATGCTTTGCAAATTCTAGAGTGGAAAACCAAAAACGAGTTACTCTGATTAAATATGTTGTAAGACAAGAAAGTAGTGTTTCATTCAGATTGTTCAATCTGAATGTTGAGAGCTGGTTTTGGAGAGAATAGGACGTTATAACACGTCCTAAAGATGTTCCATTGGGTTCAAGTCGGAATTCATGGCAGACTTGATTCTTTCAGCAATCTTATCGGCCACAAACAATTCACTTACAGACGCTCCTTGATACCAGGATGCATTATCTTGCTGATGCAAAAAGTCGTAGTCTCCAAATTGTTTCTCTGTTGTACACAGTACACAATGCTTTAAAATGTATTGATACCATTCCACATGTAGCGTTCTTCCGAAGCACACTAAAGGGACTACATTCTAACCACGGAAGTCACCCGGATACCGCAAATCACCTGCTCGGTACGTCATTGTTGGCTCTACACATAATCGCACATAAAGTTCATAGTCCCTAGAATGAAAATTTCACTCTACAGCGGAGAGTGCGCTGATATGAAACTCCCTGGCAGATTAAAACTGTGTGCCGGACCGAGACTCGATCTCGGGCAAGTGTTCTAACAACTGAGCTACCCAAGCACGACTCACAGCCTGTCCTCACAGCTTTGATTCCGCCAGTACCTCGTCTCCTACCTTCCAAACTTCACAGAAGCTCTCCCGCGAACTTGGTCTAGCCGGCACGGTAACTCAGCGTGTTCGATCAGAGAGCTGGTTCACCTCTGTAATAAAAAACTGAGTGAAAGGATCAACAACGAACTTGAACGGATGTCATGTGACGTCCGTAACGACCAAACACACCGATCAACAATGAAAAAACGTAGTTGGTAGAGCACTTGCCCGCGAAAGGCAAAGGTCACGAGTTCGAGTCTCGGTCCGGCACACAGTTTTAATCTGCCAGGAATTTTGTGATATTCGCTATTTTTGACTTCATTAAAACAGCAAATACGAGTAGTTAATACTTTCAGCCAGAAGGCAAATACTTGTTTATAAATAATGATTAATGTATAATGAGGCGTCGCATGGCGGCGGTGGAATTTTCTAAATAATGTAATTCGTCGTCTTTGGGCGGCAATATAAACAGAAAAATACGGATAGATATGCGATCCTTCACTATTTTGTTCGCTCGAGAACAAATGAAGCCTTGAGCGCTGAAAAGACTTGTACTGTTTTTCTCGATTAAGACGGACGCAGATTTGTGGCAGTCTGATCTAATTTTTTACTAAATGTATAAAAACGTGTTATGTCTAAGTTTGAGTGAAGTGTAAAGAACTGTTATAACTTACCGTGACGACGCACGAGCGACTCAAAGAAGACAATGGCCATATAAAAGAGCGCTCAATGGACATGATACGGACATTAAAATCTACCGTCATTGTAGTACTAAGCTTAAGGTACGATATATGTTTTAGTTTATAATAAATATTTGTTCTGGGAATACTGAATCATTTAGCAGTGCTCATTCCTATCATCTCCTCAGTATTATTTTCATTTTAATTATGCATTTTGCTAAGATTACAGACACGGAGATCAGCAGTCCAATGTGCGTGTTACATTGATAAAAAGAAAACTGTTTTATCGTCTTCTTGCATCAGCTTTAATATTTCCCTTTTGTGTGATGTTACAGTTGTTTTTGCGCCCTTAAGAACTTTCTGGTCCCTTAGGAAATTGTTTTGTCATAACAATAACTTCACAACCGGGTACGATCGTATCTACGATCATGAAGTAATTAGAAAGACGATAATGCGATTTCTTAATCCATGGCACGCTAGTTGTGACTGCCTCAAGCCACGCGAAACTGCAAGTAAAAACTAATCACATCTTATAATGCAATATTTTATGACAATGGTCACTCCATGATTCTTACGCCAATTGTGATTGATAAAACAGTAAGCTAAATCTCAATTTCCAACTTTCCATTGAATAACAACATCACTTTTATTTTGTAACATCACAAGTTTCAAAGTTGATAGTATTTTTCGAATTGGAAAAACCGTTCAGCAACGTAAAATAGTGCAAGATGTTCGAAATTAAAGGGGTTAAGTTTTAGGGAAACTTGGGTAATATACAGTATGTACACGAACCTAGGGGAACAACAAGACTAGAAAAACAAGAACGTAGTTCTCGGATTAAAAAGGGTGTAAGACAATGATGTAGTCTTTCGTCCCTACTCTTCAGTCTATACATCGAAGACGCAACGACGGGAATACAAGGTTCAGGAGTGGGATTAAAATTCCAAGTGAAAGGATAACAATGATAAGATTCACCAATAACATTATAATCCTAAGTAAAAGTGAAAGAGTATTACTGGACCTGTCGAATGGAATGAATAGGCTAAAGAGTGCAGAATATAGATTGAGAGGAAAGAGGAGAAATCAATGGTAATGAAAAGTAGCACAAATGAGAATAGCAAGAAGCTAAACATCAAAATTAGTGGTCACCAAGAAGACGACGTCTAGGAATTTTTCTACCTTGCAAGCAAAATAACACCGGAGGGACGGAACAAGGTCATAAAAGGCAGACAGGTACAGGCGAAGAGGACATTCCTGGCTAAGAGAAGTTTACTGTTATCAAACATAGGCCTCAATTTGAGAAAGAAGTTTTTGAGAATGTACGTTTGTAGCATAGCATTGTATAGTAGTGAATTATGGACAGAGATAAACAAGAACATAGAGAAATCGCACCGTTTAAGATATAATGCTACAGATGAATGTTGAAAATTAGGTGTACTGTTAAGAAATGAGGAGGTTCTCCGCAGAAACGGCGAAGAGAGGGAAACACTGCCAAGAGGAAGGGATAGGATGGTAGGTTATGTGTTAAGACATCAGGGAGTAGCCTCCGGGGTACTAGAGGGAGCCACAGTAGGTAGACACAGCAGAGAAAGACAGATGACTCAATACATTCAACGCTTAATTGAGGATGTACGGCACAAGTGCTACTCTGAGATGAAGACTTTAGAGCAGGGAGGAATCAGTTACTGACTGCATCAAACCAGTCAGAATACCAATGGGAAAGAAGAAAGAAAAGTCTTACTCTGCCCCTACTCATTTTCCCCTGTGCTGCCTCTTTCAGAGAGTAGTCAAGTATTGTTAAATGGCGTAGCACACTCAATTTGATCAAACGTATTTCGATACTTATTGGTGGATATTTATTTGGGTGTGTCCACCACTCGCCTTTATGACATGTCTGTGAGGGACTGGCAGCCCACTATTCCTCAAGAGTTGAAACCAACGAAGGTTGTGATGTAGGAAGCTGGTGCTGGAGTGAAGTTGAGATTCTAATACATCCCTACGTGTTCCATTGGGTTCAGGTTGGAAGTTTGATAAGACCAGTCCATTTCAAAACTGCTATTGTCCACAGACCGTTGCATCTCACATGCTGTTTTGCTAAAGGCTGTAATGGCATGCTATACAACAATCATGTTTTCCAGGCTGTTTCTTTACTGTACATAATAGAAAATGGTTCAAATGGCTCTGAGAACTATGGGACTTAACATCTGAGGTCATCAGTCCCCTAAAACTCAGAATTACTTGAACCAAACTAACCTAAGGACATCACACACATCCATGTCCGAGGGAGGACTCGAACCTGCGACCGTAGCGGTCGCGCGGTTCCAGACTGAAGCGCCTAGAACCACTCGGCCACACCAGCCGGCTGTACACAATAGACAATGCTGTAAAATGTGATCATATCCTTCCGCATGTAACGTTTTTTAAGTGTATGTAGGAGACCTCTTCCTATTCACAAAAAACACCCAAATACCAGAAACCTCCTTCTCTGTACTTCTTAGCACTACACACAAAGGCAGGTAAAGTGTCCAGCATTTTAAAAACACAGTTCTCCTAGAGGATTGCCCCAGGGTATTATTAGTTGGATAAAGCTGATTCTATGCCACTTCTAATTTATTCAAGATTTCGGACGCTCTTCTCACCCCTGACCCCTCGTATAGATGTGGCAAGTCACACTCATGTCATCATAGGTTTTGCCCCTCCCCTCCTCCTTCCGATCACCATCCTTTCCCTAACCTCCCCTTCACCCTCTTTAGACCCCACCCCCCTCAATCACTGCAAAAAAAAAAAAAAAATGGTTGTAAAACTCGTTCTCTCTGTGCTGAGCGGTTGGTGACCAAATATCTCTTCAGTATTTTCCTTTGTATTGGGTGCTATCCCGTTGGAAATTGGCAGGCAACACTCGCATTGTGTTCAGTCAAAGAGATGTTGGTGCTGAACTGAGAGGATTTTAATAAATGTATTACCTGCATGCAGCCAAGGTTTGTGTCCATATTGCTCTACATAAGGACTGGAAAGGAAAGATAATGGAGGAGCATAAGTAGAAGAATACTTTTTGCAAGTAATGGTCTTGCAGTGGGATGGGATGAAGATGCATTTCACAACTTGCGATGATAGTTGCTTGTGTTGGAACTATCTACCTGTTTTGAAATGACCTTTCAATATGCCTAAGAGACAAATATGTGTTTTACAGCAATCCCTGCCCGACTGATGTTGTTCACAATACAACCTGAAAAGTGCACTGAAAAGTGTGATTTGATTGGTGAAAAAATTGGTGGGAATCAATTGTAGTGTGGCATCCTGTCGCATGATCATGATGTCAGGAATGTAAGGCGAGTGAGGTAGTCCACCAGTCTCAGTCAGTGGAAGGATTATGAGATGTTAAGATGTCAACAGCTGCAGCAGTGAAGATTGTCCAGTGCCTCCCAGCAGAACAGGAAGAAATCGAAGAGTAATTACTCATTATATCTCTTTGCTATTGCTCCTTTTTCTTTATCCAACTACATTTATTTTTACCATATTTAATTATTCTTTTTCTTGTTTGTTCGACAGCTGAATTTACCTCCAGCAGGTCTGGCCCTGCAGAGGTGACCTACAATGTGTTGGAACCTGCAAGGGCAGCTGGTACATGGGGCTCTGAAGCACACCAGGTCTGCATAATAGAGCAGGACAAGGAGCTGGTATTGTCTGTGCCACTCATCGATGTAGACACTCGGCCTGACACTGAGGAGGAGGTTTCAAACAGTATGGTGTAGGTCAGTACTGCACTTAAACATATGCATCAACCATTCAACTGTGATTCAAGTGATACTGCAAGAGCAGAGTGTGGATGTGGTTGATGAGAAGAGACCAGTTGCTCCCTATGCACTACTATTAATCAGTTCCACATATAATTTAACTGCTAGTGGATCAAAGCATCAGAAAATAAGTATGAAGTAGTGGACAGTGGTTAGCATGTGGTGATGGAGATTGACAATGCAATGAAGAACGTTTACTGAGCTCGAATGGGAAGAACTTTTCCATGCCTTACCCCTTCATCAGTGCTCAGATAATTATGGAATATAAACCATCTCTGTCTCCCCTAGACATTTACTGTGCTGGCCTGATGCTCTCTGTCACATAAGTATACGATGACACAGCAATCAGGTTGAAATCTGGAAACTGACCGATTTACTTACAGCACCTCACTGCAGTAAACTTATTTGGATGCAAGAGAGTGGTATGTCTTGTGTTAGAGAGACTTGAGAATTGGCTTCTGTATATTCAAGCTATTTACAATGACATTGTGAACTATCTCCATATGTGTAGTGTACATGTAGATTATTTAGAACAGAGTTTTAGTTCACATATCAGTGTCGTGCCGAAGTCGACTCTGATAATATGGGGTACATCCATGTTAAATTTACAAATGGAGTACTCAAGTTTTGTGATGCTTCCATCAGTTTGAGGAAAATACATGCAGATTTTAGTGCATACAAGAAACAGTTGCTTGCGAAATTCTGTGAAAAATTAACCAGTTTTTGTTAATCTAATGCAGCCAATGTGCCACTGCCAAAGTATAAATTACACACACACACACACACACACACACACACACACACACACACACATATATATATATATATATATATATATATATATATATATATATATATATATATATATATATATATATTATGAAACGTCCCCTTGGGAAAATTTATGAATGACTGTGCTGATAAACCTCTTACACTATTTGCTTTTCAAACAGCTGAGCAAAACTGAACGTCCTCAGACACTAGTCTCTTTACTTATTCTGATCAACACTAAACTGACACACAATATTTTTTAGCGCAACGCAATCTGGCTTTTAATAATCCCTACAAAAGAATGGCCCTGACTAACAATAACCTATACCTTTCACAAATCACTTACCTCACAAAAATCATCGTTACTCGAACTACTGCAACACAGCGAGCGCCACTACTGCCAGCTAAATAAAATATTCTAACTACTTAAGGCACTAACCACTGATAGGCATAGTTAGCAAATGAAAGATTTTGAAAGAGAACAAACAATGTATTTACTTTAACAGTGTTCAAAAGTCATAATATATATATCAGTTCATGACATCCAGTATTACAAATTTACTGTCTCTGTCCGCTCTCAAAACTCCGCCATCTCACTCTCCACATCCACCACTCCTGGCGGCTCACTTCCAATTGCGCAATGCTACGCGCTGCTAACATCGAGCTGCCCAACACTACAATAGCCAACAACAATGCAAACTAACCACAGACTGCACACAGCGCAGCCAGTGATTTTCATACAGAGCACTATGTGGCGTTACCAATGAAAAAACCTAAACAGCCTACTTACTATATATATATATATATATACATTGTAACCTCCCCACCAAATTTTTTTAGAAAATGGCAATGTTATTTAGAAATGGTAATGGACATTGCGCTAAGTGTAACTTTCCCACAATGGAATCTACTGACAATGACAATTAAATAAAATTAGCAATCTGACTCAAATATAAGTTCTTCACAAAAAATTAAGGTCAATTCAGTGATAAGAAAATTCAATTAAACCGAAATATCGGTCTTTGGCCCTGTGCAAATCAGATATTAAACTCTTACCTCAGAATAACTGGATGTCAAATTTCTGCTCTTATTTTTGCGCACGGCTTGGAGGAACTGCATTGCAAATAATAATATTCCTTTTTTCTGTGATTTTAGTGAAATTTTTCTTCAAAAGAAGTGGAATGAAATGGGAAGTGCAACGAAATCTTTAGTTCAATAAAAAATTAAATTTTTGAAAAAATGCTTTTGAAATAAAAATTATTATTGGGGCACTTGTTGGAGAATAATTACAATAAATAAATTTTTACATTATCTAATGATTATATTAATTAACAGTATACCTCATTCAGCATCTTGACCAGTGTTGCCGACCGCCTACATCACACAACCGCACTGGGCTGCTACTACTGACCGACCGCTCTGCATGACGACTACTAGCGTACTGCACTGCACGACTACTACTAGAGTACTGCCCTCAACTAGACAGAGCTACAGACTCGCAACGACTGACTGACTGACTGAGAACCGCTCGCAACACTCGCGCGGTCAAGCGCATACTCTCTGGTCACAGATGCTACAATGCCTCGCCATCGCTGCTATGTTACATACGTGTTTCATAACCCTCCACTGGGGGGGCAAAAATTTGGCAGCGATGGTGAGTCATTTGGACTTGCCAAGCGCGGCAAAATTTTTCTTTAATTAACAAAATTCTACAACTTACAGAATATTTAAATGTTGTGCACATGCACTAAGTACAAAATATATCAGACAGAGACAAAATGTGAGTACAAAACATAGTAGCAAATCAGAAAAATGTATATACAAATAATTTGACAGATAACAAAGTGCACAGGCACTGAAAAAATTCTTTAGCATAAACAGAATGAATAAACAGAATGGCAAAAAAAATATTATGTTGACAAGTGATATGAGTGCACATGCACTGGAGTTGAGAACATACAATGAGTAAGAAATGACATAAGTGCATACGCACTGAAGTGTTGATCATACAGATTGAGTACAAATCATATTGGAAAATGAGAAAAGTGCACAGGCACTGAAGTTCAATAGAAAACATATTAACACCTAACATAAGTGCACATGCACTGTAGTTCAGAACATATCATTAAAATAAAAATGTATATGCAATATGAAAGACAAGAGTGCACATATACTGTACTTCAGAACAAATAAAAAAAATGTTTTTAGCATTTTCGCAATAAATAAACATAATGGTAAAAAAATCATGTCTACCAGTGACATAAGTGTACTCTCACTGGAGTTCAGCAAATCTAAAAAAATGTATAACCCATGAACATAAACGATGTTAACCAAAAAAATTATTTTCCTTATGTGACAAGAATTAGGATAGGAAAGGGAAGGATTGCATCATGGTTGTAGCACTTTAGATTGCACACAGCTGTTCTGAAAGTCCATATCTTTCCACAGAAGTACAACACCAAGTGACACAACTTGAAGTTCTTTTCCCCTCAGAATTTATCAGCGTAGCCAAGACACTGAACTGTCGTAGTAATATTCCATTTTTATTTTTTTTATTTTGGCAGTATATTAGGTACACCAAACAGTGGGACCATAATAATGTCTTCATCGCTCACGGTGGTGGACAGCATGTCGAGTCAACACCACGCTCTTACAAGGCACACCAACGTAGAATTAGTGCAAAACCAAAGATAGTGCTCCATGATCACTAGGATAAACAGGACAAATGGACATTGCAGTAATTCAGGGTAGTTAGCTCATGAGGTGAAGGACATCAAGTCACATAATATTGACAATTACACTTAATTAGCAGTTTGTGGCATTCATAGCCCAGTTATTGAACATTTCTGTACCAAGTATGTAGTATTACAGAAAAATGTTCATTAATTGTTTTACATAGAATCAGTAGTCTTCTTTTCCTAGTTACAAAATGTAGCATGGTTAATTAATCATTTGTCATTCCAATATAGTAAGAATCATTAGCCTTCTCCTAATTACAAAGCATTTTTAAACAGTCACATTCCTTTCCAGTTACAAAGTATAATTAAGAATCATTAACCTTCTCCTAATTACAGTTAATTAATCATTTGTCATTCCTATAATAATCATTAGCCTTTTCCTAACTACAGTTAATTAATCATTTGTCGTTAATTAATCATTTGTCATTAGCCTTTTCCTAATTACAAAGCATTATTAAACAATAATTAAACAGTCGCATTCTTTTCCAATTATTAAGCATAATTAATTAATCATTTGTCATTTCAATATATCAAGAATCATTAGCCTTCTAATTACAAAGCATTATGAAACAATCACATTCATTTCCAGTTATAAAGTATAGCATAATTAATTAATCATTTGTCTTCCAATAGTAATAATCATTAGCTTTTTCCTAATCACAAAGCATTATGAAACAATAGCATAGTTAATTAATTATGTGTCATTCCAATCTAGTAAGAATCATTAGCCTTCTTCTAATTACAAAGCATTATTAAACAGTCACATTCATTTCCAATTACAAAGTATGAACATTGAAAACAAGAGCTAATTAATGGCATAATTAATAACAATTCATTAAGTGACACTAATTATTGGCACTCAGTGGCCATCAGGTATCGAATAGTATAAAGCATTGTTCCTCATTCAGTATTATTCAGATCATTATGAAGTCATTATTAAAAATCAGTTAATTATAGTCATAGCATTAATAATCATGGGGATTATAAGTAGTCTCATTACAATAACAGTGGCAATTACTAGCCAGTTACTAAGCATTATTTTATATATATGTGTATTTTTGTTGTCTCATTAGGAAGTCATTACTCAAGTGACATACTATTCAGAGCTAATCAGTATTACTCAGAACTTTCTCAAACTGGTATCACTATTTGGGACTGGTAATACTTTTTTTTTTTTTGTTAGCAATGCATTGCGTTGGGATCGATAATTAATTGCTGAGGCATAACACTATTTGCTTTTGACCTATTGCTGCAAATGAGGATAGGTAACGTCATTCGTCATGAGTCAGCTGTAGCAAGGTTATGTAACAAGGCAGTATATGTGATCACATTTATAAATGATAAACACAAATGGGTAAAAAATAAAAATGCAAGTACTAGAACAGGTATAATAAGTAACAGGTTTAGTAAGTATCATGAAAAGCTTCTCCTGGAAAAAATACAAAATGGATTATTGACCTGAAAGAAGAAACGCACACTATGCTGAAAAGTAGTGAACTTCGAATTAACAGGTAGTGAAATGTGTATAAAAATGTGTTCCATAGCTGTCCTTTCCAAAACTTTCCGTCATTCTACTATGTAATATAACACCTGCTGTCAAAACAAACTGCAACAAATACTTAAATAACTACATAGCATAAATACATAACTTCAACATTATCCTCATCTGTAAAGAAAACTTCATTACCCATATCATCATAACTTCATTATTATCATTACCTGCAGAGAAAAACTTCATTATTCATAACAGCATATTCTTCATCATTATTCGTCAGCATTCATTATCATCTGCAAAAATCACTTCATTACTCATTACATAACTATTCCTTATCTCTAGCATATTTCATCACTAAAACTAAGATGTGTAGTTTTGTCTGACAGCCTGCATCAATCACCTTGTCTTCTGAAAGAAAAATTAGTTAAGACTGCTATTCTATGATGAGTATAATATACTTGTTAATGCTTGTTAATCCTGATCCATTTACTTTTCCCCAAAAAGTTATTGCATCTTCTTTCGTTTATTCCGTAGGTGAAATTCCCATTTCTGTTGAATTTATATCTTACATGCATCATTTCTTTCTGAAATTCATGAACAAAGATTAATGTCTTGCATTTAAATCCTATACCCACTACATAATGACTGGTTTATGGTGACACAATTAACCATACAGTATAACATGACAGAAAACGTAATATGTCAAAGACATTGACAGTGTTCAGATGCAAAATGTACACAGAATAATACAATGCAGCAGCAAAAAATGTAAAACAGTCACGATCTTGAGATGTCATAGGGCAAAAAAATGTCAAAGTCAACTGGTGTGTGTTATATCTTAACTATTTCACAGTGCATACAAACAAAACTGGAATACAATCATATACACCAAAAATATGGAAAATGTGCACGGTCTGATGTGTAACGACAAGAAAAGCGACCTGCTAACCTTACCTTGCCGGGCACTTGCCAAGAAAAAATACGATAATCATCAGTAATTAGTCAGGTGAAATAATTGCATTAGTAAATGGCATCATAGTGTGTTGAATCATAAAGTGTCTTCACTCAATAAACGGTTTAATGTTTGAGATATGATGATTGCCTTTCGATTTTCTAGTTCGCAAAGTTTCGACGTGTACAACATTGGGGTGAGGGATGCTGCGAATCCGATATGGACCTGCGTATAGAAGTTCAAATTTACTGCACTTACCTTTTAATTTGCTGGATAAATAGTGTGTACGTACTAGTATCTTCTGTCCAACGTGAAAGTCGCGGCGTGTACAAACCTGTTTTTGCTGTCTTCTCCGGCGCTCTGCGGCACGTTTGATGTTGTTCAGCGCAATGTCAATTATTTCGTGGTGTCGTAGGCGACGACTTTTGGGGAATTTTACTAATTCTTTAATTTTGTTTGGTGGTTCAACGTTTTTTAGTATAACAGACGGAGATAGCATAGTGGATTCATTTGGAATGGAATTAATTACATCTTGGAATGAGAGTATGTGTGTATCCCAATCAATATGTCTTTTGTGGCAGTATATTCTACACAGTTTACCAATTTCTTTCATTAATCTTTCACAGGGGTTCGAAGAAGCGTGGTACTTGGATATATAGATCGGAGAAATGTTTCTGGCTCGTAACATGCGTGTCCATACACTACTACGAAATTGAGATCCATTGTCAGAAATTACTTTCATTACATGCCCTACATGAGATAGAAAATGTTTTACAAATGCTTTCGAAACAGTTTTAGCAGTAGCTTTGCGTAATGGAGTGAAAGTAACAAATTTTGAAATGAGCTCAACAGCGACAAAAATGTAGCAAAAACCTCTGTTAGTTCTCGGAATCGGACCAAAAATATCTACAGCGGCCATGTGTCTTAATTTAATAGGTATAATGGGATATAAAGGAGGAATATGTGAAGTGGTGTCTGATTTAGATTTCTGGCAAATTTTACAAGACGCTAAAACTCGTCGTATACGTTTCTCCATGTTGGTAAAATAACAGTTCTGCCTCAGTATAAGAAAACATTTTCGTGCTCCGTAATGTGCGTAACTTAAATGAGTGTACCAGATTAATTTGTTAACCAGTTCGTCAGGAATGCATAATAACCAATTGTTGCTGTCAGGATGAGAGCGGCGAAACAGAATGTCATTGCGTACAATGTAATGGTTTCTAATCGTAACATTTTTCCTATCTTGCCAAAGGTGTTTAATTTCTTTCCACACATTGTCTTTATTTTGCTCTTGTGCTATGTCCTGTAATGACGATGAAATAAAGTTTTCAAATGCAACTTGTTGAATGTACATGACACTGAAATTTGTTTTGCAGAAGTTGGTTGCTACGTCTTGCTGATTGTTGCCGAGAGAACGCGATAGTGCGTCTGCTATAACATTTTGTGTGCCAGGAATGTGAACTATTGTAAAATTAAATTCTTGTAAATAAAGTTTCCATCTGCTTAATCTGTCGTGAGTAAATTTAGCCGAAAGTAAAAATTGTATCGCTCTGTGGTCTGTGTAAACGGTGGTATGTCTGCCATAAAGAAAGTGCCGAAATCTCGTAAAAGCCCATACCACACATAATGTTTCCAGTTCTGTAACGGAATAATTTCGCTCAGCAGGTGACAGAATGCGGCTTGCAAATGCGATGTTTTTAATTACTGTAGAGCCATCTTCTTCTATTTCCTGGAAAATGTGTACGCCTAAAGCGGTGTTGGAACTGTCGGTAGCAATGGAAAAATTTCTAGTAAGGTCTGGGTGCGATAAAAGTGGAGCATTCAACAAAGCATGTTTCAAATAACATTCTCGTGGACAAAATTCTGCGTGTCAAAAGTAATGTTTGCGTTACTGTAATATGCAATCTGTGCTGTATCTGGTTAAAATCTATCGTACGTGTTATTATTTACGGGAGAATGTTGTGGCATATCCACTACATGAACTGTTCTGTTATTTCTTATTGACGTGTTACGCTATAGATGACACCTATTGTCTGTTTCATTCGTGATAATATGTTGTTGCTAATGTTCTTGCTGCTCATAAGATCGACTGTTATTAAATGTACGCTGAAAATTGTGCTCGTTATTTTTACGTCTGTCAAGATAGTAATTTCTATACGGCGTATTGCTATGCGAGTTGAAATAGTGTGTTGTCTGTACGTAGTTATTTCTTTGCTGCCATGCGTTACTATTTGTTGGGGCTGGGACTATACGTGCACGCGGCGAAACATTAAAGTTTGGTTGACCTTGTAGACTGCATTGTTGGTTACGTATGCTAAGCGGCTGACTTTCATGCTGTTGTGGTGAAAAGGTCTATTGTTACCAAAAAATGCGTTTGCTGTTACTAATAACTTTACACATACTGATGATTACGATTTTATCTGTTATTAAAATTACGGCCGTAGTTGTCATTACGGGAGTGCCTACTGAAAATTGTCACATTCGGTAAAAGTTTGTCACATCGGGTTTTCATTACATATTCTTAATCCTAGATAGAGCAATAGTTAAAGAGCAGTTTTGATAGATATAAAGGATAGTAGAAGAGAAGGCAGCAGTGCAGAAAACTAAAGATGAAACAGCACTACTACAGCTCGGGGCCCTATGCTCGCTACGGCACATATTCATTAAAGCGTAATGAATCCCCTGAGGTCTATTACGTACTGCTAATAAATTTTAGCTTTTGCGTTGCAGGCAATGGCAGTAAAATTCCAAAGGCAAATTGTTGTATCCGTGCTAATTCAAATTTCTGCATTATAGGCAATGCTGTTGTAAATACAAAAATAAATTGTCGCATCTGTTTCAAAGCTAGCTTTTGCATTACAGGCAATAGCGGTGAATGTACAAAGATAAATTGTCGTATACAGTGCAAAGCGTGTACCTGTGTTCTGTCATTATTAAATTCTTTACATTTTCTTACAAATACAAATTGCTTATTATCAACGTTCTCGTCACTGAATTTGAGAACACGTTCAGGTTTGTGTGTGAATCTTTTCGTCTGTGTCATTTCGGATTTCAAGTTGGGTAGCTTTTCAGATTTTAAGTCGCGTGGCTTTTCGGATTTTAAGTCGCGTAGTTGCTGTAAATTGCTCACATTATACACGCTGCGTAAGTCTGACAAATGTTCACTAAGTGGCGTCTGCTGTGATGTGTTACTGGTGACTGAAATAGTTTTTAATTCTGTTACTGTAACACTTTCGACATTTTGGTTGTTCTGTCGTTCACTTTTATTATTGACTTACGTATTCGGAGTGTGTGAAACTTCCAATGACTTCAAATTAAACTCGTTGCGTATCTGTACTGCGTTTTTACGGCATTGTTTGGTGACTGCATTAATCCCGTCTTTATGTGATTCTGTTGTGCCTACACGTGTGCTACTTAATTCTTGTGCAACAGTGCCAACTTCTTCATTACTGTTATTAGCACAAGTCTTAGTATCTACACGTAATTGTACTTTATCGTCCCGACGTTGCACGGTAATAGCTGTATTCTGTTCACTAACTTGTCTGCTCCGTTCGTTAAGGTTGTCTTGTTTTTCGTTCGTCAGTTTGAAACGTTCATTAATTGTTTCGCTAAGTTGTTTGTAATGGTTGTCGACACTTTCATTTACCTGTTTGTAATTGTTGTCAAAACTTTCATTAAGTTGTTCGAAATAATTATTCATCATTTCCTTCCGCTGTTTGTACTGTTCACTAAGTTGTTTGAGATCTTCGGCATAATTGTCAAGTTTTTCGTTCTGTTTTTTGACCTGTTCACTGAGTTGTCTAAAATTTTCGTTCTGTTCACTAAATTGTTGTTGTAGCAATCTTGCCATAATTTGTTCAAAGCCAAAGTTAGCGTTTATACTCTCTGTGCTGTTTAGTGGTGGATCTGGAACTTTCTCGCTTACTGTAACCATTTGGTTATTCTGAGATTTAGAAAAAGGTTTGTCAGTCGGATGTACACTGTCAGACATTATTTCGGAATTAAATAAATCTGTCCTACTTTCAGTACACTGTTCATTTTCACTAGACAAATTTGTCTCTACGTTACTTGAATTTTCCAAATCGGGTGTGTTAAGCTCGGCAGCGCTCATTACAATAGAGCGTCCCGCGTCATCAATTGTCGTCAAATTAACAGACGAGACAATTGAGTTCGTTTGTTCATCATTAATATAAAAGTCATCACTAGTGGTTATAATGCACTGATTGTTAGTGAACACAGGATTGTCATCACTACACTGCGTGTCACAATTACTATTGGTCACGCTGTTTAAGTCGGTAATTTCATTCAAAATACCTCGGGATACACTATTCAGAGTCTTTCGCGGCATTTTTACAATAGTCACAATTTTTCACAAAATAAATAAGCAAAATGCAAAAGCAACACACGAATACAACAGAGCAACGAATTGCCGTTGACCTGTAGAAAGAAAGTCACAAGTTAATAAAAGCGTTGCGCCAAATCCTAATTATATCTAAGCAAATAAGAGCAGATATCTGACTGTCGCTCAAAAGACTCTCAACGAAATACGATCCTGGCAGGGTCGCCAAGTGTAACCTCCCCACCAAATTTTTTTAGAAAATGGCAATGTTATTTAGAAATGGTAATGGACATTGCGCTAAGTGTAACTTTCCCACAATGGAATCTACTGACAATGACAATTAAATAAAATTAGCAATCTGACTCAAATATAAGTTCTTCACAAAAAATTAAGGTCAATTCAGTGATAAGAAAATTCAATTAAACCGAAATATCGGTCTTTGGCCCTGTGCAAATCAGATATTAAACTCTTACCTCAGAATAACTGGATGTCAAATTTCTGCTCTTATTTTTGTGCACGGCTTGGAGGAACTGCATTGCAAATAATAATATTCCTTTTTTCTGTGATTTTAGTGAAATTTTTCTTCAAAAGAAGTGGAATGAAATGGGAAGTGCAACGAAATCTTTAGTTCAATAAAAAATTAAATTTTTGAAAAAATGCTTTTGAAATAAAAATTATTATTGGGGCACTTGTTGGAGAATAATTACAATAAATAAATTTTTACATTATCTAATGATTATATTAATTAACAGTATACCTCATTCAGCATCTTGACCAGTGTTGCCAACCGCCTACATCACACAACCGCACTGGGCTGCTACTACTGACCGACCGCTCTGCATGACGACTACTAGCGTACTGCACTGCACGACTACTACTAGAGTACTGCCCTCAACTAGACAGAGCTACAGACTCGCAACGACTGACTGACTGACTGAGAACCGCTCGCAACACTCGCGCGGTCAAGCGCATACTCTCTGGTCACAGATGCTACAATGCCTCGCCATCGCTGCTATGTTACATACGTGTTTCAATATATATATATATATATATATATATATATATATATATATATATATATATATATATGTGTGTGTGTGTGTGTGTGTGTGTGTGTGTGTGTGTGTTTGTGTATAATACCATATTATGTGTTATTTGTTACTTCACAAACCTCTAATTATAGTGTAGCCATTGTGGATTCATTTAGAAAGGTCATTGAGCTGTACTGACTACATATATTGTTATTACAAGTGTTTTTTCCTATAAAAGCTCATTTCACACCAATACCTGATCTAATGGTATCATGGAAGAGGTAGTGAAGCATACTTATCACAGGGATTTCAGTGTAAGTTACTCACCCTTTCATGGTTTGGATGACCAGAAGAAGAAGAAGAAGAATAATGGCATACTCCTTCCTGATGATATGTGAGCGGCAGTTGTGGTTCCATCCAACTGCAGAAAGACAAATGTTCGCATGTTATTTCTAACATGTCCAGATGGAGTCCAACCTTGAGGATGTATGCATATGTTCAAAAACGCTGTTTCAGCCCAAATACCAGCTATTACAGGCGGTATTGCAAGGTGTGATATTTACGACATTCAGTGAAAGCAGTGATATTCCTTACTGGAAAACGTAAAGCCAAACACTGTGTTCATATCCCACGAAATTTCCATGGAATATCAGGATAAAGTACAATTTCTGTTTTGGGTATATAAGTATTCACATATTTTATTTGAGTCAAACATATTCCAGAATCCCAAAACAGTTGGCAAGGGATAATGCACACCTCATTATAGCCTTCAAACAAGACAGTTTGAGCTTGAAGCACATTTACTGATCACACAGAGGAACATTAAATTAATCTTTAGAGATACGTGAACACTGCTGAAATTGCATATGCAGTTGGGGTGTTTGTTATGAATAAAACAAGAAAACTGAATTTTGGTACATGTAGACGAAACTTCCAAGGGGTGACTAAATCATTATACACCACACCATGGGTAAGTCTGCATGTATGTCGACGACTCAGTCTGAGAGGATAGGTATACGTAGACAGAACTTTCACTTGCACATGGATGGAAAAATTCACTCTCAGATGTAAAGTTGGGTATGTATGCAAGGAACTCCTGATGTATTGTCAGACTTGAAATGACTATATGTAAGGTGTACCCAACACGTAACTCTGATTAGTACATAACAAGATGTCGAGTAAATGTAAAGTCATTGAGTCATGGAAGACTGTCTGAGAGAAATTTCGGCTGTTAGGGTTAGGTCATTTGGAGCAGGAACAAACACTAAGAGAAACTTTTAAGCCTGTTTGAATCCCTTAGGCAGCTCTCAGCAAAATTACATGGTGATGATTACTTCATTGTTGATTTCACTAACTGTCACAACGATACTAGGAGAGACAGAATATATAGCATTAGCATGGCAAAACCTTACATACCCTCAAAAACCATAAATTATTCCCTGAAAGATCTAGAAACGTGTGGCGAAATATTACAGTTGACAGACATAACAAGAAAGCAAATGGATTACCAAAAAGCCACAGCAGTGCGAAATATACAACCATTAAAAAGCCAATATTAGATGCTGAACGTAACAATGGTTATGATATTGTTTTTCAGCATAAAAAAAGTGAATAATCGATTCCAGTACTACATATATTATGTCGATTCCAATGAGCTAAAAGACTGTGTATGACTGCTGATGGCATTAGCCGCCACTCGTAAATCAGCCCATTCAAATTAGGTTGTGTCAATAATTTCTGAGCTTAGAGAGAGAGAGATATTGTTGAAAAAGTATGGAGACAGTAGTTCGAGAACTACACGAACTAGCACACCAAACATAACTCCATAAATAAGTTGTGGTCATGGGTTTGGATGACTTATGGCAAGCGAATCTTGTAGATTTGAGGGAATATTCACATGCGAATAACAGTTTCAAATATATTTTAAGTATCACTCATACATACTCTAAATTTGCCTAGGCTCTATCTGTGAAAACGAAAACAGCAAAAGATCTTGCACAAGTGTTTGGCTAATTGCTAAAAGTGGGTATGAGTCGCTGCTCTGACAACCTTCAAACAGTTCACAGCGGAGAGTTTTACAGTAGACATTGCATGGAGTTGTATGGAATAAACCGCTACTCAACCTCACCAACCACAGAAGAAAAGTATTGTGAAACATTGTAAAAAACCGGTGACGGCTCAAATGTGGATGCACTTTAATCTTCACAGTTCATGCAAATAGATACATATCCTCCCACAAATAACTGCACAGTATAATCGAACCATACATCACACTACAAAAATGAGACCAATCGACGTTCATGGTAATGGACTGCTAGATACAGTATTAAAATGATGGATACATACAAGCATCACACAATAAAAACGAGACCAGTCGATGTTCATGATAATGGGCTCCCAGATACCGAGTTCAATTGGTGGATCCACGCAAATAAAAATTTAGGGTAGGTGATTTAGTACTTATTTTGAAAAACACAATACATGATCTGAGACGTTACACCTACCAAAATGGTCGAGTGAGATATATACAGTTTCCCAAGCGCAAAGCATAATTCCCAGAACCTACATCTTAAAGGGTATCAGTGGTACTGAAATTTCAGGTTGCTTTTACACAGAGGAAATGCAGAAGAACTTACGAACACATGTGTTTCTCATAGGATGTGTCACAAAACGTTGAGGCAATAGAGAACTAGTTAAATGGTTTGGTTTTCTGCAAAACAAACATTTGGGTGACGTGAACGATTTGCTGTATAATGGGGACCCCAGAGGATAACCACCACAGCAGTATAACATGTATGATGAGAGACACATTAAACAAACTTCCAATTGAATCACACATTCTGTGATATCACTACTGCAGAACTGGCACAAAGGCTGAAAAACGATTGGTGGGCGTAATAAGGGGATTAATCTGTTCGATGAGGCATGTTTGCAACACAGCATTGCAGATGCAGCAAATAAAGATCTCCCAGGACGTCACACTGCATATCGAATTTTAGCTGATAAAACCAAGGCAATATGTGCAAGAAGCGTATTGGTATGGGACAGCATAGTGTAGAATTTGAAGTAGAAAAAAAAAACCATGTGCTGAAATTAAGTTCAGCTTGAGCACGAATTTCAAGCGAGTTATGAACTTAGCGCGTCATGCATTATAGAAGAAGAAGACGATGACAGTGAAGGAGAAGAAAAAGAAGAAAGGGCGTTTAAAAAACTGTATATTAATAGTGATGTATGCAACTAAAAATACTCTGAAGCATAAATGAGCGATTAAAGCATCGGAGCTCTGCCGATACCCAAGACATAAGGTAGAGCCATACCCTCGCTCATTCCACCCTCTTAGATCTCCCAGCAGTGGGTCCACTTGGTGGCGGTGCTACAGCTATTGCCAGGAGAGTCAAGAACGCACAGAACTCCCAGAAGCAACTAGAGAAAACAAGAAGACATAGCCACATGATAGAAACAGCAGCCGTTTGTAAAGGACTATATGTGGAAATCTAGAGAATATGAAAGTGTTAATTTAGATGTTGCTGGAGGACCTGGAACCTATTGGGTAGCGTATGTTGGAAAAAATACCAAGAACGTCTACTACCCCAACTCATTTGGTGTCCTACAGCCTCCAGAAGAATTACAACGATACTTCACCAACAGGAGAAATGTGTTCTACGATTTGGAAATATATCAAGACTTAAATACGTACCTGTTTGGTCACCTACGTATCACATTTCTCCTAACGTTTATGAAGAGGGATATATAAGAAGCTACATAAAGCATTCATTCACCAGTTGAGATTCAAACGCAGTGTGATATACTCTGATTTGAACTACTATCAGAATTATGTGTGAATTACCTCTCATCTTTTGATTTAAGCATTGGAGATTAGAGTACTGTGCTGATTGGGCTGGAGACATAAAACAGCATCCCAGAAATCACATAGGGTAGCAACAAGCTGCATATGGAAATAATGGTAAAAAGAAATTGTGGAAATAGGCCCTTCTGCTTACGATACTGACGATTTGAACGAAGTTCTAAAACAATCTAGAAAAGGGATCGAGCTACGTGCAAACATCAATACACGTAAATCCGGAATAAGGGTGGTGAATGTGGTGACTGACTTTACCCAGAGTGATTCAGTAAGATGATTACTGGGTTTCACAAAAGAACAGATTTTGAAGAATGATTCTAATAAATTTTACGGATCTGATCAGACTGTGAATATTCTCCCCGTCAGTACAATTTGTGTCGACTGAAACATTGCAACGAACTCCTATCTCTACGATAAATTGATTCACACAGTTTATGGAGTCTTCCCGTCAGTGGTATTGGGTTGCAAGATTGGTGAGACTCCTGCCAACACTATATACCGTCCAGTGACAGTTCGGACAATGGACAATCTGGAGCTGCATATTACGGACATATTACGGACGAGAATAATCAGTTTGTTGACCTCTGTGTGAAGAAATAACTATGCGACTTCATCAAAGACAGGATGGGCGTAAGGTATAAAACCAGCGGACGTAACCCACAGCACACTACTTTACAGCAGAACTGCAGCGTGGTAACTCATGCGAACGGGTTTTTTAAATCAGTATGTGGCGTCGCAAGTTATTACGGGATAACGTTTATTGCAGTAAGATACCTAGGCATGGAGCCTGGTGAACGTACAGGAGGCTGCAAACTTGTGTCTTACCCATGAGTCATAGCACATCTGTTGCTACTAGCCAGCGTGAGAACAGGCTTCCGTGTCACTTAGAACGACGATATATTCGTATCCCCTGCGAATCTAAATAAAACATATTAAATGTTAACCTATTATTTTCAAACTCGGTACGCTATTTTTTGTTATTCAGAAGATCTCCTCCAAATTTCAAAGCTGTAAATATAATAGTTTCGGAGATTCAGAAAATTACCTAAAACCCACCAAACCGACATGCAGGGTGAAAAATTCAGTTAGGAACGATTACAGTTTGTCTTTTGTTACCACTGAAATCATTCACAGAGTTCTCACTACATCAAATCAATTAGTTTGGATTTTTATTTTCAAAACTTTAGTCATTCTTAATTTCGCAGTAAAAAGTTCAGCAAAAATTAATATCGGTTTATTATGTTGTTGTGTGAATAAATGAGAATGATTGAGAGTGTGTATGTGGGACATACGAGAAAATTCCGAATTATATTATGTACAACATTAGGTAATTGGAACGTGGGAAAACAATGGTTCAAATGGCCCTGAGCACTATGGGACTCAACTGCTGTGGTCATCAGTCCCCTAGAACTTAGAACTACTTAAACCTAACTAACCTAAGGACAACACACACACCCATGCCCGAGGCAGGACTCGAACCTGCGACCTAGAACCGCACGGCCACCGCGGCCGGCTGGAACGTGGGAAAGATGTGTTTTACTCACATTGCCGATGACGTATGTCTAGGTGGATTGTTTTTGTAAGAAGGCGGCCAGAATATCAGTTTGAAGTGCAGTCGTTTTCTCAAGTATTTTCAAGATTAACTTTATTTTAGTTTTGTTATATTAAACATTGTGTTAGTGTCTGCATTTTGGCAGACGCAAATATGTTTCTGAACAGTGATTAGGTTAGGCGAGTTTTTACTCCAGAATTATCTCGAAGGATCTTTCTTATTGGTCCACCAGACTGATCAGCCAATCAAAATTAAGTAGTTCCCGCGCACAACTAGTTAGATATGCTGTAAGTGCGAGAGTCGCTCGCCAGCTTCGGATGCGCGAAAGTAATGTTAAATGTCTCAGTGTTCATTATGTGTAAGATGAAGAACTATTGAGTGCCCCGTGTTTAAAACGAGTCGTAATGAAAGATGTTGTAATTACGGACAGTTTGATGAAATTTAGAGTTTTTGAATTGTTTTGTTGGGAAGTTACGAGCGTAAGAATTTTTGGCCTTTGTGAACATTCTGCGCGGCGTATTCGGTAATCGTTTATGGAGTATTTGGCGAGCAGTTGCTTTTAAAGAAACCCACTGAAAAGGATCGAATGTGAACCTCATTTATAATAGCGGATATGTGACCGTGAGATCGCGTCTTCAATCGGGTCGGACTTGAGTAAAATTCTGGCTGCTTTGCGTGTGAAGGTTGTTGTTTGACCGAGCATTAAGAATGATAGAATAGTTTTTCACTAAATGCGGACTTGGTAGCGCATGATCTCTTGTTATCCTGCGATAAACTTTACTAGACTGAAAATTGTTGGACGTTCATTTCAGTCAAATGCACCATATCACTACCCGGAATCTTCATATATGTGATGGTGCAGGAACTGAAATACAACTAGAGTTCATGCGGACTTTGCAGGACAGATATTAGGCGGCGTTTTCTTCAATGCTGCTTTTTTGCCGTCTAATAAGTATCTGCGCTTGCAGAGTGAAGGGACGTCGAGCAGAAGCCGTACTGAGGTAGGTGGACGTTTATTTTGAACAGTACGACGAGCGATTTTTTTAACTCGTCCCGCCGCAAGTACTCCTCAAACCCTACAATGAAGTAGCTCAGTATAACTGTCCCAGTAGTATATGTGTATGATGAGCGAATTATACGCCAAGAATACTTCTTGAGTGGAGTATTTAGGAATAAAGATAGTTCTCTTACCGTAGGATCGAAGCTTATATGTAATGCCTTAGCATTCATGTTTTAGGAGATACATTATGAACTTAACGGGGTTAGAGTTGACCATACACATAATACAGCCATTGCATCAACCCTTAAAACATATTTCTCTGCATTTACCTTGGATTTGAATGGTTCAGAAGATGCAGGATGTTTCATAAACGACCCAGTGGACAGAACAAAATACGAGTAAAGACATTTAATGCATGTATACCTCCACAACTAGTTATACTTTGAAGACATGCCTCGAATTATTATGAATGCTAATCAGGAGCGTATTTTGGCGTGGACTGCGACGGATAACATCTCTTACATTCAAGGAACACAAGAAAAAAATGTGTGTGAAGTCCTAAGGGACCAAACTACTGAGGTCATTGGTCCCTAGACTTACATACTATTTAAATTAACTTAAACTAACTTATGCTAAGAACAACACACACACCCATGCCTTGGGGTGGACTCGAACCTCTGGCGGGAGGGCCCACGCAGTCCATGCATGGCTCCTCAAACCACGCAGCGAACACAAGAGGAGAACGACATCGTCATCATCAAAATAATATGGAAGGTGCCTCATAATGTGGTAGTGGACGAGAAGAATCCGAACCTTGTAAAAGTTCTGAAAGCTGGTGGATGTCCGCCATTAGGTTTTCATTCATGAGAGCTTTTTCAATACCCAATGCTATCAATGGCAACCAGACAAACATGGGCTATTAAAACCTCTGTTCAAATGAGTCACCTAAACTCATCATACTTTCATTTCAGACCTATAGAAGGGGGATATAGAAAACGATTCCTTTGCATCTGACAATTGCAAATTAACTAATACCAGAGTCTACTTCAATTCATATTTCTATTCATATGACAGTTTCCTGCTATAGTGGGATGAAAATGTATACAATCCAGCATTTTATATGTACAAAATTCTGTGCTACTTACTATGAAGCTGTTGAAGAGGAAGGATGTCTACTCCATGAAATTCGAGGACCTGGCACAAATAGTTGTAAGAGACTGCTCAAAACAGAACGAAATAGTAAAATTAAGACTGATAGACGTACTAATTGAATTTGAAGCTTAAGAAAAACTTCCCAGAATGCACTGCGCCATATGCTCTAGTTCTACGTGAATATATGATTAATTTTTGCCCGCTCACTGATGGTGTTCACCGAGATTTGTAAATGAACAGATGTTGTGCCGTGCCCAGAATATTTCACTATAGCTTCTCAAAGCGTAAACATTACTGGAGATGTTCACAGTTTCTATCATGATAAGAGCAGGCAGTTCATATTTGAAGATATTGGTTTCATAGCATGCAAAGACGATGATGCTGGTGTAATACTGACATTCTCAGGAAGCATAGCATCACAAAAGCATTTGAAAGACATGAAGTGTGCTAAAACACAGATGAGTGCAAAGTAGTTAACGTGTGTTCCTTGGAATTTACTGGGACGACACTGGTATATATATAAGATGTGGTGGTATCACTTTGATTACTCGACTACACAGATACAATCATTTACACCAGAGGCAAGGTAAAGATCACATGGATGTGTGGAATCTACAAGTATGCAGCTATTCAAGACCTGGAGCTCTA
Organism: Schistocerca serialis cubense; assembly: GCF_023864345.2. Taxonomy (NCBI): domain Eukaryota; kingdom Metazoa; phylum Arthropoda; class Insecta; order Orthoptera; family Acrididae; genus Schistocerca; species Schistocerca serialis. The sequence goes on along the minus strand of NC_064644.1, from coordinate 164,065,962 downwards.
CAGATGCTCTGCTCTCCATCAACTTAAGATGCGTGGATATGAACAAAATAGTGTTGCGTCTGCTTATGAAAATGTAAAATCCCTTTTAAGTTGGATGAGAAATAAATGAATATTTGCCTCACATTCTGTGTACTTTTGTTTTTACTAATTTCACCCTGCTCAGACTTTGGTAGATACATAGTTTCACCTTTGTCCAGATACCACGACTGTGATTTTCATCAAGTATGGGACAAAAAGTTTCAGATATATGGTAATGAAATTCATTTATTCGATTCTTATGGATATAAGAATACAGTCTGATTCTCCAGATACAATTTGATTCTTTTTTCACAGCACTGATACAATTTGGTTCTTCAGATACAATTTGATTCTTTTCCACAACACTGAGACAATTTGGTTCTTCATATACAATTTGGTTCTGTTTCACATAACTTTTTTTCAATGCAGAAATGCAGAAATGCTTATTACTAATGACACCAAAAAGAGAACCACAGTCCACCCAACAGTATCATTGTTTAGGGCATTAACAATTTTCGAGGTACACAAGAACTGGCTGAAAATATACATAATTTTTTCGATGTGTAGCACTCGTTTAAAATATCCATAACTTTTTTTTGGTGGACTACGGGTTAAATATACCTACATTAAAAACTCATCAGACTTGGATGACTAGCTGCAGATGAAACTTAGAAACTATTCTACTTACATGCTGTGCAAGGACTATTTACAAGTGTATGCATGTTTTATTTACAAGTATGCATGCTGTCGACACAAATTGTGTGGATGTATATTTACACCATTTTTGGTCTATTTACACTATCACCGCACTTATGGTCTGCATATACAGGGTGTCCCATTTATCGTGACCACCCTAAATAACTGTTTGTCCAGATGCAAATTACATAATGTTTCAAGCAAATGTTCTTTAGCCGTCAGGGGGATATCCATCAGCTTGATTTTTTACAAAGATATGAATAGCAGTAACACGTTTTTAAATGGCACCCTGTATTTTGTATTCGGTAATACATTTCCTCTTCTAAAGACCTACTCAAAAATGTATCAGAGAGTACCACTCACTGAAACACATCGTTGTTAATTACATAAAACAACATTGACTTTTTTTTTTACAGAGAATACACTACTGATATGATAAACTCATGTTATAAAATAACGAAAATATACTTCGAAATCTGAACACTTGCTACTAACTTCGTTTTGACACTCTGATTTCATAAAAATATGCTAGAAACACACGATGAACACTTGCCACTAAATTCGTTTTAACTAAATCTAAACAGTAGTAACAATGAAATAACAAAAATGTACATCGAAATCATAATACTCAGAGCAACGACGTACCGAAACACACTGATTTGACGAACACTTTCTACTAAATTCGTTTTAACGAAATCTGAACACTCAGAGCGGTGAAATAGAAATGTACATCGAATTCTAAAGACCCAGATCAATGAACACGAGCAATGAACACTTGCTATTAAAATATGAACTTACATGGCAATTTCTCCAAGTACTACCTCAGACATTTCCCACTGCCACTGACGCTGTTGATGCTACTTGAAGACACTGTTTGCTTCGTGGTGGTGTTAGATGATGGCAACTCGACAAAAGAGGCGGACACATGGACTAACGATGACAACAACTGAACGTAGTCATAGACTAGAAGAGAATGAAGATGATTGTGGAGGGTGGAGGGTTTATAGAGACACAAGCTCCATCCACTAATTTGGCGGAAACCAATAAGAACACTTATACAGAGGGGAAACCCTGGTCAGCTGGTTCAGACATGGTAGATATTGCTGTCCCATAGAACGCAGGTGAAACAGCAACCAGTTCTGTTTCCTCCAGGTATGCCTTTGTCAGTGTTCACTAGTCTTCCCTGAAACAATCTGTTGTCTGTTACATCAAAGCTGGTGTTGAATCCTCCGAGGATAGGTATTGCTCACAAGATCTTTGTCAATCTTCACCAGTCCACCCTGAAAAGCTGTTGTTGGCTACATCAAAGCTGACACAAAATCCTCTAGGACAGGTGTTGTTCACAAGGTCAACATTCCAGGAATGTCTTTGTCGGTTTCACCAGTCCTCCCTGGAAAACCGGTTGTTGGCTACAGCAAAGACAACGTCAGTCTCTTGGTGTTCGCCATATAACTTTTCCGGATGCCTTTGAAGCAGTCAATTGTGTGTGTGGAGGCAGGTAACACTCTGCTCTTTGTTGGTCTGTCTAGGAGGGTCTTGGAAGCTGCTGCTACACGTCTGATGCCTCAACCATGCTGGGGGCTGGGATAGGTCACAAACGAAGAGCATCCTTCAGACAGAACACAGGAATTATAATGTTAATCGAGCATTTCTTCTAGGAAATGTCTTGGGAGCAATAGCTACAGTTCTAGAGAAAACGTCAAAGTGAGATCGATACCATGGGCAAAAGACGTCGCTTCTGGTCTTCGGGCTGTTGAGTCAGAAAAAAAAGTGTGGTGTCACCGCCAGACACCACACTTGCTAGGTGGTAGCTTTAAATCGGCCGCGGTCTATTAGTACATGTTGGACCCGCGTGTCGCCACTTTCAGTGAAAGCAGACCGAGCGCCACCACACGGCAGGTCTCGAGAGACTGACTAGCACTCGTCCCAGTTGTACGGACGACGTAGCTAGCGATGCACACTGACGAAGCCTCGCTCATTTGCAGAGCAGATAGTTAGAATAGCCTTCAGCTAAGTCAATGGCTACGACCTAGCAAGGCGCCATTAGTAACATTGCATGTATCTACAGAGTCTCACTTGTATCATCAAGAACGCTGTATACAATGATGGATTAAAGTTAATCGGCTTCCTCGCATTGTGTCTAGGCTGTCTTGCGTAGACACAACAAAAAACATGTCTGCAAAGACTCGTCATTGCCACTGCAGACAGGACAACACAGTCTTCCTAGAAAGGCCTTTTAAACAGCCGCCAGCAGAGGGAATTTTTCATTCTAAAAAATACACCTAACGATATGCAGGTGGTCGACTATCGACAAAGAAAAAAGCCACTGGCTGCTGAGTAACCGGTCCATATGGTGCTGTCCTCTGTGGTGATGGAACTATGACATTAGCCTGCAGGACGACGGTTTTAATCCGAGTTGGCCACCCAGATATAGAATTTACGTGACTTCCGTAAATTGCTCCATTGACCGATTTCCTTCTGCATCCCTGAAACAATCAGACCTTGTGTTCCGTCTCTAATGACATTAATATCGACCTGTCATTAAACACTAAGCTTCCTTCCCTTCTCTAATGACGCCATAAAACTCCTCCCATCCCCCTCCTTTTACAGTGGCGAATCCACTTCTTCTGACATTTAATGGTCAGTTCCGCATTACATAGGGGTGTACAGATACATTTGATAAGATATATACGTCGCACTAACATGGCCTTCCTTCTAATACAGGGTTTCCCTATACTAGTTTTATCATTTACTCGTTTTAGTATTTCAGCATTTCGTACATCATCTGTCCATATCAGTTTTTAACATTCTACCACTGCACTTCGTTTCAAACGCTTGCAGCTTTTTTTTTTCAGTGGATTACAGATTCATCCATAGACTGCTATGCTCCATTCGTACACTTTGAGCAACTTTTTTCTCAGTTACCTGTCAGTATTTGACACCAGCAGAACTATCCCATTGAAGAAGCCCCTAGGCTTTTTGCTCCTAACTTTGGTGTTGTCATTTTCGTTTTTTGACTAATGTGGCATTTTGTTACTTGCAACACATCTTTGACTATTTTATTTCTTGGCACCCACTTGGTTTTCATTTCCAAAAATTTCCCACTAATAAGCATGAAAATAATGTCAAAAACGTTTTCTTTTGCTGTGTGGTTTTTAGCCTCCCAGCTACAAATGAGTGGACATAAGGCAAAACAAATTTTCCAGCCCCTGGCATATAGGCTGTCCTGCACAAGTGGCATGTTGTGTGGGAACAGTAGAGGCCTGCCAAATCAATCTACTTTGCAAGGCAGCCTATATGTCATGGGCAAGAAACTCTTTCCTGAGCCCCAACATATAGGCTGCCCTATATGATACGTGTGTTGTGTTGGAGTAGTGTTGGCCTATCTTTTTGACGTTTCAGGGCAGCCTTTGCAACAGGGGTAAACGAATTATTTTCAAACCCCTGTCACATAGTCTCCCCTGCAAGAGAGACATGTTGTGGGTGTTGTATTGGCATGTTTTATCGAACTGTATTGCAGGGGCTGAATAGGCCTATGAGCACAACTGGGGACAGACTGAGGTGGATAGAAGTGGGTATGGACAGAGTGAGAAGGTGGAGGAAATGGACAGAGAGGGGGGAATAGGGGGAGATGCATTAGGTAGGTGGAAGGTGTAGAGGGGCAGTGGGCAGGTGGGAAAAGAAAAGAAGGTGGCTGAAACGGAAAGAAGAGAGGGAGGAGGATATGGTAAGAGGGAGGGGGAAAGAAAATGTGGGGGATGAAGAGAGTGGGGATGATGAGTTAGACAGACAGAGGTGGGACGATGAGGTGCACAGACAGAGGGAGGAATAGATGAACACAGAGAGGAAGAGGAGGAGGTGTGTTCAATATGCATGTCGAACGCATATTTGGAAGCAACTCCAGGCAAAAGGCTAGTTGAAAAATAAAGTCCAAATTACCTCAGTGCCCCTCTGCAGTTTTCTGCTGTGCATATTTTACTTGTGTAAATTATAAATTAGCACACATACTATTAAATAAATTTGTTACTCATAGGTCAGTAATCCTGAGCAATGTGGCACAGTGAATAGAGACAGTTAGAAGCAGTCAGAAGTAATTTTTAAATCCCCTTTCGACCAACGTCATTCAGTGCTTCGTGTTCTAGCTTTACTCTCTGTTTCAAAGCGATGAATCCATAGTTTATCTCCAGGGATGATTAGTTTCAAAAACATTTCACCTTCGTTAGCATGACAGTTCACGATCTGTAAACAGATTCTTATACGGCTGTTCTTGTGCTCTTCAGTGAATTGTTTTGGCACCCATCTTGCACAGACGCTGTAGAAGTTACGCCTATTACGGATTATTTCAAATTCAGAACCATGACAATTGAGCATTTTGATTCGCCATCTCATCAACGTTCACTCGCCCTGTTCTTTCCTCGTCCTTCACGTTTCTTCGGCTGCCTTTGTTGAAAACACTGATAAATAATTCGCCGTGGTAAATCATTGCCACAAAATCATGCTGAATGTCTGCGAGGGATGTCAGCTCCTGGTACACCTTCAGACCACAAAAAACAGATTGGTGTACTTAATTAGCGCAAAGCGACAGTGACGCAACCGCGTTTACTTGGCAGGAGCGCAAAGCGAATTGATGAGGGTATAACATCGCTGAAACCTGTCACAAGCGATGAGGACGGCGTCATCTAGCTGCTGAAGGTATACTAAGTCGCGTTTCCAAATAAAGACGATTACAATGACAGTGCAGATGATGCTGACTGACCTATTCACGTAAATAAGGTTATGCAAACGAAAACTTGCTGCTTAAACGTAGTCACACTTCAGTAGAATCGGTTAATAATGGCTGCTCGGAACTTTCAACTAAGTTTCAAATATTATTCTCCAGAAAATGTTTTTCGTGAAGTTGCTTTCGCCTTTCTTGCACAAATGGACATCCGAAGTTGATGTTTAAAGCTCTCCCAGCTCAATACACAGCTACGCATTCTGAAAATCACCTTCTCATCATCTTCCATTGTTAAATGATCAGAAATAATTGTCATCTTAAGTACCATCCATAAATTAGACATTTGTAAAAGCTTTAAAATCACCAAATATTGAATCTAGTTCTGTTCCATGGCCTTACCGCTCGTCCACCGACTGCCTACTATCCTTCATCTGTTACTACGGTCTTGTGCACTTGTTGTCACGCCGGCTAACATCCAGTGCAAAGGCTTCTCCATAAAATGCGAGGTGTCACACGAATGCACCATCTGTTCCCTCTCATTTAAAAGTTATCAATGTTACTAGGGAAATCGTAGGGCTGCTAAAAGTGATTTGTTCGTGTTCACAGCGCTGTGTTTTCCTACATAGTACCTGTGCAAATATGATTGAGGCATGAATTTATCCGTGAATTCACCAGGTTTACATTTCTCACTCTGCAGATGTTCTATGAATTGCCCCCTGGTCACATGGCACATGTCCAAGCGGTAGTCAAATTTTGTCCATACTTTAAGAAGCAGAATCCTGTCAATGGTCAGCGAGGCGTTCCCGCAGCAGCAGCCACGCGTTCTCTGAACTGTTCCAGTGTTCTTGGCGGTGGGGATACGTAATCACGGTTCTTAATCCATCCACAAAGGAAAAAGTGACTAGGTGTTCTGTCAGGCGACCAGGCGGCCAAGGAACAGAGCGACATCATCCTCGCCACTACACCCAATTCAACGATGCGGAAGCTCAACGTTTAGGTAGCGACGAACATGGATCTCCAATGAGGGGGTTCCCCGTCTTGTCCCAAGATGAAATTCTGGGAATCAGGAGTCATATGTGGAAACAACCATAATTACTATTTACCAAGTTCAGAGGTACCCGTCACAGTCTTGTCACAGAAGAAAACGGCAAACTCAGCATTGTCTGTGACATGGCACACAAAATATTAATCTTTGGAGAATCTCACTCATGCGCCAAAATTTCATAAGAATTTTAAGTGCACCATCGTCTCACATTGAGGCAATCACCCTTTTCAGGTAAATGGAATGTTGCTTTGTCGCTGAATATCAGCGTGGAGGCGAAATGTTCAGCCTCAAGTGCTTCCTGAATTCTTACGCAAAATGGAAGGCGCCGGCCATGACTGAAATCTAATTGCCCTCGCTAAATCTTCCACACGGTTTTTTGCGATATTCCAAGTTGGTGTCTGGTGCAGACCGTTCATTTTTTCGTATTGCGTACGAAGCTTCCTCTCACTTTCTCCACAGTAGCGACTGGCACACTTGGTCGACCGGTACTTTTGTGTTCACAGAGACAAATCATGTGCCTAAATTGTCAATACCAACTCACAAACCTCTGTTTACAAGGCGATTCTTTTCCGTAAGTCTTTCTGAATACACACTACATTGTTGTAACAGATGAGCATCTCGCATATTCCAACACACATAAACTCTTTTCTTGGTTTGTCGTCATTTGTCAAGACACCGCACCCTTAACGTCAACTGAGGGGCACAATGCATACTCAAGAGACTTCAGTGTTCTGTTAATCCATTAGTCATAATTTCATTTATAACAGCCCTGTATCTAAGCGTTCCGTATTTTTTACTAATATCTGAAAGGGTTCAAGAAATCATCAAGAAACCCAGTGTGACTAGCAGTCTTTCGTGACTTTCGAAACGTGTAGCTCTGTGTTGGCATTGTTTTATTTTACGTTGTATGCTGAATAAATACATGATGAATATGGAAACTGGTATACGATGAGCATTTTGACCGAACGCTACCGAGTGACACTTTCATGCCTGTAGGATACTTTGATTAGAATTTTTCCACGGAATGAGGCCACCTGTACCTCCGGAGGAGACGAGTGAGCTTTGAATCTGGTTAGATTATAAAAGTTAATATCTTCGTCATACCAAAAATGATTAACGATTTCGGATTTTCGACCACCGTCAGATCTAAAAATCAGAAAGTATGAGCAAAACACATCGTAGATTAACCAAACAAAATAATGGACGTTAAATGTGCAAATAAAATGAACAAGTTACCTAACAATTTAGCACCGACATCTAGACGCGTAATCAGCACATAAAAGAACAAGGATAGTTAGTGCATATTATTTTATAGATTAAATGAGGTTTAAAATGATCGACGCTAGTGGCACTAGTAACACATCAGTTTCAACTGAATGAATATGTGTACACTACTGGCCATTAAAACTGCTACACCAAGAAGAAATGCAGATGATAAACGGGTATTCATTGGACAAGTATTTTATACTAGAACTGACATGTGATTACATTTTCACGCAATTTGAGTGCATAGATCCTGAGAAATCAGTACCCAGAACAACCACCTTTGGCCGTAATAACGCCCTTGACACGCCTGGGCATTGAGTCAAACAGAGCTTGGATGGCGTGTACAGATACAGCTGCCCGTGCAGCTTCAACGCGATACCACAGTTCATCAAGAGTAGTGACTGGCGTATTGTGAAGAGCCAGTTGCTCGGCCACCATTGAGCAGACGTTTTCAATTGGTGAGAGATCTGGAGAATGTGCTGGCCAGGGCAGCAGTCGAACATTTTCTGTATCCAGAAACGCCCGTACATGACCTGCAACATGCGGCCGTGCATTATCCTGCTGAAATGTAGGTTTTCGCACGGATCGAATGAAGGGTAGAGCCACGGGTCGTAACACTTCTGAACTGTGACGTCCACTGTTCAAAGAGCGGTCAATGCGAACAAGAGGTGACCGAGACGTGTAACCAATGGCACCCCATACCATCACGCCGGGCGATACGCCAGTATGGCGATGAGGAATACACGCATCCAATGCGATGTCGCCAAACACGGATGTGACCATCATGATGCTGTAAACAGAACCTGGATTCATCCGAAAAAATGACGTTTTGCCATTCGTGCACCCAGGTTCGTCGTTGAGTACACCATCGCAGGTTCTCCTGTCTGTGATGCAGCGTCAAAGGTAACCGCAGCCATGGTCTCCGAGCTGATAGTCCATGCTACTGCAAACGTCGTCGAACTGTTCGTGCACATGGTTGTTGTCTTGCAAACGTCCCCTTCTGTTGACTCAGGGACCGAGACGAGGCTGCACGATCAGTTACAGCCATGCGGATAAGATGTCCGTCATCTCGACTGCTAGTGAAAAGAGGCCGTTGGGGTCCAGCACGGCGATCCGTATTACCCTCCTGAACCCACCGATTCTATATTCTGCTAACAGTCATTGGATCTCGAGCAACACGAGCAGCAATGTCGCGATACGATAAACCGCAATCGCGATATGCTGCAATCCGACCTTCATCAAAGTAGGAAACGTGATGGTACGCATTTCTTCTCCTTACACGAGGCATCACAACAACGTTTCACCAGGAACGCCGGTCAACTGCTGATTGTGTATGAGAAATCGGTTGGAAACTTTCGTGATGTCAGCACGTTGTAGGTGTCGCCACCGGCGCCAACCTTGTGTGAATGCTCTGAAAAGCTAATCATCTGCGTATCACAGTATCTTCTTCCTGTCGGTTAAATTTCGCGTTCTTAGCACGTCATCTTCGTGGTGTAGCAACTTTAATGGCCAGAATTGTATAAAAATATTGGATGTCTCAGAACATGTCAAAAGTAATACTTTTTACAAATTTCGAAAATATGGCATATTCTGTTTATTTAAGAACAGATGTTATATTTAATAAATGTGAAAAATTATCTGTGAATATGTCTGTAAATATTCGCTCCTTACACTTATTTTTTATTTACTTATTGCGCATCCATGTGTTACTGCTAAGTTTTTAGGTACTTTTCCATTTTAGTCGCACAGTTAACGTCCATGTTTTCGTTTCGTAAATGTATTGATATTTTTTGTTTACGTGTTGTTACTTTTAGTCGTGATGATGACTGAAACGTCCAAACACGTGATCAGTTTTAATAAAATATTACGACGTCAAGACATTAGCTTTCATAATCTAAAATTTCATTCTTGTGTGGGGTTGTTTTAAGTACATGAAACACAGTTCTTACAATGAAGAATCAATAATTTATTACTATTTTATAAGTACTCTGCAACTTGAAACAATAGGCAATAACTTCGCAGTAAAATAGAATACTAGTCCAAAGCCACAAGAAAATTTAAAGAACTCGCGCAACTAATTCATTATAAACACAGGTTAAACTGAATACACGCCAGTTTGGTATGTAGTGACACTCGTATGGCGATGTTACTCTTGGCTGAGTAACTATATCAGTCCGAAGGTGCCGAACTTCATTCTAGCAATCTGACATTCTGGCATATTCGGTTTACACAACAGAAAGTGCAGTCCGCTTCGTTATCCAATAGAATCTACATCTACATCTACATCTACATTGATACTCCGCAAGCCACCCAACGGTGTGTGGCGGAGGGCACTTTACGTGCCACTGTCATTACCTCCCTTTCCTGTTCCAGTCGCGTATGGTTCGCGGGAAGAACGACTGTCTGAAAGCCTCCGTGCGCGCTCTAATCTCTCTAATTTTACATTCGTGATCTCCTCGGGAGGTATAAGTAGGGGGAAGCAATATATTCGATACCTCATCCAGAAACGCACCCTCTCGAAACCTGGACAGCAAGCTACACCGCGATGCAGAGCGCCTCTCTTGCAGAGTCTGCCACTTGAGTTTATTAAACATCTCCGTAACGCTATCACGGTTACCAAATAACCCGGTGACGAAACGCGCCGCTCTTCTTTGGATCTTTTCTATCTCCTCCGTCAACCCGACCTGGTACGGATCCCACACTGATGAGCAATACTCAAGTATAGGTCGAACGAGTGTTTTGTAAGCCACCTCCTTTGTTGATGGACTACATTTTCTAAGCACTCTCCCAATGAATCTCAACCTGGTACCCGCCTTACCAACAATTAATTTTATATGATCATTCCACTTCAAATCGTTCCGTACGCATACTCCCAGATATTTTACAGAAGTAACTGCTACGAGTGTTTGTTCCGCTATCATATAATCATACAATAAAGGATCCTTCTTTCTATGTATTCGCAATACATTACATTTGTCTATGTTAAGGGTCAGTTGCCACTCCCTGCACCAAGTGCCTATCCGCTGCAGATCTTCCTGTATTTCGCTACAATTTTCTAATGCAGCAACTTCTCTGTATACTACAGCATCATCCGCGAAAAGCCGCATGGAACTTCCGACACTATCCACTAAGTCATTTATATATATTGCGAAAAGCAATGGTCCCATAACACTCCCCTGTGGCACGCCAGAGGTTACTTTAACGTCTGTAGACGTCTCTCCATTGATAACAACATGCTGTGTTCTGTTTGCTAAAAACTCTTCAATCCAGCCACACAGCTGGTCTGATATTCCGTAGGCTCTTACTTTGTTTATCAGGCGACAGTGCGGAACTGTATCGAACGCCTTCCGGAAGTCAAGAAAAATAGCATCTACCTGGGAGCCTGTATCTAATATTTTCTGGGTCTCATGAACAAATAAGGCGAGTTGGGTCTCACACGATCGCTGTTTCCGGAATCCATGTTGATTCCTACATAGTAGATTCTGGGTTTCCAGAAATGACATGATACGCGAGCAAAAAACATGTTCTAAAATTCTACAAGAGATCGACGTAAGAGATATAGGTCTATAGTTTTGCGCATCTGGTCGACGACCCTTCTTGAAGACTGGGACTATCTGTGCTCTTTTCCAATCATTTGGAACCCTCCGTTCCTCTAGAGACTTGCGGTACACGGCTGTTAGAAGGGGGGCAAATTCTTTCGCGTACTCTGTGTAGAATCGAATTGGTATCCCGTCAGGTCCAGTGGACTTTCCTCTATTGAGTGATTCCAGTTGCTTTTCTATTCCTTGGACACTTATTTCGATGTCAGCCATTTTTTCGTTTGTGCGAGGATTTAGAGAAGGAACTGCAGTGCGGTCTTCCTCTGTGAAACAGCTTTGGAAAAAGGTGTTTAGTATTTCAGCTTTGCGCATGTCATCCTCTGTTTCAATGCCATCATCATCCCGTAGTGTCTGGATATGCTGTTTCGAGCCACTTACTGATTTAACGTAAGACCAGAACTTCCTAGGATTTTCTGTCAAGTCGGTACATAGAATTTTACTTTCGAATTCAATGAACGCTTCACGCATAGCCCTCCTTACGCTAACTTTGACATCGTTTAGCTTCTGTTTGTCTGAGAGGTTTTTGCTGCGTTTAAACTTGGAGTGGAGCTCTCTTTGCTTTCGCAGTAGTTTCCTAACTTTGTTGTTGTACCACGGTGGGTTTTTCCCGTCCCTCACAGTTTTGCTCGGCACGTACCTGTCTAAAACGCATTTTACGATTGCCTTGAACTTTTTCCATAAACACTGAACATTGTCAGTGTCGGAACAGAAATTTTCGTTTTGATCTGTTAGGTAGTCTGAAATCTGCCTTCTATTACTCTTGCTAAACAGATAAACCTTCCTCCCTTTTTTTATATTCCTATTAACTTCCATATTCAGGGATGCTGCAACGGCCTTATGATCACTGATTCCCTGTTCTGTACATACAGATTCGAAAAGTTCGGGTCTGTTTGTTATCAGTAGGTCCAATATGTTATCTCCACGAGTCGGTTCTCTGTTTAATTGCTCGAGGTAATTTTCGGATAGTGCACTCAGTATAATGTCACTCGATGCTCTGTCCCTACCACCCGTCCTAAACATCTGAGTGTCCCAGTCTATATCTGGTAAATTGAAATCTCCACCTAAGACTATAACACGCTGAGAAAATTTATGTGAAATGTATTCCAAATTTTATCTCAGTTGTTTTGCCACTAATGCTGCTGAGTCGGGAGGTCGGTAAAAGGAGCCAATTATTAACCTAGTTCGGTTGTTTAGTGTAACCTCCACTCATAATAATTCACAGGAACTATCCACTTCTACTTCACTACAGGATAAACTACTACTAACAGCGATGAACACTCCACCACCGGTTGCATGCAATCTATCCTTTCTAAACACCGTCTGTACCTTTGTAAAAATTTCGGCAGAATTTATCTCTGGCTTAAGCCAGCTTTCTGTACCTATAACGATTTCAGCTTCGGTGCTTTCTATCAGCGCTTGAAGTTCCGGTACTTTACCAACGCAGCTTCGACAGTTGACAATTACAATACCGATTGCTGCTTGGTCCCCGCATGTCCTGACTTTGCCCCGCACCCGTTGAGGCTGTTGCCCTTTCTGTACTTGCCCAAGGCCATCTAACCTAAAAAACCGCCCAGCCCACGCCACACAACCCCTGCTACCCGTGTAGCCGCTTGTTGCGTGTAGTGGACTCCTGACCTATCCAGCGGAACCCGAAACCCCACCACCCTATGGCGCAAGTCGAGGAATCTGCAGCCCACACGGTCGCAGAACCGTCTCAGCCTCTGATTCAGACCCTCCACTCGGCTCTGTACCAAAGGTCCGCAGTCAGTCCTGTCGACGATGCTGCAGATGGTGAGCTCTGCTTTCATCCCGCTAGCGAGACTGGCAGTCTTCACCAAATCAGATAGCCGCCGGAAGCCAGAGAGGATTTCCTCCGATCCATAGCGACACACATCATTGGTGCCGACATGAGCGACCACCTGCAGATGGGTGCACCCTGTACCCTTCATGGCATCCGGAAGGACCCTTTCCACATCTGGAATGACTCCCCCCGGTATGCACACGGAGTGCACATTGGTTTTCTTCCCCGTAAGTACAGCGTCGTAGTGTAGGAAATATTCTTGAGATCGGGAAGCGTCTCAACTAATTTTCATTGAATGAGGCTGAGCTCCCAGCCGGTCGCGCTCAAACCGACCCGCTAGCTGATTACACGTGATCTGTTGGCCGGAGATAATTTTTACCTTGATGGCAGCGCCCTCACCGGGCGTGCACGTTTTGACACTTGTCGATAGTTTTGAATCTTCTCCCGACATATCCGGCGTGGTTAGAAGTGTGGCTATTGGATGTGTTTAGCGCTACTGTAACTTCGTAGGTGGATATTGCAACGCATCATACCCTGGGCAAACGTTGCTTATCGTCATCCATCGGTATTTGAGGAAGTCGGATGATAGACATGAGATACCTGAGAGCACACACCGACGATTCACACTGACTGTTGGCTGCAGTGGAATAACTGCAGAAAGAATGGTGACGAGATCATCAGAGGGGTGGTATGAACAAAACGGACTACACCATGAGAAGGTCGTAGGTTTGTTTCACTTGCAGTGGTTTCAGGCCGAATGTCACCACAAACCGTCGGGAACAAAGTACTGGAAAATGGGGTTGTCGTCTCTGGTTCTTTTACCACTGACGCCATACTACAGACAACAGGGATTTGTCTGGTATATAGTCAGCGTCAATTGGGCCATTAAATGGCGTTTTTGTGATGTCAGTGATGAGTTTCGATGTTTTTGTGGCCGTCAATTCGAGTTCAACGTGTCCATAGAAGATGTGATGAGAGGTCACAGGGAGTAGCAATCTTCGAGACCTATATCTCTCCAATGCTTGGAATCACGGCGTGAGGGGTTATCCGAAATGGCAACTTGACTGGTTTGGTAATTATTGAAGAGAAGCAGAATGCTCGCCAGTACGTGGCAAGAATGGTGATCCTTGTCATACTCTTCATGCCCAGGGTACCTAATGGCATACTGCAGTAGTGGCTTCCACAGCTCTTGGTCCAGTGTTTGGCATCGCTGCCTCTAGATAGCCGGGTTTGGATTTCGTTTTTCGTCCGTGTTGGAGACTTTCTTCACTAGGGGTCTGTGGGTGTTCTTCTAATCGTTCACCAGGTCGCCTACGGACAGGTTGGCGCGATTTTAGCGCCACAAAAAGATGCAATACCTGTCGCTGAACGCCACAAAATGCCACTGCTGAAAAAAACTGAATGATCAGTGGCATTGTCGGTCAACAGTGTGCGTCGAGGGTTGTTCGGCTGCCTGGTGTAAGTCTTTCCATTTGATGCCACTTTGAAACCTTCCAGGTCGATGAACATCACTGACATCACAAAAACGCCATTCAATGGCCCAATTGACGCTGACTATATACCAGACAAATCTCTGTTCATCGACCTGGAAGGTGTCAAAGTGGCATCAAATGGAAAGACTTACACCAGGCAGCCGAACAACCCTCGACGCACACTCTTGACCGACAATGCCACTGATCATTCAGTTTTTTTCAGCAGTGGCATTTTGTGGTGTTCAGCGACAGGTCTTGCATCTTTTTGTGGCGGTAAAATTGCGCCAACCTGTCCGTAGGCGACCTGGTGAGATTTCACAGCAAGTGGCGATTCTCGAGAGCTGTACCTCTCCAACTGAGGATCCCACACAACATTCTGCTCCACAAAGGCCTCGAGGAATGTACGGACCGTCAACTGACCTATCCTGTTCCCTGACTTGTTTTGCTCATGTAGAATATCTGGAATGGGATGGGATGACGTATACATTCGTACCAACTTATTATTGGCGACTGCATCGAGAGCTGTATGCTCAACGACCATATACGTGAAATTAGAAGGAAGGTCAGCGTTGTACGTAATTTTGATGGTTTATTGACAGCAAAATCGATTTTCAATCACATAATGATCTCTTCAGTGCTATAGTGTACAAATTAAAACTCATCACAACAGTTATTGTGATCGTTTAATACCTTTGGTTATTGATAATAACTTGACACCAGTGCCTATGAATTTTAATATGTACACTACAGCACTAAAGATGATCATTACGTGATTTAAAATCGATTTTGCTGTCAATAAACCATCAAAATTACGGCCAACGCTGACCTTCCTTCTACATTCATACCAGCTTCCAGTTAGCTATCTTTTATACACTAATTCAGCATATATTTGCCGGCCGCGGTGGTCTCGCGGTTCTAGGCGCGCAGTCCGGAACCGCGCGACTGCTACGGTCGCAGGTTCGAATCCTGCCTCGGGCGTGGATGTGTGTGATGTCCTTAGGTTAGTTAGGTTTAAGTAGTTCTAAGTTCTAGGGGACTGATGACCACAGCTGTTAAGTCGCATAGTGCTCAGAGCCATTTGAACCATTTGAACCAGCATATATTTCAGATATGGTAACGAAAACGCCAAGATGACGTAATGAGGCTATTTGCTTCAATGAACACATCAGTGTGTGCGTGCCTGTGTGGTCCGCATCTTATACTACAAACACAGATGCATAAATACATACATATATACACACACATCTGAGACTATGGGTCTTGCGTCGACCTTACAACGTTCCTCCATAGATGCCGATCTTATGCAGTTGGATCCGGTTCTCAAGGACACACCACTGTTGAAGGTCCTTTTTCAGTCCATCCTCTCGGCGCTTCCTCTGTCTTCCAACTGAGCGAGTTTCATCAGATTTTCCCATAAGCACAGCCTTAGCTCGGCAAGTTTCTGGCCTTCTGGCAAAGTGACCTGCCTGGATTATTCTCCACAGTTCTATTTTCTATAAAACGCTCGGTTGTTTTATTAGATCGCACAATTCCTGGTTATTTCTACGTCTCCGTGCTTTCTCTTTGCGGGTTGGTCCAAAGATCTTGCTCATGATTTGCCTTTCAAATATCAGCAGATATTCTTCATCTTTTTTGTGTTGACTGATGTTTATGTCCCATACAGCAACAACGGTACTGTCACTGCGTTACAGACTTTTGGTCCAACTGACAGATTTTTTGTTGCATTATCTGCTTCAGGATGAAATAAGTCTTAGAACTTGTGACAATACGTTGATTAATTTCTTGATTTAGGCTTTCTGCCTGTTGGACCAGGTGCCAAGGTGCATAAAATTATCCACTCTGGTTAAATTCCATATTTCAAACTGTAATGAGGCATTATTAGGGGCTTCTCTGGGTACTTATAACATTTCAGTCTTTTTCATATAAATCCTCAGTCTAGTCTTACCGGCAATCTTTGTTAAGTCCTCTACGGTTTCTGTCATCGCTTCCTCACTCCACTACGGCTGCAATGCCGCCTGCATATTCCGCTGTATGCAGCCATTAAATGTACCACAGCTCTATTCCGCGAGCTCACGCACAATGGTACTCTCGGTGGAGAAGAGTATCGTGCTAGCCTGGGCGGGCGGGGGGGGGGGGGGGGAGGGGGGGTGGTTACCTGGCGTGATAATACAGTTTCACCCATTTACCTTCTCTTTTCCCGAATTACTTTCTCCAGAACCAAATTAAAAAAAAAAAAAGTGCTAAAATGGCATCACCATTTCTCACTCCCGTTTTGATATTGAATTCCCTGGATACCTCTTCCCGGTATTTCACCTTCACTTTTGTCTCTGCTGTAAACACCTCCACCAAATCTGTTATCTTCCTTGTACACCATGCTTCCTCAGAATGTTGTGTCTACTTAATCTGCGCATTCGGTCATACGCCTTTGAGAAATCTACAAATGTTACCAGCAACGGATCTTATACTGAAGTTGACAACAGACATCAGTTCCGAATGGAATGGAAATTCAATCATCAAATACTCCATTATGTGATTAACACCTCCGCAACGATTGATCAAAATTACACTGGTACTCCACGCTGTAATATTTTACATTTCCATCAGTGTACAACCACTACATTCTTCAGTGTTTCAGTAGAGTCCAGATAATTCGGCGGGTTACGACACTGGTGCAGGGACAGAACAAAAATACGGAAACCACAAAAAGACAGCACATTACCATGCCTAATACGATATCGGAGAAACTATGGCGTTCCAAACAGCTTCCAGTCATATCGGAATGGGTGCATATAGGACCTGTGTGGCTTCCAATGGAACCTTATACCCACCTCCCTGCAAAGTAATGGCAAGTTCAGCTGACGGTGATGGAGGGGGATAATGATCAGGCACGTTCTCTCCAAAGAAGACCGAAAACGTTCAACAATACCTAGGTACGATGACTGTGGTGGCCAGAGGAGATGGGACAACGCATTATCGAGCTGGAAGATGCCAGCTGAGTGAAGAGTCCTATCGCCTTGGATCGATCTGATCAGCCAAAATAATCTTTGACAATAGCTCGGCTATGCGATTTAACCACGAGGCCCATGGAATACTAAAGCGTGGCTGCGTAAATAGCCAGCGAACACACGCCATATTTCACTCTTTGGTCTTAAACTTGGCCAGAAGTTGTAAACAATGTAAATAAGACTCCTACGACGAAATGACTTTCCTTCAGTGATCTATAGTCCAAGTTTGATAGCTTCGACACCATGTTTCCCTGTTACGAGTATTTGGATCACTGATGAGTGGTGTTGGAGTTACAGCTCTTCCTCCCCTTATGCAGCTCTCTTGCTTTTCCAGAGTGAGATTTTCACTCCGCAGAGGAGTGCGCGCTGATATGAAACTTCCTGGCACCTTAAAACTGTGTCCCGGACCGAGACTCGAACTCGGGACCTTTGCCTTTCGCGGGCAAGTGCTCTACCATATTTATTTTTTTTAACAGAAAATTTTATGGTGCACAAAGGACTATCACTTCATTGTTGAAGGAAAGCTGCTCCGCTGCTCTGTGTGAGAAGGAAAATTTTAAAACAAAAATGGGAAAGAAAAAATGCCTTTTGCATTCATAAGCGTCTGGATATTATCTTAAAATTCCGACAAGAACTTAAGTTCCAGGAAGCAATTAGGATTCATACATACTAGATCACTGGCAACCTCTGCTATCCGAAATATTGGATTTGAAGGATTTAACCGTTAATTATGACTTTCAGCATATTTCCAAATATCCTCCTGTAGTCACAACGTTGGCTCATTTTAAAGTGTTCAATTTCTATGTGAGAATTATAGTCTGGGAAAGTAGCATGCCTATTCTGCATAATAAACGATGCTGTGTGGCCCGTGATCCTCGTTGCAGCGTTGGTTTTTGCTCGTGGATATCTAGTTTTTGTGGCTGAATGATCTCTAAAAGGTCTACACCACTAGGTGTCGTACGGTATATCACCGACAATCGTTGACGACGAAATGTTGTAATTTCTTCATAATGTCCGCACGTGAGCCTATGAATAAGCGTATCGACTCTTCCGCATGCGTCACAGTTGGGCGTTGGATGAAGGCCTATCTTATGTAGCTTTTCCTTCGTTGCTACTTCATTATCATCTGAGCTACACAGGCACGACTCACACCCCCTCCTCACAGCTTTACTTCTGCTAGTATCTCGTCTCCTACCTTCCAAACTCTCTTGCTGTTGTTTTGGTGCTGAAAGGGTTCGCAAATGCGACATTCGTTTCTGCAGTGACATTTGCAGTTGACGACATCTTACTTTTCGCCACAAGCCTCTTCAATGAAAATCTTTCACGACCGTGCCACACACACTTTCGTCGGCGTTGTGACTTACGCGAAGACATTTATCCGCTTTCCCTGCGTGCGATATAAATCTTCGATATTGTGCCTCTTGAAACACCAAATACCTCGGCTGTATTAGTAACGGAAGCAACCACTACAGCAGCACCAAAAATTTGCCCACGTTTGAATTCATTTAACTCCAATATGATGCCGGCCGTGGTGGCCGTGCGGTTCTAGGCGCTGCAGTCCGGAACCGCGGGACTGCTACTGTCGCAGGTTCGAATCCTGCCTCGGGCATTGGTGTGTGTGATGTCCTTAGGTTAGTTAGGTTTAAGTGGTTCTAAATTCTAGGGGACTGATGACCTAAGATATTAAGTCTCATAGGGCTCAGAGCCATTTAAACTAATCCAATATGATGTATTCACAGCTACACGCAATTGCGTTCTGACCACGACTGGGTGCTGCAGCTTATTTACTACATGGCACAGGTGCCCACAGTGGCCATACACGGCAGCGCAATCTGAAGGCTTGGCTAACATCTGCATTTACGTTCAAGCTTGCATTTCTCGCGGTGTTTTCCATATTTTTGTCCAACCCCTGCAGTTAGCGGTAGTGTGCGATGGCAGATAAGGTAAGCCTGTATAACTCGGGTAACTGGTGCATGGGTAGGTGGTTATTAACTTACGTCTCCTCCTCCTCCTCCCCCGATCGGCCACGTGATGACTATGAGAACTGTTTCTGTACCACGACATTAACAGGCTACCTCTAGGTAGAGCAGAAGTCTTCTAGCAGGAGACAGGTGCAGCTGCTATAATTGCGAGCGTAAATTTGCTGTAAATGTCATTGGTGAGGCGCTGAGTTACCCTTGGCAGGAGAAGAAGGTGTCCACAGTGATTAGCACAACCGGTGCAGCTGCCAAGACAGATAGCGTCGCGACCGCAGTGGAGTCTCATTTCCTCTTTACAACGGCGTGACCCCTGTCAGCAGCCGAGGCAACTTGTAGCGCCGCTCGTCTGCTGGCCTTTAATATTCATGGCCTACGCAACGCTCAACAAATTGCGCAGTCCGCCACGGCTAAGAGCGGTGCGTACTGCGTTAGGCGAGCATCTTAATGGCGCTTTGCCGCGATAAAATTTGCGTCTGAAAGGCCGCACTGAGTGCATCGTTGCAGTAACACATTCGAAAAGGTGCAGTAATAAATACCGTGTCCTGCTAGTTCTTTGCAGCGGGGTGGATGGGACGGGGTTAGGTGAGGTGACTAACTCCCAGCATATCAGAAGGAAATGCACTTTCCACGTTGCGTTTAAGTGCCTCGAGTTCAGCGATCATGCTTGTAAAGTGGAAGCGTAGGAAATCCTTGCTATTATCGAGACCTGCAGAGGTGCGTTTATAGGCGATGTCGCGAAAGCACGCTTGTGCGAGAGTGTTGGATGCAGAGGTAGATGGTCCCACAACCGTGATGGAAGATTTATTCGTCACTAATAGTTACTTTTCTGTTGCTCCACGTTATATAAATATGAACAACTGTGGAGGAGGCTATTTGGGTACAGTATTTTTGTAATTTTTTTATTTATGCTACGCGAAGTTAGGAAGTACAATAAGCCGGCCGCTGTGACCGAGTGGTACTAGGCGTTTCAGTCCGGAACCGCGCTGCAGCTACTATCGCAGGTTCGAATTCTGCCTCCGGCATGGATGTGTGTGATGGCCTTAGGTTAGCTAGGTTTAAGTAGTTCTAAGTTTACGGGACTAATCACCTTAGATGTTAAGTCCCATAATGCTTAGAGCCATTTGAACCATTTGAACTCAAATATCAGTCAGCCAAAGCAGTTGTTTGCAACTCTCAAAAATTCCCGAGAAAATGGACTTTGAAATTTTCCGAGGAATTCTGCTTCTATATACTTAAGTTGATTTTAAGGACATGTTACGTGGTTCACGTGATAGCATTGGACAATGGTAAACGGGTTTCAATAAACGGCTGGTTCGAATTTTGCTAGGTCTCGTTTTTCGGTTTTATTTTTCAATTCAGTTCGAATGCCTACGTAATTCAAGTATAATATTCGTGAAATATATGCTAATTAACACATATCTAATCATCATTTTTTATGAAAAATGGGTATCTTTTTATTTGTAATCACATACTGCATGCAAAATTCCATTCTTCATTGCAAGTGTTGTATTGGTGCATAAGGTGTAGCGTTTTTCTATTAGTTTAATAAGCAAACAGATACACATGACAAAGATTTCAGTCATCAGTAATATAGTCCCTTACACTATTTACAACAATCTGGCAAGGCTGAGGTAACATTCCTATTCCGTGACTGTAGAACTCAGGAGAAGAGAAGAACTCATCGTGCCATGCTCGGGGAGCGTTTTCATGTGGAAAGGATGTACCTTGAAGGTTATTGGATAGAGACCGGAAAAGTTGCTAATATGAGGTCGCAAGGTGATGTGAATAAGATGGGTGCGGAGTGACTTCCCAATCCAACTTCTGTACAGATTTTTTGTCGGCTTAACAGAATGCGGGCGGGAGGTATCGTGGAGTAACATCAATTCCCACAGTCTGGGCGTTGTTCTTGGATTTCGTCTACAAAATGTCTCATTTGTTGACAGTAAATGTCAGCACTAATGATTACACCTGTGGGAATTGGTAGTACAGCACACTGTCGCTGTTCCAGTACATGCATAACATTATCTTTTTGTGGACGCCCGCATATCTCTGTCGGCGAGTTGCTGTTTCATTTGAGCTCCGTCATTCCATTCTTTTTCTTACGTTAGCATACAGGCATCACTACTCGTCAGAAGTAACGATAGAGCATAGGAATAGTCGGTGTTCTTCGCGAGCCAATTGATGACGAACAAGCAGAGATGCAAGTAAGCAGCCTGCTGATTTTCGTGATTTCGGCTTAGAACATGCGGTACCCATACACCCGACTTTTGAACCTTCCCCATCGAATGATCTCTTTTTGTGGTTTTAATTTTTTATTTAAATTTGAATACCTACATCATTCAACTATAATAGTCATGAAATATAAGTTTACTGACACACATTTAATCATTTTTTTTAAACATGTATATTTTATAGTTTGTATTTACATACTGCAGTCAGACTTCCAGTTTTCACTATAAATATAAATTCTTAAACATCGATATTTTAGAAATAATTGTTAATAAGATTGTACTGTTTCTTAGTTTAAAGAACCTTTGTTAACTGACTTTTATAAAACATTGATGATCAAGAGTTTCTATGTACAGTATGTGCAATACGTGATTAGAAAGAAGACACGTATTTCTTGTAAGAGTGGATGATTAATTAGTGTTCAGTGAGGACAGGCACCAGCTCTAGCCAATAAAAGCACTCCAAAGCTGCTTTAGTCCGCAGGTATGCTAGCCACGCCTAATGGGACTCCTGACAAATGGGAACTAGAAACTACGCCAGGGTTTACCTTCACAGTGAAAAAATCGCAAGTCTTGTATCCCAGTCAAACATGTCCAGTGCTTTCAATAAATTACTCATGAAATAGTGACAGAAAAATGAAGAAATATTGAAAAGGTAACAAATTGATTGCAGTACATATTCTCCCTTTTGTACAAACCTTGTCACAAATCTTTATAAACGATTATACTCGCATTCAACATTGTAGGTAAGTGTCCGTATGGCGTGCAGGTTGCTGTGTATAAGAAAAGTAAACAGGAGTGTCGCAACTGTATGTGTTAGCCTGTGACATTTGTTCGAATGGCCCTGACGAACAGTCCGATGGCTAGAACTCAAATCTGGTAAACAGAAATACTGAGGAAAAATATACGCAAACAGTGGGATAAATATAACAATTTTTTTAAAAGAAACGAATATTCCAGATTGAAATTTTCCCTCTGCAGCAGATTGTGCCCTGATTTGAATCTTCCTGGCAGGTTAAAACTGCGTGCCGGACCAAGACTCGACTTCAGAACCTTCGCCTTTTTTTGTGTTCCGAAGGAACATTTCTGGCGTTAAAAGGGAGGAGTGGATGCAACGTGGACAAGGGTCAGAAGCCGAGACCTGTCCACCATGCCCAAGAACCTAGGAAAGTGTAGAGGACGTGGAGTAGAGGCATAAAGCACATCAATGAGACAAGGTTTTTGACTTTCGTTTTATTTTCTATTCCTATATATTATTTTTATTTGTTTATTTATGTATATCCCACCGAGCACAGCAGGAGACAGACATCAGGGGGCAGGGGGAGCGGCAATTCGCCGCAGTCGGTGGAACTATCGATGTGTAATTTTTCGAGAACATTCCTGTGAATAACGGATACTAAGAATAGAAAAGGCGTGGATCAAATCTTCATTGCAGTAACTCCCCAACTCCGGGGTGGGTTAAGAAAGACACTACAAAGAGAATTCGAGAAAAGTTTTGTGTTTTTTGGACTGAAAATTACTGCATAATGACGTACATTAAGGAAGTGCCAAAAATCAAGGACATTTTTCAGCCGCACTTAGTGGCGGCGTGGTTTGAGACGCCATGTCACGGATTGCACGGCCCTCCCGTCGGAGGTTCGAGTCCTCCCTCGGGCATGGGTGTCTGTTGTTCTCAGCATACGTTAGTTTAAGTACTGTGTAAGTCTAGGGACAGATGACCCCCGCAGTCTGCTCCCTTAGGAATTCACAGACATTTGAACATTTTGACATTTTTCTTGCAATCAACAAACAAATAGTGAACTGCGTGTTCACAAATCCACTTCATGGAGTTCGTTTTCGTATGTGGGAAGTTTCCTGAGTCCGGAAAGAGTTGCATGTAGGGAGGTATCTGATGAGTCTTTCAGGTAATTAGGCCAGCACTTGTTGCACCAAATACAAGCTACCTGTTGCCGATCCACACACCAAGCGGTGCTCTTCTGTGTCCAGAACATCATAAGCAATACACAACATGGTGTCTGCAAGGTGAATCCCATGAGGGCGTGACTGGCATACTTTCTTCCCACTGACTGTAAGATACCATGCAGACTGGGCCTCAGTGGCAAGGTAAGTAACGTACACCGATCACCAGACGGCTGTCAACGACATTTGGTGATCCGTTCTGCTGAAAGAAGCCGCAGATCGCTTTCATGGACATGAAGTGCGTTGGCAGTATCGCAATACGGACATACCTTAATTCGAGGAAAAAATGCCAGAAAGAAAAGTAGATGGGAGGGACGTCCGAACACTGGATAGGGGATGAAAGAGAGCGTGGTTCACGAGAATCCAGGCTGGTATGGCACTTGTGACAATGGCGCTAGAGTCCTATTTGAGAGCTGACGAAAAGTGCTATTGCTCTGTTGGAGACGTGATACAGCCCTAAACGGCCACTACACCGCTGGAGGGTGAGTGTCTCGTACCGTATATTGAACAGCAAGCCATGGCAAACATATGAATCGAATGCTGCTAGCACAGGGCAGGCCGTGGATGGCGGAATGGGGAGTGTCTGTGCCACGCGGGGAATACGAGACGCCAAAATACATTAAGATCGAGGGCTCTTAAACTATGAGCTAGGAGCCGAACTCGTAATTGGGACAATCGGTGTCGGCAGTTGACGGCAGTCCTAAGCTTCGGACAGTATCAGATACTCGCAGTGGAGCAGCATTGTCCGCAGAAGCCCGCCATATAGCCAAAGAGCTCGATGTGCGATCGTTAAGTTTCGTCGTAGTTAGTAACCCATGTCAGTGACTCTGCTGACCTCAGCACCGCTACAGAGAATGATGACGAGATCGTCCGCACAAGCACTGCAGCTGAATACAGGCCACCAAGAGACATATCAAACAGGCGTAGAAGGAAGCCGCAGAGCATTGTTCCATGGTAAAAGCAAACATCATTGCAGAGAGCGGACAGCTTTGATGCACTGAACTATGGATCTAGATGGGAGGAGTCAGATGGCCATTCTAGAGTCCACGGGACATGATACGCGAAGGAGACGCATAATGGTGTCGTCGGTAGTATCAGGATGTCCCATAATGTGGATCACCCCTTCCAGGTAGTCATGATTGACCCTATCGAAGATCTGGCTGAATTCAAGGGTGGCCAGAGTCTAGGCATGCGACGAACGTGAGCAGGGGCGATTAGGTCTCGATAGCAACAGAGAGCAGGCGGGTATTTCTGGCATCTCCCTAAGAGGTCTTCTTAGGGAAACCATTGAAAGATCTCTGTTGGATTCCTTTCATGTTAATTTCTTAAATCTGTTGTCATTTACGGCATAAATTCCTCTTCTAAATTTACTGTGGTGTTTCTATCTGGGAGGAGACTGAACAGTGGAACGCGTTACTTTTACACATAAACAAGAACGATCTCTCACACTACTACACTTTAAAACACAGTTTATATGTAATTCATCTCACACAGTCTCATATGGAACCTACATCCGCTTTCCTTTATATACTGTATATGATGAGAAACTGTCATCCCCCTTCCCTTCTGTGTAAAAGGATGAATGAGCAAATGTATTTCTAGTTGCATGCTTTATGGTAGCAGACAAACCTGTCTGCTAGAGAACAATAGGACCAACTTCGGAACATGTAGCTACGATTTCTAAAAGCAAAGAGGTTTCTATTCTTGGTATGGTCCTGTCCGGCCCTTGTCATGTTGGTATAGGAAGCTGCCTCTCTGGTCACTTCCGTTTGCATCTGTGACGTACCCTCGGTAGGGGCCCAGTACAATCTGTCCGCGGCGAGCGTCTGAAGTGGTAAGATCTCCAGCTAAGCGCATCTCTGCTAAGTCCAAAGTAGAATGGATTTCTTAAGTTCAGCCTAACTGAAAATTTAATCACCTTTATTTCAGGTTTAGATCTAAAATATCTTATGTTATCTTAAATTGCAATGTAGTGTAATTCGAGTGTGAAGTTCAGAATGTCTTCCAGTAGTTGCTTTGTCACTACTTTGTGAGTAAAGTGGAACCACGTGTTGATGATCTGTAACTCTAACTAAGATCATCAGTCTTAAATGTGAATGTGCGTGAGATCATAACGTCACATCTTAACAATATTTTTCAATATAGCAACATTTCTTTATGTTCAACCCACATGGGGTGTACTTTGTGAGACAAGTACCATGTGCTTATACAATTGTTTGAGCCATCAGGTTAATAGTAAGACGAAAGTAACCAGTTCGAGGTATTTCTTCTGTAAATTGCGTTTCGATGTAATTTATTTTAACTATAAAAATTATTGTGGAGTTACATTCTTTGTGTAAACCAAGTTGACCACATGAAGCATGTGGTGTAATCATCAAAGTAGCCCTCAGCTATTCTTTTCGGGAAGATTTCACAGAGAGTTAGTATGAACTTAGTATACCAGTGTGTGGTAATTGCATGATGGACAGGATTGCGCTACGAACATAACTTCTTTGGGTGAAAATTGAATTGGTTGGTTGTGGTTAATTTCCTCTTGCATATGTTTCAACGTTCTTCATGTGTTATTTTATGAATGCAGTGTTGTATGCAGTCTCCCAATCTTGGCTCGATATTTGATGTGTTCCGTAAGATTACAAACTCACATTTCACAATCCTAAATAACGCACCAGTTTAGTTATGAATCAAGTTTAATATGCTGAAATTTTAACAGAACAATGATCAATGTTAAAATAAATGTCCAAATATAAACCGATTCATTTCGTTTTATTTAAATTCTCTTTTTATACGTATATCACCACTTGTCATAAGATGACTATTAAAAGATTATAATTAATGTTAGTCTGGTTGGGAATTTGGTAAGCTAGACTGGATACCTGGTGAAACAGTTGCTCAGTAATGCAAGGTTAACTTCCCCAGATAGCTCACAGCTTTTAGCCCGCTTTTATTATCTTGAATATCAGCACTGCTTTCAGAACAACTTAATGCATCAACATTACACCATATACTGGGCCGTCCGTCTAAGCCATGCAGCCAACAGATGGGTGAAGATCGTCGCTTTGCTTTTGAACAACGTCAAAGGACGACAATTGCATAACCATTTTGTCCCACAAGGCTTCTGAATGGGAATGAGGAGACCATCGAGGAAACCGTCTGGGATCTGCATTATAAGCCACATAAGGTCCCGAGAAATTTTCGTCCGCATCGGACGAAATCTCCGATAAAACTCTAATGGGAGGCCGTCATGACCGGGCGACTTGTTAATAGAATCCGGATGGATAGCATCGTGGCCTCCGTCAACCATGACGTTGTGTAACGACTCCAAATGGACATAGAAACTTCCCTAAAAAATCACGGTTTATGAATAATGCATTGGACAGTGATGATTATTAGTTTTATAGTTTTTCCCAAAAATGAATTGTAATTCTGTGAAAATCAAAGAAAAGATGTGAATGATCCATTATCAGTAAACTTATAACACTTCCGTCTGCTACTACTATACCATAACCTCAAAGCCTAAGGCAGTTCATATAAAGAAATTATTCTTATTCTAGTAATTATAGTATGAAGAAGCAGAGCAGTGTTACCCCATAAGAGGAATTTTGTTATATTGACTGCGTTGTACCTAATGGAGGTGACTTATCGGAAGCAAAAGTCAGAATTACTTAAATATTCAGACAGTAACAAATAATGTTTTACCTAGCTGCGCTGTTTAGAGAACAAGGAAAACGGCCGCCAGCCTAATTAGGCAAAAGAATGATTAACATTCTTGTTCAAGAAAACAGTTATTAGTAACTTTAACGGACAAACACAACCTACACTCTACCACAAGCGAGTGCAATGAGCTCTGACACCTGCATATCTTCACGTTTAAGATTGGAAGCTAACAGAGCACTACAGACTATTTGCATAAATGTAGCAGATAATGAAACACACTATTACTCTCAGGGCTTATTCAAACTGAATGGTCTTTATAACTTTACTATTAATATTCACTGCAGACTCATGAATTGGACATAGGTTCAGTATTATTGTTCAAATATTTTCCTAGCTGACATAAAATTATAAATGCAGTTCACTGCATATTTATGAACTGGTCACAGGTTAAATATCTCTCAACTAAATACTATTCTATTTAGAATGAAAGTGAAATGGAATTCACTAACAGGTTACTTCTCACTGTCTTTTGAATAAAGAAATTATGGTTTTCATAAATAGTGGTCTTCCAGTTACTTGTTACCTAGCATTAGCACAATAGACGAACTGTGGATCCTGTTATACTATTAATATGTACGTCCAATACCCAAGAGAGACATACACTTAGCAATCATGAACATACAATTTTCTATTATTTCAGTTTTCCACTTTTACTACAGTGAAACACAATGTTGACAAAATTGCAAGAAACTGACTCACCTTTTAGAGTTTACTACAGGCAGCAATGTGATCACTTGCTAAGCAAAACTTTACAATCCTCAGTTTTAAGAGCTTTTAATCTTTAAAAGAAACTGCAAATTGTCTTTATTACCACAGTCTTCTACTTGCAAATAAATGATTAAATAGGAGACTTTGAAACTCCACAAAACTTTAAATTAGACTGTTTCCATCCCTGGGAGGCTTTTGCAAGACTACATTTACCACCTCCCACAATTTCACTAAATCCACAGTAAATCTGAATGCTCCCTTCTTACCAAAGATCAAACAACATTATTTAATGTTCTGAGGCTTTCATTTTTTCCACAAACTAGGACACTCGGTAATCATAGTTCAAATGGAGAGGAACCTGAGAGGTGTTATGATAGGGAGAAAATTAAGGTAGGTACATGAAGTCAGTTATAAGTTACCTTATATTTGTGCACACTAAAACATTCAATAAGCTGATCCTTCAATGTACATTGTTATAGTATTCCGTTACAGTGATTGCGCAATGTGGTGTCAACTGCATGTTAGTAGGTGGATTTGCAGGCAGAATTGCTTGACTCTGTCCCTTCATGTTGGCGATGATGGATACCAATTCCAGAATCGTTCCAGCTATTTACCCATCCATCCAAGACATTGGAAAGTGGCAGAAAAAGCCTCTCTCGGAACCAGCACAATATACAGCTTTTACATGGCAGTGCACAGTTTGGTAGCTCGTTCCCGACTGACACTTGTTCCACCTTCTCTACCTTTTTTATTTGGTCATCAGTCTACTGACTGGTTTGATGCGGCCCGCCACGAATTCCTTTCCTGTGTTAACCTCTTCATCTCAGAGTAGCACTTGCAACCTACGTCCTCAATTATTTGCTTGACGTATTCCAATCTCTGTCTTCCTCTACAGTTTTTGCCCTCTACAGCTCCCTCTAGTACCATGGAAGTCATTCCCTCATGTCTTAGCAGATGTCCTATCACCCTGTCCCTTCTCATTATCAGTGTTTTCCACATATTCCTTTCCTCTCCGATTCTGCGTAGAACCTCCTCATTCCTTACCTTATCAGTCCACCTAATTTTCAACATTCGTTTATAGCACCACATCTCAAATGCTTCTATTCGCTTCCGGTTTTCCCACAGTCCATGTTTCACTACCATACAATGCTGTACATCCTCAGAAATTTCTTCCTCAAATTAAGGCCGGTATTTGATATTAGTAGACTTCTCTTGGCCAGAAATGCCTTTTTTGCCATAGCGAGTCTGCTTTTGATGTCCTCCTTGCTCCGTCCGTCATTGGTTATTTTACTGCCTAGGTAGCAGAATTCCTTAACCTGATTGACTTCGTGACCATCAATCCTGATGTTAAGTTTCTCGCTGTTCTCATTTCTACTACTTCTCATTACCTTCGTCTTTCTCCGATTTACTCTCAAACCATACTGTGTACTCATTAGACTGTTCATTCCGTTCAGCAGGCCATTTAATTCTTCTTCACTTTCACTCAGGATAGCAATGTCATCAGCGAATCGTATCATTGATATCCCTTCACCTTGTATTTTAATTCCACTCCTGAACCTTTCTTTTCTTTCCATCATTGCTTCCTCGATGTACAGATTGAAGAGTAGGGGTGAAAGGCTACATCCTTGTCTTACACCCTTCTTAATACGAGCACTTCGTTCTTGATCGTCCACTCTTATTATTCCCTCTTGTTTGTTGTACATATTGTATATGACCCGTCTCTCCCAATGGCTTACCCCTACTTTTTTCAGAATCTCGAACAGCTTGCACCATTTTATATTGTCGAACGCTTTTTCCAGGTCGACAGATCCTATAAACGTGTCTTGATTTTTCTTTAGCCTTGCTTCCATTGTTAGCCGTAACATCAGAATTGCCTCTCTCGTCCCTTTACTTTTCCTAAAGCCAAACTGATCGTCACCTAGCGCATTCTCAATTTTCTTTTCCATTCTTCTGTATATTATTCTTGTAAGCAGCTTCGATGCATGAGCTGTTAAGCTGATTGTGCGATAATTCTCGCACTTGTCAGCTCTTGCCGTCTTCGGAATTGTGTGGATGATGCTTTTCCGAAAGTCAGATGGTATGTCGCCAGACTCATATATTCTACACACCAACGTGAATAGTCGTTTTGTTGCCACTTCCCCCAATGATTTTAGAAATTCTGATGGAATGTTATCTATCCCTTCTGCCTTATTAGTCCTCCAAAGCTCTTTCTACCTAGGCAAACACAATTTGCGCGCGCTACACAGTTCCGTTCCTGAGGGGAACTACCACACCTTTTACATACAGATAAATAAGAACTCTAAGTGAGGATCAGCAGTTTACATAACAGCAACCAAACACATTAAATAAAACAGAACATTTGCACATATTGACATTTCTACAAAAAATTAGTCACACAGAAATTACAACTATATAGAGTAAGTTTTGTTTCCCTCCAAATGGGACTAAGAATTTAAATGACAGATACACTACATTGCATAGAATCAAACCACGACACCAAAGTTTTAAGAAAGAAAGGAGTATACAATTTTATGTTATCGATTCAAACACATTTACAGATACTCAATGTTATAACATTAAACCGAAACAAAAAGCAAAATAAATCCGTACAGAATTAGAGCTGTGGTGTTACAAACTCTATAATATCTTTGATGGACAATAAAAAACAATTACCGACTGTTGTTCACCTATCTTCGGTATCTTGAGTCGAGCATGTAAGCATCTGCTTTAATCCACTAATGTAATTTCATTTCTTGAATAATAATTAATTCAGAATTTCAAGGCGTATGACACTGTATTTTATTGATAAATATTAACAAGAATCTCTTTGTAACTCATCAGCTTTTGGTAGCATTACGTTGACTAGCACATTCGGTCACACACCGACCGCCACAGATCGAATGCTTTTAAAGTATAATTCTTGTTGCTTTTTATATAGCAGATAATAATCAGATTTTTCTAGGTCAGTGTTCATACAGCGCGGCAGTTTAAATTTCCCGAGCGTAGTCAGTTATTGACGTACTGCCAACAATGTATTTTACGCCCAGGCAGGCATAGGTGGATAAAAATTACACAAAGTTTTCATTCTAACTTTCAATGATTGTAATCAGTTGGGAAATCATTTTAAATGTAGGTACTTTAAGAACTTACGTAATGGGACTGCTAATTGCAACGGTTCCTCCCTCACTTATGTTAAATACAAATTCGAACGTTACGTAAAAAAAAGTTTGTTTCCACATTCTCATCCTTACGGACACGTTACAGCTGCCAAGATCTATCGTTGCACACCAGGATCCGAGCCAAAGGAGAGTCACGAGACCGCTGTCAAGTTGGCGGGATCGTGGCGTTGTGCAGTGTGCAGCATAACATTATGTTCTAGAAGGGCAGATGCTATATCACTTTGTGTATTTGAGAACATTAAGCAAAGTCTTTCGACGGTAGCGCACGTGGTACGTAGACGGACGCTCCTGGGCTAACCCATCGTGTGTACGTCCCCTGACCATAGGTCCTTCAAGGTGAGGTCGAGAAAGGACTGTGAGCTGTGCATTGGCTCGATTCAACTTAGAGTAATGCCCTGGTGAATATGGCATCATAGTACATTTCCGAAGAATGGTGAAGTAGAAATGTTGGGTTCGTCGTCGTAACGCCGCGACGTCCCTTCCGTAGCCAATCAAGGCCCTGCGGATGGCAGGCTTTGCATGGCAGACTTATATGCATCAAAGCGTCGTCAACAAGCTGTCCATCGGCACTTGGGTGAAGTGAGATGGATTGTGTTCAGTTTTCATGGTCCCCAGCCACACCATACCCTTTTGTGGCAGAGATTGACGGCACAGATATATGCATCATCTTCAGAGAATGCAACGGGCCGAACTTCAGCAGCTTGAACGCAATCCTTCCATAAATACGACCGAGGCAACTGAAGGAATGCCTGGTGAAATTCGTAAGCCGTGAACGATCACCATGTACATGCTCCCAGGAATCCACAAGGCTGAAGTGCTGGACAAATGAGACTAGAGCTGCATGTGGAAAGTGACATAACAGTTGCCTGGGTGGATTTGGAATGTCCACCCATGATTTAGGCATCCTGCCGACCCAGAAAGAGAGGCGTAACTGCCTCGAAGAAGAAAGTGGAACGTTTGTGGCGGCAAACCGAATCAGATGTCGCGAGGAAAGTATATATGTGAATTGTTTGTATAACTTGGCTACTGGGTGCATTAATTGTAAATAATTACTTACCTATGCAACCTATATTTAATCAATAAATACTTATTTTATTCAAAATGACAGTTTTTGTTTCTTTTGTGAAAAATCTTTATCCTCTATTTGAGCTTCGCCGCAGTTGGGTAAAAGGGAAACGCGAATAGTTTTGATGCAGGGCCCGTCTAAGGCAAGCTACGCCACTGGTAAGGATACAAGCTATTCAAACAAGTATTGGAGCCAACAGTAGTGTTGGGAAAACCTAGTAACTAGTAGAGAAAAGTGTTTCTGCAGCACAAACAGGTTGATGAATTTTAAATTTGTGTATGGTAATTAGTGTAAGAGATGGAAAAGAGCCACCGTGGTACAACAACCGAGTTAGAAAACTGCTGCGGAAGCAAAGGGAACTTCACAGCAAACATAAACATAGCCAAAGCCTTGCAGACAAACAAAAATTACGCGAAGCGAAATGTAGTGTGAGGAGGGCTATGCGAGAGGCGTTCAATGAATTCGAAAGTAAAGTTCTATGTACTGACTTGGCAGAAAATCCTAAGAAATTTTGTTCTTATGTCAAAGCGGTAGGTGAATCAAAACAAAATGTCCAGACACTCTGTGACCAAAATGGTACTGAAACAGAGGATGACAAACTAACGGCCGAAATACTAAATGTCTTTTTCCAAAGTTGTTTCACAGAGGAAGATTGCACTGTAGTTCCTTCTCTAGATTGTCGCACAGATGACAAAATGGTAGATATCGAAATAGACGACAGAGGGATAGAGAAACAATTAAAATCGCTCAAAAGAGGAAAGGTCTCTGGACCTGATTGGATACCAGTTCAATTTTACACAGAGCACGCAAAGGAACTTGCCCCCCTTCTTGCAGCGGTGTACCGTAGGTCTCTAGAAGAGCGTAGCGTTCCAAAGGATTGGAAAAGGGCACAGGTCATCCCCGTTTTCAAGAAGGGACGTCGAGCAGATGTGCAGAACTATAGACCTATATGTCTAACGTCGATCAGTTGTAGAATTTTGGAACACGTATTGTGTTCGAGTATAATGACTTTTCTGGAGACTAGAAATCTACTCTGTAGGAATCAGCAAGGGTTTCGAAAAAGACGGTCATGTGAAAACCAGCTCGCGCTATTCGTCCACGAGACTCAGAGGACCATAGACACGCGTTCACAGGTAGATGCCGTGTTTCTTGACTTCCGCAAGGCGTTCGATACAGTTCCCCACAGTCGTTTAATGAACAAAGTAAGAGCATATGGACTATCAGACCAATTGTGTGATTGGATTGAGGAGTTCCTAGATAACAGGACGCAGCATGTCATTCTCAATGGAGAGAAGTCTTCCGAAGTAAGAGTGATTTCAGGTGTGCCGCAGGGGAGTGTCATAGGACCGTTGCTATTCACAATATACATAAATGACCTTGTGGATGACATCGGAAGTTCACTGAGGCTTTTTGCAGATGATGCTGTGGTGTATCGAGAGGTTGTAACAATGGAAAATTGTACTGAAATGCAGGAGGATCTGCAGCGAATTGACGCATGGTGCAGAAAATGGCAATTGAATCCCAATGTAGACAAGTGTAATGTGCTGCGAATACAAAGAAAGATAGATCCTTTATCATTTAGCTACAAAATAGCAGGTCAGCAACTGGAAGCAGTTAATACCATAAATTATCTGGGAGTACGCATTAGGAGTGATTTAAAATGGAATGATCATATAATGTTGATCGTCGGTAAAGCAGATGCCAGACTGAGATTCATTGGAAGAATCCTAAGGAAACGCAATCCGAAAACAAAGGAAGTAGGTTACAGTACGCTTGTTCGCCCACTGCTTGAATACTGCTCAGCAGTGTGGGATCCGTACCAGATAGGGTTGATAGAAGATATAGAGAAGATCCAACGGAGAGCAGCGCGCTTCGTTACAGGATCATTTAGTAATCGCGAAAGCGTTACGGAGAGGATAGACAAACTCCAGTGGAAGACTCTGCAGGAGAGACGCTCAGTAGCTCGGTACGGGCTTTTGTCAAAGTTTCGAGAACATACCTTCACCGAAGAGTCAAGCAGTATATTGCTCCCTCCTACGTATATCTCGCGAAGAGACCATGAGGATAAAATCAGAGAGATTAGAGCCCACACAGAGGCATACCGACAATCCTTCTTTCCACGAACAATACGAGAATGGAATAGAAGGGAGAACCGATAGAGGTACTCAAGGTACCCTCCGCTACACACCGTCAGATGGCTTGTGGAGTATGGATGTAGATGTAGATGTAGATATATTACTATATATAACCAGATATTCATAATACTGAAATCTAGTCCGCCGGAAGTGCGCAGCCACAGCGAAGATTAAACTGCAAGTAAAAAATGGAACTGAAACCACAAAATGATGAAGACAACAAAGGATACGATGTGACTTGAATAGAATTTTAATAGGAAGATAACTGCTTATTGTTGTAAATCTGATAGAAGAGAAAAGCTATTTCATCCCAATTCCCATTTAGAGCTTCTGAAACGCATTTGATTTGAGTTGGCCAGATGTCCTAAATGTGTCACTTCCTTAGTAACTGCTGATCGGGAAGATCAGAAAGAGTTTTCTGCTGCCTGAGGTTTTCCCGATTTTTGCAGAACCGGCAGGTATTGTTATTTTTGTGATAGTGGGGAAGTGAGGTAGTAAGAGCAGCTGCGAGAACGGAATCTCATTAGCTTTTTTTTAGTACAGGATACAGTCTTTGAGACCAGCTGCAAAAATAGTTGATGAGAAATTTATTTTATTTTTCGTTTTTACCGTTCGCCGCAGCTATAGCTAGGGTGCGCTGGTGTAGTGATTTTCGACTAGTACGATACATGCTCAGTAGGAAATCTTGATAGCTCCAGTAACTGGAAGTGATGTATTCATGTACTCTTTTCAAGAAAATGTATTTCATGTAACCCTATGGTGAAATAATTTTTTCTCTCGCAGTCGTTATACATTAAGCCTAATTATTTAAAGGTATTTAGTAGCTATTTTACGTAGTGTGTTATATTACGCCTAGCAAGTTCCTTTAGAAATGGCACTAACAATTTCGACAGATTTTTTGGAATATTGCGTAAGGATATTATATGTGGTGGCAAGAGACTTGGACGCTGCATTGTTCGGTTGTATGCATGTAATGCTAAAAGATATCATTGAAGACAGGAGCGTCCTAGTTTCTTAGCATAATATACGACGTCTTTCACTATTTACCCACGAACACTGCGATAATCGATTATCCATTACTTATAGATATAACCGTGCAACTGGTCCATCTACAAACTAACTCTACTTTCACCTAACACTTCGGACCTTCCATCGTTGGTCATCCTTCCATCGTTGGTCATCTTATCGACACCTAGCAACGTGGAAATAAGCGACAGCATTTACAGCGAACACCTGTCCATCATTAAAGGAACAGTAACTTTTACCCAATTCAAAAATGACAGCAACAAAAGGAAAACTTACATTGATTCTAAGAACCTTGACGTATAAAACTTCAGAACAGACTTCCTAACAAATAGTCCAATACAACAATCACTGACATGATAGAGAACCTTGACAACTACGATTAGCTACTAGTACCAGCGGTACAATCCATCACTTCAAGCAGTCCTGCTAAGAAAGCTATTATAGATCACAAGGATAGGCTTCCTACACAGATACTCAACCTAATAAATAAAATATACAGGCAGATCAAACGTCACTGTAATTAAGGAGCTAAAACGGAACAGAATCGCATCAACAACCAAATTAGAAAGGAACTTAGAGAAAACAGATGGGAATCAGAGGCAGAAGAAGTTGACCCACCCAACCCCACTCTGTTTTGGAAAACGTTCGAGCGAGTCGTGTGCCAAACCACCACTGAAGAACCAGATCACAAACGAAAGATGGCAGAGGGAAGGTCAAAATATTTCTCAACGCACTTACAAAAATCCACGACCACCCACAGAACCAAAAATTAGACGATAGACATGAGGAAATGATTGCTCGAGAACTCCCTCCACAATTACAAAGAAACAGTACATCATGCAACCATCCGCTATTGTAGAAATAACCGAATATGAGATAGCTTCTACTGGAAATGATGGCATTGGACGATTTCATCTAAAACTAATTTTACCGCATGGACTTTCTAAAGTACTAAACCTGTATATAATGCAGTCTTAGTTCAAAAAAACCAGCTCATCGGAATGGAAATGATTCTGACATATAGAAAACCGGAAAACCATCCTAACTTATGCAGGTCCATAATGTTACTCCCAATAACTGACGGAACTTCAGCACTTACTGGTGTCACCCCTACCTACAATAAAATCAATGAACAGGCTAACAGCTACACCAGCAAAAGAGGAACCTGACTCAGTAACAGGAGGACTCGACAGAATCCAGGCGAAAGCTAGTTATTTTTATTTAGGCATAGAAAACTTACCAATATTTGGCCAGAGGATCTTCACAATATATTCGACCCTGGGTACATCTGAAAAAATTAAACCAGCCGAAAGCAGACTCAGCCTGCTGCGACTTATGAAATGAAGAGCACTTGGAGTCGCTCAACCAGTGCTCCTTCTTTCATATTTAATCTTTGACCCATTCTCGAGTATGGATCTCCAGTATTGATTACGTCAACAAGTCAAGAAAAATAATTCTGTCTGCTTCTCGGACGATTGTGCTTATTGCTGGAGATGTACGTTATGACTTCCACCTAATTCTTTACACGAAACCCACAACACCAAAAGTATACCCGAAATGATCAAAGATCGATACGCCAGATTCTTACTTAACAGGCTAATACGTCATCACAAAATCTCAAACAACATGTTCCTACAACGTTCAACTTTCCAAAATTCAAGCACTTTTTCTCTCCATACATCATCATAGAAGCTGTATCACACGTACTGCACCAAATGTCTCTAGATAATGAAGATGACAATCAGCCCATTCATAACCCTAAGCCACCCTAGACTAAATATCTAGTATGTCAATGATAACAAAGAGAAAGATAAGCCAGAATACCAGGTAACTAATCCACTAATCCCAGCTGAGTTGTTTTTTTTTTCCCCCAGATGGGAGGTTTTCCCTCACAACCGCAAGGTAAATTCCGGGATTCAGAATATAGAAAACGAAATAATAACATCTTCCTCCTACCCGTTTGGAACAAAACCCTTTGTAATTATGTAAGTACTCAATTTCCCCCAAATAAATTGTGCCACCACAGAACAAACTAAAACTACTGGCTGAAAAGGGCTTTGCTCTTCTGCAGCCCTCCATCTACCTCAGACGTAGAAAGAAAAAGAAAGATATTGTGAAGGGATATCAATTATTTCTCTGGGAAGACTTAAGCCCTGCGCGTTTCGCGTGAAATCCGACTGATTCGAGCTCGAAGAGAGACTGGATGTGACGCTGTGGGGCTTCACTTACACGACGCACATACTGTGGCCGGAGAACAGAACTCACTGATGTCACGAGTAACAAAAAATATGAAGCTTCCACTGGAACTAACTACGCTCCGCGGTATGACATCTGACCGTAACCACTGCAGATGACAGATAATCGCGAAATTCTAAAGGGCTCCAAGCGACTGTCATGTAGTAGCAGAAGAAAGAAGTAAACTGAGAACTTTCCCATTTGATACTGTGACTTCCATATTTCCGACTCACTAAATTTAGCGGTGGTTTTTCCAATACGAATAAGGAAACGTAACTAAAGTAGCGTCCCGTCTCCTGTTAATGCCAACAAATAATTAAAAAAATATCAGTCCAATGTAATGTATACGGTTCACGGTGGCAAAGCCGTAATCGTATCATCGAAAATTCTTAAAAACGGGATGAATTGTTACCGGAAGTTTTCAAGTTCAGAAGGAATTAATTACTGGTCTATCAGCGCGCTTGGTAGGCACTTTAGATGCTTCACGTCTATAATAGTTCTTTTCACGAGTTTCTTTGCAGATATCAGACTCATTTTAATACACTGAAAACTAGGAACGTTTTTATATCATTGGGGATTAGCCGCTACTTCTTCTTATAAACACAGATTTGCCCTGTCCTTGCATCTGTGCTTTGCGAGTACCGATAATGTTTATCTGTTCTGCTTTCGAGGTATCAAAATGTGCATATGTCTTGAAGAACCTGTTTTCCGACTGTAACAATTAGGCCTCCAGAATATCATCCTGCGATGCTTTCGTCTTATTTATGTCCGTATCTTAATTTAACACAAAACGCAGTTCCTCTTTCCTTTGGGCTATCACTGCTGTATCATTAATTAATAGTATAGTGCATGTTTTCTGTTCTTGATAAACAATAACTGTCCTCCACGTACGCCAAATCAAGTGAAGCTGTCATCATTTGTAGCGCCATAACAAATTCCGAAATACGAACTCATTTCCATTTTGAATGTGTTTCTCCACATCATACTGCGAGCTAACATCCCATTGATGTTCGGGTTCACATGCGGTTAACATAACATATGATAACAGTAATAATAACTTTGGGAACTAAATTAACGACCGGAACCGCGCGACTGCTACGGTCGCAGGTTCGAATCCTGCCTCGGGCATGGATGTGTGTGATGTCCTTAGGTTAGTTAGGTTTAAGTAGTTCTAAGTTCTAGGGGACTGATGACCACAGTAGTTAAGTCCCATAGTGCTCAGAGCCATTTTTTTGAAATTAACGACCCATAAATGATGTAGGCCACACAATTGCGACTTTCCTCTTTCGTGTCTCAATCAGAACTGTACCCTTTGGTGTCTCCAGCTGTGTCTGATTAGCTACAGCTTATTCTACATTACTTCACATTTTAACATATTTAAATAATCAAAGGTTGACCACTTTTACGTTCTAAATAAAGAAACAATATATCCATTACATAATAAACGTTAAATGTTTTTACATAAAACCAATACAATTTCCTTCCTAACATTGAATGTCACGGCCAGTAGCCTTGCACCATTGTGCCTTCTGATAAATAAATAAAGAACAAAAGTAACTATTATGCACTAAACTTTAAAACAAATATTCTATTACCTAATGATTCAATAATGGGTCAAGCTGTCCTCGTTCAATGTGTTTTGTGTGGAGGAAATGGTGATCTGATGCTTAACTGTAAATACTGAGCCGGCCAGAGTGACCGAGTGGTTCTAGGCGCTACAGTCTGGAACCGCGCGACCGCTACGGTCGCAGGTTCGAATCCTGCCGCGGGCATGGACGTGTGTGATGTCCTTAAGTTAGTTAGGTTTACATAGTGGTGTGGTCATCAGTCCCCTAGACCTTAGAAAAGTTCTAGGGGACTGATGACCACAGCAGTTAAGTCCCATAGTGCTCAGAGCCATTTGAAATTTTGTAAATACTGATATATTAAATATACTACATCTTTTAAACAAATAAAGTTACATAGTTGATATTTACAACGTTTGTCATTTTAATGATGCGCTTCTATATGTAATGTCGATCGTTAAGATCGACCAAAGCGTTCAGATTTTAGCATTCAGGTCTTTGTTACAATACTTGTTAATATCGGTTTAACAGTAAATCCTAAACTGTTACAGATATGATCAGTTCATTCCCTGCACTGCTATAGAATTAAATAGTTTTCGTAAATGTTTCCCTTTATGGCCGATCTTAGGTCCGCCATATTTAACACTGCTACGTCTCCTTGGCCACAAAAGCCTTCTACTGGGTTTCCATTTGACATAGATTCTCGTCAGTCTCACTCGCACACTGCAGCACTTAGGCCCCAATGGACAATAGAGCCTGTGAATTTCCCCATCTCGTGGTGAATCTGCGCCCTGTTTGGCACACGGTCCTCGACGACAGGGTTCGTTTCACAATTCCTGTAGGCTGACTCTTTCGGCCGTATTTTTACATGGAAGCGCAATGCTCGTTAACTCACAATACTCACATCGTTTCGCGATGTGTTTATACATGTAGCCCTTTGGCGGCGCTGCGCTATCGAAGTTACAGCAAAAACTGTGGAAGTTTCGTGACTCATTATTTCGAACATTTCCATAACCCAGTATTGTGACGCTGTCGAACTTAAACGCTTCAT
The DNA here is from genome assembly GCF_023864345.2 of Schistocerca serialis cubense. Taxonomy (NCBI): domain Eukaryota; kingdom Metazoa; phylum Arthropoda; class Insecta; order Orthoptera; family Acrididae; genus Schistocerca; species Schistocerca serialis. The sequence goes on along the minus strand of NC_064644.1, from coordinate 164,025,498 downwards.
TCCCACAACCGAGATCAACGCAGACCCACTGGGTACAAGTCACCCATCATCTCAACAACAACCTGCACCATGCTTGGAACATCGCCTCCGTAAGAAAAGTAGATGAGGCCATTACTTACCTAATAGAAAGACCAGACAAGACACCAGTCGTAACTAATTGCTACTACTCTTTGAAGAACTACAATATTACAAAAAGAGAGCCATGAGATTGTGTAACGCTTAAGGTACCCTCGACTGAAACACCAGATGGAACGAATCGAACTACAATTCATGCAGCGACTTCCCGAGTAGCTCACTTAGACGTGGGAAGACCAGATGGGTACGTGTATGCCCTACAATCATGGATGAGTGACAGTTGATCAGAGGATTCCACTCACCGAAAACACCTAAACAATCCTCTAGTACTTGCCCTAGGACTAACGCCGAGGTAACCATCTTTCGGAGACAATATTAGCCGATCTATCCACAACGGTATCCGATTGTCGACCATCAACGAAGTGAGGGCCATCGTCAGAATAATGGGATCTCACAAAGCACCAGGGATAGAGAAAAAGGCCAACCAACAAGTAAAACATCTACCACTTAAACCAGTTGTTACGAATATACATGTTGATACCGTGATTACCGTGATAATATTATAAACTTTCAGAGATGATGGAGAAAGGCAAATGTGTCAATTTCAGCTTAGGGTCTCTCGTCTGGAAAGAGCGAGTTGAAAGGTATAAGCGAAAAACTCTACTCAGGTTCCACCTTAGTGTCGCGCAGTGTTCAAAGTAAGGGAGCCAACTTTCTAATCCTGATAGTGGCGTGCACTCTCACACAGTTCCCCCTATTGATGAACTAGTAACGTCGCACGTAACTTGACGTCAGAGGGACTGAAGCCTTTCACACAGTAATAATGGATTCCATTTACTTGCACAAGTTGCTACATTTACAACAGTTGTTCAAAATGGCGTCCCCAGGGGTTAATGCAGGCAAGGCATCGTGGCACAAAGTTCTGTCACACCCATTCCAATATCCCCACTGTCGTTTGAACAGTGTCGCAGTCACCGAGAATTCTTGCCAAAAAGCCCTCTTTACCTGTAGTCTTGACTGGCGTCTCGTACTCAAGACATTCCACATGGCCCCACAAGAAGGAATCAAGAGGGTCAGATTAGGAACGCGCTGAGTGAAACAGGACCCCCCTTTGCCCAACCACTTTTAAAGAAATGTCTGGTCCCAGTGTTCACGAAACCTCAGTCCAAAGTGAGGTGGGACCCATCCATTTTGGAACCGTAGCCGTTGACGAATAACATGTGGGATGTTTTCTAGTAACCTGTGATAAACGGGTGCATGTATTCCAAAGTCAGATCCATCAGGCCCGTTTTTGCTTATAAATTTCGACTCTGTCGTTTCCGGACCAGGGTCGCTTACCTCAGGTTGATGCATTTACCCTTCTTCAGCTTTCCTACAAGTTTGTAACATCATCACGGAATCCCCCTGTGCAATAACTGCCTCCATAACAGTGGATCATCGCACAAATTGTGTCGATATCAAAGCCTAAAAAGGATCCAACACAAGCCTGAAATTACCAGGCTCTCATTTCCTTAGCACCCTGGGCACAATATTCTATACGGTCATCCGAAAAGGGATTTAAGAACCACTGGCGTGAAATGATAATACGACCAGAAAAAAATGGTTTTCAACGGAAGCTTTCAGCTGAAGTCCAAGACCTGGCTAAATACACGTCAGTGATAGTTTTGGACGTGGAAAAGGCATGTGACAAGGTGTGCACCACAACATTGTCGTCAAACTCGGACAAAAGACAGCGATCTTTATTTGTTGTATCACTTTCCTTCACATCAGCAACCATCGGAAAAGGTCTATACCTGAAATCATACAATAATGGACTAGGTCTCTTCATATACAATAAAGAAGCTCGTTTGCCATCCTACCAGATAGACCGTTAACAAATACAGATCTGTTCAAGTTTGTTCGGAAAAAAATCAGCAATCCTAGGTTCCACGGTGTGTTTCTGCAGGACACATTACCGAAGACGATGTGGACCACCAGAACTTTCAACAGAAGACTTAGTCTACGATTTCCATCGCTACCAAGACTTTAATACTTACCTGTATGGTCATCTATGCACCACGTTTCTCCTAACGTTTATGAAGAAATATATAAAATGAGATGCATTAGGCATCCACTAATCAGTTGAGGTTCAGACGCAATGTCGTATCCTTTGACTTTAAAAGAACGATCGTCTGTATTACTTACAATGATGAGTGGGATATTGCATCGATTGGATGGAGACGCACAATAGAATCCCGAATATCCTGGAGGCTAACAATAAACTTAATTTGGAAATTACCGGAAGATAAGAAATTTTGGAAATAGAACCTGGTGCATACGATAGTGATGATTTAAACGAAACTGTCTGGATTGTGCTGCGTGCAAACATCAGTAAACTGAAACCTGAAATAAAGACACTGAATGCAAAGATTAACTTTAACCAGAAATGTTCGATACGATGACTGCTGCGTTTTCCAAAACGACGGATTTTGAAGAAGGTCTCTAATAAATTTTACATATCTGATCAGTCGGTAGGTATACTTTCTGTCTGTACAATCCGTGTCGAGTGTAAAATTTCTACAAACTTCTACCTCAACAATATATTGATTCCTACCATTTACGGATTCATCCCATCAGTTGGAACTGGGTATAAGATTACTGAGACCCCTACCAACGCCATATGACTCCCAACAACACTCCAGACATTGGACTATCTGGAGCTGGATATTGTGGAACAGGACAATCAACTTGTCGACTTTCGTGATGAGGAAATCATTGCACGACTACATTTAAACTGGAACCACCAGTTACCTCGAACGTGCAAAGACCAGCAGTGACCATCAACTATCGGCACTTGCAGTGGACCTGCCCCCAACCTCTCGGTGAAAACAAAGACAACACCTTGCAGGAGACCGAAAGCAGCAGCGGCGACCTTCAACCAGCCAAGACTTGAGGCTTGCCAGCTGTCAGGAAACAACGATGGGGATAAGACATAAAACCGACGTGCACAATGCACAGAGTGACACCTCACAAGAGAACCGCAAGGTGATGATAACATGTGCGAACTACGAGTGCGTTAAATTAATAGGTCTGTAACCTCTCAGTGACGTCGTACAACATAACTTATGCTTCAAACGTATTTAACAAGAATGATGAAATTAGGTTTGTCATCCAATACAGAGACACGTGAACCCTCCCATGCACGAGTTTCACATATCATCATCGATCATTTACAAAGAGGAATGGTATTGTAACAGTGGGAACGAAGCTTACATGCAATGATTTAGCATTTCTGTTTTGTGAAATACAGTTTGAACGATTGGGAAAATTCTGGATGGTTTATAGACGAGTCAGTGGATAGAACAGCTAAAAGAACGGAGATTTACAGCACGTAAATTTCTAAAGGTGCTTAAGAGACACATTGAAGATATGCAATGACTTATTTTGAATGCTAGAGAGGAACTTCTTCTGGTACAGAGCGCAACGGTTAACAACTCATACATCAGGGAGTACAAGAGGAGAACGACAGCACCATCAATAAAGTAACATGCCAAAAGCCACACATCACTGTATTGGACGAGCAGCATTTGAAGCATTTAATAGTCCAGAATGCATGCGTATTTCTACAGTTATCGTTTCATTCATGGGAGCTTTTTAAATACCCAGTTCTACAGACTGAAAGCAGACAAACATGGGCTATTAAAATCTCTGCTCTATTGGAGACGTCTAGATTCATCATACTTCCATTCCAGACCAACAAAAGAAGGGGAATATAGCAAATGATTCCACAAAATTTGAGAATTGCAGGTTAACTAATGCACAGCTCTACCTGAACTCTGAATTCTACCCATGTGATAATTTACACCTGCATTGTTATGAAAATGTATACACCCAGTATTCGACATGTATGAGTGATTACGTGCTTCTTACTAGGAAGAGGAAGGCCACGTAAATTCAAGGAGCTGGCACCAGTTATCAAAACTGACTGCTCAAAACAGAACGAGGTAATTAAATCGGGGCCTATAGATATGATAAATGAATTTGAAACTTAGGTAAATTTCCCTGAGCACACTGCAGCGTATGCTCTAGATCTACATGACCGTGTGATTAACTATTGCCCGCTCACTGGTGTTGTGCAAAGAGCTGTATAAATCAACAAGTGCTGTACCATATCCAAAGCATTTCACAATGGCATCTCAAAGGGTGAACACCATTATGGACGTTCGGGGTTTCCGTGATGAAGAACATGGACAGCTCATATTTAAAGATGTTACATTCATAGAGTACACAGAAGATGTTGGTATATTAGAGACATTCTCAGCACGCATTGCGTCACTGAGGTCTTCCAAGGATGCGAAGTGCGTTAAAACATGGAGGAGTGTAAAGTCGCTAACACATTTCTATCAGGGATTTCACTGGTATGATCCTGGTACACCCTATAAAGATGTGATGAAATTGATTAGATAATTTGGCCACGCGAATACCATCATTTACTCCAAAGCTGAGGAGAAGGTCACAAGTAGGCGTCAAATCTTCAAGTTTGTTGCTATTCAGGACCTGGAATTCTATGGGTGGCCTGCTCTTCATTGACTCAAGAAGAAGACATTGTATAAAAAGTGTTGTGTCTGCTCATGAAAACGAAAAATTACTTTGAAATTGGATGAGAAATAAACGAATTTTCACGTCATAATCTGTGTGTACTTTATTTCTTTCACATTTCGTCAGTAAGTAACTTTACCCAACTACCACGCCAGTGGTTCTCCTCTAACACAGGAGACATAATTTTAGACATGTTTGCTATATGTCTTTGGAAGAGGACATGGTCACTTTCCACCTGCTCCCACAGCGAAGCTCGTGCAGCAAGGTAGGCATAGTCCCATACAACCTTTGCATGCATTTCGTTATTTTCCAACTTAAACTTCATCTGCTTAATGGAATTCGCGCTCAAAACTAATGTCACTTGTCTCCTACACGTCCCTTATGTATACAAATAGTGTAGGTTTTCTGTAAATAAGAACAACAAGGATATATGGTAACGAATTTTTTTGTTTATTCAATTCTTACAGATGTGGTTACATACAACTTGGTTTTTATAGACACAGATGTGTGTCAATGTTCAGTGATAAAATGTGGTTCTTTCTACACATCGGTTCCCGAGGTACAATTCACGGGTAGAATTCTGTTGTTTGAGTTCTTTTTTAGGAAACAGATACAGTTTTGATACTTTGCGAAACAGTTGTAATTTGATTCTCTTAGAAACCAGATACTTTTATATTTTACAATGAAAATGAACAGTCAAGCAGAGATTCTCTTTTCCCTCAATCTAATACTACTAGCAGTAATAGCTATAACCTGCATTCCAAGCAGTTTGTGGAACACGACAATTTTTTTTTTTTGCTATGGACTATGTATCCACGGACAATACTACAATAGTAGCTATGGATGTATCCAAAATATCTACAAGATGCATTGGACTGGGAAAAAGAAGTACTACAAAACTAACTGGACAGGGACGCTAGTAGCAGGTGCAACTTAAAAACTAGAGTATTTACACATGCACTTGGTACACATTTTTATATGATGTGCTGTCAGACAGTTACTTCATTTTTCCATACAAATTTTTATACTTATTTAAATAATGTGTTTAGTTTTATCATTTTTTCTATACAGACACACCTAAATTATATACAAGGCATTCATGGTTGCAGGCAATGTGTGACACACATAGTGTGCACGAAAAAAGAAATAGTTTCACAGTGCAGTGTGCATGAAAAGAAGACTATTTACACTACAACACACACAGTGTGCAGTCTGCCACTATACACACTATGATAAACAGGTCACACTATTCCACACACATTCATTCACATTTCACCCTGGATTACTCCCTGTCATTGCCTTCATGTATGTCATGAAGTGAACAGAATGAGTACAGGTGGGTTTCAACCCTGTCCACACAAATGACCCAGTTATCATTATGAGGCGATATGCTGGTTTTAAACTGCAGGACAATGTGCATCTGATGCCCTCATGAATGAATACTAGTTTGCTGCACCATGTGCCATGGCTGTGGCTTAACACCACACACAGCATTGTAAAGGCACCACAAGTAGTCTTTAATCATGAGGGCCCTTCATAAACACATCGCACCTCTGGGTGGCATCTCCCAATGTGCAATATGTCATCTTGGAGCTTATACCTATAAATCCCAGAACCGGCAGTTCATTCGCCTCATCTTTCATTAGGGTGATAACCTTCATGTTCTAAGGAACAATACCACAAGTATTATTGGCCATGTATGACGACACATCGAATTCATCACTGTGGTACCTAATTACCTCATATTGATTGCAGTTCTTCACCCAGTAGATAAAACTGTCTGTATCCATATAAAGTAACTTAGGATCAGCGAAATGCTTTTTCACTAACTCAAAATGAAAGCAGTACATGTGGAGTTTGGATGGGTCCAGTACACATGTTTCCACCAAGAGAGGTTTTGTGAACTCTACTCCAACATTCGCCACCTCCACAGTGACAAAATTCTTATTGAATCTAGCGACCCATTTGAAATTTGGTCTGGCAGTGCATTTCCTTACGCCATAACGCTCATCCCTTTCGGTTCTAATAAGAATATCGTGGTGGTTTCTTAAATTTTCCGTAGTTTTACCGGAAAAAGCATTATTTATTTGTTTAAAAACATATTTTTCGAAGGAACACGTCGCAGAAAGCCTCTCTCTCATGTTCAGATCAATATACTATTTCAGCCAGAGTTACTCGTTGATGGAGAGACCGTGCTTCAATTCCATCCAGAACCATCTCTAACCTAAGAGTCTGCTGGAGTTTACAGTACTGTTTAACGTACCTCTGCTTGTCCCCCAGTATTGTCATCAGCTTAAGGATGAAACGAATCAGTGTGGACAGAGTAGAAAATGGGTATGTGCATCATGCAAACTAATAGGGTATATGAGATCTGCTTCCACAACATGCCCTAACTCAGAATCAACTGCCACACCACCTTTTTAAAAAATCTCAACTAATCATGTGATATCTTCTTTGGGTAGCCATTGAAATCCACAAGTCGGCAGTAATGTTGCATTGTGTGCCTGTATAAGTTACTCTATCCGAATACATGTTGCAACTACACTCACTGGATATGTTAAACATCTCATCCATCTGTGGGTTATTTGCCTTGGTGTGCATATGGACACAATGGTAGAGTTCCCCACGGTCCCTCTCCCAAAGAAAAGAAGCACCTCCACATTGGTCAATAGATCGATGATTATGTTCGTCTTCTTGAGGGTTGCATCACAAGACACTTCCATTTCTGTATAATAAAAGGCAGGGTTGAGTTCGTATGTGGTCATGCATATGGTCCAGAATTTCTCAGAAGCATCATCAAGCAAATGTACTTCTGTATGCATGTACAGTTTTGCTTAATGATCCAAAGTTGGGATATTAAATTCCTGCCAGACATTGACAACATGCTAATACTCTGCATCTGTTATGGCATCACATTTGAGACTATTGGAGAATGAAGTTATGTCAGGGAGTCTTGTTTCAGTGAGTTTTGTCATACTATCCAGATATTCATATGGGGAAAATTATCTTCTAGTTACAAGTTGGAATTTTTACTCATCGGAAAATGCAGATCTGTGACACACATATCCTTCACAGGTAGAATTTCAACAAGTTTCGGGAGTGGCGCTTGCATGAAACGTAGCGAATCGAGGAAACAAAGAGTAGTTCTAGGTGTCATTCATTTGGACAATGAAATATATTTCTCAACGCTCTCAGGCAGGACACATACCTGATCATTCTCCATATAGAATTTAGCCAAGTGTTCAACAAGAAAGTGAGCGTTGTACCCCATCAAATTATGGAAGAAAATGGGTGTGTGTCATGGCAATTGATAATTCACGTTGCATGCATTGTGAGCTGCGCCGCGAAATTTCGCTATAATATGACAATGGCCCCTTTGAGGAGTTTCGACTTTCCAGTCTATCGACAACCCACAAATATGACAATCATCTGTGTTGTTGTACAGATCAATATTCTCCTGCGATTGCGTCATGTGCCTGTTGGTGCTGTAAAGCTCATCAACCACCCATGAAAGTTTCTCGAGCTTAGTGAGCAACTAAATTGCAGTATTATCCCTTACACATGATCTATTGATGGGTGGGACTGGAATCAAAACTACATGCCACCTGGTATGCCATCATATTCAGTATGTTTTTCTCAGTGAAGGTCCTACATCAGGCTGCAGGTTCCCCTTCACATCATGTCGCAGGAGTGAGGAGGCCCTCAAAGTCAGCATACCTACAAAAGGACATCACTCCTGGTGGTGGTGATTCTTAAGCTCTAAATATTTGTTTCCTTTGTCTGCATTTCAACATGTACCGCATCCATTTAACAGCAATAAAAAGTATGCTCTGCTAATGACTCACTTGAGGAAAGGTACCTGTGGCACTTGTAGCAAATATACTTTCTGTTCTTGTGTTTATTCTGTTGGAAGGAAAAGAATTGAGACATATCCTCGATGCATACGTGGTGTTCATTTTCATTCTTATCTGAGATTAGCAGCATGTTAACATGCAGCTTGCACTGATCTGTAAAATTGGATAAATGGATGGGTCCGACGACTTTGTGGGTTATTGCAATGTTATTATCGTCATCAAAATCTGGCATGTTCTTCTTCATGCCAAAAAAATCAGCCAAAATACTCTCATTCTACCTCTAGAATTTTGGTAAGTCCTGAGGTTTGATGGGGAAATCAATACCATCGAAGTTATATTAGCCACTACTATTACCACTTACATTGTACTTTTTAGGACACTCCAGATGCTGATTATAATTTCTTTCACAAGCCAGGATTGACCACGCAAAACAGGTGTTGTCCCTTTTGTTCTGTAGATTAACACACACCTTCTGGTCAGGTATATCTTTTGGTAGCTTGATGTAGCTGGACTCCTGTTTATTGGTCAATGAGATGTGGATGGAAGCTGACATGTAGAACTTAGCAGGGTACTTTACCAGACCGCCGGCCAGTGTGGCCCAGCGGTTCTAGGCGCTTCAGTCTGGAACCACGCGACCGCTGCGGTCGCAGGTTCGAATCCTGCCTCGGGCATGGATATGTGTGATGTCCTTAGGTTAGTTAGGTTTAAGTAGTTCTAAGTTCTAGGGGACTGATGACCTCAGATGTTAAGTCCCATAGTGCTCAGAGCCATTTGAACATTTTTTTTTTTTTACCGGATCAGCTACTGGCTATCTCTGAAAGACTGATTCTAACGGCACCCAGGATGAGACGAGGTCACGGTACCACTCCGTGATCGAGGTGCTCTGCTATACTACGGCGTGTTCCAACCCCCCCCCCGCCCCCTTCCAGACCACCCAATACGATACTTTTCTCTTCGAGAGTGCCTTACTTTTTGGGAGGATGTGACAGTTCACAGCATGGTACTGCACTGCATTTACGAATTTGATGAGTTCTCTATCCATGACAGGGCAGCAAGCCAACAGGAAACTTGCAACATTCTTGTACCACCCTGCCAGATTCTCGAGCAATGTAAATAAGATGCACTCATCAAATACCTCCTCAATCACTATGCAATCTATTTCTGGCATGAGGTTATTAGTCTGATGTTCTGTAATAGGATGAGGGAAAGGAATGCTGGTAGCTGTATCAGTATCACTATTACTGCTATTAAAACTAAATGAAGGAGATGGTGACGGCAGTGTCGTAGAATGCCGATGCCGAATATCGGCTGCCTGGCTTGGACAGAATGAACAGCCAGTTACGGAGATGGTGGCTGTTGCAGCTGATAGTTGTGGGGCCGCTGTTTGTCTGGCTGACAGGTGAGAGCAGGTCTGCGACAGGTACAGCAGGCTGCATACCAGGCACCCGCACGGAGGTCAGGAACGGAGGTAGCCCACTGTCAGTTGGATACTGCTAGTTGACTAGCTGTAGAATGAATAAGTACATTAATTAAGCATTTAGACGTGTCGGCTGCGGAGGAGGAAGAGAAATACATTTACTAAAGAAAAACCACAGACACATCAAAGAGGGGAAACGTGTAAGTATAATGATTTACCTGAGTCAGCAGCACTGCTAATGTCATAATTGTGGCTCCAGGAGGTGATCATCTCCCCCAAATCCGTAGGTACTGCATAGATACATCCATGAAGTAACAGCTCGAACCCTGCTTCACTCTGGCTCTAGGGTAATCTCGACATCTGAGAATCGAAGCCACTTTGCAGCCACTGGTCTAATTAGCCGCAATCTGATGCTGCAACAATATTTCGATTTGTTAAAGAAAGCTCTCCTCTTTCTCCCACACTATAGACACAAATGAAATATGTTTTAACACTACATATTTTTTTATTTCTGCTTGCAATACTGCTCCGACGTCTTATTGTCTGTTGGAGGCTGTTCCAACACGTGTTGTTGCTGGTGAACAGTCTCCAGCTGTCTGTCTATAAAATCAAGCTCCTCTAGAATGGTTGCTGTAGCAAGACGATATGTATATACACTCCTGGAAATTGAAATAAGAACACCGTGAATTCATTGTCCCAGGAAGGGGAAACTTTATTGACACATTCCTGGGGTCAGATACATCACATGATCACACTGACAGAACCACAGGCACATAGACACAGGCAACAGAGCATGCACAATGTCGGCACTAGTACAGTGTATATCCACCTTTCGCAGCAATGCAGGCTGCTATTCTCCCATGGAGACGATCGTAGAGATGCTGGATGTAGTCCTGTGGAACGGCTTGCCATGCCATTTCCACCTGGCGCCTCAGTTGGACCAGCGTTCGTGCTGGACGTGCAGACCGCGTGAGACGACGCTTCATCCAGTCCCAAACATGCTCAATGGGGGACAGATCCGGAGATCTTGCTGGCCAGGGTAGTTGACGTACACCTTCTAGAGCACGTTGGGTGGCACGGGATACATGCGGACGTGCATTGTCCTGTTGGAAGAGCAAGTTCCCTTGCCGGTCTAGGAATGGTAGAACGATGGGTTCGATGACGGTTTGGATGTACCGTGCACTATTCAGTGTCCCCTCGACGATCACCAGTGGTGTACGGCCAGTGTAGGAGATCGCTCCCCACACCATGATGCCGGGTACCTCGGTCGCATGCAGTCCTGATTGTGGCGCTCACCTGCACAGCGCCAAACACGCATACGACCATCATTGGCACCAAGGCAGAAGCGACTCTCATCGCTGAAGACGACACGTCTCCATTCGTCCCTCCATTCACGCCTGTCGCGACACCACTGGAGGCGGGCTGCACGATGTTGGGGCGTGAGCGGAAGACGGCCTAACGGTGTGCGGGACCGTAGCCCAGCTTCATGGAGACGGTTGCGAATGGTCCTCGCCGATACCCCAGGAGCAACAGTGTCCCTAATTTGCTGGGAAGTGGCGGTGCGGTCCCCTACGGCACTGTGTAGGATCCTACGGTCTTGGCGTGCATCCGTGCGTCGCTGCGGTCCGGTCCCAGGTCGACGGGCACGTGCACCTTCCGCCGACCACTGGCGACAACATCGATGTACTGTGGAGACCTCACGCCCCACGTGTTGAGCAATTCGGCGGTACGTCCACCCGGCCTCCCGCATGCCCACTATACGCCCTCGCTCAAAGTCCGTCAACTGCACATACGGTTCACGTCCACGCTGTCGCGGCATGCTACCAGTGTTAAAGACTGCGATGGAGCTCCGTATGCCACGGCAAACTGGCTGACACTGACGGCGGCGGTGCACAAATGCTGCGCAGCTAGCGCCATTCGACGGCCAACACCGCGGTTCCTGGTGTGTCCGCTGTGCCGTGCGTGTGATCATTGCTTGTACAGCCCTCTCGCAGTGTCCGGAGCAAGTATGGTGGGTCTGACACACCGGTGTCAATGTGTTCTTTTTTCCATTTCCAGGAGTGTATTTAAGGATTAATTACACACACATGCAGAAAGATCACACAGATTCCATAGAGACATAGTTTTCAGTACTTAAGCGACTGTCGCTGCTGCGTTTTCTCTGCCACAAGCTGTTCCAGAGCATGTTGCTTTTGTTGCTGGTGTTTTTCAGCCTCCAGCATTGCCTCAAGTTCAACCACGAAATAAAATTTTGAACTTCAAACCACAGTTACTACTACTACTACTACTGCTACTACTGCTGCTGCTGCTGCTGCAAGAACAAATTACGGAAACTTTTTTAACACTTACAAGGCAGTCCTGGCTGTGGGTTTTCCACAGGAGGTTGTGTAAGTTGGCTGTTTGCCAGGCATAATGTTACTGAATTTGACTTTGAATTACTCTCTTAACCCAGTTTTACTACGGATTTATTTTTCTTGTTTGCTGCGCATTGGGTTATATTAGTTGTAATATTGCATTCGCTTTGCTAATTTATGCTGCTTGCTTTGCCAATTTGCATTTTTTTATCATTGCTGTTTGTGTTATTTGTTTTGCGCTGCTGCATTACCTCGTCCCTTAGATTAGCATCTGAGCTCAGTAGATTTAAGTTAGCTTAAGATGGGGTAGGCTGTATAAGCGAACGAGTTGTGATGAATGGAAAGAAATGCATTGAGAAGCTATAAGAAAATGGTTTGGCCAAATAAGTATTTCGAAAGAGGATATGAACAAAAAAGTAGTGTTTAGGGACAACAGGTTCAGGTAGGATTTTCTTGGAAATAAATGATGAGGTAAGATAATGGAAAATAAATAATGAGGTAAGAAACATGTGAACATATAAATACAGAAAGCATGCTTGGATTGGATTTTTTGGTGGAAACAAATGTTGAAATAAGACGAAAGATCTATGGAATGAAGTTTTGGGTTGGACTGCAGTACCAAATGTTACACTGAAAACAAACCCTGCCCTTTCCTCCTGTGTTATTCTGCTATGTGTTTGTGTACTCTTGTGTATTTGTGTTTTTCCTGTCTTTATGTGTTTAGCTAATAAGATTTATGTTGTAGAATTTTTCTAGTACTAAGCTACATTCACTATGATGAGGAATTCTGTTATCCTCAAATATAATTAGCATTTATAATATGTCATTTTCTTTGTAAAGATGTTTAGACATTATTTATTCTGTTCTGTTTCAATGTTCATGTGTGAAGTTAATGTTTCGAAAACTATTCTCATTATTTTATATATTTACTTATGTCATAATTCCTGTAGCACTGATGTATATGTTTATTTCTATTCTTTTGTAAAGCGTGTGTTACTACAAATGTTATCTATATTGTTATGTTCTTTAATGACGTATTTTGTACCTTTGTTATTGTATTCTTATGTTATATAATTGTAATTGACACCAGTTCATCAAGTTAAGCAACTTGTAAGTTACATTTCACTGGACACGTTTCTGTTGGTCATAGTATAGGGGCAATATGTGAGAAGTAGGGACCGTTAGTGTTTGCATGTGTGTTAATAATTTAGCAAGGGACTGGATAACAGCATTGCTGGTTCTAAGGACAGTTCCAGAAACTTTGTGAGTGCTTTGTGAGTGGTTTATGGACTTGCTATATTCTCCGCAAGACTCTTCGATGGTGATTGTGCACCTGCACAGTCGCAACAGATGGCTGCTGGCCGTCTCTACGAGGACCGCAGTGGGTCTGCACCTCTGGTGGCCCACCAATACCATACACTCTACCAGGACTACAGTGGGTCTGCTCTGTGACGACCTACCTACCAATATTCTTCAAAACTTCGACTGACTCTGTGGTGGGTTTGCTCTGTTGTGGACCATTACCTGTCTGCATGTCAAGAGTCAGCTCTGTCTTTCCGTTGGAAGGACAACACTACTTCTTCAAGACTGCATGGATATCCACTACTTCCGTGTGCATTTTCTTTTACTGCTCAGACTTTGAGAAAAACACTGCAATTTTACTATGATGAACGATCAGGACTGTCTTTATGGACTGTGAGAAAATTTTAGCGTTTGACCAATATTGTATCAATAAGTGTGTGCATTTGATTTCTATGTTATTGTAATTGTGAAAAATTTTTGACAAATATGTATTGGCCAGCGCCCATAAAACTTGTAAAATTTTTTGTGGGGAGCATGGGGGCCATGTAAGTTGGCTGTTTAGGTTTTTGTATTGGTAACGCCACGTAGCGCTCTGTATGAAAATCACTGGCTGTGCTGTGTGCAGTCTGTGGCTGGTTAGCATTGTTGTAATATTCGCCATTGTAGTGTTGGGCAGTTGGCTGTTAACAGCGCATAGCGTTGCGCAGTTGGAGGTGAGCTGCCAGCAGTGGTGGATGTGGGGAAGTGAGATGGCGGATTTTTGAGAATGGATAATCTGGAGGTGTGTCCATCAGAAACAGTACATTCGTAAGAATGGATGTCATGAACTGCTATATATATTATGATTATTAAGGTAAATACATTGTTTGTTCTCTATTAAAATCTTTCATTTGCTAACTATGCCTATCGTTAGTTAGTGCCTTCCGTAGTTTGAATCTTATATTTAGCTGGCAGTAGTGACGCTTGCTGTATTGCAGTAGTTCGAGTAACGAAGATTTTTGTGAGGTAAGTGATTTGTGAAAGGTATAGGTTAATGTTAGTCAAGGCCATTCTTTTGTAAGGATTATTGAAAGTCAGATTGCGTTGCGCTAAAAAAAAATATTTGTGTCAGTTTAAGCACAGTCATGTATAATTTTTCTAAGGGGACGTTTCATATGTCGGCCCTTAGTCGAGGATACCTCACTGGAATCTTCTGATTTTTTCTTGTAGTTTGTGTAATTAGTGTAGCTATTGTTTATTGCTAGCGTGTAGTTGTAGAGTGAATCTCCTTTGTATTTGCAGTATTTCATTGTTGTACAGTGAAATAGTTGTGGCATGCATGTAGATTTGCACCAAGTATTTCGCAGCTGCGCTTGCAATTAACTAGATATTATTTTCAGTGCTATGTTAACGTGTTCTCTTATTTTTCATCTTCGAATTGTGCTTTTCTGTGTTATCGTGTGAAATATTGTGACAATAATGGCGTTTGAAAAACGTAACACTAGGCTCCATAGTAAACTGAGAAATGATAGTGACGACGAGCGGAGCTTATCGGCACCACTGGGTAATGAATTAACAGACATTCGAAGTAGTAATTTGGTAATTGTGCATAGGGAAATGAAGCGGGCGGCAAATAATGGTGTAGAGAGTGAAACAAGTAGTGAACAGGGAAGCATTACCAATCGATCGGTCGGCAACAGCTCGCCTCAGGAATCCGAAATGACAGAACACAATATTGCAAATACTGTAGACTCAGGTTTTGGGTCCTCACCGTTTTCTCAAATGAGTCAAGACACATTTTCTGCTTGTCAAAATGTGAATGTTGCCGGTGAAAATGCACTGCCAAAAAGCATAGAGAAACAGATTCCAGACACTAATACATTATTATTGCAATTAATGCAACAAATGAAACAAAATCAGAGACAAACACAGCAAAAGCTTCAAAATTTGACACAATGGAACAAAATCAGAGACAAACACCATTCTTGAACAAACACGTGAAGATTTAACTACTGAGTTACATAACATTGAATCGAAATGTCAAAAAGTCTGTAATGACGTAAAAACACAAATTTGTGAGCATTATCAACCTATTTTTTCGCGGCATGAAAATGCATTACAGAAACACGAAGCAGCCATAAAAGAATTGCAAACTATTGTTCATGAAAATCATGAGACCTTGCAAGATAAAATTGACTCAGTTGCATCTACCGATTCGGTTATGCAACTTGCAAAAACTCAGAAAAACTTAATGGACACAGTAGATACTCTGAAAATTGGTTCAGAAAGACACATGGAGGAAATTAGTTCATTATCAGAGAAAGTAGTTGAACTTTCGGATAAGCTAAATAATTTGTCTACCAAGGTAGATGATAATCTGAATGACACAAAACCGGTAGTCTTTAATGACACAGAAGAGTGCGAACAAATTAGGAAATTCAAACAAAGTCAGAATCAAATTAATACTCAACACCAAAGAGAAATCCGAGAAGTACAAGATCAGCTAACACAGGTAATACAAGAATTACGTATTTCAGAGGACACTCGCGCTCCAATACGGGAAGAGGGACATAGAAATACGGAACAGCCACAAAATAATAACACGGGGTACTTCAGAAATTATGCAAGAAATTGGCAAGGTACACCGAATTTTGAGATGGAACCGCCGAAACGAAGTAGCAATGACCGATATGCGACTCGCCGATATGATGATTTTGACTATAAGCTGTTTATTACTACACGTAAATTCAAAACATTTAAGAATTCTGGCAACGACATTCATCCACAAGCGTGGCTTCATCAATTCTCTCATTGTTTTCCTCCCACCTGGTCATTAGAGCACAGATTAGAATTTATGTGTGGCTATTTAGAGAATGAACCAGCTGTAAGAATGCGATCGGTCATTCACGATTGCCACTGTGAAGGAGAATTTTATCATGCCTTCCTCTCAGCATATAGGACTCAAGCTACACAAGACCGAGTAAAACATAGCATCATAATGATGAAACATTTCGAACAATCTGAATTTTCCGGTCTTGTGAAATATTTTGAAGACTTTTGCACAAGAATCAGTGCCTGTCAAACCCATACAGCCCCTCAGAACTCATCCGCATTTGCTTAATCAAATTACCTGAACATTTACGACATATTATTTTGGCAGGACGTTGCAAAGACGACATTGAAGCTTTTCAGGGATTCTTACAAGAATTCGAAATTGACACTGACAATCACGGAATGCAAAAACAGGAACACAACAATTACAGGTCACATCCGTCGCAATTCTGCATTGAAAGAAATAGTAACTGGACACGACAAGGCTGTTCTCACAACACAAATCGTGACCAAAACAGACTCCACCCGTATGACAACCATTGGCAGAGTAGTAATAATTACAGGGAAAGATCACCTCTCCACGGTAGTGACTATCACAGAGACAATCAGAGAAACAGACAATATGGCAACCAGAACTATTATTATCATAGGAGACAGAATAATTTCAGACGCAATGGCCCACCGTGCAGTGATAATTGAGGGAGAAATTGTCCACCACTTAACTGACAAGAAAGAAACTACAGGAATTACCGACATGACGACAGACGACATACTAGTTGTAACGACAGACCTGAATTTCATCAAAATTGACGGGATTCAAACAGGGCAGAGCCCTCTCAGCAAGGTGAATTTGTAGAAGTTAGGTCTCCTAATCCCAATAACGACGCGCGCCAACAAAGGAACAGACAATGACTCGCATTGCAGGCAGCCGCGTGCGCCTGCTGGCTCAGAAAAAAATAACATAGACGCTAACCTTGAGAAAAATTTTAGCATTCCGTACTGACGTATACAACATGACAAATACTTTGAGGTTGAAACTCTGCGTACTAGGAAGAGTAAAGGTTTACACCACATTTCACATATAAAACCGTTTATTGAAAGATAATCTGCTTTTTAACTTTGCCATAAAACTTTTCACTTCACATTTGTAGTATGCTTTGTCAGACTTAGAAACTGTTACCTTGCAACAATGTTTGAAGTTAAATATCAAGACAAGAACCAAGAGAACTTATTTAAACAGAAATTACGAATGCATTGTTATAGTGAACAGACGAGACAGTGTTGTTATTTGTACATTCTTGCTTGCTAGTTGCATGATTACGTAACGACTATCAGGCTTACATACTTAGAACATATACTGCCAATGAGATTTTAATGCAACATTTTGGTTTACTTGAAAAGATACTCTTAATTTGAAGTTCATTCGGTGAAATTAAAGATGACTTAGCATTTGGTTTCTTTGATAGCTACACGATTATATCATGACACTACTAATATGTGACACAATTTACATTGTTGGTTTTGCGGTTTATCTTTTTTATATCTGCACAGTTTTTATGTATTATTCTGGAAAGTAAAACATATTTTAGTAGTAACTTTTGTGGTATAGCTACAATGAGGCAGCCTTTTCCCTAGCACAACAATACGTTACATTATAGTACTTTCTTGATTACGGTAAGGTACGTAATAACAACGATATCTATATGCAAAGCATTTCACTTTTGTTTATGGTGAAGTGAGTACATTGACTTCAGCAGAACTTTGCTTACAGAGGACGATAACTACGACACTTCCACAGAATTATCTTACAGCAAGACGCACATTTAGCGCTACAGGACACGCATTTGAGTGATTGATTTTGTACTTCAACCATTTATTTTTCAAGATTTTTGAATTACAAAGAAAGTTTTCTGTGATACATTTCATTCCATTGCTGTAATCTGTAACACCTGAGGGTATAATTACATTAATCCTCAGGGGGGTACACGCTTACTTGGTGTACCATGTGTTTGGCAATCACGAGGAGCCCTAGCTAATATGGTATTTGCTTATACAACTTTACACATCGGTACCATGTTTCTCTAACACAGAATTACACAGCTATCTGATTATTTAACTGAGAGAGACAAACATTTATTTTACTATATCAGTGACAGATGTTTATGCAATTACACCATTGGATAACTTCACACTTATGAAATTGTATTTGTCTGTACTTTGTGAATTGTTCATATTTTTTCGGAACCATTGTGATAGTCTGCAGCTCGTGGTCGTGCGGTAGCGTTCTTGCTTCCCGCGCCCAGGTTCCCGGGTTCGATTCCCAGCGGGGTCAGGGATTTTCTCTGCCTCGTGATGACTGTGTGATGTGTGATGTCCTTAGGTTAGTTAGGTTTAAGGAGTTCTAAGTTTTAGGGGACTGATGACCATAGGTGTTAAGTCCCATAGTCCTCAGAGCCATTTGAACCAACCATTGTGATACTATGAGAGCTTTGAATGATGTATTTGGTATGGGATCATGATTTTTAAAGAATGTTTGAGGTAGATGACACTTTTGAAATGAGCAGCGAATTTTTTTTAGGTTTTAAAATATTCAGAAAGCTGTGACGATTTTGAGATGTGATTGATCTGTTATGATGTTATTATTACGACAGTGATGTGTATTATGCAGTTGAGGTATGTTTATGATCAATGAGATGATGCTATATGGGGAATCTGATTATGCTATGTATTTATTATGATGAAATATTGAAAATGTGTTGATGAATATGTATATGTGTAATAAGGTAAGGAATAAGGAGTAGTGGTTAGCGACTCTTGTTTGTGAAAAAGGATGTTGGAAACCAAGAATCGTACTTTAAGAGTTATGAAATGTGTGTATATGCATAATGTATCACAACGGCGCCGAAACTTTTTTTGGACACTGTTATATTTATAGGATTTTGTTTCTACACATTTGTAACGCAAATTCTCAACCTGTGAATTTTTTTTATATGAGACTGTCACTGTAGCGGAAACTGCTGTCGTAAATATTTCGGTAAGAAAGGTAAGTGACCTTGACGTAATGAGTTTTGGGTGCCCAGCTGAGAGATAGTCGTCTGACAAAAGAAAGCCATTAGGTGGAGAAAAAAAGAGGCCATTATCCTCACTATTGACATTTCCTTGTCGAGCATCGCCAATACGACACGCTCAAACTTGAAAACATATAATTACACTGTGGATCTGTTAATCTATGATATTTACTAAAATGCCTAATGAAATGACGAGAAACATTTTACATCTACTGTCTTTCTAGTTGAGAGAATTTTTTGCCTTGCGAGATGCCATTTGCCTAGTGAATGACATTTCATATGTTGCTTTATTATTATTATTATTATTATTATTATTATACTAATTTGGCCGTTAAAGACCGTGAAAACAGTTATTTCTTGTGCTTCTGGGAAGTCTTCTTTCTCTCAGTCCACACTTCTTTCATTCTTGCGCTGAAGGCGGCTTTTCTCTCTTCAGACCATTTAGTTCCACAAGTCTTCTTAATTTTCACACCGAAACCCGTGAATGAATTCAGTTTTTTTCTAAAAAGGTTTCTGTTAAATATTGTTTCCTGATCTACGTCCATTTCTTTTAGATCTCTTTCTGTGTTGATAAACCATAAATTTTTATTTTTTAGATTTGCGGTGTACGAAAATATTTGTTTTGTAAGCCTATTCGGGTTCATCCTCATGATGTGAGCATAAAAGGAGCATCTTCTTTTTCTAATTTCGTCTGTAATTTTGCTGCACTTCGTATACACTTCTTTGTTGCTTTTTAGTCTGTATACAGGCTTGCCTTGATCATCTGTTATTTTCCTGTGTCCAAGAATTGTCCTCACAATTCTTCTTTCACGATTTTCTATCTGTTCTGCGTATGTAAAATTTGCCAGTGTTTCTGATGCATATAGTATCTGCGGTCTAATGACAGTCTGGTAGTGTCTGAGTTTAATGTTTTTGGATATACATTTTTTTGAATACATTTGTCTGCAGTAGTGAGTTGCTGTCTCTAGTTTTTGTATTCTAGCCCTGCAGGCTGGATGACCTTTTGCCACAGGCTGAATTAGTTCACCAAGATGTTTAAAATGTTTAGATACCTGTATTTTCCCATATTTCGTAGTTATTTTCTTTGGTGGATTTTTGATATTTGTAATGATTTCTGTCTTTTCAAATGAAATTTGCAAGCCTGCTTTTTCAGCGGTTTCTTTAAGTAATTCTATTCGTTTTATTGTGTCATTTTGTGTGTAAGCTAAACAGGCGAGATCGTCAGCGAAGGCAAAACAGTTGGTTTCAATGGCTTTGTAGCACTTCCCTCCAATTTGGACTTTCTCAACTCCATGTTTTTGCGTGAGTTTTCACCATTCTGCTATGACTTTATCCAGAACACAGTTGAAGAGTACTGGGGACAGCGCATCTCCTTGTCTGACGCCGGTTTTGACTTCGAAATGCCGTGAAATTTCTCCTTGGAATTTTACTTTTGATGTTGTATTTGTTAATGTTTCTTTGATTATAGTGATTGTTGTTTCATCTATTTCATATTCTCTAAGTGTTTTGATGAGTGTGTCCCTATCGATTGAGTCATAAGCTTTTTTGAAATCAATGAATGTTATGAAACATTTCTTGCTCCTTGTAGATAAATAGTTCATTGTTGTTTTGAAGTTAAAAATTTGTTCGGCGCAGGCTCTTCCTGGTCCGAAGCCAGCCTGATATTGATATTCTCCAAGTTTTCCCTCTATAATTGGTGATACACGATTGAACAGGGCTTTTGATAGAATTTTGTATGGGACTGGGAGAAGCGATATTCCACGATAGTTGTTAACATCCCTTTTATATATACATTTGCTCATTTTGTCTAATATCTAGTATCTAGCTCCACTGCAGCATTGGTTAAAATAAAATTTTGTAGATGTACTAATATAAATATTTTCTGTCTACAGACCCAGTAAAGAACAATTTTATGAATTACTTCCAAAAAAACGAGGGAGCGCAAAAAGACATTTCCACTTCACAGGAATTGCATACACAATTTTTGTCAGTGACTTGGTAACTTGTCTGCTAGAGTAAGTTACAGTGATGCATCACCCTAGTGTTAACATGTGACATAGGCATTAAACATGGCCATTTTAACTGTAATATTTTTTCTGCTTGAGCTGTGTCATGTTTAGATATAAGTTATCGCATTTGCAGCTGCTGTTTGCCAGGCATAATGTTACTGAATTTGACTTTGAATTACTCTGTTAACCCAGTTTTACTACGGATTTATTTTTCTTGTTTGCTGCGCATTGCCTTATATTAGTTGTAATATTGCATTTGCTTTGCTAATTTATGCTGCTTGCTTTGCCAATTTGCATTTTTTATAATTGCTGTTTGTGTTAATTGTTTTGCGCTGCTGCATTACATCGTCCCTTAGTTTAGCATCTGAGCTCAGTATATTTAAGTTAGCTTAAGATGGGGTAGGCTATATAAGAGAACGAGTTGTGATGAATAGAAAGGAATGCATTGAGAAGCTATAAGAAAATGGTTTGGCCAAATAAGTATTTCGAAAGAGGATATGAACAAAAAAGTAGGATTTAGGGACAACAGGTTCAGGCAGGATTTTCTTGGAAATAAATGATGAGGTAAGATAATGGAAAATAAATAATGAGGTAAGAAATATGTGAACATATAAATACAGAAAGCATGCTTGGATTGGATTTTTTGGTGGAAACAAATGTTGAAATAAGACGAAAGATCTATGGAATGAAGTTTTGGGTTGGACTGCAGTACCAGATGTTGCACTGAAAACAAACCCTGCCCTTTCCTCCTGTGTTATTCTGCTATGTGTTTGTGTACTCTTGTGTATTTGTGTTTTTCCTGTCTTTATGTGTTTAGCTAATAAGATTTATGTTGTAGAATTTTTCTAGTACTAAGCTACATTCACTATGCTGAGGAATTCTGTTATCCTCAAATATAATTTGCATTTATAATATGTTATTTTCTTTGTAAAGATGTTTAGACATTATTTATTCTGTTCTGTTTCAATGCTCATGTGTGAAATTAGTGTTTCGAAAACTATTCTCATTATTTTATATATTTACTTATGTCATAATTCCTGTAGCACTGATGTATGTGTTTATTTCTATTCTTTTGTAAAGCTTGTGTTACTACAAATGTTATCTATATTGTTATGTTCTTTAATGACGTATTTTGTACCTTTGTTATTGTATTCTTATGTTATAAAATTGTAATTGACACCAGTTCATCAAATTAAGTAGCTTGTAAGTTACATTTCACTGGACACGTTTCTGTTGGTCATAGTATAGGGGCAATATGTGAGAAGTAGGGACCGTTAGTGTTTGCATGTGTGTTAATAATTTAGCAAGGGACTGGATAACAGCATTGCTGGTTCTAAGGTCAGTTCCAAAAACTTTGTGAGTGGTTTATGAGTGGTTTATGGACTTGCTATATTCTCCGCAAGACTCTTCGATGGTGATTGTGCACCTGCACAGTCGCAACAGATGGCTGCTGGCCGTCTCTACGAGGACCGCAGTGGGTCTTCACCTCTGGTGGCCCACCAATACCATACACTCTACCAGGACTACAGTGGGTCTGCTCTGTGACGACCTACCTACCAATATTCTTCAAAACTTCGACTGACTCTGTGGTGGGTTTGCTCTGTTGTGGACCATTACCTGTCTGCATGTCAAGAGTCAGCACTGTCTTTCCGTTGGAAGGACAACACTACTTCTTCAAGACTGCATGGATATCCACTACTTCCGTGTGCATTTTCTTTTACTGCTCAGACTTTGAGAAAAACACTGCAATTTTACTATGATGAACGATCAGGACTGTCTTTGTGGACTGTGAGAAAATTTTAGCGTTTGACCAATATTGTATCAATAAGTGTGTGCATTTGATTTCTTTGTTATTGTAATTGTGAAAAAATTTTGACAAATATGTATTGGCCAGCGCCCATAAAACTTGTAAAATTTTTTGTGGGGAGCATGGGGGCCATGTAAGTTGGCTGTTTAGGTTTTTATATTGGTAACGCCACGTAGCGCTCTGTATGAAAATCACTGGCTGTGCTGTGTGCAGTCTGTGGCTGGTTAGCATTGTTGTAATATTCGCCATTGTAGTGTTGGGCAGTTGGCTGTTAACAGCGCATAGCGTTGCGCAGTTGGAGGTGAGCGGCCAGCAGTGGTGGATGTGGGGAAGTGAGATGGCGGAATTTTGAGAATAGATAATCTGGAGGTGTGTCCATCAGAAACAGTACATTTGTAAGAATGGATGTCATGAACTGCTATATAAATTATGACTATTAAGGTAAATACATTGTTTGTTCTCTGTTAAAATCTTTCATTTGCTAACTATGCCTATCAGTAGTTAGTGCCTTCAGTTGTTTGAATATTGTATTTAGCTGGCAGTAGTGACGCTCGCTGTATTGCAGTAGTTCGAGCAACGAAGATTTTTGTGAGGTAAGTGATTTGTGAAAGGTGTAGGTTAATGTTAGTCAAGGCCATTCTTTTGTAGGGATTATTGAAAGTCAGATTGCGTTGCGCTAAAAAAAAATATTGTGTGTCAGTTTAAGCACAGTCATGTATAATTGTTCGAAGGGGGACGTTTCAGTTGGACCTCAATGGGAACAGGCCGAAGGGTCTGCCATGATCCAGCCTCCTCCTCCTAGTGTCTCTCCTCAGAAGCCACAATAAAATCCTGTAGATACGTTCTAACGAGCGGAATGCAGTGGAAGTACTGACGAGAAATTCACTGTAGAATCTAACACGTGGAGTTCTTCCAATTTCCACACCATAACCACAGATCTCGGAAAAAAAATTATCTACTGATGTGGTAGTTCATCTATTAATCTACAGTGCTTGCCACAAATGTTGGAGTTGTTGTTGGTGCGTTTATTTTTAATCACACACATACACACCACCAACTAGCCACCACAGTGGACATGAGCAGAGTGAGAATGGAGAGGGGGTGGGGGCTGATATACACTCGCCACATTTTACAGGCAGTCAATCAGAGGGCCTCATTTCGAATCTGCACCCAATCATGAAGGCAGTTGATGGGAAGTTCCAAAGGATTCAAACTTTGACCAAATGTTTCAGAAATCTCTTGTTCGAATGTAAGGTGGTGTGAACCACGACATCACACTTGTTTGTCAGAGTGAGACGTGTCTCTCTCTCTCTCTGTCCCTCTCTCACCAACCAGCTGGTCTTTGTGCTGGATTCGTGACCTGTTACAAGCGCCCCCCACCCCCCTAGCCATTCCCGTGCCCACCCTGGTTGGCACCTCATTCAGCAGCAGACCGCATCGACGACTACTGGCGCAGCAGTGAGATGCAGTATTCCAAGCTTCTCCGGGTTATTGGATTATGTTTCGTGGCTGTTATCACAATGGGAGTTTTTTGTTTTTCTTGTGGGTGGGACTGTGCATTGTAATTATTAGACACATGACTTCGTTTTCTTTCACAGGTTTGTCGACTATAGGACTGTGCTGCAAATTCCATTGTCTTTTGAAATACGTGACCTGAGGGGGAAAGTGAGCGAGCATCAGACAATAGCCACAGGTAACGGTGCGCAAGTCACTATGAGCCACAGCTATAGTTGTCAGTAACCTAACCTAACCTAACTTAACCTCTCTCTCTGGCATCTGGATAGAGACTGATCGTTTCCAACCATTTCCAATGACAGTGTTGTTGTGGGGGTAGGTGACGTCATACAAGTGGGGGGGGGGGAGGGACGTAGATTAATGGAGGAATCCCAATTGCTCTATTTCACGCCAAAATTTCAATTTCCCACCATGACTTCAGTGTGATCTTCCCACTTCTAAAGCTGCAATCTCGGATCTGCCATCTTGAATAAATTTGGCGACAATACAAGCTGTCCCAGAAACCACCTAGCCCCACTGCTTAGTAATCCAGCGTTAGAATCAGAATTTAAAAGAGTCTTGGAAGATTTAAGATCGAATAAGACAGAAGGGATAGAGAACATTCCATCAAAATTTCTAAAATCATTGGGAGGAAATGCCAACAAAATGTCTATTCTCGTTGGTGTGTAGACTATATAAGAGTGTCGATCTACCATCTTACTTTCGGAAAAACATAATGCACACAGCCCTGAAGGTTGGAAGAGCCGAAGAGAGCGAAAATTATGGCACAATCAGTTTAACAGCTCAAGCATCCAAGCTATTGACAAGAATAATTTACAGAAGAATGAAAAAAAATTGAATATCTGTTAGACGACGATCTGTCTGGTTTTAGAGCATGTGTAGGTATCAGAGGCAGTTCTGACGCTGCGGTTGATAATGGATCCAAGACTGAAGAAAAATCAAGACACATTCACAGGATTTTTCGACCTGGAAAAAGCGTTCGACAATGTCAAATGGAGCCAGATTTTCGAAATTCTGAGAAAAATAGAAGTAAGCTACACAAAAGACGGGTAATATGCAGTATATACAAGAACCAGGAGAGAACGAAGTGCTCGAATTAAAAAGGATAAGACCAGGATTTAGTCTTTCGCCCCCACTGCTGAACGTATACATCGAAGAAGAATCAGGGAGACAAAACAAAGGCTAAAAACTGGAATATCAATGATAAGATTCGCTGATGCCATTGCTGTTCTCAATGAAAGTGAAGAAGATTTACTGGATCCGTTGAATGGAATGAAAACTCTAACGAGTACAGAATATGGATTGAGAGTAAGTCGATGAAAGGCGAAAGTAATATGAATTTTCAGAAATGAGAACATCGACAAACTAAACGTCATAACTGATGATCATGAAGTAGTTAAAGTTAAGCGGAAACTAATCTATGACGAGATAAAAAAAGCAGACTAGTGCTGGCAAATACGGCATTCCTGGATGAGAGAAGTCTACTAGTATCAAACACAGGACTTATTTTGACGAATAAATTACTGAGAAGGTACGTTTGGAGCACAGCATTGTATGAGAAATATGGGCTGCGAGAAAACAGGAAAAGAAGAGAATCCAATCATTTGAGATGTGGTGCTACAGAAGAATGTAGAAAATTAGGTGGACTGTTAAGAAATGAGAATGGGCAAGGAACGGAATATATGGAAAACCCTGACACGAAGGGACGTGATGGTAGGGAGTCTGTTAAGATATCAGGGAATAACTTACACGGTACTACAGGGAGCTGTAGATGGTAAAAGTTGTAGAGGCAGATAAGAGATTGGAATACATCCAGCAAATGACTGAGGACTTAGTTTGCAAGTGGTACTCTGAGATGAAGAGGTTGGCGCAGGAAACGAATTTGTGAAGGACAGCATCAAACCAGTCAGTAGATGATAAATAAAGTCTAGGTCAGTACAAAGTTCATTCGCTCCTTTTGCAGTTGATTTGACCTGTTTTCAAACTTTAAATAATGTCGATAAGCTGCTTGTATACGTCATATGCCATGTTGCGCTCTCCATCTAAAAAGTTGAATAACTTTCATGTATTGACATCAGTCTTTGTCTGTAGGAACTGATATTTTCTGTACTGAAAATACCAAAAATTAGTTTGCATAAAATTGGAATTGTAATACCAGGAGTGTCAGTTCGGCGAAGACGATCATGGTGTAACATTGTCCCATTTCGTCTGTGTACGTACATTCATTTTTTCGCCTATAACATCATATAAACGACGTTTTATTTTCAGCGAGACAATACACCACTCCGATGCTCCCGAACTGCGACAGTATGGTTCAAATAAAACCTCACGGACCTGTCAATTTAACTTCACTCAGAATTAAAATTTTTAGTAAGTCTGAAGGTTTTCGTGGCCTTTGTCATTGAAGTTAAAATCTTCTGGGTTATTAAGCCGCGTCATGTTTCCTTTAAAATAATCGACGTTTCGATTATTTTAGAAAAAATATGACGCTGCCTAATAACCCAGAAGATTTTCGACGTTTCGATTATTTTAGAAGATATACGACGCTACCTGACAACCCAGAAGATTTTAACTTCAATTAAAATTTTTGTTGTATTTCTTGAGCTGCTGACGAAAATACAAATGAATCAACGACATCATGCGTGGATGCTGGCTAAAACTGAGTCAAATTCCAGATTCGATTGATACCTGCACAACGGAACACCCTACAACCCAGCACAGAGTTGCACAGAGTACGCTACACAGTTGGTCCTCTTGAGCTGTCTCAGCCCACGCTTAAGCTGCCAGTCGCAACTTGAAGAGCGGACGCTGGCGAAAACGAGTCGCAAGCATTTTAACTGGACGCTGAAGTCTTGGAAAAAATTCTGTGTGTTTGATGTTCTTGTCTACACTCAGAAAACTAACGTACAGATTCATGTTTCGCTTTAACTGTGTACCAAGCTCACGGGACAAACAATTTGTCACCCCTACAGAAACAAGTGTCGTTTATACCTTGTAATCCCGCCCCTGGATTTGATAACCGCCTGTCCACAAGGTTGTGGAGGTACATCGATTCTAGGTCAAGCCAATCGTTGAGGATTTGATCCCGCAATTCCACCAAATTGCGGGGATGCTAACGTCGAAGTTTACTGCTGTTCAACATGACACAAATTTTTTAAGGATTTAAATCAGTTGATTCTGCCATTCGAGATGTAAGAGGGTGGAGTAGTGTACAGAAAACGTCACGTATTCTTCCAGCTCGATGAACTTTGCTGCTGTCGTCCTTATGTGCATTTGTGAGCAACAGCCTCTTACGAGGTGAGCGACCCCAGATGCTCGTTTAATGCAGTTCCCGTGGCAATTTTCTCTCGCCAACAGGTGGGAACGGACCTTCATTAAGCGCTTGCAGCAATTCCTATGGGGTATGGAAGCGATTTTGATTCACAAGCCTTAAAACGCATCTCCGGTCCCACTCAGCCAAGATCTTTCTCCGACCACAGTTCTGATGTCGTGTTTCGTTCCCACGTGTGTTACACCGCTGCTTGTACACACGTTGAAGAGTCCACCGCTGAACACCAACAACCCCGGCAGCTTCACACACCGTATGACTATGGGCACGGCCAAGAACGACTGCACCTTTTTACCACTCTGTCACTTCCTCACATGTATTCACGTTTACGTACGATGTCCGTTTGAAAAATACATATCTCACTGATAGCTACTGCCCTTTGCTCACGTAGAGGCAATGTGCGTGCGATTGAGCACGTGAGTTCATAGCTGCTCCATCTCTAAAGGCTTAACGATTTATTTGTTCGTGCGCACTTGGGTGAGTATATATAAGCGGAGTACAGACGAATGGACAGCCATACCAGAGACGATACGAGCCGCAAATGTGTAAATTCACTGAATTATGTGAATTTGGCAAAGAACAGATTATTGTGGCATGAATACTGGGAACGAGCATCTCGAAATGGGGCAGCTGGTCACCTGTTAGCATGCCACTGTCTTGAGCGTCTATGGAAAGTCGTTGGAGAACGATGAAACTACAAATACGGGACAAGGAGTCCGATTTCCACGCCTATTCACAGAATGTGGAGGTCAGAGGCTTGTCCGCATTGTAAAGCAGTATACATGGCTGACTGTGACAGATCTGAAGCCAGAGTAAAATGCTGATGCAGCAAGTATATGGGAGCACGCTGTTCAGCACATGTTGAAAAAGGGGCTGTGCAGTAGAAGACCTCTAACGTGTCCCCAGATTGATCCAACGACATCGGCAATTGCGATTGTAGTGGGCATAGATCGACTAGACTGGACCTTGAAGCGGTGTAAACTTGTCTTCTAGTTCGATCAGCTACGTTTCTTGTTACACCAAGACACCAAGACGAAGGTCGTATCCGGATAGGCCGCAGTCCAGGAGAACAGCGGTTCTAGACGCTACAGTCTGGAACCGCGCGACCGCTACGGCCGCAGGTTTGAATCCTGCCTCGGGCATGGACGTGTGTGATGTCCCTAGGTTAGTTAGGTTTAAGTAGTTCAAAGTTCTAGGGGACTGATGACCTCAGATGTTAGGTCCCATAGTGGTCAGAGCCATTTGAACCATTTTTGTTCACAGTTCTTGCAAGAAAAATTTTCAGCTCTCGGCAGAACAACAGTGGAGTTCCAAATTCGTTAACTAAAGATATAGGGAAACTACCAAACTAAAAGCTCGTGACTTGAAAATACACGGTCCAGTCACAGTAATGGGACCATAGCCTATGTTCTAAGATAACGTGCAATAACCGTTCACAGGCGTCATGTGGCAGTACTAGCAGTGGAGGGTATATAAAGCGAGTTGTAGGGCTCAAGGAAAACAGTGCAGTTGTTGTATTGCAGAAACGGAGCCATTTATTGGGCGCCCAAAAGGCCACGATCAGTGGCTTTCAGACCAAGGGTGGAAGCATTTCCGAAACGGATAACTTTGTTAACTGTTCTTGTACCGCCGTGCTGAAAGTATACCGTTCATGACACAATGGCTCTATGCAAACAGGGCTCCGAGGCAACTACTGTATACCACGGGCCGTAGGCGACAGGGCTGAACGAAGGCTGCGGGTATGTGAAAGGAAAAATAGACGCGAAACTGTTGAGCAAGTGACCGTCCAGACGAACGACGGCGCTACCAACAGTGTCTCCTCAACGACCGTTCGGCGATCGTTGCTGTGTATGGGCGTCTGCAGCAGGCGCCTGCTAAATGCAGTCATGTTGACTGCTGTTATTTGGCAACGAAGGCTGGAATTTGCACGGCAGTTCTACAACTGTACATCGATCTTTTATGCTCCATCAGTTTGAAAAGGAACACCGTGCAACAATCGTCGGAAGGGTCCGGGCCGGGGAATGCATGTGTGGGATTCCCTGGGTGATCTCGTCATTCTCCAAGACACAGTGATTCAACGCAAGTGTGCATCTATATTTGGGGATCCTGTGCACTCGTTCATACAGTTTACTTTTCCTCAGTACGGTGGCATCTACCAGCAGGACAATTCAGCGTGTCACACAGCTAGCAGTGTACGTCTGTGGTATGAAGAGCACCAGAATGAGTTTACTGTACTCTCCTGGCCACCAAACATCCGGATCTAAGCCCAGTCGAAAATATACAGGACCACCTCGATCGTGGTGCACGCCCTGTGGATTCTCACCCGAGAAATCTAGTGCAGATGGCCACGGACCTAGAATCGGCATGACTCCACACTGCTGCCGATAGGTTTCAGAACTTCCTGCACATCTCGCAGTGGTCTAATCTGCGAATGTTGGTTATTCAGGCTTTTGACAGGTGGTCACATTAATGTAATGGGCACTGTATATCGATATTTTACAAAATGGCTCTAAGCACTATGGGACTTAATATCTGAGGTCATCAGTCCGCTAGACTTTAAACTACTTGAACCTAATTAACCTAAGGACATCACACGCATCCATACCCGAGGCAGGATTCGAACCTGCGACCGTAGCAGCAGTGTGGTTCTGTACTGAAGCGCCTAGAACCGCTCAGCCACAGCGGCCGGCGATATTTTGCAAGTGAATATTTTTCTAGTGTATAATTACCGTATACAGAAACAAGACAATGTTATTTCAGATTAAATCTACTTAAGATGGCACAACGTTAGGTGCAAAATGCGTCTGGAATGTAAAAAATATAGACTGCAGCAAGAAAAGGGCGTTTCAATTCATAAAACTATGTTAACTGTTCATCGATGTCGTAACAGACGTCGCACAGTGAAATGAATCAGAACGCAAGTTTTGTTTATTACCTCAGGTAATCCAACTTTTGTTAATAAACCAAGGTTGAGGAAGAGAAGTGTTCGTCTCAAGGCAAATGTGCGTGTGCTAAGGTCGAGGAGAAAAGGGTGCTTTCCTTCCCTTTTTGCCTTTGTGTTTCTGGTGGCGCCAGCAGGGAAGATTTGTGAGGCTCATGATGGCGCCATTGCCTTATCTGACTGTTTCCGGTGCCACGGCTTTTGTAGCGGCCAGCGGGGATCCGCAAAGACAGCCCACACAGCGGGAGGTGCGGACGGGCCGCAACGCGAAGGGACGCCCACCTGGTAACTGTGAGGGGTGCGATGCGCGACAGTGCGTTGTCTGCCTGCGTGGCTTCTCCAGAAGTCAGTGGGGGACCCGCAAGATAACCCTCGCAGCGGGAGATGGGGAGCGGTAGACAGTTGCGATGCCAGCCGTCACTGCCCGGCGTCTCGCAACACGGAGGACTCCTACCTGGCGACACTTCTCGCCTTCAGCGCTCAGGCGCTGCACTTCTTCAGATGGACTACACCAAAATCTGTAAAATTAGCGCCCAGTGTTCCTAGAAACTATAGTCTGCCTGTAAACTCAAGGGCGAGCAGCGCTTTTGGTGGGGGAAGTGGCCTTTCCCGGAAGAACGCTGCCACCGGCCTACAGGGGCACCCAAAATCTGATGCCCGTTATCTGTCTAGCAGTGTAGAACGGCGTGCAGTGATATACGTCGTTTCTGTTCGTGGGATCTTAGTTGCCAGTGTCAGTGAGTTAACTTTGTATACTTACTGATGTACTTCGATATCAGGAAGTGATGGATAATCGTCTAGCATTGCAAGAAAGTGTGCAGAATACGACGAAGAGGAGGTATTTGGGGAGTAACGAGTGTTAGATCGTTTCTAATGTTATTACTGCATGTATTAAGGAGGCGACCCAAAAAGAAATATTGGCTAATATTACCAGTCCCAATCAAAGTGCTACAATTTATGCAACGTCAGTCTCACCTAACAGGACGCATAAGTAAGGAATGGAAAAATAAGCCGCATGGTTTACTGGAATCGTCACGAAGGAAAACTAATAATTTTGAGAGGAAACCCTTCGTTACAGACAGTTTCAAAATCACGTAAAACCTATGATGCTTATGGAACACTAAATCTCTATCTCGGTTACTGTGCACCTGATTCTAAGACATATTGCTTAAAACATTTGCGCAATAGCTATCCTAAACACTGCTGAAATGACCTTCGAAACGTTTACACCGATTCTTGACTTCTAAGCAAAAAGCTTGACATACGAGGTGCGTTCACATATTAATTTTTATGTTTTGGTAAGAACTTTATTTGTTAATCTACAGCAATGTTATCCTCTTCAAAATATTCCCTATTACATACTATACACTTATGCCAGTGCTTTCTCCAATCCCTGGAACACTTTTGGAACTGTTTCTTCGGGATTGTTTGTAGGTCTCTTTAACTGTGCATTTTTAATCTCATCCATGCTTGTAAAACCGCTGTCCCTTAAGGCCTACTTTGAAATGTTTATACCACTTGTCTGCCCTTGGTTTACTCATAACAGGCTCACCAAAAGCAAAATTTACCATTTCTAAAAATTTCATACCCTTTATTCCATTCTTATAACAAAATTTAATACAGATTCTTTAATTTATTTTTATACAAAGCAAATAATCGTTGATACTACCAAAACACATATAGCCTTTCTGATAGCTGACAATAGAGTAAATACCCAATATGCATAACATTGAACACATACTTTTGAGTCATGTTTACGAAGACAGAGACAAAAAAGTAGTGCAAATCGGACTAATACAACACACAAATTATAAATTTATGCTTACTTTTTAAACACTCTTTGTGTTGCAAGAATAGTTAAGTTTCAATGCAGTCCATCAAAGAAAACTTCTACCTTTTAGTAGAAACACAAAATAAGAACAAGCCTAAATTCTACAGACTGATTGCGTTAAATGGGGTTCGTTTTACGATTAGCAATAGAAGAACATACATTCACATAAACAGGCATTTGGTTCTATGTTTGTAGTAGAATCCTGACTTCCATTCTTACGTTAATATTATTTACTTCATAATGTTGTGTTTCGGAAGAAGCTATCGTTTTTGTATTCCTTAAGGTCTTAATGCATTTGTCTAAAAATAAACGCAGCCCAGACGTGTCTGCACACTGCTTCGCCACAGATTTAAAGCGCGCGCCGCGGTATGGACGGTACAACTTTGTGAAACAGCCTGTAGAAGAGCCTTGTGACGTAGCTGGCTGGGCAGTTTACGCGACAACATTTGGTTGAGCCACTCGTTGAGTGAAACGAGTTGCAAGCAGGAGGTTTCGTATATGACTGTAGACACGGCGACACCAGTATAAATTTTGGTTTCGTCGGTTTTGGGGTGCCATAGTAACATATAAAAGGAAGATTTGGCAGCTGCACGAGTTGTGGTGGAGTTAATACCCGCTGCGTGAGAAGAGACATGAGATTTGTTTAGGTTAATGATTGGATAAAGAAAAGACTTCAGCTCGGTTGCTCAGAGTTCTTGTCGAAAGAAATTGTTGTGGAAGCCGCGAAAAGCTATTTCAGTCATCGGAGAATATCGTTAGAATGGTTCATGTTTCTTTCAACTAGTGTTAATAAAGCAGTAAGTTGGAGTGGTCCTATAATATGTAAAACATTACCGCCAAAACTGAAACTACAAGTCACACTGCATTTCTTGACAAGTGGTAATTAATATTAGTCTCTACATTAATACACGCGAACTATAAGTTGGCATCTGCCGAGTGGGATGTGCTTGGGAAGAGATGGTGGTATGATGCGCGGAGAAGTGACATGTGGGGGGAACATCAACAACAACAAAACACAGACAGCACAGCTCAGCAACAAAGCAGACGACAATGCAGTCGACACTGCTAATGGTACGCTGCACATTTGGCAGCAAACATCTACAAATCATTACGGCACGAATTATCTCGACGGCCATCTATCTGAACTATGGAGCCCGTCAACCCGTCTGCAACGTTATGGTTCCCACGTAATACCCACATCGTCTTCCAAAATCAGCAGTTGATAGATTTAGCATTACTATTCCTCTTACGTTCACATACGTGCAGCAGGATGGGCATATGTTAGTGGTACTTTTGTAAACATTGTTCTGAAATCTCCAACAGAGTCCAGAACTCTCGGCCTGTCAGAAGAAGCAGCTTAAACTCTCGGTCTGCCAGAGAATGCAGTTTAGTGATGACGCTTTTCCGTGAACGCCATATTTAAGAAGCCCTTTTCAAAGCGCGCATCTGTTTGTGTCAAAAGAATAATATTCAGTTACACCCTGCCTAGAGCTCGTCGTCATGTAGAAAATGCGTTTGTAATTCGGGTTCCCAAGCTTCCCATAAACAATTTTCCTTAAAAACAGGCGGCCAACTTAAGTCACGCAGCTTTCATCTAAAGTGCAGAAACTCGTCGCTGCTTGTTTTTGTAGTCAGCGTTACCGAATTTCCTCCGTTCCTTATTTCAGTTTGTTTACATTCTACCGACACAACTAATCACAAAACTCGTGCAAGTAGTGTCACCAAAGCTGGAACAAGCTGAAACGTTTAGTTTCACCAACGGATTGGGCAAATGCGCGCCACGCATGCGCAGTGGCCGATAGCGCAGTTGCCTTCAATCTAGTGTCATCGTGTAAACTAGGATAAAAGCCGTGTCCACGAACGCAACTAGCGTGGCGCCACATTCTGTAGTGGCACTACCGTTGACACAGGGCGCCACAGATTCTACGTAGTTGCACTGTTTTCAGTATGGCGTCAGCATCAACTTCAGCTAAAACGATTCGGCCAGGTGTTAAGTAGCAGTGCAGATCGTGGCATTAGAACTGAGCCAAGAGTTAAATACAAACAAAAATCAAATGTTGTATATGAAAATGGGTTTTGTGCAGGGATGAAATAGAGGCTACAATTCACAAGTAAGAGAATTAACATTCGAAGATGAAAATTCTTTCGTAGAACATTTCCATAAGACAAACAATTTTCGAGTATTTTTTGAGTCGTGATCGTGATCCATTCAAAAATCGGATACACATAGAGGGATGCAAACCGACCCAGAGGGAAACTGCACGTAATGGACGTTTGGCAGGTCTTGGTTACATGGCATCTCTGAATTATTTGCCTACACTGCCCCCAAGAGCACAATAAGATGCAATTCAGCCCGGAACCACGTGACTGCTACGATGGCAGGTTCGAATCCTGCCTCGGGCACGGATGTGTGTGATGTCCTTAGGTTAGTTAGGTTTAAGTAGTTCTAAGTTCTAGGGGACTGATGACCACAGATGTTGAGTCCCATAGTGCTCAGAGCCATTTGAACCATTTTGAACCACAATAAGATGTTTTCTATGAGGTGCTGGACGCTATTTACGGACACAGGTTTTATAGATGAATATTCATTCGTAAACCATTTTCGAATAACAGAAACAAATTTCGAGTACTTGCTGAGCTGCATGTTCACCCCTACTAAAAAATTCGATGTTTAAAAGATGTAGTACTAGGTCAAGTGGAACTACAAATGACACTCTTTATATATGACATACGGCGTTTACTTGTAATGTCTCCTGTATTCTATCATCATCATCATCATCATCATCATCATCTTGGACAGCTTCCAGCCACTGGCTGGGTCTGTCGGGAACACAAGCCTCTCCATCGTGTTCTGTCTTTCCACCATTCCCCCTCTTCCACCTTCGTCCAGTTCTCTCCTCTTCTCGTCACACATTCCTTCACTCCCTTCACCCATCTATCTCTTGGTCTTCCTCTGTGCCTCTTCCCCTCCAGTTGCAGATCAAACATCCTCTTTGGAATTCTTCCCTCATCCATTCTCTTGATGTGTCCATACCACTGCAGTCTTGATTTTTCTATCCTGTCCTGTACTGGTTCCTCCTTTAGTCTTTCCCTCACATACACATTTCGCAATCTGTCTCGTCTTGTTACACCCAACCTGCTCCTCTGGAACTTCATTTCACTAGCCTGTATTCTACTTTTGTCACTTTTGTGCATTACCCATGTCTCACTTCCGTACGCCAATATGGGGACAAAGTAGGTTCGGTATATAATTCCCTTGGATTTCTGTGGCACCTCCTTGCTCCAAATAAGCCCCCTAATGCATTTGTAGAACTGCCCTGCTTTTCTGCACCTTTCATTTATTTCCATTGCGTTTCCCCCCTTACTTTCAATCACACTTCCCAGGTACTTGAAGTTCTCTACCACTTGTAGTTTTTCCCCTCCACAAGTTATATCCACATTTGGCCTATTCGTCTTCCTTGTAGTGACAATTATTTCACTTTTCTTTGCAGAGAAATGCATTCCATATTGTGCTGCCGTTGCCTCCCATGCATCTAACTGCTCTTGCACCTCCTTCTCGCAATTTCCCCATAACATCAGGTCATCGGCAAAAAGCACTGCTTTCATTTTATGATCTCCAATTGCATCTGACACTTGCTGTAGGATTTCATCCATAACAATAATAAACAATAAAGGCGAAAGTGCACTTCCCTGTCGCAGCCCATTTTCCAGCTTGAACCATGCAGTACGTTCCCTCCCCACTTTCACACAACTCTCACTTCCCTCATACATTTTTCTGACTTTTCGTGTTGTCTCTTCATCTATCCCTTTTGCGTTCAGCACATCCCAGAGCTTGTCCCTACAGATACTGTCATACGCCTTCTCAATATCTAAAAAGGCCATGATTAAGTCCTTCCCGTACTCATAGTGCCTTTCCTGCAGTTGCCTTACCGCAAATATGAGGCCCGTTGTTGATCTTCCCGGTCTGAAACCGTACTGCTCCTCTTGCAGTCTACTTTCAATACTGCTTCTTATTCTCTTCTCCAGGATCTTTTCATAGATTTTTCCACAGTGGCATAGCAGGGTGATTCCTCTGTAGTTCTCACATCTCCTTTTATCCCCTTTCTTGAAGATCGGGACTATAATTCCTTTCTTCCAATCCTCAGGAATTCTGTTCTCCTTCCACACCACCCTCAGCACTCTGTATAGCCACTGGGTTCCTACTTCTCCTGCTGCTCGTATCATATCCACTGTTACTTCGTCCCAACCTGGTGCCTTGCCCCCTTTCATCCTCTTTATGGCTTCTTCCACTTCATTCCAAGTTAGATCATCAATTTCCCCACTATTATCATCGTCTGCTGCCTTAGGCTCTCCATCACTGTTAGTTACCCGCTTGGCGGCATTCAACAGATCTTCAAAGTACTCCTTCCAAATCTTTTTGAGCTCATGCATTTCCTCCACAACTCTTCCATTATTATCCATGATCCTCAGGCACTCGCTTCTGTCGTTCCTCTTATTTCTTACCATGGTGTAAAGTACTTTTTTGTTCCCTTCACTGTCCTCTTCTAACATTCTTGTCCATTTTTCCATCCACTTCTTCTTCTCCGCCCTTACTATGGTCTGTGCCGCTTTCTTGCTTTCCTTATATTTTACCCTAGCTTCCTCTGTTCGGGTCTGGAACCATTCTCTGAAGGCTTTGTTCTTTCGAAGTACTGCCTCTTTACATATGTTGTTCCACCATGGGGTTTCCTTACTTCTCCTCTTTGTGCTAGTTCTTCCGCACACAGTCTCAGCTGCCTCAACTAGGGCCCTCTTAAAATCCCCCCATTCTTCTTCCACTGTTCTCTGATCTTCCTTTGGCAGCTTCTTCCTGATCAGTGTCTGGTACTGGGTCCTCCGTTCATCCTCTTTCAGCATCCATGTCTTCAACCTTTTCTCCTGTATATCTGTTGCCCTCCTATCTTTTTTCTCTCTCAGGGTGGCTACCAACAGCCGATGGTCACTGTCTAAGGCCTCAGATGGAATGACCTTAACATCTGTGAGGCTGCTCATCATCTGCCTATCCACTAGTACATAGTCTACTACTGAAGTTTGGGACCAGTCCCCACTGTACCAAGTTATTTTGTGACTACTTCTCTTCTTGTACCAGGAATTAGCGATCATCAGCCCATTCCTCTTGCAGAATTCCAGCAACAATTTTCCTTCTCTATTTCGGTTCCCCCAGCCCTCTGGTCCCATTATCTCCTCGAATCCTTTCCTGTCTTTGCCAACATGTGCATTGAGGTCTCCTATTATAATCTGATTACCTCCATTTAGCTGCTTTTGCATGTCATCTTCAAATTCCTCCTTCTCCTTTTTTGTACACCCCACCTGTGGGGCATATGCTTGGATGATTTCAATGCTTTTTCCTTTCACTCGTACTCTGGCTTTTATCATTCGATCATTGATACCTTCCACCTCCTCCTGCAGACCCTCTCTGACCACTATTGCCACTCCATTTCTTCCCCTCTCATTCGCTATCCAGTACAGTTTACATCCTTTACTTAGTGGTTTTTCACCAACTCCTCTCCACCTAGTCTCAGCAAGTCCCAAGATGTCCAATTTCCTCCTTTCCATCATTTCTACAATTTCTTCTAACTTCCCAGTTAGAGTCCTTACGTTTAAAGTGCCCAGTCGTAAACCATCTCGTAATCCTTTTCCATTGCTTGGTCGGTTTCCTTTAAACCCGTTCCGTGATCCGAGGCATGTTCCCTTTTTAAAAGCAGTTGATTTATCCACTACTGGCTTGCTAGGCATATCGCAGCTTCACCAGAGCCCCGTTAGCCGTCACGTTTCAGGGTTCCCATAGAGCCTTCTCAGCTACCGTAGCGGTCCTGGGGCACACGAAGTCCCCGCTGTACATCGCCCCTATAGGCAGTCCCCTACTTTGTGCCGTTGCCCATCTCCCACGACTTGGACGAGGGGTTGGACTTATGGGAGATTCTATCATGTCCTCAAAAGTACAATTTCAGAATTCTTGTGCGATGCGCTGGATGATATTTACGATTCCCAGTAGACTGATTTGAAAGCTAATGTTGTCACTCTTTCCTCCGACTACAGTTAAATAAGACGAAATGTCAACGTTATTCTATACTAAATTTTGGAATTATGCTTTGTACAAGTGCAGTAAGAGACTCTGTGATATAGCTAACCATTGGAAAGTCATGTTTCCTTATTAAAAGTGCGGTAGAGCTAAAATTATCGTATCACCAGTAACTTCATATTCTTTTTACCAAAATTCATTGGACAAGTTCTTAAAATGCACTTAGGTTTCCAGTGCTAGTATCTGAATATACTGCCTGTAGTGCACCAACTTTCATCACTCGTAGAATTAAGTGAGCTGTTGTGAAACCACAAACCCACGTTTCACTATGTGCTCAACAGCGCTTGCTAACTCACCAACACACGTTGTACATGCCTCATATTGTAGAAATATCATATACTTTCACCACATAAATTAACCATTATGTACTCATAAATGCAATGGTAAAACCCTTAACTACCAACAAACTTGAATGTAGGAATTAAATTTATGTTCCCTCTGAAATTAACACCATGTTTCAAAAGTTGTGGGCGTGTACATTTTAAAATGATAATGCTACCAGGGCTCCTTGGTACTGATGATACATTATGACATGATACACGTCATTTTGTTCTCATGACAGCTCTGCATTTACCTTATAGAGTAAAATGATCTGTGTCTTGGTATTACAGTAAGTTGAGTGAAAACATTGTTTTTAATCAACTTTCACAAACTGTTTCATATGTTTTTTTAAAGAAAATGCAGGATTTTTTCCTAACACATATGAGAGAAAGTGCAAATTTTTGAAGCATATATGAGGGTGTGCTTAAAAGTAATGTCTCCAAATTCTTTACTCGGTTCTCTATATAGATTGAGACATGAATTACATGCCATGCATGTTACTCGGTCGACTTTCCCGCTTCGCTGACACAAGTTGCAATCCTCTGCCGCTAGAGGGCTCTGGATTGTAACCAGTCACAAGCCAGTGTGTAACGTAATTTCGTCGGTGTGTGAAATACAGACCGCTGTAATGGAGTTTCCAACCGCAGAAAGCGTGCCTCCAATTAAAATTCATAGAAGAATGAAAGCTGTGTACGGTAATGATTGTATCGCCATCAGTAATGTGCGACGTTAGCGTCGTTAGGGCCAGTAATGAAAGAAACAGTGCTGCCAACCTCAACGTTTGTGAGAGAGCTCGGAGTGGACGACAGCGTACGGCAAGTGACGAAACTCATTGAAATTGGATTGATGAACTCATCAGCGAAAATCTTTAACACAGGCATAGCTCACTGCAGAACTGTGGTACTGATATGAAATGGAGGAGATTGGACAGCTGTCATTTTGAGCATGGTGGTGATGGGTTCCTTGACGACATCGAGACTGCTGGTGAAAGCTGGTTTCTCTATTTTGATTCCGAAAATAAGAGAGCATCAACGGAGTCCCACGACAAAAGATCACTGATGCTAAAAAGTTGCAAAAACATGCCACCAGCAGGCAAAGTCATGCCCACAGTCTGCTGGGATGTTCAAGATGTGGTGTATTTGGTATTCATGCCTAAACACACCACTATAAGCTCTGAAAGTATCTGCGAAGTCCTCACAAAACTTAAAGCACGAATTCGAAGAGTTGGTCCACACATGGAGCACACACTCCTCCAGCATGAGAATGCCAGACCACACACCAGCGCTGCGACGTCTGCAGCAGCCTGATCCTTTGAGTTCACTGTGATCAATCATCTTCCACCATACAGTCCCGAACTGCTCCCATCCGATTTTCATCCGTTTCCAAAACTCAAAGAACACCTTTCAGGAATTTGCTTGGATAGAGATCAAGGGGTGCAAACAGAAGTGAGGTTACGAATCTGTCAACATAGCCATTCTACAGTGACGGTATCAAAAACCTGGTCTCTCTTTGGAAGACATGTGTTCGTCCCCAGAGTGGCTTCGTTGAGAAATAAAAATGTAAGCACAAAGAATAAACATTTAGTTCGTTTGATTTAAAACACGTTAAGAATGTTTACATATAAAATTTGAAGGCATTATTTTTCGCACTCCCTCTTGCAGTCATACGTTTTTTTGAACCCAACCTTTTTGCGTCGCAGATGAAACTGCAGACGCATCACTCTCACAAGATTTAACACTTCATTGTGTTCCCTGATTCAGGCATTGTGAATGCTTCTTATTTTAGCTTTTGCAGCACATAAATCATAAACGGAAACGTTTTCCGGCATACCATCCACAGTTTCGAGCAATCTTTGATGTTATAAACTTCTTTATTTGTAGAACTCGTTTTTGCGTTTCCCCAAATAGGGTCATACCATGTACAGTTCAAGAATCTGTACAACTGTTGCTAACGACCAAATTTTAAACATATTTTGGTGCTGGAAAACAAACACACCGCAAAATTACGAACATCAAAACCAAACTGCAGACGCGAGAAAGAGAAAGGAGTGACATGCTTGACAAGACGACGGAACATGCAAGTAGGAGGTTAAACTGGAGAAGGTCGATGGTTCGGTAGTTACAGCTGGGACACGATGCTCGGCGCGATGGAATTCTAGTATTTGCCCTAAAGAAGCACAATAAATATCTCTTCGAATAGATGGATAACCGTATGAGGCAGCAATTTCTGCAGTATTATCGACAATACAATCGCTAACACCCGAAAACTTCGCTGCTTTTTCCACGCAGATCTAGACTAAAGCCTAACAAGGAAACTGTGGAACAAGTTATTCTTCCCATGGCCCTTGGCTCATCTGCACTTCGTGTCCAAAGGAGTGTAATCATGAAAATACTTTACCACTACGTTGGTGTTTTTAATTCAGTTCCCACACTTACAGAAAACAATAATGAATTATCGATGAGACCACCCTTTTGCGGGTACACGATTTGTTTTGCTTTAACACCTAAACATGTTTCGCCACAGCTGTGGCATCCTCAGTTGGTTATTTCCTTTTTTTCTTTTATTTTACATTCTGTGTGTCTTGTGGCCGCCAGCAGAAATCAGCCACAGGTGTTAATTACTACACCACGTCATCGCTGTAGTATTAGGCTCCTCCTATGCTGTGACAGGTTGTTTTTGTGTGCCAAACGTGTTTTAGTTGTT
This sequence comes from Schistocerca serialis cubense, assembly GCF_023864345.2. Taxonomy (NCBI): domain Eukaryota; kingdom Metazoa; phylum Arthropoda; class Insecta; order Orthoptera; family Acrididae; genus Schistocerca; species Schistocerca serialis. The sequence continues at coordinate 163,983,463 of NC_064644.1, read as the reverse complement.
TTTGTGTGGTCGGACTGACGATCCCTCTTGCTAATTTGTGAGTACTGACTCTCACTGTGTCGCTACGTCTTGGACACATGTTTCACTACACAAATTTACGTCTGGAAAGAACTTCAGTCCAACTACAGAAAAATAACAAAAACACATTTGACACACAAAAACAAACCTGTCACAACTCAGGACGAGGCAATACGACAATGATGACGTAGTGTAGTAATTCAGACCTGTGACCGTTTTCGGTTGGCAGCCAAAGGTTACACAAGAAGCAAAATAAAAGAAAAAAGAGAAAAATATAAAGAAAAAATAGCCAAATAAAGGGAAAAACCCACTGAGGATGCCACAACTGTGACGAAACATGTTTGGATTTTAAATCAAAACAATAATTGGTGAACTGGCAAAAGGCGGACACGTCCTTAATTCATGAATTATTTTATCTACCCCAATACGTTCTTTTCTGGTAAATATATCAATTACGTCGTTCACTTACTACTAGGTCATAAACCGAAGCAGATGTAACGACCAAAATATTTCATGGCAGTCCTTGAGAATGGAGTTGCAGCTCCGAAACACATTGGAATAAAACAGGAGTATTAATTTTTGTCACTGAAGACGACATATCATTGATAAAAATACTCCCAACCTCTAAGCTGCAGCCATGGGAAGACCATGACGAAAATCTAATAATAACTGATTTGTTTTTTTTTATAATTTTACAACTTTACGGAAACATTTACAAAGCTACTAGGCAATCAGCTTTGCTGTTTGAGACGGTAACTTATTTTTCGGCATAGTGGTGTTTCTCTTAATTACCTTCAATCACAGGTGTATAAAATAAAAAGACACACCCTTTTTAGTTGACTTTGCCTCAACTGGGTGACTCAGAAAGTAAATGGCAGAGGCACTGTAGGGACACAGTTACCACACTGAAACTCTTCGTGCGTTTACAACAATGGGTAATTCACTTCAAGGCTGTCATCTGCGATATAATTCGTAAAGACAATGTTGGTGAATGGCTGTGGCTGCTTGGGTTCAACACGGTCTTCTCCTTGTGACCTTTGTAGAACAATAGTTGCTTCCTTCATCCTGCAAACTTTATAGGTAAAAAATGCAAATCGGCAGATACGCAATCAGTTGATCATGAATACGGAGATGGGATAAGATCGCTAAGAGGTACGGGCGGAACCCTGCCGTGCTGCTTCCCATCTTATTGAGAGAAGTTTTTATTTCCATTAGTCAACTTTTATGAACTCTAGACAGACTAAACCGTTTGTTCAGCAAATTTTTGAAGGATAACAACGAGTAGTTAATCTTTTCGCTGGTAGTTTGTATCATAGTTTCTACTGCAGTCCTGTGGCGCAGAATACAACGATGTTAAGCGCTCTAAATCCTGTATTTACGTAGCCAAACAATCTAACGAATAGAAAGCACAATAGGAAGTTTGGAATAGATAAGTCGAAATTCAATTACAAAGTGCTACCGTAGCTAATCAAATTGATAGAGAGCTTACCGAAATACTTTTTGACCTTACGGCTACAAAAATAAGAACTCACAGCCAGTTTCAGTTTGAACAATATTATTTTCGTGCTGGGTCGTGTCATTATGAAAGTCTAAAACAACTATAAAGCCGATGTTTCGATCTTCTTTGCAGCTGTTTGCTTCATGAGAACTAAAGAACGGTTTAGTCACCATGTAGAGGACCGTTTCATAGACAGTCGTAACATCGTCATCATAGTTCATTTAGTTTCATAATGGTCAACCAGATAGCCGAAAGGAGTTTATTAAAATTTTGCTGTACGTCTTGAGGACGTCACCCTGCATTCACTTATGTATACGCACTTTGAAAAAATCTTCCTACAGGGAATAATCTACCACATAATGTTTTTATTACCTACTAGTCCACGTGAAAATGAGAAATTATAATGTAAGTGGATGCATAAATAACTGATGGACACTGAAACTTTTTGTCAAAATTCTAATACTAAAATACAAATAATTGAAAGTACATAAACCGTTTGTTCTTATTTTTATCATAATTTTCCAGTTTTTTCCTAGACATTTCCGTATTTTGCTGGTTTTTTACTGATCTGCAACGTTCTAGGTATTGAATGAAGAAGTCTACTTCTTAATGTTCCTTTATACAACAACTCCACGACCTCCTTCTCCGCAGCTTTGAACACCCTGCATTTTTCCTCACTGACCCCAAAGATGATGCCTCCTGGATGTATTAACATTTTTCCCTCCGATTTTTTCCGACTTTTGGTACGCGTTGAGTCATGTACACCGTACGACATTTTTTTTATTACTGTTTATCGCTGATAATGACGAGCCACTGTATCAGACGCATGCCAACTAGCTCTAGCGGTCTTTTCGGTCATTATAAAGCGTCATGTCATGAATTTCACGAACAACGATAGTGGGAGCTGTACTAAACAACGTATGCTCAACAGATGCCTAAAATTCTCGTAGAATTCTCGTAAATTCTCCCTAGGTGAACACTGAATACAACGTATGTTAAAGATAACTGGCGTCAGTGATCGAAGGGTGCACATATCCGTGAATTGTTTCCCTAACAGTTACGACGTAATTCAGAAACGATGTTGTGATGCTATGTCTTTTAGAAAAATAGAAATCTTTTACACACTCTAAGACAAAGGTATTTGCATGACCATGACGTAATATAACTGAAATCTTCAAGTATCTCCTGGTCTTTTCCAAGCATACCTCTTCCTCTTGTGATCCCTGAACAGAGTATTCGCTATTACTAGCTGAAATTTATTGCAGACAATTAGTCTTTCTCCTCTTTCATTTGTACTACCAAGCCTATATTCTTCCGTAACCCTTTCTTCTACTCCTTCCACTACAACCGCATTCCAGTGCCCCATGACTGTTAGGTTTTCATCTCCCTTTACGTACTGAATGGTTGGGCAGAGATTCCGCTGTCACATATTGGAACGTAAGGCGTTTCCAGGAACATATGTAAAATCAAATCATAGTTTAGTAATGATGAAGAAGTGGCTGAAGTTTAAGAGGTCTAGTCAGGAAGAATCAATGCGGAAAGAAGTGGGATACGGAAGTACTAAGGGATGAAGAGATACGCTTGAAGTTGTTCAAGGCTATAGAAACTGCGATTAAGGAGTAGCTCAATAGGCGGTTCAGTTGAAGAGGAACTGACGTCTCTAAAAAGGGCAATAAGAGAAGTATAACTTTGGATAATAGAAGAATTACTTCATTCGATGGATGAAAGATGAAAGTACAACATTTTCAGGAAAATTCAGGAATACAGACACACAAATCACTTAGGAATGAAATAAACAGAAAGTGCAGGGAAACTAAGGCAAAATGGCTGCACGAAAAAAGTAAAGGAAACAAGAAAGGAATGATTGTCGGAAGGATTGACTCAGCATATAGAAAAGCCAAAAAATTTTCAGTGAAGTTAAATGCAAGGGTGGTAACATTAAGAGTGCAACGGGAATTCCACTGTTAAATGCAGAGGAGAGAGCTAAAAGCTGAAAAGAGTACACTGAGTGCCTCTGTGAGGGGGAGGACTTGTCTGATGACAAGGTGGTACAGGAGACAGGAAGGTGTGTACGTTATTCCTTTTTGGAACAATTTATTTAGGGACGGATTTCACGTTGTTTATTTGTTACACTGATACAAAACATACGCTCTGACGAGCTTGGGTTCGCAATTCACAGCCTACAGACCCGCAAAATACTCGTAAATGACCGAAATAACTCATGTTAAACGCTCTGGAGAACAGCCGAAAATAATGCACTGCACAAACACTCCGTGCACGTAACAAACGCTTTTGAACTATAGTCAATCACGATGCAGCAGAGGCCACTGCCTCCTAAGATGTGTCCTTTGTTCGAAGTTGGGTCCACCAGTGGGAGGACCTGGTCCTGGGAGCCATCCATGACACATGCACATACACAGATATACAGAAAATAATTAATATTTTTTTACATTTAATTTTTTTACATTTAATTTTAGAGGTAATTACTTTTGATTTAAAAATGAGTGTGTGGAGCCTCTTGTCGTTTGTGGCTAAGATGTAGCAACAATAGTGTAATTGGTTTCTTCTTTGTTGGGAAAATGTTTTACTGCTTTTTACGATTTATTATCGTGTCAATGTGGTCTTGCCTTCGGCTACATGTGTGGTGGCTTATTTGGATCGTTAAATAATGTGGGTATTAGATTCAATTTAAGTTTCCTACGTTCCACATTCACAGATTTGGCTGGAAGTGTAGTGACGACAGTTTCACATAACTGAGTAAATATACGACGTCTTTCAGAAAAAAGTCCGGTCGTCTGCTGTTTGCTAGTCATTTTCTTGTTCTTAAAAGAAAACGACATTCTTCAGTAAATATCTTCACGTTACAAGAGAATCGTAAATAAGCTGTCCTGTAATGTTCGTTTCATACCTCTCAGGGTAAAGAAAGACAAATGCGGTATCAATTTTTGATTAGCTCGACTTTTATGCCGCATACGCTCCCAATTGTAAAAAGTTTGTTTAAAATCAGTAGATACGATATTGTATTGTATGTTAACCGGGGACCCAGAAATGACGGAGAGGCTCCGTCTCCGCCGCAGCCGCAGTTGTCCACAACCCCACGACGGTTCGGCCCCCGGTGAACCCCCCAAGGAACGTCTCACACCAGACGAGTGTAACCCCTATGTTTGCGTGGTAGAGTAATGGTGGTGTAGGCGTACGTGGAGAACTTGTTTGCGCAGCAATCGCTGACATAGTGTAACTGAGGCGGAATAAGGGGAACCAGCCCGCATTTGCCGAGGCAGATGGAAAACCGCCTAAAAACCATCCACAGACTGGCCAGTTCACCGGACCTCGACACAAATCCGCCGGGCGGATTCGTGCCGGCGACCAGGCGCTCCTTCCCGTCCGGAAAGCCGTACGTTAGAGCGCACGGCCAACCGGGCGGGCTAGATACGATATTACTCGCAGTCAACTGATATCGTATTCGGAAGTTTAGCTTTCTGTCCGCTTGGAGCGCTGTTGTCACTGTGTATAACAGATATGTGCAGGTGTGTCTTGACTGCTTGTGTTAGTGTGTGGCGGAAATGCGTCTGCTGCGCTCTTCTGACAATGCGTCACTAACGTTTCGCAATGGTTGTAGCGTGGATCGACTTGTGTAACTTGCTTTTTGAAGTCCCCCCGTAGCAGTCAAACCCTACGAAATACACTTTTTTTAAGTCCGCAGCTCGTGGTCGTGCGGTAGCGTTCTCGCTTCCCGCACCCGGGTTCCCGGGTTCGATTCCCGGCTTGGTCAGGGATTTTCTCTGCCTCGTGATGACTGGGTGTTGTGTGATGTCCTTCGGTTAGTTAGGTTTAAGTAGTTCTAAGTTCTAGGGGACTGATGACCATAGATGTTAAGTCCCATAGTGCTCAGAGCCTTCGAACACTCTAAGACAAGAGAAAGCAGTTGTTCAGCTTGGAATTGATTGATAGAGTTGTCAGATGTCCTTTTGAGGGATATCGTGTCAAATTGGGTGTAAATGGCGCATTGGAGCTTCGAAATCCGAAGGTGGTTGGAGGGCCTTGCTCATAATCCTCCAAACGTTCTCGATTGGGGAAAGATCCGGCTACTTTGCTGTCCAAGGTAGGGTTTGGCAAGCACCAGGACAAGTAGCAGAAACGCTCGCCATGTGCGGGCGGGCATTGTCTTGTTGAAACGTAAGCACAGGATGGTTTGCCACGAAGGGCAACAAAATGTGGAGTACTGTATCGTCGACGTACCGTTGTGTTGTAAGGGTACCGCGGGTGACGACCAAAGGGATCCCGCTAAGAAGAGATCAAACCATCTCTCCAGGTTGTCGGCCTGTATGGCGGGCAGCTGTCAGGTTGGTATCCCACCGCTGTCTGGGGCTTCTCCAGACAAGTCTTCGACATCAAATCTCATTGACTGGAGTGGAATTTTCAGTGATGAGTTCAGCTTCGAACTGAGTCCCGATGACTGTCATTTATATAGGCTTATTAGATCCATAATGTCCACCTTTGTAATTTATCATTTCGATGTTTAGACGTTGAAGCCAATCATCTCCTCCTTTCGTTTCGCCGTGGTAAGCGCCTTGTCATCAATAGAATGCTTGGGAGAAGAACTTTTTACAGAGTAGACACGTAACGCAATTATTTAATGTACACAAAATACAATACTAACACTGATATTACTTTGAATCCTTAAAAGAACCACTTATCATAAAAGAAAAGATAATTTGATTCGATAAGAGATTTGTTAAATTTATTAACTTCAAAATAAGATTCTGAGTCAATTATTTGTATATGTAGTGGAGGTGATCCGTTTTATATTCATGTGTGTGCAGAAGTCGTTCTCAGCAGCTGCACAGTCAAAGAGGTATTCGATATTGCCCCATATGCCATCTTGCACTTCACTACACAACAAAACAGACCACCTGTATCCAAAGTAAAAGACAGAGCAATACACAACCATGTATTACTCTTTTACTTAATAAATTGCATAGTTTTAATCGTTAGTGTATATTTTCCGTATAATCATTGCATATTACTGAATACTGCAAAAATTTTATAAAACTACGGAAACAATATTTTTACAATGTGACTCACAAGATGTCTGGAGACGAACTGATCTCACTACAAAGCATCTCGGGAAGATTCTGAAGTAATTCATGCACCTCTCGCTTGGGAGCACCACTCGGTGGATGAGAAATCACGGTATTCCGTATTGCTCTGCTACTCCATAATACGTGATCTTTGTTACTAAATTGCGGAGAGCTGTATCTGGCAAAAATGATTTCGCCGTTTGTTCAGAGGTATTCCAATCATGAAAAGATCCCTTTCGTTCACCTTCATCATAACATTATACAGAGTTTCCATAGGAATAAGCCTGCGTTGTGTTCTCGGTGTGTAAGCAATACTCGATCGAACGGGTCCATTTCTATGGCTAGCCACTGCGCTGCCTGCCGGACGGAGAATCACGGATGAGAGGCAGGTAGTCTCTCGGGCGTGACGCACCGTGTAATGGCCGCTATGTGTAAACAGCCGGACCGCCGTAAAACACGCACGTGTCCAGCCGGGCGTTAACTGCCCGAGCTCAGCGTCCGTCCAGGCGGTTTCTTGTCGCCCGCCCGTCCCGTCGTTCGCCGCGCCCGATCCGCTGGCCTTTCTTTGACGACCGTCGCATCGCAGCGCCATTCGTTTCTTTAAATGGACGCCTGGGAAATGAGACTGTAGCCCACGGAGCCGACTCTCCGCTACAATGGCCACTTCACGGCGATTCTTCACACTTGTCTGGCGTCGTTCTCCGAGCGCAGGCTGAAGCATCCCCAAAGACGAACCAACCCTCCTCCTCCCCTCCCCCCTCCCCCCCCCCCCTCCACCGATTTGACCTCCGCTTCAGTCGACCGAAGCGGACAGAAAATTCCATTCACTTGCAATGCCAAGTCCTAAACACAACCGTGGAAAGAGACTTCGGTAGAGGGTTAGTTAGAAAGGATATTGGCGTATTTACATATAATTACGAAGTCCCACAGGGGATCATTCTTATTCTCAATCTATATGAATGATATAGTAAATACTGTGGAAAGGCTTTCTGAGAGCAACCTACGTTCCTAAACGGTTAAAATCATCCGGGGTCAGTTGCAGGCGGCTTCCAAGGGAAACAAAAACTGAATTTAGAAATTTCGTATAATTATTGACCGAATTGTAAATGCTGTTACACTCCTATGTTAAGGGTCAAGTACTGAAGTTAGGAAATGAGTATGTGTCTTGAGGGAGTACAACTTCCGGCGCACAAATTACCCGGAATATATTCAAGATATTTCAATAAAACAGTCTACATCGAGCGAGTATGAAAGTTGCATATATTCCACTTGGTGACCGGTTTCGGTCTCTTGAAAGGCAATTGTCAGAAAATTTAATTATTTTTTTAATTATTTACTCTGTGAAATTATTTTAACTTATTGGGGATTGAATACATTCATGGAAGTAAAACAACACAAAATAAGTGGCTGGTATACCCCTGGTGACAGCAGGAGCCAGTGGTGTGAGGTAGACAACTTTGAAGAGGCTGAGTGCAGCTCACTCGCTCGTGGTATCGTGGCGAAAACTCCACCTACGGCCTCCTGTATAACATCAACAAGGGCCAATAGCAGAGAGCCGTCAAAGTTTGTAAACATGAATTACTATACGTTAAGGTCATAGAAATATTATGGAAAAAGAATCAGGGATACTATGAATACACATCAAAAAAGTTTTGCATCACCTCGATTCCGAGAGTTCCGGAAGCTGCACAGAAAACTGAAATAGAGATCGACATAAACATCGTTTCCGGCCTTTTTATTGCTCATGAAAACCACACATTGCATGTTATACCACCATACAGCGAGACCTTCAGAGGTAGTGGTCCAAATTGCTATACACACCGGTACCTCTAATACCCAGTAGCACGTCCTCTTGCATTGATGCATGCCTATATTCGTCGTGGCATACTATCCACACGTTCATCAAGGCACTATTGGTCCAGACTGTACCGCTCCTCAACGGCGATTCGGCGTAGATCTTTCAGACTGGTTGGTGGGTCACATCCTCCATAAACAGCCCTTTTCAATCTATCCCAGGCATGTTCGATAGGGTACACGTCTGGAGAACATGCTGGCCACTCTAATAGAGCGATGTTCCTGAAGGAAGTCATTCACAAGACAAATGCCTCGCCAATATGCTGCCGATATGGTTGCACTATCGGTCGGAGGATAGCATTCACGTATCGTACAGCCATTACGGTGCCTTCCATGATCACCAGCGGCGTACGTCGGCGCCACATAAAGCCACCAGAGAACAGCAGGAAAACTCCGCCTTGCTGCACTCGATGGACAGTGTGCCTAAGACGTTCAGCCTAACAGGGTTGCCTCCATTCATGTCTCCGACGATTGTCTGGTTCAAGGCATACGCGACACTCATCGGTGAAGAGAACGTGATGCCAATCCTGAGCGTTCCATTCGGTATGATGTTGGGCCCATCTGTAACGCGCTGCATGGTGTCGTGGTTGCAAAGATGGACCTCACCATGGAAGTCGGGAATGAAGTTGCGCATCATGCAGCCTATTGCGCACTGTTTGAACGTTACACGACGTCCTGTGGCTGCACGAAAAGCATTATTCAACATGGTGGCGTTGCTGTCAGGGTTCCTCCGAGCCATAATCCGTAGGTAGCGGTCATCCACCGCAGTAGTAGCCCTTGGGCGGCCTGTGCGAAGAATGTCATGGACAGTTCCCGTCTCTCTGTATCTCCTCCATGTCCGAACAACATCGCTTTAGTTCATTCCAGGATGCCTGGACACTTACCTTGTTGAGAGCCCTTCCTGGCACAAAATAACAATGCGGACGCAATCGATCCACGATATTAACCGTCTAGGCATGGTTGAACTACAGACAACACGAGCCCTGTACCTCCTTCCTGGTGGAATGACTGGAACTGATCGGCTGTCGGAACCCTTCCGTCTAATAGGGGCTGCTCATGCATAGTTATTTATATCATTGGGCGGGTTTAGTGACATCTCTAAAGAGTCATAGAGACTGTGTCTGTGATACAATATCTACAGTCAACGTCTGTCTTCAGGAGTTCTGGGTACCGGCATGATGCAAAACTTTTTTTGATGTGTGTACATAAAAGGCGTGTATTATAAACCGATATTAAGTAGAGCAGAATGACTCATTTCAATATATGCTGCCCTCTACAAGTGCTTGTATCTACATGAGTGTGGCAGACATGGTTGACAGGACGGCAACTGGTTACTACATGGATGAATGAGAGTCGATATGCTCTGCCGTTATAAAGGGTATACCAGCCATTTCTTTCATACATTTTTGTAAGAAGTCAGGCAAATCCAACAACTTCCATGAAAACCCTGACATGATAGCAAATCCGGCAATATGTCACATAGCTCCGAATGAAACCGGGCATTAAATTAACCAAAGCAATACGATCAACGAGTGAGCAAATGGAATACCGCAGACTAACACAAGAATGTCTAAATGCATGTCAGAAACGAGAACAGAGCCGTGTAGGCTAGAAGGCCCTACGATAAGAGCAGGACAATGGGACAACCACATTGCTGGCCGACCGCCAAGAGGTTCATCCTCCAGCCCACGTTAAAAGATAGAGCCCTCCAGAAGAACAATATAGATCTTACGATAACACTAAAAGGGCCACACCAGCTGCAAGTTTTAGCGTGAGGCTATACGCGTCTCTGTTACGTAGCAGACATTAAAAACATTGCCGCACCACAAAAAGTATAACATTTCTCATTGGATAGACAGAATTTTTGTAGGCGGAGCTTAAGGTTAACATTGAGACGCTGATTGGTCAGTTGAAAACACAGCCAGATACCTTCTTCTTAAACCAACTTCGGTAAACAGTAGTGAGGATAAGTTCGAGAGAGTTGCTACCGAGACGGCAAGGTGTGTGGAGCTGCGTCGCCAGCTGCCCCTGACGCTGCCTAACCGCCGACAAGGTAATGGACGCACGCGATGCAGCATAAGAGCCCATAAAGCTTCACTCAGAACTGCAGGAGTCTCATTTGTTAATCCTCTTTTTATGTAATACTAGTGTAGATCGTCAATTAAACTTCGTGGTATTCACATTTGCTACTTGAAGTTAAAATCTGAAATGTGATGATTTTTCAGTTACATATTTATTGAGAAGCCACATCAGCCACTGTAATTTACAAGTTAAATAAGTAATTAAGGATAACTGAGGGTCACTGTAGACAATTTTTGATAGTTTTCTCTTTTATGAAACTTAATTTAAACCCAGATTATAGATGTGATATGGCATAGGTTATCCTTCGATCCATTGTAGAACTTGGAAACCCATTCAGGGAATATTCGTTCACATTTTTGTTGACTGCAGTTGGTTTTTTATCATCCTGTATTAAAATATTTCCTTTTATCAATAGTACAATTTATAAACGATGTTTTGTGAGTAGAATAAAAATTCCAATGGTAAACTTAACAGCTTTTTCGACGTTATTTTATCAGCTAACTAAAAATAGGAAAGCCTTGAACCCCTTCCACTAAATTTAGTTGGTACTAAGATTCTTTTACAGGGAGTGCAGTGGAGCTGACACTGAAATCATTAAGTATTTGATTATATCGTCGGTAGTCTCACTGAACTCTTCTGAACTCTACATGTCATGTGTAGTCTGGCGTCTCCTTACCCGCAACAGGTCCCAGGTTCAAACTAGTCAATTCCCTAAAAAAACACGCTCAGAGCGTCGTTGCGCGAACGTGGTAGGGAGACACGACTTAGAACAAACAGACACCACGCAGAATGTTAGAACTTTACTTCTACGATTGTATTCAATCCTCGACAACTGATGGTACGTAATACAGCAGTACAGAATAAAAAGAAAATCTGAGACAGTCTTATTAGACATGGAACCCAGTCACCAAGAAAAATATGTACAACTTACATACGATCTAGACTGTTTCATTGAAACAGTTATAATATACTTCTATCGATCGTGGTGTTTTCTTAAGGACAATGTTCCAAAAAATTCATAATACTGTATATTCAGAGAGTAACAGAATGAGTAGCCCAGTCAGTTAGTCTTGCAGTCTAACGCATTGCTTTCTGCGCGTGAAGGCGTGCCGGTCCCTGGCACGAATACGCACAGCGCATTACTGACAGGTGCCAGTGTTGCAGACAGCCTGGGTGACTGATGACCTCAGATGTTAAGTCCCATAGTGCTCAGAGCCATTTGAACCATGTGAATTTTTCTTTCTTCACGACAATATTCAGCCGCATTCTGAAGGGGAAGTGAAGACACTCCTGCAGCGTTTTCGATGGGAAGTGTTTGATCACCCACAATACAGCCTTTAATTGACTCCCTCAGTTGTTAATGTCTGCTCACACGACCGCTGGCTACAGAGACAACATTTTGGTACAAACAACGAAAGGCAAACCAGCGTAGGGAATTGGCGGAAAGTACAAACGGCTGCTTTCTGTGACAAGGATACTGGAAAGTTTGTACAGTGCCACGACAAATGTCTAAATCGGGGAGGCGACTATTTAGAGAGATAGCTGGAAGGTGTGGCTAACTATTGCGAATAAAAGGTTTTTGATTTTCGCTGTGGTTTTCATTTCACGATCGATCGGACCTTACTTTCCGATCAGCCCTTGTACGCCCTCCAGCAACTTGTCTCCATTGCTTGCTGTTGGCTGAGTTTGAAGCAGCTTGGTGCTGGTCTTCCTCTTGGTTTTCCGATATTTGGTTTTGCTGCATTCCGCCATATTCATTTAATCTGATTTTGAAAGGCTTTGCGGCACCTGCTCATATCCCTCCCGATGGGAAATTGGCTTATGTTTAGAGTAAACGATTAAAAAAAGGCACCCAATTTTAAGTAAAGAGCAGATTACTGTTTTGGTGATTTAATTTTAAGGTCCAGATACCTGTGCCTAATTCTAACGTTTTGTCACTAAGTTGGCCTTTCGAAAATAAATAGGTTTTATTTCGTGGTACTAACTTGTTTCTTGCAGTCAGCAAGGTTTTAGTTTCCCTTTAGATGCAACAATGTTTAATAAAAATAAGTGGAATTTTTTATATGAAGCTTAAATGATCCTCGCATCTGTTAAATTAAATGTAAACCGTGCTAAAACAATTACATGGGGACAACTAAATTTCTTAAGGACCGCTGATTTGATCATTAAGTTCATTATAAGCCATTGGTATATCTTGGATTGTGGACGCTGGTCTGAAGGCTGTGGTAATATTGGCTTTACTTTTAACTCACTAGTAATTTTGGTCCTTGACCGGTAGCAATTACGGCTTTAAGTCTGTATTTCGCTTGAACCTTTAACCTAGTATCACGAGGGGAGTTAACGTTCAGTGGTACTTTAATCTTAATATTAGTTATTGGCTTTCTTTCAAAGCCGAGGCAAAGGCTTTGGCTTAATTTAACCTGTTCACTTCTTATGAGACCTTTGCTGTATACGCTGTAGTGGACTACATATCCTCTCTTCGTGTGTTGTCGCTGGGGGACTGGGTACCGATGTCTACGCCAGCGGTCCGTTATGTTGTTTGCGGGTTTGTGCCCTGAGCTGACGTGGGTTCAAATGGCTCTGAGCACTATGGGACTTAACATCGGAGGTCATCAGTCCCCTAGAGCTTATAACTACTTAAACCTAAGGACATCACACACATCCATGCCCGAGGCAGGATTCGAACCTGCGACCGTAACAGTAGCGCGGTTCCGGACTGAAGGGCCTAGAACCGCTCGGCCACCGCGGCCGGCGCTGACGTGGGGCCACTTTATTACTTCATTGTAACTTTCATGTTATGGTGAGCCTCGGCGTTACTGTCAATGCAAATTATTAATTTTAATGTTTTGATGAATTGTAAATTTGTGTTAAAAAACTTTAAAGACTATGTAAATTGTTTCACTTCAGGTGTTTCACATGGCTTTTTTTAACCCTGCGGCAGGCGCGCTTTAGATTGTTGCGTCAGCGGGCGCGGGCGGCACTCAGTGTCGCCTACATCTAAATACATAAAAAAGCAGTTTTTTTAATTTTTTGGTGGAATTAATTATTTATTGTTTATAACATCATTCTTAACAGCAACTTTTAATATGATCTGTATGCATATATCCAAGGTGCATGGGAAAATTAAAATTGTTACAGAATATCTGACATACGTTTCCAGGATATTTCCTGAGTGCTACTTTAATAACACATTCTAAATAAATTACAACCACAGACATGATTCGATTGCTTGCCATTCTTAAAGCAAGTTTTACAAAAACGTGTAATATGTATAAAATCTTTGTAGTAATAATAAAGAATAAGGCAGTCAGTAAATGCATATCAAGAATCACACACTTTCTTCCTCCAGAGAAGCTCTGCAATCATTACATGTGTCAACATTGTGGCACTGTTTCTTGCAAACGAATCTTTTGCAGCTATTGCAAGTGACAGTAGTTTTATTATTTTTTTACCACCACAAAGGTGGCACCTCCCACACCTTCTTACAGTCTCATCGTAATTGGCCGGAATTGATTGATAAGGTGACAGAAATCCTTGAATATCTCATGGTAGAGTAGAGAGATGAGCCCTTTCTTTCAAATGACAGTCCATCAGAGCAAAGACCAGGTTTGTTAGGTAGGTTCTTCTTCTGAATATTTTCTCTGGATTGTTTGCAAAAAACAAGATCTGGGAATTTGTCTCAGCAATATCCAGATAACGAAAAACAATGCTAAGGGCCATCTTCTTGTGGTCCTTTGTGTGGAGTAGGGTGTACACATATAATCCACAGTATCGACTCCACCTTTTGTTGCATTGTAGTCCAAATCTACAACAGACTTGCCTGTAGCGGTGTCGATTTCAGCAGTTTCGTGCATTGATGACAGGAAAAGCACAGCCTTATTCCTTTTTGTTTGGCACGAAACAAGACAGAAGTCATCTTGAAATTCGAAAAGACTATTTCCAATTTCTCGCGATCTGTTGGGCAAAAATTCCGGAGGAATTTCCTTCTTATTCTTTTTCAATGTTTCAATGAACGTTAGCCCATTTTCTAAAAGATGCTGGGTTGCAGGGTAACTATTGTAGTAGTTGTCCGTAGTTACATTCCTGTGAGTTCCCTTGATTGGCTCAACCAATTTCTTCACAATATCCATTGGCTGGTTAGATGCAACATGTGGTCCAGGATTCTGTCTGCCGCAGTATACTTCAAAATTAAAAGTATAAAATGTCTTGCTATCGCACAGAGCATACAACTTCAATCCATACTTAGCGGGCTTATTGGGCATGTACTGAACAAAACCACAATGTCCTCGAAATGGGACAAGCATTTCGTCTATGGTTGTGAATTCCCCTGGACTGTAGTTATTTCTGCAGTTGTTCAGAAATGCCGAGTGACGATTGCGGATGGCAGCAAGTTTATCAGTTGCTAGTCGTTCTTTTCTTGTAGAAGTATCGTCAACCCTGAGTGACTGGAGCAAGAACAGAAAGCGCTTGTAGCTAAATGCTGCCCTTAGAATAATCATTCCTGCTCCATTTGATGCCCACAGTTCTAATACATTTGCGCGTCCTCCTTTTTGTACAGCAATGAGAAACAGTGCTCCTAAAAGAGCCGTTATTTCAGAAGTAGAAGTAGTTTTGCAATCTCTAGCCTTGAGTAATTCACAGATGATCTCTTGTTATTTATGTACTTGTTTGAGTTTGCAACGACATAATCGATTATGTCAGGATCAAACAATTTGAGAAACATTCAATTTCAGTTTTAGATTCTCTACCATTGCGTTTCGGGCCAGGTAGGACTTTGATTATATTCTTACGTTTTGGCTTCCCTGGAAGTGCTAACGGATTATTTATCCACAAACTTTCTTGGTCCTTACCAATATAAAAATGGCAGTAATCATGTGGCATTCCTTTCACTTCATTCCCGTCAACGCATGACTGCTCAGATTCGCTGGAATGATTTGCAGTTTCAATTATTTCTGCTTCCTCATCGCTGTCAGAGAAATCTGTGTAATCTTCTTCGTCAGATGATTGCAAAAGAAGACGCTCAATTTCTTTTGGTGTTAGTCCTTTCCTTTGTGCGGACCTGGGAGACAATAAAATAATTCTAATGCCAAAGCAATGTTAATAATTCACCCACAGAGTTGTAAAACAAAGCTTCTAATCATCAAAACATTCGACAGTGGTACGACTACATGTACTTACATTACCGGGCGCGTGCGGTACGCAGTGCCGTCTCGGTACAGTCGTCCACTTCACAGGTGATTCACAGCTGTTATGGTGGGTATAATGATGGGGCAGAAATGCAGTTTGGCGCGTGAGTAGACAATCGAAGCATATCTAGCACCGCTGTTGTGTGCTCGGCGCGCTGACGTAGTTATTGAACGAAAACAAAATTGGCGGCACTCTATGCCGCCACGCGCCCGCCGCGGGGTTGAGGGTGACATCTCAAGTTCAATCTTTAAGGTGTTGTTTTAGTTGAGCCCTGTGTTAATGGCTAATAAATTATTTGGTAACAAATAACGTCCAGGAATTTTCCCGAGCCCTTCCTCTACCACCTGTTGGTTGGTCTGCTCCTAAGAAAAGAGGTCTGTGTTAGAACGATCACATAAAAATGGTCGCAGGGAAGGTAGCCGCCAGGCTGAAATTAATTGGAAGAATCCTCAGGAAATGTAGTACGTCAAGAGGTAGCTTACAAAACCCTCATTCGATCAATAATTTACGACTCTTCGTCGGTATGGGATCCGTATCAGATAGTGCGGATCGCTGAAAGTGTTAAGATCCAAAGAAGAGCAGCGCATTTCGTTGTAGTTTTCTTCAGTAAGTACGAAAGCGTCAGGGAGATGGTAAACCAACTCCAGGGATGCTGCAAGAGATGCTTTCTGCGTCACGGTGTGGCTTAGTGTCAAACTTACGACAGCGCACGTTCCTCCTACGTATATCTCCCCAAAAGTGCTCGTAGATAAAATGAGAGCGATTCGAGCTTACACGGAGCCTTACCGGCAATCGTTCCTCCCACAACCCATTAGCAACTGGAATAAGTTATTTTACACAAAGCACCCTCCGCCACACAACCCAAGTGGCTTGTGGAGTAAGATATATATGTTAAGTATGGTGATTTGACATTTTATGGTACCTGCGAGTCACTTAATGCTTATCTACTTACTGTACAGGGTGCAATACGGAAAGGTACTGATTGTAATAAGGCTGAAACACTCACGGGCAAAAGGAGGTGTTGGAATCATAGTAAGGAGTGAAAGACCCGTTGTCACAGATAACATAGGTTAATCTGTCGTGTGGTAAAGCTGTTAACCTCAAATATTTCAGAAACCGTTTAAGATATCGTTATTCATGTTTTCATTCAAATGATTTACGAGAAAGACATCACTAAACGTCTTACCCGTATCGTCTCTTTCCGCAGTTATGCTAACTATGGAGATGTCGGACTCAGTTTAGCCTCTTCTATCAGTATCATAGTTCCAAATGAGACGAATTAAACAGAGTTTCACTTTCTCACAAACAATTATTAGTGTCGGAAGAAGTACAATATTTAGAGCTCTGTCTGTTTTCAAAACTAGACTGATTGATGTCTTATGCATAAGCTGGTAATTTGATACCAAAGTAAGGAGTAGACATTAAATGAAACGGTGTGTTCTGGACTGAGTCATTTCATTTTTATTTAATTTCTTTAATTCAGTTTTTACATCTGAGACAATCTTGTACCGATTAAATTCAGCGTGACCGAAAAGTTCGTTGACGTTTCAAAATACACTAATCGTGGAAAAATGTAGGTAGGAAGATAGAAATTGACACACACGTCTGAAAGAGCATTGGGCTCTTTTGAAACAAAAATTGAGTGCAAAAACTGTCCAATAGTTGGTGCTGGTGCCTCCTATGCTATCCTTTCAAATCCAGCTTCATCATGAACTTTTAGCAACTTATTTTGTCACGCGGAGGGCATTTTCTGCGTGTGTGAAGTGCTTCAGAAAAAGGCGGAAAGTGACGACTGATTGTCTAACGTGTGGTGAACCGACGATGCCCAATGCACACTGCGGGGGTGTGTCAACGGCCACAACTGCAGAATTTGGACTACCGAAAATCCGAGAAATGTCGTGGAAACCCCACTTCATGACAAGAAAGTCACGGTGTCGTGATCGGACCCTTTATCGAGGAAATGCGGGATACTGCTTTTCAAACTGTGAGTGTCACGAATGCGAGGTACGCCGATATGTTATAAAATTGCATCCTGGTTGATAAACACCAGCTGGGAGATACAGTTTTTGTGCTTGATGCCGCTCCACTCCTGATTGCTACACGTGTGAAAGATCTCTTTCGCACATAGTTTGGTTAGGATGGCGTGTTGAGCTGCCGCTTCCTCATGCGTGATCTCCCATGTCCCCAGACCTTAATCCGTATGATTATTGGTAGTGGGGTTACCTGAAGTCGCGCCGGCCGCGGTGGTCTAGCGGTTCTAGGCGCTCAGTCCGGAACCGCGCGGCTGCTACGGTCGCAGGTTCGAATCCTGCCTCGGGCATGGATGTGTGTGATGTCCTTAGGTTAGTTAGGTTTAAGTAGTTCTACGTTCTAGGGGACTGATGACCACAGATGTTAAGTCCCGTAGTGCTCAGAGCCATTTGAACCATTTTTTTAACCTGAAGTCGCAAGTCTACAACTATCGCCCCATCTCATTGGGGGTGCTACAAGACAATATCCGACGTGTTGAGCATACGTTATGAAGAACATCGTTTTTACTAAAAATAATTTCTTATACTAATTATTGCTTTTTTATTGTTCGAAGCTCCACCTTTTCATCATTTTGTGAACTTTTTTCGCTTCAATAAAATCCCATGCCATTCCAAGGAAGTTTGTTTCAATTTTTACCTCTCTACCTACATTATTGCGTGAAGTACTGAATTTTCAAGTGTAAAGGGACTGTCTATCAGTACTGATTTCATAATCAGAATGTGTTTTTGCAACGTTTAAGCCGTCATTTTCCATTTTAAAATTACCTACACATTGTGCAGCTATTTTCATGTGAAATTTTTCTGTAGCCGCATGTATGGGTCGCGTATGGGCTATGGAAGGGACAGGCAGGATTCTGTGACTCCAGGACAGTAGCCGTGAAGTTCAGTTTCGTTTCTAAGGGAAGTGCCATCAAGAGTCGATGGGCCACGTGCTGGACCGGTAGATCAGCGTCTGTTCTGTTTAGGACAGGCGCCAACCCCTAAGCAGTTTTGTTTCGAATTTTCTCGGTTTTCAATCCGTATCATTTCGAATAAAATACTTATCTTGGTTAAGTAGAAATTAACAGAGCCTTACCATTGTCGAAGGATAATTTATGTGAATTTTGGAGAGAGAAAAGAGGGTATAGCTCCTATTTCTATAGAATGTAGAATGTATGACTTTGACGACATACCATCTCACTTTCGGAAAAATATCTTCCACAAAATTCCGAAGAATGCAAGAGCGGACAAGTGCGAGAATTATCACACAATCAGCTAAATAGCTCATGATTCAAAGTTTCTGACAAGAATAATATACAGACGAATGGGAAAGAAAATTGGAAATGTGCTAGATAACGATCAGTTTGGCTTCATAAAAGGTAACGGCTCCAGAGATGTGTTTCCGAAGTTGCGGTTGTCAGTGGAAGCTAGATTAAAGAAAAATTAAGACACGTTCTGGAAAAAGGTTCGACAGTGTAAAATCGTGCAAGGTGTTCGAAATTTTGAGAATAATAAGGGTAAGCTGTAGGGACAGACGTGTAATATACAATGTGTACAAAAGCCAAGAAGGAATAGTAAGAATGAAGAACGAAGGGCTCGGATTATAAGGGGTGTAAGACATTGATGTAGTGTTTCGCCTCTACTGTTCAATCTGTACATCGAAGAAGCAATGATGGAAATAAAAGAAAGGTTCAGGAATCGAATTAAAATTGAAGGTGAAAGGATATCACTGATACGATTCGCTGATGGCATTGCTATCCTGAGCGAAAGTGAAGAAGACTTACATGATCTGCTGGATCGAATGAACATTCTAACGAGAACAGAACATGGACAGAGAGTAAGTCGAAGAAAGACGAAAGTAATCAGAAGTAGCAGAAATGAGGACAGCGAGAAACTTAATATCAGAATTGAGGGTCAAGAATCAGACGAAGATAGGGAATTCTGCTGTGTTGGCAGCAAATTAACCAGTGACGGACGGAACAAGAAGGACATCAAAAGCAGACCAGCGCAGGCAGAAAGGGCATTCCTGCCGAAGAGAACTCTACTGGGTTCAGACGTAGGACTTAAATTGAGCAAGAAATTTCTGAGAATGTATGTTTGGAGCACAGCATTGTATGGTAGTGAAACATGGTCTGTGGGAAAACCGGAACAGAAGAGAATCGAAGCATTTGAGATGTGGTGCTACAGCAGAATGTTGAAAATTATGTGGACTGAGAAGGTATGAAATGAGGTGGTTCTGCACAGCATAGGAGAGGAAATGAATATGTGGAAAACTCTGACAAGGAGAAGTGACTGGATGATAGGACATTTGTTAAAGCATCAAGGAATTACTTCCATGGTAGTAGAGGGAGCTGTAGAGGGCAAAAACTGTAGAGGAAGACAGAGATTGGAATACATACAGCAAATAATTGAGGACGTTGGTTGGAAGTATTACTCTGAGATAAAGATATTTGCACAAGAGAGGTAATCTGATATATATATATATATATTACAGATATCTCCAGAAACAACAAAGAAAAAGTGCATGACGATATATATATATATATATATATATATATATATATATATATATATATATATATATATATAATATCGCTTTTGCCGTGTGTTACTACAATCAGACCAGACAAATACTGCTCATCACATCTTCCACGCAATGCCAAGTGTTCACGGAAAGCGTCAGTTTGTTTCCCCTTAAAAGCAAAATTGTTTTTAAAGCGAAATTTTTCGTGCCCATTCGATTGAGCTGCCCCGAATTAGTTTATTGCTATATTTGTTTTTTTGATATATAATAGCATGGACAGTAAGCCACGAAGAATAAACAGAAATCCATCACTAACGGCATTGCTCTTCTTTGCACTGACTGCTGTGGCAATGCAGTAGCGCTATTAAGCTGCTGCTGTATTACTGATTATTCATCGTGTTCTGCTGTCTATTTCAATATATAACGATGACATAAATATCGCACTAGACTAATTTTGGGACCGCTCTATCTAATGGGCTTTAAAAATAATTTTGCTGCTAACGGAAACAACCCACGCTCTCCGTTGATATTAGATGTTGCATGAAAGATGTGATGGGTGGTGTTTGTTTGGGCGGACTCCAGCTATTCATTGCAAACATGAAATTATAGATGACTTTCAGGAGAAACGCCCTGCATATGGAGGTTGTTGGGCGTATAAATGTAGATATTTCTATAGGTGACTAAGAAAAGTATACTGAACAGTTACATCAGTATTGGCTTCATTGGTAGGCTAATAGTTATAGCTATTATCATCATGTTTTTAGGTTGGTTAGTATCATGAAGTACTTGTGGCAACAGGTCACACGTAAAAGGAAAACGGGTAGCCTATATGAACAGGCGTAGCCCATTTTGTGGTGTATTTACGACCTTGCAGAAAACATCAGGTAGTAAACTATGTGATGTGTGTGGGGGAACGCTGTTAGAATAAGAAGAAAAACAACTAACACACTGAATTGAGTACATGATAAAGTGGGAAATATCACCATATCTGTACCTGTTCCCGTAATACCCAGTACATACAGCGACTGTGGTATCTACGATCATCCGTGCATCTAATGTAACTCTATATGCAAACATGCAGAAATTTTGAAACTCGAAACCTTACAGCCTTTAAACACACATTCCACTTTTCCTGACGATGTCACAGAGCATAATTATCTCAAAAACGTAGGCCTGACCTTACGACACCTTCTCACGATTTATGAAACCTTAGATTCAGAAAAGCCAGATGGAACCAGTATCCGAATGATATTTCC
The DNA here is from genome assembly GCF_023864345.2 of Schistocerca serialis cubense. Lineage (NCBI taxonomy): Eukaryota > Metazoa > Arthropoda > Insecta > Orthoptera > Acrididae > Schistocerca > Schistocerca serialis. The sequence continues at coordinate 163,961,954 of NC_064644.1, read as the reverse complement.
CAATTTGTTCTACTAGTAGTTCATCCTTGTTCTCCACAACAGCAGAATTTTCGAAGTAGTACCTCCCCACTCCTTCTGTCTACCAACTCGTCTTTCTTTCCTTCCACCCACTCACAACCCTCTCCTATCTAATAAACTGCACAGATATCTCTCTCGGTCTCTCTCTTTCCTTCATCCTATTATCCTGTAAAACACACACATGTATTGTCTTCTTGTCACCTTTCGTACTAAAATGATGCACCAAAACGAAAAATAACATGAATGGCAAATGAACATAGCTAGTGTTGTCACGGATAAACCAAAACTGCATTTACAAGGTCGTTTACCTCAAAACGTCGGTGAAAATAAAAATGACAGTGACAAAAGTCATTCTCATGATTAGCCACTCAATTGCAAATCCAGAAGGCTACAAAAACATTCTATACTGTTATTATTTTATTCAAGTCTGCTATCCGAAAACTTTATCGTTCAAATGACAGACATGAAGTAGGAAATGCAATCCATGGTGTGGTTTCCACATAGTGATATTAAAAAAATGATTGTTATAGTTTATTTGGTGTCTATGTGAAACTAACGGAATTATTCAATACCTTTAATATTACAAATTTTTAGTGTTGAAGATGAAATGTTGTGAGGATATCGTTGATAATTACTACTCCGTGACGTGCGAGACGAAAATAACGAATGAAAGCATGATGATGGCGCAGAAGTGGCGATACATACCTGGGCCAGAAAAACCTTGTTCTTTCACAAGTACGACATGACCTTCAAATCTGTTAATGAGGGCTATTCTTTCGTGAAGGCCCGATCGGTGGCGAAATGGAACTCTCAGTGAAAATAAAATATCTTCCAGCTACTGCTCTACATAGTCACGGCTCCAACTTAGACATTTGTTGTAGCGTTGTACTAACTTTCGAATAACCTCTTCACAAAAGGCATCCGCCTGTGCTTTCTGCCAATTATACACGCTGGTCTGCGGATCGTTGTTTGCGCCAAAATGTTGTCTTCATATCCAGCGGTTCATGCGAGGAGAGATGAAATACAGACGGAGCCAAGTCCGGGCTGTGTGGTAGGTGATCAAAAGTTTCCCATCAGAAACGCTGTGTCTTCACTGCCCCTGCGGTTAGAGTCCGAGAACTGTCATGAAGCAGAAACTGCATGACAGCTACATATGTAGGGTGCATTAAATGAGGCGAAATTTCTAAGCAGGCACTCATTCTAGGCAGGAGACACTACTTTTTAGGCATCTTTACGTGCTCACCGTGTGCTCAGAACTGAAGAGAACGACGTGACGCCATCGACGGACATACTAGAGACACTGCCCAACATATCTGTGCAAAGCTTCATCGGATTTCAACATGGTTTTAATTTCGCGACTGATCGGAACTTGATAAACGAATAGTTTTCGTATCCATTCATATTACATGTATGTGAGATTGTATGTATGTACAATGAGGGGAAAAAATCTCAACACAAAACAATTGATGTAGAGATCAACATTGCAAGATCACAGGTTAGTGTAAGTACGAGATAAACCATTGCATCTGTGAACTGCTACTACATTAATAACCGGAGTAACTGCCAGAATGTTGAATGCAAGCATGCAAACATGCTTGCATTGTGTTCCACAGGTGCCGGATGTGAGTTTGTGAGATGGAGTGCCACACCTGCTGCAGTTGGTCGGTCAATACGGGGACGGTTATTGCTGTTTTTGGACGGCACTGGAGTTTTCTTCCGATGATGTCCAGTATGTGCTCGACTGGAGATAGATCTGGTGGTCGAACAGGGGAAAGGATGAACTGGACTAATAGAAGATTGAAATAACAACATACGCGGGCAATGCCAGGTACTCAGCTGGTTTGTCAATAAAGGAGGAAATGTGATAAGTATATAGTTACAGCCATTGATAACTTTTTCAAGGAATACGCCGGCATTTGACTGTACAATTCTGTGTATCTCCTGTGTGCAATCTAGATTTCGGCATTCATGCTGTTATCGAATGCAATGATGTCAGACCATTAATATATGTCACTGCGCACTGTGCGCGATGACATATTATTTCACGCATTATCAACTAAAATGTTTTTAGACTGTTAACATCATTTTGCTGTGTACTCTGCAGGATGGCATATACACAGCTCATCACATCTGCTTAATGTGCCACATTCTCCACACATGGACACTAGATGATATGTGAGCCCAGTCAGAAGGGACATAACGGGAAAGTTCACTTTTAATATTTATTCTTTCTAGCTGGGACAATATCTCATGCAGTAGTCAGTGTTGGCTCACAGCCAGGCATTTATTCGTGTCAGTTTTCGCTGTAAATTTTGGTACATTGTCCAGAGGCTTTAATGTAGTTAGTTGTATTTGGGCACACTGTACCCGACCGCAACTCAAACCCTGATTTCCCGTTTTACGTGAGCGGTCACCTGATTCTCCTCGGCCATCTGAGTATGCTTCCCTGCCGACCCTAATTCCCGCCTTTACTCACTGCTGACGTAGCGACACCTACCTGTAAACCCGATACTCGCAGTCTGTGGTTGCCGTAAGAGATCGGGCATGGTAGGCATCCGCACTGAGGGAAAGAATCATTGGTCGTCGCCCCCTATATATGCAGGGACTGTGAGTAAGTGTCACTACGTCAATAATGAGTAAGAGGGCGGGGGTTTGGATTGGGAGAGGAGGGGGGGGGGGGGAGAAGGGGAAGCGTGCTCGGATGGCCGAGGCACTAAAGACAACCACTCGTGTAAAACAGGAAAACCGGTTACGAATAGTGGTCTGACACAAATTTTCATCTATTGCCAATGATATATTTCAATGTACAAATGCATCTAACGTTATTAAAACCTATGAACGATTAGTTACATGGCTCCTGGCTCGAATAAGGTGTCTGTTATTTTGGACATGTCCAAAAACAACAGACTCCACAAACCCACACGCACCCAACCATCCTCCCACCAACCTTCCCACCCATCGACACGCGCACACACATACACACACACACACACACACACACACACACACATATATATATATATATATATATATATATATATATATATATATTAGTGTTTTCGTTAGCTCACTTTAATAAGAGTGGAGGATATATGACATGAGAGACCTCCAGATCTCTGTTGGCTTGGGTACTGCGCCACCTGGCTCCGTCTTACGTATAAAGGTGGCCTCTAAAAATAGTCCTGCTGGCAGTGAGCAGAAGAAGCAGAAAAGAAGGAAAGGGAGCTGTCTGTCACACTGGGCGTTTGTGGGCCGTGCGAGGTCCACGGGTGCCCGAGACAGTGACCATCGGGCGTGACGCCAGATCTCTGGTTGGGCGACGGCCGAGAAGCGCATTGAGAAGATGCGGACCCCGCTGTGCGCGAACAATGGAACAAAGACGCTGTGTCCCGGCCAGGATGCGGCCAATGGACTCTCAGAATTTAGGACCGGCGCGCACTCTTAATACCTATCGCTCCCGACGAGACGGAGACGACGGAGCAGCAACTGCACTGTCGGACTTCCAGAGCTGCTCATCCCTATGTAGCCAATACAATGGTGTAATCCTTAGCGTTGATGTAGCGCCTTCACATAGAAGCGACAAAGTTTCAGCCATCATCTTTAGAAACATTGCCTTGCTTACATATTTTTTTGTTAATTTCTGTAGAATCGTTCGTCCAAAGAACATCGTAATCATAATTTCCGTTGAAAGAGCGTCAAAATAGGATTGCTATTATATCTGACGTCATGCATCTACTGGTTAAATTACACTACTGGCCATTAAAATTGTTACACCACGAAGATGACGTGCTACAGACGCGAAATTTAACTGACAGGAAGAAGATGCTGTGATATACAAATAATTATCTTTTCAGAGCATTCACACAAGGTTGGCGCCGGTGGTGACACCTACAACGTGCTGGCATGAGGAAAGTTTCCAACCGATTTCTCATACACAAACAGCAGTTGACCGGCGTTGCCTGGTGAAACGTTGTTGGGATGCCTCGTGTAAGGAGAAGAAATGCGTACCATTACGTTTCCGACTTTGATAAAGGTCGAATTGCAGCCTATCGCAATTGCAGTTTATCGTATCGCGACATTTCTGCTCGCGTTGGTCGAGATCCAATATGGAATCGGTGGGTTCAGGAGGGTAATACGGAACGCCGTGCTGGATCCCGACGGCCTCGTATCACTAGCAGACGAGATAACAGGCATCTTATCCGCATGGCTGTAACGGATCGTGCAGCCACGTCTCGATCCCTGAGTCAACAGATGGGGACGTTTGCAAGACAACAACCATCTGCGCGAACAATTCGACGACGTTTGTAGCAGAATGGACTACCAGTTCGGAGACTGTGGTTGCGGTTACCCTTGACGTTGCATCACAGACAGGAGCGTCTGCGATTGGTGTACTCAACGACGAACCTGGTTGCACGAATGGCAAAACGTCTTTTTTTTTTAATAAATCCAGGCTCTGTTTACAGCATCATGATGGTCGCATCCGTGTTTGGCGACATCGCGGTGAACGCACATTGGAAGCGTGTATCCGTATCACCCGGTGTGATGGTATGGGGTGCCATTGGTTACACGTCTCGGTCACCTCTTGTTCGCACTGAGGGCACTTTGAATACTGGACGTTACATTTCAGATGTGTTACGACCCTTGACTCTACTCTTCATTCGATCCCTGAGAAACTCTACATTTCAGCAGGATAATGCACGACTGCATGTTGTAGGTCCTTTACGGGCCTCTCTGGATACAGCAAATGTTCGACTGCTGCCCTGGGCAGCACATTCTCCAGATCTCTCACCAATTGAAAATGTCTGGTCAATGGTGGCCGAGCGACTGGCTCTTCACAATATGCTAGTCACTACTCTTGATGAACTGTGGTATCGTGTTGAAGCTGCATGGGCAGCTGTACCTATACACGCCAGCTGTACGGCCAGAGGTGGTTGTTCTGGGTACTGAATTCTCAGGATCTATGCACCCAAATTGCATGAAAATGTAATCACATGTCAGATCTAGTATACTATATTTGTCCAATGAATACCCGTTTATCATCTGTATTTCTTCTTAGTGTAGCAATTTTAATGGCCAGTAGTGTATTTCCGCCTAGCTTTATTTTTGGTACCATAGTTGAAGCATAAAACGTGTTGCCTTACTTATGAACACTCCTTGTACATTCAGTCCGCTTTAGTCAAGACGTTTTGCAGTAGAGTGCTATTGGAAACTTCGTCTGTGCGTAAGATGTAGACACACTATTAGCAGCACGAGCAGCCATCACTACGGTAACGCCGTACGGTAACGGAGCGTTACGCTTCGGCACGCTGCTCCTGACTGTGCTTGTGTGGGTGGCCTCCTCATGACTTAACTGCTTTCGTCCGTGATTCTCAATCCCCAAGACTCATCTCTGTAATTTTCATTGCGATAGGGTCAGGAGCTGCGATGAATTTTTTGAAAGATTTCTTAGTGTCTTTAGCTGCCACTCTCTTTACTTCGTGTACGATTGCACTATTTCGGTCATAGGCCATTTTCAAGTATTTAATGGACGATTCTGTAGTGCTATATTACACCAGCTCGCCTTGGACCTAGGACTGAATGTAACTGTCATAAGATAAATTAGAAAAGGTTCTCCGCTATTTTAGGAGCACGTTACCTTCGAGCTGTTGTTGCAAAGAGTTTTTCAACAACTGCTCGAAAGCATCGTACTTCTAAAACAGCGAAAAACCTTTTTCCAGCTTATTTTATGACAATTATTCGTAGGAACAAGGACATACATGGCGTAATATACAACTAAAGAATCGTCGACAATATACACTCCTGGAAATGGAAAAAAGAACACATTGACACCGGTGTGTCAGACCCACCATACTTGCTCCGGACACTGCGAGAGGGCTGTACAAGCAACGATCACACGCACGGCACAGCGGACACACCAGGAACCGCGGTGTTGGCCGTCCAATGGCGCTAGCTGCGCAGCATTTGTGCACCGCCGCCGTCGGTGTCAGCCAGTTTGCCGTGGCATACGGAGCTCCATCGCAGTCTTTAACACTGGTAGCATTCCGCGACAGCGTGGACGTGAACCGTATGTGCAGTTGACGGACTTTGAGCGAGGGCGTATAGTGGGCATGCGGGAGGCCGGGTGGACGTTCCGCCGAATTGCTCAACACGTGGGGCGTGAGGTCTCCACAGTACATCGATGTTGTCGCCAGTGGTCGGCGGAAGGTGCACGTGCCCGTCGACCTGGGACCGGACCGCAGCGACGCACGGATGCACGCCAAGACCGTAGGATCCTACGCAGTGCCGTAGGGGACCGCACCGCCACTTCCCAGCAAATTAGGGACACTGTTGCTCCTGGGGTATCGGCGAGGACCATTCGCAACCGTCTCCATGAAGCTGGGCTACGGTCCAGCACACCGTTAGGCCGTCTTCCGCTCACGCCCCAACATCGTGCAGCCCGCCTCCAGTGGTGTCGCGACAGGCGTGAATGGAGGGACGAATGGAGACGTGTCGTCTTCAGCGATGAGAGTCGCTTCTGCCTTGGTGCCAATGATGGTCGTATGCGTGTTTGGCGCCGTGCAGGTGAGCGCCACAATCAGGACTGCATACGACCGAGGCACACAGGGCCAACACCCGGCATCATGGTGTGGGGAGCGATCTCCTACACTGGTCGTACACCACTGGTGATCGTCGAGGGGACACTGAATAGTGCACAGTACATCCAAACCGTCATCGAACCCATCGTTCTACCATTCCTAGACCGACAAGGGAACTTGCTGTTCCAACAGGACAATGCACGTCCGCATGTATCCCGTGCCACCCAACGTGCTCTAGAAGGTGTAAGTCAACTACCCTGGCCAGCAAGATCTCCGGATCTGTCCCCCATTGAGCATGTTTGGGACTGGAAGAAGCGTCGTCTCACGCGGTCTGCACGTCCAGCACGAACTCTGGTCCAACTGAGGCGCCAGGTGGAAATGGCATGGCAAGCCGTTCCACAGGACTACATCCAGCATCTCTACGATCGTCTCCATGGGAGAATAGCAGCCTGCATTGCTGCGAAAGGTGGACATACACTGTACTAGTGCCGACATTGTGCATGCTCTGTTGCCTGTGTCTATGTGCCTGTGGTTCTGTCAGTGTGATCAAGTGATGTATCTGACCCCAGGAATGTGTCAATAAAGTTTCCCCTTCCTGGGACAATGAATTCACGGTGTTCTTATTTCAATTTCCAGGAGTGTACTTGAAAATGGCCTAAGGCAGAAACTGTACAACTGTACATGAAATAAAGAGAATGGAGCTGACGGGATGTCATTCAAAAAAATTCATCTCTGTTTTTCTTATTGTTGCTCTCTCTAGGGACTGGCAGCGTTATTGTTGTTTCTCATTTGATTCTGTATCTGTTTTACATACGTTTTGCTTTACCTAGACCAAGCCGTCGTCTCAGAATTGTGGATGCTAAATTCCATTTTTTGCGAAAGGACTGGCTCGCATTTATTTGTTTTTATACAATACATATTTGCATTAATTTTAGTTCTCTGTCTGTTACTGGTCTGTAGATCTCTCCCTGCTCCCTTCACTAACCAAGTTATTTATCTCGGCAGAAGAATTCATTACTATAGTTAATATAGTCCGAAGTCTCGAAGGTCCATGGAACATAAGATTAGCAAGTGAGATCGTTGCTTTCTGTTGGAAGGGGAAACGGTGACGAGACATCGCGCCTAGCATCTACAGACTTAGCAATCCAGTCTACAAACACATTAATTGAGGACCGAAAATGTAGTGGTGAATAGCTATCGGGTGGCGGGTGGAGTAGATGTCATATAAAATGTTCCTATTATTTATTTAATGCTGTTGTTTGCCGTTCTCAACACTGGCTCTCTAACTACAACATTGGCAACCAGAAAGTGATTAGCAAAACGTGAAGCCTGTAATTAGAATTCCTAGTGTCCACTTCATCTGAGAAATACACTTATAGCTACAGCTTATAGCTCTGAGGAATTAGGAGGTTGTCTGGGAGTCATAATCAAAAACGATTCTCTCTAAAATGTTCACTATATTCTGAAAGTCACAGACCAAAAAAGAATCCACACAATCCAACTACCAGAGCAGTTCAGAGTCTAATGCGCTGATGCAACTATAACTGTTCAAATTAATGGTTTAAGTGAATGCTCGCCAAAATTTGATGATAATGTTCATCAAACGCCACGCTAAATAATGGTAGAATGTCTGTCCCGCGGCGGCACGTGAAAATACGACATACGCAAACTGAAGATAGATCATTAAAGTCATCCCAGAATTAACACTTCACTCGAAAACGATTTCATGGTTACCCATATCCCGAGTAACTTATTACGGCATCCGAGGCTGTTTATAGCAATGATACCGATGCGACGCGACAGAACTGGGGCCTTTCTTTCCCGCGCAACGTTCTTATATATAAAGCCAAATCATTGCTTCCTTTGCTGATTGCTGATGAAGCTCTCAATTTAAATGTGCAATCAGCATTATTTATTCGCCTACTTAATCTATCTTGCTTCCTTAATTTTTAAAACAAAAACCAGAAAATCATGAATTTCAACTAAAATTTTAATTTGTGAGATCCAGAAATCTGTTTCTACTAAATTATGAAAAAGGAATCTAAATATAAATTTTTAAGTTTCTAGCTCTTTTCTGTTGCGCCAATGATTTTTACAGAAAAACGTCCAAATTTTGAAAATGGTTAAAGTTATTGAACTGATATTCAACACATATTGATTTAGTATTACTCCTGACATGCTAGAAACGTTTCAGGTTATTTACTTGATTTTAAAGTATTGCGCAACATTTACGACGTCAGAGCTAGTTACAGCAGACTGGCTGGCACACACTGGAAAGACTGATGTGAATTTTATACGGCGTGAGTAGGCTGCTTCCCTACGAAGACTGTAATGTTGTGTTGTTTTCAATGTTAGATAAAATTGCATGCCCGTGATATGCAGTGGGGGCTCACGAAAGTAGTAGGGAAAATGCGTTTTAACGAACTTTTGATATGAGACATATCAAATTAATTAATTAAATTGTTAAATTAATTACCTACACTGCTCTGATATCATGGTTTTACCCAAACCGGCATGAAGGTCCCTCCACATCCACCCCTCCGCTCCCCTCGCCCCAGTTAATTGCGGGAAAGTGAAATTTGGCAGGAAATTCGAAAAATGGTGGGTAATTCAAAGAATGGCAGAAAATTGAAAATTATTGTTGGGAATATCTGACTTTGTGTGTACATCTTGAGGTTCGGAGGTCAACTTATAAAGTTCACAACACCACCACAAGAGGGTGTTGTTGGTCCTCTCTGCTCCCCTTCTCCTTCTCCACTTGTGAGACAGCTTCAGTCTGTGCTGAGCTGGCACATAGGATGGACAGAAATCTTTATTTTGTACACAGGGTGGAATATTGCTTATTTAAACTATTTGAGTTGGGCAGGGGTAGTTACCATTGAACGAACACCAGAGAGTAGCTCCTTCCAGTTTCATCAATAACTACTGGGTGTGGTACAGATATTTTGACTATAAGCCCAGCACTAGGAAGTTGCTCCAGCTAATCTAGCCAATAGCCCTATATGGGAAGGAAGGATAATAATGTTAGGACAGCAACCTGTCATTGAAGTATAGGGTAACAGCATGCTGCCGATCTACAAGTGAATAACTACTGTATGTGGAGAGGATATCTTCACTATTAGTCTAGCACTAGATAGTAGCTCCAGCCAGTCTAGCCAATAGCTGTACATGGGAAAGATCGATAATAGTGATAGGATACCAAGCTATCGCTGAAGTACAGGTAAGTAGTCTCCAGTCAAACTACAAGTGAATAGCTGTGGGTAGGAACACAAGAATGGGTAATAACGTTAGAACAGCGACCTACTGTCCCAGTGTGCCTATTTTATTCCTTTATTGCTATTGCATTCCCCTTGCCCTATGTGGGCAGGGTGGGCTGAAACCACCACAATCCGCCACTCATCAGCCAAGAGACCGCATAAAATAAAAAGTTAAATACATAAAATACAGGGATGAAAGATGGAGCTTACACATGTGAAGGGAAAACAATGTGAGTTAAAATATATGAAGAAAGGGGTAGTTTCACAAGGTAGGGTTACATAAATTCCACATATAATGAAAATGACACACGATGAAGATGTAGCACATAAACACTTGTGGCACGAAGAGCACAATTAAAAACTTTGTTAACAGTAATGAGAGTCACACAGAACAATATCACTGAATAAGCACTGCACTTGCGTTACATACATGGCCAACACCAAAACAACACAAAGTTACTAGTTGAAACATGAAGGACCTGTCAAGGGAGAAGAGGTCACAGACAAGGGAGAGAGGGAAGAGAAAAGGGGTGTCAGTGGAGGAGGGAGGCAGGAAGGGGCGAAAGGGGGAGAGCTGGTAGCAAACCAAGAGCAGGAGATGCAGAGAGTGGGGAGGGAGAAGGGAGCAACACAGGAAGGAGTGCAAGGACTGGGAAAGGAAAAGTGTGATGGACAGGGGGAATAGGAGGGAGGAAACAGCAGAGAGGGAGTGGAAGGAGAGGGAACCATAAGCAGGAGAGGAGGGGAAAAGAAGGGTCAGAGTTGGAAGGAGGGGTAAACATCAGGGGGAAGCACATGGTCTGGGATGGGGAAATGTTGGAAGTTTCTTTGGGAGAGAATGTGGAGGGTGTGGAATTAGAGAGAGGGCGGGACACATTGGCAAAGGTGCAGCAGCAGGCAGGGAGTGGAGAGGAAAGGAAATACAAAGGGTTAGAGGAATCAAGGCAGCAGTTGGTGTAGCGGATACAGATGTGTTCAAGGAGAAGGAGGTGATGTGGGAAGGGGATGAAGTCATAGAGTATCCTTGTAGGGAATGGAAGATGGATACAGAAAGCAAGGTGGAGCACATGGTGTTCAAGAATTTGGAGGGCTTTATAGAATTTAGATGGACCAGAGATCCAGATGACATGTGTAACAAAGGATGGGATATCCCAAAAATTTGTAGATATGAAGGATGGTGGAATGATGTGCCTCTATGTCCAAACAAGGGTGAGGCCAAGGTATTTCAAGGTGGGAGTAAAATCAATAGGATGGTCATAGATGGTGAGGTAGAAATCATAGAGCTGGAATGAGGGTGTGGTACATCCTGTAATGATTTACCTAGGTTTTGGAAGGATTGATTTGAAGGAGCCATGGGTTGCACCAAGCAGTAAACTGAAGAGGAGGATAGAGGGCAAGAAAGTGGTGTCATCGGCAATATTGAAGGAAATGGAAGGATGGGGTTGGTTTTGGTGTAGCAGTGGTGTACAGGAGATATAGGAGGGCAGGTATGGGAATTGGTATTATGAAAGATGACATAGGAAGGATGGTGGGAGAGGAAGGAGACAATGAGACAAATGAAGCTGATAAGAAGAGCATGGATTGGAAGCTTGAAAAGGAGACCAGAGTGCCATACACAGTGATAGACATTCTGGAGGTCGAGGGAAACAAAAATAGCATAGCAACAGGAGTTAAGGCAGAGGGAGAGGTTATGGGTAAGGTTAAGGAGCTGGTCGTCAGCAGAGAAGGAGAGCTGGAATCCATACTGAGTAAGAGAGATGAAGTGGTGTTAAGTGGTGATGGATATGGTGGGAGAGGATGAACTCGGAGGTGAGGTCTATGGGGTGACATGAGAAAGTGTCAGAAGGGCATTTGTTGGGTTTAAGGAACAACAGGATGTGGGAGATATTCCACAGGTCAGGGTAAAGTATAGTAGAGAGGATGGTGATGTACAGAGTGGCAAGGGCAGCAAGGAGAGAGAGATAGGGCATTATTTGAGGTGACGGTAAGTGTAGCAATCATGACCAGGGGCTGTGTTGCATTTGGAGCTGAAGATGGATTTAGTGGCGATGCTGTGATAAGAGGGTTCAGTTATGATGGCAGTAACTGGTCCAAGTACCGAAAGCTGAGAGGAAGCAGCAGGACAATGGTATGGATGAAGTCAAGGACATAAGGGAAGAGGGAGTAATGAAAGTGATGGTCGTCAGGTGTGAAGAAGACTTTGGACAGATGGGAAGCAAAATCTTTAGCTTTACTGAGGTTGGCAGGGAAGGGGTGGTTGCCTAGGTAGAGTGGGTAATGTGGGGTTGGATGACTACCAGTAAGATGGTATTTGGAAGAGTTGACAGTAAGGGTGGCGTCGAGATGTGTGCATATTTGGTGACAGTCCTGGAGTTTCTTTGCTGTCAGAGGCAGAGGTGTTTGTCCTTTTCATGAGTGAAGAGGAAGGAATGATAGAGCTGGTGGGATTTACAGAGAAATGGTATGGCCTGTGAAGAAAGGGTAGGATGGTGGGAACATGGGCCACCACAGCATTAGAGATGGTCTTCTGAAGGAATGACAAGGCTTGAGCAACGTCATCAGGATGGTGGGAGCAGAGGCAGTGGATTCCAACCTGGGTGTCTATTGATTCCCAGTGGGCATGCCAGTCAGCACGGCGGTAGTCGTGAATGCTCTTGGGAGGGGTGACAGGGCCAGGAGCTGAGGGATGGCTAGGGGCAAAGGAGATGGTGAGAACGACTGGGAGGTAGTCATTGCCAGTAAGATCGAAGACTTCCGCAGTGATAGGCCCTAGAAGGTTGGGAAAATTGAAGATGACATTGAGGGTGGTGTTACTTTCCAGATGGGTATGCTGAGGGAGCGCAACAAGGTCACCTTGGAGGGTGGAAAGGAACTGATGCCACTGCCAGCCAGTGTCATGGTTGTGGTTATGCATGTTAAGGTCTGCAGTAATTAATTAGGTGGAGAAGGTGCAGAAGTCACAGGGGATGGGAACAGCAGGATGGATGTATATGGTGGCACAGGTGATGGGGAGGGTCACGAAAAAGACACTGAGGAAAATGTGTTATGTAGTGTCATGGAGCAGCTCTTGTGGCCAGATAGGTATATGCTTACGGTGGACAATGGTGACCCCACCTCACACTAATGGGAAGGGATTATCAGTACAATGATGGACATAGGGAAAGATGTGGACAATGTTGTGGAACTGGAGGAATGATTCATTGAGGATAAAGGTGTCAATCTGGTGCTGGGGCATGGTATACATGAATAGGTGCTTGTTGGGCAGGGAAGGAGTGGATGGTTTGATAAAGGAGATGATATTGTCGTCATGCCAGGAAGGAGAGAGAGGAAGGGGAAGGAGGGGGCGAGAGAGGCTTAGACAAGAGTGTCGAGGCAGGTAAAGACGAAGTGGGCTTGGTTGTGGGAGTAGGTGGCGTAGGTGTTCATATCGAAAATGGAATGGGCAGTGAGGGAGATCTGCTGGAGGATGTGTGGGCATTGTATGAAGTGGATGTTTTAATTTAGGCATTTGTAAGGAACCAGAAGATGTCCTCAGCTTTGGGGAGGGGGAGAGTGGGTGGGAGAGAATTGTTGCAGTGGAGGGGTCGATCAAAGGGATAAATGGAGATGGTAAGCTCTGGTTTGGTGGGAGGAGAGGAATAGGTGGGATAAGCTTGATTACTTGTACTGTGGGAAGGAGGGGAGGTAATGTTGGGATCCTGAGGAAATGGCTGGCCAGGGTGGCCGTGCAGTTCTAGGCGCTACAGTCTGAAACCGCGCGACCGCTACGGTCGCAGGTTCGAATCCTGCCTCAGGCATGGATGTGTGTGATGTCCTTAGATTAGTTAGGTTTAAGTAGTTCTAAGTTCTATGGGACTGATGACCTCAGAAGTTAAGTCCCATAGTGCTCAGAGCCATTTGAACTTTGAGGAAATGTGAGACTTTGCCATGGGGGCAGGTGGAAGGATTTTTTCAGGCAGAGTTAAGGTACTTTTGGCCCTTTGGCACCGGTAGGACTGGGGAGGGAAGTGGGAAGGGTCAACTGGGTGTTGGCAGTTATAAATAACGGCTCTCTGGATGAGTATGTGGTCAACGCAGGAGGGGGATCCTGTGGAGACATGCATAAAGTAGGTGAGTCCAGAATAATCCTAGATGTGCTGTGAGGAATGGATTTTGAGGGCAGGGTGGGTGTTCGTTCAGCCAACATCTCTGCCTCCATGATCGTGGGGTTGAGCTTCATAATCACAGTGGTGAGAGTTGGAGGATAGGGAGGGGGCTGGGGCTAGTGGGGAGAAAGGGAGTAAGGACGAGAGTATGGGTGGCTTGGGGGCCAAAGGTGACACAGCAGATCTTTTTGAGGAGATCAGTGTAGAGGGAGGGATTGGGGGATCTGGTAAGGATGGAGCCCTGGCAGGGAATGAGTTGGAAAATGGTGGAATTGGGAAGTATTTGAGGATTTTTTAGGTGAGGGCGTGTGCATTAAGAAACTTGGGGTTCGTGGGAATGGCAAAGGACAAAGGTGTGCATGGCAGGGGTTTGTGTGTGGGAACAGGGGGGGGGGGGGAATCCAGGGGGGGGGGGATGAGAATGAGAAGTGGTGGGGGTGGGAAGTGGGTTTTGGATGGAGGAGAAGCAGTCGGATTGACAATAGGTTGTTTAGGGGTTTTTGTGCGCCTGTGACGCCGCGAACCCCTACATACAGGACTCCTCTAATCAGTTGAGAATGAAACACCCTATACCTATTTACGAGTTGCAAGTCGCATCCTAGCCAACAGAAAGATGGGAACTATATCATACGATGTTTTTTATGACCATCTCATAACGAAAAAAAACTTATCGGTCACCTCCAGTCTAGTCCAATGCCATCTACCAAGTGTATTGTGCACCTGAAGAATCAGCCAGCAGAGAAACCGCCACTCACAACGGCCATGAGCCTCGACTTCCGTTGTCCGACCCCCTTGTGACCACTCCTGCCACTGACCATAGCACAAAGCGTCGCGGCTCGGACTAGCTCCAGTTACGCTCATGACATAGACTCCTCAGTTTAAAAAAATCCGATATGGGATGTTTCCTTAATACTCCTGGGATTTCACATACGAAATATAGATGCCTCGCTTTTATACGAGTTAATTTCGAAGACAGAAGAAATGACGGCACAAACATTTTACATTGCTATTTGTTGTCAAAGTCCTGTACATCATTATGGCATAGGCTATATTTCCTCGAATTATTCTCTCATCAGGTAGAAAAATCCGTTCTTTCTAGCTTAATATCTGCCATGTCCTGCTCAAAGGGGCAAAATATTAAACTTGTTTGTGGCTCATGACGGAACGCTAAGAGCACCACATGCTCCACATCTGTCACAGGATGTCTCCTCACTTTCGAACTCACTTAAATTAAACAAATGCCTCGTCACATATGAAATCTCTCAAGGTAAGAGCACAGGGGAGTTGTAAATATCAGGTTTATACTACATATAACTGCATAAATTCGATAATATAACCGATTTTATTAAGACGGTCATCTCTCCCTGTGTAGGTGGGAGATTGAATTTTCGTTAAAAGATTTTGCCGCAACGAAAAAACGTCTGAATATTTCTTCAACTGTTGAATAATTTCCGTGGTACCCTTTCCCTCACTTCCACCTTCCCGGCGGCACGTCATTGATATCAAATTTATAGGCTAATTGATTAAATTTATCATGGGAGTCCCTTTGCGAGGTGAGCAATTTTTTTTTGTTTGTAGTCAGATTACGGTCGCCAGGTAACCGTTACAGACACTTTCGTGACGTCTCTGAAGGCTTAACACAGGTTGGTTAGTCACTTCCTCCCATATCGAAATGGGTGGTAACCGTCGTCAAATAGCTGAAGACATTAAACACCAATTGGGTTCTATCCCTCGGTTGTCACGTCCTGCTGGTGGAAATAATTCACTTAGAATTCTGGTATACGGCTCCTGAACTAATCCTGCTGACATCTGTCGGTTTATGGGGTGCAGTAGGATGTTTCAGTCTCTTCTCCATCCCCACGACACCTCCGCCACCGGAATTCATGTGAACAGTTGACACTGCTGCCACTAGATCGCGAACCTCCGCCCAAGCGTCGGGGTTGTACAGCTCCAGGCCGACAACCCACCGCTCGCCGTGCCGGACGTCTGTTAATGATTCCACACTCGCAAATGTTGTCATACACTTTTCAGAGGGAATGACAGTTTACATGTCGCTGGTGTAAATACCAGGAAGTTGAGCGGTATGCTTCCCCTCATCCCTCCTGCAAACCGAAACGTTCTGAAGTGTGTTTTCGAAACATCCCAGGAAGGCTGATGCAGTGATCAATAACAAAATACCTGTCCACTCACCGCCTCATCCCAAACGTGTACGAGTCTGCAGACCTAGGTTTCCCTCAGAACACAGCCCTATAGAAGCGTTCCTCTTGGCTCCCGCAAAGTTAGTGGGCGGATGCTTCGAGAAGTCAAATGGGAGTCCCTGGAGGAGAGACTTTGAGAACCGACATTCGAAGGTATCCGCAGAAGGATTCTGCTGCCGTCAATGTGTATTTAGCTTAAGGACCACGAAGATAAGATACGAGAAATTAACATTCATATGGAGGCAGGCATATAGATAGTCTTTTTCTTCGTTGTATTTACAAGTGAATTAGGAAAGGGAATGACGAGTGTGGTACAGGATACCCTCCGTCACACACCGTACGGTGGTATCCGATGTAAGCATAGAGTTGTAAATGTAAATTTAGTCTCCCTGATAAGATGCCAGCCCATCCGTTTATAATCACACAAAACTCACGGAAGAATGTTGGCTGTTATTTATCGAGAAAACAAAAGATGGAACTTCTGCTATTGATTGTCTCTCTGTAGTAGCCTTTAGGGACGTGTTTGTGCACAATAGAAAAAACGACAAAGAGCACACCTATCAGCTCCCTTTTCGTCAGAGTATTGCTTACCTGCCGCATTCTCACGAATTATGATTGGCTCACAACAATCCTATAAAATGATCGTCGGCAACTGAAAATGCATACGAAGAAACAACTACATTTTAGCAGGAAATAAACACCGCGATCAGTAGCCAGAGGAGATGTAATCGCAGAGTACCACGGCTCCTGGTAACCTCCCTCTTGCACATGGAAGTCATGGCCCAATGTTAGGTCCTGGGGCTCATGAGCTGGATAATATGGCCGTTTTGACCTGACGCTACGTCTCTAGAATGATTCCTCTTTCCACCGGTAAGGTGTGTGTATGTAGCATCAGTCCAGAACACGCAATATTATTGCTCACTTCATGGTATGTTTTCTCTAATTTTACGTATTCTCATTCAGTTTCTGTAATTTTGCTAAGTTTTCGCGATTTTATGTATTTCATCGCAATTCCCTTAATTTTACGTATTTCACACAAATTTTTCGTGATTATAAAGGTTTTCCTCGAAATTTACCTATTTTATGTCATTTTTCATGTTTTTTCGACGGTTTGCCGTACGTATATGGTCGTATTGCTGACACACCCGTGTGTTTAATTTTCTACGAGAATATTTGCTCGTCTTATATACCACCCTACTAAAAACTCCTAAGCTTTCCCTTTTTCCTGGTGATCCACATGCATGTATTTTGGATAGGACGATCTTGAAAAGTAGTAACAGTCGCTTCGTATTTCTATGAGACTCAACGAGTAGTCGATGTATTGGAAACTCGAGGTCTGGAAACAATTCCGTGTATGCTACGACCCATGAACAGACTCCCAGCAGGGCATAATACCATACGATTTTACTGGTGTAGAGGCAGAAGGAAACAGAGGTTGTTGTTTACAACAAGTACAACAGCCTCATTTTGCGTCATATAATGTAAATAACGCCGTCTGTATTCCAAAATCTAGCTAATCCAGTCCCTTTCCGATATAGTAGTTTAAAAGTTATCTTTTATTAAATAAAATTAAGAAGTATATTTACATATCACCTTTAAACCACGTCAAGAAACACTGATTTACAATGAGTTTATCTATATGTTAGTGGTGAAGCGATCCACCATATCTTTTGCGAAAGATCATGAGCTGTTTCACAGGAATTCGTCAAAGCTAAAATCTAGTGTGGTCGCTAGTATCAAAGCGGTTAAGTGATCCACTAAATAATTAATTTAAAAGAAATGTAAAAGTTAATACAAATCGTTGTTTTGAATGTCTGTTAACATCATAGTAAAATAATGAAGATCAACATGAGAAGGCTATTTTAACCAGCTACAGTTAAGAAAAACATACTAACGTCCTCTATTGGCGTAAACTTCTTAAGTAAACGCATGGTGTAGCACCAGCTGTGGTGCGCTACTTGTAGAGAACAATATAACACATTACCTTATGCTTAGCTTGAAAGGCTAATAGTTGTCAGCTATTAGACTTAGGAACTTTTACTTAAGAGATTTACACCAATAAAGGGCGTTAGTAGGTTTTTATTAATTGTAGCTGGTTACATACCCTTCTTATGTTGATCTTCAATATTTTCTACGATGTCAAGAAATCTTCAAAACAACGATTTGTACAAACTTTTACATTTCTTTTAAATTAATTATTTAGTGGATCACTTAACCACTATGATACTAGCGACTATGCTAGATTTTAGCTTTGACGAATTTCAGTTGGTATGTATTTTATCAAGACGATCTTAAAAAATTTTTTTGAATTTTGGCTTAGTATGTGTGTACAAAAATGCACGGAAGTATGTTTTTTAACACAAACCTACGTTTTTTTAAATGGAACCACGTTAGTTTTGTTAGCACATCTGAACATATAAACAAAAACGTAGTCAGTGCCGTTTGTTGCATTGTAAAATGTTAATTACATCCGGAGATATTGTAACCTAAAGTTGACGCTTGAAACCTCCGACGTTCAGTTGCGTGTTGTAACAAACACGGGCCACGGTCGGCGAGCAGCATCTGCAGGGACATGTTTACGATGACGACCGTGTTTACGAGTGTGGCTGTAGTGCACTGTTGTGGTTTGGTCTAGCTGTCGCAGTGTCCGCATGTAGCGCTTGCTGCTATTGTTATTCTGCATTCGTCTCCGCACGCAGACCAACTGTAGTACACCGTGTTACCAGACGTCTGTGATAGTGTAGTGTTGCAGGAACTGTGACCATGGTGTATTCGAACTCTGAAAAGGCCGAGATGATACTCATCTATGGCGAGTGTCGACGAAATGCAGCTGAAGCCTGCAGGGTGTATGCAGAACGGTACCCGGGCAGAGAGCATCCAACGTGCCACACATTGCAAAACATCTACCGCCAACTGTATGCAACAGGTATGGTCGTAGCACGGAAACGGGTCCGTAACAGGCCCGTCACAGGAGAAGCGGGTGCAGTTGGTGTGTTAGCTGCTGTTGCCATGAACCCACACATGAGTACACGGGACATTGCGAGAGCCGGCGGACTGAGTCAAAGTAGTGTAGCATACTGCATCGTCACCGCTTTCACCCGTTTCGTGTGTCGCTACATCAGCAATTACATGGTGATGACTTTAATCATCGACTGCAATTCTGTCAATGGGCATTAACAGAGAATGCGTTGCAGTTGCAACTGTTTACCGATGAAGCGGGTTTCACAAACCACGGGGCAGTGAATCTACGGAACATGCATTACTGGTCCGTGGACAATCCTCGCTGACTCAGACAGGTAGAGCGACAGCGACCGTGGACTGTAAATGTATGGTGCGGAATCATTGGCGACCACCTCATTGGTACCCACTTTATTGCAGGGGCCCAAACAGCTGCAACAAACATCGCGTTTCTACGGAATGATCTGCCAACGTTGCTCGAAAATGTCCCACTGGAAACGCGTCGACGTATGTCGTATCAGCATGATGGTGCACCTGCACATTCTGCAATTAACACTAGGTTGACCCTTGATAGGATGTTCGACGGGCGTTTCATAGGACGTGGAGGACGCATAAATTGGCCAGCCCGTTCTCCTGATCTTACACCTCTGGACTTCTTTCTGTGGGGTACGTTTAAGGGAGATGTGTACCGTGATGTGCCTACAACCCCAGAGGATATGAAACAACGTATTGTGGCAGCCTACGGCGACATTACACCAGATGTACTGCGGCGTGTACGACATTCATTACGCCAGAGATTGCAATTGTGTGCAGCAAATGATGGCCACCACATTGAACATCTATTGGCCTGACATGTCGGGACACACTCTATTCCACTCCGTAATTGAAAACGGAAACCACGTGTGTACGTGTACCTCACCCGCATGGTAATGTACATGTGCGTCAGTGAAAAAGACCAATAAAAAGGTGTTAGCATGTCGACGTAATGTGCTGTTCCAGTCTCTTCTGTACATAAGGTCCATCACCGTTCCCTTTGGATCCCTACGTAATTCTGTGCTCTCCGATACACACGATCGAACAGCGGAGGAGTGGTACTCAAGCGTCAACTTTAGGTTACAATATTTCCGGATGTAATTAACATTTTACAATGCAACAAACGGCATTGATTACGTATTTATTTATATGTTCAGATGTGCTAACAAAACTAACGGGGTTCCATTTAAAAAAACGTAGGTTTGTGTTAAAAAACATACTTCCGTGCATTTTTTTATGGTTTGTATTAACCAATTACACTAGCCCCTCTCCTCATGTTCGGTCTGTGGAATCGATTCGTCAGTATTTGATGTGGTTTACGAAATATATCCAGTGGTAATGTTATGTGACTCACCCAGTATAAGAGTATAGCTGGCGGTTTGTTGACAGTACCTCACTAGAATGGTATGTTCACTTAAATGGATCATTTCTGTGGTATGACGTGGTGTTTTACTTATTTTTTATGTAAATCAATCCTGATTCTGTAATTTCCTTGTATTTTACCACCGAAGATGGCTATTTATAGCTGAAATCTGGTTATGCAAGAATAACAGGAAACCAAAGGGACTGCGACTGATTGTTGCGTTCCTATCCTTCCTTGTAATAATATGCTCTGCACAACGGTGCCATACAGAGTCGAGGCTGGTGGACATAAATAACTTCTTACTTTTAATAAGTATTTCCAATGTAGATAAAATATTTCTTTACTCACTACAGTTTTTCAGCATTCAAGATTTTCTCACTTTTTAGCTATGTGGCCATTATGCCCCGTCTGATCGGGCACAATCGCCATTTCGATGTTTTCCGAATTTCTGATTGTTTAGGCGCTTTCCTTTCGTCCATCGAGAATGAAAAAAATTATGCCGGTAGTAGGTTAGTCTGACTGTACCTTCTGTGATTCTGGAAATTCTAGATCGATTGCAACTCAGCCAAAATAAGTAAATAAATAAAAAACCAGCAAACCTTAGGGCTGTCTTTACGCTCGCCTTTCCCCACTAAGCACTAACGCAAACAAATTATTATTAATACAGTTGATATATTAAAATATTGTATGTGTTACTGTATTATTATAGGCACACATCTGACAGCAAGTTAAAGTTGGGGTTGGAGCATGGGGTGGGGTCGGGGTGGGGGACTGCAAAAAACCGTTATCTGCTCCCTCCCCTCTCCCCCTCTTCACACTGCCAACCGAAACCTGGATTCGAACTTGTGAGGGCACCAAGAATGACTGAGTATGTGCTGCAATCGCTAAGCCTCGTGGCATATTAGAGTGAAGTCACGGGTGGATGAACCACCGGCAGTTAGAGCAAGACTACTCTGTCGGTTAGCTAGACATCGGTGCAGACTTTCCAACCATGCAGTCTAAACGAATTACAGACGTAATTACAGCAAGTCTCCGACGTCCTGTTGCGTAAGAAAGGAGTAATGACATATCGTGCTGTCTCCTCATAATTAATTTTGACGGATTCGTGACAGGAGAATACATATTTTCACAAAATCTCCGAAAATAATAAGGCGAAATATAGCAGTGACTTCGTTTCCTAGATGAGAGATGCATATAATGCACAAATACAAGAAAACAAATTGCTTAATTTGTGTTACATGTATGAAGATGCCGAATCTGGTATTCGTTGCGTTACTCTTGCAGTCGAAATTAATAACTGACTGCTAGAAAATGAAAAACAAAATTGTATAGTCAGAATGTTGCGTACAATTGATTCCATACAGAGTTGCCCGTATCCAGCGTGACATGGCAAAAGTATTCCAATTGCTTGCTGCGAGAAAACGTTTGGAAACACGAAGCAGTAACAAAATAAAGCTCTGACAAAAACAATAACGTGCAAACACAGTAGCCTGTTTTATATTCTGTTGGTATGTGAGGTGGAATGTCGAGTTATCTTTATTTTAGTAGATCAATAAAGTCTCTGGAACTGTGATGTGAATTGTCGAGTTATCTTTATTTTTTGAGATCAATAAAGTCTCTATAATTGTGCCATTTCAAATGTATAAAGTACATGCACCTGGGTTTCAGGCTGGCTCCCACTATTTACGTTCGATGCTGAGGTGCCGCTCCAGAACATGGAGAGCCTCGGCAATTCTGTTCTTGTGTGAGGGGAGGGAGGAGGAAGGCGTGCCACGGTAACCCGTGCAGTTGTGTGAACCGCTGGGCCAAGTTGACTTAGTGGCTGCCGGCACGGTAGCTCACTGTGTTCGGTCAGAGAGATATCTGCTCTCTGTAATAATAACAATAAAAAACTGAGTGAATAGATCAACGATGAATCTAAACGGGTGTCATGGGACGTGCGCCCCGAACGAATGCAACGAACAATAACGAACGAAATGAGATGAAAAATGTGGCTAACGCCCCTGCCTAGTAAGCAGGAGACCTGGGTTCGATTCCCGGCCTTAGTACAAATTTTCACTCGCCGCTTGAGTCTACATACACAAAAAGTTTTTTATATTTGTTTACAAACTTGTTTTGCAGATGAAACTTCTTGTTACTATAATAATATACATGAAAACAGAAACAAAAATTTAGGACGTTCTGAAATAACCAGGCTGTTTTTAGGGAAAGAAAAAGTTCACGAAAAGCAATTTTTGTTTCTATTTTGTAAGCGGACGAACAATAAAAAAAAGGAAACCATTTAGAGTACCTTTTTCCTCTCTCTCTTTTATTTGCCAAACAAAGCCTTCCCACAATATAAGGTTAAACAATTATATTCAAACTGAGATGAATGACGGGAAATATAGAGCCAGAAACATAAGGTACAACAGAAACACCCAAAATAATCAAGTGAGGTAATAACAATCAAATTTCAAGATCTTGATATGAATTTCTGCGTATTGTTACCCTTACGTAAACTAATTTCGTAAATGCATTGCATGAAATCAAACATAATTTTCTGAGAAAAATAAAAGTGCGTGGCAACAAACTAACCTATCTCCACTGACTTAAGTAACAAACACGTGAGTTGAATAGGATGGATAGCAACGTCCTTTTAGAGAATATGAGTGAAGAGCAGACAAAAGTAAAGCAGAAACGCGAAAAGGAGTAGAATTGAGAGCAGTTACCTGCTTAGCATCAAACTTGTGGAAGGCACAGTAGACGAGAAAAACTGAGAAGAATTCACTTTCCTAGGAGGAAAATATGCTTTAAGAAGGCTTCAACAAAGGACATATCAGAGACAGAAAGGAGCATGCATAACATCTTTCTTCAAGGATAGGTGTCAGATGCTGATATGTATCAGACAAATAATTTCATGAAATTACACTTTCGGATAACATCGTAACATCTAAGTCAGACGAGGAAAGTCAGAATACAAATTTAATTGAAACTGGAAATATCTGAAATGTGACATTACCTAAGGATGTCAGAAGCTTAGTGGACAGATCAAATCCGAGACATATGGAAATATAAAACAATAGGTATAGAAAGTTATGAAGATATTAAGAAATGTCAGCAGAAGTAACAATTTAGAGGTACGATATCCAGTAATAACGAACTTCGCACTGGGAAGATGTATAAAGGGGAAAATTACAATGAAACAACACGATTAGCAAAATGTACTACGCACAACATTGGATATAGTGGGTATGTATTATGCAAGATATATAAATATAGTAATAGACGAAAGACAGCATCAGATGAGTTTGTAAACAAAATATGTGTGCAGGCAGTTCAGTACCTACAGGATCAAGATGATAAAGATGACAAGGAACGCTAAACTGAGTAATACGTGACAGTTAAGCAATTATCGCAAATAAGTATTTAGTTTTTCATCGACTATTAACTTACACCCTATAACAACTTGGGCGCATAGAAACTCTTCAGAGGGATGAATTCACATCAGAGCCATGCGTTACAACGTAATTCATTGATAAAACTGAACGCTCGTTACAATATTATTTAGTCTCGCTGCTTACAATGTTATTTACACTACCCGATCAGAAGTATGCATTACTCTGGGGTGCGTCCACCCTTTCCAGTTTTTGAAGGCTTAACTCTTTTGGGGACAGTTTCATTGACGTGTCTGAATATTTGTGGAGAAATGATAGTTTATCCTTCCTCAAGAGCCAAACCAGAGAAGCTAGTGTCTTATTTATTTATTTATTTGTTTTTCACATTACAGCCTTTTATCTGGAGAGATAACGTAGGCCATACAGTCACATTTTTGTGGATGGTAACGAATATATTTATTAATAATTTGTTTTGGTACTGACGAATATTTTCTAAAAAGTTACTGACGTTGGACGCTGATGTCTAGAGCGAATTCGACGTTCTGATTCAACCCACTAAAGTTACATTGGGTTTAGGATGGGGCTCGCGAGAGCACAATCCATTTTAGGAATGTCATTGTACATAATTCGTTGCCTCACTCATGCTGCTGTACGGAATGCGTGCGTTGTTACACAGATGTAAACAATCATCGTCTCATTACTGTTCCTATACCATACGCCACATGCAATGCTACATGATGTTTTCATATTGTGGCGTGTCGTAGGGTATTGTGCTATTTCTGCAGTACTACAACAAAACCAGTTACTTATTATGAACGGAACATGAGGTTTTATTTAATGACTGCTTTTCCCGGCTAGTGATCGTTACTTTGTAAAAGAAATCTCCGCCTGGAAACGTGTAGCATTGTTCTCTATCAAGCAGTGTAAATTACGCACAAAAGTGATCATCTATAACCAGCAATCAAGTAAAATGTATGATAAGTAATTTCAACTATACAAGAGTAATGATTTTTAACAATCCTCAGTGCCACTGCATAATGTCTCATTACTAGTTGCAGATTGTGTATCGAATTTAGCGCTACAGTTATTCGAGGTGGCAACACTTTTCTTTAAGCGAAATGAACAGTTTTGTCACACAATACCTCACGCACACAACACTAATATATTTCTTCCTGCTAAAATATTTCATAAAAGTCGTTACGAAATGCAGGGCTTCATACCTCAGCATATAATAATTCGTATCACGTAAGATGCTGCTTGCGTTGACAGAAGTTCACTATATTTAGAGATTATTCACAGCCTAAGCTGAAATTATTACCTAAGAGTGGGTTCTGGTCCACCAACACGCAATTATTATCGCAGTAATGGCCAACAATATTTATGTCTAGTTAAAATTTCAATTTAAAACTGCCGCTCCAATATTTCACTAAGATGGCGGCTAACATAAGACAATCACTTATCGATTCTCCCTCAGGCACTGTTTTCGTACTAACAAATAATATATATTTAAACTTTTTTCTACCTTTACTATATGCACTAATATTTAAAAATATTTCTCAATGTTAATCGCTTATTATGCAGGATTTACCAATAAATCGCGCTGTAGATCAATAGCGCTAATGGCTGCGCTCCATTGTAGCTGATCAGAAAAGTTAATATTTATGTAGGAAGAGTATAATAATGAAATAAAACACCAAACAAATAAGATTCATTTCAATGACACATCAGCTCTATTTTTCAAATATTAAATTAACAACGTAATACAGTTTTTTACAGACCTCTGTGTTACGGGACATCAATCACATCCGATCAGTTCGAACAGGAAGATGGATTAGTCACGAAGAATTATAGATAACAAAAGATTGAGATTTTCATTATCTATTTCTGTGGGCATTCCCTGAGATATAATTTATTACAGAATATTAAGTTATGTCATTGACAATAATTATTTATTATTTTATTATCGATGAAGTCCTTTTCATTAATATCACGAGAACATTCACTCCCACTCCATACACAACACTGCCGCGAATATGACTCTGAATAAAAAAATAGGCGTTGGTATTACAACATCCTTCTACATCTACTGTGTGCTTGCGCGCAATAAAGGCACCACACCCTAACCACGAGAACCGTCCTACACCGTACCACCACCTCCTACGTACTTCACTGTTTGCACTACACACTGTGGTCGTAAGGTTCTCCAGGCATTCGTCAAACCCAAAACTTTATAGGTTTTCCACAGAGTACAGCGTGTACCACCACTCCAGAGTACTCGCTTCCAGTCATCCCCTGTGCAGTGGTATTGCTCTTTACAGCAGTTCACTCTTTACACCGCTTAGTACTGACTGCAGAAATGTGTGGCTTATTTGGATTGCTCGACAATTGTACCTCATTCTTTGGAACTACCCGCTCAGAGTCGTCCCGCTAGCTGGACTTCTGGAAGCACTTCGGAACTCAAAAGTGATTCGTTCCGATAATGTCATGCGATTTTTTGCAATGCTCTGGGTTCCTCTTCATTACGTGAGATCTACCTGGTCTTGGTTTAGACGCTATTGTTCCTTCGCTTTTCCACCTCACAAACAAGAACGAGGACGTGCTGTGATTAGCACACTGGACTTGAATTCGGGAGGATGACTGTTCAAATCTCCGTCCGGCCACCGTACTAATTGTTGTCAATGATTTCCCTGATTCTCTTAAGGCAAACAGCGGAGTGGTTCCTTTGAAAAGGTACGCCCGATTTCCTTCCCCACTCATCCTGAGTCTCTAATTACCTCATCGTCAAAGTGACGATAAACACTGACCTTCCGTTTACTTCTCAGTCACATCCCCAACAATCGATCTAGGGGCTCCTTGATGGATTGTTACTCACATGACATCCAATGACTAGTCCACGTTCGAAGTCAGTCAGCTCTGTTGACCGATCGATTGTGTTGTTACTGCTTCTCTACTGACAAGACTGTTCTCCAGGCCTCGTTTCATGGGGATGGACTCGCCTGCTGTGACACGTAGAGATCAATTTTGTATTACATGGGGAGTACGCCGGATGCTTTTAGTCGCATAATGTACAACGGATTGCAATTTCTGCTACGCCGATGTTCTCAGCATAGTATTCTTTGCAGTGTGCTCAGTACGGGCAAATTTACGGTAGTGAATCTTCTCCCACAGGATCCAGCATGAAGCTTTCATCCTTCTCTCTGTTAATACTGAGGCATTCCCATAAAAATATTTCTCGGTAAGTAAAGATATGAAGAGACTATGAATACTAAGAAATTATACGTAATTTCCATACCGTTACGAGGAATTGAAAGCTCCAGTGATGATGAATAGAAGTCTCTTTTTAGATTGAATGTCGCAAAATTTTGAATGGTTATAAGTCAGTATCGCGAAGTTTTAAACATGGCTGCTTGGTTCAGTGACCGTTTCTAAATTAAAATTGAAACAAATGAACCATCGGTCACTAATATTTTTAGTCTTATTGACCAGGTATCAACAATTCGAAGAGGGCTTTCATCAGAATTATAGCAATTAAAATGGCCTATAACATATTTACAAATTTATAGGAAAAGACATTTTTTATATAAAAAAGTGTAAGTACTGACTAACAAAAAAAGACAGAGGCAGTACTTACATGTCACATATAAAATAATTAACAGACCAGAAGGGCTTTAGTCACAAAATTTACAAAAAGGAATGCATGAAGGCGAGCCACTATGTGCTCGTCGTACGAGCAATATATATATATATATATATATATATATATATATATATATATATATATATATATATATATATACAAGGTGAGTCACCTAACGTTACCGCTGGGTATATTTCGTAAACCACATCAAATACTGACGAATCGATTCCACAGACCGAACTTGAGGAGAGGGGCTAGTGTAATTGGTTAATACAAACCATAAAAAATGCACGGAAGTATGTTTTTTAACACAAACCTACGTTTTCTTAAATTGAACCCCGTTAGTTTTGTTAGCACATCTGAACATATAAACAAATACGTAGTCAGTGCCGTTTGTTGCATTGTAAAACGTTAATTACATCCGGAGATATTGTAACCTAAAGTTGACGCTTGAGTACCACTCCTCCACTGTTCGATCGTGTTTATCGGAGAGCACCGAATTACGTAGGGATCCAAAGGGAACGGTGATGGACCTTACGTACAGAAGAGACTGGAACAGCACATTACGTCCACATGCTAACACCTTTTTATTGGTCTTTTTCACTGACGCACATGTACATTACCATGAGGGGTGAGGTACACGTACACACGTGGTTTCCGTTTTCAACTATGGAGTGGAATAGAGTGTGTCCCGACATGTCAGGCCAATAGATGTTCAATGTGGTGGCCATCATTTGCTGCACACAATTGCAATCTCTGGCGTAATGAATGTCGTACACGACGCAGTACATCTGGTGTAATGTCGCCGCAGGCTGCCACAATACGTTGTTTCATATCCTCTGAGGTTGTAGGCACATCACGGTACACATTCTCCTTCAACATACCCCACAGAGAGAAGTCCAGAGGTTTAAGATCAGGAGAACGGGCTGGCCAATTTATGCGTCCTCCACGTCCTATGAAACGCCCGTCGAACGTGTACCTCACCCCTCATGGTAATGTACATGTGCGTCAGTGAAAAAGGCCAATAAAAAGGTGTTAGCATGTGGACGTAATGTGCTGTTCCAGTCTCTTCTGTACGTAAGGTCCATCACCGTTCCCTTTGGATCCCTACGTAATTCGGTGCTCTCCGATACACACGATCGAACAGCGGAGGAGTGGCACTCAAGCGTCAACTTTAGGTTACAATATCTCCGGATGTAATTAACATTTTACAATGCAACAAACGGCGCTGATTACGTATTTGTTTATATGTTCTGATGTGCTAACAAAACTAACGGGGTTCCATTTAAAAAAACGTAGGTTTGTGTTAAAAAAACATACTTCCGTGCATTTTTTTATGGTTTGTATTAGCCAATTACACTAGCTCCTCTCCTCACGTTCGGTCTGTGGAATCGATTCGTCAGTATTTGATGTGGTTTACGAAATATATCTAGCGGTAATGTTAGGTGACTCACCCTGTATATATATTTCAGAGGCGGCTGACAAGACAATTTTCGGTTACAGATGACCGATCAGTTTAGTGAAATTCTTACATAAAAATATACGCGACAATGAGGAAGCGATCGGCAAACAAATCTCTGGGTGGTTTTCGTTTGTAATAAAGAATAAGTAAATAAAGATCATTTAAAGTATTCAGTCGTTTCACCACTCGAACATTTCTCTCTCAATCTTTTCGATGTGACCACTGAAACAGTAGAAAATGCGTATAAAATTATATCCATTACACAGGGATGGAGGACGGTAAGGCGTTTGTAAATACACCCAATTTGCATCATGATTACAGTATAATCTATTTCAAACCACCAGGATAATGCCATTTAAATGTTGACGGGCTCGACATCAGCTAGAGAAAAGGCGCAAATCTGCGGAAGAAAGAAAGGAAGTTTGTTACTTCCGTATGTTAACAAAGTTGGTAGTACGACTTCTCGATACTTCTAATGATGTGATCCGCTAATTACAGTAACTGTCCCCTATAACACACAGTTATTACTCTGACGGTTTATATTATTTCACAAGATAAGAAAAGATAAAATACAATTTATCGAAATAAATGTACCATCTGATACGCATATTCAAGTGCCTAATGTGTAATTTTCCATACCAACTTATGTAATGTTTTAAGCACCAGCTCATCAAACTCCGTGAAGCGAACAAATTCGGTGACTGCTTTTGTATAAAGACTTCAATTATACCCGCATACCTTTTCTTCTGAATACCCCTCATATTTTAGACTGATGGTAAAATACTGTAACGTAAAATGTAAGACGCAAGAGTAACTGTGGAGCAATTATTTAACGTTCAGCAGCACGTAGAAAATGGAAAAACAATACAACAAATGATAGCAGGGGAATCCCGCCATTGTTATTCACCAACCTGTGAAGAGGTTTGTATGGCTTTCCTTTGCGCTGACATTCACTTAAGTACATTGAACCATACCAAATTACGTGCATTCATAGAAAAATGCACAGAGAAATCTCTTCCTGCTTTGTCTAAGGCAGTCGAAGCTAAGATGAAACAAGTCATACAACTGGCGGCAAAGAAAAGATGAACTGAAACTGCAGACTCCTCGGGGAGATACATTGCAAATATGATTGTGGAAACACTGGAAGTAGATAGTCGATGCGAAAAGTTTCTGATTAACTGTGAACATTCACAAAAAATAAAATTTCTCACTATTAATAAATTGTGCGGCAGATATATGGATATCATAAGCCCCAAAAGACGTTAATTCCTTAATATGGAACCTAAATAAATATCCTCTTGAAAGAAAAAATCTAAAATTCTATTTTGTTTGTAACTAAGAAGAAAATGTTGTTAAGTATGTAACGTCTAATCCAAGACACGTCGTACTTATCATGAGTAATTGGGTACGTCGCATATTTGGGACAACGGACATTTAACACGTTAAACACTCGCAGTACATCATTTAGTAAAGGATTTTTACTTAATATTTTGATGATACATTAATGTTCTGGATTGAAATTGTAATAGAAGATTTGGTTGATTAAGAACAATTTTGAAACTGCCACAGACGTTCTTCGAAGGTGGCACAGGGATTTGAAATGTCCACTTGAATTTCTTGACACATAAACCCTCGCGGATCCTTCGCTTATAAAACAAAACCTTCGAAGTATTAGCAGTTCATTAGAATTTACACGTGGCAATGAAAGTGAAACTTAATCAGTCGAAGCAATAGTGAGGTCGGATGTTCACATGAATAATTGGAAATTTGCAAATGCAACTAGTGTATTACATTAGAATGTGATTTACGTCATGCTGAAACTTTTATACTTTTGCTTGTTGAATGGAAATTGTGCGTGTGACAAAGCTTCTCGCTAGCAGTCTAAAAACGTGTGCTTTAACATTCTGATTACTGTCTTGCTCATGTGTTCCAATACAGACTAACTTTAGCTTCCCCACTTTTGAATTCGTACATAACTGTGTAAATTACTTTTTATATGTATGAATTCAAATAACGTAAACAGAATCTATCTGTAGATGGGATCGAATATAAATGGTTTTGAATAATGTTCATAATGGCTTTGTCGTGGAACTGTCACACATAGTGGAAAACTGTTGCGTATTGAAAATATGCCCTGTTAGAAAAACGCATATACTGAATTTGTATCAGATTTTTGTAAATGAAAACAGTTCCTAATTTCATCCGACAAAGTTCATTTAGGCTCTACAGTTGTTTCTTACCTTTGCGATGGATACATCGGCTTTGTTCTAATTGCATACTGCGAGAATATGAAGTAGCCAACAACACGCACCTAAAATAAAATACTGTGCGGCGAACTGCTTTCATAAATTGAACGTTTTTTTACCTTTTTTAAAGAATGCATCTTACCGTCCGCGCTATAATGCAAGACGTGACAGTGAAATTTAATCATTCTTACATTATACACTCCTGGAAATTGAAATAAGAACACCGTGAATTCATTGTCCCAGGAAGGGGAAACTTTATTGACACATTCCTGGGGTCAGATACATCACATGATCACACTGACAGAACCACAGGCACATAGACACAGGCAACAGAGCATGCACAATGTCGGCACTAGTACAGTGTATATCCACCTTTCGCAGCAATGCAGGCTGCTATTCTCCCATGGAGACGATCGTAGAGATGCTGGATGTAGTCCTGTGGAACGGCTTGCCATGCCATTTCCACCTGGCGCCGCATTTGGACCAGCGTTCGTGCTGGACGTGCAGACCGCGTGAGACGACGCTTCATCCAGTCCCAAACATGCTCAATGGGGGACAGATCCGGAGATCTTGCTGGCCAGGGTAGTTGACTTACACCTTCTAGAGCACGTTGGGTGGCACGGGATACATGCGGACGTGCATTGTCGTGTTGGAACAGCAAGTTCCCTTGCCGGTCTAGGAATGGTAGAACGATGGGTTCGATGACGGTTTGGATGTACCGTGCACTATTCAGTGTCCCCTCGACGATCACCAGTGGTGTACGGCCAGTGTAGGAGATCGCTCCCCACACCATGATGCCGGGTGTTGG
This sequence comes from Schistocerca serialis cubense, assembly GCF_023864345.2. NCBI lineage: Eukaryota > Metazoa > Arthropoda > Insecta > Orthoptera > Acrididae > Schistocerca > Schistocerca serialis. Next base: position 163,929,880 of record NC_064644.1, on the reverse strand, counting down.
CCCTGTGTGCTTCGGTCGTATGCAGTCCTGATTGTGGCGCTCACCTGCACGGCGCCAAACACGCATACGACCATCATTGGCACCAAGGCAGAAGCGACTCTCATCGCTGAAGACGACACGTCTCCATTCGTCCCTCCATTCACGCCTGTCGCGACACCACTGGAGGCGGGCTGCACGATGTTGGGGCGTGAGCGGAAGACGGCCTAACGGTGTGCGGGACCGTAGCCCAGCTTCATGGAGACGGTTGCGAATGGTCCTCGCCGATACCCCAGGAGCAACAGTGTCCCTAATTTGCTGGGAAGTGGCGGTGCGGTCCCCTACGGCACTGCGTAGGATCCTACGGTCGTGGCGTGCAACCGTGCGTCGCTGTGGTCCGGTCCCAGGTCGACGGGCACGTGCACCTTCCGCCGACCACTGGCGACAACATCGATGTACTGTGGAGACCTCACGCCCCACGTGTTGAGCAATTCGGCGGTACGTCCACCCGGCCTCCCGCACGCCCTCGCTCAAAGTCCGTCAACTGCACATACGGTTCACGTCCACGCTGTCGCGGCATGCGATGGAGCTCCGTATGCCACGGCAAACTGGCTGACACTGACGGCGGCGGTGCACAAATGCTGCGCAGCTAGCGCCATTCGACGGCCAACACCGCGGTTCCTGGTGTGTCCGCTGTGCCGTGCGTGTGATCATTGCTTGTACAGCCCTCTCGCAGAGTTCGGAGCAAGTTTGGTGGGTCTGACACACCGGTGTCAATGTGTTCTTTTTTCCATTTCCAGGAGTGTATTTAACTATGAGGACTAGCTTCAGAGAAATATTTGTAAGTGCATTAAGGGGTACTTTGAAATTAGATTACATACTTCTAATGATACAGAAGTGACTCCCGCTATTATTTCTTCAGCATTTACTTAAAGCGTAAAAGCTTTGTTTACACACGATATTTAAATTACGTAAAATGTACTCTTTGCATTATTAATGAAATAACAGTGGCATTCAATAAGTAATGCACTTTTTCCTTGGCCAGTTTCGGGTAATAAAACGCAGAATTTATAGTGGGACATCGTGGAATGTTCCCGACTCAGCCCCTATAGTTTCACGAATTTCCGATTGGTGGCGGCGCTATACGTAGATTTCAAAATGACGCCTGTAATGCAGGTGCGTTCCAGGCAGAAAGCTGTCATTTAGTTGCCTTTGATGGAAAACCAGAGCATCACCGATATTTATAAAGGATTACAGAATGTCTACGGATACCTGGCAGCGAACAAAAGCAGCAAACAATGAGTCGTTGTGCAGGCCGTCTGTCATCGACGCAAGAAGGGCGCGCAAACGTGTCCGAGCTCCCGCGTGCCCGACACTCCCATTCGAGGTGATCGACGGATAACCATCAAACACCTCGCTGCACTACTGAACGTTTCTGTTGGTAGAGATGACACACTCGTCCAGCAGTTGGTGTACTCGAAGGAGGGTGCACGCTGGGTTCCCCAGCTTGTAACAGAAGACCATAAAAAGCAACGAAGACCATCTGCGCGGAGTTGCTTACGCGTTACGAGGCTGATCGTAACAATTTTTGGTCGAACATTGTCACAGGCGATGAAACATAGGTTCATCTCTTCGAACCAGAAACAAAACACCAATACACGGGGGGGGGGGGGGGGGGGGGGCGGGGGGCGCCAGAAGAAAAACTTTAAAGCTTCACCCTCAGCCGGTAATTTCGTGGCGAGGATATTTCGGGATTCTGAATTCTGAAAGGATTATTCTGTTTGATGTCCCCTCTCATGAAGGAGCAATAAGCTCCAAAATGTATTACGCTACCCTCAGGAAATTGAATAAAGGATTCAGGGTATTTGTCACCACAAAAATGTAACCGAAAGTGTCCTCCTCTGTGCCCACCGAGGCCTCACGCAAGTCTGTACCCCCGCGAAGAGCTCACAAAACTTAATTGGAGTTCTCCCTAATCCATCCTACAGCCCAACACTGGCGACTTCTGATCACCGTCGTTTTGGTCCAACGAAGGATGCACCCTGCGAAGGCAGTACGTGGATGTTGGGATTCAGCAAGATGTTGGCTCCAATGTCGACCAGTAGAGTAGTGCTATGCGCGCATACAGGCCCCCCCAGTGAGGTGTCGTAAGGCCATCGCATTGAACGGAGATTTTGTTGAAAAACAGGGTTTTGTAGCCAGAAGAATGTTGGAGTAACATGGTGTGTGGAAATACTGAATAAAATCAACCTGATTTCAGATAAGAAATGTGTTGCCCCTCGTACGTTTAACACACAATGGAAGGAGAAAGGTAATTAAAATACTGGACACATAACTGATAACTCATCCTCGATACGAACATGTGGATACTGTTAAACACAATGAAATCCTTATACTACAATAGATACTCGGCTAGCGCTTGCAACAAATAACTAATTGAAAATTGCCTTTTTCCACACGAGTCACCACTCTATAAAGTGCACCTAAAATCATCCTGTACCCTTAATCCTCAATTGCACATCACGGAGCATCTCAAAGAAAATTCATTCTGTCTGCGGCAAGTCCGCCATCCAAGCTCTTGCTGCAACTAATTCACTCTTCCGTCCGAGCTCCCTCAATTATAAAACGTCTGGTAGCCAAAGGGTTCAGTCATGCAAAGATGCTTTTAGTGGCGAACATACCAAACAAACTGATATACCTGATGGTATCTACTCCTTCCACAACCATTTCTCGTGATATTTACACCACTCAACGTCACAAATACTATAGAACAAACAAATAATTTTCACAACTAATCTTACTCCTGTATCTAGATGCAATTGCCCAAACAACGACGATAACTACTACGTATGCGTCATGAACAATGGCCTGGAAAGCAAGTCGCTGTAGAAGTAACTGCAAATGACAGGACGTGTCAGAAGCTTTGGTCGCTTAATGTAGAATCTGCACCTACAGATATATATATATATATATATATATATATATATATATATATATATATTTTGGTCATCAGTCTACTGACTGGTTTGATGCGGCCCGCCACGAATTCCTTTCCTGTGCCAACCTCTTCATCTCAGAGTAGCACTTGCAACCTACGTCCTCAATTATTTGCGTGACGTATTCCAATCTCTGTCTTCCTCTACACTTTTTGCCCTCTACAGCTCCCTCTAGTACCATGAAAGTCATTCCCTCATGTCTTAGCAGATGTCCTATCATCCTGTCCCTTCTCCTTATCAGTGTTTTCCACATATTCCTTTCCTCTCCAATTCTGCATAGAACCTCCTCATTCCTTACCTTATCAGTACACCTAATTTTCAACATTCGTCTATAGCACCACACCTCAAATGCTTCGATTCTCTTCTGTTCCGGTTTTCCCACAGTCCATGTTTCACTACCATACAATGCTGTACTCAAGACGTGCATCCTCAGAAATTTCTTCCTCAAATTGAGGCCAGTATTTGATATTAGTAGACTTCTCTTGGCAAGAAATGCCTTTTTTACCATAGCGAGTCTGCTTTTGATGTCCTCCTTGCTCCGTCCGTCATTGGTTATTTTACTGCCTAGGTAGCAGAATTCCTTAACTTCATTGACTTCGTGACCATCAATCCTGATGCTAAGTTTCTTGCTGTTCTCATTTCTACTACTTCTCATTACCTTCGACTTTCTCCGATTTACTCTCAAACCATAGTCATTGGACTGTTCATTCCGTTCAGCAGATCATTTAATTCTTCTTCACTTTCACTCAGGATAGCAAAGTCATCAGCGACTCGTATCATTGATATCCTTTCACCTTGTATTTTAATTCCACTCCTGAACCTTTATTTTATTTCCATCATTGCTTCCTCGATGTACAGATTGAAGAGTAGGGGCGAAAGGCTACAGTCTTGTCTTACACCCTTCTTAATAGGAGCACTTCGTTCTTGATCGTCCACTCTTATTATTATTCCCTCTTGGTTGTTGTACATATTGTATATGACCCGTCTCTCCCTATAGCTTACCCCTACTTTTTTCAGAATCTCTAACAGCTTGCACCATTTTATATTGTCGAACGCTTTTTCCAGGTCGACAAATCCTGTGAAAGTGTCCTGATTTTTCATTAGCCTTGCTTCCATTATTAGCCGTAACCTAGCCGTCACCTAGCGCATTCTCAATTATCTTTTCCATTCTTCTGTATATTATTCTTGTAAGCAGCTTCGATGCATGAGCTGTTAAGCTGATTGTGCGATAATTCTCGCACTTGTCAGCTCTTGCCGTCTTCGGAATTGTGTGGATGATGCTTTTCCGAAAGTCAGATGGTATATCGCCAGACTCATACATTCTACACACCAACGTGAATAGTCGTTTTGTTGCCACTTCCCCCAATGATTTTAGAAATTCTGGTGGAATGTTATCTATCCCTTCTGCCTTATTTGACCGTAAGTCCTCCAAAGCTGTTTTAAATTCCGATTCTAATACTGGATCCCCTATCTCTTCTAAATCGACTCCTGTTTCTTCTTCTATCACATCAGACAAGTCTTCACCCTCATAGACGCTTTCAATGCATTCTTTCCACCTATCTGCTCTCTCCTCTGCACTTAACAGTGGAATTCCCGTTGCACTCTTAATGTTACCACCGTTGCTTTTAATGTCACCAAAGGTTGTTTTGACTTTCCTGTATGCTGAGTCTGTCCTTCCGACAATCATATCTTTCGATGTCTTCACATTTTTCCTGCAGCCATTTCGTCTTAGCTTCCCTGCACTTCCTGTTTATTTCATTCCTCAGCGACTTGTATTTCTGTATTCCTGATTTTCCCGGAACATGTATGTACTTCCTCCTTTCATCAATCAACTGAAGTATTTCTTCTGTTACCCATGGTTTCTTCGCAGCTACCTTCTTTGTACCTATGATTTCCTTCGCAACTTATGTGATGGCCCTTTTTAGAGATGTCCATTCCTCTTCAACTGTACTTCCTACTGCGCTATTCCTTATTGCTGTATCTATAGCGTTAGAGAACTTCAAACGTATCTCGTCATTCCTCAGTACTTCCGTATCCCACTTCTTTGCGTATTGATTCTTCCTGACTAATGTCTTGAACTTCAGCCTACTCTTCATCACTACTATATTGTGGTCTGAGTCTATATCTGCTCCTGGGTACGCCTTACAATCCGGTATCTGATTTCGGAATCTCTGTCTGACCATGATGTAATCTAATTGAAATCTTCCCGTATCTCCCGGCCTTTTCCAAGTATACCTCCTCCTCTTGTGATTCTTGAACAGGGTATTCGCCATTACTAGATATTGGCGCTTAAAAGCAGTCAAGCTCCGATTTATTGGCGTCGGTTTGGTACGATCCGAAATCGCGAGACGCGGCGTTACAGGGTTGAACGTGACAATGTACTACCCTTCGTAACGGATGTTGCGTCACGTAGGGTGAAAGCTGTCGATTCACCAAAAGCGTTATACAGTACAATGGTGCATGAAACTTGTTTAGCTCACATCTCACACAGACCTGCAGAAGAGAATCGTAGCAAAGTCGGTATCAAAAATTTATTAGGTGTGTGAAGGAGATATTTCCAAAAGCCCTTCCACGTTTTGCAGCATTTAAGTTGTTAGCTCCTGACATTTCCTTACCACCATCTCCCATTTTGACAAGTTGGACTATTACTGCCAGAACTTTAACGTCGTGAAAAGCCTTACTGATTCGTTCCACAGCATTGAAGCCGCTTGGATTGGACTCGCCCAAGAATCAACGTCTATTGCTAAAATTTCATGAAAACTTTCAAATTAAAATCAAATTCCGAATTTATTCCTGCTGTAATAATTGTTTTAGAGGATTCAGGAAAGCCACTAGAGAAGAAAATAAAACAGGTGAAAACAGTAGCGAGGAAATTAGAAGCTGTTTGTAGCAACGTGGCAAACCAAGTGTCAGAGAAAATAAGGTGTTCGAAAAAAAACGAACGGATACACTGTCTTTCAATTCAGTGGTTTTCTTGGGCGAAAAGTACTCTCTTAATCATTAAGATTTAGTGTCAGATGATTTGTCCATTTTAAATATGAGTTTCCTTTCTTAGTTGAAGCAGGAAGAGGTTTTCCGAAATAAAGGACTTTGTTGGCTAACAGTAGGAAATCTTTTATGTGTAATTTTTTTCATAAGCTGTTCATTTTCTTTTGCAACTCAGAGCACATAAAATAAAGTGAGGTCGTAAAATAATTGTAGGTTAACCATTGTATGATAATGGCAACAACGAGCATATTAACAAGGGGAGCCCAAACGTTCGGATCACAGATTTACTTCAAACTATATGCATGTTTAGTAATAAGCTTGTTCGCATGGCCATCTTCCTCAGCAGCTGTTAAAATATGTTACTACTGGCTGTTCGTCTTGAGCTTACTACAATTTAATTAAAGAGAATTACACCACACGTGTTTCGCTTTTATTTATAAAGCATCTTCGTTGGTTATTCTGCAAGTTGAATACATTGAGAGGCACCCACTGCCTTGCTCATACTGTGGCATCAAGCAGTCAGGCCTGCAAGATGAGTGGTCAGCAATGCGTGTGGATTTATTCTTAATTTATCGAGTAGCATCAATTACTGATTATGAGCTCTAGTACTCACAATTAAGCTACAAATTATTCTCCTGTTTGAATATTACGCAACGGAAACGGATAACGCACTACTGACTATTAGTAATTTACACAACTCTGATTGTTCACTACACACTGGCAATACCACATTTTCTTTCTTACCCAACGGCTTTGATCAACCCTAGGCCATCGCACTGAATATGAATGGCGCACAAATTATAAATTCTGGATATCATGACTACACACTATTCGAAGAACAAGGCCACCAATCTTTTTGTTTTCACTATCTTTTGTACTCCGATAAATTCTATTATGATTCAAAGATAACCTAAACACATCATTTCATTTTATACAACAATTACACATGAGAAACTCCGCCCAGTGGGCATGGCTTTACATTGGTGATTCTCTATCTTATGGTCTCGTAATTATCTAACGCTACAGTGCACTTTCTGGATAGGATGGTGGGTCTTTTGCTATATCTCACACGTCGACTCTCACACCCATCATCACGAAAATTTACTCCAGACCGAGCGGTACAAAAAGGATCATGCATAACCCACTGCCTCTGAACCTATCTTGCTACTCTCCCATGAAAACCACACATACTTAAATTACATGAAATACATCACGCTGGCAACATAGAATACAACACAAAGAATAGCCACAACGTTAGAATCACATCACTTTCAGCTTTCCCACTTTAATTAGTATTCATCCCAGTTTCACACGACACTGCCCCACTTCATAACTTTTCTTTCCTACTACGAACTCTGGAGGATACATGCACGTCTTCCTGTGCAATGCAAGTCAAGTGGCGTTGCTGGATAGACAGCTGCCTCACCTTGCTTCACTCTCAGAGTATTAGAGTTTGAATCTAGCGTCACACGGAAACATAACACACAAAGGTAGTATTGATATCATATTTGTCACAAACGCGAGTCCTCAACTGATACCTTGGACGAGTACTTTTCTTTATACTTTGTCTCATACACAGATTGAGACTCACACAGTACTCACCACGTGGAAGCGTTCGTCTCTAATTTCAAGTCCTGCACACGCCATTTCTTAAATATTTCCAACTTATAGTACACACGCTAGTAATTCAGCTTAACTTTTGCACTCGGAAGTATTTCAACTTACTGCTACACGTGGTTTCATTGTGACCGTTGGTCACTTCCGAAGATTACTACGATCCCGTTAGTATTTCCTGCCTGACATTTAATTCTCCCCACAAAAGTTCCTGAAATAGTGAAATTATTATTCCAAGCTACTCTTAAGTATTCCACATGCATACCATTCTCTCCACTCTTTTGTCTTTACGGAGCACACCTAAGGCAGGTCGTACCAACACAAGATCCAGCGCCAGAGTGCTGAAACATGGCCGTTCTTCAGGTCATCTCGCACCTCCGTCGAGGTGGGGGAGCACCTTTCTACCTTATTGATCAGCCACATTTCAGGCGCTCAAAGCTTAGGTAAATTTCATCTCTTTGGTTCCACCAAAGGTGACCAAAGGACCGTCTCAAAGATGATCATATATTGCACATTCACTATCTGCGGTTGGCAGACGACCTTACATTCATTCATTTCACAGATCTCACCAAACTGGATGTAGGGATTTATTTTGTGGGAGTGCACATGTAATCAATTAAATAAATAGATTGTCCTTCTTTCCTACACTGGTTTCCGGCTTCGGTGTATTAATTGAAATTGAGTTGTTATTACAAAAAATATGCTGTTCTGACAAGAATCACGAAGAATGTTGTACCTATTTACAATGTTGGGCGCTACTGTACCCTTTCAACATACATTGTAGATTTTTGGTTTTTAACATAAGACAACCAAAAATTTACAAACATATGTATCCAACTTGCAGAATAACCACGGAAGATACTTTATAAACAAAAGCGAAAGGCTTCTGGTGTAATTCTCATCAATTAAATTGCAGTAAGCTCAAGACGGACAACCAATAGTAACTGACTTTTAGTAGTCGTTTAGGACAACTTAATGTGCAAGTAGTAACGTGTAATACTTAGATGATTTCGAGAATATCGCAAGAGAAGTTTTATGCACCAGTGATGTACTGGTGCATTGTTATCATGAGCACGAAGACGTCCCCTTCCTGTGCTCAGCAATCAAACAACGTAATCGTTGGATCACTGGGTCGCGTCCCATTCGGGTTTTTTTTATTTGTATTTTTTGAACATTAGACATGTTATTTCATAGATGTTACGTTTGAAAGCTAATGTGGTTGAAAGACACGTGCATCTGATTGAACTTTTATTGGACTTCCAATGCTACTTGATTGTTTGCTAATTTTTATTATCACACCAAATATTATATTTCTAACTATTGACAAGTGAAAGGTCAAATGAATAAAGTTTTTATGAAAATGTATGCCTACTGTGTTTTCTGAAATCACTTATAAATGGAATCGGGTAAAGAATCGAGAACTGCAATGCATGTGACACTTCGATCTGCAGACACAGGTTCCCAAGATTAGGGACGGGCTTGGAAAGCCCAAGTCAGTCATTGCTAAATAAAGGTGTAAATGATTTTCTTTAAGTATACAACTAGTAACAGTATGGCGGAATATGAGGGACATTAACGATTAATCGTCGGATGTGCTTTCGATATTATGAATCGCAGGATGATCTTTTTCTCCTACGGACACGGAAAACAAATTAAATCGGCATCTACCACATCGTGTGGACGCAGTTTTCCCACATGCACAAGTAATGTTCAGAGATTCTAAGGAAAAACAAAGCGCGATTTTGAAAACTTTCTCCTCCTTCCCACAATTTGGATACAAATCATGCGTAACGCAACATTTTCATAAATGTCGGTACCGACAATTGGCGATGTACAATTGAACGTAATTTAGTAACATCTTCACGAGAAGAGTTTCTCGATAGTTGTCAATCAAATATGAACAAGCTTGAAGATGCTTGATGAAGTTTTTAAGCTGTTTATAGACATACAACTCCCATAATAGTCGTTGTAATAACGAAAACTAGTAAACAGCTAAGTAACATTGGAAATTCAATAAAAGTTCACGCAAATACACGTGTCCTTTTGTGTCATTACTTTTCCAATGTAACATGTACGAGATAACATGACCAGCGCCGGAAAAAAATGCAAATTAAAATAAATGAGTGGGTCTCGATCCAGCGATCCACCGATTACCTGGCTTGATCGCTAATCACATGATCGCCATCAGCTCGAACTCACGGTCGCAACGAACTGATACATCATGACGCGTAAGACTTCTCTTGCGATTTTCTCGAAAGTGCCTAAGCAATATGATTTACTACTTGCGCATTATGTCCATTGCGCAGTCACCGGGTGATGAATCTGCTGGCTTCTCAAAGGCTTGTGTTCATTTGAATTCACATAACAGGTATTGTATCTAGCGTATCGTGACCGACATCGGTTGATATTTATGTTTCGTGAGCCGGCCGGTTTTAACTCTTCCCTTGTTAATAATGAATCCTTTCACCGTTACTCAGTGCCAACTTTCCCGAGGACAAGCAGTTCATGACATCGATTCTGCCAATGACGGATGCGAGATCACAGTTGTTAAAATCAGTGTTAAAGTTTAGGCTCAACCACATTCCCGAATGCAAAAGCACTAGGAGAGGCTCGTTTAGAAGCAGCAAGTCTTCACAATCTGAACTACTTTACAAGAACCTGCTAAAAGGAATGAAATAAAAATATTAAAATGCATAGTCACGTTCCTTATAAGTGCGTCTTCCTAAAAAGTTCATCAACATTTTTCCAGACAGTAAACTGAAATAAAATAAACAGGTGTAAGCAATGCGTGGTCTGTTTTCTTCCAGGAAAAATAGGTCCTGACACAAACACATACGAAGGACCACTGAGCACTTCTATATATAATCAAGAAATTACTGTCACACTGACCAGTTATCTATCACAAGGATACCTCTATGGAGACTCCTAGAATTTCAAATATCAGCACGTACTGAATGTGGACACTACAAATTTGATTAATGTAGCTAACCACAAAACTTTGATATTATAAGAGGAACAAAAATATTTTAAGAAGTTTTTTGCTTCTCCTGTAATCAGTTCAATTAACATATTTTCATTTTTTCCGTTATACTGAATTTTAACTACTAAATGGGAAACCACTGGGAAATGGAAAGAAGACTGAGGAAATAAAAAAGTTCACGTACACACGAGGTCCTTTTTTATTTTCTTAGTAACAGACACTTTTTGTTTCCGAATTTACATCTTGGGTCTACAGGTATTTTTTCCTTCTTAAATGGTGGCTTCCCATGGCTAAATGAAAGGCTCGAAATATCTACAATTAGGTATAACACAAGCTTTTAAGCGCCGCATTATGGATTGTTTTGCTCGCTCCTGTATTCCAGGTGTCCGCTGTATCTGCTGAAATCCATCTTGTACACGCTGGTGGAGAATGTCAACATTCGCAAAGGTCCTGATTACGTTATGTCCTTTAAATGACTTCAGAAACAAAAACCCATTGGACTGAGATCGGGAGACCGAGCAGTCCAATAAGTTGCTGCCACGCTACTTATCCACTCATTATTTGGGAAACGGTGTTTTAAAGCTGTTCTTGCTTGTACAGCAAAATGGGGTCGTATCCCATGGTGGGACGATGAGGGGGGAGGGGGACGAGGAAGGGAAAAGTAGAGGAGCGCAGATGGGAAAGACTAGAGGGTGTGTTGGCAGAGAGCAGTGCACAGTGAGGCTCAGGGGACATGAAATGGGAGGTGGTGATAGGATAGAGGGGGTGCAAACTGTTTGCTGGAGGGTATGTTGGCAGAGAGCAGTGCACAGTGAGGCTCAGGGGACATGAAATGGGAGGTGGTGATAGGATAGAGGGGGTGCAAACTGTTTGCTGGAGGGTATGTTGGCAGAGAGCTGTGCACAGTGAGGCTCAGGGGACATGAAATGGGAGGTGGTGATAGGATAGAGGGGGTGCAAACTGTTTGCTGGAGGGTATGTTGGCAGAGAGCAGTGCACAGTGAGGCTCAGGGGACATGAAATGGGAGGTGGTGATAGGATAGAGGGGGTGCAAACTGTTTGCTGGAGGGTATGTTGGCAGAGAGCAGTGCACAGTGAGGCTCAGGGGACATGAAATGGGAGGTGGTGATAGGATAGAGGGGGTGCAAACTGTGTGCTGGAGGGTATGGGGACAGCAGGTTATAGCAGGCCGAGACTAGGGTAATTCTGGGAGTGCAGAATGTGTTTTAAAGATAAATACAATGTTTGCAGTTCAAAAAAGATGGTGGTGGAGGATGCAGATGGCCATTGGAATTGAGCGTGTTATGTTCAGTGGGTGGCCCACTTTGTTCTTGGCCATGGTTTGGCGGTAGCCCTTCGTCACGGTGGACAGTTGGTTGATAGTCATACCAATATAAATAGCTGTGCAATGATTTCAGAAGAGTTGGAATATGAAATGGCTATTTTCACAGGTGGGTCCACCTCTGATGGGGTAGGATACTCCTGTAACAGGACTGGAGTAGAAAGTGCTAAGTGGGTGGTCTTGTTCTGAACGTCTTACAGCAAATCGTGGAAATGTTTGAATAAGAATCACTGGATGATGCTCTAGTCAGTGTTCCGGAAAAAAATGACAGGTCCAATTAATCTATCTCGCACTATGCTGCTTGAAAAATAACAAAAAAATTCTGTAACTAAGAAAATACAAAAAATTAGCATGTGTATTTCTGTATGAATTTGTTTGCTTCTTTTTGTATCATCAATCCATTCTGCAGAGGTTTCCTACACATTAGTTAACACTTTGTATATTGTCATCTGTAACTGTGCCAGCACGTCCAATTTATTAAGTATTATCCTGTGTCTGCATGATTGTGGCGTCGTCTTCAATTCGCACCATATGTATGCCAATTTCATAAACGTTTATAGGTACAGCCGACTTTTCGAAATTATTAATGCGAAAAGGGTAACCGCGTTCTTTGTACCTAAAATCTAAGGCCTATCCGATGACCAATATAATTCGTATTTCAGTTATTACACTGAATTTTGTAGCTATTAGCTTTATCATAGTTATCAACCTCCTGTTTTAAATTATTTGTTAAATTACATCATAACGTGTTGTTGATCTGAAATGCTGCTACAAGCGTGAACGGCTAACAAAATGTTAAGTATCCAGTGCGAAAAAAGTACCGAAATACAGTATTATTACTCTCTTGGTATTCTGTGTAGCATTCACATTTACGTACAAAATTATTCACTATGCTTTCGTTGTACCGTTACCACTAATTATCGGTTTTATAACATTCAGCTCCGTCATTCTAGTCATCATTAACTTTTAACGACTTATGTTAAGCGTAGGGCTGTTAGGTTTTGGCCATTTGGGTGACAAGAGTTTTTTGTATCAAATTGTTCGTGTTTTTCATTTATTATAGTGTTGTACTGCCAAGAACCGACGGAAGATTCTGTTAACTTGTTCGTTATCATTGGCATTCTGTTCACTTCGAAGACATACTTGCCACCTCGTTTTTGAGGTACAGATCAAGGGATTGCAGTTCAGCAATAGCTTCAAATAGTAGGGCAGACTGTTTTGTCTTTGGACACATTTTAGACCTTCGCTTCCAGCCAGCCTAGTAACAGAAGTTAAATGTATTTTCTTGTTCCAGTTTTAAATGATGACATCCACTTTTTGTGTGCCACAGTAATCTCTGAAATTTTAAACATTATTCCAGAGAAGTAAAGTTTTTCTACATGTCGTAAGGTACAACATTGCCATGTACCTGGGAACAAATAGTCTTTTGCAATTTAAAAGTGTTGCAGTCGACAAAATTTCGTCGGTAGTGTATTTAGTCGTCTGTCTCTCACATTATTGTTCTACTACACGCTAGTAATCAGCACCTGAATTCAAATTTCGTAGAAGCGTTATCAAAAAACAGTTGCAAGCCAAGTACATTTTGAAACAAAAGCTTTTGGAAACTAACACAAATATCTATTTTCAAGTCAGGTAAAATTTTTAAAACGCTAAGGAAACTCAGTTCGTTTGCTAATGCCATATTCTCCGTGGTAAAAGACCTTGTTTCGTTTCAAGGTACAAATAGTGCTGGACCGACGAACTGTGGCTTAACCGTCCACACGTTACATACTTAGCTTTAAAAGTATAGCAAATTGTACTTGTCACAGAAGTCTGTAAATGAAGAACCAACAATATCTTCCTGAATATCTTTAATATATTACACAGCGATTAAATGTGTAGAACTCAAAATATTTAATAATGTTGCTCGAAACACGACCTCATGTCTCACAACAACAAAAACTGTAGAAAACGGCGGAAAGTTCCTATGGCGATCTCCAGTGAGCATTCCTTCGTGTGATTCTAAAAGACGTCATTGAGGTACAGACCAAGAAACATCATGTCTTCCCAGGTACACAACCCTCAATGTGCAACATTCTCCCTACAGGAAGCCAACCAACACGTTCCTCAAGTTAGCCTTGCTCTTTGAACAAAACTATTTTAACAGTTTTGAATGTACAATGTCGTTTCTAATATAGGTTTGTTAACTGCGCAACATTTTAGTGAATTCCTGTCAATAATATTTTGTAATTATTTCTTAGATATAACATACTGGTTATGGTATGTTGTTTCAAAAGATGTGTAAAGTTAGGTATTTTTAAGATTGTATTTATGACACACATCTGGCCCTCATCTGAATGAGTAGCATAGATCCTATGGTAATCTTTTATTTTGTACTTCACATTCAGGTTCACTGATGTTTAGGCCTCAGATCCATTCCCAATTCAGCACATCCACCTGGTTTCCTATGTCTTGTGTAGTTATATCTGGTTAGGTCTTGGAGGTCAGATCCTAAAGGTGGGATGTAATTTTGATAAAAAAAGTTTTAGGACTGTTTCCTCCTGATATCTCTATAGTATGTGGAAATAAAGTGTGATAAAGTTTTTATCTCTATGTTCAAGAGGAATGCATGTCACCTTTGTCATCCTTTGGTACAGAATACAGTGTGAGTTTTGCTTTTTTTGTTATTCACACTACGAAACTTTACGATGCATTATTCTGTGAGTTGATATTTACTTGCTGGTATACACTGTTTTGATTTTTGCCGGTTAACATACCAACATCCTGCTCCAGTAAGATGTCCAAGCGAACTTATTTTTCGGCAGTTACGATGTTTTGTAATAAACAAAATTTCGTCAGTGAGGCTTTATCTGATGTACTGATGTTAATAAATGGTTTTCTATGGTTTAAGACGATTTATTTTCGGCAGTTACGATGTATTTTAGGCCACAAACGTCGCCAGTGTGGCATTTCTTGATGTACTGCATTTGTATGTATGGAATTTCACGACCTAATTCACTAATGGGGAACCAAAGATTGTAATGTACCTCATAGTAAATTGATACAGCTATTGCTAGCAGGTACTATAATTTTTATCTCTGACATCGCCTTGTTTTTGATTGTATCCTTGATTGTTTGGCCTAATTAAATCTGTCGGTGTATTACTAGTTGTCGATGTGGACTTTGCTTCTTGACGAAAACTATTGTACACAGTTATTATTGAGAAAATTTTGTACGTACTATGATAGGCTCAAAAGAGCAAATTAGTTTTGATCAAATTATGGTATAACTGTCCTTCCGTTTATGGCAGTAAATGATACACTATTTAACCTTATACACTGAAGAGCCAAATAAACTGGTACACCTGCCTAATATCATGTGGGGTCCCCGCGAGGACGCAGAAGTGCCGCAACACGACGTGGCATGGACTCGACTAAGGTTTGAAGCGGTACTAGAGGGAATTGACACCATGAATCCTGCAGAGCTATCCACAAATCCGTAAGAGTACGAGGGGATGGAGATCTTATCCGAACAGCACGTTGCAAGGTATTGCAGATATGCTCAACAATGTTTAATTCTGGGGCGTTTGGTGGTCAGCGGATATGTTTAAATTTGGAAGAGTGTTCCTAGAGCCACTCTATAGCAATTCTGGACGTGTGGGGTGTCGCATTGTACTGTTGGAATTGTCGAAGTCCATTGGAATGCTTATGGACATGAATGGATGTAGGTGATCAGACAGGATGCTTAGGTACGTGTCACATGTCAGACTCGTATGTAGATGTATCAGGGGTCCCATATCACTCCAACTGCACACTCCCCACAGCATAACAGAGTCTCTACCAGCTTTGATAGTCCCTTGGTGACATATAGGGCCCATGTATCATGAGGCTGTCTCCATATCCCTACATGTCCATCCACTCCATGCAATCTGAAACGAGACTCGTCCGACTAGGAAAAATGCTTCCAGTGATCAAGAGTCCAATTTCGTTGCTGACGGGTCCAGGCGAGGCGTAAAGCCTTGTGTCGTGCAGTCATCAAGGGTATACGAGTGGGCCTTCGGCTCCGAAAGCCCATATCGATCATGTTTCGTTGAATGGTTCGCACGCTGACACTTGTTGATGGCTCAGCATTAGAATCTGCAGCAATATAAGGAAGGGTTTCACTTTTGTCAAGTTGAATGATTCTCTTCAGTCGTCATTGGTCCCGTTCTTGCAGGATATTTTTCCGACCGCAGCAGTGCCGGAGGTTTCATCTTTTACGGATTCCTGACATTCACGACACATTCGTGAAACGGTCGTACGGGAAAATCCCCACTTCATCGCTACCTCGGAGATGCTGTGTCCCATCGCTCGTGCGCCAGCTATAACACCAAACTCGCTTAAATCTTGATAACCTGCCATTACAGCAGCAGTAAACGATCTAAGAACTGCACCAGGCACTTGTCGTCTTATACAGGCCACCCGATCGAAGCGCCATGTTCTGCTGTTTACGTATCTCTGTATTTGAATACTCATTCCTAACCAGTTACTTTTTTTTTTTTGCGTTTCAGTGTATATCCCTGTAAACTGTGCAATGATTTGATTCATTCGTTCTAGGCTGACAATCAGATGTGAAAATTACCGAAGTATCAGTTTAATAAGTCACGGCTGCAAAATACTAACGCGAATTATTTACAGAAGAATGAAAAAACTGGTAGAAGCCGACCTCGGGGAAGATCATTATGAACTCCTTAGAAATATTGGAACACGTGAGGCAATACTGACCCTACGACTTATGTTAGATGAAAGATTAAGGAAAGGCAAACCTACGTTTTTACCATTTGTAGACTTAGAGAAAGCTTTTGACAATGTTGACTCGATTGCTCTCTTTCAAATCCTGAAGGTGGCAGGAGTAAAATACAGGGAGCGAAAGGCTATTTAGAATTTGTACAGAAAGCAGATGGCAGTTATAAGAGTCGAGGGGCACGAAAGGGAAGCAGTGGTTGGGAAGGGAGTGAGACAGGGTTGTAACCTCTCCCCGATGTTATTCAATCTGTATACTGATCAAGCAGTAAAGGAAACAAAAGAAAAATTCGGAGTAGGTATTAAAATCCACGGAGATGAAATAAAAACTTTGAGGTTTGTCGATGACATTGTAATGCTGTCAGATACAGCAAAGAACTTGGAAGAGCAGTTGAACGGAGTGAACAGAGTCTTGAAAGGAGGGTATAAGATGAACAACAAAAGCAAAACGAGGATGTTGGAATGTAGTCGAATTAAGTCGGATGATGCTGAGGGAATTAGATTAGGAAATGAGACACTTAAAGAAGTAAAGGAGTTTTGCTATTTGGGGAACAAAATAACTGATGATGGTCGAAGTAGAGAGGATATAAAATGTAGACTGGCAATGGCAAGGATAACACTTCTGAAGAAGAGAAATTTGTTATCATCGAGTATAGATTTAAATGTGAGGATGTCATTTCTGAAAGTATTTGTATGGAGTGTAGCCATGTATGGAAGTGAAACGTGGGCGATAAATAGTTTCGACAAGAAGAGAATAGAAACTTTCGAAATGTGGTGCTACAGAAGAATGCTGAAGATTAGAGGCGTAGATCACATAACTAATGAGGAGGTATTGAATAGAATTGGGGAGAAGAGGAGTTTGTGGCACAACGTGATTAGAAGAAGGGATCGGTTAGTAGGACATGTTCTGAGATATCAAGGGCTCACTAATTTAGTATTGGAGGGCAGCGTGGAGGGTAAAAATCGTAGAGGGAGACTTAGAGATGAATAAACTAAGCAGATTCAGAAGGATGTAGGTTGCAGTAGGTATTGGGAGATGAAGAAGCTTGCACAGGATAGAGTAGCATGGAGAGCTGCATAAAACCAGTCTCAGGACTGAAGATCACAACAACAGCAAAAACAACAACAGGCTGATAATGGTCACTGACCGAGACTAGTAGCAAACTGTGCAAAGTAAGGGACAGCTGAACGTTTCACCATGAATTTTAACGCAAAGGATATTTTGAAACGCTGTTTATAGCGCTCTTGTTCTGTGTTACTCGTCTGAGGAAGAAGGATGGCTAACGTGTAACTCCCCAATAGGCAATCCGAACATACTAATTCCGAAATACAGACAGTGTGTAGTAAGGAGAGCCCAGCCTGCATCGGTCGCTCATGAACTTTCGGACGCTCCTCCCGCTCCGATTATTGACAGTTACCGGCCACAAATCAGCAACCGACGTGTACCACCGTCTACCGCGCAGCCCTGCGCTCCGAGGCCACTGTTGTGGGAGGACTGGCCCCGTGGCTGGGCGCTCGTTAGCGCTTTCTGGGCCGGTGCGCCCGGCAGGTCGTCGGAGCGCTCGGTCGCCCAGCGTGGGCCCAGTGGCCGCACTCCCACGATGTCGCCGCCGAGATTGCGCAATCAGTGCCGCAATTAAGGCGATGCGTATCTGGGCGGCGCGGCAGGCCGGCCGTGACGCGCCGCCGCTTTTCCCACCGGCCGGCGGATTCTCACGCGGCCTCCGCCCCCGCCTGTGGGAAAGAAAAGAGTTTGACGGTTGGCAGGCGGGCAGTCTGCCACCTCCTCTTCCTCCCACCTCGACGCTGCACGTCTGAACTTCTTACCTCAGACGGACGAGCAGTGGCAGTACTAGTGCTCGGAGACCGGCGTACAACAATTGAGGTAATAGTGTAAAAAGTGAAATTTTGCCACCTATCAGTTTTCAGCATTTAGTAATATCCTCTATCACTTAAGCTATATTTATTTCATAACTACACTACTAGCCACTAAAATTGCTACAACAAGAAGAAATGCAGATGATAAACGGGTATTCATTGGACAAATATATTATACTAGAACTGACATGTGATTACATTTTCACGCAATTTGGGTGCATAGATCCTGAGAAATCATTACCCAGAACAACCACCTCTGGCCGTAATAACGGACCTGATACCCCTGGGGATTGCGTCAAATAGAGCTTGGATGGCGTGTACAGCTACAGCAGCCCATGCAGCTTCAACACGATACCACAGTTCATCAAGAGTAGTGACTGGCTTATTGTGACGAGCCAGTTGCTCGGCCACCATTGACCAGACGTTTTCAATTGGTGAGAGATCTGGAGAATGTGCTGGCCAGGGCAGCAGTCGAACATTTTCTGTATCCAGAAAGGCCCGAACACAACCTGCAATATGCGGTCCTTACATTTGTCCACTAGCCATCCCTTCTTAGCCATTTTGCACTTCCTGTCGATCTCATTTTTGAGACGTTTGTATTCCTTTTTGCCTGCTTCATTTACTGCATTTTTATATTTTCTCCTTTCATCAATTAAATTGAATATTTCTTCTGTTACCCAAGGATTTCTATTAGCCCTCGTCTTTTTACCTACTTGATCCTCCGATGCCTTCACTACTTCATCCCTCAGAGCTACCCATTCTTCTTCTACTGTATTTCTTTCCCCCATTCCTGTCAATTGTTCCCTTATGCTCTCCCTGAAACTCTCTACAACCTCTGGTTCTTTCAGTTTATCCAGGACCCATCTCCTTAAATTCTCACCTTTTTGCAGTTTCTTCAGTTTTAATCTACAGTTCATAACCAATAGATTGTGGTCAGAGTCCACATCTGCCCCTGGAAATGTCTTACAATTTAAAACCTTGTTCCTAAATCTCTGTCTTACTATTATATAATCTATCTGATACCTTTTAGTATCTTCCATGTATACAACCTTCTTTCATGATTCTTAAACCAAGTGTTAGCTATGATTAAGTTATGCTCTGCGCAAAATTCTACCAGGCGGCTTCCTCTTTCATTTCTTTGCCCCAATCCATATTCACCTACTATGTTTCCTTCTCTCCCTTTTCTACTCTTGAATTCCAGTCACCCATGACTATTAAATTTTCCTCTCCCTTCACTACCTGAATAATTTCTTTTATCTCATCACACATTTTATCAATTTCTTCGTCATCTGCAGAGCTAGTTGGCATATAAACTTGTACTACTGTAGTAGGCGTGGGCTTCGCGTCTGTCTTGGGCACAATAATGCGTTCACTATGCTGTTTGTAGTAGCTTACCCGTACTTCTACTTTTTTATTCATTATTAAACCTACTCCTGCATTACCCCTATTTGATTTTGTATTTATAAACCTGTATTCACTTGACCAAAAGTCTTGTTCCTCCTGCCTCCGAACTTCACTAATTCCCACTATATCTAACTTTAACCTATCCATTTCCCTTTTTAAATTTTCTAACCTACCTGCCCGATTAAGGGATCTGACATTCCACGCTCCGATCCGTAGAACGCCAGTTTTCTTTCTCCTGACAACAACGTCCTCTTGAGTAGTCCCCGCCCGGAGATCCGAATGGGGGACTATTTTACCTCCGGAATATTTTACCCAAGAGGACGCCATCATCATTTAATCATACAGTAAAGCTGCATGCCCTCAGGAAAATTTACGGTTGTAGTTTTCCCTTGCATTCAGCCGTTCGCAGTACCAGAACAGCAAGGCCATTTTGGTTAGTGTTACATGGCCAGATCAGTCAATCATCCAGACTGTTGCCCCTGCAACTACTGAAAAGGCCACACGTTTGTCTGGCCTCTCAACAGATACCCCTCCGTTGTGGTTGCACCTACGGTACGGCTATCTGTATCGTTGAGGCACGCAAGCCTCCCCACCAACGGGAAGGTCCATGGTTCATGAACACTTCTCAATTTACTTTTCTCTGTTTTTCTAATCCAAGTTGTTTTTAAATTTGAATAAAAATTTAGTAATCTATGAAATCGACTTCCATTGATGAATATTACTTCCCAAAACTGCTCCCGCGATTAGGTGATCCCTATTTAACAGCCGGCCGGAGTGGCGTAGTGGCTCTAAGCGGTACAGCGAGGAATCGCGCGACCGCTGCGGTCGCAGGTTCGAATCCTGCCTCGGGCATGGATGTGTGTGATGTCCTTAGGTTAGTTAGGTTTAAAAAATCACCATGAGCATGAGGCTATCATCCCACCGATGCACCAGGTTGATGATACTGATTTGGTAAAATACCGTTTCCTCATGTGTAGAGAAGGATGTAGTTGCCCACTACCCCACTACACATCCTTGGCCAACTGGAACCGTTGACACTTCAAGGCTTTTTTAAAGGACCGAAGACGAGATAATAACACTAGGGGGAAAGCAGGACTTTAGAAAGGGGGGGGGGGGGGAGGACGTTCGAGTGTCTCCCACGAGAGATGCCGTAACTTCTGCATTATGCCACTTGCAATATGGGGACGTACGTTAAAATGACAGGCACAACACTTGGCGCACCATTCCATAACGTCGGTTTTCGACAGATGTGCTGCCACATATTCATTCTTCACTCTCCAATGGATGTCCACCACTGACTTCCCTTCGGCACCCAAGAAAAATAACAGCACCGTCGTCTTCTTTGGATGCATTTGGATATACCGTCGCCTTCGGTCACGTTGCTGCATTTGCTGTACACACAAATGCCACACTCATCACTTACCTACATGTCGGTGCTTACATACCGGAATAAGAGTCACGTTGTGTTTCAAATACATTGCAGAAATGGCGTCAAACAGAAAATTTTGTATTGCCACTTATGCACTGAGAATAGCGACATGCACATATACAGATGGCTGTAGTATCGCGCACACAAGGTATAAAAGGGCAGTGCAGTGGCGGAGCTATCATTCGTAGTCAGGTGATTCTTGTAGAAAGGCTTCCGCCGTGATTATTGCCCATGACGGAAATTAGCGTACTCTGAACCCGGAATGCCAGTGCTATGGGACACTGCATTTCTGAAACCGTTACGCAATTCCATATTCCGGGCTCCACTGTATAAAAGGTTTGTCGAGAATACAGAATTTCAGGCATTATCTCTCACAACAGACAATGCAATGGCGAACGGTCACATTGCGTTCTTGCATTCTGAGGATAAACTTAGAGACTGAAAAATGTCCTCGAACTGTCTTTGACCAGCCGGCTCTGCAGCACTGGCACCGATTAAATCTGCAGCTGACCAGAAGTAGACAGCTACAGTCCTCGTCTCGTGAAAGAATGGAGCGTACTGAGTCTGTAATGGCTGTTCCGCATCCATCCAGGTGCACAAGGTTTCTCCAAATGTGCGCACGTCGACAGGGTTAGCACCCATTATTGGTGTATAGTAGTAGATGTGAAAGTGGTTTGATGTAATAGCAGACGCTGAAGAAGAACAAGAAACGGTTTTTATGCATAATGAAGCTTCAGACGGACGTAGTTCGAGGCATTTTATGTAAATCAACTACTCGATCAATTCTAAAGTATTGTTCTAGTGTGTGGGATCAGTACCAAGAAGTTAGTGGTAAGGGAGAACATAAACACATGCCGGCCGTGGTGGTCTTGCGGTTCTAGGCGCTGCAGTCCGGAACCGCGGGACTGCTACGGTCGCAGGTTCGAATCCTGCCTCGGGCATGGATGTGTGTGATGTCCTAAGGTTAGTTAGGTTTAAGTAGTTCTAAGTTCTAGGGGACTGATGACCTAAGATGTTAAGTCCCATAGTGCTCAGAGCCATAAACACATGCACTCCTGAGGCTGCACGGCTCTGCATTTGAAACAGGCTATAATGTAGATCGTTGTAGTTTCTGAATGTGGAATGCAACACTGTTAATATTCCAATGTAAGAAATATATTTGCACCGCATGACGTACGAGCTTCTTGCAGGTTTCTCTCCGAATAACTACTGTGACTAACTGTAAAATGAAAAAAACTGATTCCTTAAAACATTGATTCTGTGAACAATATAGCTCTCCATGGGGGGGGGGGGGGGGGGGATAGATATCATGGTTCGGAAATTATGCTACCTTCGCATCGTTGTTGTTGTTGTGGTCTTCAGTCCTGAGACTGGTTTGATGCAGCTCTCCATGCTACCGTATCCTGTGCAAGCTTCTTCATTTCTCAGTACTTACTGCATCCTTCTGAATCTCTTGGTCTCCCTCTATGATTTTTACCCTCCAAGCTGCCCTTAAATGCTAAATTTGTGATCCCTTGATGCCTCAGAGCATGTCATATCAACCGATCCCTGTTTCTTGTCAAGTTGTGCCACAAACTCCTTTTCTCCCCAATTCTGTTCAATACCTCCTTATTAGTTATGTGATCTACCCATCTAATCTTCAGCATTCTTCTGTAACACCACATTTCGAAAGCTTCTATTCTCTTCTTGTCCAAACTATTTATCGTCCATGTCTCACTCCCATACATGGCTGCACTCCATACAAATACTTGCAGAAACGACTTCCTGACACTTAAATCAATATTCAATTTTAACAAATTTCTCTTCTTCAGAAACACTTTCCTTGCCATTGCCAGTCTACATTTTATATCCTCTCTACTTCGACCATCATCAGTAATTTACTCCCCAAATAGCAAAACTCCTTAATTAATTTAGTGTCTCATTTCCTAATCTAATTCCCTCAGCGTCACCCGACTTAATTCGACTACATTCCATTATCCTCGTTTTGCTTTTGTTGATGTTCATCTTATATCCTCCTTTCAAGACACTGTCCATTCCGTTCACCTGCTCTTCCAAGTCCTTTGCTGTCTCTGACAGAATTTCAATGTCATCGGCGAACCTCAAAGTTTTTATTTCTTCTCCATGGATTTTAATACCTACCCCGAATTTTTCTTTTGTTTCCTTTACTGCTTGCTCAATATAAAGATTGGGGAGAGGATACAACCCCGTCTCACTCCCTCCCCAACCACTGCTTCCCCTTCATGCCCCTCGACTCTTATAACTGCCATCTGGTTTCTGTACAAACTGTAAATAGCCTTTCGCTCCCTATATTTAACCCTGCCACCTTGAGAATTTGAAAGAGAGTATTCCAGTCAACATTGTCAAAAGCTTTCTCTAAGTCTACAAATGCTAGAAACGTAGGTTTGCCTTTCTTCGCATCAGTCCTATAGAAAATGATCTTTAGTAACGGAGAATACCTGTTACAAGGAAACAAATAAACGTATAGCAGTGGTGATTCACATGTGAAATTACACGTCGTGCCGCCACTAACTGACAGCGGCCATGAGAGCGACGTGCTGACCACATGTCCCTCCATATCCTACATCGAGTGACGCCTATTGGCTGAGGATGAAATGGCGGTCGGTCGTAACCGTTGAGCCTTCAGAGGTCTGTTCCGACGGAGTTGGAGTTGATATATATAGAGATGTGAAGTTCACTCTCTCTCTCTTTGTCTCTCTCTCTTTCTCTCTCTCGCTCTTTCTCTCTCTCAGGCACAGGTGGGTAGCAATTACAATTCTGAAACAATCCAGCTAAATCTCTTCCACAAAAACAAACATTTTTGCTTATCTACAGCTAGGTGACGTATTATATTTCATTTTGACAGCGTCTTAACTCAAGAAACATGAGGACCTGGTCCCAACTAAACTGTCTCAGGTGTCAGCTTATAAGCGCTTAGCTTTAAATTATATACACCGTACAAGAAAGAAAACATCGTGATGGATGTTGACACAGGCAAATATAAGTCACAGACACAGTCGCCTCTTCCTTTTGTCCCGAGCACATGAGCGATCTCGCCACTATTCTCCTCGAATGACTATTACGTGGCTCCAAAGCGTTCATTACGCCATCTCGCGTGAGAGGCGCGTGACGAACAATCGCCGATTCTTCTTTTTCCACGCGCGTCGGACGTGGAAAATAACACAAGCGATTTGAATTGCAGCGGCGCACGTTTTCCGCCGACGCGAAATGGACGTAATTTTGTATGCAAATGAAGCTTCATTAAGTGCGGACAGTCTCCCTGATTGCACTGCCACGCCACGCGGCGCAGACACTGGCAGACGCAATTCGCGCCGTGGCAGAAGACGCCGCGGGCATACATCCAGCCACACACACCTACATACAATTACGAGCATACATATCCCGACACTGGACATTTTTCTTTTGCGTCAACAGTAACGTATTACCTGAAGCTTCACTGGTACGCTTGACATCTATGTTTCACAATCCAGTTCTCCAAGCAAGGAAAAAGTGTGTGTGTGTGTCTATGTTTTGTGTATGTGTGCGTGCGTGCGTGATTGCGTGCGAGGTAGTTCGCTAGAGAGAGACAGAGAGGGAGAGAGAGAGAGGGAGAGAGAGAGAGAGAGAGAGAGAGAGAGAGAGAGAGAGAGAGAGAGAGACCTGTGTGGACATTCACGAGTAAATACTACTTCACTCGTTTCTTTTCAAATTTTTGTGTAATTGAATATCGCTACATGTGAAGTATAATGATAACCCGTCTGCTCTCTGGGATAATTCCGTAAATCGGACTGACAGCTAAATAAGAGGAATCAAATACGGGGAGGTCGGACTGCAGAAAGGCACTGTCACAGTAATTATGTATGAAGCGGTATTACCGACATGTACGCTCTTCATTGCAGGTGAGATAACCATTGGGCAAGTCATGTAGTACTGTTCAAAACGGATGACCTTTCTTTTTAATGCACTAACGGAAAGAAATCACAAGGTCAAAAAAAGTTGTGCAACATAAACGAAAGTTGGTAGGCATGTTGTAAGACGTCTATATTTCTATTGCCTATTGTCAAACCACAATTTTTTGAAAGATGTTTATATTGTATTAATAGGGTTAAGTAGGAATAATTAATATTTGTCATGTTGGAAATAATTGTGGTAGCAGGGAATGTCTGCACTAAAGTATTGTTGGCAAGAGAGACCGCAAATTGATATAATTTCAAAAAGGGCGGGAGAGACCGCGTATGGATACATTTTAAGAAAAGATCGGGAAAGACCGCGCATTGATACATTTTGTAGTGGTAGCAGGGATTGTCTGCACCAGAAAGCATTGTTGGCAGGAGAGACCGCACTTTAGCGTCCGTAGGAAGTCAGTAGTAAGCGAGAAGTGAAGCGAGTCGGTAGCAAGCGAGAGGTTGAGAGGAGCGGTTTGCCTACCAGCCACCAGCTATGATTTACAAGAGATTATAAACGGATGTACAGAGACATCAGCTAACTATTATCATAAGAGGAACTATTATTATTGAATTATTTTTTTGAGAAACTCAAGACTGCTGAAGGTATGTTTGCGCAATGCTAGTTGTAAGATTATTGTAAAAATTAAGTCCCATTTGAACGTTTGTAAAATCATTTCATTACCAGCAGTAAATATTTGAAGAAACGTTTTCAGAATATAATTAATTTTTGCCAGCAATGTTGCATTACTTATTATAATCCATCCCAAAAACCATCAACGTAAAACTTTACAATGTTTCTACACCTGAAAGGTGACGTCCATTGAAATTTCGCGCCAGTCGCATAAGAGAGGCGCTGGTATTGCCACTATGAGAATGCAAATCAGGTTTGCTTCAAATACACGCTGTAACGGTCGTGAGAGTTAGTTGCCTTTGAGACTGGACGTAGTGAGTTGACGTTAGTCAAGAATGTCTTTAAAGCGACAAAGATGCCTAAAGATGCCTTTATCAGCATCTCACTAAGTTTGAACGAGTTCGTGTAGCAGGGCTGCGAGAAGCTGGATGTTCGTTCTGAGATACTGAAGAAAGATTCGGTAGGAATTTAGCCACTGTACATGGTTGCTGGCAGCGGTGGTCATGAGAATATACGATCGCAAGAAGACCGGGCTCCGGACGGGCACGTCCAGTGTACGAAATGATTAAGGCAGCGGAAAAACCACTGGTGTAGAACATTGTGCTCCGTCGTACGTTGCATCATATGGAGAAATTCATCTTCTGGAGGCAATGGCCGCATTTTATAGACAGGTGGTTTCGCAATCACCCAGTGTGTGCACAGGGCTGTAAGATACGACGTGTCGTGGAGGAATGAAATGGCAGGTTGCTACGAACCGTAGACCGTTTCCGGCAAAGCATCGGCTGCGTTTCTAATCCAAACAAAAAGAATGGGAGTAAACAGGCTGAGCTGTCACAGAAGTGGTTACAGCACTGAGAAGACGTCACTGTGAACACAGTGTACTGCTGTAACTGTCGTTTATTTAGCCGTCTTCAGTTGAAGATTTGCGTGAGTACGTATATGGTAGGCTTCTCTTCAGATCCACGTGGTATTTAGAAATAGTAGTAAAGGGAGTCCTGATGTGGATTACTGTCGCAACACTTAGTTAAGAATTGACGTAGTGTACCTAGAATTCTCTTTAAACGTATCACTAATTTGATCATTTATGCCTCGAACTTTTTTAACTCCTCGTTATTGGTAATGTTATTGTTATTATTACATAATGCTAGGTGGTGGGCCTCTTTAAGAAATAAATGCATAACATGAATTAGTTTGTAACTTTTCCTTAAGAACAATAAACGCAGAGTAATGAGTTTTGAGAGAAAGGTCGTCCGTGCATACAAAGGAAAATAACACAGTAGCAATGTAATGTAGAAAATAAAGGGATGGCGCCAATAAAAATAGCCCATTTAAATATAAAGGAAATGTAGTAGTGAAATTACAGAAACGAAGAGCTGAAAGGGACTTACCATTTATTTACAATGAAAAATACAGAGAAAAATACGTTTATAGAAGGTGTTGAATGTGAGCCCCGCAACATTAATGCACAGCTGTGCACGCCTAAGCATATTCAGATACACAGAGTGTAGTTCAGATATCGATCATGATAACTTCACTGCTGATGTCTTTGAGTTATTGCATTGTGTATGGATTTGTTTCATAGACTTTGCTCTTCACTCTTCAAGTGCCCCGACGGGAGAAAATCATATGTTGTTAAATCCGGCGAACGTGAGGGCCGTAACCGTCTGCTGACATTTCGTTCCTCAATGAACAGACAGTGGACTCAGAATGAGATTTTCACTCTGCAACGGAGTGTGCGCTGATATGAAACTTCCTGGCAGATTAAAACAGTGTGCCGGACCGAGGCTCGAACAGGCTGTGACTAAGCCATGTCTCCGCAGTATCCTTTCTTCCAGGAGTGCTAGTTCTGCAAGGTTCGCAGAAGAGATTCTGTGAAGTTTGGAAGGTAGGAGACGAGGTAGTGGCGGAACTGAAGCTGTGAGGAGGGGTTGTGAGTCGTGCTTGGGTAGCTCAGTCGGCAGAGCACTTGCCCGGCAAAGGCAAAGTTCGAGTCTTGGTTCCAGCAAACAGTTCTAGTCTGGCAGGACGTTTCGGACAGTGGGCTCGTTTAAGGGATACATACGAGGGCAGTTCAATAAGTAATGCAACACATTTTTTTTCTCAGCCAATTTTGGTTGAAAAAACCGGAAATTTCTTGTGGAATATTTTCAAACATTCCCGCTTCGTCTCGTATGGTTTCATTGACTTCCGACAGGTGGCAGCGCTGTACGGAGCTGTTAAAATGGCGTCTGTAACGGTTGTGCGTTGCAAACAATGGGCAGTGATCGAGTTTCTTTTGGCGGAAAACCAGGGCATCTCAGATATTCATAGGCGCTTGCAGAATGTCTACGGTGATCTGGCAGTGGACAAAAGCACGGTGAGTCGTTGGGCAAAGCGTGTGTCATCATCGCCGCAAGGTCAAGCAAGACTGTCTGATCTCCCGCGTGCGGGCCGGCCGTGCACAGCTGTGACTCCTGCAATGGCGGAGCGTGCGAACACACTCGTCCGAGATGATCGACGGATCACCATCAAACAACTCAGTGCTCAACTTGACATCTCTGTTGGTAGTGCTGTCACAATTGTTCACCAGTTGGGATATTCAAAGGTTTGTTCCCGCTGGGTCCCTCGTTGTCTAACCGAACACCATAAAGAGCAAAGGAGAACCATCTGTGCGGAATTGCTTGCTCGTCATGTGGCTGAGGGTGACAATTTCTTGTCAAAGATTGTTACAGGCGATGAAACATGGGTTCATCACTTCGAACCTGAAACAAAACGGCAATCAATGGAGTGGCGCCACACCCACTCCCCTACCAAGAAAAAGTTTAAAGCCATACCCTCAGCCGGTAAAGTCATGGTTACAGTCTTCTGGGACGCTGAAGGGGTTATTCTGTTCGATGTCCTTCCCCACTGTCAAACGATCAACTCTAAAGTGTATTGTGCTACTCTTCAGAAATTGAAGAAACGACTTCACCGTGTTCGTAGGCACAAAAATCTGAACGAACTTCTCCTTCTTCATGACAACGCAAGACCTCACACAAGTCTTCGCACCCGAGAGGAGCTCACAAAACTTCAGTGGACTGTTCTTGCTCATGCACCCTACAGCCCCGATCTCGCACCGTCGGATTTCCATATGTTTGGCCCAATGAAGGACGCAATCCGTGGGAGGCACTACGCGGATGATGAAGAAGTTATTGATGCAGTATGACGTTGGCTCCGACATCGACCAGTGGAATGGTACCGTGCAGGCATACAGGCCCTCATTTCAAGGTGGCGTAAGGCCGTAGCATTGAATGGAGATTGCGTTGAAAAATAGTGTTGTGTAGCTAAAAGATTGGGGAATAACCTGGTGTATTTCAATGCTGAATAAAACAACCCCTGTTTCAGAAAAAAATGTGTTGCGTTACTTATTGAACTGCCCTCGTATTACCACATTTTCCTGGAAGAAGCAGTATTGTCATCCCTATTCAGTGAGCTGAGCATGAAATGTACTAAAAATTTACATTTATGCAACCGTGATGAGGGCATTGTCAAAAAATATCGATCCAATGATGCGCGTTCCTTTTACGCAGCACCAAACGCCAATTATTTCATCACGGACTGGTTGGCGACACGCAATGTTAGGGTTCTCCGTTGCCCAGTACATCGTGTTACGTGATCCACATGACCGGAAAGATGAAACTGTGCTTCATCACTCACGATGTAGAGTCTAACAAACCACAGGTGATGGTATTCAAAAGCCGCGTGCCGTGATCTGCGCGGTTGTGGCTGTCATCCTCCCGTAATTGCTTCACAACTGCCACATAACAACACTTCAGATAAAGACTTTTCAATAGCCACCAGTAACTTCTCCTACTTACTCGTATATGCGCCTGTTGGGCCAGTTTACGTGTAGACTCTTTGGTCTCTGACTAATTCTTCGGCAAATATCTGTAATAACTTCTGGTATGAGAACTTATGGAATTCTTTGTCGTTTTATATTTTGAAAAGATCCGTAGGAACCCCAGTTTTTATACAGTCTCTGTATTGCTCTCTTTGCTGATAGTCCTCTATCCGGGTACTTGACATCGAAAATTTTACGAATTTCTTTAATCGAACCTGTTTTCACGTATGCTTCAACAATTTCAATTCTTTCTCTACCGATAAAATCATTCTGCAGACCGCAAAGAGAAACGTCGAAGTTCACTGGTGAAATAAACTGAAATACTGGCAGAAGAATGCTAACAATCGATTAGTGCATAAAACTGTCGATTGTTTATTTCAAAGGTCGAAATATTCCACTCGTATCCAAGGGGAAGGAAGGCTACTCTTAACTGAGCCAATCTGTATGTATGAAAACCAAGTATGAGTATTTTCTTTACTGTGTTCCAGAAAAAGAAACGCTTTACTAACATGCAACGGTTCTGCTTTAGTAGCTAAGGTGACGGATAATGTATAAAGAAAAAAATCCCTCGTCTCGGTAATTATTTCAGAGCTCGGCAAATGCACTCTACTGAATGACATATTTCTCTAAATGGACCAGGTTCTCATTCATATGAGCAAAAAACAGGAAAAGTTTTGATTTTTTGATAAAATGAGAAGACATTTTCAATACAAAAAAATGGCGCACGTAATTATGGTTTGATGAAGGGCCTGCGAGTTTGAACTACGCAGACTGCGTGCAGTATAGCCGCTCAGGAGTTTATTTGAAATCATACAAAGGATAACAGCAGTCGATATTACATTACATTTATGGGAGCTTATACCTAATCACAGTGAAACAACGCTAAATTTAAGGATGTGTTGCTAACTCGAACTTTGAGTCCGATTTCAGAGGGTTTTTTCGCTCTTTATAGTTTTACAAAAATAGTTAATATTAACAAATTTCATATATCACAGGTGTAAGCTCCCAAGAAAAGTGTTTACTTTTCGGCGGTCGAATGTAGAAGAGAATAAGTTGAACCCTTTTTATTTTATGCCTCATGCAGTTTTCAAAAACCGTTTCTCGAGAAAAACCTATTATTTTTTTGGGAGAACTTTATATGTACTATTAGTTCAGTTTGCTTAAAAACTATTGTTGCTATATATTTATGATATCGCTGATCACAAATCTGAAGTTAAATTTTCAAAATTTAAAATGGCCAATCCAATATGGCGGACCAAAAATTATGTTCTGACCAATTCCGTCCAAAATTTGACAAAAAAGTGTTTTCGTGGGTTACGTTTAGTCTGCAATTCCAGGACCGTATATCGACTCTTACTCTAACTGGTATTGTTCCCGGAGCACAGTTCCCTCGTTCTTCTTGGCGAGAAAAGCCGATGTGTTTGAGCTAGATAAGCTGCGTTCGGCAGCCTGCACACGTTGTTCGTGAGCTTTTCGGCAAATATGTTTGCACGCGTACTGCAGTATAAATCATTTTGTCACGACACGACAAGTTTTGTACCTGAGCCGGACGTCTCCAGCTGAGGGAGTCCCCCGGCTTCCGTGACACTGCTTCGAACAATGGGTTGTAGAAACTATTGTAACGCACGGCTTAAAGAACTTTCTCGTCACGGATTTCTAGACACATACACCTTACAAAAATGCAATAGAAACTCGAATTTTCATCCATTTTGAATGAACACGTGGCCTTAAGCTCTTCTGTTACATCACAGTAAAGTTCTCTCCTCCTACCTCCGTTCCTAATTACTTGTTCAACCTTTTGCTGTCTTAGCCTTTTTCGGTATATTTTATACAATTCTATTAAGGACGTGTGAGTTGATAACAGCTTGTACTTGGACAGAGAAGCCCAGATATCAGACTCTCGGTAAATTTAAATCTACAGGATACTTCCCGTAAGTAAAGCTGTATTTACGACTTCTAGACTCATTTTCAGGAGTAGTTTCGCTCAACTTCCTGTGCACTCAATGTGATTTAGGTTTTCAATCGTTTCCTTAAATAGCTTGAGGAACAAAATTACTGTTCTGCGAACACAGACTTAGTCACAACTGTTTCTTCTCTCCTTCTCTCGCTCATTGTCCGATCCGTGTCAAATTACTTTTCCTTCAACCTTTTCTGTACACAACACATCACTGTAAATCGTCTAGTGGTTGATATATCATGTAATACCTAGTATTACTGACTCTTCCAACTCATTCATTAATATATAATAGGAATAATAGCCACTTACTTGATAATAGTACAATTTTAACCTATCGGTTTCTGCGTGAGTTATTTTTTCGATAAACTTCTTCACGAGTCATACAAGTCTGTGAGATTCGTGAGTCTTACGCATAATCTCTATGTTGCATGTTAGGGAACAGACGTCCTTACTAACCACAGATGTTAGCAGCCTACCAATTCAATGTGCAAAACGAAAGGATATTCTAACTCAGATCACGTCAACACTGTAGCGTGTATATTCGAAATAAAAGGTCATTCTACTCCAACTAACAACAGCCATTGCGGCTGATTATTGTCATTAAACAATACTTCGGCTATGGACTGCGTTGCAGCTATGCAAGACAAAACTGATTAAACATAAGAAGTTTGCAGATGTCATTAGGAAAATTACAATTTTCACCCACAATATTTGCCATACTAAATGATACTGAGGAAAATGTCGGTTAACTCACAGCTACTGTTCGACACATGTTGGTCCAGAGAAGAATGGGCACGGAACAGCAGCTGGCAGGATTACTAGAATCTCACGTCCTATGACTCCTACCAGCTGACCCGAACCGATTGCCTACATTTGACGACCACGCCGGGCTGTGTTACTGCGATGGCTAATGCCTGTTGTGGGGAGGCTGGGCGGAGGGTAGGGAAGGGGATTAGAGGAAGAGGATGCAAGGAAGTGGCCGAGTCGAAGACGAGTGCGGCCGCGCGTTGAAGAGGCGACGTGGTTCTTGCAGCCACTGTGCGGCGGCGGCGGCAGCGGCAGGCTGCGGTGCCGAGAGCCGGCCGCCCGGCGCTATCTGATGGCTCTGAATGCCGGCAGTGTGTGCGCGCACAGGCGCCGCATTCACAGCGACGCGACGCGACGCGCCGACTGCGGAACCCGACACGCGCGCCGCGCCGCGCCGCGCTGCTGCAGAAACCCCGTCTTCTCCGCTCTTAATGCCGACGTTGTGTGAAGCGCAGCACGAGAGAAACCTTCCTTAGGGGCTGAGGGTACGGCACATGGCGACCTACTGTTTCATTTCTCTGGTTCAGACATTACTCTCGAACTAATTCACTATTTTATTCATGCATCAGTGGAGGAAGGATGACCACTCTGGACCAGTGTACACAAATGAACGAAATTTTATTGAGATGCATTGATGAGGCAAAACTTTATGATCACCGAAGAGCCAAAGAAGCCACCTGCCTAATATCGTGCATCGCCCGCGCAAGCACGCAGAAGTGCCACAACACCACGTGGCATGATCTCGACTAATGTCGGAAATAGTGCTGGAGGGAACTGACACCATGAATCCTATATGGCTGTCGATAAATCCCTAAGAGAACGAGGGGGTGGAGATCTCTTCTGAACAGCACGTTGCAAGGCATCCCAGATATGCTCGCTGCTCGGAGAGCCTCGTGGTCACAGACGTCTTGCCACGGTTCGCGCAGCTCCTTCCTCGGAGGTTCGAGTCCTCCCTCGGGCATGACCGTGTGTGTTGTCCTTAGCGTAAGTTAGTTTAAGTGAGATTAAGTAGTGTGTAAGCCTAGGGACCGATGACCTCAGCAGTTTGGTCCCACAGGAACTTACCACAAGTTTCCAAAAATTTCTAGATATGCTCAATAATGTTCATGTGTGGGAAGTTTGGTGGCCAGCGGAAGTGTTTAAACTCAGATGACTGTTCGTGGAGCCACTCTGCAGCAATTGAGGCCTTGAGGGGTGTCGCAGTGTCCTGCTGGAGTTGCCCAAGTCCGTCGGAGTGCACAATGGACATGAATGGATGTAAAGGCTTACTTACGCGTCGCCTGTCAGAATCGTATCTACCCCTGTGAGGGGTCCCGCGTCACTCGAACTGCACATGCCCCACGCCATTACAGAGCTTCCACGCCCTTAAACAGTCCCCTGCTGATATGCAGGATCCATGGATTCATGAGGTTGTCTCCATAGCCGTACACGACCTTCTGTTCAACACTATTTGAACAGACTCGTCCGACCAGGCAACATGTTTCGAGTCAGCAACAGTCCAATGTCGGTGTTGATGGGCTGTGGCGACGCGTAAGGCTTTGTGCCGCGCAGTCATCAAGGATACACGAGAGGATCTTCGGCTCCGAAAGCCCATATCGATGATGTTTCGTTGAATGGTTCACACACTGATGCTTGTTGATGGCCCAATATTGAAATCTGCAGTAATTCGCGGAAGGCTTGCACTTCTGTCACATTGAAGGATTCTCTTCAGTTGTCCTTGGTCCCTTTGTTGCAAAATCTTTTTCCGGCTGCAGCGATGTCGGAGATTTGATGTTTCACCGAATTGCTGATATTCACGGTACACTCGTGAAATGGTCGCACGGGAAAATCCCCACTTCATCGATACCTCGGAGATGCTGTGTCCCATCTTTAGCGCGCCGACTATAACACCACGTTCAAACTCTCTTAAATCTTGATAACCTGCCGTTCTAGCAGCAATAACCGATCTAACAACTGCGCCAGACACATGTTGTCTTATATAGACGTTGGCGACTGCAGCGTCGTATTCTGCCTGTTTACATATCTCTGTATTCGAATAGCCGGCCGCTGGTGGCCGAGCGGTTCTAAGCGCTTCAGTCTGGAACCACGCGACCGCTACTGTCGCAGGTTCGAATCCTGCCTCGGGCATGGATGTGTGTGATGTCTTTAGGTTAGTTAGGTTTAAGTAGTTCTAAGTTCTAGGGAACTGATGACCTCAGATGTTAAGTCCCATAGTGCTCAGAGCCATTTGAACCATTTTTTGTATTCGAATACGCATTCCTATAAAAGTTTCTTTGGCACTTCAGTGTATCATGATGGAATGTGTGTCTGTATACTGCAGAGTTTCTGCATGGCACGGATTCAAGAAATCCTTGGTGGGTTTCAGGAGGTGTGTGGCACCAGATTCCAGCCATGTTCGATCATCTTCAGATCAAGCTAATTTTGTGGCCAAGACATCAACCTGAGTTCGCTGTCACGCTGCTCAAACTGCTGTAGTAAAATTTCGGGTTTGACATAAGAAGATTTATCCTGTCTGAAAATGCCATCGCCACTGCATGAGGGGATGCAGATTACTACAACAGGAACCCATGTGAATATTTCCCGTAGCATAATGCTGTCTCCTCTGACCAGCGTTCATGGCGCGGTGCACGTTTTCAGTGGCCGTTTGCCCGGATTAGGACGTAGCGTGACACGACAATCAATCTGACTCATCCAGCAAGGTGACACGTTTATATTAGTCCAAGGTCCAGCCGCGATTTGCTCGTGCCCAGTGTAATCGTTATTAACGATATCGTTGAGTCAGTAAGGGAGCAAGTAGTGATCGTTTGCTGACGAGCATCATGTTCAGTCATGTATGCCCTATTGGTATGCTCCTAAACACCTGCGCCTTCAGCAACACTGTAACTCTGTAGTCACATCTGGGTCACATGACTGCCTATCCTGCTTCAAGGAGCGGTCAAGCCTCCGGCCTCCACGATCTGTTATGGGGCGTGGACGTCCAGCAGCTTGTCGCCTGCTCGTGGTTTCATTCTCCGTCAACTGCTTGCCTTAGAAGCTCACAAAAGCAGCATGCAATCAGCCCACTGGCTTTGCTGGTTCCAAGACGCTCGATTCAGGACACTGGTCCATAAGTATTTACCATTTGTCAAAGAGGCTTACTACTTACGGTCTGCTTACTTACGTTTCTTACAGCGTCAGGTACCCGCAACGCTAACAGTTGGCATTCGATCTCGCTGTGAGCAGTAGTAATAAAGTCCTGACTTGGCTCTGAGCACTATGGGACTTAACATCTATGGTCATCAGTCCCCTAGAACTTAGAAATACTTAAACCTAACTAACCTAAGGACATCACACAACACCCAGTCATCACGAGGCAGAGAAAATCCCTGACCCCGCCGGGAATCGAGCCCGGGAACCCGGGCGTGGGAAGCGAGAACGCTACCGCACGACCACGAGCTGCGGACAAAGTCCTGACTTAGCGCTGTATTCACTGATCAACCAGAACATTATGACCACCTACCTAATAGCCGGTATGTCCACATTTGACACGGTTGAAAGCTGCGACGCCTCGTTGCATGGGAGCAATGAGATCTTGGCATGTCGCTGGAGGCAGTTGGCAACATACACTCCTGGAAATGGAAAAAAGAACACATTGACACCGGTGTGTCAGACCCACCATACTTGCTCCGGACACTGCGAGAGGGCTGTACAAGCAATGATCACACGCACGGCACAGCGGACACACTAGGAACCGCGGTGTTGGCCGTCGAATGGCGCTAGCTGCGCAGCATTTGTGCACCGCCGCCGTCAGTGTCAGCCAGTTTGCCGTGGCATACGGAGCTCCATCGCAGTCTTTAACACTGGTAGCATGCCGCGACAGCGTGGACGTGAACCGTATGTGCAGTTGACGGACTTTGAGCGAGGGCGTATAGTGGGCATGCGGGAGGCCGGGTGGACGTACCGCGGAATTGCTCAACACGTGGGGCGTGAGGTCTCCACAGTACATCGATGTTGTCGCCAGTGGTCGGCGGAAGGTGCACGTGCCCGTCGACCTGGGACCGGACCGCAGCGACGCACGGATGCACGCCAAGACCGTAGGATCCTACGCAGTGCCATAGGGGACCGCACCGCCACTTCCCAGCAAATTAGGGACACTGTTGCTCCTGGGGTATCGGCGAGGACCATTCGCAACCGTCTCCATGAAGCTGGGCTACGGTCCCGCACACCGTTAGGCCGTCTTCCGCTCACGCCCCAACATCGTGCAGCCCGCCTCCAGTGGTGTCGCGACAGGCGTGAATGGAGGGACGAATGGAGACGTGTCGTCTTCAGCGATGAGAGTCGCTTCTGCCTTGGTGCCAATGATGGTCGTATGCGTGTTTGGCGCCGTGCAGGTGAGCGCCACAATCAGGACTGCATACGACCGAGGCACACAGGGCCAACACCCGGCATCATGGTGTGGGGAGCGATCTCCTACACTGGCCGTACACCACTGGTGATCGTCGAGGGGACACTGAATAGTGCACGGTACATCCAAACCGTCATCGAACCCATCGTTCTACCATTCCTAGACCGGCAAGGGAACTTGCTGTTCCAACAGGACAATGCACGTCCGCATGTATCCCGTGCCACCCAACGTGCTCTAGAAGGTGTAAGTCAACTACCCTGGCCAGCAAGATCTCCGGATCTGTCCCCCATTGAGCATGTTTGGGACTGGATGAAGCGTCGTCTCACGTGGTCTGCACGTCCAGCACGAACGCTGGTCCAACTGAGGCGCCAGGTGGAAATGGCATGGCAAGCCGTTCCACAGGACTACATCCAGCATCTCTACGATCGTCTCCATGGGAGAATAGCAGCTTGCATTGCTGCGAAAGGTGGATATACACTGTACTAGTGCCGACATTTTGCATGCTCTGTTGCCTTTGTCTATGTGCCTGTGGTTCTGTCAGTGTGATCATGTGATGTATCTGACCCCAGGAATGTGTCAATAAAGTTTCCCCTTCCTGGGACAATGAATTCACGGTGTTCTTATTTCAATTTCCAGGAGTGTATCTGAGCACACGTCGCCTAATTCTCGTAAATTCCCAGAAGGTGGCCTTGACGTCTGACACCATGTTCAATCACACACCAGATCGATTGGGCTCAGATCTGGCGAGTTGGGTGGCCAGCACATCAATTGAAACCGCCATTGTGCTCCTCAAACCATTCCATCACACTCTGGACCTTGTGACATGACGCACTATCTCGGTGAAAAATGCCACTGCCGTCACATAACATGATCGACATGAAGGAGGTGTACATGGTCTGCAACCAGTGTGCGATACTTGGCTCTTAGCACCATGCGACTTAACTTCTGAGGTCATCAGTCGCCTAGAACTTAGAACTAATTAAACCTAACTAACCTAAGGACATCACACACAACCATGCCCGAGCCAGGATTCGAATCTGCGACCGCAGCGGTCACTCGGTTCCAGACTGTAGCGCCTAGAACCGCACGGCCACTTCGGCCGGCAGTGTGAGATACTCCTTGACCCTCACGGTGACTTGCACGAGCCTCACTGGGCCCATGGATGATCACGTAAATGTTCCCTAGAGGATACTGGAGCCGCCGCCAACTTGCCTCCCTCCCACAGCTCAGGTGTCAAGGAAATGCTCCCCTGGAAAAGGATGGATTGCTACCCTCCCAGCGGTACGATGAAGAAGTTATCAGGATCCATCAGACCATGCAACGCTCTGCCCTTGCGCCAACGCCCAGTGTCGATTGTCACGGGCCTACATCAGTCGTAGTTGTCGACGTCGTGGTGTTAACATTGGCACATGCAATGGTCATCGGCTGTGGAGGCCCATCTTTTTTCGGAGTGTTTGATGCATTGTGTATACAGACACACTTTTACTCTGCCCAGCTGATGTTATTTCCACCACAGTTCGCGGCCTATCCTGTTTTACCAGTCTGCCAAGCCTACGACATCGGATATCAGTAAGGAGGGATGGCTGGCCAAACTCACGACGTCTGGAAGTGGTTTCACCCTGGTTTCACCACGTGTCGAAGACACAGCAATCCTAGAACAACCGTCTAGTCGTGCATTTCCCGAAATGCTCGTGCCGAGCCTCCGGGTCATCACAATCTGCCCTCGGTCAAATCCAGATAGATCGCGCGCGTTCCCAATTCTACACACAGACACCATGCTCACTGAAACTACCTGCACCGTGCGTGTGTCTGACTAGCAGTCATTCCCAGCCAAATGATCCTGCTATCACCTGCACGGTTTTATATCGATAGTGGGTCGGTGGTCATCGTGTTCTGGCTTTTGTGTGTTGTGTTCTTTGCACGTCAATAAACACAGAGTCTTACATCCATGGAGTTAGTTTGCTAAATTCCTGCAACTGCCACTGTAATGACAGTTCACTGATAGATATTAATTGCAATGAAATTTTATGGCAGATTAAAGCTGTGTGCCAGACGGGAACTCGAACAGGATCCCACGGTTTTGCCTTCACCCTGGAAAACCAAAGGTCTGAGCTTCAAGTCCAGGTACGGCATACACTTCTAATCTCCCACGAAGTTTCAGATAAGTGCATGTATCGCAGTACAGTGTAAACTGAATATGGAAGTAACAGCGTTACTTTCGTTTTCTGGACGTACTGTATAGAGAGTAGATCGAGCAGTATACTGCAGTGTATCGAAATCACTAAACTTATGTTGATCATGACCCTGTTGTGTAGAAAAGTTTCAGAAATATGCAGCGTTTTTATAGCATAAATATAATTATTGTGGTCTCAAAGCAAAATGGGTTGTATTTTATGTTCTAAGAAATACTGTAGTTAGTATCTATGTTACTTGTCTTACGTTTAATTTACTGGAGGCGTCCTATGTGTATATGGAATATTGGCTGGTTAATCAAGATGATCACTGGGGGAAGTGGCAACAGAACGACTTTGGTGTATAGAATGTACGAGGCTGCCGATATACCATCAAACGTTTGGAAAAATATCATCCACACGATTCTGAAGACAGCAAGAGACGACAAGTGTGATAGTCATCACAAAGTCAGTTTAACATCTTATGAATCCGAACTGCTGATAAGAATAATATACTTAAGAATGGAATTGAAAATTGAAAATCCATTAGATGAATTGAAAATTGTAAATCCATTACATGACTATCAGTTTGACTCTAAGGAAAGGTAAAGGCACCAGGAAAACAGTTGGACGTTGCGATTGATAATGAAAGCAAGAGTGAAGAAAAATGAAGATAAGTTCGTAGGATTTGTCGACCTGGAAAAAGTGTTCGATAGTGTAAAATGGTACAAGCTATTCGAAATTGTTAGAAAAATAGGGATAAGCTACAGGAAAAGACGGGTAACACAATATGTACGAGAACCAAGAGGTAATAGTAAGACTGGAAGACCAAGAACAAAGTGCCTGGATTAAAAAGAGTATCAGACGGCGATGTAATCTTTCGCCCCCGCTGTTCAATCTGTACGTCGAAGAAGCAGTAACGAAAATAAAAGAAAGGTTGAAGAGTGGAATTACAATTCAGGATGAAAGGATATCAGTGATAAGATTCGCTAATGACATTGCTATCCTCAGAGAAAGGAAAGAAGAATTACAGGATCTATTGAGTGGGATGAACATTCTGAGTACAGAATATGGACTGAGAGTAAGGACGATAGTAATGAAAAGTAGCACATATGAGAACAGCGAGGAACTTAAGACTGGAATTGGCGATCACCAAATACATGAAGTTAAAGAGTTCTACTACCTAGGCGGCAAAATAACCTACGACGAACGGTGGAAGAAGGACATAAGAAACAGACTAGTACTATCAAAGAAGTCATTCCTGGCCAAGAGGATTCTATTAGTTTCAAACATAGGCCTTAATTCGAGAAAGACAATTCTGAGAATATACGTTTGGACCACAGCATTGCGCGATAGTGAAACTTGGACCTTGGGAAAACCGAAACAGAAGAGAATCGAGGCATTTAAGATGTGGTGCTGCAGAAGGATGTTAAAAATTGCGTGAACTGGTAAAGTAAGGAATGAAGAGGTTTCCTGCAGGATAGGTTGGCACAAGAGATTAATTCGTGGTGAGCAGCGTGAAACCAGTCAGAAGAGGACGAATGGGGGGAGGGGGGGGGGGACATATTCTATAGCAATATAACGTGAAGCCACATTCACTAGTGTGCCATAGAAAAAAGTGTCTCAATTTAGCATGTTCGAAGATTCGTGGCACTTGCTGTTGATACATCAGCTCATTCATCTGACTCCTTCGCTCACTTAATATGTTCCAGCTGCATTCATCTATCAGTGTTGTAGAACAGATGTTAAAATTGAGAAACCTTCCATGAAAACAACATCAATACCAGTAACAACAACAGCAACAACGTCATGCGACGCTAGTAGATGCATAGCTTAAATTTCGAGCTCTACTCGCCAGAGAGTTGAGAAGAGCATTTGATGGAGAAATTGTGAGTGGGTGACTGAGAGGGAGGATGCGGGAGTCGAAGGCGGAATGGGTGTGTTATGAGGTAACATACTGTAGTCGATTTCTCAGATAGTGACGGTTTTCATTCGGACGCACCCTGCGTTGCTGACGAGAGGTAAACGTTGACTGTGAGAGAAAACTTCACCGTGAACTATAAATTCCTGACGTGGTAGCCGACGCATTACCCGTACACCGACAGGCAGCACTTCTGTCTGTTCCCCATTCACAGAGAAAGTCCTTTATTCTCATTGCACTGCAATGAAAGCGTGTTTTCGATTAGCTCAAGAACTTGTAGCTGGAGGCTATATTACCATATTTGAGTTCTTGAAGTGGTCACTGAAGAGTCCCACGAAAAATTGGAAGTAATCTAAAACCTATAAGAATGACGTTAGTGGTCTCTTTATCATCCCCTTAACTTTGTACCTTTTGTAAGCCAGCCAAAAAAAAAAAAAAAATGAAAGCCAGAAGTACATAAGTGTACAATACGCTGCTAAGGTTGAGTGGAGGTAATTTTGTGTGTAATAATATCGAATGGAATTGCGCGTTATGAATATTTAATTACAGTCTTGCCGAACTGGTACCGGCCATTGCATTGATAACGCAACATGTGTGCGTATGTAACTAGCTTTTAATCGTAATCAACGAAAGGTATATCAGATGTTTGTTTAGCCACAAACACAGCTGTTGTATACGATGAAATAAAGAAAAATCAGAGATTTCTTTCGTATGCAAAACTTTATAAGCCCTCACACCCGGTCTGCACAACACAGTTGCGGTTGGAATGTACTTACTGCTGGGAAATATTTTACTGACAATGGAAACATCTAATTAGTAATTATCTTTAAACGATGGAGTCAGGCGCGGTGAGCCTGTGGATTACATGACGACGTACAGCAACAAGCTGGTGTTTCTAATTTTATTGTTTGCGAGAGACTTTCTTGTCATCGCTCATGCTCATACAGCTTAATACAGTTACATATTTGTCATTGGAATGTTGACTACATGTTGAACACCGTCCTGCATGTTTCCCAATGCCCATATGAACACCTGATCTACAGCTTTTTAATCTACAGCTGAAACACACTTGCTTTCTTTGTGACTGAATACCTTCTTGTTCCGGTATCGTACGCATATTATTCTGGGTACTTCCTGAGTGTTTTGGTATAATGGACCAATAGTCTCAGCCGGCTCGTTACGCAGTAATAATGCAACTGCAATTTATTCGGTTTGTTACCGCAGTCATCCTTGTTTCTATAAAAATACCGTGACAACAGTGAAAGAGTTTATGATATGGGATCACCGAAATACACTACTGTGAACACGGCGTAATGTAACAATCCTGACACTAAATACGTACACTGATATCTGGCTACTGTCGATGCGGGAACAGCTGCGCAAAGTTTCGTTGTGCCGCTCTGCCGCACACACGATGAATATCGGTTAACTCTTCGTCAGTAAACTTATCTGTAGTACTGCCGTGTATCACAGTTAACACAGAATTAACATTGCGGTAAAACAGAAACCTGGACAAAACCGAGCAGTACTGAATGCGAACTTGAGGGCAACGAGGTAAGTAGAGAGTGTTGTCAGCAGAAGGAACCGTGGGTGAATGGAAGCAACACACACAGTACGTACCGTTGACAACTGAACTGTTGTGCGCTATATTAGGTACAATGGAGATTCAAAGCTAATTGGGTTGAAAACCAAACGAAATGCGGTAATTCTGTAACGAGCTGCTAGAGATCGTAGTTCCTTATACAAAAATCCTCGGAAAGTATCCGTGAACAAGCTGTGAAAATTTGTCAGTGGAGTTCAGGTTCACCCTGTATATACGTTTACACACGTTGATACACATTGACTGAAGACTCTATTTAACTACAGCCAAAAATTTGCCATTTCACCGGCTTAATTCAATAGGAAACTAAAACTAAAATCAAATTACAGTTGTCCTGTGCGTTCCGATACTACTTAAGAAATCAGTTACTTGAAGGAACGTAATATTAAAAACACTGTAATATTGAATACATTGAAACTTCAGAAGACAAAAAAAATGAAACTACATAAGATATCCAACTCATGCCTGCATATATTGCAAATGTACTATGAATTGGATTAGTTTGCTTGAAAGGCAGACTTTTAATCATTACCAGGACCAGTGGAGATACAACATTTTGGACTCCATGATTAAAACTGTGACGCACTCACATTCATGTTATAAAATAGCTGTATAGCTGCCCTGCCACCAAACAAGTGCCTTGTGGACTACGAATCCCATCGTTCATATCAAGCACTGTTCAAAAATACATACACACCAGTAACGAACGTGGATCTCAGATCGATACAGGAGCTCTAAGAATGAATATATCGTCCACAAGGTCAAACAAAACAGTTTCTGCGTCAGTCACCTGTTTATTTTGTCACTACGCGTTTCGATGGTTCACACCATCATCTTCAGTTGTAGAATTGTTTGTTTACGTGGTTGGTGTTGGTAAAGAGTAGAGACGTCTTTTCGCTGTCATAGACCATGGATAAAGTAGGTTTTTTGTGTATTTTGCTAACTACGGCCACCAGGTGAGGTGTTCAGTCATCGTGATTCATAGTCTCACACATCTGACCAGTCGCATTTATAAAAGGCACTTTGAAGGTTAAGAAACATGAATTTCTAACAGTGAATTGTACTTAGTGGTTATAATTAAACTTTCCCTATTTAACACGTTATAACAAGGAAACTAATTACCGAACGAGTACCAAACCGCGGAGCATTAATGTCCAGAGTATGTGGTGTCTGTTTTCCATGCGTCACAGCGCT
Source organism: Schistocerca serialis cubense (assembly GCF_023864345.2). Classification (NCBI taxonomy): domain Eukaryota; kingdom Metazoa; phylum Arthropoda; class Insecta; order Orthoptera; family Acrididae; genus Schistocerca; species Schistocerca serialis. Next base: position 163,886,046 of record NC_064644.1, on the reverse strand, counting down.
ACTGTCCAGTTCCAACTACGGCCACCAGGTGAGGTGTTCAGTCATCGTGATTCATAGTCTCACACATCTGACCAGTCGCAGTGAACTTGTTGACGTGTCAACATGAGCTTGGACAGAAGGAGCAGGATATTACTGGTAAAGATCTATTATCACAACAACAGTAATGCTGCACCTGTACTTCGAGAATATCGCCTGCTGAAAGGATTACGGAAGGGTTCTGTTTCTCCACCTACTGTGCGGAGCATGATGAAGAAGTTCGAATCAACTGGGAAACTGGGCGTCGCTCCGGGAAGAGGCCGGCGACAGGTTGCACCACAGGTGGTTGATGAAATGGCTGTTACTATTACAGACGACGCTGCACGCAATTCCCGATCGTCAGGCAGTGCACGTACTGTGTCACGACAGTTGAACACCTCGTGATCACTGTACGGAAGGTGCTTCGAACCATTCTCAGATGATATCCATACATGATCCATATCGTATAGCAGCTTGCACCACAGGACTCACAACGACGTGTTGACTTCGCTCTCCACTTTCTCGCAAGGACTGAAGTTGACGAGGGCTGGCCCTGGACCGTCCTATAGACAGACAAAGCTAATTTTTCTCTGACGGGTGAGGTGAATACACAGAATTGCCGAGCATGGAGAACTTCACCTACAGTCACCGTGCATGAATTTCCTCTGTATGGTGAACGTGGCTTCACGGCTACGTTCATCATTGGCCCATCCTTTTTTGAAGACGTTGGCGCTCAAGGACCAAACACGTGCATTCTAACTGGCTAGCGTTTCTGCGATGTGCTTCGCCATCATGTCATAACCGCCCTACAGGAGAGAGACGCGTTTAAATCAATAATTTTTATGCAAGATGGGGCCTCACCGCACACCACTCGTGAAGTTCACCTCCTTCCCCAATACCCACTTGGAAACCATCGAATTATCAGCTGATATATTCCAATTACTTTGCCAGCACAATCACTCCCCGTGATTTCTGGTTGTGGGACTATCTGGAGGACAGGGTTTACTAGGGGAACATTCTTACATGTGCTGATCTGAAGCGCAGCATATCAGGTGAGGTAGCCAGCATACCTACGGACATGCTTCGTCCTGCTGTGCAGAATGCAATCCTGCGCTTTCAGACTCTTCTGGACATTGATGGGTGCCATATTGAGCCCGTTTTATAGCAGTGATGGTATCGATTTGTAATGGTATGATATACGGTAGCAACACATTAAAAGTGTTTCAGTTGAATTAATTCTGCTTGACATTAATGCTACCAAGTATGGTCCTCGTGCAGTTCAAATGGGTCAAATGGCTCTGAGCACTATGGGACTTAACATCTCAGGTCATCAGTCCCCTAGAACTTAGAACTACTTAAATCTAACTAACCTAAGGACATCACACACATCCATGCGCGAGGCAGGATTCGAACCTGCGACCGTAGCGGTCGTGCGGTTCCAGACTGAAGCGCCTTGAACCGCTCGGCCACCAGAGGCCGGCCTCGTACGGTAATCAGATTCCGTGTTATAAAGTGTTAAATAGGGAAAGTTATAACCATCCAGTACTAACAGGGACGGTTGAGTTGTAAGAGTCTGCACGAAGTTTCTCTTGCGTCATTACATACAAGGTAACGCAGATGTGTAAAAATTCTCAATAATCATAGCTTTCGGTTCTTTACTGAGGATAAACTGTAGTGTGACGCCACGTTGCTCTCTTTGGCACTGAGTGACGTAAGAGGGATCATAGTGATAAGGTTTCCTACATTTTGTTGTGAGCGCACCGCAGCTGCGCCGGCGAAAGTGACACAGTTGCTCCATGACCAGCGCCCATGAAATATACAGCTGTTTTGTTCCGGTTTCCAGGAAACACTGTTATTTTAACTGGAACTGTAAAACAAACAGACAAACAAAAAAAGATTACATGAAAAGTTGTGCGAATTTTTCACTTGTAAAGTTCAGTTTTCATCATGTATCTGGTACCAAAAGATTGTCTGTCTAGGAACCAATCGAAGACAACGATCATTGACAGCAACATATCCGTTAGCTGTCAAGTTCTTTTACCGTTAAGTAGGAAAATTAATATTTAACTTCCGAAGTGTGCGAATAACTCATGCTGTCTAAAGAGTTTATTTTGATCGTTATGTCATGTTTTATTGGAAAATTTAAAGTACTGATGAATGAAAAATAATGTTCTATATAGTTACGAGATATGAAGCATTCAAAGACAATACGTAGATGAAATATTTTTATGGAGAAATCCACTGTCTGAAGAATTTACTAGATTTTTAAATATTTATATTGGGCTAAAGGAGAGCAATGAAAGCTATGCAAATGCAGAATATATTACAGTTTATGAAAAAATAGTTTGGTGGAAGTCTACGTTAAACACCACCTCAAATGTCGAGTAAGAATGTTGGTCTCTGGTTGACGCTACAGCAATGCAGTAACAATTTATCCAGAACTTATACCCTAGGTCGCCGAGCAAATTACCACAATATCTGGTTACTAACCGTAAATAATATTTTCGACGGGAACTTGTGATTAAATAGATAACAAATATAATACATCTACAAATTTACGTATGTATCTACGTGAAATATGGTGTTCGTGGTACGCAAGCACACGGTGACGAAACAGCGATGCATATCACGGCAAAGTCTTCAGTCGAAAGGTACCAACACATTTCACTGCCAGTATTCCAAAATCTGTTTAACGGTGCAAAGACATATAAGCGAAAGAGACATCTACAGTAGCGAAGACTAGTAAATTGTCTCAGTCATGGAAAACAGCAGAAGTAATATCTCTGTTCAAGAAATGTGCCAGGTAAGATCTTACAAATTTTTGAGGTGTAAGCCATCTCAGCTCAGTACTTAAGTTATATGCAAAAATTACAAACGGCAGACGTAACGTCGGATATCCTCATTGGTGAAGAACAGATTGTATTTAGAAAAGGGCGGATCAATCACAGACGATGCAGTTTCTTTGTAACAAGTAATAGAACTAAAACGAGAATGTGACACGCTAACAGACATAGCGTCTGTAGATTTGGCAAAAACATTTGTCGATGTAAACAGAAATAAAAGTTGGACTATAATGGAACCGCAACGGCCTTGCCGCAGTGGCTACACCGGTTCAAGTGAGATCACCGAAATTAAGCGCTGTCGGGCGTGGTCGGCACTTGGATGGGTGACCATCCAGGACCCCATGCGCTGTTGCCATTTTTCGGGGTGCACTCAGCCTCGTGATACCAATTGAGGAGCTACTCGACCGAATAGTAGCGGCTTCGGTCAAGAATACCATCGTAACGACCGGGAGAGCGGTGTGCTGACCCCACGCCCCTCCTATCCGCATCCTCCACTGAGGATGACTAGGTGGTCAGATGGTCCCGGTAGGCCACTCGTGGCCTGACGATGAAGTGCTTCTTTTTTTTATAATGCAACCAATGAATACCTCAGAAAATTAATAAAGGCCATGAGAAACCTATACAAGGAATCAAAAATTGTAATAAATACCAGTGAAACAAACACAGAAAAGGAGAACGGCGAGTGTGCCCAATAACTCTCACTCTTTTTGACGTTTATGACAATGACATTACCCTATATCTGAGGCAATACATACAAAAAAATGTATTAAAATATCAAAAAACGCCGTATCACATCTTTAAATTGGGGCAGATGATGCCTTGATATTGTTAGAAAAAGGAGATTACTCACAACGCGCACTGAACCATCTGAATACACTTCGTAAACAACACGATATTCAGATTTTTAAAACCAAGATTAAAGTGACCGTTATCTGAGGTAAAGACTCGAGCCGTACCAAAATCACTGTGGATTATGTAATTTTAGAACAAGTGTCCTCCTGCACTTAATTGGGATGTCAAATTGCCCTAGGCACTACAAAGGTCTATATGTAAAGTTGACTAGCTTTGGAAATATATGTGACACCATTTACAATGTATTTAAAGGAAAGACCAGACAAGAAACAGCAGCAAAGTTTTAGAAAACTGTGGCCCTTCCAGCACTTCTTTAAGACAGTGAATGCTAGGTATCCACAAAAAGAAGGTTAGGTGACATACAAAGCACAGAAATGCAATTTCTAAGAAGAACAGAAGGCCACTCAAGGACAGACCGCATCGAAATGAATCAGTGTGACGAAAACTAAAATAGAGTCAATTAAAATCAGAGTAACGAAATACCGCGACATCCTGACACAAAAACGTACAAATAATGGACTGTAAAAGACTTGCAATACTAGCGTTAGCTTACAAACAGGCAAGAAGGAGAGATGCTGGAAGACCTACGCAGAGGTAGACAAATAATCTGTGAATATGAACACGCTCAATGCCTAATTCATGGAGTGTAGAAGAAGAAGAAGAAGAAGAAGAAGACTAACGCACACACCGTAAAAAAAAGAAAAAAAGAAATAAAATAAAAGAATAAAAGAATTGTCTCTGTTGACTGTATGCGGAAAATAAAGAAGTCGTCAACAGACGAGACACGAATTTTGGCCATTTATTTGGAGAGGCCTACGAACAGAATTTACATTATCTTCGATCTCTGAGAAAAGTGCATTTCTGCCAACATCGCGTGGACGTGTTCGTAATCCCCGAATGCAAGTATGAATTCCTGGACGGAGGGCTGCAGGCGGAATTCAGGGTGTAGGCCCACGGTGCGTGTACAGCATGGATCATTAGCTACGATACGCAACACTTGTTCTGTATGAGCTGCAGTCACTGCAGGTGTGAGGAACTTGCAAAGGGCCGTAAAGGTGCGGCTTAGACATTAGTAGCCTCATGAGTGTGAATTACACGCACTCAGTCGGCCTGCTGCTCCTTGTGTATGGGCTGTTAAACAATGATGAGGCCTTTGATTCGTAAGCGTTCACCCATACTGGCGTTGACCACATGTTATCTTCCTTCGGCAGCGAACTGCATGAATACCATACAATCTGCCATTCTTTCACGTACTCCGGATGTGCTACGAGTGTGTCTAATTGAGAACCGGATGTTGTATTTTTATTTGTGGGAAAATAAGCTTGAGGCTGACAGATAAAGACATTAGCTAGATACGTAAGAACATGTTGACCAACCGAGTGCGTTGACGAATTAGTCAAGATACTCTAGTTTCATTGCTGTAAATGGACGATTACCGACTTGTAATCATATCGTTGCACGCAGGTATCAATACCCAGCCTTTAGTGTTGAATTTGTTTATCTGTCGCGCGATCTGTGTCATTTGCAGCACGTACCTAGAACTTGTTGGGTTTCCCCGATATGGAGAGAGCATTGGGCGAAAGATGATGTTAAATTGTACATTTATATGGTAAAATGGCAACTCATTGATAGTACGTGTACTTACGTACTGCGTAATCTAAATCTACATGACTGCTCTGCAATTCTCTTGTAAGTGCCTGGGAGAGGGCTAATCGAATTCTTTCACTCTATTTCTCTACCGTTTCACTCTCGAAGGGCGCACGGGGAAAATTAACACTTCAGTCTTTCCGTGCAAGTTTTGATTTCTCTTATTTTATTACAATGATCATTTCTACCAATGTAGGAAGGCACCAGTAAAATATTTTAGCATTCGGAGGAGGAAGTTGATGGTTAAAATTTCGTGGAAAGATCCCACCGCAGCAGAATACTCCTTTAATTATTGCCACGCTAAATCTCCTATCATATCCGTTACACTCTATTCGCTATTCGCTATTATACCAAACGACCTGCCCTTCTTTGAAGTTTTTCCTTATCCTCTGTCAGTTCCATCTGGTAAGGATCCCATACTTCACAGCAGTACCCTAGCAGAGGACGGACAAACATATTGTAGGCAGTCTCTTCAGTTGACTTGTGACATCTTCTAAGTGTCCTGAAAATAAAACGAAGTCTTTGGTTTGCCTTCGCCTCAACACTATCTATGCCAGAGTTCCATTTCATGTTGTTCGTAATTGCAATTCCTAGGGATTTAGTTGAAATGACAACCTTTAGATTTGTGGAATTTATCATGTAACCGAAATTTAATGAATTTTTGGTTAGTATTCATATCAATGACGTCACACTTTACGTTATTTAGGGTCAATTGCTACTTTTCGCACCATGCGGTTGTTGCTGTGGTCTTAAATCCGAAAACTGGTTTGATATAGCTCTCCATGCTACTCTATCCTGGGTAATTGTCTTTATCTTCTGATAACCACTGCAGCCTACATCCTTCTGCATCTACTTACTGTAATCATCTCTTGGTCTCCATCTACGATTTTTATCCCAAATTGGTGATCGCCTGATAACTCAGAATATGTCCTATCAACTGATCCCTTCTTTTACTCAAGTCGTGCCACAAATTTCTTGTCTCCCCAATTCTTTTCAATATCTTTTCATAAGTTACGTGATCGACCTATTTACTCTTCAACATTCTACTGTCGCATCGCATTATTGTGTTCTTATCTAAAATGCTTATCGTCAATGTTTCACTTCCTTACATGGTTACACTCCAGAAAAATATCTTCAGAAAAGAGTTCTTAACAGTTAAGTCTATGTTCGATGTTAACAAATTTCTCTTCTTCAGAAACGTTTTTCTTGCCGTTGCCAGTCTACATTTCATATCCTCTATATCTCGGCCATAATCAGTTATTTTGCTGGACAAAAAGCAAAAACTATCTACTACTCTAAGTGTCTCGTTTCCTAATCTATTTCCCTCAGCTTCACCTGATTTATTTCGACTACATTCCATTATCCTTATCTTACTTTTGTTGATGTTCATCTTTTATCCTCCTTCCAAGATACTGTCCGTTCCGTTTGGCTGCTCTTCCAAGTCTTTTGCTGTCCCTGACAGAATTATAGTGTCATAGGCGAACCTCAAGGTTTTTGTTTCTTCTCACTGAATTTTAATTTTTACTCGAAATATTTCTTTGTTTTCCTTAACTGCTTGTTCAGTGTACATGTTGAATAACATCGGCGATAGGCTACAACCCTGTTTCATCCCTTTCTCAATCATTGCTTCCTTTTTATACCCTTCTACTCTTATAACTGCCGTCTGGTTATTACACAAACTGGCCTTTCGCTCCCTGTGTTCTACCCCTGCTGCCTTCAGAACTTCAAACAGTTTTCCAGTCACCATTGTTAGAAGCTGATTTTAAGTTGGTTTGCCTTTCCTTAAACTATCTTCCAAGACGCCGTAAAGTCAGTATTGCCTTGCGTTTTCCTAAGTTTTTCCGAAATCAAAAATGATCTTCCCCGAGGTCGGCTTCTACCAGTTTTTCCATTCTTCTGTAAGGAATTCGTATTACGATTTTGCAACCATGACTTATTAAGCTGGCAGTTCCGTAAATTTCACATCTGTCAGTATAGAGATATTTTGTCTAATACATTTTGTAATTTTTTTGATCTTCTGGTGACTTTACTAGACAGCAAGCGACAGCATCACGTGCAAACACTCTAAAATGGCCCCTAAATCATCCGTATAGATTAGAAACAGTAAAGGGCTATAATACTTCTTTGGGGAACAGAAGATATCACTTCTGTTAAAACTCGATAATTTTCACTCATTTACTAGGAACTGTGACCTTTCTGACAGTAAATCACGAATTTAGTCGCACAACCGAGACTCCATAGGCATATAGTTTGTTTAAAAGCCGCTTATGAGAAACGGTATCGAAAGTCTTTTGTAAATCTAGAAACATGGAATCAGTCTGAGATCCCCTTTAAATAACACTCAGCACATCGTGACAATGATACGGACGATACATTCCAGTGCACAACCACAATTCGCGCTTGTTTAAAATTATATTCGTACAAATCTGCACGCCGCGGTAGTAGAGTCATACGTTTAAACAGTGAATTACACACATCAAAAAAAGTTTTGCATCACCTCGGATCCGAGAGTTCCGGAACCCGTACAGAAAACTGGAATGGAGATCAACATAAATATCATTTCCGCCCTTTTTATGCCTCATGAAAACCACACATTACATGTTGTACTACCATTCAGCGGGGCCTTCAGAGGTGGTGATCCAGATTGCTGTACACACCGGTACATCTAATACCCAGTGGCACGTCCTCTTGCATTGATGCATGCCTATATTCGTCGTGGCATACTCTCCACAAGGTCATCGAGGCACTGTTCGTCCAGATTGTCCCACTCCTCAACGGCGATTAGGCGTAGGTCCCTCAGAGCGGTTTGCGGATCACGTCGTCCATATACAGCCCTTTTAAATCGATCCCAGGCATGTTCGTTAAGGTTCATGTCTGGAGAACGTGCTGGCCACTCTAGTCGAGCGATGTCGTTATCCTGAAGTAAGTCATTTTGTTTTTTTATTTTTATTTATTTATTATTCCGTGGGACCAAATTAAGGAGAAGTCTCCATGGTCATGGAACGAGTCAATACATGAAATTATAACACGATACTAGAAACAGATAAAATGAAATATAAAAAACATATTCAGGGGACAAGTCGTAAGTTTAAATAAAAAAAATCGAAAATGTAACACTGGAATTTACTTAATTTTTTAGCTCTTCCAGGACCTCCTCGACAGAGTAGAAGGAGTGAGCCATGAGGAAACTCTTCAGTTTTCAGTTTAGACTTAAAAGAGTTTGGGCTACTGCTAAGATTTTATAGTTCTTGTGGTAGCGTAAGAACATTCACCGATATACTTGGGAAGGCAGGGGAACCAGATCTGTCATTGACTATATAATAACAGATCACGAATTCAGGAAGGCTGTGAGGGACACACGTGTAGTCAGGGGATTCTTTGATGACACTGATCATTATTTAATCTGCAGTGAAACTGGAATTGTGAGGCCGAAAGTGCAGGAGGTCAGGTCCATATGTAGGAGGATAAGAGTGGAGAAACTTCAGGATAAGGAAATCAGGCACAAGTACATAACAACGATCTCAGAAAGGTACCAGTTAGTTGAATGTAGTCAATTACAGTCATTGGAAAAGGAATGGACAAGGTACAGGGACACAGTACTAGAAGTGGCTAAAGAATGTCTTGGAACAGTAGTGTGTAAAAGTAGGATGAAGCAAACAGCTTGGTGGAATGACACAGTTAAGGCAGCCTGTAAAAGGAAAAAGAAGGCGTATCAAAAATTGCTACATACTAGAACTCAGGTAGACAGAGAAAGTTATGTTGAAGAAAGAAACAAAGCCAAACAGATAATTGCAGCATCCAAGAAGAAATCTTGGGAAGACTTTGGAAACAGGTTGGAGACTATGGGTCAAGCTGCTGGACAACCATTCTGGAGTGTAATTAGCAGTCTTCGAAAGGGAGGTAAGAAGGAAATGACAAGTATTTTGGACAGGTCAGGAAAACTGCTGGTGAATCCTGTGGATGCCTTACGCAGATGGAGGGAATATTTTGAAGAGTTGCTCAATGTAGGTGAAAATACGATCAGCAATGTTTCAGATTTCGAGGTAGAATGGGATAGGAATGATGATGGAAATAGGATCACATTTGAGGAAGTGGAGAAAATGGTCAATAGATTGCAGTTCAATAAAGCAGATGGGGTGGATGAAATTAAGTCGGAACTCATCAAATACAGTGGAATGTCAGGTCTTAAATGGCTACACAGGATAATTGAAATGGCCTGGGAGTCGGGACAGGTTCCATCAGACTGGACAAAAGCAGTAATCACACCAATCTTTAAACATGGAAACAGAAAAGATTGTAACAACTACAGAGGTATCTCTTTAATCAGCGTTGTAGGTAAAATCTTCTCAGGTATTGTTGAAAGGAAAGTGCGAGTATTAGTTGAGGACCAATTGGATGAAAATCAGTGTGGGTTTAGGCCTCTTAGAGGTTGTCAGGACCAGATCTTTAGCTTACGGCAAATAATGGAGAAGTGTTATGAGTGAAACAGGGAACTGTATCTATGCTTTATAGATCTAGAAAAGGCATATGACCGGGTTCCTAGGAGGAAGTTATTGTCTGTTCTACGAGATTATGGAATATGAGGCAAACTTTTGCAAGCAATTAAAGGTCTTTACATGGATAGTCAGGCAGCAGTTAGAGTCGACGCTAAATTGAGTTCATGGTTCAGAGCAGTTTCAGGGGTAAGGCAAGCCTGCAACCTGTCTCCACTGTTGTTCATATTATATATGGATCATATGTTGAAAACAATAGACTGGCTGGGTGAGATTAAGATGTGTGAATACAAAATAAGCAGTCTTGCATATGCGGATGACTTAGTTGTGATGGCAGATTCGATTGAAAGTTTGTAAAGTAATATTTTAGAGCTTGATCAGAAATGTAAGGACTATGGTATGAAGATTAGCATCTCCAAAACGAAAGTAATGTCAGTGGGAAAGAAATATAAACGGATTGAGTGCCAAATAGGAGGAACAAAGTTAGAACAGGTGGACGGTATCAAGTACTTAGGATGCATATTCTCACAGGATGGCAACATAGTGAAAGAACTGGAAGCGAGGTGTAGCAAAGCTACTGCAGTGAGCGCTCAGCTACGATCTTCTCTCTTCTGCAAGAAGGAAGTCAGTACCAAGTCTGTGCACCGCTCAATCTTTCGACCAACTCTGCTGTTTGGGAGCGAAAGCTAGGTGGATTCAGGTTACCTTGTCAACAAGGTTGAGGTTACGGATATGAAAGTAACTAGGATGATTGCAGGTACTAGTAGATGGGAACAATGGCGGGAGGGTGTCCACACTGAGGAAATCAAAGAAAAACTGGGAATGAACTCTATATGTGTAGCAGTCAGGATGAACAGACTTAGATGGTGGGGTCATGTTACACGCATGGGAGAAGCAAGGTTACCCAAGAGACTCATGGGTTCAGCAGTAGAGGGTAGGAGGAGTCGGGGCAGACCAAGGAGAAGGTACCTGGATTCGGTTAAGAATGATTTTGAAGTAATAGGTTTAACATCAGAAGAGGCACCAATGTTAGCACTGAATAGGGGACCATGGAGGAATTTTATAAGTGGGGCTATGCTCCAGACAGAACGCTGAAAGGCATAATCAGTCTTAAATGATGATGATGATGATGATGATGATGACGTGGTAGCGTATTGAAAATGGATGCAGCAGAATACTGCACTCCTTTCTGCACAAGAGTCAAGGAAGTGCACTCCACATGCAGATTGGATTTCTGCCTAGTATTAACCGAGTGAAAGCTGCTAACTCTTGGGAATAGGCTAATATTGCTAACAACGAACGACATTAAAGAAAATATATACTGTGAGGGCATTGTCAGAACTGGCAGACTATTGAATAGGGGTCGACAAGAGGTTCTCAAACTTACACCACATATAGCTCGAACAGCCCGTTTTTGAGCCAAAAATACCCTTTTTGAATCAGAAGAATTACCCCAAAAAATAATACCATACGACATAAGCGAATGAAAATAAGCGAAGTAGACCACTTTTCGTGTTGAAATGTCACTTATTTCAGATACTGTTCTAATGGTAAATAAGGCAGCATTTAGTTTCTGAACGAGATCCTGGACATGGGCTTTCCACAACAACTTACTATCTATTCGAACGCCTAGGAACTTGAACTGTTCCGTCTCGCTTATAATATGCCCATTCTGTCTGATCAAAATATCGGTTCTTATTGAATTGTGAGTTAGAAACTGTAAAAACTGAGTCTTACTGCGATTTAGCATCAAATTATTTTCCACAAGCCATGAAATTATTTCATGAACTACATTATTTGATACTGTTTCAGTATTACACACAAGATCCTTCACTACCAAGCTGGTGTCATCAGCAAACAGAAATATTTTTGAATCACCTGCAATACTAGAAGGCATATCATTTATATAAATAAGAAACAGCAGTGCACAAGATGTGCACGATGGGGGCGCGAATTGTCGTCCATGAAGACGAATGCCTCGCCAATATGCTGCCGATGCGGTTGCACTATCGGTCGGAGGATGACATTCACGTATCGTACAGCCGTTACGGTGCCTTCCATGACCACAAGCGGCGTGCGTCGGCCCCACATAATGCTACCCCAAAACATCAGTGAACCTCCACCTTGCTGCAGTCGCTGGACAGTGTGTCTAAGGCGTTCAGCCTGACCGGGTTGCCTCCAAACATGTTGATGGGCTCATCTATAGAGCGCTGCATGGCGTCGTGATCGCAAAGATGGACCTCGCCATGGACGTCGGGAGTGAAGCTGCGCATCATGCAGCCTATTCCGCACAGTTTTAGTCGTAACACGACGTCCTGTGGCTGCATGAAAAGCATTATTCAACATGGTGGCGTTGGTGTCAGGGTTCCTCCGAGCCATAATCCCTAGATAGCGGTCATCCACTGCGGTAGCAGCCCTTGGGCGGTCTGAGCGAGGCATGCCATCGACAGTTCCTTTCTCTCTGTATCTCCTCCATGTCAGAACAGCATCACTTTGGTTCACTCCGAGACACCTGAACAGTTCCCTCGTTGAGAGCCCTTCCTGGCACAAAGTAACAATGCGGACGCGATCGAACCGCGGTCTAGGCATGGATGAACTACAGACAACATCTTTTCTAATGGAATGACTGGAACTGTTCGGCTGTCGGACCCCCTCCGTTTAATAGGCACTGCTAATGCGTGGTTGTTTACATCTTTGGGTGGGTTTAGTGACATCCCTGAACAGACAAAGGGACTGTGTCTGTGATACAATATCCACAGTCAACGTCTGTCTTCAGGATTTCTGGGGACCGGGGTGATGCAAAACTTCTTTTTATGTGTATGTATCGTGAGAAGTTACTGTGAATATAGCCTGCTATACATTATGTACTGACCGTGAACGTATCGTCACGATAGCTAGAGGCGAATTAAGCAAGTATCAGAATAGGAAGGATGATGCTCACGAGAAAGCGATCGATAGTCTTGTGTGGTTTGGCTGTGAAAGTGATTTCGAATTATATGCTAGAATAGCTTGTGACTGCGCAGTAGTGCATAAGAACGATTTTCAGAATAGAGTTGGTATTACAAGTATTGTGTTAGTTTACTTCGCACAACAGTTGTCATTGAAACAGTGTCCAACTTTTGTACTGTCTTGGACTGTATCAGAATTTCTACGAGACACGGAGGAAAGAGCAGCCGTCGTTGAAGCTTCAGTTAGTTGGTGTAGGCCATTGTTTCTCAGTGTTCCAGTATTCGCGACCCAGTTTCCAATCATAATTTTCATCAGGCCGTCCCGTTTCCCCATATGATAATGACATGTATGCCACAACATTGGTGAATAGCTTATTTTGCTAGTTGCAATTGCGATTTTGGAAACCACGTTTGGAGAGAACTTCTTCGAACAGTCTCAGTCCACATCTCTACCAAATGATACTGTTGCCCGTAGAATAGGTGATATTGCTGATGATGTACAGCTTCAGGTTTACAGGAGGTTACGTGACAAATTATTTTCAGTTCAACTAGATGGGTCAACAGATAACAATAAAGATGATTATTTCATTGCCAATGTTCGATTTCATAGTGGTATTTCAGCAGTAGAAGAGTACTTTTCTGCAAACAAATAGAACTGAAAGCAACATCACTCGCATTATTTACTATCTTATATGATTTTGTAAACGAAGCAAAGACGGAATGGAAAAACTGCGTCGAAGTATGCATCTATGATGCTCATTCAGTGCGTTGAAGATTCCATAGCATACAGGCACTTATGAAACAGAAATCTCCGTGGTAAGTTTGGACACAATGCATGATCCACAGAAGTAATGAGACCTACTCTGAATACTGTACTAATGACGATTGTAACGATCGTAAACTGTATAAAAATGAGAGACCTAAAATTACTTTGTAAAGACATAGGTACAGCACATTCAGTGTTATTATTTGATAGCAAGGTAAGACGGTTATCATGTGTTTATTAAGAAAGAAATGAAATCGCCATTTTTCTATAAAAGAAAAACTGACCTGAAAATGAGAAGTTTCGACATGGTTCATATGTAAGAAATTGAGCTACTTGGTCAACGTATTCTAGAAATTCAATATCATAAATCTACAGCTCTAAGGAGCAAATTGACATATGTTGGGAACGTGTGATAAATTCAAGGCTTTTTGTAGAAAGTTGGAATTCTAGAGCAGAAATTTAAAGCAAAGACCTAGAAATGTTCGGAATTGTTGATGAATGTGCTGAAACTTATAATGCTGAAGAAAAATACGCAGAAAGCCGTTCTTGTAACCATTGACCATTGATAATCAATTAACCACGCTGGCAAAGAATTTTAAAAATCATTTTCTTCCTGACGAACGTTACTAGTGGTCTAGGAACCCATTTTAAAACACTAGACTTCACAGCAAGTGGCGAAATCAAAGGACAGTTTAATAATAAATCGCTGTTTGAATTTTGGGCAGTTGTGATTGATGTGGTTTCTGCACTGAAAACCAGAGAGTTTCATTATACTGTTACCATTTTCTACTTCCTGCTTTTGCGAAATGATATTTTCTGCATAAGGTCGACCGCTGTGGCAGAGCGGTTCTAGGCGCTTCAGTCCGGAACCGCGCTGCTGCTACAGTCGCAGGTTCGCATCCTGCCTCGAGCATGGATGTGTGTGATGACCTTAGGTTAGTTAGGTTTAAGTGGTTCTAAGTCTAGGGGACTGATGACCTCAGATGTTAAGTCTCATAGTGCTTAGAACCATTTGAATCATTTCTGCGTAGGCTGCTTTGAAGACAACATATAGAGCTTAGCCAAACATATAAAGAGAACTTCTAGTGTTTGTTTCTAATGTTAAACACTTCTTCGAGAAAATATACTCTGCAAGCCAGGTCAAAGAAAGTTACTAATAACTACCAAACTTGTATGTATTTCTGAAAAGTTAATTATTAAATGCATTGTACAAAATTGATGCAGTCCTATGTGTAAGTACATTACATCAGAGTAAATGTAAATTTTTAATTTTTACTATGTCATAATGTATTTTGGTTTTCTTTCCTTCAATAAAGTAATCAGTTTTTGAATTCATATTTTTTTTTCTTTTTAGTAAGCTCGCGTCTCCCATTTACTATTACCACGTCCGTCTAGGATGACGCGTCCCACAGTTTGGAACCACTGACCTAGGCTATGGTCGTTGAACGAACTTTCCTATCGCCCACCTTCAATACATTCTTCCAGCCTGGCCGCTTACAGACTACTAGACACTGGTATAAACATGTGTTCCTCATTTGAGGCATATTTAGGTCAATGCAATCCTTGTTTCTTATAGCTCGGTAATGTCAGTCACTCCATGCACATTGTACATAAGACTCTCTAACCGTCCACTAACTTGCTCCAGCGAAATGTGAAACTGGCGGAAGTTCCACTGCAATTCCTAAAACATTCTAGATCTCCCATGCACAGCCGTTTTATATCCCTCCCGATACAAGTGACCTCACTCGTAACTGACATTAGCTCTCGCCGTTTCTGTTACATCTTGCATTCGAGTAGTCCTTGTTTTATTGCTTGTACATCGTAAAAACAGGATTCTTTCAATGCCAGAAGATGTAAGTCAGGCCGTGTTGACATTCACATTTTTGTTTTATTATTCGTCAGTAATCTCGTCCGATTTTTACCAATCGTGCCATAATGATTTTGCCAATCGAAGATGACGTGGTCCTGCCACCGTGTCAGCTGATTCCAGCCATATAATGCCTGTGGCTATCACTCGAGTTGATGTGCAAATTCTGCCGTCTAGTTTAATGAAAATGTGTTTCAACACTTCAGTAACGTGGTGCAATACCTCGAAAGATCACATCCGTCCTTTTCCACAAGTCTACGGTATTGGACTGCTGTAGAATGCAATTGGGCTGATCTTTTGGTTGTCACGGTTGAAAATAATCCCAATAATAGTTACTATAATCATTTTGTGACAGCTAAGGGAAGCTAACTGTGGCTTGCAGTGGGTTTTAGGCTGAATATTTCGATATTTCGAATTGAATCAAGACGCCAGATGTCCACTCTTCTTTTTTTTCCTGCCTGCCTCTTTCGGATCCAAGTTTCTATATCCTATCTTGCCAGTTCTCTTCTTGCATGGCTCTGTCATGCATCTCATGCCTCACTCCATCTTTACAATCTAGTCGGGGTCACCTTCTTCTTTTCCTGTGTCGTGAAGGTCACCAGTGTCATACTTTATGAAATCATCTTTCCTCCGGCATTCTTCTAAGATTACCATACCATAACAAGTTTGTCTTCAATTGTGTCTACAATATCCTTAGTACCTACCACATGTTCTGGTTCGTACATTGTCTCTTCTTGATACTTCACAACTTAGTCTCCAGAACTCCATTTCCACTTCCATTAATTCTTTCTCATTAACGTTGGAGACTTCCCACATTTCAGCGCAATACAGACTATAATTTTGTACATCGTCCTTTTCAAATCTTTTGACGTATTTTTATTCCAACTAATGGAGTGTAGCTGCTTCATTGGCACCTTTCCATTTCCTATTCTGTGCTTTATTTCCTCGTTGCTATAATCCTTGTCCGACAGTACTCAGTCTTTGTGAAGCTTATCTTCCTACCCAGTTGCACATATTCTTCTTTAAGCTGTCTTAACATATAATATACATCCTCTTATTCCTCGGCGAAAGTGAACTGTTCGTCAGCGATATTCAGATACAACAGTGTGTCATCACCTGTTGTAATTCCCATGGTTTTGCAACTCCTTTTCCAATTTTGCTATGAGTTGTTTTGTTCAAAAATTTTATAAAGAGAGTAAGCGCTAAGAGTTATTGCTCTCTAAAATAGTGTAGGCGGTGTCTTTCATATGTATTGCTGTTGTGCATTTATTGTTCTCAGTCAGCCTACTGCGCCCTTCAAATATGGTTTTGTAATTACTTCTCGTCTGACCTATATAAAATTTCTGACATCCGTCACAGTCAATTTTATAAATTCACGAGTTGCGACATTGTCACACTAAGGTTCTCCAGCGATCCAGGAACTATTTATTTTATTGTTCTATAAATCCAGTCACAGACGCAAATGTTTATCGATCAGGTTATTACAATATTAAAAGGAAAAAAGAAAACAATTTCTAATGTTCTCTAGTTTTGCAGAACAGTGGAAAGTGTTTTCCTTTTTAATATTATTATTATGTTCTGCCAAGTGCCAACCGGATTCAGTTAATGCTCATCAGGTTATTTATTTTGGTCAACTATGACCCTCTGCAGACCTGGTATACTGCATATAGTTAGTCTGTAGATTATCATCAGTGACAGAAATTAATGACCTGATTGATAAACATTTGTGGTCCGTGACTGGATGTATAATAAAATGAAAGAAAATAATTTATAGACACCATACCTTGACAAGAGGTCAGCTTTGTTGTTTGTGTGACGCGTAAATGTATCCGATGTATGCAAAGTACGGAAATCGATGTTTACTTTTCTTTCCTTAAAAATCCGCACGTCCCCAATTACTCGATATAGCTTGGAGAAAAATACGTCTTTTTTGCGTATATTTGGATGACATAAGTAATAATGGATTATGACACCCTTTGTAGTATCTTTACGGTAAATGCCGAACATATGCTGCTATCTGACAGTCGTAATTATATCATCATCACCATTGCGAGCCTCATTTTCCATTGTAAATTTGATTCCATCATGTAAGCTATCGAAGCTGGGGATCCATGGTGGTAACATCGTTTCGGATTCCATCCAGCAATACCAGCGTGTCACCCACATAACGGTGGTAAACTACATTAGACACAAAGGAATTGACGGAAGCAACTTTCGTATGATGTATCACTGCCGAGTAAGATAGCTCTATGAAACTTGGGCTATACATAGAATAAATTGCTGCAATATAGTTGAAACGTAACAAAGAAATACGCAATCAGACGAGCAGAAATCATGCTTTTATTCAAACACAGTGATTGTACTTAAGCGACCGCGGATTGTGATAGCTCCCTGGGCATTACGAAAGGCAAAACAAAGATCTTAATTGGATCTGTGATCACTAAAGACAGAAATGTATGCTCTGCAAGGTGCTTACATGTTAGCCTCCGGGATAAGAAAGTCTTGTCCGAAGTTTAGTACTCAGATCTCTCTCCTGGTGTGTATAAACCAGTCACCTGTAAACTGAATCATGTGATCTCCTTCCTCTACTGTCTACATATAATAATTTCGTTCTTTACTATCCCTCCAGGTGCTGTATTCTGAATGGTGATATGTGTACATATGTGCAAGAAATGTAAATACATAACACTATAACCAGTTACCTTTTTTTTAAATATGTCCACCCCCGGTAGCTGAGTGGTCAGAGCGACAGAATGTCAGTCTTAAGAGCCCGGCTGGGTCGGAGATTTTCTCCGCTCAGGGACTGGGTGTTGTGTTGTCCTAATAATCATCATTTCATCCCCATCGATGCTCAAGTCGCCGAAGTGACGTCAAATCGAAAGACTTTTGAATAATTATTTATTATTCAAAAAAGTGACTGGTTGCAGTTCCATGTATTTACATTCCATCAACAGTCACGGGTTCTAAAATATCCGTAATGGATAAGCTTATTCTGTGCAAGAAATGTCAAGAATATAGAAATCGATGGTCGTATATGCCGTGGAGCTTCACAGCTTGTAAGAGTCGTAGCTTAATCTCTGTAACCATATTGTAACACAAGCGAGCATATTAATGTGTGCAGCCATTGTATGATGTAGCTTGCTGTGGTGTGCGTACTGTAAGACCTTCGGTACACACACCATCAGATTATTTGACTAGTTGCTCTAACGAAGTAGGCGAGTGTCAGCAATATGTCTCGTGGTCTTATCGGCGTGTTTATCTTCTGCCGTTAGGTCAGACGATATAAATGCCACTTGCACGCTTAGAGTAGCAGATATTGACGGTGACCAACTTTAAACAGAACTTGATGATAATCTTCTCAGGTGCAGACTGAAACTTGACTACAGACTAATGCAGATTGACTAATCGGAGGTCTGTACACTCGTTATAATACCTCGCCCGTTCAGGTATCAGTGCGGGAGTGTGACCCGCGAGGAGAAAAGGTTCTACGTTAGCAGCAATCTCATTGGCTGCGTTACATATTAATACGCGGATCGGCGGAAACAGAATTTGGTCTGTCTTTATGGCAGCGCCATCTCGTAGAGCGGAGGCGGACGAGCGCTGCGCCTGCGCTGTTGTGCTTAGCGGGGCGCGCTCTAGTGGGAAAGTTGTGTACGTGCTGACTACGCGGAACTATGTACACAACACTTGCTTTGTCAACAATGCAGGAATGTGCGGGTGGCAACTGGTGTTGCTACAGCATTATTTGTATTCAGGTTCTCTTTTGTCAGGTTTCGCCTATTGTTGTCTAGGCCCGACACCCTCTTGGTTTAACGTTTGACTCAATTTCTCACTGCATTTATTCGTAGAAAAGTTGCTTAGGCGGTTGTGTTGTGGTACATGATAGTGAACTGTGTGACGATGAACTAATAATGATAATAATAAGTTCATTTGTATCGCAATTCCTCTGTTCCTCAAGATTCAAGCGACAGGTGCGACAAGTCATCTTGCTGTGGCATCATCTAAACTTGGTCTATGTATTTGGGAGGAGAAAGGATGTCACTCGTTGTGTAGCAGGTAGAGGAATACGAAAGAGAGCCACTAGTAGACCTACAAATTCGGGCAACGATCTGTGTGTACGTGGTCGTGAACGTGCGAACTCTAACAGGGAAACTTGTCGTGGTAAGGAGGATACTCACTAAGCAAGACGGTGGCGAGAGCGAAGGCTGTTGTGGTTGATCGGGACTGCTGTGTCGCACTTTGCACGCTACAGAAGCGCCTGGCCTCTAGGCAGGCCGGCCTGTGCTGCCGCGAGCCGGGTAGCGTACGGGCGTCGAAGAGGCTTACTTTCTGCCATGGCGACATGATACTTGCAGGCACACATCCTTCGCGAAAATTATCAATCCAACGCCTAAAAACACATTGCCCTCTACCTGATCACCACCAAAAGAAGCAATGCTCACCACTCAGCGCTACAGAATGCCGCTTAGTGTCCCAGTCAACTGGACATCATGCACTTCTCTGTCGTCAATGGTATGGTGTCAGCGATAAACGACTAATGGCAACTCGAAATCGCAAACCAGCTTCCACCTATTCAGTTTCCAATGGTTGTTAGCGATACTGCTTGTAAACCCATCCGGATTCCAGCTGTCGTCGTCCTTTTGTTCATCAGAACCAATCAGACCTTAGATCTTCTTGTGGTAAAGTCCATGTGAAAGGTATCGTGCCCAGTGCTGTTGCCTCATTGTTGTCCTGAAACGATCACGTCACTACTCGCTCTGCATTTAGCGCACTATAGTCAACTATCTGTGACCGTGTGATGCTATCATGTCCCTCATGCCAGTCATTCAAATTTCCCCAGATCTCGAAAAACTGCGATGAGTTGCACGTACTCGTGGTCAGGGCATGCTGTGTTACATGGAAAATCCCGGTAAAGTTAGACCAATTCAATGGCCACCATGTACACGCGCCATTCTTCATCTGTAAGAATAGATACACAGCAGCGTGGATAGGTTTCCTGATGTACAGGTGCAAAACTACTGCGATGTGGCTACCGTCGCTGTGTGAACGGTTGAGCACCATCTCGCTGTACCGCTCTGTCACTGCGTTCAGTGAAACCGTACACGAGGTGTACTGCGGCCAACTCTTCGTCTGTAAAATCAGCCATGCTGCCTTGTATCACTGTTGATATATAACCAGACTGTCGAAAAGGAGACACGAGACACAATCGAGCAGTACTGGATGCAGGTTTCAGGGTGAAGTGTGAAGTTGGCAGTACCGTTGTCAACAGCAAATATGGCGGGAAAACGGAACAAGTTTGCATTCAGATTAGACACTCAGCGCATACGGTCGATATTTACACTGTTGTGTAGAAATGTTCAGTGAAATACTGATACAAAGATAATATAGGGGATAGAAATCAAACTACATGGTATCACTCGGAGACCATGGGACTCTTGTACCAAAATACTCGTAAAATGTCCCTGGGAAACCACCTTAGTTACGTGGGTGGAGTTCGGGTTCAGCCTGTACTACAAACTGAGACAAATGGAAACAGTCTTAAAAAAGTCTAAGAAATACGAAAATCAAAAGTACGTGGGATTAATAGTCATGTACCTAACTTTAAACTTATAGATTGGTGATGTAGCTCATGCCTTTACAACACAAAAATGTGATTTTGGGCCGTGGTGTGTCTGAAGCATTTTCCTCGGCCACAAAAAAGAAAACGGCGTCATTTTAGTTCTCAGAGTCGCTGTACTGACCTCCATACCGCAGGTGTCTAAAGTAGGGGTGAAATGTGGGTTAGACGGGTTGCGGCGACCTTCTAATCGTGTGATACCCGCACGGTGGCGTTGGGCAGAATTTTAGTGAAATTCGGTGCCAGTGTGACATCACTGACCCAACTTACGCCTCACATGATCTACTGAACTCTGGCCTTTTTGTCGCATGTGTCACCATCTCGTTGTATGAAGTGTCACCAAGCCCGAGGGTGACGTTGCAGAGCGCCACGCTTTCGCACCATTAGAGAGGAAAATAATAGGTACCTTTGAGATAAATTTCAGAGTTGCGCGTCGCAATGGTAAATAATTACGCGGTTTCTAAAATGTAATACTTCAGTTCTGTTGCACAGTGTAGCTGGGTAATTCATTTCAAAGAATTCTAATGTGACCATGTCTGTTTGGGCACTGAAGTACTCAAATCAACCTTCTAGTTGAGGACAGTTAAACTACACACATCAACAAAAGTTTTTCATCACCGCTTTTTTCGGAATTCGTGGCGATGAAACAAATATTGGCTCTTAGATATGCGAATATATTCATTTTCAGTGTTTCCTGATCACAAAAAGTGTGTAACGACAGAATCGTCTGTTCCCAACGGTTTTTTTTTTTCACAGCACTCCTGAGCAATGTCAAAACACGTTGGAACGTTCCCTTGCTCGGATGCAGCCCTGGTTCAAATAGCTCCACTCTTCAAAGGCGATACTGCGTAACTCAAGCAGAGCACGTGATCTTTGTTGACATCTAAAATCAACCTGGTTCGATCGACCACACATATGTTCGGCTTGGTTCATGTGGGAGAAACAGATAGGCCGCTCAGTTCTGGTGATCCCAGAATGATGGAAGAACGTGTCCACTTGAACAGCATGTTGAGCACTCGGGCTATCATCCGCCAAGATGAAATTGTCATCAGTGTGCTGGAGACACGATTACACAGTTGGTGACAGAATCACGTCCCTGTACCGTAGAGCAGTGAGATTGCACTCAATAACAATGACAGGTGTACAGTGGCCCCACGTGATTTCATCCCTACTAACTTGTTGCACTGTTGGACCCAATATTAGAGGCGTTCAGTGCAACCGTAGTGCTCCCAAACACGTTGGGTGCGATTATGAAGGTACAAACAGATGCGCGTTTTGTCCATAAACAACACCTAACACCAGTCCTCGGGTTCCATTATGCATGATTTCTTGCCTTTCTGTAACGTATTCTACGGTGTCCGCCATGTTCGTCGGTAATGGAGATTCGCATCATACAACAAACGTCTCCTAACAGTTGTATGTGATACGTGACATCCTGTAGCCTTTCTCCAAGCACACCATTGGCTATCAATCCCCTTGAACGTGATCATATCCCTTTGGAATGAGGTGCGACCACAATCTTTGCTCTGCAGTGCAGTGGGGAAGCACAAGGGACGATAAAAAAATCAGTTGACGAAATTTGAACTCGATCTGAAGCTGCAGTGGTGCTTATGCTTTCTCAGCCATCTTGTTTTGCGCCCTCCTGTGATGTGATTACATAGGATGGATGCGATATTGTCACATGTGAAAAAAATTGCCAAGGGGCCCTCTAAGACCCTCCAGTTTGGAAACACTGTGAGTGCCACGCACCCCATTTGTTGAGCACTCTAAAAGTCTACCTGTTGAGAGAAAACCTGTGCTTAGAGTCCAAGGCGCCTGCAGGTAGGCAACAACTTCACAGCTCAGGCCTGGTGTGCCTAGTAGCAGCAGCCAGCACTCTAATTTAATTTAATTTAATGTCAAGTTCCGTAGGACCAAATTGAGGAGCAAATCTCCAAGGTCATGGAACGTGTCAGTACATGAACTTACAACGAAAAAGTAATAACAGATAAAAATAAATGTTCATGAACCTGAAAGAAAATCAGTCCATAAGTTTAAGCAAACGCTATCAGCAATACAATGAGAATCATCTTAATTTTTCAAGGAACTCCTCGACAGAATAGAAGGAGTGACCCATGAGGAAACTCTTCAGTTTCGACTTGAAAGCGCGTGGATTACTGCTAAGATTTTTGAATTCGAGTGGCAGCTTATTGAAAATGGATGCAGGAGTATACTGCACACCTTTTTGCACAAGAGCCAAGGAAGTCCGATCCAAATGGAGGTTTGATTTCTGCCGAGTATTAACCGAGTGAAAGCTGCTTATTGTTGGAAATAAACTAATATTGGTAACAAGAAGCGACAATAAGGAATATACATATTGAGAGGCCAATGTCAAAATACCCAGACTCGTGAAAAGAGGTCGACAATTATTGCCCAAACCGCCCGTTTCAGAGCCAAAAATATCCTTCTAGAATGGGAAGAGTTACCCCAAAACATAATACCATACGACATAAGCGAATGAAAATAAGCAAAGTAGACTAATTTACGTGTCGAAATATCACTCACTTTCGATACCGTTCGAATAGTGAAAATGGCAGTATTAAGTCCTTGAACAAGATCCTGAACGTGGGCTTTCCACGACAGCTTACTATCTATATGAACACCTAGGAATTTGAACTGTTCAGTTTCACTAATCATATGCCCATTCTGTGAGATTAAAACGTCAGGTTTTGTTGAATTGTGTGTTAGGAACTGTAAAAATTGAGCCTTCCTGTGATTTAAAGTTAGTTTATTTTCTACAAGCCATGAACTGAGGTCATGTACTGCTCTACTTGAAACCGAGTCAATGTTGCACACAACATCCTTTACTACCAAGCTAGTGTCATCAGCAAACAGAAATATTTTAGAGTTACCCATAATACTAGAGGGCATATCATTTATATAAATAAGGAACAGGAGCGGCCCCAACACTGATCCCTGGGGCACCCCCCCCCCCCCCCCCACTTGACAGTACCCCACCCAGATCCCACATCACAGCCGCTATCAACATTGTGAATAATGACCTTTTGCTGCCTGTTGCTAAAGTAAGAGGTGAACCAATTGTGAGCTACTCCCCTTATTCCGTAATGGTCCAACGTCTGGAGCAATATTGTGTGATCAACACAGTCAAAAGCCTTTGTTAAATCAAATAATACGCCAAGCGTTCGAAAATTTTTTTTAGCCCATCCAGTACCTCACAGAGAAAATAGAATATAGCATTTTCAGTTGTCAAACGACTTCTAAAGCCGAACTGTACATTTGATAGCAAATCGTGTGATATAAAATGATCAATTAACCTTACATATACAGCCTTTTCGATAACTTTTGCAAACACTGATGGCATAGAAGTAGGTCTAAAATTATCTACATTATCCCTTTCTCCCTTTTTATAAAGCGGCTTTACTACTGAGAACTTTAATCGCTCAGGAAACTGACCATTCCTAAAGGAAAAATTACAAATATTGCTAAATACAGAGCTAACATGTGCAGCACAGTGCTTTAATATTCTACTAGACACTCCATCATAACCATGAGAGTCCTTAGTCTTCAGTGATTTGATTATTGTCTCAATCTCCCTCTTGTCTGTACAGAGGAGTATTTCAGACGGCAATCTCGGAAAGGCATTTGCTAAGAAATTTATATGATTTCCTGTAGAGTTCTCTGTGCAGGTAAACTTCAGTTCTGGGGCACTGTGCCCATGGTTTATTTGATTCAAAAGTAGTAGATATCGATCATCCTGTGCACCTTTCGAACGTGGATGACTTGTATGGTTTGTGGCCACAACACTACCTGTCAATTGTAACCAGCTCCATGTCCACACCGCATCACTTTCACTCCAGTGCACACGTCGAGCATCTTCCTTGGTTTACAAACCTTCTACGCAAACCTGATGTGGACTCAGCAACTTGTCACGACTGTCCTGCGGGGCATGATGGATGTTCAGACTACTGTGTCACATACATCTTTAATGAGCCCGTGCTGTTGCTTTAGTTTCTGCTGAAATGCTGAAATCCGTTAGAGTGCGGCATTGTACCCATAGGCAGGGCTCAGGGTGACGTTCCGTTCGGAACAAAAGCAACGTATCTGCACGACGTATTGGAGTGATGCAACAATTTATCGACGTGCGTATTTGAGGAAGGGGGGTGGGGACTTATAACTGTATTAAAGGACGACAGTGTTTCTTAAAGCATTCGTTGTAGTTTACATTGCAACTCCATTTAATGTTATTTCAAAATCGTACGTGTCTCCTAATATTAGACTGATGATCGGGACACGACAATCTTTTATCCTCAAAATGACGTTCGGAGACTCCCACGTCATAATGCATTCAGCAATGTATCCGTGACAGT
Organism: Schistocerca serialis cubense; assembly: GCF_023864345.2. NCBI lineage: Eukaryota > Metazoa > Arthropoda > Insecta > Orthoptera > Acrididae > Schistocerca > Schistocerca serialis. The sequence continues at coordinate 163,860,631 of NC_064644.1, read as the reverse complement.
GGAGTACAGTGTCCCTTAGATCTTTTGTCTTTTTGCTATTTCGGATTCTTTTGAGGTTTTTTCTACCTTATTTGTATCATAAAATTTTTTTACTTATGCATTGGGTAGCCTCTGATTTGCAATGAATACTAAGAGGGTTGTCCGGAATATAAGTTCCGATCGGTGGCTAAATGGACACCACAGTGAAAACCCGATGAAGCTGTGCACAGATGTGTTGGGTAGTAGTGTCTCTAGTATGACCGTCGATCGCTTCAAGACGCTGTTTTCAACTGTGGGCGAGTAAAGGTGCCTAGAACAATAATGTCTCCCGCCAAGTAGAAGGACCCGCTGAGAGGCTTCGCATTAATGAATGCAGCCCACCTAACACAACTGCTACGCACTTTCTTCTTCATCCCAATTCTCAGCCGCACTCTCCAGGGGCAGTGAAGACGCTCCTGCAGCCTTCTCTGTTCACATGTAACGCTGGATACGAAGACAACACTTGAATGCGGGCTACGCGCTATAGACCAGCGTGGGGAATTATCAGAAAACACAGGCGTCTGCCTTCCATGACGATGGTATTGGAAATTTGGTATAGCGCTCTGACAAATGTCTAGGTCGGAGCGGCGACTATGCAGAGAAGTATCTGGGAAGTGTAGCTATATGTTGCAAATAATATGTTTCTGATTTTCACTGTGGTTTCCATTTAGTGACCGATCGGAACTTACTTTCTGGACAACCCTCGTATAAGAGTAAACTATTTCGTGCTCTGTGGGTGTAATTCTGGGAACTTAAAATTGTATTGCATTAATAATACACAGAAAATACAATTGTTCAAATTACCATAGTCTTTTTATTTTCGTAAGCTCGCAGAACTGTTCCGATTGTGTACTTGCATATCTTCTCCAATAGTAATATTCAGCACGCCACCACTTTTATGTGCATTCTTGCAATGGTGGGTATCAGATGAAGGCGGACCATTTAACAAAAGAGTCTTATCGTTTTTAATGACGGACTAGAACTAGTACCCAGGCAACGTTTGCGTCTTCAAAAAGATGGAGCCGAAAGAATGCGTAGAGAGCAATGCGAAAACTTTGCCCTCCTTTACTGCACGTGGTAAAATCTATTTAGTACTTAGATATCTATATGATTTGTTGCTGCGTTGGAGACAGAAAAAGCAGATCTAGTAAGGGGATCAAATTTCTTGTTGATATCGGTACCAACAATCTTTTGGATGTTGTACCTCTTTGTGATACTGATAGTGAACGTCAGTTCCCAATGGAATGTAACTTAAATCATTTCAACACATGTTATGTGAGTAACGCCTTTAGGAAGTTTTATGTTTATCAGATTTGTTCTTCCTGCTGTAACGCTTCCCATTTCCGTAAGTGTGCCTACAAGAGAAAACACCGTTCGGTATAGCCTCCTGGCGCGGTGCGGTTGTCAGCGAGCACTAGCTCCGATGAGTGAGGAAGGCTGCGCTCCCAGATTCCGCGCCCCGCCGGCAGTCCGCCACCGTTCGCGAAACGGCGCGTCGGCGGCAGTTGTCAGATAACATCGCTCCGCCGTTGTCTGGCCGACACGCTCGGCGGTGCGCGGAGAAACGGCTGTACGGAGGGCAGCACGGTAGATATCCAGCCCCGGAACGTCGAGAGCCCGAGAGCTTCGCATCGCCAGCGGCAGCGGTACAGCGCGGCGCCATCAGATAGCCGTCGCCACCGCTACCACGAACGTATCACCGGACGTCGCTCGATTGTCTTTACACATGGAAGCAACTGAGCAAGACGCAACATGCCATTCCTAGACATCACTGCGGAGGCTTCCAACACCGTGTGTCGTACACTAGAGAACGAAAACATTATGACTACGAGCGTAATCGCGTGTTGTTCGCTCTTTAGAGAGCAGTACAGCTGTTGTTCTACGTGTCATTAGTTCTGCAAGTTCTTGGTAGGCTTCAGGACGTAAATGATGCCAGATGTCTGAGATCAAATCACAAAATTCCCGTAAATCCACAGCCACTGGGTAGTGGGAGTGGTGGAGTCACATAGTGGCATCCGATATGTATTCTACAGGGTTCAGACAGGACGAATTTGGTGGTCAGGACATCAGTGTGAGTTCACTATTGTTGTAACCGCGACCAGAACGTCGCGGGGTTGCCGTGAACGAAAGCGCGGCGGGACCGAACGGGAGTAGCAGGCGTACAAACAAAACGGACGAACGGGAAAGGACGGACACGAACAACTACTGACGACCGATAAAGACACTAAGAACAACACGCAAGAAGCAACGGGGTCACCTCACGAAATCAACAACGTCTACTCGTACACGGAAATAAGCAAAGTAAACACGCTGTCTGCAGGTGAGATATCGGGAGACCCTTGCGATTATAAGACTGTCTTGCTGAGTTTTTTTTCTTTATTGTTATTTTCATACCTTATACACGTAGGCCGCCTGCGGCAAACTACGCCGCTATTGGGCCACAGAAAGGACAAACGATACAGAAGGAGACATCGAGAAACAGGCATGGTGGATAAACAACAGTAGACATAAAAAATCAAAATACACGAAGCCGTTCACGGGCGCAGTGTCCAAAATAAAAAAAACGTTCAGAAACGTGGACACGAACAGAGATGACAGAAATGACAGACGCGAACGATGGAGCATAAACGATGAAATACTGGAACACGAAGGCACAAACGAACACTAGGTGATGATCTCTGGCGCGCGAATGGTCACTGTTCGTGTACGAGTCCAGGGATCTGCCAAAGGGAAAAAGGTGGCGGAGGAGGGAGAGGGGGAGGTTATAGATGCCAGTGGCAGAGGTGAGGGGAGGGGGGGGGAAAGAAGGTAGGGTGGGGGAGGTTATAGATGCCAGTGGCAGAGGAGAGGGGAGGGGGGGGAAATAAGGTAGGGGGTAGAGGAAGACCAGGGGAAGAAGAGGGAGGGAGGAAGGGAGGAGGGAGAGAAGGGAGAGAGGGTGCCGTTGAGAAAAACACAGGGGGTGAAAGGGGAGCATCAAAGTTGGTAGGAGGGGTAGATGGAGGGGATGAGGGCATCATCAGGGAGAGGGATTTGGCGGAAGCCACCTTGGGCGAGGGTATGGAGAGTGGAGAGATGGAGAGCGGGTGGGACGTGGGCATACAGGCATGGCAGCAGACAGGGTTGGGAGAGGATTGGTGAGACAAGCAGGTGAGGGGGATCAAGTTAGCAGGAGGTGTAGAGGATCTGATGGAATGAGGTCATACAGGATCCACGTGGCGGAGAGAGGGTGGATGCAGTAGGCGAGGTGGAGTGCATGGCGTTCTAGGATTTGTAAAACGTAGGAGAGGTGGAGATCCAGGCGTGATGTGCGTAGCAGAGGATAGGGCAGATGAAGGATTTATAGGTGTGGAGGATGGTGGAGGGTTCCTGACCCCTTGTGCGACCAGAAAGGAGCTTGAGGAGATGGAGTCAAGAGTGTGTCTTGGCTTGGATAGTACAGATATGGTAGGAGAGGAGATGGTTCAGGAGAGGCAGCGGTCAAAGGTGACATTAAGGCACTTGAGGGTGGGGGTGAGGGTGATAGACTGCTATAAAAGGTGATGTAGAAGTCGGGGAGACAGAAGGAAGGGGTGGTTTTGCCTACAATGATCGCCTGGGTCTTGGAAGGATTGACCTTGAGCAACCACTGGTTACACCAAGTGGTGAACCAGTCAACTTGTTGAGTGAGAGGCAGACGCTTAAATACATGATAGGGTACGTCGCTATTGGCCGCTGGGACCACTTGCTCCACTGTGGCGCTCTCACATTATACGCGGGCCAGGAGCACGCGCAGCCACGAATTATGGCGCGAAGGCTGCAGAGACCTCTAGTGGTAATATAGATCCATGCCGTCTGGAGCGGATTCGAAACCCCTGGCCCTCGGTACCAGAACTATCATGCTTCTCAAAACACTGTGATTCTGGTACGACGACATGGGCAGCTATGTAGCTGGAGAATACTACTGTCTTCGGAAGAAACATCAAGTTCGAAGGGATGGCCCCCAATACTGTTCACATAGTCCCCAGCTGTCATTGTGCATTCAATTACCACGATAGGCTCCATGGAAGCCAAGATGAATATCCCCCTTAGCACAATACTGCTCCTATCGACCTCTGTCCATGGCTGTCATTGTGCATTCGATTATCACTACACGCCCCATGGAAGCTCAGCGGAATATCCCCCATAGCACAATACTGCATCTGTTGACCATTGTCGGTGGTGCAGTGCACGTTCAGAGGATGCTTCGCCTGAACGACGATGTATCCACACGTTATGGGTATGTAGGTGGATAATTTCCTCCCAGTATACAGACGACGAAAACACTTTGGGTATTTCGGTAAAGGCATCAAGCACGAAGGGATGCAGGTGGCCTGCAATAAAGGTAACGTATTTCACAGCTATGATAGCACCTTCTTTTATTGCTATAGGTCTTGCGGAAGAGTTGGTGAATATCTCCCATAGAATAATATTGCTCACCAGCAGCCAGCGTGTGTTCGTGATGAATGTCTCGAGCAACCTAAATGACGCCATATCCGGACACTACCACTGGCCTAATAGAGGTAGAGACGTTATTCATCTGGCCAGGCAACACATTTAGTTTGATCTACGATCCAATCTTGATGATAGCGTGGCGACTGCAGTGGTAATTGACGATGTCATAGGGACAATATGGTATTGTAGAGCCTCCACTATTTTTTTGGCGTTTCTGTGGAAACCAGGAGCTTAGCCACATCATTTGAAGCAAAGTTGTCGGTATGCCGGTTGCACCAACACGGCTATTTATAGCAGGTTGGGCTAAGTCAAGGACCAGAACGCTGCCCAAACAGCAGGTAGACGCAACTCTTGCAGGAAGAACCAAGCAGTTTGTACATCGCCAGGCCAATGACTTATTTTCCAAGCGCGGCTGGAAACAGCGCGCTGGCGCAACCGGTGGGATTGAAACAGGTCTATTGGGAGATTGTTGTTTGCATTTCTGGAATTTTTACTTATTCTGGATGTTTCGAATGGTAAGTGACAATTTTGAATTGCTTAGTATTCACGCCCAGTCTTTCGTCAGAGTAGCTGCACCACTGGAAGTTGTTCCCGTTTGTCATCACGACTTGCCAGCGAGGAGCGCGGGAATCCTATCGTTACAGGAGTAGTGAGAAAGACGGCGAGCAGATGACTCCTGACAATGTAGACGTAACATTAACTGCATCTGTGTTTAAGTGAAATGATGTGTGTTTGAATATTTCGAAACAGAAGAGAAAGATTCGACCAGTAATTTAGAATGAAATGATATGCGATGAGATTACAAAAAGCATATGAATAGGAATGAAGCTAATACATTTTTTACTTAGGTACATTGCAGTAGGGGGGGGGGGGGGGGGGGGGAATTTGGAACCATTCCCGAATGAGACATCCATATGAGGGAACCATAGATTTTTCAGTAAAGATTGGATTATTTTCGATGTAAGGTATTTTTCATTTATCTAAAATTTGCGAGAGTAAGATATTGATATCAATATTGCCCTTTGTCATTGTTAATCAGTGTTGTAACATTAATTTAATGCAAATAATAATATTGAGCCAGGCGTGGCTCATGTTCGTGTCGTTTATTGTTCGTCATCTTCTCCTAACGGTACTGCACATCGTTTTCTTATTCGATTTACTGGCGTCACTAAATTCCTGCCTTAACCTGCCCATGAGTGGCAGCAGCAGCACTTATCCATAAGAGCACTGCCGTATTATCTTTGAAGTGGCCGCTAGCATTTCCGGGTCGTCGTCTGTCGGGAGTTCAGTCGGGGACGGTGCGCGAGTCAGGTGCAGACAGTCAGTAGTTGCCGACTGCTGGCCACACACATGAATTGGCCGACGAAAGGAGATTGGAGCGGGAACGACCGCCAGTTGGTCGTTCGGTTGGTCGTCTCATTGGGCGACGTGTATTTGGTCTTTGGACCGTTTCTGGGCCCCGTCAGTGGGTCATCTTGCCGGACGTGGGTCGGTTCCTTCCTCGTGCAGAGATATCGTCGCCAATGGGCAAGAGTAACCTCTACATGAGTGGGTCCGAGCCAGTGTGTCCGGGTTGCCGTGTCTTTGAGCTCCGAACGGACATCGAGTTGAGTCGGGCTGGACCTGCAGTGAGCTCCGGACAGCCAAGACTCGCCCGAGCGTTGCCGACACTTATAACTTGTGTGGGGAAGACCTTGGTTGGTCATTCGGTCGGTCGTTTCATCGGACAACGTGTATTTGGTCGCCGACGGCTTATGGAAATTCTCTGTGAGTGTGACTTGTTATTTCTCCTAGTTGTTCCACGGTGATTGGTTTTAGGATTGTCGTAGTTCTTGGTGCAAGTGTTTATGTGAAACTGTGTGTAGCTTCTGTGATTTCTGCTGAGCAGATAAATGCTGTCTGCGTACTGGAGTAGCGAGTTGGTCGGTTGCGACGGAGCAGCGAGGAAGTCTCCGCAGCATGAGGTCAGGCCAGGGGCGCTGGCAGCGTGTGCGTGCTGTCGGAGTAGTGTGGCACAAGCTGCGAGAGCTGCAAAGTTCGTCGCCCACTGAACCTGAATGCTGGAGTTGAGTGAACCTGTTATGAATCCTCCTGCAGTGAACCTGTTATGAATCCTCAACTGCTGTGACATCTCTTCGTTGATTACTGGTAGTTGCTTTCTGGGCTGTTCCCGCAAGCAGCAACATGATCGTGTGCTGGAGTTGGCAAAATTTTGCAGCCATCTTCCTGTATGGTGTTTAACTTTTGAAATGATTATAATTTATTAGTGAAGTGCACCGGCGGGCCGGCTGCGGTGGTCTCGCGGTTCTAGACGCGCAGTCCGGAACCGTGCGACTGCTACGGTCGCAGGTTCGAATCCTGTCTCGGGCATGGATGTGTGTGATGTCCTTAGGTTAGTTAGGTTTAAGTAATTCTAAGTTCTAGGGGACTGATGACCACAGCAGTTGAGTCCCATAGTGCTCAGAGCCATTTGAACCATTTGCACCGGCGGGATCTTCTGCCTTGTGGCCATTAACATTCCGGTTACCTGCCCTGGTCGTTACTGTAGTTTTCTGGAAGTGTGTTTTCCTCACTGTGTTGATGCCGTCCGGCATGGCGCGTAGTTCCACAGCTTCATGTTGTTCTCCCTTTTTCTTTGAGTGGTTTTTGTGCCTTGACTGTGTTCAGACACCAATTATTAAGACAGCCCTCGTTCGATCCTCTTCGTCGCTAATATTTTTGGTTGTCGTCCTGTTGCTCGGGTGAAAGAGAATTTACTGGGTTGTTGGTTGGTTCTTCAGCAGTCCCTACGTCTTGCTGCCACCCGATTATTTAGTGCTTGTCTCACCTAAACTGTTGGTAGAGTGCCGGCCGGATTGTCGGCCGGGCGGTTCTAGGCTCTACAGTCTGGAACCGCGAGACCGCTACGGTCGCAGGTTCGAATCCTGCCTCGGGATTGAATGTGTGTGATGTCCTTAGTTAGTTCTTTTGTCGCAAGTAATGTGCCAGGCCTTCAGCCGTGTGTTAATTTTGTTTGTTCTATGTTCAGTATATGGCCTTCAGCCGAACCTTATGTAAATTATTTTAAGATTAGGCTTTCAGTAGCGTTTTATTTAAAGTTCTTGTTTGCTCTGTATTTAGGCCTTCAGCCGTGTTTGTTTTAAAATCTGTGGCTTTTAGCCCATAATGTGTAAATTCCTGTCTGTAAGGTTTCTCTTTAATTATCTTGAAATTTTAAAATGGCCTTCAGATGTACTGTGTAAGTGCTTATTTTAAGGTTTGTCTACAATCATTTTCAATAATTGTTTGGGCCTTCAGCCATCAAGATATTTGTTTTTAAGACGGTTTTCTATTGTACTGTGTAAATGCTTGTCTTCAAAGTTCCCCTTTTATTATGTTGAAATATTATTGGGCTTCCAGTCGAGGCATTAATTTAAATTTTCCTTATTATGGCTTTTAGCCAAAATTTGTAAATGCTTGACTTTTAAGAATTTCCTTTGCAGACCTGAAATATTATTTGGGCCTTTAGCTGAGAAGATATTTTAATTTTATTTAAGTAAAGTCTTCAGCCGTTAGTCTAAATTCTTGTGACTTAAAAGAAATTATTTAAGGATATTATAATTTTACTTAAGTAAGGCCTTTAGCCGTTTCTCTAAATCCTTGCGTTTTAAAAGGAATTATTTAAACTTTGTTATTGGGAAGTTACTTTGGTCCTCAGCCGTGAATTGATCCTTGTTGCTATAAAGAGAAATCTGTGCATTGGTTTTCGAGGAATAAAGTTCTGTGTTCTTGTGTAACTAACAGTAACTGGAATAAGATTTTCACTCTGCAGCGGAGTGTGCGCTGATATGAAACTTCCTGGCCGATTAAAACTATGTGCCGGACCGAGACTCGAAGTCGGGACCTTTGCCTTTTGCGGGTAAGTGCTCTACCATCTGAGCTACCGAAGCACGACCCACACACCGTCCTCACAGCTGTACGTCTGCCAGTACCTTGTCTCCTACCTTCCAAAATTTGCAGAAGCTTTCCTGCGAACCTTGCAGTAACTGATCTTGGCCCCTTTCCACAACCTGATCCGCTCTGTCCTGCGAAACCTGATTTCAAATATATCAGATAATTTAAAAACTGTCTGTCAAGGAAGTATTTGACCTAAGAGCGTTGTCCACATTCACGATCAGAGCTATTTCTATTGAAAGAGTGTCCCACTCTGTGATGTGTGTAAAATAGTTTACTTGCAGTGTGGAGGATTGCATTAAGTTTTCAGCAACAGTAATTAGAAATTTGCAGCTGGCGCACTGAGAGCAGCATGCACTGCGTTTCCAGGCAATTAGATTATAATGTAAGGTATTTCGATTTAGTATCAGTTTGTGGCGTAAATTATCAGCGCACAGGGACCCTTTCATGAACAGCATTTTCAGGCAGGTAATTAATAAACAGGGAGCACTTTGTTTAATTAAAGAGATTAATAGGAATGTACAGGAGTTAATCAGTTTGCACATTTTTTAGAGATTATAAAACTGGTCCAAATTCATGTTGTATTCTCGCAGGTAGATATATTTGGTTACTCTCGTAGTTGGAAATGCACAAAGTCACAAAGCTGAACGACAGCAAAGTTATGAGTGCTGTAACTTTAATAGTGGCAACTATTTATTTACAGCTCGTACAAAATAAATACGTGGACTGGACTGATTTTGGGGGGACTCGCATTCGGGAGGACGACGGTTCAATCCCGTCTCCGGCCATCCTGATTTGGGTTTTCCGTGATTTCCCTAAATCGCTTCAGGCAAATGCCGGGATGGTTCCCTTGAAAGGGCCCGGCCGATTTCCTTCCCCATCCTTCCCTCACCCGAGCTTGCGCTCCGTCTCTAATGACCTCGATGTCGACGGGACGTTAAACACTAACCTCCTCCTCCTCTTTGATTTTGGGGAAGAGACCAAACAGCGAGGTCATCATACTCATTGGATTAGGGAAGGACAGGGAAGGAAGTCGTCTGTGCCCTGTCAAAGGAACCATCCCGGCACTTGCCGAATCGATTTAGGGAAATCACGGAAAATTTGTATCAGGATGGCCTCACGCGGGATTGAACCGTCGTCTCCCGAATGCGAGTCCAGTGTGCTATCCACTGCGCCACCTCGCTCGGAGATAAATACGTGTTTGAAAGTTTTACTGACCTTAAAAGTAGTCACCGGCATTGTGTATAACCCGTTGCCAGAGATGTGGAAGTCGTAGGATATTCCTAGCAGTGACAGTTGTGTTGTCAGTTCGAACGGCGCGGTCTGTTGCCCGACGAATTTGTAGCAGTACTGAAGCGAATGCCATGAAGTGTTTCCTTCAGTTTAGAAATCGAGTTGAACTCATGAGGGCTTAAGTCAGGGGAGTGCAGTAGATGGTATGGCGCTTAACAGCCACATCAGTCAAACAAATCAGTAACAGCTTGTATTGTACATGCTTGAGCACTGTCCTGTAGAATGATGGCCAGGACCAGCAGAAAGTGTAATCACTTCTGTCGCTAAGCTTGCTATAGGTTGTGTTCCAAAAACGAACAGCATAGAGACAGAAGTGATGACACTTTCTGCAGGACCTGACCAAACCAGCCAAGCCAATAAGACATCAAAATGAAACGAAAATAATTTTTAAAGGAAACTTTCAGGAATCTATCCCATGTAAATAACCCTCAATTTATGCAAAGGCGCGTGTTGGTAAGGGTCACGCCAGGCGCGGCGGCAGTATGGGGCAGCAAACGGTCGCCACAAGTTCGAGCCGCTGCCGCTGCACCACGCCCCGGCAGCACGCCCCGCGCCCAGGGTCACGCCCCCCGCCCCACGCTGGCTGGACGCACCAAGGCTCCCAGCAGCAGCAGCCACTCTCCCGTCCTCGACGTGAAGTGCAGCAGTTCGAGACCTGCGTAGTCTCTTGCAATTTTCGATGACTTCTCCTTGATAACACGTTGTGGTACTGTAAACCCCACTTCCAGTAGTACTGACCGTGATATGATTACTCCTTATCAATTACACAAACACAGTCTGTACAGACACATTTAATGCTACTGCAACAGTTCTAACAACTTTATGTGTTTATATACACAACTGGTCATTAAAATTGCTACACCACGAAGATGACGTGCTACAGACGCGAAATTTAACCGACAGGAAGAAGATGCTGTGTTACGCAAATGATTAGCTTTTCAGAGCATGCACACAAGGTTGGTGCCGGTGGCGACACCTACAACGTGCTGACATGAGGAAAGTTTCCATCCGATTTCTCATACACAAACAGCAGTTGACCGGCGTTGCCTGGTGAAACGTTGTTGTGATGCCTCGTGTAAGGAGGAGAAATGCGTACCATCATGTTTCCGACTTCGATAAAGGTCGGATTGTAGCCTATCGCGATTGCGGTTTATCGAATCGCGACATTGCTCCTCGCGTTGGTCATGATCCAATGACTGTTAGCAGAATATGGAATCGGTGGGTTCAGGAGGGTAATACGGAACGCCGTGCTGGATCCCAACGGCCTCGTATCACTGAGAGGTGGCATGAGCCCCATCTCATATTTCTATCTTACTCTGAGTAATTGGATTTTCCTCTCAAATTGCATGCGGTGAAAAGTTGCTATTCCTTCACAAGCGGGCTTCCCACGCAGCGTCTCTCGTCATCCGGGTGGTCCGGTGACAGGCGAGATTGAAAGGGTTAAGCCGACGGGTGTGAGGGAGTCGAGTGGATACCTTCCAGACGCCGACATTGTCATAACAGCGGGAGCGACACGCCCAGAGGGGCCTGAAGAGGCGGCATGGTCTAGAGATTCCGTTACTTCGCAGAAACTTAGTGAAAACACTTTCTGGCAGGCTACCAGCGAGGCGTGGGAATGACTTGTTCCCAGGCAGTCTTGGCGGGAAAATTTCCGCGTTTTCTGCAAACTCGTAACTGTGATTGGCTTGCTCAGGGCATAGATCCGTGGAATGGTAGTGCTTCGGCAATAGAGTGGAATTTTCCGCCGGTTTTCGAGTTGCTGATTGGAATGTTTATCTACGGCCACCGTCATGGGGGCGGGAATGTTCTGTGTTCGGTTTGTATGGGTGCTCTGGGGAGAGTCGACTCTCGCCTTTCGGTCGGGGTAAGTTACAAGACTGAGCTCTCGCTGCTCTGGACAGCCTGCCTTCCGTTGGCTGTCTAATATACTTTCATTTAATTGTAACTGTTTTACGAAGTTTCTGAAGTTTCGACTTCAACGTAACTTTCCGAGTACAGTTGGCAATTGAGTGTTCTGCATACAAGCGGCCTATGTTGTCCGTCTTGAGCAGTTTTGGCTAAAGTTGACTGTATCGGAGTTACTGTGTGACTTTGCTTGTTAAAATCAATCACTGTACCATCAGTGATTGTGTGGCGAGCCTTCTTCGTCTCCCTCAGAGGCGCATTTGTATTGATAGGAAGTCTTTAGTCTGGAACAACCAGACCATGATAATTTGTTTTGGGCTATACTTGCGGCATTATCATCACCACGACTAGACGTCGAAGCAACCAGCCATCGCTTCCGGTACGCCAGATTGTGGCCTTGCAGTTAAGAAGACAGCTTGGTAATGTATGCCCGCACCACCGTTAGAGTAGGGAATTTTGCTCTGTGATAATCAGAGCTCAGCAGAGCGCGCCTGTTCCCGTCTTTTCTTACGTGGTTCTGTCTTGGGTGTTCATTGTCTGAGTTCTCACTACTGTAACAGCAATTAATGTTGGGTTGGCTGGGTGTTTCTCTTATGATTTGAGTTGCAAGGAGTTGGCTCCACATATTACTTGGCCATAAACGTCACAAGCTAGTTTACGGACAACTTCACCTTCACAGCATTTATTTGAGTATCCAATTTGACGTATTGTAAATGTTTCATGTGTTGTGTTTATTATTTTGAGTTTAGTCATAATAAATAAAATTGTTATTTTGAACATAACTTTCATTCTGTAGATCGGTAGAGCAACCCTTTCATTTCCCACCACGTTAATGAAACTTATTTATCAAATTAACTTATTGCAGGTGCCAAACTCTTTTCTACTCCACTTGCAGGGTCGATTAGAGTCAGTTCGCATTTCTTCTTAATCCGTGTGCAACAGCAAAAGTCGGAGTTACAAAAGGGGGGGCTTAGAGCATCCTTTCCTTATGAAGATTCTAGAAGAATTTAGTGTTCGATACACTGCTAACCCCGGCGCCTCGCATCACTAGCAGTCGAGATGACAGGCATCTTATCTGCATGGCTGTGACGCATCGTGCAGCCACGTCTCGATCCCTGAGTCAACAGATGGGGCCGTTTGCAAGACAACAACCATCTGCACGAACAGTCCGACGACGTTTGCAGCAGCATGGACTATCAGCTCGGAGACCATGGCTGCAGTTACCCTTGACGCTGCATCACAGACAGTAGCGCCTGCGATGTTGTACTCAGCGACGAACCTGGGTGCACGAATGGCAAAACGTCATTTTTTCGGATGGATCCAGGTTATGTTTACAGCATCATGATGGTCGCATCCGTGTTTGACGACATCGCGGTGAACGCACAATGGAAGCGTGTATTCGTCATCGCCATACTGGCATATCATCGGCGTGATGGTATGGGGTGCTATTGGTTACACGTCTGGGTCATCTCTTGTTGGCATTAACGGCACTTTGAACAGTGGACGTTACATTTCAGATGTGTTACGACCCGTGGCTCTACCCTTCATTCGATTCCTGCGAAACCCTACATTTCAGCAGGATAACGCACGACCGCATGTTGCAGGTCCTGTACGGGCGTTTCTGGATACAGAAAATGTTCGACTGCTGCCCTGGGCAGCACATTCTCCAGGTCTCTCACCAATTGAAAACGTTTGGTCAATGGTGGCCGAGCAACTGGCTCGTCGCAATACGCCAGTAACTACTCTTGATGAACTGTGGTATCATGTTGAATTTGCATGGGCAGCTGTACCTCTACATGCCATCCAAGCTCTGTTTGACTCAATGCCCTGGCGTATCAAGGCCGTTATTACGGCCAGAGGTGGTTGTTCTTGGTACTGATTTCTCAGGATCTATGCAACCAAAGTGCGTGGAAACGTTATCACATGTCAGTTCTAGTATAATATATTTGTCCAATGAATACCCGTTTATCATCTGCATTTCTTCTTGGTGTAGCAATTTTAATGGCCAGTAGTGTACTAAGACATATTCATGTTAATTGATTTTTCCGTCGCTTCTTGGTAGAACAACATTATAATAAATGGAAAACGTTATTTTCCTTACAAGACCATCATCAAACTTTGATTGACTACTGCTCCAAAGAAGTTACAATGTTGGGATATAACAATGGAAAAGAGGTTACACATCTAGATCGTGGCACAAACGCACCGTAAATGACATTTTTGGTGGCGTGGTCATTTTAAAAGACGTTGAATATAAGTAAATATAAAGGGAGCAAAGAGGGAAAAAATTAACACTAAGCTGGATAACCGTTCCTACATAACAGTTTACTTCAATAAACGAACCCAATAAAATAAATTAAAATTAGTACTTGACAAGACAACTTCACGAGATACTGAACATGAAATGTTCTGTAGTTAAAATTGTTAATTCTTTCTTTTAATTGAATTCTGTATTACTTTCCAAGTTTTGTAACTCTCAAAGCTGCCTCGTCAAATACTATTTTTATTTTATGTGGGTCGTTTATTTTATGCGAACTCTTATGTAGGCACAGTTTTCTAGTTTAGTGCTAAGGTTTTTCCTATGTGGTCCGTTTGTACTTATTTATTGTTCCACTTTTCAACTTTTAAATTACATTACCACCACAGCGTCAAGGGTGTAATTTACTATGCGTTTGTGCCTCAATCTCAATGTGTAACATCTTTTTCAATGTTGTTTACATGCATTGTTTCTTTTGGCGACAACAGTCATTAAACTCTGTTGGTCCGTCACGGCCACGGGACATCGGGTGGTACGTACTTAACAATGTCAATAAACTTTACCAACAGCCGTACAGATTAATATATTTTATTTTATTCTGAAAGCAACCAGTTTCGGCAACACCTATTGCCATCTTCAGGCTCTGTACGCTTTTTCCAAAGCAACTCCCGAAACTGGACATTGCGAATTCCAATCGTTATACAGATGCTTCATACGAAGAGTGACAACAACAGTTGTGGCTTGAAGAAATGTGGTGTGAAGAACTAAAATACATTTTGTTTTAGCTGAGAATTCAACCTAGAATTGTCTTCATTATGCAAATGTGAAATATTTGCACATCGTGATGTACATGAATTTAGCAATCATATAGAGGTACCTGAGGAAGATAGAATCAACTATCGTAACCAACGACATAAACCAGATATGTGAAAATTAATTTGTTTTGTTTATTCTTAATTATTCTTTAAATGTGTATAATATTCGTCATAATATAATGACATGCACTTTGAACTGTTAAATTCCTTATGGGTATGTCAGAACGAGTACGTATACATGCAGCAGCAACTTTCTTGTGTTAACAACTAATTGGAAGTTGCAGCTTTCAAATTTGAGTGTGCTGAGTTTTAGGTTAAGTTTATGTCACTAAACTGTTGCCGTTCTGTATTAGATAGGTGAACTAATACTTTGCTGTACGAGGTACTGTTCAAAGTGAACGACTTCACAAGTTTCATTAAATGCATTGTTCCCGTGGAAACCGAAATAAGATTCCTAGAGCTTCAGAGGTGACAACTGTGTCCCGTGATGATTTGTTTAATGACTCTTCCGAGGAGTTGCCTGGAACCAGTTGGAGGCCAGCATTGCATGTTTCCAGTCCAGCGGTGGGAACAGAAATTCTCAAAGTGCTACGAGACAGTCGTCAGTGATGCTGGTGACCTTTATCTGTAGTTATTTCACTATTATAGCGCTGGAGATAGTTGATACGGATTCGCCTATTAACTATTCCTTCGCCGACAGAGCTGCAATTAAGTCGCGTGGCGTGTTCGAGTGTTCTGCTTAGGCCAGCATCGCGTGCGTTGCAGTTACGACGCGTTTTCTCGCCACCGCGCCGTTAAGAACCAGATTAGCGGAATGGTACAACCTCATTGTAGTCGACTAGCCTTTAATGGAAGAACGATCTGCATCTTATCGCAGCTGGCTATCACTAAGCACAGTACAGGTAGGATTAAGTTACGTCAGTTTTAACGATACAGTTACACGAGATCGATCGTGTTGACTCCATGTCAATCCGCACCGCAATAAGTCTGACTAAGTGCATTTGAATGAGACTTGGAGACTCGTGCTACGTCCTGTTACGCCATATTATGACGACTTATATATCAGTTGAAAACGACCTGCAAGAACGAAATTAATCAGTTGTGATGCACCAAAATGTATAACAAAAAGCTTACAGCTCTTGCTGACCCGTCCCTTCAACCGAGAGTCTCTTTATATGTCTTCTCTCTGCTCATTCGAAGTTCAAATATATAGATCTCGATTTTCTTTGAAGTGTAAATGGGCATTTCCGAGTCACACTTTCTCGTAAAGGCTAAAATTTTACTCTCAGACACAAAGGATGCGGTATAAGGTAGCTGTTTGTGCTAAGTGTCTGTGTGTGTGTGTGTGTGTGTGTGTTGTAGTGTAACGACGTAAGTTTTTTATTATAACTGATTTTCTTTGGACATATGACCATGTGTAGACTTCGTCACCTACGTCAGTTACAACCCACAGAATGGTTCTTGAACGAAACTGTAAAACATCAGTTGAGTCGTATGCAAAGAATTACATCACTTGGGCCAATTTGTCTTTCGTAAACTTTTTCGATTTAAATTTCGTTTGTTTCTCCTCAGAAATTATATTGACACACGTTATCTTGATTTAATCGATATCAGAATCACACCTTAAATAAACCTTTGAGATTCAAAGTTTCGATGAACGCTGTCAGAATTCAATAATCTTGTCAATATATTATTAATCCGTTCACATAATTCTTCATAAATAATTCCTCAGAACACATGTTTCAACTTTAGTAGCATACACTATTTTATTAGCTTCCTACACATACAGATGTGAACTTGACCGTTGGCAAAATAGGACTGACTTTTAATAAGATTAAGCTCTATATGACGTCATTGTTGTACAAAAAGAGTATAAAAAATTCATTTTTAATTTTTAGAAGCACGACGCAACAACTCGGTTCCAGGATCTTCTGTTGCTCCTTGGCTGTCGACCCGCGACGTATAGCGGCCAGCAATTTCCTCTCTGGTCGCGGCAACGAAGATGCTGTCTCCGTTCGTTGCGCCGCCCTCTCCGTACATGAAACACATAAAAAAATACAAAACTTTTAGATAATTCACAGCTATTACAAATATTAAGAAAAATACATAAACAAAACTAAATTAAACTAATAGTCACCTGCAAACTGGGCTGACATTGGTGGATGGGTGACGCTTAATTTCGTCCCACTACAGTGTGTGTGTGTGTGTGTGTGTGTGTGTGTGTGTGTATGTGTGTGACGATTCGATGACACAATATTAGGCGCAGATATACAAATTCAAAGTTTAGGATAGTCGCCAAGAGAAACATATATCAGAAATTATTATGAAGCTGTAGAATTTTAATCATTAAGTACATTATTTGACTTACAACTGCACAGTATTGCAGTCATTCGTTATGAAATGATATTACTTTTAAAGATATGATTCTTGTCACTAAGGCTACCATATTCACGACAATGTGGAAAAGAAACTCGTGAATAAATGGACCAGATTCAGAAAAGAAAGGCTGCATGTTAAAAAGAGACATATACTCTAGGTCAGAGTTCAGAAGCTCGTCAACGAAACCTTCGAGTAGTCCAGGCGTCATCCAAGAAATGAGATCTGGTCAGCTTCTCCATTGTCAGCTGAAGCAACGCGAAACTACAGATCCAACAGGGAACAACTGTTTACCATGCCGGCACTATTCCTTTAATTCCTGACGGGAAAGGGAAGCGTTCTCAGTTCGAATACAATAAATTTCCTTGAGATGGAAAAACTTGAGTCCACAGGTCAGCACGGTTTTAGAAAGCATCCCTCAAACGAAATTCAGCTTGCCATTTTGCCGGATGATATGCTGCCAATTTTGGACAACAGGCAGATTCCATATTCTGACCCAGTCCCCATGCATACTATTAACGAAGGTATGAGCTTATGGAATAGGTCCCCACATATGTGAGTGGCTCGAATACTTCTTAATTAACAGTCCTCGAAGTCGAGTGTACATAGGAGACAAGGGTATCGTCTCTAGTGCCCCAGGGAAGTCTGATAGGACCGCTATTATTTTCTACATACGAACGTAAATAACCTGGTGGGAGGGCAAGCAGCAATCTGTGACTATTAGCTAATGATGCTGTGATTGACGGGAAGGTGGCGACGTTGAGTGACTGTAGGAGGATGCAGGATGACTTAGAGAAATTTTCTAGTTGTGTTATGAATGGCAGCTACCTCTACATGTAGAAAAACGCAAGTTATTGCAGATGAATAGGAGAGAGAAATCCGTAATGTCAGAATACAGAATTATAAGTGTCCTGCTTGACACAGTCACGCCCATAAATACTTAAACGTAACGTTGCAAAGTGATATCATATGGAAAGAGCATGTTAGGGCTGTTATGGGGAAGGCTAATGGTAGACTTCGATTTGTTGGGAGAATTTAGCAAAGTATGGTATATCTATAAAAGAGAACGCATATAGGACACTAGTGCGACCTATTCTTGAGTGCTGCTCGTATGTGTAAGACCCGCACCACGTCGGATTTAAGGAAAACATCGAAGCTATTCAGAGGCGCGCTGCTACATTCGTTACCGGTACATGCGAACAACATGCAAGTATTGCAGAGATACTTTGCAACTCAAATTGGAAATCCTGGACGGAAGACGACATTCTTTGCGAGGAACAATATTGAAAAAATTTAGAGAATCGGCATTTGAAGCTGAATGCAGAACGTTTCTACTGCCGCCAACGAACATTTCACGTAACAACCACTAAGATAAATTAGGGCTCGCGCGGAGGCATGTTGCTGTGGTCTTCAGTCCAGAGACTGGTTTGATGCAACTCTCCATGCTAATCTATCCTGTGCAAGCTTCTTCATCTCCTACCTACTACAACCTACATCCTTCTGAATCTGTTTAGTGTATTCATCTTTTGGTCTCCTTCTACGATTTTTACCCTCCACGCTGCCCTTCAATACTAAATTGGTGATACCTTGATGCCTCAGAACATGTTCTACCAACCGATCCCATCTTCTAGTCAAGGTTTGCCACGAAGTTCTCTTCTCCCTAATTCTATTCAACACCTCCTCATTAGTTATGTGATCTACCCATCTAATCTACAGCACTCCTCTGTAGCACCACATTTCGAAAGCTTCTGTTCTCTTCTTGTCTAAACTATTTGTCGTCCACATTTCACTTCCATACATGGCTACACTCCATACAAATACTTTCAGAAACGACTCCCTGACACTTAAGTCTATACTAGATGTTAACAAATTTCTCTTCTTAAGAAGCGCTTTCCTTGCCATTGCCAGTCTACATTTTATATCCTCTCTACTTCGACCATCACCAGTTATTTTGCTCCCCAACTAGCAAAACTCGTTTACTACTTTAAGCGTCTCATTTCCTAATCTAGTTCCCGCAGCATCACCCGATTTAATTCGACTACATTCCATTATTCTCGTTTTGATTTTGTTCAAATGGTTCAAATGGCTCTGAGCACTATGGGACTCAACTGCTGAGGTCATTAGTCCCCTAGAACTTAGAACCAGTTAAACCTAACTAACCTAAGGACATCACAAACATCCATGCCCGAGGCAGGATTCGAACCTGCGACCGTAGCGGTCTTGCGGTTCCAGACTGCAGCGCCTTTAACCGCACGGCCACTTCGGCCGGCTTGCTTTTGTTGATATTCATCTTATATCCTCCTTTCAAGACACTGTCCATTCCGTTCAGTTGCTCATCCAGGTCCTTTTCTGTCTCTGACAGAATTACAATGTCATCGGGGAACTTCAAAGTTTTTATTTCTTCTCCATGAATTTTAATTCCTACTCCGAATGTTCCTTTTGTTTCCTTCACTGCTTGCTCAATATACAGATTGAATAACATCCGGGATAGGCTACAACCCTGTCTCACTCCCTTCCCAATCACTGCTTCCCTTTCATGCCCCTCGACTCTTATAACTGCCATCTGATACCTGCAAAAACTGTAAATAGCCTTTCGCTCCCTGTATTTTACCCCTGCCACCTTCAGAATTTGAATGAGAGTATTGCAGTAAACATTGTCAAAAGCTTTCTCTAAGCCTACAAATGCTAGAAACGTAGGTTTGCCTTTCCTTAATCTATTTTCTAAGATAAGTCGTAGGGTCAGTACTGCCACACGTGTTCCAACATTTCTACGGAATCCAAACAGATCATCAAAAAAAATGGTTCAAATGGCTCTGAGCACTATGGGACTCAACATCTTAGGTCATAAGTCCCCTAGAACTTAGAACTACTTAAACCTAACTAACCTAAGGACATCACACACACCCATGCCCGAGGCAGGATTCGAAGCTGCGACCGTAGCAGTCCCGCGGTTCCGGACTGCAGCGCCAGAACCGCACGGCCACCGCGGCCGGCAAACAGATCATCCCCGAGGTCGGAATCTACCAGTTTTTCCATTCGTCTGTAAAGAAGTCGTGTTAGTATTTTGCAGGCGTGACTAATTAAACTGATAGTTCGATAATTTTCACATCTGTCAACACCTGCTTTCTTTGGAATTCGGATTATTGTATTCTTCTTGAAGTCTGGGAGTATTTCGCCTGGCTCATACATCTTGCGCACTAGATGGCAGAATTTTGTTAGGCCTGGCTCTTCCAAGGCTGTCAGTAGTTCTAATGGAATGTTGTCTACTCCGAGGGCCTCCCAGTATCATATCTCCTATTTCATCTTCGTCTACACTCTCTTCCATTTCTATAATATTGTCCTCAAGAACATCGCCCTTGTATAGACCATCTATATACTCCTTCCACCTTTCTGCTTTCCCTTCTTTGCTTAGAACTGGGCTTCCGTCTCAGCTCTTGATATTCATGCAAGTGGTTCTCCTTTCTCCAAAGATCTCGTTAATTTTCCTGTAGGTGGTATCTATCTTACCCCTAGTGATATGCGCCCTTACATCCCAATTTTGAGAGGTTTGTATTCCTTTTTGCCTGCTTCATTTACTGCATTTTTATATTTCCTCCTTTCTCCAATTAAATTCAACATCTTTTCTGTTACCCAAGGATTTCTATTAGCCCTCGTCTTTTTACCTACTTGATCCTCTGCTACCTTCACTATTTCATCTCTCAAAGCCACCCATTCTTCTTCTACTGCATTTATTTCCCCCATTCTTGTCAATCTTTCCATAATGCTCTCCCCGAAGCTCTCTACAACCTCTGGTTCCTTCAGTTTATCCAGGTCCCATCTCCTCAATTTCCCACCTTTTTGCAGTTTCTTCAGTTTTAATCAACAGTTCATAACCAATAGATTGTGGTCAGAGTCCACATCTGCCCCTGGAAATGTCGTACAATTTAAAACCTGGTTCCTGAATCTCTGTCTTACCCTTATATAATCTATCTGAGACCTTCCAGTATCTCCAGGCTTCTTCCATGTATACAACCTTCTTTTATGATTCTTGAACCAAGTGTTAGCTATGATTAAGTTATGCTCTGTGCAAAATTCTACCAGGCGACTTCCTCTTTTGTTCCTTGTCCCCATTCCATATTCACCTACTACGCTTCCTTCTCTTCCTTTTCCTACTATCGTGTTCCAGTCACCAATGACTGTTAAATTTTCGTCTCCCTCCATTATCTGAATAATTTCTTTTATCTCATTATACATTTCATCAATCTCTTCGTCATCTGCGGAGCTAGTTGGCATATAAACTTGTACTACTGTGGTAGGCGTGGGCTTCGCGTCTGTCTTGGGCACAATAATGCGTTCACTACGCTGTTTGTAGTAGCTTACCCGCATTCCTATTTTTTATTCATTATTAAACCTACCCCTGCATTACCCCTATTTGATTTTGTGTTTATAACCCTGTAGTCACCTGACCAAAAGTCTTGTTCCTCCTGCCGCCGAACTTCACTAATTCCCGCTGTATCTAACTTCAACCTATCCATTTCCCTTTTTAAATTTTCTAACCTACCTGCCCGATTAAGGGATCTGACATTCCACGCTCCGATCCGTAGAACGCCAGTTTTCTTTCTCCTGATAACGACATCCTCTTGAGTAGTCCCCGCCCGGAGATCCGAATGGGGAACTATTTTACCTCCAGAATATTTTATCCAAGAGGACGCCATCATCATTTAACCATATAGTAAAGCTGCATGCCCTCGGGAAAAATTACGGCTGTAGTTTACCCTTGCTTTCAGCCGTTCGCAGTACCAGCACAGCAAGGCCGTTTTGTTTAGTGTTACAAGGCCAGATCAGTCAATCATCCAGACTGTTGCCTCTGCAACTATTGGAAAGGCTGCTGCCCTTCTTCAGGAACCACACGTTTGTCTGGCCTCTCCGTTGTGGTTGCACCTACGGTACGGCTATCTGTGTCGCTGAAGCACGCAAGCCTCCCCACCAACGGCAAGGACCATGGGGGAGGGCGGAGGCATATTGTTAGTAATTTTTCTCTCGCTCCGTTTGCGAGTGAGAAAGGGCAGGAAATGGCTAGCAGTGGTACAGGATGCACTCCTCGACCCATCATACTGTGGCTTGCGGAGTATGAATGTAGATATAGATCATAAGTACCATTCCAACATTCATCAATTTCTGAGAGTATGTTCATCACACAAAGTATATTAATTGTCAAACTTCCATTCCGCCTGACATCCGTTAACAACATCACAATGAGGTGTCACCTCCACTGACACGAATACGCTTTTGCACTCGTTAGGGGAGAGAGGCAAAGAGCGTCCGAATTTTATCCTGAAGAATTTCTTGCCATACCAGAAGCGTATGCTGTGTCAGTTCATGAGGACTGCTGGCTGGAGGCTGGTATAAAGGTATACCCCTTCACTTCGCATTCCTGATATGCTCTATGGACGACGAGGGTTCGTATATCCCTCAGTGAGTTTGTGTGTGAACTGCAATGTGGGATCCTGCTGCAATATGCCATTTGGTAGCCTGGCCCATACAAGGCATGAAAATGAACTTCCTCTTTCTTACGACGTACTGGGTAGCTTTCAAGGATTACCAAATAAGTTTCTACACGATGGTTCCAGGAGTTAGAGAGGTATGGGTCGTGACCTTTCACCTTGTGGTATGTGGATGTGCTGGCGTCGATCTTATCGCAACAAATGGAAGCGAGACTCATCAGTGAACACCACAGAAGCCTACTCCTCTACATTATGCATGTCTCTGTTGTCTTCGGTCTCGATATCACAGTCACAGCCCAGTTTCCAGTAATCAGTTCTCGACTGTTCGTGGTAACACACTGGTTGTAACGTTTTTATGAATATCAGCTGTAGGTGTCCGTATATTCATCAGTCAGTCGAAAAATCCTACGATAATCCACTGATGCACATCCCGTTCCTGCTCTTCTTGCCGCATGCTTGACCTGAATCTACGCCACGATTCGTGCCACAATCATTAAGCCTTTATGTTTTTAATTTCCTATAAAGTCACAGTTATCTGCGGATGACTGGTGTCGATAGTCTCAAACGAACTTCTTCAGATCCAAAAATAACAATTATATCTTCTATACATTTTGTATGTCATATGTATAACACATATGATATTCCACTACCCAAACACTTTGATGTGACCACTGCCTATGTTCGATGTCTAATGTGCAACAACCACTCACAGACTGTCGGTGGCAGCACTAGCAGTGGAAATGGAGTGATTTATGGTTCAAATGGCTCTGAGCTCTATGGGACATCTGAGGTCATCAGTCCCCTAGCCTTATAACTACTTAAATATAACTAACCTACGGACATCACACACATCCATGCCCGAGGCAGGGTTCGAAACTGCGACCGTAGCAGCTGCGCGGTTTCGGACTCAAGCGCCTAGAACCTCTCGGCCATTACGGCCGGCGGAGTGATCTATCTGACGTCCAAAAGTGCATGATCATTTGCTTTTGAGCCAAGGGTGGAAAAATTTTCGAAAACTTCTAAGTTTATGAACTATTCGTGTGCCTCTGTGGTTAAATTATACCATGCATGGCGAAATGGCGCTGTCCCAAAGCGGCGCCGAGGTAGCTATGGTATACCACGGACCGTAGATGACAAAGGTGAATGACGACTGCGGAGACGAGTATGGGCGGGTAGACGTACAAATGTTGAGGTGCTGACTGCCCAGATGAACCAGGGCGCTACCAACAGTGTTTCCCCAACGACCGTTCAATGAACGTTGCTGCGTATGGGGACTCTGTAGGAGGCGCCTGTTTCATGCACCAATGTTGACTGCTTTAATCGGTGACAAAGGTTGGAATTGTCCCGCCAGTGGCCGGAGTGGCCGAGCGGTTCTAGGCGCTACAGTCTGGAACCGCGCGACCGCTACGGTCGCAGGTTCGAATCCTGCCTCGGGCATGGATGTGTGTGATGTCCTTAGGTTAGTTAGGTTTAAGTAGTTCTAAGTTCTAGGGGACTGATGACCTCAGAAGTTAAGTCCCATAGTGCTCAGAGCCGTTTGAAGCCATTTTGTCCCGCCAGTGCCACAGCTGGATTTCCACTGAGTGACGACAGGTTGCCTTTTCAGGTTAATAACGTTTTATGCTTCATTAGGCAGATGGCTGTTGGCGTGTGCGACATGAAATATCTGAAAGCAACACCGTACAACCGGGAGGGAGCGTTACGGACTGGGTAATGTTTTTGGGGCATTCCCTTGGTGATCTCGTCATTTTGGAAGGTACAGTGAATCAACACAAGCATGCATCTGTCCTTGGGGACCATTTACACCCTTAAATGCTGTTTATCTTTCCACGGTACGATAGCATCTACCAGCGGGACCGCTCGTATTGCGTGTGCGTGGTTCGAAGTACATCAGAATGAGTTTGCCGTACTCCTCTGGTCACCAAACTCCTCGGATTTAAAACCTATCGAGCATCTATGGAACCACCTCTATCAGGCTGTACGCGCTATGGATCCTCAACCGAGAAACTGAACGCAGCTGCCCACGGTACTGGAATCGGCATGGCGCAAATCCCTGTCAGTACCTTTCAGAATGTGGAGTCCTGCTCACTCTTCTCGTATATGGTGGCTTAAGGATGCTGCGTTCTCGGAATGCTACGCAACAATTCAAGCAAATCACATTAATAGCTTTTATTACAATAAAGAAGATAGACAAGACTTAACTTCGTATTTCAAGAACGTGTCGCAAGCGATGGGTGACATGCAAACAGTTAGTGTCTTTCTCTATATATTATGTACACACAAGCAATGGATATGGATCACTAAAGTGCGCGTCATTTATGACGGCGGCCGAGTTTAGGTTAGTTCTGCGCATGTGACGTCACAAAACACAGTCAGCCAATGAACGGAGAACAACGTTGCCAGAACTCGACTGCAGTGCAGAGCACGGACAAGTGTCTTCAGTTTTAGAAACGTTCAGTCATAAATAAAGTAATTGAACGAAAGCAATGTCTTGATAGCAGACTTTCTTTTATAGAAAGTTTGGAAAAAGCATTCTTTATACCAATTGCTTCATATTCTATTAATTAATTAAACCAAACAAGCAATAAGCCTCCTAATTCAGGCGATTGCAAGGAAAGGTGTTTGTATCATTCTCACAAACTTTTTCGCAATAAAGAACAGCGGTAATTGTTTATTTCCTATTGTACAGGGTGATTCAAAAAGAATACCACAACTTTAGGAATTTAAAACTCTGCAACGACAAAAGGCAGAGCTAAGCACTATCTGTCGGCGAATTACGGGAGCTATAAAGTTTCATTTAGTTGTACATTTGTTCGCTTGAGGCGCTGTTGACTAGGCGTCAGCGTCAGTTGATGCTAAGATGGCGACCGCTCAACAGAAAGCTTTTTGTGTTATTGAGCACGGCAGACGTGAATCGACGACAGTTGTTCAGCGTGCATTTCGAACGAAGTATGGTGTTAAACCTCCTGATAGGTGGTGTATTAAACGTTGGTATAAACAGTTTACATAGAATGGGTGTTTGTGCAAAGGGAAAAGTTCTGGACGGCCGAGAACGAGTGATGAAAATGTAGCACGCATCCAGCAAGCATTTATTCGCAGCCCAGGAAAATCGTTCCCTCAGCTCGAACAAGAAGCACAACAATTGATATTTCAGCAGGATGGAGCGCCACCACATTGGCACTTATCTGTCCGTAACTACCTGAACGTCAACTACCCGAGGCGATGGATCGGCCGCCAGGCAGCCCGTGACAGAGCACTTCATCACTGGCCTCCAAGAAGCCCTGATCTTACCCCCTGCGATTTTTTCTTATGGGGGTATGTTAAGGATATGGTGTTTCGGCCACCTCTCCCAGCCACCATTGATGATTTGAAACGAGAAATAACAGCAGCTATCCAAACTGTTACGCCTGATATGCTACAGAGAGTGTGGAACGAGTTGGAGTATCGGGTTGATATTGCTCGAGTGTCTGGAGGGGGCCATATTGAACATCTCTGAACTTGTTTTTGAGTGAAAAAAAACCTTTTTAAATACTCTTTGTAATGATGTATAACAGAAGGTTAGATCATGTTTCTTTCATTAAATACACATTTTTAAAGTTGTGGTATTCTTTTTGAATCACCCTGTACTTCGACGAAACGTGAGTAATTCATAGTCATACCAACAGTGTTTGTCGGTATTTTGCGTCACGTGTTAAAGTCCTCTAGGAGCTCTCTTGAATGGTGAGCTGTGTTAGCGTACCAGTTAAGGTGTTGCCGGCACGGTAGCTCAGCGTGTTCGGTCACAGGGTTAGCTGCCCTCTGTAATAAAAAAAACTGAGTTAACTGATCAACAACGAACAGAAACGGATGTCTTACGACGTCCGCCCCGAGCAAATACAAAGAACAAAAGCGAACAAAATGAGATAAAAAAAAGTGTTTAGCTGCTAAGTGAGAGGATCTGAGTTCAAACCTCGTTTGATGATTTATATTTTCTTTATTTAAAAACAATATCAAAGTGTCTTACTTCATGAATTTTATTCGTTTTGAAATTTCTAGTGCTTTGTCTCTTCATTATAATCATAATAAGTTTCGGTTTTTCTAATTTTGTCCTCCAATATTTCTTTTTACAGCAATTAAAAACAATGAAAAGGCACACATACAATATTCATGTTATCTGCTGTGTTTATATATCTTCTCTTCCGCAGTCGCTGTTTTACTATTCATATTGAGATATGTTCTTTTGCTACAGTATTAGAAGTATTATTTAGAGCAGAATTTCGGCTCGTACGTTGCCGAGCTACTTGATTGTCGGACGCAATTATTTGCTTCGCTGCTTTGGCAACATCATCATATTCAATGTTTTCGTCGACTGGTCTATGTTTTGGCAAGTATTCGCTGTCCGCTGTGACAAACACAAATTGTTTGCGCACTGTGCCTCACTGACAATATATTTTAGTTTTTTCTATGTTTTATTACGTCCACAAATCAGTTTTGTGTGCTTCGCCAACTTTGTTTTAATCAGAACTTTTTAGAACAAATCGAAATGACTCTGGTATAAATAAAACTTTTATTACAGTCGCGAAAGACCGAATATTTCTCAATATTACATACGACACCTATCTGGTACTTAAATTAAATGAGATGTTGTTATACAGTAAATTTTATATGAAACTTAGGTATCTTGTCCACATTTGATTCTCAATATTGTGGCAACTAAAACTGACCATACTGAAAGTATACGCTATGGACTTTTACCTCTGCAAACTCTACAAAATTTCGTACAATGGTTTACTACATTTAATGCTGCACAATAACTGCGTTGAACATCGGAACAAAATTAAGTCATTTTTGGGGCCCAATAGTTTTTGATAGATCCAGTGATAAGTGTCAAAGCAGTCGGAACACCGTGTGTCAGCACAGGTGAGCAGTGCAGAGATGACAAAATAGCGCACAGCGCGGAATGCGGGGAGTACGTCTCTGTAGCAGCGAAAGTGTTAATGCGGCCGTGGTGGCTTTACTTCATAAACTGCGCGCTCCCCCCCTAAACGTAAGTTTGCAAACTATACTATACTATGGCGCTGCTTCTCTTAGCGCGTGCGTCGTTTGCAACTTGGCAACGTAGCAATCTCCCGCGTCTGGGCGGGCATGCGCGAGCCGCCAAGATAAAAGAATTGAACTATAGTAACTGCTATAACAGTGCTCTCCTAGTGGCGGTCTAGTACTGTGCCACCGAGGGTGGCAGGAGTGGCGCTTATGTTCTCTTCTTGTAGAGGCCGCTCCTGTCGTGGTGCAGACCTAGTCAGCGGGCTATTGGCTCACGTCGTCTCACACCCTTCTCTGCTCTTGTGTTCTTCATCTTCGTGCTGGCGCTTGTCGATACGCAGGAACATAATCCCCCCTCCCAAAGCGACTGACCGTCGTCGTGTAGGGAGTGCGAGCACGGCGGAGGAAGCAGGAGGGTGGGCGCCTCGCGGGACCAGAAGCTGTGGCTGCAGGATAGTCAAGTTTCCGGTCGTACCCCCTGCCCCTCCCCATCCTGCCTGTGCTCTGGGGAAAACGTCTCCCGGAAAACTACCAGAAGGGTACACGTCCACCTCCTGATACCAGGAACCAGATGAGGAAGGCGGCGACTGCTGCGGTGTGGGCGGATCCAGCTCCATCGGTAGGGCGATATGAGGCAGAGGAGGCGAAGGTTCTGTCTCCATGGGATCGTCCGCGGTGTCATGATGACACCCTCTGGCGGCTTCTGTGGTCGCGCTGTCCTCTGGACCCGTGAATCTGGGGAAAAGACACTGCAAGATCATCGTGCACATGACAGAGGCGAAGATGATTTTGATAACGGAGCTGCAAGACATCTGGACCAGAAGTAAGGTACAAGCAAACACCAAGTCTATGGATGATCTCGCCTCGCGCCCACGGTCTGCTACCTCAAAAAACCCTGTAAAGAACAATATCACGTGACGCGAAGCGATACTTGCGGCCTATCTTCGGCGCCGAATGCTGAGGAGGGTGAAGCAGTTGGAGCAGTGTCCGATGGCGGCGGCCGTGAATCAATTCGGCCGGCGATGGTCCATCTCGTGGCTGCAAACGATATGAGGCGAGAAACAGTTGCAATGCCTAATCTCTGGTGTGTGCGGAGCGAAGTTTGGCCAACTGCTGTTTGAAGGATCTGACAAAACGTTCCGCTACGCCGTTGACAGTGGATGGAACGGTGCACTAGTTAGATGCTGCATGCCATTGTGTTCACAGAATGTTTCAAATTCATCTGACTTGAACTGAAGTCCGTTGAGTGTCACTATTACTTCAGGTAACCCTTCTAGGCAAAAAATAGAGGACAACACCTGAATTCTGCTACGTGACGTTGTCGAGTTCATTGGCACAGCAAAAGAAAACTTGCTATGCGAGTCAACCACAATCAACCAGGGAGTGTTCCAAAAAGATCCCTCAAAGTCTATGTGCACACGTTGCCATGGCGATTGCGACTTAGGCCAAGCAGAGAATTTGTGTGGCGGAGCGGACTGATTTACCGCACATGCGTGACACTAAGACGTCTTCTTTTCTATTTGGGCGTCCATACCCTGCCATGTACAGTGTCGACCCGCTAACAGTTTTGTACTAACTAACCCACAGTGTCCTTGGTGAGGTAACTGCAACACTTCTTTGTGCAAAGATGTAGGGATCAACACACGTGACTGTCCACTGCCATTTTGAACAAGAATCGTCCTATAGTTCAGCGGAAAAGACTGAAGCAAAGCATCGATGTGACAACAAGATGCAGTAGAAGTATCAACGTCTGTATCAAGGCCAATCGGAAGACGTGAAAGCGCTTCCACATTACCATGTTGAGCTGTCGGACGATACACAATCTCGCACTGCTACTGAAACAGCAACAAAACCCATCTTTGCAATTCTTGGGCAGTTTGGACAGGAACCGCTTTCGCCGAATGAAATAACTACTTCGAATGCTTGTGATCCGTTACTAAGTAGAATTTTCTGCCATACAAATAGGGATGGAATTTGGTGACACCATTCATAATAGCCAATTCTCTTCCTCAATTTGTGAATAGTTAAACTGAGCATTGGACAACACTTCCGATGCGAAAGCAGTAGGCCTGTCTTTATCTCCAATTCTGTGCGAAAGTACTGCACCGATTCCGTAAGAGGAAGTGTCAACTTGCAATACAACTGGCTTGTCAGGATCAGAATGAACTAAGCATCGATCAATGCTTCTTTAAATTTTTGATAAGCTATCTGTCATAGTCTATCAAAATAAAGGGGACATTCTTGCGACGCAAGCGATGCAATGGAGCCGCGATTTGTGCGAGATGCAATATGGACCGAATATAATAGTTTATTTTCCCTGACTGCAATTCTGTGATATTGCGAGGAACTGGCAAGTCTCGTACGGCTAACAAATGCGACTGAAGAGGATGTACACCTTGAGTGTTTATGACATGACGAAGATACTGCACTTTAATCCTGCCTCAGATAACACACGAAACCAAGCACGTAAATTTTCAATGTGTTCTTCAAGTGTACGACCTGCTACTACAGTATCGTCGAAATAGTTTCAATGCTTTGGTACTTGCGTAGTCAGCTGTTCCAAACACCATTTGAAAAAAGCTGGTGGGGAAGCACTGCAAAAGGCAAACATTTAAACAAGCCCAAATGAGTATTTACTATACACACTGTTTGAGGTTCTTCATCGAGTGATATTTGAAGATATGTGTTGCGCATATCAGTTTTTGAAAAGTAGCGTCCAGCGCCTAATCTGTCCATGAGATCCTCTGGGCCTTGGAATGGATAAGTATCACTGACAGTTTGTGGGTTGACTGCAGACTTAGTCAACACAGAGGAGAATGCGGCCTGAAGGTTTGGGGAGCAAAACCAGTGGACTTGCCCATTGACTAGCTGACATGGGCGAAATAACTCCGCTATCTTTCAATTCTTTAAGTTCAGCAGCGACTTTGTCCCGTAATTCGTTGGGAACAGTTCTGAAATGGTTCAAATGGCTCTGAGCACTATGGGACTTAACATCTGTGGTCATCAGTCCCCTAGAACTTAGAAACTACTTAAACCTAACTAATCTAAGGATATCAGACACATCCATGCCCGAGGCAGGATTCGAACCTGCGACCGTAGCGGTCACGCGGTTCCAGACTGAAGCGCCTAGAATCGCACGGCCACACCGGCCGGCGAACAGTTCTGACCGAGCAAAATTTTGTCTGAGCGTTGTCTTTCAGAGTAATATGTGCAACAAAATAGTTAGCTTTGCCTAAACCTTCAGAAAAAAAGATCCGGGAATTCTTTTAGCAAGCTAAATACACTGTCTTGTGGATGGAATGCAGACACTGACAGCACATTGTCCTTAATGTTAAAGCCAAACAAATCAAAAGAATCATGATGAAATACGAGGGTTAGTCAATTATTATCCGAAAGTAGTTATAAAATTTTATTATAAACATATAGGAAACTTACAAGAACATCACCTATCGACATACTCTCCTTGTGTTTGAACGCACTTGATTCATAGTTGTACAAGGTTCCTGATGCCCTCTTAAAGAAGGTTCTCGATTGAACTACGAGCCAGGAATGCACCGCTTCTTTCACTGCTTGGTCCGTGGCCAATAGACGGCCCCTTAATGCCTATTTGAGTGGACCAAACAAGTGATAATCAGAAAGGGGCAAGATCGGGACTATATGGAGGATGATCCGGTACTTCAAATTTGAGTTTCTGGATAGTTTCAGCATTGTGGGCAGCATTATGTGGACGTGCATTGTCGTGCAACAACACAACACATTCTGACAGCAATCCTCTGCGTTTGCTTCGAAAAGTAGGCTTCAGCCTGGCAGTAAGCATCTCACTGTAACGTACGCTGCTTATTGTTGTGCCCCTTTCGCCATAATGTTCCAGCACTGGATCCCGTGCGTCCAAAAAAACTGTATCAGTTTTCCTGCGGATGGTCAGAACTTTTTCTTGCAGGGAGAATTTGGATGTTTCCATTCCATACTCTGCCGTTTACTCGCCTCCTCGTAATGATGGATCCATGGTTCGTCACCAGTTTTGATCCTGTCTCAGAAGTTGTCCCCTTCGTTACCATATCGATCCAAATGTTTTTTGCAGATGTCCAAGTGCGTTTGTTTATGTAACTGTGTGAGCTGTTTTGGGACCCATCTTGCACAACCTTTATGTAACCCAAGTTTGTTGTGGATGATTTCGTAGGCAGAACCGTGATCAATTTGCAGACGATGTGCCACTTCGTCAATAGTTAATCGTCTGTCTAAGAGAATCGTTTCACCTGAACGCTCAATGGTTTCTTCATTTGTGGAGGTAAACGGTCGCCCGACTCCTTCATCGTGAGCATCACTTGTGCGACCATTTCGGAATTTTTTAATCCATTCGTAGACACTCCGTTGTGGCAAAACATTGTTCCCGCACTGTACCGAAAGTCTTCGATGAATTTCGGCCCCTGATATGCCTTCCGACCACAAAAAATGGTTCACTGAGCGTTACTCTTCTTTGGTGCAAATAGACAGCGGAGCAGCCATAATTAACAGCACATCAGCGATAGCGAAACTAACCTAGCAGCTTGAAAATTGCGAAGATATAACAGCAGATAAACAAAGTATGCGTTATCAATGTAAAACGGCACTTCTAAGAAAATAAACAAAAATATAAACTAAATTGCGAATAATAATTGACCTACCCTCGTTTGTTCTCACAGTCACGTGATTGGAGCACAGTAAAAGTAACTGTTCGCATATGCGAGCGATATGTGGCAGGCAAAGTACATTTTCTGAGAATGTGAATGTCTTGTCTATCATAAGCCGTCAGTTGCTTGCTAGATTTAGACAGACTTTGGGAGCCTAACACTTCGTATGTGTGACGACTGAGAAATGTGACGGCGGCACCCGAGTCCAACTGAAATTTCACACGTTTCCCACAAAGAAGTAACTGAACAAAAAGTTTGTTTCACTGGTGTATCACTGAAAAAACTGTTAACGTGCCAGTTTTGCTTATGCCTGTTGCAGGTATCGAATATACTCCATTAATGACATGGGCCTTGTGACCAGTGAGTGGGCCTAATCCTTGTGATTGTTCCGTTGCAAACATACGAGTTGTACATGTCCTTTCTTACCACAACCGTAGCACTGAGCTTGTCGGGAGGAGCAGTCTTGGCGTTTGTGCCGTGAATAACACCGAGGACAAGACACAACTCCGTTCGCTTGTGTAGAGAATTGCTTATGCAGTGTGGAAGGTTGTTTATGTTCAAAAATTTGTTTTCTGAGTTGGACATCAGGTACATTGCACACGATCGCATCACGCAACACAACATCTGAATATAAAGGACTGAAATACATGGTTATTACAAATGATTGAAGCGATTTCACAGCTCTACAATAACTTTATTATTTGAGATATTTTCACAATGCTTTGCACACACATACAAAAACTCAAAAAGTTTTTTTAGGCATTCACAAATGTTCGATATGTGCCCCTTTTGTGATTCGGCAGACATCAAGTCGATAATCAAGTTCCTCCCACACTCGGCACAGCATGTCCCCATCAATGAGTTCGAAAGCCTCGTTGATGCGAGCTCGCAGTCCTGGCACGTTTCTTGATAGAGGAGGTTTAAACACTGAATCTTTCACATAACCCCACAGAAAGAAATTGCATGGGGTTAAGTCGGGAGAGCGTGGAGGCCATGACATGAACTGCTGATCATGATCTCCACCACGACCAATCCATCGGTTTTCCAATCTCCTGTTTAAGAAATGCCGAACATCATGATGGAAGTGCGGTGGAGCACCATCCTGTGGTACGTTTAGCTCCCTGCTTGCTTTATTCGTCGACTTCCGCGGGCTACGCGTGAAACTTGCCCGCACGCGTTCAACCGTTTCTTCGCTCACTGCAGGCCGACCCGTTGATTTCCCCTTACAGAGGCATCCAGAAGCTTTAAACATCTACATCTACATCTATACTCCGCGAGCCACTTTACGGTGTGTGGCGGAGGGTACTTATTGTACCGCTATCTGATCCCCCCTTCCCTGTTCCATTCACGAATTGTGCGTGGGAAGAACGACTGCTTGTAAGTCTCCGTATTTGCTCTAATTTCTCGGATCTTTTCGTTGTGATCATTACGCGAGATATATGTGGGCGGTAGTAATATGTTGCCCATCTCTTCCCGGAATGTGCTCTCTCGTAATTTCGATAATAAACCTCTCCGTATTGCGTAACGCCTTTCTTGAAGTGTCCGCCACTGGAGCTTGTTCAGCATCTCCGTAACGCTCTCGCGCTGACTAAATGTCCCCATGACGAATCGCGCTGCTTTTCGCTGGATCATGTCTATCTCTTCTATTAATCCAACCCGGTAAGGGTCCCATACTGATGAGCAATACTCAAGAATCGGACGAACAAGCGTTTTGTAAGCTACTTCTTTCGTCGATGAGTCACATTTTCTTAGAATTCTTCCTATGAATCTCAACCTGGCGCCTGCTTTTCCCACTATTTGTTTTATGTGATCATTCCACTTCAGATCGCTCCGGATAGTAACTCCTAAGTATTTTACGGTCGTTACCGCTTCCAATGATTTACCACCTATGGCATAATCGTACTGGAATGGATTTCTGCCCCTATGTATGCGCATTATATTACATTTATCTACGTTTAGGGAAAGCTGCCAGCTGTCGCACCATGCATTAATCCTCTGTAGGTCCTCCTGGAGTACGTACGAGTCTTCTGATGTTGCTACTTTCTTGTAGACAACCGTGTCATCTGCAAATAGCCTCACGGAGCTACCGATGTTGTCAACTAAGTCATTTATGTATATTGTAAACAATAAAGGTCCTATCACGCTTCCCTGCGGTACTCCCGAAATTACCTTTACATATGCAGATTTTGAACCGTTAAGAATGACATGTTGTGTTCTTTCTTCTAGGAAATCCTGAATCCAATCACAAACCTGGTCCGATATTCCGTAAGCTCGTATTTTTTTCACTAAACGTAAGTGCGGAACCGTATCAAATGCCTTCCTGAAGTCCAGGAATACGGCATCAATCTGCTCGCCAGTGTCTACGGCACTGTGAATTTCTTGGGCAAATAGGGCGAGCTGAGTTTCACATGATCTCTGTTTGCGGAATCCATGTTGGTTATGATGAAGGAGATTTGTATTATCTAAGAACGTCATAATACGAGAACACAAAACATGTTCCATTATTCTACAACAGATTGACGTAAGCGAAATAGGCCTATAATTATTCGCATCTGATTTATGACCCTTCTTGAAAATGGGAACGACCTGCGCTTTCTTCCAGTCGCTAGGTACTTTACGTTCTTCCAGCGATCTACGATAAATTGCTGATAGAAAGGGGGCACGTTCTTTAGCATAATCACTGTAGAATCTTAAGGGTATCTCGTCTGGTCCGGATGCTTTTCCGCTACTAAGTGATAGCAGTTGTTTTTCAATTCCGATATCGTTTATTTCAATATTTTCCATTTTGGCGTCCGTGCGACGGCTGAAGTCAGGGACCGTGTTACGATTTTCCGCAGTGAAACAGTTTCGGAACACTGAATTCAGTATTTCTGCCTTTCTTCGGTCGTCCTCTGTTTCGGTGCCATCGTGGTCAACGAGTGACTGAATAGGGGATTTAGATCCGCTTACCGATTTTACATATGACCAAAACTTTTTAGGGTTCTTGTTTAGATTGTTTGCCAATGTTTTATGTTCGAATTCGTTGAATGCTTCTCTCATTGCTCTCTTTACGCTCTTTTTCGCTTCGTTCAGCTTTTCCTTATCAGCTATGATTCGACTACTCTTAAACCTATGATGAAGCTTTCTTTGTTTCCGTAGTACCTTTCGTACATGATTGTTATACCACGGTGGATCTTTCCCCTCGCTTTGGACCTTAGTCGGTACGAACTTATCTAAGGCGTACTGGACGATGTTTCTGAATTTTTTCCATTTTTGTTCCACATCCTCTTCCTCAGAAATGAACGTTTGATGGTGGTCACTCAGATATTCTGCGATTTGTGCCCTATCACTCTTGTTAAGCAAATATATTTTCCTTCCTTTCTTGGCATTTCTTATTACACTTGTAGTCATTGATGCAACCACTGACTTATGATCACTGATACCCTCTTCTACATTCACGGAGTCGAAAAGTTCCGGTCTATTTGTTGCTATGAGGTCTAAAACGTTAGCTTCACGAGTTGGTTCTCTAACTATCTGCTCGAAGTAATTCTCGGACAAGGCAGTCAGGATAATGTCGCAAGAGTCTCTGTCCCTGGCTCCAGTTCTGATTGTGTGACTATCCCATTCTATACCTGGTAGATTGAAGTCTCCCTCTATTACAATAGTATGATCACGAAACTTCTTCACGACGTTCTGCAGGTTCTCTCTGAGGCGCTCAACTACTACGGTTGCTGATGCAGGTGGTCTATAGAAGCATCCGACTATCATATCTGACCCACCTTTGATACTTAACTTAACCCAGATTATTTCACATTCGCATTCGCTAATAACTTCACTGGATATTATTGAATTCTTTACTGCTATAAATACTCCTCCACCATTGGCGTTTATCCTATCCTTGCGGTATATATTCCATTCTGTGTCTAGGATTTCGTTACTGTTCACTTCCGGTTTTAACCAACTTTCCGTTCCTAATACTATATGCGCACTATTTCCTTCAATAAGAGATACTAATTCAGGAACCTTGCCCTGGATACTCCTGCAGTTTACCAATATTACGTTAACTTTTCCTGTTTTTGGTCTCTGAGGAGGGACGTTCATTATCAACGATGATAATGTCCTCTCTGGTAAGCCGTCAGGTATTTTATCGTTTCGCCCAAGGGGGGGTCCCTCTAACCTAAAAAACCCCCGTGTGCACGCCACACGTACTCTGCTACCCTAGTAGCTGCTTCCGGTGTGTAGCGCACGCCTGACCTGTCTAGGGGGGCCCTACAGTTCTCCACCCAATAACGGAGGTCGATGAATTTGCAACCATTATAGTCGCAGAGTCGTCTGAGCCTCTGGTTTAGACCCTCCACACGGCTCCAAACCAGAGGACCGCGATCGACTCTGGGCACTATGCTGCAGATATTAAGCTCAGCTTGCACTCCGCGTGCGATGCTGGTTGTCTTCACCAAATCAGCCAGCCGCCGGAAGGAACCAAGGATGGCCTCAGAACCCAAGCGGCAGGCGTCATTCGTTCCGACATGTGCTACTATCTGCAGCCGGTCACACCCAGTGCGTTCAATAGCTGCCGGAAGGGCCTCCTCCACATTACGGACGAGACCCCCCGGCAAGCACACCGAGTGCACACTGGCATTCTTCCCCGACCTACCCGCTATTTTCCTGAGGGGCTTCATAACCCGCCTAACGTTGGAGCTCCCTATAACTAATAGGCCCGCCCTCTGTGACTGTCGGGACCTTGGCTCATACCATCGCCGAATGGAGTTAGCAGTTGGTGGATCTTTGTTGAACTTCGTCCTGAAGTGTCGTTGCACTGTTATGACTGACTGATGTGAGTGCATTTCAAGCACGACATACGCTTTCTCGGCTCCTGTCGCCATTTTGTCTCACTGCGCTCTCGAGCGCTCTGGCGGCAGAAACCTGAAGTGCGGCTTCAGCCGAACAAAACTTTATGAGTTTTTCTACGTATCTGTAGTGTGTCGTGACCATATGTCAATGAATGGAGCTACAGTGAATTTATGAAATCGCTTCAATCATTTGTAATAGCCCTGTAATATCTGAATTCGCGTTTCCTTATCATACCCTGCAATTCTGTTATCCATTCGCGATAAGTTTATTCTGACCGTTTTTTGCAATTAAAGAATTGATAACAAGATGCTACCACATTTACTTGTTGGTCATAATAGTTAATTAGCGACTCGATAAGTTGGTCATAATTAAGTTAACTCAGAGTTGCGTTAGGAAATAATGATGAGGCGGAACACTGCACTGCCTACCGTGGATAAGAAATAATGGCTTTCCACAGTACCTGGTACGTTGTGAGCGAGGAGGTGAGCCTCGAACTGGGATAACCATTCGAGCCATTCCTCGTCTTGTTCACTAAACCGTCGAAAAGATAGTATAGCAGTTGTAGTAGGTGGTGCTTGTTCCATTGGGTCCGCAGAGTTGGCCAATGTATTATTCAGATAATTGTTATAATCCTCGCAACAGCACTATCAAAAAAATTAATTAATGACCGAGAAAAAAGATCTCCATTTGAATGTGGTATTGAGTGGAGTAGATATCTGTTGCGTCTGGAACTGAAACATCTGCATTAGCTGTGTGGCATCTAATGCTCGCGGCTGTGGCGCCTGAGCAGCGGGTGGGATGGGCGGGTTGGGCAGTTTGGAAGACGCAAATGCAGCAAACAGATAAGGCAAGCAAGCAAAATAAGGACAAAATCAAAGAGATTTTCTGCAACGCCTACGTGAAAACACTGATTAGCAAAAACAACAAGAAACTGAAACTTCCTGGCAGATTAAAACTGTGTGCCCGACCGAGACTCGAACTCGGGACCTTTGCCTTTCACGGGCAAGTGCTCTACCATCTTTTTTTTTTTTTTTTTTTTTTTTTTTTTTTTTTTTTTTTAATATATATATGAAGGAAGGTAGGAGAAACAGAAACCTTTATTATTCACAAAATAAACATAGTACGTCCTGTCACATGATAACTGTTCTGGAAGGATCCTTGCTGCCGTCCTACCATGCAGCATGAAATAACAACAAAATCGAAGTGGGGCCACCTCCGGCACCCTAAAGAAAAGTATTTTGGATATGAAAACAAAATTTGAAATACATCCATTTGATAACTGTTCAAGCGTGAGTTTTTCGCAAGTCGCGTACTCGCATAGTGTTCTTAGTCGATCACTTTAACTTGGTCGGTTTCACAAGACAGCACCGCCGCTCATCTTTGCGCACCCGGCACACCCCAGGTATATGGCGGGTCCGCAAAAACCGTTACGAGGAAATTGGCATACCAATCCTTGTACTTTTGTAGCCGTAATAGTTTTGTGTGTCCATCTTGCAAGTATTGCCAGTAATCCAGAACGTTCAGTAAGTTCGTACGTGTTTCTCTATAGATGTAATGGACCGTCATACCTGTGATCCACGCCACCGCGTTCGTCTTATGACGCGAAAAATACGTTTCCTCTGGAAAAAATACTATGTCAGAAGAGACTGCTGTATAGATAGTGCGCCGCATGAACGCTATTATCTTTCTTGCGAGACTCCAGACAGCCAATGCCTCGCCGCAGACCAGCCGATGGTCGTCCGTATCCAGCACGCCGCATTGCTGACACAAGGGCGAATCCGCCAAATGTATTGCGTACTTTTTATCATTTGTAGGGTATTTTCGGTTGACGACAAGGTACCATGTTGATCTGACTGATGTAGGTAGGTGGGGGTGGTGGACCGTGCGCCACACCACGTGCCAATTAACAGCTGGATGTTTGCGTTCCACCCTATTCCGGGCGATCTGTCGAAGGAGCAGATGGTACACGTCCTTCGATGTCGACTGTCGGGTCGTCGGTAAACGCTCTCGAACGTAACTGTGTTCCACGATGAACGTGCGCACATACGTTAAACGGGGCGATATATGGCCGACACTGACTGGAGGAAGATGCGATGTTGGTACGAGTTCTTCGTTGATCGTCCCCGTAAGCGAGTGGTTCCTGTTGCGCCACCGTTTGAGCATAGTATTAATAAACATGGCACGCGCCTTCTCGTGCACGTTCACTAAACCAACGCCCCCCTCTCGCGCTGGGAGGGTAAGCGTGTTGTACTGTACCTTAAAGAGTTGTCCCAGGCACACATAGTACCCAAAAGCCGCCTGAATCCTCATAGCCATCGCACGCGTCAAGGGGAGAAGGTGTGTCAGGTGGCACATCATGGGCGTGAGAAAAAGGTTGACGAGTAACACTCGCTGCAGCATATCCATCGACCGTAGGGCGTTTAGTCGTACTGCCGTGCGGACTCTGAGTAACAGTCTTCGGTAGTTGTCCGCAGCCGTTCTCGCTGTCTCTTTATGAAAGGTGATACCCAAACAGCGGAGGGTTTCCACCGCAGGTAAGGGTCCTTCCGTTCCTGGTTCTAGGCCACGCCCCACATGCATGAATTGTGATTTTCGGTAGTCGACCACACTTCCAGCTGCCATCCCATACGTCTGTAGCCAATCCAGTGCTGTTTGAGTCTCCCTCTCATTCCGTACGAGGAACACAATATCATCCGCATATGCTCTGCATTTGAATGATAAATGCCGTAGGGAGATCCCGGTAAGACGGCGGCGAAGGCCTGCGAGGCACGGTTCTAAGGCAATCGCATAAAGGAGGATCGACGAGGGGCAACCCTGTCTCACTGATCTTAAGATCTTAAAATACTCAGTTCTCCCTCCGTTGACCACCATCGCTGATATGGCGCCGTGCAACAGCCGCATCACAGCATTGGTCAGTAATGGCGAGACACCCATCCTGTTCATCACCGCCGCGAGGTACACATGATCCACGCGATCAAAAGCATGATCGAAATCTACAGCAACCATCGCCCCCCGGAGGCGGCATGCAGCCGCGAGGGCGACGACGTCACGATAGTCTCCCAAGGCTGTGTGGATAGTACTGATGCCGCCAAGACAAGTCTGATCGGCATGTATTCGATGCTCCAGCGACTTTTTGATACGACTTCCCAGGATGCGCATGAAGATCTTATAGTCACTATTAAGGAGGGTCAGGGGGCGATAATCACAAGGCCGTTTGCCACCACGGGGCTTCGGTATCGGTATCATGAGTCCTTCCGTGAACTGAATGTGAACCGGTACTTCTTGCCGCAGAAGCTCATTAAACATACATAGCCACATCGGTGTCATAATGGTCACGAAGGCACGGTAAAATTCCAACGGGAATCCATCTGGACCTGGGGACTTGTTGCAAGCACCTCGTGTAATCGCTTCTTCCAGCTCTTCACACGTAATTTCGGATAACCCGTCTGCTGCCCCGTTCACAGTCGTCGCATCAGGGATCTCTTCCAGGACGTTCCCCAGCTCCCTCTGACCCTCCCCGTTGCTCGCATAGAATCTGCTAAAATGATCCGTGAACGCCTGTGCTATGCCCCTTTGTGTTGTATAACGACGTCCATCGCCGAGATCGATCTCATGTATTAAATTCCTGCGTCTTCTTCGTCTTTCCTTTATCACGTAATGCATCGAGGGAACCTCGTTGGGCAGGAAATCCTGCGACCTCGCGCGTATCATCGTACCTGCCATCCTCTGCGTCGCAAGTTGTACCAGCTTCGCCTTAACTCGGTGGACGGCCGTCTGGCGTTCTGGTGTAGGTGGTTGAACTAACAGTTCCCGGAGAGCCGTAAAGTAAAACTCAGTGGTCGTGCGCTGCCATTGAGAAACCTCCTTCCCATAACCTATTAACGTCCTCCGTAAAGCTGGCTTCGCGCACTCGATCCACCACTGCAGGATAGAACCGAAAGAATTTCGTCGACGGAGGCAGCCATGCCACGCGTCCTCCACCATGCGTCGGCATTCTGCATCTCGCAGGTGGGAGACGTTCATCTTCCAATTACCCCTCCGTCTCCACACCTGCTGTCTATCAAGGTTAACTGTACAAATATATGCCTCGTGGTCTGTAAACGCTGTCGGCCATATTTCTGCGTCCACCGTCGACACTGCTAACGCCCTTGAAACGTAGATTCGATCCAAACGGCCCGCGGAGTGGCTAGTAAAAAATGTATATCCTGGTTGGTTGCGATACTTCAGGTCCCATGTATCGACTAATTCCATCCCGTTGACCAGCTCCCTAAGTTCTTGGCTAGTAGTATAGTTAGGTTGTTGGTCCTTTCTGTCAAGCACACAATTAAAATCTCCGCCGAGTATGCAACCATCGTATCGTCCCTGGAACAACGATGCAACCTCATGGGCGAAAAAATCTGCTCTGTCCCTTCTCTTATCCGAACCTGACGGTGCGTATATGTTGATCAAACGTATTCCTCCTATGGTCACAGCCGTACCACGGGCAGAAGGCAAATACTCTACTTCGTCTGCACGTATCCCTTCCTTTAATAGTATAGCTGTACCAACGCCTCTCTCGTCACACGGGGAACAGTAAATGTCGTAACCGTAAAAGTCCGAGGGGGGGGAAGTACCCGAACTTCTTGTAATAGTGCGATGTCTAAATCCGCAGCCTTTATCATGTCACTGAGCATCTTGATTTTCACCGGCGTCCCAATGCGATTGATGTTAACAGACCCTATCCGATAAGCTTGGTGCATGGCGGTCAACGTAGATAGGGTACCGTACGGTCGCTAAGTTTGCCGTACATAGGCTGCTGTCGGACTAACGTCCCCCGCCGTCCCCTCGTATAGTCTGCCATTATTCTGTGCACCCTGCCGGTCTTACACCGGGAGAGTGCGTGGGAGCAGTTCCTCCTGCATCATCTGTTCCCCAAGGGGGTGGCTCTTCTGACCAGTCCCCTAGTGTCCCATCGTTGTCGTGCGATGAAGGCGCCGTAGCCTCCTCAGTAGCCTGTTGCCGTCTATCGAGCTCCTCCGCTGTGTCTGGAGCATCGTCAGCAATAGGTCGTGCCGCCGTCCCGCTGGCCACCGTTGCATCCACGCGAGGTAGTTCTTCTGTATCCATGGTCGTCTGTTCTGTACCCGTAAACTTCTCATAATTATCTACTAGATCAGAGTGATCG
Organism: Schistocerca serialis cubense; assembly: GCF_023864345.2. Taxonomy (NCBI): domain Eukaryota; kingdom Metazoa; phylum Arthropoda; class Insecta; order Orthoptera; family Acrididae; genus Schistocerca; species Schistocerca serialis. The sequence continues at coordinate 163,818,392 of NC_064644.1, read as the reverse complement.
TTCTCCACCGTGAGGCGGCGCTTCTTCCGGCGTTTTGGTGAGCGCTGTTTACGTTGCCGGGCCTCGGAATCAGAGGTCAGCATGATCTCCAGTTGTTCGTGGGGGGCGTCAGAATCGTGAGCCGTCGTATTTTCGACGTCTCCAAGTGCTTTATCTGAAGGGGCCTCAAGCGGAACCGAAGAGAGGGCGTCCTGTGACTGCTGCAGGCGGTCCAGCGCAACGTCGTCTTTCTGTGGCTTGCCACGATCCGCCGCTGTCTGTGTGTTCTGGTACGCGTCTGACTCGCGGCCCACGTCATCGCGTAATGCGGCGACGTAAGTCATGGGGAGCACAGTCGGATGCGGCGTGAGGGGTGGATCATCCCGTGGCAGCTGTAATAACCTTCGTTGAGCACACTCAGAACGTATGTGTCCCTCCTTCCCACATCCAGAGCACGTCCATGGTTGTCCGTCGTAAATGACAATCGCCCTACAACCGGCGATGTACAAGTATGACGGGACGTGTTTTCGGAGTTCAATCCGTATTTGTCGGACGCCATTGAGGACAGGATACGTCTTGAAGCTCGCCCATTTTTCAGCCACGTGGGATAGGACCGTTCCGTAAGGACGCAGGGCGTCTGTCACCAATTCTTCTGGCACTTCGAATGGAAGCTCAAAGACGCGGATCGTTCTGAGTCCCATGCCGGCGTGTTCAACTGTTACCGCTCCAACATTCCCGTCCGAATGACAGAAACGAAGTCCTTGTCTGTGTCGAAGTAGTAGTTCGTCACATGCCGCTTCATTTATAAGCTTGACATAAACCACGCTGCTGACTATAGATAAGTGGATTCCAACTAGAACGTCAGGTTCGATTTTCACCTCGTCCCGTAAATAACGTTCGATCTCGTAAGCCTTCGGTCGAGCATATTCGTTAACAAAACTAAATTTCAGTGTCGATTTGCGGAAGGACAAGGCCATGATTCGTTCTATGTATTACCGCGACACACCGCTACACACGTAACGTAAACACCTCTCACGCAGACGTGCGGCAGGGACGTAAACACCGTCCGAACCGCTGCGCCGCTGACTGCACGGACGCGCCCCCATCTGAGCTACCGAAGCACGACTCACGCCCGGTACTCACAGCTTTACTTCTGCCAGTACCTCGTCTCCTACCTTCCAAACTTTACAGAAGCTTAGATGGTAGAGCACTTGCCCGCGAAAGGCAAAGGTCCCGAGTTCGACTCTCGGTCGGGCACACAGTTTTAATCTGCCAGGAAGTTTCATATCAGCGCACACTCCGCTGCAGAGTGAAAATCTCATTCTGGAACAAGAAACTGTTTAATCAAATAAGCATCTGTGTAAAGGAAAGACATGAGAGAATTAAGGCGCTAGCAAATAAAAAATTCCCCGTCCATCAGGTGCGGGGTTGGTTTGTAAGTCCTCATCGCCAATGTGGGGTCCTGCGCACTCGTCTCGTATAGGGTGCCTAAAGGATGCTGCATTCTCGGAATTCTACACAACAATTCAAGCAAATCACATTAACAGTTTTATTAAAATAAAGAAGATCGACAAGGCTTAACTTTACAAGAATGTGTCGCAAGCGATGGGCGACAGGCAAACAGTCAGTGTCTTTCCCTATGTACTATGTCCATGCAAGCAATGGATATGGATCGCTAGTAACTGCTATCATAGTGCTCTCCTAGTGCCGGTTTAGTATTGTGCGGCCAAGGCTGGAAGGAGCGGCTCTTACACGTCTGGCCATTAAAATTGCAACACCAAGAAGAAATGCAGATGATAAACGGGTATTCATTAGACAAATATATTACATTAGAACTGAAATGTGATTACATTTTCACTCAACTTAGGTGCATAGATCCCGAGAAATCAGTACGAAGAACAACCACCTCTGGCCGTAACAACGGCCTTGATACGCCAGGGCATTGAGTCAAACAGAGCTTGGATGGCATGTAGAGGTACAGCTGCCCATGCAGCTTCGACATGATACCACAGTTCATCAAGACTAGTGACTGGCGTGTTGTGACGAGCCAGTTGCTCGGCCACCATTGACCAAACGTTTTCAATTGGAGAGAGACCTGGAGAATGTGCTGGCCAGGGCAGTAGTCGAACATTTTCTGTATCCAGAAAGGCCCGTACAGGACCTGCAACATGCGGTCGTGCGTTATCCTGCTGAAATGTAGGGTTTCGCAGGAATCGAATGAAGGGTAGAGCCACGGGTCGTAACACATCTGAAATGTAACGTCCACTGTTCACAGTGCGGTCAATGCGAACAAGAGGTGACCGAGACGTGTAACCAATGGCACCCCATACCATCACGCCGGGTGATACGCCAATATGCCGATGACGCATACACGCACCCAACGTGCGTTCACCGCGATATCACCAAACACGGATGCGACCATGATAATGCTGTAAACAGAACCTGGATTCATCCGAAAAAATGAAATTTTGCCTTTTCGTGTACCCAGGTTCGACGCGGAGTACACTATCGCAGGCGCTCCTGTCTGTGATGCAGCGTCAAGGGTAACCGCAGCCATGGTCTCCGAGCTGATAGTCCATGCTGCTGCAAACTGTTTGTTGTTGTCTTGCAAACGTCCCCATCTGTTGACTGATGGATCTAGCCGTGGCTGCACGATCCGTTACAGCCATGCGGATAAGATGCCTGTCATCTCGACTGCTAGTGATTCGAGGCCGTTTGGATCCAGCACGGCGTTCCGTATTACCCTCCTGAACCCACCGATTCCATATTCTGCTAACAGCCATTGGATCTCTACCAACGCGAGCAGCAATGTCGCGATACGATAAACCGCAATCGCTATATGCTACAATGTGACCTTTATCGAAGTCGGAAACGTGATGGTACGCATTTCTCCTCCTTACACGAGGCATCACAACAACGTTTCACCAGGCAACGCCGGTCAACTGCTGTTTGTGTATGAGAAATCGGTTGGAAACTGCCGGCCGTGGTGGCCGTACGGTTCTAGGCGCTTCAGTCCGGAACCGCGTGACCGCTACGGTCGCTGGTTCGAACCCTGCCTCCGGTATGGATGTGTGTGATGTCCTTAGGTTAGTTAGGTTTAAGTAGTTCTAAATTCTAGGGGACTGATGATCTAAGATGTTAAGTCTCATAGTGCTCAGAGCCATTTGAACCATTTTTGGTTGGAAACTTTCCTCATGTCAGCACGTTGTAGGTGTCGCCACCGGTGCCAACCTTGTTTGAATGCTCTGAAAAGCTAATCATTTGCACATCACAGCATCTTCTTCCTGTCGGTTAAATTTTGCGTCTGTAGCACGTCATCTTCGTGGTGTAGCAATTTTAAAGGCCAGTAGTGTATGTTCCTTTCTTGCAGAGGCCGCTCGTGTTGTGGTGCGGTCCTAGTCAGATGGCTATTGGCTGACCTCGTCTCACGACCTTCTCTGCTCTTGTGTTCTTCATCTTCGTGACGGCGCTTGTCGATACGCCGGAACACAGAACCTCATTGACTCTCTTCCTGAACTCATCGCAGCTGCCCACATTGCAGAAGGTGGTTTTCAGTCTTTTGATAAGTGATCACACTAATATGACTAGAGGCTGTACATAACATAATCGAAAAATGTCTTTCAGTATATATCTGTTTATTATATTTAAATTGTAGAAAGATATAAGAATTTTCTGCTGCTCATTTTAACGAAACAGTTTAATAAACACAATATTTTTATTGTTTTTGTAATAGCCACTAGATGTCGGTAGTGTGTGGACTTTTAATTTATTTCTATTTTTCTGTTCTGTTTCGTAAAATGTAGGAGAATACTTTTACTTAGTAACAACACATGATTCTGCTATAAAGCAGCTATTTATGAGAATTGTGTTACCTCATGATGTTATCCTATTTAATGCATTTTACATGTGACATTGTATAAGAAACAGAAGTTATAAATTCTCTCTTTAGGTCCGAATGAGACTCTTTTCAGGCGGTCGAAAGCGGTCATCTGTAAAAGACTTATTAACTATTTTTGCAATGAAAGTCATATCCAGACGATGTGAAAGTACTGCAATCGATGCAATAAAGCCAAATGCCTCTGCTGGCTGTCGAGTCAGTAGCCCCACAACCATCACGCCATTGGTTTGATCTTTTTTCAAAAACCCAGAGGTGACGAAGGTCTGCAAGCGCACATTCTCTGGAGGCGCTATGGTGTTAACAAGCAGTGAATGTATTTATTGTGTAATGATTTCTGTTTTCGTCAGTGAAACACACTTACTAAGTACGCTATTTTTAGGAGGGAATAATACTCCCTTCACTGTGTATTTTGTTTTAAGGACACTGGCGATATTATTGATATCACAACACTTAAATCAAAGCTCTTGACAAGCTGGTAGAATAAGAACATTCAGTCTGGGAAGGCGTGCATTCGGGGTCATCGACTTGAGGGAGTGAACGGGCGGAGATTATCTTCGCTCCGAAATTCCGCCACACCGTTAAGAATCCATTCGATCCGGCTTCTCTTGTCTGAAGGCACAGCGGTTTCGCCAGGGAACAGAATTCTTACTGCACACATTCCCATATCCTTACAGGCTTGTGGGTCGCTACTTTAACTGCCCTCGAGCCATTCTGGTTATTTAGTCCAGTCGTTTAACTGACTGACAAAGAATGCATCTGACTCTTGTTAAGAATTGGATTATACAAAACACAACTGCATATTTTATTGAAGACGATCGATCTCAGTCTAGTATCCGACTGTCCAAAAAACCTCTCATAGAGGCATTTGCGTAATTGGAGTAATAGCTGCCAGATGTACATTGTTCCATCACTCAATAGTAGCTAAATATACGCAACATATAATTGTGACATTACAAACGCATACGTACATTACAAACACACACAGGGTGATTATTTCCGCTGCGTAGGACTCTAGAGACTGATCGATGAGAGGATGTGGAACAAAAACGGTTTATTGAACTTACGTTCGTAAACACATGGTTTCCGTGCTAGAAATCATTTATTCAGTCACACTTTGTTACAGAGGCTATTATGCGCAGTACCATGCGGCCACAGTTACAGTTTGCACAGTTTCCTCCTAGAGGGTGGTGCTGTTCCTCATACGTCATGCCCTAGCGTCCTCTTCTACCATAGTAATTGGTAATGTTGTGTCCGATTCACTTCTCTTGCTGACTCAGCCTGTAGTGGAAGTGATACAGCATTGTACATAATGGTTCCGTATTTGAATCGAGAGCTTGCCGACATGGTGCTTACTTACGGAAAGACAAATGGCAACGGACGCCGAGCAGCAAGGTTGTATCAGGAGACCCATCCCCGCCGACAAAAACCACAACATTCAATGTTTGCAACACTCTTTCGCCTTTTGTTTAAGACAGACAGTCTCATGAAAAAAGAAATCATGGAGGACGTACCCCAAATGTTTGACACAAGGCTTGGAGCAAAAGTTGTTTAACACTGTGGAAGGCGACTGCCGTGTCAATACAAGGCAGTTGGCCCGCCAGTGGGAGGTACGCCAGAAGACCGTGTGGAACATTGTCAATAGCAATAGTCACTATCCTTAGGGTTTACGAGGTGTGCAGGGCTTACTAGCGACAGACTTTTCACGTAGGGAGATGTTTTGTCACTGGTTTCTTCACTAGGCAACCACGATTAAGAATTCGTGTCATCCATCCTATTTACTAATGAGGCACCTTTACGTGGAGTGGTATCTTCAATTTTCATAAAGTCACCTTTGGGACAGCGCGCAGAATCCCCATGGTATGGTGACAGCGAATCATCAACATCGGTGCATCAGGAATGTGTGGGCCGGGATAATTGTCGACTGTATTTTGGGACCAGTATTCGTTCCATGTCACCTAACAGGCCGGAACCATTGGCGTTTCTTGCTGGTAACTTTGCCTCCACTGCTAGAAGAAGTGCTATTGATGATTCGAAGGGTTATGTGACTGCTACATGATGGTGCTTTAACCCACTTCACCGTGAACGTCCGGATGCAACTCAATCGTACCTTTCCAGGTCGATGGACCAGGCGAGAGGGTCCAGTTGCATGGCCTGCTCGTTCACCGGTGCGATTTCTGGTTATGGAGTCACCTCAAAAGTATTGTGCATGTAGAGCCCATTCCAGACGTGGAGACACATGAGCAGCGTATTCATGCTGCTTTTGACACTGTTCGGTTGCAGACTGGCCGATGTGAACGTGAGAGACAGAACGTGGTAAAGCACCTACAGGATTGCGTTGAGGCACATGGAAACCATTTTCAACACATACTGTGACTGTGGCTGCATGGTAGAGCGCGTATTAGACAGCTGTCTCTGTAACAAGTTATGACGGAATAAATAGTCTTTAGCATGGAAACCATGCATCTCCGGACATAAGTTCATTAGAGCTTGTTTGTTACGTATCCTCTCATCGATCAGTTCCTAGAGTTTGTACATGGTGGAAAAAACCACATTAACGTCTATACACTGAGGTCCTGTCGGACCTTCTTTTGCCCATCGTAGTGCAGAAACTCGATGTGGCATGGACTCAGCAAGTCGTTGCAAGTGCCAAGCAAAAAAACTGAGCCGTGCTGCCTCTATAGCAGCCCATAACTCTGAAAGTATTGCCAGGGCAGGATTTTCTGCACGAAGTGACCTCTCGGTTATGTTCCATACGTGTTCGATGGGATTCGTGTTGGCCAATCTGAATGGTCAAATCATTCCCTTGAATTATCCAGAATGTTTTTCAAACAAACGGCAAGCAGTTGAGTACTGGTGACATGGTTCACTGTCATCAGTAAAAATTCCACCGTGGTGGAATGGACGTGCAATCCATGAATAGCAGCAAATGGCCTCCAAGTAGCCGAGCATAACCATTTCCAGTCAGCGATTAGTTCATTTGGACCAGACGACCCTGTCCATTCCACCACAAACTTGTACAGTGCCCCATCGGTAACTTAGATCCATAGCTTTGTGGGATTTGCGCTGCACTCGAACTCTATCATCAGCTATGTCTTCTGGTAAACCTTGCGGGATATAAGGTCGTGGTCCATGAAACTCTTCAGCTCCTAACGTTTCGTCCAGAGCTGCGCTGGACATCTTCAGAGGGGTGTTTCTCCTCCGATGAGTCTTGCCGACTGACGGGTCGGACGTCTGAGAGCGACTTATGTATCGTAGAAAGTGGGCGTGGGCTGTCTGGTCACGCCCACTTTCTACGATACATAAGTCGCTCTCAGACGTCCGACCCGTCAGTCGGCAAGACTCATCGGAGGAGAAACACCCCTCTGAAGATGTCCAGCGCAGCTCTGGACGAAACGTTAGGAGCTGAAGAGTTTCATGGACCACGACCTTATATCCCGCAAGGTTTACCAGAAGATATGTCATCCGGTCGTGAAAGCCTTCACACTATGATCTATCATCAGCTGTTACCAACTGAAATCGGGACTCGTCAGACCAGGCCATGGCTTTCCGGTCCTCAGTGGCCCAACTGCTATGACCACGAGCCCAGGAGAGGCGCTGCAGTTGGTGTCGTGCTGTTAACAAAGGCACTCGCGTCGGTCGTCTGCTGCCAAAGCCCCATAACGCCAAATATCTCCTCACAGTCCTAACGGAGACATTTGGCGAATGTCCCACATTGATTTCCGTGGTTGCTTCACGCAGTGTAGCTTGTCTGTTATCATAGACAACTCTACTCAAACGCCGCTACTCTTGGTCTTTAAGTGAAGGCAGTCGGCCACTGAGTTGTCCGTGGTGAGAGATAACTCTTGAAATACGGCATTCTCGGAACACTCTTAGACATCGTGGATCTCGGAATACTGACGTCCCATGTATCTAGCTCCAACACCATACCATGTTCAAAATCTGTTAATTTTCGTCGTTCGGCCACAATCACGTCGGAAATCTTTTCACATGAATCGCCTGAGGGTAAGCGGTAGCTCAGCCAGTGCACTATCCGTTAGACCTTTTGTACATTATACTACCATCATGCATCAAATCAGTCTCTGGACTGAAGACCACAACAACAACAACTACCATCTTATGTATATGTACATATGACTGTCAGATGGCTTTTGTCACTTCGATGCAATTTACATACGTACAGCTATAACCAGTGATTTAGCAATGTATGACGGACGTTGAATAAGTAATGCAACGTTCTTTTGGTTGAAAACTGACGGAATTTCTTGCTGCGGACATCATGGAATATTCCCGCTTCAGTCCCTATAGTTTTATGAGTTTCCGATAGATGGCGGTGCTTCTTTAATTTAGCCTTAAAAATGGCGTCTGTAACAGAGGTGCGTTCCAAGCAGAGAGTTGTTATTGAGTTTCTTTTAGCTGTTGCAGAATGTCTTACGGAGACCTGGCAGTGAACAAAAGCGCAGTGAGTAGTTGGACAAGACGTCTGTCATCATCGCAAAAAGGTCGCGCTAACCTGTCCGGTCTCCCACCGCTGTCTGGAGTCCCTCCAGACACGTCTTCGGCCTGAAGTCTCATTGACTTGAGTAGGATTCGAACTGAGCGCCGATGATAAACGAAGACGAGTCTGGATATGCACCCTCACAGCACAGAGGTATGTTGACGATATTCTACGCCCCACGTTGTTGCCGTTAATGGAAAGCCCACCTAGTCTTACATTTCAGAAAGATAATGCCCGCACGCACACGGCCAGACTTCCTACTGCTTATCTTCATGCATACCAAAACCTACCTTGGCCAGCAAGGTCACCGGACATCTCCCCAACGGAGTACGTTCGGAGCATTATTGGCTAGGCCCTCCAACCAGTTCGGGATTTTGACGATCTAATACCCAAGTTGGACAGAATTTGGCACGACGCCCCTCAGGAGGATACGCAACAACTCCACCAATCAGTGCCAATAACTGTTTCCATCACGGCCAAAAGGAAGAATTCGCATGGTACTAACTATATAAATATGGAGCTGATTGAATACGCATATGATCAGCTAAAGTTTAGACTGTTAAATATTATAAATGTTTCGTGGCTGAGTGGACATGTACCAGACGAATGGAATGAAGCTCTGGTATATCATACATACAAGAAAGGCGATAAATCACAATGCCCAAATTGGTATGTGGTATTTACTGGAATTAGGAAAAAATGGAAGAGAGGACCCACCAATATAACTTTCTTTTCACACAACTTGTTTATGTAACAATAAATAAGCTGTATTTTACAGATAATCGAAGCAATTAACCACAAAATTTTCTTTAACAAAATGAACAAATCTGGAAAATTATTTTGCTCTTAAACCTTAAGTTGAATAAGCTTTTAATCTTTGCAAAAGAAATCTGAAGTGCTGTACTGCAAACAGGAAACAATGTGGCAATAATTACAAGACGTCCAGACCTGCAGCCCGCGCGTTACCGGGTGAAAAGCGGTGTTTACTACCGCGATGGACCCAGTCTGTCTTATTAAATGTCCTTCTGCAACACACGAATACTATACAAGCACAAGTGATGTCAAGAGTGATTCAATTAGTCAAAACAGATGACTTAACTTTTAATTTGAAAGCTGTATGTCGAAAAGGTTCGGGGTTAAGATGCGCACCTGTGCTTAATGGTTAAACAGATTAGCAAACAACGCGACAATGATAAGACTTACTTCAAAGCAACCAACCTCTTAATTTCAATCGGCTACCAAGGTGCGACTGGATCCCGACCCGCCCTTCCGACAATTTTATTTTCACTGGAGTCCTGGTGACAGTTGGCTGTTAATATTTTCAAAGTTAAATTGATTGTCAGTTATTAAGACCGCTCTGAAGGAATGTCTTGTTCAGATTATAACTAATGACTTAATCAAAGAATTGAACCGGTTAACAGCTAAATCTAACCACAAGGTCCTTCTTTTGTTTAACAGAAACCTGTGTCTTATTACAACTGTTCTTGCTGTATTTACGACCAAGAGCTGCTTAATTAGAACATTAATAATCGGGTAAAAACCAGAAAGGAATTAGCGGGACAAATTTTGAAACGACAACTGGTGTCTTAGTACGATACTACTGCCAAAATTTACGACCAAAGAGCAGAGCGAGTAAAAACTCCGAGGGTCGAGTACAGACAAAAAAATAATAATAAGGGCACGCAGACAATGAAACAAATGACCACGAGGATTACAGAATGTTACCCCCCTTTATCAGCAAGCAGTTCCATGGATCCGCGGTGCATCGCAGCGGTTACTGAGTGGTGCCGCTGAAAGCCAGGTAGAGGTGGTCAGCCAGGCCACGAGCGGTCGGTCGTCCGACACGAATGTTGCCAACCAACCCACGGGATGTCGGCCTGCTGCTTGTAGTCGATGTTGACCTCGGTGAAGTACTCCCGTATCTTCGCTCCGCACGTGTCCCCCTTGCGCAACTCGTGGCTTCGCCTGCTCGAACCTCGTGACCACGTGTTGTAGCGACGCTACCGCCAAACCCCACACTTCGTAGCTCTCTCTTGGGCCAGTGAACCCCGTATCTACATCGGCAAGGAAACACCTTCTAAGGACACAACCACCCACCGATACAGCTCTTCCTCATAGATATTGGCAATGGGGCATCAAGAGGGATAGTCGATGCTACACCTGAGCCAGTGACGCCAGACAGAACAGCCTACTAATTCAATGACGCCACGGTTCACAAATTACCGACCAATAAGTCTACTAAATTCCTGCTACAGACTGTTAAGTTAGAACTATAAACAAGAGATCAGCACCAGTAACGGAAGCATGTATGTTAGAGGAACCGCATTGTTTTATAAAAGGCAGGTCACGTTCTGATTGTCTTTTGACTGTGGCACAAATAAACGAGAAAAGAAGATTAGATTGTCAACTTACCATATTTTTTTATCGACTATAAAGAGGTGTCTTAAAAGGTAAAGCGGAAAATGCTATGGGAACCACTTACGGAATTTGGACTCGCATCACATTTGATTACGGGAATTCAGTATTTATACAAAAACAATAAAAAGAAGGACCCGTACTGTAAGGAATGGGATAGGATCTGCCGATACCAATCAAAGAATCAGACACGGCTACCCACTGTCCCCCCATCCGCTTTAGTGATCATACTGACGATATCACTCGTAAATGGTTGATTTTATTAAATGAAACATTAAAAAGTGATAATTTTAATTTTTTAACGGTACGACTTGCTGATGACATTTTATAGTAGGGGCATCTGAAGAAAGGGTTCATATTCAGTACACGGATTGAGCCTAATTGCCGCTAAATAGGGAATGAAATTTTTTACAGATAAAACAAAAGTGATGGCATTTCAAGGATTAGAACCTCTAAGAGCAAAAATTGTTATAGGAGAACAAATAAGTGAACAAGCAACAGAGTTTACATATTTAAGGTACAGTTTTATATTGCTCAAGCCAGAAGATATAGAGCTAAAATTGGCCAGATTATGGTATTTCTGTGTATCTACACAATATGCATTAAAACATAACGTACGGAAAAAAGCGATAGTCAAGCTTACCTTTGCTGCTGATGGTAGCGAATGTTGAACCATGAGACCTGATTAATTACGACGAATAAAATAATCAGGGATTAATTTCCTCAACATTTTAGCGGGATATTACTCGCTGAACTCTAAAAGAAATACCGATATTAGACAAGAACTAAATGATGAACCCATTACAAATACAACTGAAGAATATCGACTGAAGAGGAAACACCATATCCATCGTATGTCTAATGATAGAGTAACTAAAGCGGCATACATTATAACCCAAATGGCAAAGAGGAACGTTGGATGTCCATTAAAGAGAAGGCATGATCAATTCTGAGGTAGAACAGACCAAAAGGTCTAATTCTTGAAGACGATGATGATGATGATAAGGGCCAGAGGTGGACCAACGCGTTATTGACTTGCTCAGTTTGTGAAGCTCTTTCTTTTGAATAAATCATGCGATTTTTATGCAATTTTTAATCTTTTGTTTATCTGTACATGTACATAACATCTACGGATTTCTACATGGTTCGGATAGTTCCTTGGTGGTGCGTCGTTTTCTTTTAATAGAGTGTACATTGAAGCATCCCCTTAGAAATATGAAGAATGACCATACTGCTGCCGGCCGAAGTGGCCGAGCGGTTCTAGGCGCTACAGTCTGGAACCGCGCGACAGCTACGGTCGCAGGTTCGAATCCTGCCTCGGGCATGGATGTGTGTGATGTCCTTAGGTTAGTTAGGTTTAAGTAGTTCTAAGTTCTAGGGGACTGATGACCTCAGAAGTTAAGTCCCATAGTGCTCAGAGCCATTTGAACCATTTGAACAATACTGGTAAACCTCTTACGTTATTTGATTTTCAAACAGCTGAGCAAAACTGAACGTACTCAGACATTTCTGTCTTTACTTATTCTGCTCAACAGTAAACTGACAAACTTTTATTTTTTATTTTTTATTTTTTTAGCGAACGCAATCTGACTTTCAATAATCCCTACAAAAGAATGACCCTAACAATAACCTATACCTTTCATGAATCACTTACCTCACAAAAATCTTCGTTACTCAAACTACTGCAATACAGCGTGCGCCAATATTGACAGCTAAATAAAATAAAAAATTCTAACTACTTAGGGCACTAACTACTGATAAGCATAGTTAGCAAATGAAAGATTTTGATGGACAACAAACAATGTATTTACCTTAATAGTGTTCAAAAGTCATATATATATATATCAGTTCATGACATCCAGTCTTACAAATTTCCTTTTTCTGACGGACACACGTCCAGATCGTCCGCTCTCAAAACTCTGCCATCTCTCCCCACATCCACCACTGCTGGTGGCTCACCTCCAACTGCACAACGCGACGCGCTATTCACATCCAACTGCCCAACGCTGCAATAGCGAATATTCCAACAATGCCAACCTGCCCCAGACTGCACACAGCGCAATCAGTGATTTTCATATAGAGCGCTACGTGGCGTTACCAACATAAAAACCTAAACAGCCTACTTACAACATTAATCAGACGATGCTGTCGTCTTGCTTGAAGTTTGCGTGGGCCTGAGAGCTCCTGTGATCGGTCGTAAGTAGAAGAGCGCATGCGTTGACATGGTGAAACGATTCTGGGGGTAGCTGCGCCGGTGCTGCTCATTCGTCGATGAGGGGTGTAGCGACTATTTTCCCTTGTGGTTGCGTTGCGAGGCACCAACCTTCCTTTGACGACATTAATGTACTTTTGATTATCTACGAGCATCGACCGTCAAATAAATGCTAAAATTTAAATGGAATGGCTTATTGCAGATCTTAGGAACATGAAGAACTGCATCCTAGCCATCAGCTGTACTTTATTCTTTACCGGTTTCAGGTGTAGCGACCATCATCACAGGAAGAAACAGCGCCGGCCGGAGTGGCCGAGCGGTTCTAGGCGCTACAGTCTGGAACCGCGCGACCGCTACGGTCGCAGGTTCGAATCCTGCCTCGGGCATGGATGTGTGCGATACCCTTAGGTTAGTTAGGTTTAAGTAGTTCTAAGTTCTAGGGGACTGATGACCTCAGAAGTTAAGTCCCATAGTGCTCAGAGCCATTTGAACCATTTTGAAGAAACAGCATTACATCAGGTGGATAAGCAATTCATCTTTCCTCGTTAATTTGAGGACTTCAAATTTGTCTAAAGGACAGATGAATTGCTTTTCAATCTGATGTATTGCTTTTCCTTCCTGTGGTCATGGTCTCTATGACCGAAACCGGTAAAAGATAAATATTAATTCTTCCAGCTGATGGTTAAAATGTAATCATTCAAGTTAAATAAATGAGTATGGCATTGTTGGTTGGAAAATTCCGAGAGATAGTTCGAGCAGGCTATCTTCACTCAAAAACGGCACTTTTGCTTCGCGATTTTCTTAGGTGACTAAACGACTTCCCAACAGAGTAAAGTCGTGTTTTTGTTGGTGGTAACGATGAGAAAGAAGGGAACAGAGCGTAGAGCACAGTGCCAGAACATAGAGCTGTCGTGTACAGCAAGAAATGGGAGGATTTATGAAATTTGTTGCTATTGCTGAATGTTTCCGACATTAGCCTTGAAGATAAGCTGCTGCGAGCAATCACCTTAATCACTTTTTAAAATTAAAAAAAAAATTCGTCACTTTTCTCACAATTTGCGGAAGTCACACGGCACTCGTTCAAGTTCATCGTTGAATACCTCACTCAGGTATTTTTTTAATTTTTTTTATTTTTACAGAGGAAGCCAGCCCTGAGACTGAACTCGCTGAGCTTAAGTGCAAAGAACAGCTTAGGTTATCGGAGCACTCTTCCAGAACTGACCCAAATTTTGCTGTGACCCCATCACTCGCAACTTTACTTGGATTCTCGACAGAGAGTTTAAAGAAGACAAAAGTATTCAAAGTTAGTATTATGACCCTCATTCTGCCCATAAAGGCCTGCAATACTTATTTTTAACCATCTCTGAAGAAGCAGGCGCTGGCGACGATCCCGAAGCTGTACTAAATTTATGAAATTTATTCGGAGTTGCGGAATCGTTCTGACATCTGATTTAGGTATGCAGCTATTTGTCCCAATGGTGATTTACGAAAATTTGTGTCAGTATTAGACAATATCTTCAAAGATATGGTCAGAATGATGGGAATGACAGAGAAGAAAGAAGAGAGTCAGTGAGGTGCAGTGTAGAAGAGAGGGCAATGAATGGGAAGAGTTTAGGAGTATGCATCGGAGCAAGAAGAGGAGAGCCGTTGGAGACAGGGAAGACGGTGGATTTCGAAAGCCGGAGATTAAATCATTTACACTGCACTTTGCAAGCTGCAAAGCTTTCCAGCGTGCTTACGTTTCTTTACGCATAGAGAGCAGCGAGTTACGACTACAGCGGGTTTGAGAGACGTGCACGCCAGAAAGAACTGACAGAACACGACCTGGCGGGCACTGCATTCGCGCTTTACTGAGGCTGAGAGCCGTGTTGCAGGTACAAACGACGGCGTGGGTGGAATACGACGGGTGGTGCGTAGTCGTGAAACACGGCCCATGTCTTGCACACCGTTCTGACAAGATTATTCCTGCACCTGTGGCGAGTGCAGTTTATGCGCTAGGGGCGGCTCCCTGACGATCCTACACCATCGCCGCTAAACAACTCACGCTGCAACGCCTATTTTCCTTAGCAGACTCGTTATGCTCTTCAGTGTCATATAAGATTGCTGAAGTGGTTACACTGCGAGATTATTTTAAACAAGCGTGAACGCTGTAGTGTCTCAAGTGTGAATTACTGAACCCTTATTTCTACCGAACCTGTAACACGGTAGTGAGAATTTTCTACAGAAAATGAATTGCATCAAAAATTAAAAAAAAAAAAGTAACTGGTCGCCGATTTAAATCACAGTTGCAGTCAGCCATTCACAATGGATATAATGAAATTACCGCTATTACGAAAGTTAAAAAGTAAATTTCCTTTCCAGTTGGTTAGCAGGTTGCATGAGATCAAAGACTGAGATATTTTAGTTTGAGTACAAGTTTATTGCTGCACTTTTCATTTATTTACCCATAGTGATACAAGTTACAAAACGAGCTCGTTTAGGAGTATTGCCATGATCAAAGATACCTGTGAAGATGGTGTTATAAGTACAGTGTTGTTCCTTATGTCTTTGATAGCCTACGTCTACATATGGAACCTTATGCTTACGTCGTAGCTGGTATGACGCTGTCCATATGGCTTCTTGCAGCGTAAATGTCGGTTGTCTTCTAAGTTTACTTTTATTTGAGTGATCTTGTGAAGTTATTTTTGACACCGTTTATCACGGCTTCGGCTTCAGCGATGCTATATATTTACAATGAAAGTCAGTGATCACATTCAGTTTTTCAGAGATAGTAATTTTGTGGTTTTGCGTAAATGATAAGTACCTTATCGTTTTAAGTTTATTGCGATAATGTACCATTTTTCTTTTATAATGTCAATAACATTTTCGAGGTATTTTTTACGATTTTATGTTCGTTTACTACGTCTTCTGGTTATTTTTCTGTTTGAATATATATCGGACAAACAGGTAGGAATTTCGGAACCATATTTAAAGTAGGTCTACACACGGTACTGCGAAAGCAACCATTTTACACATTACGCTTGAATTTGAAAACCCAAGAGGATAAAATAGAAAAATACTGAAAATGCCCTAAGTTGCACACAAAGTACCTAAAGGACATACAATGAACATATTGGAGGAAATGGAAATTTACACACAAACGGAAAAATACCCAGAAAACATCCTCAACGAACAAACAGATTTTAAAAGTAAGAAATACCCCGAAAATTTTATTGACATCATTAAAGGAAAAGGGGAAATTATCGCGATAAACAAGAAAACAGTAGAACAATTATTATTTACTTTCAAACGACAAAAATACCATATTTGAAAAATTAAACGTAATCACTGACTTCCCGTGACATAGAAATTCCACTGTAAGTATACAGCATTGCTGGAGCCGAAAATGTCAAAAAAGCTGTCAAAAATAAATTTACAAGAACATACAAATAAAAACTAAACATATAAATAATGTGATCGTATCATAACAAAAAGACAAACGACATTTACTCTCCAAATTGCCATATGCACTGCGTCATAGCAGTTAAGACGTAGCATAGGGCGCCATATGCAAATAAAGACTAACACACATGTAAGGAACTATCTTATACCTATTATGCGGTCTTCACAGGTACACTTAATAATAGCAAAACGGCTGAACAAGGTAGTCGTGCAACTTGTATCACAACGATTGAACAAATAAACAGTGCAGCAAAAATCTTATACTTAAAACAAAATACGTCGTTAAATAAAAACAATATACATCTACAGGAAAAACAGTAAATTTAGACCGATGAAGTCTATCAAAGCCATCAAGGTTAATAAGAGGTGTGTCACAAGAAAAGGGCACTCCAAAGTATATCAGTTTAAAGAACAATACAGCAGCAAATCAGCACAGAAAGTCAAAAGAAATTGTGAAATTTTCAGGCTAAAATCATAAATCAGTATTCACTGCAACTGGACAGTCCTACGATATAAACATCTTCATGGACCTCGGTTTCAACTATATAATATAACTGGCCCAAGTCGCCTTGCGCAATTTCTTAAGAGTGTTGCTGCACAGGTTAATGAATGACAAGCACAAATCATCTGTAGGTATGAGAAAAATGTTTCAGACCTCAAACGAAGAATGAAT
Organism: Schistocerca serialis cubense; assembly: GCF_023864345.2. NCBI lineage: Eukaryota > Metazoa > Arthropoda > Insecta > Orthoptera > Acrididae > Schistocerca > Schistocerca serialis. Next base: position 163,801,279 of record NC_064644.1, on the reverse strand, counting down.
CTATAGACACTGCTTCAATGTCAAATAAATTCTATCGGCGTTGCGAACAACACTGATAGGACTCAAATACAGCCCAAGATTAATTTAAAGATTTTAATTATCATCATCAAAATAATCTGCGCCACTGCCAAACTAAACCACAACACACGGAATTCCATAGCATATAAAGCCAATGAAATTACCAAGAATAATCTTGAAGAATATAAACCCACAATGAACAGGTAACTGTTACAAACATCTATAAGAAACTTACTATTCGCGATATATTTCTAACAGTCAGATAAAACCAACACAGTTGTAATCGTGTACCAGAGAGACTACAATAACAAATAAATAAATAAATTAATTAAAAATTAAAAAAATAAAAAAACACTTTAAAATTTTGAAGCCAACAGTATTAGTAAATTAATGCAGACCCCAACCAAAAGTTCCAAGATGAGCTCTAAAAACTGCAACCAATAATGAAGCGCTTTATTGTGCAGTAATGGACCCACACGATCTCAGACTAAGATCTCAGCCTAAAATTCATAAAACTGCTTTTCCTACACATTCCACTGTAAATGTCATAAACAGTCCAGGATAAAATTTTATCAGAAAATTTCACAATGTGCATAGATATTCTCCCATGAATACAAAAGAATTTGATCAAGTGTAAAAAATCTAAACATTATAGAAATTTATGAACTCATCATGCATTAATCCTCTCACGTAAGTATTTTGCATTCAGTTACAAATTTTATGTGCAAAGCAACGGGTTGACAACGGGTACCAGCATTACAGGTCAGTTTGCTCTCATACTTGTACATAAACTAGGACAAGAATCCCTCTTAACCTATCCACAATTGTTTCAAATTGTGGATGCCACTCAAACCAAAATAAAACTGCCTTCTTCAGGATAACTGTTCCGTGTATGTCTCCATCAGTGCATCAGGTGCATGCAATAGAAATAACTCACGTGCTCTTGTTCTTGCTTCGATATAAGACTAACAGGTAAAAACTTTGAGACATATGGATGTCCTCTGACTCAAAAACTTGTACAAGTCGAGCTTTGCGTCACACATTGCCCATCACGAATACTCTGTTGTTCATATCAGCGACAACTGTCTGCATTACACACTGCAAGCAAAGGGTTACTGATGGATCTCCTCAGACAATTGGAGATTTACATTTACAAACTAAAACAATCTCAAAAAAAATATTTCGCGAACAAACTAAATAAAGTTAGAACCTTTTCTTCAATAATTTCCAGAACTTTTTCCCAAAACATCAAAAAAGACAATAATAAGATATATTCATATTCACGCATAAATTATTATTATCTTACTGCACCAACATTATTATGGCACCCTATTTCACTCATAGTTGTTTTACTCTTTATTTATATTGCCATGGCCCACTGAGCAATAGCTCTGTCGCTTATCTCTTTCGCTCTTTAATTATACCAAGTGTCTATCTCGTCAGATAAATTTTCTTTGTTGTTTCAGCAGTCCAGTGTGCTAACCACTGCGTCACCTCTCTCCGTATAGCAAATAATTTTGCTGCCTGCGCGTATACAGTATAGTAAGATTAATCACGGTTACATGGGCACCTGGTTTGTGAATATTGGGAGGGAGGCGGGGGGGGGGGGGGGGTAGAAAATTTTGAATACAGACTGCCTCAGCTAGCAGCAACGTTTCTAGACGCTGGTCGACAGATAAGCGTACGTCTTTCCATTCTACATTTCCTTTTTGCCACGTCTCACCACTTGTACTGGCTATTAAATGGAGATGTGCCAGTCTCTCTGAATTCCGTGACCTTATGTTGTCAGTGAGAGGTCTAGGGAAAAGGCTGGGCAAGGCAACCGTTGGAAACCCTCTGTTAGAGGTACTGTAGGTCACTCGTGGTCTAGGGATAGCTTCTTTGAGTAGTAATCAAAACGTCCTTAGCTCCGGATTCGAATCCCGCCACTGCTTAAATCTTGATTAATAATCAGCATTGGCGGCCAATGCCAAAGAGGGTGGAGGAGCAGAGAGAGGTCAGGGAACTGTCTTGTCCTAGGGGTGCGAAACTGCCCCTAAAGGCAGAAGAATCAGCAATGATCAAGGGCATGGGTATGCAGAAGGCAATGAAAACCACTGCATTAAAGACACGTAACGTGTATCCACAGGACATGTGGCCTGTAATAGCAAAGTGTCATAACGATATCTCCATTGGCAGAAGATTCCGGAATAGTCCCCCAGTCGGATTTCACAGAGGGGCAGGTGACCATGAGAAAAATATTGAATAATCAACGAAAGGGTTAAGGTCTGCGAGTCGGGGCGTGGAATGTCAGAAGATTCGACGTGATAGGAAAACTAGGAAATCTGGAAAGGGAAATACAAAGGCTCAATCTAGATATAGTAGGGGGTCAGTGAAGTGAAATGGAAAGAAGACAAGGATGTCTGGTCAGATGAGTACAGGGTAATATGAAAATGGTATAACGGGAGAAGGATTCGTTACGAATAGGAAATTAGGGCAGAGAGTGTGTTACTGTGAACATTTCAGTGATAGGGTTTTTCTTATCAGAATCGACATTAAACCAACATCTATAGTTCAGTTATACACGCCGACGTCGCAAGCTGAGGATGAAGAGATAAAGAAAGTATCTGAGGCTATCGAAAGGGTATACAATATGTAAAGGGCTATGAAAATCTGATAGTCATGGGGGACTGGAATGCAGTTGTAGGAGAAGGAGTAGAAAAAAGGTTACAGGAGAGTACGGGATTGAGACAAGGAACGAGAGAAGAGAAAGACTAATTGATTTCTGTAATAAAGTTCAGCTAGTAAAAGCGAATACTTTGTTCAGAAGTCACAGGAGGAATAGGTATACTTGGAAAAGGCCGGTTGATACGGGAAGATTTCACTTGGTCAGACAGAGATTCCTAAATCAGATACTGGATTGTAAGGAGTACCCAACAGCAGATACAGACTCAGATCACAGTATAGTAGTGATGAAGAGAAGTATTACGGTATACTGATAATTTTTACTTTATGGACCGTCTGATAATCTCCATTCCCCCCCCCCCCCCCCCCCCCCCCCTTTCGCCTCCTGAGTACACACACAGCCCAGAAAAAAATTGCGTACACAAACAGACCACAGATGCTTCAATAATTACACGCAAAAGTTGGCAATAACATTCGATCTTTGGCAATAACATCTGACAGTCGGTAGCACAAATCAAAGCATTGAATCAAAACAAGTGTTCCGTTCCTAGTGCTGTAAAATGTGTGGAAAACCCGCAAATTGGCATTTATAAGAAGAGGAACAACACCAAAACGCAATAGGAGCATAATACGTATGTATAAAATCGTCCACGCAACTTGTAAGTGCAGTTGAAAATATTACTACATAATAGCAAAAACCAACCACCAGAACTGTTTATAACCTATAAGTACATTGACTAAAATGTACACTAAATAGCAAAAATATGTACATATTCCAGGCCACTGAAGATGCCTTGCAGAAAATAAAGGCGAAAAGGGTATGGCATGAAAATTGTGGTTCATTCAGTTGTGGTCAGACGGTACATAAAATAAAAAATATCAGTATACCGTAATATTACAGGCAACTGAGGAACACAGGACTACAACAATTGAAGATGGAGAGTAGGCTAAAGTTTAAGACATTAGTCAAGAAGAATCAATACGGAAAGACGTGGGATACGGAAGTACTAAGGAATTACGAGATACTCTTGAAGTTCTCTACGGCTACAGACACAGCAATAAGGAATAGCTCAGTAGGCAGTATAGTTGAAGAGGAATGGAAGTCTCTCATAAGGGTCATCACAGAAGTTGAAAAGGATAACATAGGTACAAAGAAGATAGACGCGAAGAAACCGTGGGTAACAGAAGAAATACTTCAGTTGATCGATGAAAGGAGGAAGTGCAAAAACGTTCCCGGAAGCTCAAGAACACAGAAATACGAGTCATTAAGGAATGAAAGAAACAGGAAGTGCAGGAAAGCTAATAAGAAATGGCTGCATGAAAAATGTGAAGAAATCGAAAAAGAAATGATTGTCGGAAGGACAGACTCAGCATATAGGAAACTCAAAACATCCTTCGGTGACATTAAAAGTAATGGTGGTAGCATTAATAGTGCAACGGGAATTCCACTGTTAAATGCAGAGAAGAGGGCGGATAGATGGAAAGAATACATTGAAAGCCTCTATGATGGGGAAGATTTGTCTGATGTGATAGAAAAAGAAACAGGAGTGAATTTAGAAGAGATACGGGAAACAGTATTAGAATAAGGATTTAAAAGGGCTTTGGAGGAAGAGATAAATAACATACATAACATTCCATCAGAACTTCTAAAATCATTGGGGGAAGTGGCAACAAAACTACTATTTACGTTTGTGTGTAGAATGTATGAGTCTGGCGACACAGCATTTGAGTTTCGGAAAAACGCCATTCACACAATTCCGAAGACAGCAAGAGCTGATAAGTGCGAGAATTTTCGCACAGTTAGCTTAACAGCTCACGCATCCAAGTTGCTGAGAGGAACAATATACAGATGAATGAGAAAGAAAATTGTGGATGTGCTAGATGGCAATCACTTTGTCTTTAGAAAAGGTAAAGGCACAACAGAGTCAATTTTGACATTGCCGTTGATAATGGAAGCAAGACTAAAGAAAAATCAAGACACGTCATAGGATTTGTCGACCTGGAAAAAGCGTTGCACAATGTAAGATAGTGCAAGATGTACTAAATTCTGAGGCAAATAGGGGTAAGCTAGAAGGAGAGACGGGTGATCTACAATATGTTCAAGAGTCAAGAGGCAATAATAAGAGTAGAAGGCCAAGAACGAAATGCTCGGATTAAAAAGGGTGTAAGACAGGGATGTAATCTTTCGCCTCTACTGTTCAATCTGTGCATCGAAGAAGCAATGATGGAAATAGAAAAAATGTTCCGGAGTGGAATTTAAATTGAAGGTGAAAGGATATCAATGATACGATTCACTGATTACATTGCTATCCTGAGTGAAAGTGAAGAAGAATTACATTATCTGCTGAATGGAATAAATAAACTAATGTGTACAGAATATGGATTGAGAGTAAATCGAAGAAAGACGAAAGTAATGAGAAGTAGCAGCTATGAGAACAGCTTGAAACTTTATATCAGGATTGATGGTCACGAAGTAGATGAAGTTAAGAAGTTCTGCTTTGTAGGCAGTAAAATGACCAATGACGGACAGAACAAGGAGGACATCAGAAGCAGACTAGCAATGGGTAAAAGTGCCTTCCTGGCCAAAAGAAGTAGACTGGTATCCAACATTGGTCTTAATATGAGGAAGACATTTCGGAGAATGCACGTCTGGAGTGCAGCTTTGTATGGTAGTGAAACGTGGTCTGTGGAAAAATCGTAACAGCAGAGAATCCAAGTATCTGAGATGTGGTTCTACAGACGAATGTTGAAAACTAGGTGGACTGATATGGTAATGAATGAGGAGATTACGAACAGAATCAGAGAGGAAAGGAATACTGAGAAACGACTGGTTAACAGGATATCTGTTGAGACATGAGCGAATGACTTCCACGGTACTAGAGGGAGCTGTAGAGGCCAAAAACTGTAGAGGAAAACAATGATTGAAATACATCCAGCAAATAATCGAGGACGTAGGTTGCAAGTGCTGCTCCAAGATGAAGAGGTTGGCACAGGAAAGGAATTTGGGGGGGGGGAGGGGGTGGAGTGTGGCACATCAAACCAGTCAGAAGACTGATGACCCAAAAGAAAGGTCATAATAGCACAGTTAACATACAAAAATAATGCTATGAACACCTCATATATACAGAGCAGCCATCAGTATTAACAAATTGTAAGATGGCAAGAACTATGCACCTTACATGAAGCCAATAAAGATCACCGAACTCACATTGAGCGAACAGTAGGGCTGAACAAAAGTGACTGACAAGGCACAATGCGTATTGTAGAGGGTATAGTATGGACGTATTGAAATAATTAATGTTGGGTGATGGTTTTAAAGTAATTCACGCGACATGAAAACTTTGTGTAAATGTGTCAATTTACTGGAGGCTACTTTATCCCAGGGAAGTATTCAGATTTGACCACGGCCAGTTGGCGGCGGGTGGCTGGGTAGTAGCGAAGGAAAGTGACAATAGGCAGCTTAGGGCGGCTCAAACTCTGAGAAAGCAGTAATGGGGCGCGACCTCCAGCTGCCTTAAGATGAGTGACAGTGAGGGGGTTGTTGACCCCATGCTGGTGTACTGGGAAGCAGACAGAAAATATTATGCCTGTTGATAAATATCCATCGTCCCGTTTTCAGTGAAACATGCGAGAAAGCCACGCAAAGCTATGGTGGAGTGGTCGACAGAGGCCGAAATATGCTTGTTCGTGATTATAGCAACATCAAGCTGAATTCACAGTCTAGAGTCTGAAGTAAATCAGGTGAAGAGTGACAGAATGAAATATGCTGGCCTCTGATGGGAATGTAGGACCAAGGAATTTGAAGTACTCTCCTGGGAGACATAATTTCGGAAAAATTAGTGTTTTATGCAGATGATAACCTTGATAGGTGGCCTGGGAGGAGCTAAATAGCAGAAGTTGAGAGGAAGGGAACTTTTGTGGGAATTTGTTCACTTCCCAGAGCAGCACTGGTTGGTGCTGGGAAGCGATGCATAATTATCACGACTTGCACTGCAATTGGCGTAAGTGATTTTACTGGAGGGGAAACCAAGGCGAAGAGCAGACTGGCAGAAGTCTCCGTAGAGGGTTTTCCATTCCCAGCTTGCCTAGAGTGTGGACGTGGCGCTCTTTACTCAGCTTGCCTGAGAAAGAGTGAGCATCTCTGCAGTTTAGGACTTTGCAAATGGAACGATTGCGCTGGGAGATAGAAAGTTTTCGTTTGGCTGTGTACTGAGCAAGATAGCTAGGAGTGAATAGACGAGCGCAGTCTTGCAGCATCACGAGGCTGGCCAACGTTCACACAACGATGCCTCCCCGCCACACTGAATTTAGTGATACTGCGCATGCTCCGGCTTGAGTTAGGCCACTGATTAATTTGTTGGACCACATCGGCAAAGTTTCCATGAGGGTTTCATGGGCCGTGTATCGTGGAATTCTTCTCACACTTCGCATTATGCCTGAGTAAGTCGATAGGAATTAATTTTGATTTATCGTGCTTTACTACACGTAAACGCAATTTATTCCCACTTCCTGTTAGGAGAGTCTTGTAATGTGATGATTGAAGGTCGTGAGTTAAAATAGATTTGTGCTAATCGACTGCATCTGTTTTCAATCAAGTAGTTGAAATCCGAAGTTACTTTCTTAATTAATTTTATGTTCAACATTTGCATCTGGTGTTCACTAGCTGAATATAACATTACTGTGCACCCCTTTTTAATTAAAAGGGATCAATTCTGAATCAATTAATGTCAACACTGCCACCGCAGTTCAATCAGGAGTTACATGGTCTTATTACTTTCTTTGCGGTATCCGATATTGCGGCAGTTTTGCACTCTCTGTTGATCTGTTAGTCAATTAGCAGGGGTGAACACACGCCAAAACCAGATAAGTGAGAGGTGGGGTGTTACAAAATCAGAAATGTAATGATGGTTGTCCAAATTAAAGATTATAAAAAAAAAGGTGCTCATCACGTCTTTCATGCGACGCCCAGCGTAGATGGAAAGCGACAGTTTGTTTCATGTTAACAAGAAAATGAATTTTAAAGTGGAATTTTACGTGTCTATTCGATACAGGGTCCCAAATCACACTAGTGGGTTTTTCATTTTATCGATGCGTATTAACAGAAGCAGTAAAACAGGAAGAGCGACAAGTTCTCCAGTAGCGACTGAGCAGCGCCTGTGAGCGGCTGTAAGACTTAGCGTAGGCCTGCGCAGTGCTGTCACCGTTGGAGTAGTGGTTACTCTACGTGTTTTAGTGTCCTTGTTAATACATATTGAAACGTCCCCTTTCAACAATTATACATGACTGTGCTTAAACTGACACACAATATTTTGTTAGCGCAACGCAATCTGACTTTCAAAATTCTCTACAAAAGAATGGCCCTGACTAACATTAAACTATACCTTTCACAAATAGCTACTGCAATACAGCGAGCGCCACTACTGCCAGCTACATAAAAGATTCAAACTATGGAAGGCACTAACTACTGATAGGGATAGTTAGCAAAATGAAAGATATTAATAGAGAACAAACAATGTATTTACCTTGATATCATCATATATAAATATAGCAATTCATGACAAATTTCAAAACTCCGCCATCTCTCTCCCCACATCCACCACTGCTGGCGGCTCACCTCCAACTGCGCAACGCTACGCGCTGTTCACAGCCAGCTGCCTAACACTACAATGGCGAGTATTACAACAATGCAAAGCAGCCACAGACTGCACACAGCACAGCCAGTGATTTTCATACAGAGGTGGCGTTACCAATAAAAAAACCTAAACAGCCTTGCATGTGACACGTCACTACGTGATCGTCATTCTGCATGAAAATGTCCGTGTTGCCTTAACTATGCTGGGGGAACAAACACATGTAGTGACTATAGGAGCCAGTTAGAGCATTTTTCTCTTGTGTGGGACAGCTCAGGCGAGTCAGCATCATGCCTTGATAAGGCTGGTCGCTTCGTCCGATTTTCGATCGATGAGACGCTGGTCTGCATCCTTGGGCAGTTTTACTGTTTGTGTGTGTCGCAATTAAGCAGCAGCGGAGCCCTTTCACCTCTGAGCAACTCACAACTAGTGTGTCTCTTAAATCGCAACTTGTTTTGCATTTATATTAATTCTGACTTGGACCTAGTTTTCGACACTGTCCTTTAAATATATTTGCTACCTCCTCAGATCTATTCGAACACCACCTGCACTTCGGCTAACAGTATTCCTTGTTTGAATTGCTCGTAAATAATTCGGATATTAACCATGCTGATTTGGCTGTTATTCAAATAGTCACAATCAACTGTTTGGTTTTACAAATCGATCTTCTTTGTGAAAAGTCTTTGTTAATAATTAGTTTAAAAGTGTTAACATAGAAGTTTGTTATTGTTAGAGAATTTCGTGGATATTAAGATATCATGATTTCTTATTATAACAGTCTTACAAAAGACTCAATTTGATGAGTATAATTGACCTCTGATTAAAGTAGACTAGATTAATTCAAAGTAATCTATTTAACTTATTTCGCTCAACTTGATGACTTTGAATGGTCGACCCTTCATTATTGAGAAAAATTATAAATACATTCGGTCACATTTGTTTATTTTACTCTATGCTTTCATTGTACCAGCAATCCCTTGCGATACAGGCAGCCCCCCGGAAAACAGTATGAGGACTTTTCAGTGGAAAGACTGGTTTGTTATATTCTATATGAATGATTCTTGTGAGAATGGAAGAACGTGTCACTACAAAATAAAAGGAATATAAGAAGAGTAGATCAAGGATAAAGAATAACATTTCAATTTCACTCTGTGTTTATCTTTGTGTAATTTTTTGTTCCGTATTACGTGTATATTGTCAACATACGAACACACTTGCAGCATGCAAGAATCACTTAAGCCAGGTACGCTCACGCAACTGAAGTGATACCATAATAGATGCCATAATGCACTAGAATCGCAGTTGTTTGTCTGAGCGCCCAGTTTTCAGTGGCATATTCCAGTGCTTCTTTTGTCATGTAACGTCATGTTCAAGTCTGTCGCGCTTTTTGACGCCACTAGCCTTCCCCACCACTCAATAGCATTACTGGACTGCTCCCTGTACTCTGTATTTCGAAACAGCATCATTCTATCGTTGTTGTCATAACTGCTGCTGTTACCCCTTGGACTTAATTATATTTTCGTTTTATTAATGAAAAGAAAGCCAAAATAGTGGTCGACAGTACACTTTTGCACATTATGGAACTACAAGTGCCGGCCGGTGTGGTCGAGCGGTTGTAGGCGCTTCAGTCTGGAACCGCGCGACCGCTACTGTCGCAGGTTCGAATCTTGCCTCGGGCATGGATGTGTGTGATGTCCTTAGGTTAGTTAGGTTTAAGTAGTTCTAAGTTCTAGGGGACTCATGACCTCAGATGTTAAGTCGCATAGTGCTCAAAGCCATTTGAATCATTTTTGAACTACAAGAAGAACAATCTGATCTTACTGTCTCAGTAAGAGTGTGTGTGTGTGTGTGTGTGTGTGTGTGTGTGTGTGTGTGTGTGTGTGTGCGTGTGCGTGTGCGAGAGAGAGAGAGAGAGTGTGTGTATTCGTGCACATTCATAGACAATTTTTGCATATGAATGATGTATCCCAAAATTTGCAAAAATTTTGGAATGGTAAATAAACTTAATAGGCAACCAAAAAAGCGGATCACATAAACATAGTGGTTTCAGAGACCAAGAACTGTAGAAATTGTGGGTATGCGGGAAATGTTCCCCGAGTCTGATGCGGTATTAGAGGTATTCGAAGTGCCTACCTCAACGTACAAAAATTTTAAAATCTTAAGCCCTATGCATCTGTAGATGATTGGTTAGTCATAGTGCATGGTATTTTCCTTTAGAACTGTGTTTGTTGTCCTCCATTGCATTCACTCACGAAATCTGTTCACCGATCCAACATTTGGGTTTCGTATGGCTTGTATGTAACGCCTGTCACAGCTGCAATGACATTACGTGCATTGTAACACTAAAACCTGATCATATGTTTTCAATTGGCGCCACATTAGAAACAGTATCACGTTACAGAATTTGTGGCATCATGCGTGAACAGTAAGTAGCTGATCGTGCGCCTGCAGTACGCCACTAACTGTAGTTTCACATTAGGTGCGTTCATGAACCCAAGTTTACGTTTATTATCTGTGTTTTTTAATATTCTGTAACGTAATGCATCTTAAGTCAAAGATCGCCATGTCACGAAGTGTGATAGCTATCATGTCTATATTCTTCGCACTTTCGTTCAGTGTTTGCTTACTGTAAATGAATGTGAAATAAAGTTCAGTTAAGTGCTGTGTATGCTTTTGTATAACCTGCAAAATGTACATTATCAAAATAAAACGCACATTATCATGGACAGCCTGAGGCAGGGTAATGCAAGTACCCAAAACATAACAACTCTTTCGTTTCAGAAGCTTTTCGTTACCGGTAACTAAATTTCTGTTATCTCTGTCAGCGCCACGACCACAGCGTCTAGCTGCACATTGTCCAGCAACCTGCAGCTCTCCCCACAACGTCAGACAAGGCCGTGGTTGCTGACATTGGGGTACTTCCTGCCCCTCCCCATATAGCACCTTCTGCCCAGGCGAGTAAAGCTCCAACTGTTAACAAGGTTCTGCATTCTAAGCCCCCCAAGACGAAGACGCCGAAGGTGAAGGTTTTGCCACCGGAGGAGACTAGTCAGGGTCAGTCCGATGACGATGCCATCGTACTATCTGACATCTCCCTTGGGTCGCCATCGGAGCTGATGGACACTGATGTCGACCGGGGGCGATCTTCTCGCCCCAGGAATAAATCTCCGGCCAGTACGGGCTCTCCTCCAAAGCACAGGGGCAGGGTGAAAATTCAGCCACCCTGATCACTGGCTCCCATATTACAGTGGAACCTGAATGGGTTCAGGAAGCATGTGGCCGAATTACAACTCCTTGTACGAGAGCGCCCTTGTGCTTATGTCTCCAAGAGACACATTTCCGGGCCACTGATGCTCCTTCTTTATGGGGCTATACCGTGTATCGAAAAGATGATCTGATGGGGGAAAGGGCAAAGGGTGGTGTTGCGGCTTTTGTCCATGACATGCACCACTCATCTGAGCTCCCTCTCGTTACGGACTTGCAAGCAGTTGCAGTTGACCTTCTAGTGGGGCGGAGGCTCACAATCTGTCCCGTTTACTTACCGCCTCAGGATGCAATAGACTCTGAGGCTCTCACAGACGTTATTGCCCAACTCCCCCGCCCATTTTTCCTTCTGGGGGACTTCAATGCTCATAATGTCTTATGGGGCTCTACGACTACTTGCCCCAGGGGTAGCATTCTGGAAAGCCTCATGGCATCCGAAGAACTGTGCATCCTCAACTCTGGTGCTCCCACTCATTTCTGTACTGCTTCTGGGTCGTCGTCAGCTATTGACCTTTCCTTTTGCTCTCCAGCACTCGCGGATTCTGCTCTGTGGGAGGTTGCCGCTGACCTCCATTCTAGTGACCACTTCCCCCTTTGGATTCGCCTCCTGGATGAGACTGTGGCATTACCAGTGCCGCCCAGGTGGCACCTCTGCAGAGCTGACTGGACACTTTTCAGCGATTTAGCTGTTTTGGAACACCGTGCCAGCGTCCACGAATGGGTCGGCCATGTTACAGCCGTGATCTCCCATGCTGCTGAATTGTCGATCCCACGGTCCTCAAGTCATCCCAAGAGGCGCCCTGTCCCTTGGTGGACCACTGAGTGCCGCTCAGCCATCCGAGCCCGCCGTGCAGCTCTGCGCCGCTTCAAGTGCCGTCCCTCAGCTGACAATCTGGCGGCCTTTCGGGTGGCAAGAGCCAAGGCGCGGCGAGTGATTAAAGAGAGCAAACGACGGTCATGGCAATCGTTCCTGAACTCCATCTCCCGCTCCACTAGTTCTACAAAAGTATGGGAAGCCATCAGGAGGATTTCCGGGAAACGCAGCCAACTACCTGTCACGGCATTGCTGCATCAGGGTTGTCTACTCACGGCGCCGAGAGACATTGCCCAGACACTGGCCATGTATTTTGCCGAATCTACAGCCACTATTAACTGTGATCCAGATTTCTGCCGCTACCGCACTGCCGTCGAGAGAGATCACTTGGACTTCCGGTCTCCAAATTCTGAACCCTACAACTGCCCCTTCACAATGTGGGAACTGGATTCGGCGATGTCTGTGGCTGATGATACTGCGCCAGGTGATGATCAAATCCTGTACAGCATGCTGCAGCACTTGTTGCTGCCATCCAAGGAAGTACTCCTGAATTGTTTTAATATGATATGGTCATCCGGCACGTTCCCTGACTCGTGGAGGGAGGCGATTTTGGTTCCCCTCCTCAAACCGGGAAAGGACCGAATGCATCCCAGTAGTTATCGGAGTATTGCTTTGACGAGCTGTGTCGGGAAGACATTGGAACGCATGGTCAACCGTCGCCTGGTTTGGCTGCTCGAGACCAGGCAGCTCCTTAGCCACTCTCAGTGTGGCTTTCGGAGATGTCGTTCAACTATAGACAACTTGACCCAGCTTGAGGCGGCCATCCAGCAGGCCTTCCTACGTAACCAGCATTGTCTAGGTGTATTCTTTGACATTAATAAGGCGTATGACACTACTTGGCGCCGCCTTATCCTCAATAAACTCCATCAGTGGGGCTTTCGTGGCCATCTCCCCATCTTCATTCGGTCCTTTCTTTCCCGCCGCCTCTTTCGATATCGGGTTGGTAATGTGCTATCTGATTTGTACGTGCAGGAAAATGGTGTTCCTCAGGGAAGCGTTTTAAGTGTCACCCTCTTTGCCGTCGCCATTAACAGTATCACGTCCACTATCCGGAGTCCTGCCCAGTGCTCCTTGTTTGTGGACGATTTTGCTGTTTTCTGTTCTTCCTCCAGTCTTGTCACTGCTAGTCGGCAGCTGCAGCTTACGATAAAGCGATTAGAGGCATGGACTGCGAAGACGGGTTTTACCTTTTCTGCAGACAAATGTGTGTGTGTTCATTTTAATCGTTCTCGACGTGCTTTTACGTCCCCTGAATTGCGTCTGAGGGACACCATTCTTCCTTTTAGAGACACTGTGAGGTTCCTGGGCCTCATTTTTGATTCCAAGTTGTCGTGGTTGCCGCACCTTAAAGACCTCAAGGTGCGGGCCCTGAAGGCGCTGAATATTTTGAAGTGTCTGAGCCATCGGTCCTGGGGAGCAGATCGGGCGCGTCTGCTGCAGTTTTATAGGGCTTTCGTCCGGTCGCGACTTGACTATGGATGCACTGTGTATGGGCCAGCGAGGCCTTCATATCTGAAGATTCTTGACGCAGTACACCATGAGGGTATCAGGCTGGCTACTGGTGCCTTCCGTACCAGTCCCATCCCCAGCCTGTGTGCTGAGGCAGGGGAACCGCCGCTCACCATCCGGCGGGAACTCCTCATGGTGCGACGGGTGTGTCAATTCCTTGCCTGTCCTACCTCCCCTGCATACCCTACTGTTACCCGACCGCCTATGGAACGTCTCTTTTCCAGTTGTCCAAGGGCAACGAGACCATTTGGGATTCGTGCCATGCATTTGCTAGAGTCCCTTGGTGTGGAGCGTGTGGCACCCCAACTCCAGGGTTTTACCCGCCTGCCTCCCTGGTTGCTCCAGAGGCCCAGCGCCCTTTTAGACTTGTCAGAGTACCGGAGGAGCTGCACTCCTCCGTTTGTTTTTACCTCCTTATTTTACGATATTTTAAACCAGTATGCCGACCATGTACCAGTATTTACCGATGGCTCTAAACAGGGGGACTCTGTTGGTTGTGCTGTATTTTCCCTGATCGAGTCGTCAAGTTACGGCTTCCTGCAGCGTTTACCATCTTTGATGCCGAATTGTTTGCGATCTTGCGGGCATTGGAGCAGATGAGATGTGTTCCCAGTCTTAAGTTTCTCATCTGTTCTGACTCCCTGAGTGCCCTTCAGACCATGCAACACTTGTACCCAGCGGATACGGTCGTCCAGAACATCCATGATGCCCTACTCCACCTGCAACTGCAGGGGAAGGAGGTTTCTTTCTGCTGGGTGCCGGGGCACGAGGGTATTAGGGGAAACGAACTGGCGGATATGGCTGCCAAAGATGCATGTTCCCTCCCTCACGTTGTTGAATGTGCCGTCCCCCTCCATGCTGTTACCTCCCTTTTGCGTTTTCGTGTTATGCGTCAATGGGAAGAGGAGTGGCTGGCAGTCGGTGAAAATAAGCTGCGTTTGGTCAAGGCCACTACGCGGCCATGGCGTACGTCCTACCAGTCATGCAGGCGGGATGAGGTTCTCCTCACTCGCCTCCGCATAGGGCACAGTCCCTTAACGAACGGTTTTTTACTCCGGCGGGAGGACCCCCCAATCTGCAGTGCTTGTGGCGTCCAGATAACTGTCCGCCACATTTTACTTGACTGTCCTTTATTCTCTGACCAGAGGGCGGTGGTTTCCTTGCCACCGGATTTGCCCTCTATTTTGTAAGACGACGCAACGACTGTGGTTAAGGTCTTACGGTTTTGTGTCCTGTCCAATTTGTTGCCTCGGATTTTAGGGAAAGGATTTTAATGTGCTGCTGGGTGACTGGCTCACCCAGGCTTTAGGTAAGAGGTCTGCCAGTCACGATTACCTACTTGTGTCACTTCGATTGCTGTTCTCTTTTTCTTGTGTTTCCTTTCCTTTTTTAGTGCGTTTCTTCTCCTCTTGTTTTGCCTCTGTATGTGAGGATTTGTAACTGCGTCAGGTCTGTGTCTTTTAGCCGTTCTCCTTGTTCGCTGTCCGTCTTCGTCCCTTCACTGCATGTGTTCCTGTTTCTATGCGTTTGGGCGCTGATGACCACGCTGTTTAGCGCCCGAAAAACCTCAAACCACAAACGCACACTGTTACAGCTCTATGTGATAATGATCCTGCAATGGCTTGGAAACTAGTTGACGTCACAGAAATTAAATCGCATAAAAAATTAAGTAAAAGTGATTGTTTGCATATTACACCCATTTAAATTGAAGTTTCTTTCTTCTCGTTTAAATCTTATCCAAGCGAAAAACTGAACGCACTCGATGTTTATGACAATGACACACTTCCTAGTTTCTCCATGTGGGACTGTTCGTTTAATTAACGAAAAGGCAGCTCCAGTCGCTGTGCAGAAATAAACATACCAGACTTTTCCTTATATCTTTTGGATATAACTTAGCCACTTTTCAGATCCACTTACCAAAAAGCAGAAACCGATATTCGACTAAATAAAATTCTACAGAGCAACTGGAGGAGCCTTTTTACACATTTATTTTAATCTTCGGTACTCGTGCGTTCGCCTGAGATACCAGCTTGACGTATCACACTGACTATAACCAACTCATCACAGAGTACATAGCAGTAAGTCTTGAAACTTCTGTATTCAATGATACAAAACTCTTTCGAACATGACGTGCAACATTTATGTCAATTATCGAGATTATATTATCTGTATAATGTTACCTCTTTCATTTGAATTGTGGTAAACATTGTTTCTCATTCTGTAATTTGACGTAATCTGGAAATTTTTGTAAATGTCTTTTTCTAAACTATGTCACTTTATGTACTGAACTGCAATACATAAGTAGTTTATGTTTAGGAAATGTAGTATTGTGAACGATGTAAAAGCTGAAAGGCAGGTCCTCAGCAACTGAACGTCTTAGGCGGGAATGTAAAAGGCGAAAGGGCGCAAATTGGCGCTGAAAGTCTTTTTGGCGCATGTAGTTGGTGGCTGAGTATTAAAGAGTCAACATCCGAAATGAAATGAGGCAAAGAATTCGTGAAAAGTGAAGTAACTAAGCCTAGGATGTGAACTGTTATTAGCTAACGTACCACCGCATTTATTGGGTTACTCTAAAGGCTGTATCTACGATACCAGGAAGATATTTTATAGAGAAGATTGCCACTGTTCCATCTTCAGACTCAGTACTAACTAATTATGTAAATGCATGCATGGATCAATGTTTACTGAAGTGTTCAAGTAATAAATGATTAAGAATAATATTTTTACACTAACTCTGTTTTATCCTAAGTCACTCGCCTTGATAGTATCCTGTACCTGTTACACGAATGTACCGAATTTTCCTTTTATGAGAAAGTGAAAGTCCTCGAATAATTAATCACAATAATTAACAGAACAGCTAATTTCGTGAGAAAATAGAACTTGGTTTTGCAAATAGTCTTCTTATTGAAGTACTCAGCGTGGTAGTCAAAGTTATTAAATTCAGACTATAACAATTGCATATTCGATTACAATTTCATTCTGAAGTGGAACTTTTAAAGCTTACTGAAATCATTTCTCTGAACATAAAATTCGCTAGACAACAGTGATTAGTGAAACAAACTCTACATCACAGTGGTCTGAAGGCCTACAACAGTCACACTGGTATAACAGGTGGGGTTTGTTTGTGGCATATTCCTTTGCATGTTATTACTGATGTTTATTAGCAAAAATAATTATTCAGAAATTTTGGTGTGAGACAGAACGCCGGCCGCGGTGGTCTCGCTGTTCTAGGCGCGCAGTCCGGAACCGCGTGACTGGTACGGTCGCAGGTTCGAATCCTGCCTCGGGCATGGATGTGTGTGATGTCCTTAGGTTAGTTAGGTTTAAGTAGTTCTAAGTTCTAGGGGACTGATGACCACAGCTGTTAAGTCCCATAGTGCTCAGAGCCATTTGAACCATTTGAGACAGAACAGATTCAGAGTCCCCCCCCCCACCATGTACAGCCAGTCCATCAGTAAGTCACAATGAAAGTTCACCAAAAACTTAATCATTATTGAACTATTTCTGCTACTAATTACGAGATGCATTATCTCATTTAAAGTATAAAAGATTTAGGGTGGGCATGTGCAACACTTGCTTTGTGATATGCAAAGGTTACGTAAGGTCTATGGAAATTATTAGTGTTGACGTTAGTTAAAATAACAGCTTGGTAACAAAATAAATTTACTGTCCTTCAGTAGCGTGGCTGTAGGGCCACCTCATGTCTAAATTATCAGTATTTTCCTTTGCTGAGAATTACATGGTAACTAGCGTCATCCTTTACGCCTTAAAGTACACAGTGTATATTTGTATGAAGTAGTTTGTTGCCACTAAACTGAAACGGATAGCAACTTTGCTCGTGACTAGTCATTTTTCTAATAGATGCTAGAGTGTTCAGTTGTTTTCATGCCCGTTTACTAAACAGGTTTCTAACTCAATTAAAGTTTAATACCGCAGTTGGTTTAGTTCGTTTACTGTACATTTACTTGAAATTAGGTTTGCTTAATGAAGCTGCGGCCGTATTTATTTGCAAGACCACAGGTTTTGGTTTTCGCTAATATGCAGTGGATTCCATTCGTGTTTGAATGAAATTTCGTTCTTGCAAACTTAGCTCTTCAGGAGAAGAATTTCTGGCCGATTACTTTCCATTGGCAGACACTATCACGGTCAAACTTAAATTCTGTCAAAGTGGTGGCATTACAGTATGGATTTGCTTTTGTAGTAACTCCCTATAGTGTAAAAGTGGTTCATAGCCACCAACACAAATGTCAACCACTTCTTTCACAATATCGACCCGATTCCGAAAACTCTGTTTCAGAACTTTTAGTCAACTCTGTGACATTTCTCTACCAAAATATAACTACTTGGCTGTAAAATTAGTGTAAACTGTGAAACTGTGGACGTATCATAGTAATTTCGGAAAAATTATCAACAATACAGCCCCTAGCGTAGCAAGGGTAGATAAATTGGATGACTATACAGTACTTTGCAACAACACACTCTTCACGGGCTTAAGAGAACTGACACAGGACAAAGAACTTGCCTAACAAACACACACACACACACACACACACACACACACACACACAAACACACACAAACGCTCGCGCGCACTCACATACGATCACTCATCCATCACACACAGAAGAGATATAAATGAGGAACAGAAATCGTCAGAGCTCTCGCTACAGTTTTCAAAACCTTATCGCAGTATGCGACACATTTTCGCAACCCACGCCAACAACAAGTTGGTGTAAGGTTTCGAATTACGAGCTAGGCGTAGAAGTACTGCTCTTCTGTGTTTAAAAACAACTACAAGTCGACCAACCATCGTAACAATCTACCGACCCCATAACTGTATTCACAACACTACCGCAATTCCTAATTCTATAAGAATGACGTTTATAAGTTCAGATTTTTATACCTGTTAATAGTAGTTGCTTATACAATTGCAGCTAACATGCTGTACGCCGAAAAAAAGGATACCTATCGAAGTCGCGGTGTCCAAACGACACATATCGAACGTGCGATTGTAAATCGATCATGTGAAGTCTCGTGGCGCGTGTTATGGTCAATTATTTGTGACGGTCATTTTTATCTGTTTTCCGTCGTTCATTTACTTGCTGTGTTCTCCGCGAATTATTTGTGACTTGCTTGGGAAACGCAGACGATTTCTGTGGATAGTGAGTGTGATGTCTAGTGTTCCTGACGTTTCTTCGGCGGATTCTCTCACATGGAAAAATCTCATTCCATGCATATCCACCGTAGAAAACTGACTTTTTGCCGCAAATATGGAGTTTTACCGGACGACGAAAGGAGGGACTGTGTTGACTGTGGTTCTGCGAAGTGTGTGTGAAACTTCGTAAGAGGAGTTTCGATGCTGACATACCGTTTCAATTTCATTGCGGACAGTGCAGAAAACGAAAAAGTATCAGGAAGAATACGTGATTCGACTCTTCCAGGTTATCCATCCACACCAGCGTAGTTCTTCTATCGTGCTGGATTCAAGACTACACGCTGCAAGCAACAGCACCAGAAATTGAGTTATCTGCAAATACCGTGTGTGACTAATTCCGGTTTTGCCGAGAAGTCTGTTATGTGGCAGTGACAAACGACAGTGTACCAATTGTAGAAAGTAAAGTTGTGGAAGTTGACAAATCTCATGTAGCTAGAAGGAAGAACCATAGAGGACGACCTTCAAAGAGTAAGATCGATCTCATTTGGGTATTCGTTGGAAAAGAAAGGGACTCGCGGAAGTATTTCGTTGTCAGAATATCGCCCAGAGACAAGGTCGCTTTAGTGGGTCTGATGAAGCACATCATACTCCCTGGGACTAAAGTCATTACAGACGGGTTTCAGTCGTACAAGACTCTGAAAGCTGAAGGATTCGATCACGAATTCGTGAACCACTCTGTGGAGTTTGTATCTTCGGATGACCTCAGTGTCCACACACAGAATATTGACCGGATATGGAAATCTGTGAGGTCCTCCATTAAAAGAGAAGGGCGTCCAGGACAACTTGCGTTTGCAGGGAAAAGTTAACGCATGTGACATTCTGCCGATATTCTTGCGTAATATTGGCAGAGTTTACCCAGGCTATGGCAAAAAGGGAATTGTCCCTGTAGCGTACACATCACATGGACTTTCACATGGCGATAACACCGACGACGAATAAGGTAAGCCGTGTCCTTTGTAATTACAAGTATTTTTTAATGCTCTCCTTTTGCCGTTGCTGTAGTGGCCACCGTAAACATACACATAACACCCACCACGGGATTCGCATGATCGATTTACAATTGCACTTTCGATATATATCGTTTGCACCCCACGACTTCGAGAGGTAATCATTCTTGGAAATTACCTAGAAATCTATGGGATGCAAATCGAACTCTATCCTCAGTAACTGAGCATTGATTTTCTGAGTAACAACTTGCTACCTAAGTTTAAAATCTCTTTACATACTATTGGGAACGATCAACGTGTGATTAAGAGTTCGACCCTTCAAAATAGGTCTCAGACTTTTATCCTTTCCCGTAAGCACACTATTTATCCTTCCAACAATCCACAAAATTACAGCCTTCTTTATGATTAAAAATACGGTAAAATTTAATCCACAAGATCGTATAATATTGCGAGTAACTCACATAAAATCAAAATCGCAAAGATAGCGACACTCCTTTTGTTTATAATTCAACGATTAACTGGAGCAAAGATTCTTCTCACGACAATATTAACGATGCTAACTATTTCTTAACAGTTGTTACGATTTAAAAAAAAATTAAACCTCTTGTTGGAAATTAACAATGTTTGCTCTGGTATTATCCATAGACTGGTCTGGGAGACCCCCAGTCCAGAAAAAATATTAAATAATTCTGTAAATAATCACATCAACCAACGACGCTGCAACTCACTACTGTCTCTGTTTCGGTTTAATTAGAACCCGTATATTCAATTAAGCATTTCTTTAATTATTTTATTGATGGAGAACAAACTAGTCTTTTCGCTTCCTTCTATTCCTGTCAGATTCTTTTCCAATTCATTACTTTCGTCTTTTAATATTCAGTAAATTTAGCTAGTCTTATCTGCATGTAACAGCGAGTTCGCTTTTATTAATGACTTTTCACTTTAAATTTGTTTTCAATAGCTTTCTTTGAGATAAATCTTTTTCAACTTTAAAGGTAGGTTTGAAAATGATAGACATATAAACACAAACTTCTTTTTTAGCTTTTACATGAGCATGAATCTCGTTTCCCTCCTTTTTTCATGTACAACACACGAAACAGTTAACCCTGTAAAGACAGCTACAAAGAAATCTACACTGAAATAAAATGTCGGCTTTGTAGCCATGCCTCTTCAGACGTTAACGCTACTCAGACACTTTTTTTTAACTAACACCAGGTCGATGTGGGTCATAATATTTCCAAGCGAGCGATATCGCCAGTCGTGATTCTAATTAATGATTCCAGCGGACCTAAAAGTACCAAAACTCAAGACCTTGGCATACTGCGAGGCCTGTGCTCAATGAAACTAGTGAGGCATTCACTCCTATCTACTGCAAATTAAAACCAATAAACGGCTATTGAAACCATAGCTTTCTCAATGCTATTCTCCACAAACCATCCGTTACTTGATGGGATAACCTGTTCCGTTTGAGAACTTTAGCCACACAGAACCACTAGTTATTCAACTGGAACTTGATCGGTACTATAACGGTCAAAACGACTGCCATCATCACAGTAACTTTTCACACAGTATAGGCAACTACCCACTACCAGTGAGCTGCTGGATATGAAATTACTATAAAATATTTTCTTATACTGACCAAGAGGTCTGCAACAATTCCCAGTTTATTTCATCATTTACTTCTATCATCAACAAAACCTAAAATTAAACCTGCAATCAGAACATACGTCGAACTATAAATTAAGCTCCACAGCATTAAAGGTAAAATACCGTGCTATACTCACGACTTCAGGTTGAGACCTCAACTACAACCAGATGAGAACACGACCCCAACCTAATGAGAATTATAAGAAAACTTTTTCGGAATCATTAAACAGAAAAGGGAAGGTCCCCACACACTCACCAACCGATCGACCGATAAATTGAACTTGTCGTTGTGCCAAATGCCCGACTAAAGTTCGTATTTTGTCACTGCGCTCAGAATTATATGCTGTTCTAAGATCAAAGACAGAGTGCGAAATAGATGAAACTTTAATGACTGTTTCTGCAGAAAGACTGCAGATGCTTGTCGGACTGATAATGAGAGGAGCATACCAATAGAGATGCAAGAAATGAACCAGTTGTTTCTTTTATTAATTACTCCAAAATTGTTTCATTTGGCATAAATACATTTGGTATAAATACATATATTTTGAAACTTTCTGGCAGATTAAAACTGTGTGCCGGACCGAGACTCGAACTCGAGACCTTTGTCTTCCGCAGGAAAGAGCTCTAGCAACTTTTTTTTTTTTTTTTTTTGCATTTTGTTCATTGTTGATTGTTGTCTTTGGTCGTTGCGGACGTCGCAAGACATCCTGTTCAAGTTCGGTGGTTGATCCTTCCACTCAGTTTTTTATACAGAGGCCAACCGGCTCTCTGACGGAACACGGTGACCTACCGTGCCGGCATATACATATATTCTGAAACCACCTGGCAGATTAAAACTGTTTGCCGGACCGAGACTCGAACTCGGGACCTTTGTCTTCCGCGGGCAAGTGCTCTACCAACTGAGCTACCCAAGCACGACTCACGCCCCGTCCTCACAGCTTTACTTCTGCCAGTACCTCGTCTCCTACCTTCCAAACTTTACAGAAGCTCTCCTGCGAAGGTTCCTATGCTACTTCTGACACTAGCTGGCTGGCACGACGTAATCTCATTGCAGCTACTGACGCAGTTTAGCTGACAGTGGTTGTTATGCCGAATGACAGCATCGCACGTACCTCTCCTAACTTCTGCAATATTTAACAAAAAATATAAGACACACAATCAATAAAAAAACTCAACACCCCAAGATCTGTTATTATGGACAGATCGATTTGTGTATGAGTTGAGGCGAAATCTTGCACTAAATAGCTGTCAATCTGTTGACACGTAACAGTCCTCAAGGCAGCACGGGAAGATAAATATAATTATCGAGCAATTAGGTCTCACCCAGTTTTGTGTCCAGCATATTACACAGAAGAATGAAAAAGAAGACTGATATATTAGATGATCAATTTGCCTTTGGGAAAGAGGCAAAGAAGCGGGTCTGTGGAAATGTAAATAAGTCTTTGACAAAAAAAAGAAACTTTCATAGGACTTGTCGGCACAGAAGACGCTTAGTCAAGGTAAAGTAGTGTACTGTGTTTGAAAGCTTCAGAAAAAACTGGTCTACGTCATAGAGAAAGATGAGTAGTACATGCGAACAAGAAACAAGAACGGAGTGCTCGTATTAAAAGGAGTATAAGACAGGGGTACAGGATGGCCGGAGTCGCCGAGCGGTTCTAGGCGCTACAGTCTGGAACCGCGCGACCGCTACGGTCTCAGGTTCGAATCCTGCCTCTGGCATGGATGTGTGTGTGATGACCTTAGGTTAGTTAGGTTTAAGTAGTTCTAAGTCTAGGGGACTGATGACCCCAGATGTTAAGTCCCATAGCGCTCAGAGCCATTTGAACCATTTGATGACATTGCCGTCACTAGTGAAAGTGAAGAATTACAGGACTGCTCAATGAAATGGAGAGCGTAATAAGTACAGAATATGGGCTGAAAGTAAACTGAAGTAAGATGAACGTAATGAAGAGAAGCAGAAGCATCAAAATTGCTAACCAACAAGTAGACGAGGTTAAGGAAGTCTGCTACTTTGGAAGCAAAACAACCTGTAACAGACGAAGCGAGAAAGACGAATAACAGGCGAAGACGGTATTCCTTGCTAAAAGATGTCTACTAGTATCAAACATAGGCCTTAATTTAAGGAATAAATTTCTGATCATGTACGTTCGCGGGACAGCACTGTATGGTGTTGATTTACGGGAAGTGGGAAAACCATAACAAAAGACAATCTTTGAGATGTGGTCCTAATGAAGAATGTTGAAAATTGCGTGTACTAGTGGAATAATGAATGAAGCTGTTTTCCGCAGTGTAGGCAATAAAAGAAAGTTTGATAAACACTAACAAGAACAAGGGACAGGACAATATGTCATTAGGTAAGACATTAAGGAATAACTTTTGTGACTGTTGAGGCAGCTGTAGAGGATAAAAAGTAATGAAAAACGTATATTGGAATACATCCAACAAAAAAATTAAACTCATTAATGTAGTTGAGGTACTGTTTAGCCTATATATCGAAGATGCAATGAAGAAAAACAGAAATTTCCGGAAATGGGGATGTAATTCGTGTTGGAAAGATGTCAACCACGAGAATCGCTGGTAGTATTGCTATTCTTTGTGAAAGCAAAAATGATTTTCAGGAGCTATCAATTAGAATAAATGCCCTGAAGCTGAATTTTCCCTGGAGTGTTTATTTGTATGGATTTCCTTTTCCTTAATTAATATCAGCTATTTTTCCTGAAGGGTATAACATCGGATGTATGTAAGTGCTGTAAACGTATATTTTCTTTTCTATAGATGCCACGCTGAGAGAAATTAATATATGTGTAAAATCAGAGGAATCGACAATTGGAGGAAAATGTGAAAAGGACAAAAGAAGGTTGGTGTGAGGTTTGTTGGACATCGAATATATGGAAATGTGTACTCGAACAGCTCAACGACTAGTAGTTAGTGAAAAGGGTGTTTAATGGCGTGGTAAAGTACACGTTCTTACAAGTGGTTAATGTTGTTGATATTCTGTAAGCGATTTCTGTTCATAGGAAAGGTACCGTGTGAACTATAAATGAAGGAAGACATTGTCATTTTACTGAACTGCGGCTTGGGACAAAGCTTATGGAATTGCTTTATGTGTCTTCCCTGGTTAATAAATGATCTTGCGCATTATATATATGTACGGGACGTTGCGATAAAATATGACTAAAATCGCGATTTGGAAGGAAATCGAAAATATAAAGCCACCTGAATATTCTTACTCCGAATTTATTTGTAATTTTTAGAAATAATTCAAGCCATTGTATTGCCCAAGAGCATCAATAATTATTTTTCTGCCTATTCTTGTAAACTCTAGAAAAGCCTAATGACATCTTAGCAAAATCGGCGAGGGCAGAGATGTAGTATCAGCCGCCATTTCCTTACATCCCGAAGTAGGAGCACAGTAGGAGTGGCTTCCTTGCATGTAACTCTGGGCATCGAGAAACTTTAATAAACAAAAGTGAACAAAGTAAACAGAATAACTTGTATATAGCAAGAAACAACACACAACTGATAGACTTCCTTCTCTATTGCAGCAAAAATTAAATTATTTACTAATAACAAAACTCGCAGATGAAAACAACTTTACGTTCATCTATTTATGATGTCGGCAGTAACATTCGCAGTGCCTCGTATGTAGCGGTTCATGAAAAAGAGAAACATTTGGATATCCCAGAAACTGGCATGTGACATTACAATTTTATTAGGAGAAATTAGTAATGGTTCGTGAACAATAGACACATTTTCAAACGAGTAATATCCTAGCTAAGTAATATTATTAGCAGAAACTATGTTATTCTGTCGTTTGTGGGTGCTCGATGATGTTTATTTTCATGAGATTAATACGTACGTTGTGAATGCTATTTTCTCGTCGAAGTAAAAGTAACTAGGAAATAAGGAAGTAAAACTGAGTACGGTAAAAAGTAGTAAAAGAACCTTTATACAGTTGTAAGCCTACTGAGCTCATGGTTCTGACTAAGAATAAAAAATAAAGATGAAAGTTCTGAGGAAGCGACCACCAGCTAAGGCATCCGAAAATGCTTCATTCTGTGACTGAAAGCAAACTGACTTAGGCTCTGTTTCTCGTTACTTTAAAACTACACTGAGGTATTACCACGAGGTTATGAAGCTTCAAGCAAGAAGAGGTACAGTAAATGGTCTGACCACAGCAGGTAAACCTAGACAGACCCACAGTGTTACTGTATTAAGGCGCCTCAGGTGACTTACTAAACTCCGATTTTCATATTCTAAACCCAGTCAGGAACAAAATTGTAACAACTCTTTATTGATATTTGTGGTCGGGTACACTGTATCCTACTTATAATATTGTTGTGCGTTGTGTCTCCAATACAGAAGTTCTCCTTCCCACCGGAGGTTTGAGTCGTCCCTCGGGTATGAATATGTGTGTTGTTCTTAGCATAAGTTAGTTTAAGTTAAGGGTACACTGTATCCTTCTTATATTATTGTTGTGCGTTGTGTCTCCAATGCAGAAGTTCTCCTTCCCACCGGAGGTTCGAGTCGTCCCTCGGGTATGAGTATGTGTGTTGTTCTTAGCATAAGTTAGTTTAAGTTAATTTAAGTAGTGTGTAAGTCTAGGGACCGATGACTTCAGCAGTTGGGTCCCTTAGGAATTCACACACATTTTGAACATTTGCAGAAGTTTCACGCTATGCGGTGTCCCATTCATTGCCAACGTTATAGAAACACGTTAAAATTTAAAATGAAGATCTCTTTCTGCCAGTCGACAGCGGATCAAAGGTCGGTAATTGGATAAAATTTCAGTACGCACCTCCTTCTGGGGGTATAGAGATTAAGCCCTTGAGTAAATTATACCATTTATTTATCACCGTTCATGATGAGATTAATTAAACGAAAGCTGGCGTACGGTTGATCACAAATGTATCTGCTACTCTGTCACGCCTGCCTACAATTTTACAGATAAACTGGGGCTTGTCTGCGAAACTGTATGTCTCCTTGACCGTCAACCATCGTAGCTCGGAACTTGTAACAGGCGTTTCACTAGTGTCTGTTTGAATTACTTTGGCCAGGGAAAAGGCTGCAGATGAGTAACAGAGACTTTGCATTGAATTAAAATCAGGATATTGTTAAAAAATAAGGAAAAAAACAAGAGACAGCCTTCACAATGCGAGAAAAGCCACGAATCTACACTTCTAGACTTTTACTGGCACTAACAACTTATCCACAGAAAAGGAATAAATAAATTATAAAAAAAATAACGGTGATATTCGTCATAGCCGTCAAGGGAAATAACTCGATGTATTGAGGGAGAACCAATCACAAGGCAGTAAACAAACAGGTAATGGGCCAGGGAGTAATAGAGACAAGAAACGAGGGCTCGGACACGTGAGCGCTTTGCTTACCACAGATGTAATGACGTGCATTGGTTGGACTGCCGGTAGAAACGATTGCGAGAGACTGAGGGTATCGCGATCACGACCGTAACATGCATCTTCTTAACGTGTCACCTGATTCCTATCGCGAATTTACTGTGCACGACTAGCTTCGAGGTAATGAAGTCCAGAACATGTTGCAAGTAAGATAGCATTCGACTTGCACACCAATCCTCCCCAGCTACCGAAACCAACAGACCGCTAATAGACTGTTTGAGATTGGAGCTCTGAATATGGCTTTTGAGCGTATGTTTCCCAGGTTTATTACCTCGACTACTCCGGAGAAAAGTAATTCCATGCTGCCAACTTGACCAGGCCACAGTGATAACTTCTTGCAGGGTTGCTGGCGGAGAGGCGGGGGAGACCCTGGTTGTTTAGGTTGAACATTACGTGCTAGCGGCAGATCAGCGACGTCTCCATTCATGAAAGCGTGTGTCTGTGAAACAAGTTTGAACTCAGTGGTACATTTCTTCCTTTTAAACTTTATGCCACCTAGGGACTATTTTACTGCATTGATTTCCAGAAATTTAACAATTGCGCAGACCTTCCAAACCTGTGCTCTTTTTCTTTGGCAACACGTCAGTCGATCCAGAACTGCTCAGAAAATACCATTAAAGGTATTAATTATTCATGGAATCAACCCATGACTTAGTAATTTGTTTCATCATCTCCTTTACATTTCGAATCAGCACTTGGGTTTTAAATTAACTAAATATTTATTAGCCTTTTATTTGTAAGGCGTGGCGAAATGGTCTTTGGAAACTCTCAATCAGGGTGCATATGTGTGCTAGAGAAGCTTCCTACTTAAATTTTGTGGCCACTAAACGTATTAATATTGAGAAAAGTGATAAGGGCATAACGTGACAATGTATTGTGCATACCTTCCAGTCCTGTGCTCTCTTTATTTGGCAACACGTCAGTCGATCCAGAACTGCTCAGAAAATATCCTTAAAGATATTATTTATTCATGGAATCAACTCATAACTTATCCATTTGGTTCATTATCTCTTTTACATTTCGAATCAGCACTTGGGTTTTAAATTAACTAAATATTTCTTATCCTTTTCTTTGTAAGGCGTTGCAAAATGGTCTTTGGGAACCCTGAAGCGGGGTGCATATGTGCGCTAGAGAAGCTTCCTAATTACATCCTGGGGCTTCTAAACGTATTAATGTTGAAAAAAGTGATAAAGGTACAAAGTGACAATGTGAAAGGATCATAGAAACACCGTCCAAACTCTTTGAAAACACGAAATACCCCCACGGTTTTATAAGGATTCCAGGAAGTTCACTCAGTCCGCCAAAATCCCTGGACCCTAAGTACTCCCCCATTATAGTTTCTGGAAAGGGACTCATCAAAAAGATATTAATGGAGGAGAGGGATTGAAGATATCTTCCCATGGGCAGAAATTTAGAACCGTTATTTTTAAGATATTAGCCTTTCGGCGTGTTACATACATGCAGCTTCTGTAATTTTTTTTACATATTCTATTCTTCCAATGCCTCTATTAATGTCCCTCTGTACTGCTCCTTTCAGTGCCACATTAACCATTCCTAAATGCGCCAGTAGCTATGAGTTTACAAACCTACATGACTCCTGACTTGGGCAGAGGAAGCAATTTTGCGGGATTCGCTGGTACTGGTCGGTGAGAACGGGAAGCGTGCATGGACTTTCTAGGAAGGCTACTAATGACCATGCTACGATGAGGCCTTGCATTGGAAAAATATTACTTGCAAATACAACACACATAAATAGTAAATACATTACAATGGACCTACATAATGAATGAGGACTTCAAATTAGGCATCACGTCATCTGTGCAGCGTTCCACTATACTACGCGAATCTAGATTTTTATTCACATCGATTTTTTATAAGCTATTATTTTTAAAAAAAGCATTTTAAGTTACGCTACTAGAAACCGAAACTGCTACAATCATAAACGATTCGTCAAATAGTGTGCAGTTAATTCCAGCTGACGCAGACTGACTGTGACTTAAATGGTCCCAGAATACAGACACATTGAGTAAACCCAGTCAATTAAATTAGCCAGAAATGAAAGTCCAACAGACTTACAAGTATTATGAAGTCAGCATGCAATGCCCTGTATACGTACCCTTTCCCTATTTATACTTGGATACCTAAGTGTGTTATTTAGAGCGACTGAAACCGAACTCCAATTAAATCATCTTTAATTTAAGTTGGAAGAGTCCTACATAAGAGCCAACAGCATCACAGGATGTGATTCCCAATACTAACGTTTGTAAAAATATTGAATTTGTATTTCTAAATCCTAGCAGTTGTGCACAATGGCATCAGATCCCGTTCTATTAATACACTGGCGAGTGAAACTGAAGGACGAAATCAAGTTTCGCTTGATGCGTCAGTGGTAGGTAACATAGCTTGCTGTAACTTGGATCAGACAAATGAAAAACTGCTGCAGTATAGTACAGAAGCTAAATGAAAGAAATACGCAACAAGACGAACAGAGACAGCGGTTTGATTTATAGACAATAATTACACTTCAGTTACCGTGATTTATGGTGGTTCCCTGCACATTACAAAAGGCGGAACATGGTACCCCACCCTGTATGTGGTCATCTCGGACAGCAATGAGTGCCCATGCTGGCCAGAAGGATGGTAAGGAGTTTTTATGGCAGGGCATACTATACCTCCATCAGCCCAGTTAACAACTGCTGGATAGTTGTTGTTACATTTATATGTGCTGCAATGCTCGTTGCGAACTAAGTCGGCGGAAAGTGTGGGACAGTCAATTCGCCGAACGTCTTCTGGTTCCATGAGCCCTTCATCTGCACTATTTGGTGAGGTCGCGCATTGTCACCCAGAAAAGTGAGGTCAGGGTTGGGTGCATCTCTGAAAAGACGCGTATCATGAAGGAGTACAGTGTCATAATGACGTTGACCTGTGAGTATACCGTGTTCACATATTTGGAGGTTAGTATCTCCATGTAATATTATGCTTGCCCAAACCACAACACCTGGTCCACAAAAGCGATAACATTCGACAATGCTGGATATACCATCACATGGCGAGAGGGAGTAACACGTAATGCACCCGAAAACACTGTCGAAAATGTTCGTTTTGGCGCTCCAGGTGTTATGGTCTGGGGATGTATAATGTTGCATGGGCTTACTGACATCCATCCTTCGAAAACGGTGTATTCACCGGTCAACTTCATTGTGTCACTATACGCCTTCACAGTTGCATCTGTTTAGGGGTGCATTCGGCCTTGATATCATGACAATGTGCGACCGCATTGAACAGCAGATGTTGAGAGGCTTACTGAAAGAGAGCATTTTCTTCAAGTGTACTGCCCTGTCCGTTATCTCCACTAAAATCCCATCGATCATGTGCGCTGGGAAAATGCACTGCAGCTCGACCATAGGCACGAATGACCATGAAGCAGTTGTCAACCGTGCTGCTGGAGGACTGGAGAACCATAACTCTACAACTTGTTACCAACCTTATGGTCAGCATGGGAGAATGTTTCCGAGAAGATATAGCCTACCATGGCGATCACACATCCTATTAAGAATCTTGCTCCGCCTTCTTTAAAGTCCAGGGGGCCATCAGTATTGGAACATCGTTTGTACTAGTCCAAAGTACCGTTATCCAAGAGGGCGGCGATGACGTCATCCAATATGGTGGCCGTGACGTCATTCAAGATGGCGGATTTTGGCGGGAAGTTTGAATTTTGGCGGGAAAGTTCCACGCCGCCCTCCCCCAGAAAAATGGCACGAATTTCAAATTCGAACAGGATAATGCACCACGCCACTATTATCTCTACTAAGCAAAGAAAATCGGAAAATCGCGGGAAGATAGGACACTTGGTCCACCTCTACTAACCTAAGAATTCATGGGAAAAAAGGACTTATCTTTATTATTTAACCAATTTAAAGCACGTGTGTTCGCCACTGGGCCTGGACTCCAACTGGCTTAGTTCATATCGGCGCCACCAGAGGGCGCTCTCCTGATGTCAGATCATGATGCAAGTACCATTATGCAAGATGGCTGCACACAGTGTGTTCACCTCGAGCTCCAGCGCCCTACTGACTTAGTTCATATCGTGCCCACCAGAGGGCACTACCGTGATGTCGGGTGATGACAGAAGGGCATCTGCTCTCTCTCTCACGTGTGTTAAAACCGGACACGTGCCGCATATGCGGCCCGCGAGCGATAGGCTGCTGATGCCACAGCCTCCAGCCTAGACCTTTATACTTGCGCCGGACATGGTCTTCTCTAAATAATCTAACTAAAGGAACATCCACATGACACATCTAACATATTAATTAGCTAAGTACTTAACTCCATTTTCATTTTAAACATATTCAATAAGTGAATTTGCAGTTTCAATATTCAATGATCGAATGAGAGGTTCCACATTTTCCCACTATGAGCGCAGTGTTCATTCATGACCTAGCACCCCCCCCCCCCTCCACCCTTAGAATGTTGCACTCCCATTGGCTACTGCATTAGTCATGTGATTCGACTTCATAGAACCTAGGACTTGGGTTCAAGTTTCGCCAGTGCCACACCCACCTGGACTTGGAATCAAATAGTTAAAGTCTCCATCAGGATCCTCAACCCAGCACCACGTCCCCTTACCGATCCATGTTGGCGGGCTAACATGCATTAACGTGTACTAACATGCACATCATCCAAGATGGTGGGGCGAAATGGCGGGAAAACAGATCTGAATACATGTCTGTATTTCCATCCAGTTTCTCCACCATGAGATCTAGATTCCAACTGACCTAGTACACACCACTGACACTAGATGGTGCTGTCATCCCCGTGTGACATAATTCAAGATCATGGTCTGGAGGGGAAAATGGCATGAAAATGACTCAGGCTGCACTGGGCTGCTGGATAGAGTAAGGAAGGAGTGCACTCTACGTATTTGCGAACATTTTATTTAGCCATTGAGTGTATTTATCACACTCACGCGAAAAACTCGCCCTAATGTGCTTGGCATCACAATACACAGTCTGCAGACACGCATACAACTAATTTTCCGAAATAACTTCAGTGCAGACCTGCAAACCACTCCTAAATAATACAGCGCAATGATGTGTAGAAACAATAAGTACTAGTAAACTGTCAAATAGCGCATATCACAGCCTACAGACCTGATCGCAAAATAATGCAATCAATGCGTGCAAGCAACCCCCCCCCCCCCCCCACACCCTTTCCACAGGACCACGAAGTGACGCAACTGTCAGCTGTCAACAACGCATAGACCCCCACTCGGGTCTTGCAAGCATGAGCCGACCACATCCCTTTCATACTTCATTTCTGAGAAATTCCTATTCAAATACGTGTTCACCTAGACACAGCAACCAACCAGGGACGCGCGCTCCGTCGCAGCTGTGATCCGCCGCCACCGAACACATGTGAAAGTTGATTCTATACAGTCTCTGTTACACAGACGTCACAGAAGACCAAGGCGCGCTCACGCCAGTCTCATAAGCGAGACATCTCCATGCACCACTTGTCTTTACGGCAGATGACAGAATAGCACAGTACTCATTGCTCCTAGCACATGACACACATATTTAGCCATACATAACTACCTAGCGTGACTGATGTAAAACTCGCCAAGTGCACACCAAGAATTACAAACTCATCTAACAATGTTCCCAATGTTATTTTTACATCACGTCACTCTGTCCCAGAAATAGTTGACGCTTGTTTTCTTCATGCCTCAGCTTGTATGCACGGAAATTCTTACCCTAACAGAACCTGTTTACGAAAATAACGCCGAATGCAGACTTCCCAGCGCTCCTAACGTGTTTCGCTTCCAGATTTTAACATACACAAACGTTCCCTCCGCTATGCAAAGACGCCTATATCCCAGCGCAAACGATGTGAATGAATTGAGCACTCTGATTCGCTCTTATCGAATTTACTCAGCGAATTACTTATGCTGCCAGTATCGAAGCACCAGCCACCTATTCTTTCTCGGACTTCCAGTGGTTATTTTACACAGATCGCCAAATTGCATTGACAGTTAAACGCCCAAAATTCTCTCCACATTATAAAATATATAACAGAATCACAAGAATAAAGCAAGCCAGGAAGATATTTACCACTGTAACTACAATTAAATATTACGATTGCTGTTATAGTCTGACACCAATCAATGTACAGGTAATCTCTCCTCTTCACGACTGTGCTTCAGTATCTACAGCGCATATAATTTTCCACTTAAAACTCTATCTCATACCCTTATCGTTATCAATCTGCTCAATCTATACATCCCTCATGATAGAGCACACAGTCATCCTCTCTAATTGTGCCATAACATAAACCACACTATCTTTACAATGCAATATATACACATTTTACACAATGTAAGCCAAGTGTCCTATCTTCCCGCGAGTTTCTTTGCTTAGTAGAGATAAGAGTGGTGTGGTGCATTATTCTGTTGGAATTTGAACTTCGCGCCATTTTTCTGGGGGAGGGGAGGGCGTGGCACTTTGCCGCCAAAATTCAAACTTCCTGCCAAAATCCGCCATCTTGAATGACGTCACGACCGCCATTTTGGATGACGTCATCGCCTCCATCTTTTGTAATGGTACTTTGGACTAGTACGAATGTTGTTCCAATACTACCATTGTGGATTGCTCCGCCTTCTGTAATGTCCAGGGGACCATCATGGATGCCGGCGACTTCAGCATAATTTCTGTCTTTTAGTAAAAGTGTTATTTCTGCTCGTGTCATTGCGTTTTTCTCTCTGTTAGCTTGCGCAGTTGTTCTGTAGCACTATGTTACTAGTCAGTGACACATAATGGAAAAGTTACTTTCGTCCTTAAGTTCTGCGAGTTAGTATATTTATCATAATGTGTGTGTGTCATCATGTTTTTTGAAATGTCAAATCCAAAACACTTTCAGCCGCCCACATTTCCAATTTTATTTTTTTGCTAGCAGTTTCTACATTGCATTATGACATCTTCGCCCCCCCCCCCCCCCCCCGCCCCACCTGGCCGACTTTTGGGAAGAATCTATCTCTTGTAAAATGTTAATAAGGGCCAGTATGCAATCACTGACATCCGTAGATTCCTTTTTAATAATTCGACCACTTCGTTCATCGGTTGCAGACTCTAGGACTGTAAGATTTTCATATGTTTTCTGCCAATGTAAATAATTCACCTGTACTGTACTGGGACTTCGATGAATGAAAGTGCTGCACAAGTAGTGAATAAAATTCTTGATTCTGTGTTGAATGTAATCTGTAGTGCGTTTGGTCACCAGTCAGGACTGGAGCATTCTTACTTGAGGCGTAGTAATGAGGAGTTGAATTTTTGGAGAAGAAAATTTGGTATTTCTGAATTTGAGAGAAATTGTCTGGAATCCATTAATATGGAGATGAAAAACCTATTTGTAAACATATGTTATTCGTTCTACTGATGGAGAAAATTTCTTAGGAGCAATTTTTCAAGCTAACCAGTGCATGTGCTAGAATGAAATGTTTGTTTGTCAGAACTATTATTTGACAGAAATCTTTGTTTCTCAGATAACTAATAACATTCATGTTTAGTGTTAATTTGATCTCTCTGTTTTAATTATGTTACAATTAATGCAACTGCTTGGAATGTTTGTAATTTATGTATTGAGAGAATTCCGTAATTGTTAGCGTCTTCTCGTGTTTTATAGTGTTTTTTGATAGTAATCAAGTTTTAATTTTTGAAGAAAGACTTTCCTTGAAAAGAAACCCTCCTCCATCATCTTTAGTAAAGTTCTGAATATTTTGTCATGTGTGCACTGCACCTGACGCCACACTAAGCCACAGATTGTTTCTGACAAGCAGCAAACAAATTTTGTAGTGAATAGTTAATTGTTCCGTTAGCTGCTGCATCTTCTGATTTCTATTTGCTTTCGAGAACGTCAGTACACCAGACATGAAACAACATGCTGAGCACGAGGTAAGGTACTTCTACTTCAGGGCAGATCTCAATTTGCCTTTTTGTGAAGAAACAGTTCGTAGTCAGAAGCTAAGCAAGCAGATTAATTTACAGTGGACAATAAAGTTAATGTCAAACAGCTGTTTATCTTCTGAGTAGAGCGGTATTTTATTTTTGTTGACATTTGAAGTTAGAAAGTGAACCTCATGTCATGCAACTTTATAAGGCACTTCATTATTGACTTTCAGTTAAATAGTTTTCACTGAGTACCCAGTTAGCTACTTTGATATTTAATTAGATTGGTTTTCATTATTTCAAATGCAGCATGTCATTTAGTTTAAAGTTTTGTTTCACGACACTTTTCGTATGTGCAGCACATGATCAGCCAACAGTCAGTATTGCTGAGAAGTTAAATACGATATCTAAAGCATACGTTACTCGAAGAGGAAATTTCCGCAAAGAAAATATTCAGAGTTTTCATTTATAGACAAATTTTTATACAGGATGATTTTTTCCACTGTATACAAACTCTCTGGATTGATCGATGAGAGGATATGGAACAAGAAAGGTCCAATGAATTTAAGTCCGGAAATGCACTGTTTCCATGCTAGAGACCATTTATTCAATCGGACTTTGCTACAGAGACTGCTGTCTAATAGGCGATGTACCATGCAGCCACAGTGCTGGTGTTCCTCACCCATATGCTCTAGCGCCCTCTCATGCTGTAGTAATTGGTAATGTTGTGTCCGATTGACTACACCGGCTGACTCTCTCTGTAGTGGATGTGATACAGCTTTGTGCACAATGGTTCCGTATTCGAATCGAGAGGATGCCGACACGGTGTTTACTTACAGGAAGGCAAATGGCAACGGACGGCGGGCACCAGGATTGTGTCAGGAGACCTGTCCCCACCGACAGCAACCACAGCATTCAGTATTTGCAACAGTGTTTCGCCGTTTGTCTGAGACAGGGTCGTTTCAGTAATCAGGGAGTCATGAAGGACGTGGCCGAAATTTTCGGACTCCAGACTCGGAGGAAAATGTGGTTAACACTGTGGGTGGCGACCGCCGTGTCAGTACCAAGTAATTGGCTCTCCAGTACAGGGTAAGCAGAGGAACGTGTGGAGCATTCTCCATGACAGTTGTTACTACCCTTATCACTTACAGCGTGTTCATGGCTTACTAGCGACAGGCTTTCTACATCTGGAGCAGTTTTGTCGCTGGTTTCTTCACCAGGCAACCACGATTCCGGGCTTGTTTCATCCATCCTATTCACAGATGAGGCCACCTTTACGCAGAGTGGTATCTTCAACTTTCATAACTGTCTTCTGTGGGATAATATGCAGAACCCCATGCTATAAGGATAGCGAAATATCAGCATCGTTGCTGGCGACCGTATTTTGGGACAAGGCTTCCTTCCACGTCGCTTAATAGGCCTGAACTATCGGCATTTCTTGCCAGTAACTTTGGTTTCTCTTATGGAAGAAGTGCCATTGATGATTCGGTGGGTTATGTGGCTGCTACATGATTGTGTTGCAGCCCACTTCGCCGTTAACGTCCGGACGCATCTCAGTTGTGTCTTCCCTGGTCGCTGGATCAGACGAAGTGTACCAGTGGAATGGCCTGCTGGTTCACCGGATCTCAACCGGTGCGATTTCTGGTTATGGGGTCATCTCAAGAAAATTGTGTATGCAGAGCCCAGTCCAGATGTGGAGACATTGGGGCAGGGTGTTCATGCTAGCTTTCACACTATTCGGATGCGCGTACACGCATGCGTTGAGGCACATGGAAACCTTTTTCAACACATACTGTAGCTGTGGCTACATGGTACAGCGCGTTTTAGATCGCAGTATTAGTAACAATGTATAATTGAATCAACGTTCTCTAGCATGGGAACCGTGCATTTCCAGACATAAGTTCATTAGACATTTTTGTTCCGTATCCTCTCATCGATGAATCCCTAGAATTTATACAGGTGGAAAAAATCACCCTGTAGGAAATTTACAAGACAAACATTCAAATTAATCCCAGTCTAACAGTCTGTAATTGATGAACTAAGTGATCGGGTTATAAAAGGAAGACAACGGATATCGGGGATGTATGCTGCCCCCTATTTCGACTGTACAAGAGGGGAGATTCGTCTTACACGTCGGTCAGGGGACTGAATAGGGCGTAGTGTAACGCCGAGACTGGTATCAAAAATAAAATTAAATTAGAAACATAAACGCCTGAAGGTGTTTTTGATTTGATACAGCGCGTATTAGATTTTATGTTGAATACCCGGTGCCGCAATCATCATCATATATCAAGAAGGATTTACAGAAAATGTATTTTAGGGTCGGAAAGTGAGCACCGTGGAGAGGCACCCATTCCAAATTCTCATTTTGACGTTGCACCGGCACTGAAAAAAATTACCCACTCGTTCAACAAATGTCGGCCGAAGATTTCGACTCTAAAGCCATCTGGCAATATGTCAACTAAGTGGCCACGAACGCTGCGACAGTTCTGACTATGAGAATCCAACCGAGGTAGTGAGCAATCTGTGTAATAAATGACCAAAGTTTAGTAATAATAACTAAGACCTATTTCTAACATTCGTTCACAATTAAAGAAGCGTCCGTCGACAGTCGTCCATTCCTCCATGTTGGGTTATAATCCCAGTTGCAATAATGAGATGCTGACACATTTAAGATCAGAGAGCAGCTGCAACCTTCCCACGTACGTTACTGAAGAGATGTGCAACAATAGCTGGCTGCAATGCTATAAGTAACGCCGCCGCGGCGCTCTCGTATATTGACGAACTAGTAAACCGCCGACACCCGATTAGTTAAAGGTACTGAAGTTCCAAGTATAAAACACCTTCAAACGGCGACATGCTTTGTAAACGAGTTAATGTGTTAAATATTAAGCATGTGCTGTAATGGGTACTTGCATAGTCTGGGAAATCAGCGCTTTAAGCAAAAGATAATTTTTTGCCCATCTCGGTGTTTATGATGTCATATTTCCTGAAGTATGTGATATAATTTTGCAAGTACATCCAGTTGTATATGTGGATACTGTCACGTCAGATGTTGAAGTTTTAGTTCACGAACAACGAAAATTTAGTGAGCTATAAACTTTTTCCCTCTCATCGTTTTGTGGTGAGTGTCAGCGAGAGAATGCTACGTACATGTTTGAAATTATGTGTAAAATTTGTTGTGAGTCGCTAAGTATTCACATTCTCAAACACTGTATGAAAACAGACCACGAATTTGCGTCCTGTGAGTTATACTGCCTCGACACACATACAAACTACAGTAATACTTGACTTCCTGATACTTGACTTACTGTGATAAACCTTGACATAAGCTGATACCTTTTAGTAGGTTAGGTCGGTATTTTAAATTCGATCGATACTTACGTGAAATATTGAAAATAGTTTTTGTTGCTCCTTGAATCCGTTTGATAGGCAACCCGCAACTAGGTAAGGTGACCGTACATCGAGTTAGTCGTCTAGTAATATATCGGGTGGCTATAATTAAACCGACAGTGTTTCAACTGCTGCAGTGTCGTCTCTGTACACCACAGGATCCTGAAACGGGGTATGTATGTATGTTCATTAATTGGTACACTCGCGGAGTGGGCCGAAAAATATAACAGTTCCACATTCTGCCATCAGGTGAAGGTATGGAGCTGTGAGCAATCAGAATATTAAATAGTCCCTGCTTTGGTTTCAGTATGCTGTTTCTCACTTGGCGACGCGTGTTGATTTGTTCAATGAAGTGACTGTTGGTGTATAGAGTTAAAAGGTTGAAGCTTTCCATACAAAACGCAATGGCTGCTGAGAAAGACCGTGCACTGCTGGTAAGTTGTTTTATAAGAACGGTAGCAATAGCAACGTTGCACTGCGGGAATGTCGCCGACAGAAATAACTGTGAAGAGACCCCATGTCAATAAACAGTCTAAAGGATATGACCAGGACATTTACATAAACAGGTGAATTAGGTGGTACAGCAGGGAGAGGGAGGCGACCCATTTCCATGGCAGTTCTTGATAACGTTGAGGTAGCTGTCACCGACCGTGGAGCACGCCCCTCAGATTCTGCAAACAGTGCTGGAGCTGTGTCATGGAATGGCGAGCGCACCAATTAATGAACATACATACGTACTTCGTTTCAGCATCCTGTGATGTATAGAGCCCGCACTGCAGCAGTCGAAACACCGTCAGTTTAATTATAGCCATGGTCTCTTCCCTGATCAACGGTTCAAAAGGTTTTGCTACGCATTTTACATTGGTATCCCTACGTGAAATGAAGTCCCGAGATAGGCTACAACTCCGAGACTTTGCCCTTCGATTTTTGGCATGGAAATGCATGATACGTCCCCGGCGAATATTCTTTGCACGGACGAGACACGTTATGCGCTGCATGATGCCGTGAATGTACGGGGTCCCACGCTGCCGCATCCTGTGCAGGAACATCCAATGCACTCAACTTATCTGACTGTATACTGAGGTTTCAAAAGCTCCTTCATTCTCGGTCCGTTTTTCTTCGATATGACACCTCGTGGGCCTGTTAGGTGTGGATTAACATCTGAACTCTATAAGGACCTCCTTGTGCAACACGTGATCGCAGTTTTGCAAGAACGCAACTGTGTCGTCACCACTATTTTCTTGTAAGGCGGGGCCTTGCCACATGTCGCTTGCCAGGTGAAAGATTTACTCCAAGAAACCTTCAGTGGCCTGCCGAGGTGGCCGAGCGGTTCTAGGATGCTACAGTCTGGAACCGCGCGACCACTACGGTCGCAGGTTCGAATCCTGCCTCGGGCATGGATATTTGTGATGTCCTTAGGTTAGTTAGGTTTAAGTGGTTCTAATTTATAGGGGACTGATGACCTCAGAAGTTAAGTCCCATAGTGATCAGAGCCATTTGAACCAACCAAGCCAAACCTTCACTAGTGACTGCATTATATCTAGACAATTTCAAGATGCGTGCTCTTTCAGATACCCTGACCTAAATCCATGTGACTTCCGGCTGTGGGCAATCTGAAAGATTATGTTTATCAGACGTGAAGAATAGCATACGACCACATATCGCTCTGAGTACACTAGATACGCCGGAAGCAACTGCCTGCGGTATGTTGCTGAATCGGGAGACCATGCTAAACACATGTTATAGCTTGTGACCGTATCCTAATAAACATGCCAGAACCACCGGTATGACGTGCTTGATTTTCCTTTTCCTTTTTCTCACCCACATCGCATTGTGACTGCTTACAGCGCCATATTTTCACCTAATTTTTTCAGCTTACTTTGCGAGCGCACTGATTGATGAACATACCGACGATGTTTCAGTGATGGATACTTAAAACACCGTCAGTTTAATTGTAACCACCGGGACAGATGGGAGCAAGGGGACGAGCTGTGCACTGTACCAAACCTGTCATTTACAGTCAAGGATACTTTTAATCTTAACTGGACGAAAGCTTCTGGAGAGGCTGGAAAGTAGGAGAGATTTACTGACAGAGAGAAATTGGACATCTCAGTCGGTAAGAGTAGCTCTGAAGTCAAGGACGCATGATTTCTCCTGATCAGACAAATAGTTCTCACATAAGGTTTGTCTGCCAGATAAGAAATTATTGCAGTGCAAGCATCTTTTAAGGAAAACAGGCAGCTCTGGTCGTTAATCTGCAACTTCCCGGTTATTGACAGTTCGTCCTTCTTGCCTGTAATTTGTGTCAAAAGCTTTCTCTAAGTCTACAAATGCTAGAAACATAGGTTTACCTTTCCTTAATCTATCTTTAAAGCACTATAGAATTCCTAAACTGGTTCTCTCTGCAGCATTCAGAAGGAGGAGGAAACGTCTATCACGTGATGGCATAATGACGACAACAACAACAAATACCTCTACAAGGCAGAGTCCAATGCGATGCATTGAGAAGCAATAAACAAGACACACTTAAGCCACGATCGGGTCCACACCAGTAGTTGTATGGCTGGATGTCGGAGATCGATAAAACACTCACACTTCACACACGTTCATGTCCCGAGGACCACACGTTGTGCGCCAATGACTACTGGCGCCCATGCTCAGAGGTCAGTGAAAACTACCGCAGCGACCGCAGCCGCAATCTTGGATCCGAGTATATGCCAGAGTGCACCAGCCCCGGCCATGGAGGGCATCTGGGGACGATTGGAGTGGCCGGAATGCAGGTGTTATCAATATGTCCAGCGCCAACACCTGACATTTTGAGTCTTCTCTCATGCAACACACGTTCGTTCCTGTCTCCTCTCACTCAGCACACTGGTCACTTCGTAAGCAAGATCAGACATGTTGGCGCATTATTTGTACTTAGCCGCCTGTCACAGACTGACCTAATCCGCAGCTTTGGGTCGCCGAAACCTCGTGACGAATCCTACCGACAGCAGCGGTGTACAGCGAAACAAACGCCGCCAGCCTCGGTGCACTGCGAAACAAGCAGCTCGGATGTATACTGTAGTTCTAATCAGCTCCACCCCAACATAGACTCCCACCCCCAGCTTAAAAAGTTCACTTTACACACTCTGAGATAGCTATGTTGTTGGCCATACATCTCGAATTTCTCATGCGAACCGTAGATTTTTCCCTTTTATGCACGTTGTTTTCGGAGACAGAGGAAGTTGGGGCATACATGCATTTTCACATCGACAGAGTATCGTTACTTGTGAAAATCCTGTAACAAGGTGGCATAGGAAACATTTCCCGTAAGTATTCTCTCATCAGGTAGGAAAAAACATCTGTTCTAATCAGCTTAACGCCTATTACATCCTGCATCACAGGACTCACTTTCGAACTCCCTTAAAGTAACCAAATGTCTCGCCATATACGAATTCTCTTAAGGTTAGAGCACAGAGAAGTTGTAAACATCATTTTTATACTACATGTAATTTTATAAATTCGGTGATGCACCTGATTTCATTATGATGATCGTCTCTCTCTGTTGAGGTGTGAGATTGAAATTTCGTTAAAAGATATCGCCGCAACGAAAAAAACGCCTGATTGCAGGTCACACTCCCGAATCATATCCCTAGCCATCGCCTCTACCCGCCAGGCGGCACGTCATTGTTATTAAACTGATAGGCTAATTAATTAATCTGAGCATGAGAGTCGCTATGCATCGAGGGTATATTTTTTTTTCAGTCGGATTACGCTCACCAAGTAGCTCAAGTGGGAATCTCTGGTCGAAAGATGACGATGTTTTGGGGAACACTACTGAGAAACTGCGTTTTAAGCTGACCACGGAAGGATTCTACTGCTGGCAACATATACTTGGTGTAAGGAGCGTGCTGTTAAAAACACGATCACAAAGACTATGTTACTATCAGCCTGCATAAAAAGCGGTCTTGTTTCTATAGGCACACTCAGGAGTCACTAATAGTGTTACGATTTTTTGTAGAAATGATGTGTGCGATTTGGAACGAGTATATCCATTCGACCACATACTTGCTTTGGATCCTATGGAGACATCTTTTAATGATTACAGCCACTGATGAATCATATTCGTACCACTCTCATATCTTGAAACGAGTCACCTTTTTCGAACCTGTCTGCTAAGGATTCCATACAGCAAAACTCCTGCGTGGTTTTAGACAATCCCTATGCATCTTGTAACTGTCTGTCATTCTCTGTCTCGGATGTCTCAGCGTCCCTGCATCTTTGTCGCTGTGATCGATCCAATTTAAGTTGGAACTGAGCATAAGTTGGAGAGCGCTTTATCTAAGACCTCCTCCATCCTGTGGAGAGACAGGGTGAGCTGAGTTAACGCAACAGGACCATGTTTTGACCACAAATACATTTAGCTTATGTCGCTAAGTCAATTACTAGAATTTCCTGATACACTTGTTCTACATCAGATGCTTATGACAACAATCTGTTCCTGCCCTAAGATATGCCAAACGTTTCAAACAATTTCTGGTACTTTCTGCAGTTGATTGCAAAGAGTTAAATTCATTTCATATCTTACTGGGTTCTCAAGTTCTCCAATTAAATGTGCATTATTAAGGCGCACCTTACTCTTTAGATGTTCACAAAGGTAAAATAATTTAATACAGTTGGGAGACCTTGAGGGCCTCAGATCTAACTACCCGAGGATCAAAACTAATACTGCCACCAAATTATACCGACGGGGCTCACAAAATTCTTCATAAAATGGACAGTTTTTTTTCTTAAAATTTTTGTTTAGTTACCATTTTTATGACTGATTTGATGCGATACCATTTTCTTTGCCAACCTTTCGATATCTGAGCAGCAGTTAAGCTCAACATCCTCGGTTACTCTACAATTTATGTGCTTTGCTACTCACACTACAACCACAGAAGTTACGTCTTATTATCCAGTTCCTTCTTTTAGTTAGTATTTTCTTCATATTCCTTTTCTTGGCATTCCAAATCTTATCAATGGACTTATTTTTCAGTAACCTTATGTAGCATTCTCATTTTTTTTTCACAGTCTGTATCGTGGATAAAATAACGAAATGTAACGATCCATAGTATGCGAAAAGAAACAGAAATATGAGACACTGATAAACTAAATAAGCAGAGACTGTAGTAGAACAGTATTATGAACGTAAAATATTTTCTTCGCAAGAAATGATGGTGCATTCAGGAAGCTTCGGGAAGTTTACAGAGAAAGGATTAGTTTTGACGCAAAGATGGATGATCACTTCTGCACACTGCGTAAAGAGCAGGAGCGTGAAAAGCTGCTTCACATGACTGTAAGGGGAAAGAACAGTTAACAGCGTAAGAAAGAAAAACAACGCAAGAAGTTAATGTGCGACTGAAAGGGCTCTTACAACACAGTCCATTGCTTGTACATAGTTGCCTCTAAGGACTTTGGCGCTGACAAGGGAACTCCCCATCACACACCCCTCAGATTTAGTGGTAAGATGGCCCAGTGGACAGCCCGTCAGATACTGAACACACATCAAGCATGAAAACAGGAAGAAGATGTACTGAATTGTGAAAAAAGCAAAATAAAACTAATGAACGGTCAAAGAGTAAGAAGTGCAATAAACAACAACTTCGAACGGTATCGGGTTCGTCGGTAAGTGGTTATGGTGCTGAACTGCCATGCGGGCAAGCGGCATTCAAAGCTTCTTCGTGCAATTTTTTTTCTTTAATATTTTTTAGTCTTGGCAGTTGTCGTACTATACATTTGTTACAGAATATGAGTCATACGGTTAGAGTACGTTACCGTCTTAATTAAATGTGATAAATAGTGATAGCAGGCGAGATACCACACTGACATTTCGCAGAAATGTAAACAACAAATAAACGGGTGTGAACCGTGCTACAACAAAGGAATTCAAGAGTTAAGACTTCCAAAATGGAACGCAATTTCAAAAACGTTAAAAACATACGTTTTGGCAGAGCACAAAGAAACTGTGTGATTATGAAACTGCTTCGTTCATTTGTTGTTGCTAACGTGACAAAGTATTATGATTTCATCATTTCCTTGGGAGTGATCGCATTCACATTCATACGAACACCTGTATCATGCAAGGAGGCATATCTCACTCATCCACCAGTCGTACAAATTAGGTGCGTCAATAACAGATTCCTATCATATGACACACGTCTGTCACTAATGCCGAGTATGACACACCAGACGTGTTTTTCCTGTGAAGGATTCGGTCGAATTGTCGTTGTGTCATCAAACATCAGTGGTTCCCATGTCTGCAGCTCGTGGTTTTGCGGTAGCGTTCTTGCTTCCCGCGCACGGGGTTCCGGGTTCGATTCCCGGTGGGGTCAGGGATTTTCTCTGCCTCTAAATGACTGG
Source organism: Schistocerca serialis cubense (assembly GCF_023864345.2). Classification (NCBI taxonomy): domain Eukaryota; kingdom Metazoa; phylum Arthropoda; class Insecta; order Orthoptera; family Acrididae; genus Schistocerca; species Schistocerca serialis. The sequence continues at coordinate 163,756,377 of NC_064644.1, read as the reverse complement.
ATGTTGTGTGTCTTTCATCATCATTGACTCGCACGTCGCCGCAGTGGCTTCAGCTAAGAAGGACTTGCAATTTCGGCGGCCTCCCGGCCAACAGTGCCGTACGATTATTTCATTTCATTTGCGGTTCCCATTCGAAAGCTACTTTCTTTCGGCTGCTAATAAAGTGTGCAGATTCAACTGTCATTATAGGTTCCTACTGTACACATCGCTGTTGCAAAAGGACATTAAACCACAACACAAACTGAAATTTGAATAAAGCGAACAGTGTTAAGAAAAGAAAAAGGTCTCGAAGGAAGTTAGAACACGGCTCAACCGCTTCGTAGTTTAACATCTTAACCACAACGCCACTGCTTTTGCGCTTTGCTCTGTACTGCACTTCTTTACCAACGACCGTTCACGGTTTCTATTTTGCTTCCTTTATTAACAGTTCTGTACCTCACCTTCCTGTTTCCATGCCTGATCTGTGTCCAGTTTTTGACGAGCTATCCACTAAATCTGAGGGTGTCTGAGGGGCAGTTTCTCTTGTGAGAAACAAGGAGGTTTGGCTACTGATGATGCTGCTGGACTGTCGAACAGCCTTCCGGCAGGCGAGCGGATAATACGTTGTTAATAATAACATAAAACATACGATGTGCAATATCCAAACCGCACTAAGCAAAACACAGAGTGCCGGCCGGAGTGGCCGAGCGGTTCTAGGCGCTACAGTCTGGAGCCGCGCGACCGCTACGATCGCAGGTTCGAATCCTGCCTTGGGCATGGATGTGTATGATGTCCTTAGGTTAGTTAGGTTTAAGTAGTTCTAAGTTCTAGGGGACTGATGACCACAGCAGTTGAGTTCCATAGTGCTCAGAGCCATTTGAACCATTTTTTTGAATGTGATAAGAATGCAATTTTTTTTTAGTCATTAATCTTCTTACTGATTTGATGCGGCCAGCCACGAATTTGTCTCTTGTGCCAAACTCTTCATCATATTAGTTAATAAAGCTTCAGTGTATTTCTGTAAGACTGACAAGTACCGATATATGCACAAATACGTCAGCTGTTGACCGCTCATGTGACGGCTTGCTCTGCCATAGGCTGTTTGTCCGTTCGGTTTTTCCTGTGGTGTGCTTCTACCACGACTGCACATTCCACGTGTTCACCTCCACTCCTGGGCACACAGTTACAGCAATGCATGTTTTAAACGTTCTTTTTATGTGTCTGACAAGGCAACGTGGCGTCGTTTCTATGAGTGGATAGTCTTCTCCTTGTAGTGTCGGCAAGGAAGCACGTTAATAAGAATGTTCCAAATATGTGTGAATTAATGCTTATGTACGTCTTAACTGTGGTACACCAGTTTGTACACAGTGATAAATTTTCTTTGTAATCGCTTTGTTTTAGGTATATTGTGAGTACTATGATGACAGGAAGATTCTGTCGAAACCGGTCACTAAAAAAAATATAATAACAAGCGATCTTGGCTGCAGAATATTTTCCTATTCACCAATGACAAATCGCTCCAGTAGAACACGTGCAGCCTCTCTAATTTTACTTTCATGGTCTTTTCACGAGATATGCATAGGAGGAAGCAGCATATTGGCTGACTCTTTCAGAAACTTACGGTCTCGGAACTTTAAAAATGGGCCACGCCGTGATGAAGAACAGCTCTGTCGCAACGTCTGGATGTGGCTGAGCATCTCTCTGAACTACGACTAGCTGAACTACTAAACGTTCCTCTAACGAAAGTTGTCCGCAGCTTGTGGTCGTGCGGTAGCGCTCTCGCTTCCCGCGCCCAGGTTCCCGGGTTCGATTCCCGGCGGGGACAGGGATTTTCTCTACCTCGTGATGACTGGGTGTTGTGTCATGTCCTTAGGTTAGTTAGGTTTAAGTAGTTCTAAGTTCTAGGGGACTGATGACCATAGATGTTAAGTCCCATAGTGCTCAGAGCCATTTTCTAGCGAAAGGTGCTGCTCTTCTTTGGACCTCCATCGGTACACGCACCCCTATTCCTGTGTATACCTGTTAAAGTACAACTACGACTGCCGGTAAAACAAACCGGAGATGGAACTTAAGCACTCCTGAATGAGGATTTGAGGGCGAAGAACGAAGCAGGCATTAATGAGTGAATGGAACAAGTTCGTTCCCAACAAGGACACACAGTACATACTGTCAACATTTACTGTGCTGTGCCGATATCTTGGGTGCAATACGCATACAAAGAAAAACTGAGGTAAGAAATCAAATGATACGTGACTGCGCTGTAACGAGCCACTGGCGACCAAAATACTCCAATAAGAACCTTGAACTACCTCGGAGACTTTGTCGCTGGAGTTTGTGTTCATGCTGTAGAGGAACATTTCAGGATGTAGTGAAGGATTTAAATAACCGAAACACTGAAGACCGAGACCAAAATTATGATTCTTAGCGTTTTAGCGTCAGCATCTACGAGTATTGCTGATGGACTTTTCCGAGTGAGTCATTCGACGTATCCCTTGGATGTGGGCTGTGTGAGAATAAAGCCCCTACGGCTCAAATTGCGCATCAAAATTTGAAATTCCTCCAACAAGTCCACCCTAAAACCTTTCTATTCCCTATGTCAAAGAACTGTGTCTTCCAGTTTAATAGAGGGTGTGCACATTATATGAGATGTTTGGCATAGGCAGAACCATGAACGTTGCCGTCTCCTTTACCCAGTACATGTTCTTTGATTCTAACTCTGAATGCTCTTCCTGTCTGCCCATTTAGAAACACGGAAAACCATTACACCTTATTTTGTAGGTGACAGGATGAGAAAACTGTTTGTCATAACGCTTTTTCCAAGACTGTTGGTAGATGGAAACGAAAGTCTATCCTCATATTTCTTAGTACGAAAGCGGGTTGTGTTATGTGAAATGTTTCCTAGAAACGGTATAGAAAAAAATTGCCTCCCTCTTTTCCTTCTTTTCCAGTTTGTAATCTCCTAGAGTGAAACTTTTTGGCGGTTTTATTGCCTATAGTTGTATCCAAATTTATCTCTATCCAAAAAGTCTTCGGGGATGACGCTGTAATAAAGCACTTTCAATATTTGGGAGGAAAAAGCTAGATTCTATTATTGGGGCAGGGGGGGGGGGGTAAGCGAAATCAACGGGGATAGTGTTATCTGAAAAGGTTTCGTTACGGCACATTCTGAAGTCAATTTAACCATTTTCTTACACCCGAAGTAATATCAAGGAAGCCCGCCCGGCTAGCCGTGCGGTCTAGCTCGCAGTTCCGCTTCGAACGCCGAGCGGGAAGGTTCTTTTTCATTTCACTTGCCGCAGCGTCGCTTGTGTGAAGTTTTCCTCGTTAGTGTTGTTCTGTCTGCCGAGTGAGTCGTAGCGCCTCCGCTCCGCCTTTACTGCCTGCCTGTGTTCGTCTACTTGCAGCGGCGTCGGCCACTCTCTTACGGCTATCATGGTTTCCACGTGTATTCCACTAAAAAGGTACTGTCAGCTTTACTTTCGATAAAACAATGCGACACGTGCAAGCCCGGGTCTCTAGAAATCCACGACTGGCTTGTCGATACAATTCATGTGAACTCTGATGAGGTCCACACCGCTTATTTTGATGCAGACGAGTACGTGTTGTACTTGAAATTTATGGATCCCCTTCACGTTGAAAGATTACTGTTGCGACATGGTTCTCAAGTCGCGTTCAAGCATCGCGATAATTCCGTTAGTATGGTGTCACTCGCAGATGCGATGTATGTGTATGTGTATGTGTGTGTTCAGATGATTAGGAAGGAAATCAAGTAAACGGAAGAACAAAATGGGAAGAGGCTGAGCTGGGTGTGAATGACCAGCCGCGAGGGCGATGTGCTAGGGAGGGTCCTGTGCAGTGGGCGTAGGCGGTGTACATGACCACGCACAAGTTTGCCAGCGGACGCGAGCGTGCGGAATACGGCGAGGACCCGCCGGAAGGAGCAGCCATCGACCCCGATTGTCCATCGCCGGGTCTCTGTCCTCATCTCTTCCGCCTTGATCCTTGTACCTACGGCCAATATGGCATCCTCTAGGATTCTGTTCTGCCCCTGACGTAAAGAATGTTGTGATGCGAAAGCAACTGAAACAGTAATGGGCAGGGTACACTCCCCACTACATATCTGTTAGTGATTATACAAGGGGTGTGTGTGTTCTTGTATTAAATGTACATTCGTGACAACGTAAACTATCCAGATCTCATTGGTTTCTCTCATACGTCAACATTTCGTCTGCAGCAGTCGACTAGCAATTCAACAACCTATTAAAAAGAAACTGAGCGACATGTTGCCGGAGTAAACTGCTGGACATGCAATCGGAGGGAAACATTCTAATCTGACACTAACTAACATCAACAACAATAGGTTGGGGTATACATTCACAACCTAAAGGTGAAGACGTAGAGAAAGAATCTGAATATATGAAAAGTGAATTTGGCACCTAATGAGAGATGAATATTTAATGATCATGGGTGACTGGTACATTGTAGTAGGAGTTACCGAAGAATATGATCTCTGTATTAGGAGTGAGAATCAGTATGGAAGGTGATGGGGTGCTGAAGTACTAATGAATGACGAGATGCATTTGAAGTTCGCAAAGTATGTGGGTACTGCAATAAGGAATACCACAGTAGCAATTCAGGTGAAGAGGAGCGAACGTATCTAAAAAGGACAATTATATAAGTTGGAGCGGCGCGGGATAGCAGTCGGTCTCAGGCACTTAGCCACGGTTCGCGCGGCAGCCCCCGTAAGAGGTTCGAGGCCTCCCTAGGGCATGGGTGTGTGTGTGTTGTCCTTAGCGTACGTTAGTTTAAGTTAGATTAAGTAGTGTGTAAGCCTAGGGACCGATGACCTCAGCAGTTTGGTCCCATAGGAACTTACCGTAAATTTCCAAATATATGTTGGACAGTCAGACATAGACACAAGGAAAGGTAACTCCGAAGAAATCTTGGGCAACAGAAGAAGTATTTCAATTGATCGACGAAAGGAGAAAGTACAAAAATGTTCAGGGAAAGACAGGAATACAGTAATCAGTAAGGAATGAAATAAATAGGAAATGCAGGAAAGCCAAGGCGAAATGGTTGCAGGGAAAATTGAAGAAACTGCAAAAGAAATGATCGTCGGAGGAACTGATTCGTAATATAGAAAAGTAAAAATGAGCATGTTAGAAAGACGATAAAATTAAAAGCAAGAGTAGCAAAATTAAAAGTGCAATGGGAATTCCACTGTTAAACTTAGAGGAGAGAGTGCATAAGTGGAAAGAATATATTGAAGGTCTTTATGAGGGAGGGGACTTGTCTGACGAGGTGACTGAAGAACAAACTTGAGTCGATAAGGAAAACACAGGGGATCAAATATTAGAATTTAAAAGACCTCTGGAACGCTTGAGATCAAATAAAGCAGAAGGGATATACAAAATTACACTGGAATTTTTAAAATATGGTGACACTGACAACTAAACGACTATTCAAGTTGATGTCTAGAATACAGAGACTGGAGACGTACCGTCAGATGTTCGGTTAAATATCATCCATACAATTCAGGAGATAGGACGGAAAGATAGGTGCGAAAATTATCGCACAATCAGCTTAACCCCTCATGCATCCAAACTGCTAACAAGAATAATAATACAGAAGCAAGAAAACTGAAGATCTGTTAGATAACAGATGCTTGAATTAAAACCGGTGTAAGACAGATGTGCAGTCATAAGCAACTGCCGTTCACTCTATACGTTGAAAAAGCAATGATAAAGAAAACAAACGGTGAAGAGTGAGATGAAACTCCATGATGAACGAACGCCAATTATAAGATTCGCTGATGACATTGCTATCCTCAGTGAAAGTGAATACAAATTACAGAATGTGTTGAATGGAATGGACAGTTTAATGAGTACAGAATAAGGATTGAGAGTAAATCGGAAAAAGACAAAAGTAACGAGAAATAGCAGAAATGAGAATAATGAGAAACCTAACATAATAATTGGTGGGTCACGAAGCAGATGAAGTTAAGGAATTCGGCTGTCTTGGAAGAAAAATAACCTATGTCGGACGAAGCTAGGACGAGATAAAAGGCAGACTAGCACAGGCAAAGATGGCATTCCTGGCCGAGAGAACTCTACTGGCATAAAACAAATGCCTTAATTTGAGGAAGAACTTGCAGAGCATGGACATTCCTTGGGCGGTAGCGAATCTTTACTGTGGGAAAACTAGAACAGAAGAGAGACATGTAGGGCTACAGAAGAATGCTGAGAATCAAGTGTACTAATAAGGTAGGGAATGAAGAGATTCTGCACAGGATCGGCAAAGAAAGGAACAAATGGAAAACACTAACAAAAAGAAGTGACAGGATGACAGCATATACACGTATGTTAACCTCCATGGTACTAGAGCGGATTGTAGATGGTAAAAACTGGAGTTGAAGACAAGGGTTGGCATACATCCATCAAATGATTTAAGACGTAGGGGCGCAAGAGGGGAGTTAGTGGCGGGTGGCATCAAACATTTCAAAAGATTGATGACTGAAAAGAATGCATACCACTGCTGCTGCATGCAATCGGAGACTCCCAGAAGTATCATAGAAACGTTCGCCACCACATATGGGCACATGAAGTGTGCCACACTAGATACAGGAGAGTGTAAAACTGATTTACTCCTGAGGTTTACAACATCACATTATGTGATGAACTGCTAGTAGTTAAGTGGATGCCTCTCAGATAATTACTCGTCTCTTACTGGCTGAAGGATTTTGACCTAGAAAGATCTTAAATGATAACTAACAGTAGAAATTGAAATAAAGCTCAACTCATTCATTCAAGAAGGGATGCTTGAGTGGTGGACTGGAATAAACAATATATGTTAAAGGCCTCCCGGACTATGAAGTCTCTCCAAACATCGCGGGATCATTAAAAATCATTCACGTTCGTAATAGTCGGCATGTCATTCACATTCCGATTGGGCACAGCTCTCGTCCACGATATCTGTACCAAATGCAGCGACGGCATGATGGGTAGTGCAGCTGTGGAGAGTAAGGAACGCTAGAATTTGGCGTTCTATAAATGCAATGCTTGTGTTATAAATTTTAATAGTGTCAACTGTAATCGTTGTGAAGTTTTGGTTCAAGGTCACAATTAAAGTGTAACTCAGGCAGCTTTAGAGAAGCATTTGCGTGAGGACTGCTTTGTTGTTTTCCCGGTTGCGGCATCACGTACGCAAAATAGTGACATCTCAGCGTAAAGCGTTTTGAGTTCTGCAGTTTGCTAGGTGTGAATCTATACTTTCAGTTCAACGAGCGTTTCGTTTAAAGTTTAATCGTGCTCCTCCATGTGGTAAAAACATGCGTCTATGATCAATTCGAAAGGACCGGATGTGTGTAAAAGGAAATGCACGGGACGAACAGGAGTGTCAGAAGAAGATGTTGACTAAGTCTGTGCATCTTACCTTCGCTGGCCTACGAAGTCTATTCGGAAAGCTAGTCATGAACTTCAGTTACCAAAGACGACAGTATGGAAGGTTTTAAGAAACCGTTTACACATGAGTCCAAACCGGTTATAGTGGGGACATGCTTTAAAACCACATGACTGTGCTTTGTATTGTAACTTTGAAAGTGAAGTGCTGTAATGGGAAGATGACTTTCTTGATTGCGTGGTCTTAAGAGATGACGCAGCTGTTCATTTAAGTGGGAAGGGAAATGCCAGTAGTTTTCCTGTGTGAGGGTCAGAACATTTTCATGAACCTGTACAGTCTCAAAGAGTCTCCCCAAAATGAAACTTTTGTATTTTGTGTTCCGACGCCAAATGTATAGACCATTTTCTTTCGCTGAAGCTACCGTAACAGATTTTGTTTTCTCCGCGTCAGTCGTCGTGAACAGTCTAAATTAAGCTGTTGTAATACATCAATGAAGCTGGGATATCCTTTTATGGACACACTGATTTCAATGTTGAGGTACCAAGCGATTTGAAATAATACGCCCTAAAATGCCCCCTAAGACAATTGTGAATTTTTGCTCGTGCTACGCAGTGGATTGCAGGGCCAGTCAAAAGCAACGACAACACAGTGCGAAAGCGGTGTTGTCAGTTCGCATGAAAGAGATTGTGCAGGAGGTCTACTCAGTAATGCGTGTGACAATACAATATAACATGAGTTCTTGAGTGCAGTTTGTTGTCTTCAGCAGTGTGTGCTATAGCATCCACGTCCCTATTTTATAGTCGATAAAAATACTCGTATTTTTATTATTATTTTTAAATATATGTAATATCGTGAGACACAAGTGTGTTGCCAGAGAAACAGTTTGGTTTCGCTAGTGCAGAGACGGTGTAACAGTTTCTTCACAAGCCACGGAAAACAATGATATCTTTTAATTATAAGAACAATTATTATTATCACTGACTTTTTGTTGCATTCTTTCTTCTTGTTCGAGTGGGCATGATGCTAGCAAGACGCTCTTTAATCTGTCGCCTATGATACAGTCTGGTATTATTGTTGTTATGTAAACTACATATTGTAAATTATTGGAGAAAAATAGAGAATAAGTTATTCCAGTTCATCTCATATTTTCTATAAGAATATTACTAATCTTAATCATTGGCATTCCATCTTTGCTTCGCGGCGGACGAGCTGCAACGCCGCCATTAGCGATAATATATTTATATGATTGTATTGCCAAGAGTGTAGTTTTATTTCAGACTGAAAATGTTGAGAAAATTATTTAATGCTGATTAATGTTTTTTTTCATATCGAATTCACTCAGTTATTTTCACGTAACTGGAACAGATCAATTCTGTGAAACACCGATGTTCATTTATCTGCCGCCATTTCATGAAAGCTTTACGCGGCTAGCTTAAACTGCCGAATGATTGAGAAATATATATTTGCCATTGTAAAAAGAATCCACGTAAAGGTAACTTGATTGTATATCAAAATCTATGCTCTGAGAAACTATTTCAACCTTTACGATTCTTTGCTGGTGTCGGAGCATAAAATTTTCTCTGCTAAAGCTCAGAAATCTTTTCAGTAAAATTCGCCGATTACAGTGTCGTGTGTCTCCGTGTTATAAAAGTGAAGTGATATTCAAGATTGAACTAAGTTTGTATGAAAGTAGTCAACGAACCTAATTGAATGATTGTAAACAGATACACTTCTTTACAGGCAACATACGAAATCGATTGTGTGTTTCAATGTAGTTCACATTCATGCTCATGTAATATTCTAGCCGGGTACTGCAGTAATTGAATGACGATTTAAAACTGTAGATATATTTTAATATTTATGTTGGACACTGCTAAATTTACGAATTCACGACACGGTTTAAAAGACACCACACTGGCGCCCAACGTGGGGTATCATATAAAATATATATGTATAAAGAATGTGTAACATCATCATCTTTAATTAATATATGTAATAAATATTTTCAGGTATGTCAAACCATTGTACTGTATTAATATACTGTCTTATTTTATCTCATATATACTGACTGTAGTGCAAATGATAAAAAGCAAGCCGGCCTGTGTGGCCGTGCGGTCCTAGGCGCTTCAGTCTGGAACCGCGCCACCGCTACGGTGGTAGGTTCGAATCCTGCCTCGAGCATGGATGTGTGTGATGTCCTTAGGTTAGTTAGGTTTAAGTAGTTCTTAGTCCCAGGGGACTGATGATCTCAGGTGATGAGTCCCGTGGTGCTCAGGGCCACTTGAACCATTTGATAAAAGCAATTGTTCGGAAAAGAGACCACGAACAGGAATCAAAAAATTAGTTTAAATGGCCATTGGATCATCACGATCATAGGCGTTAAGGTAAGAACGTATGCGCATGTTCGGCAAACACAACTTCCTTAGTTTTCAATACTTCTTTCAGCATGTGCTCCAGCCTTATGAGTAGGTACCATTACATTGCGGCTGCGAGATAAAATTATAATTAAACCAGAACTGTCAATATCATAAAGTAGAATTTATACTAAATGTCAATATCATAAAGTAGAATTTATACTAAAGAGTATATGAACTTGATGTTAGCTACCTATGTGTGTTAGTAGTTACTGTTGTCAATTTTACAAAGTATTTTTCATCACACAGTGTCTATACTTGATATTATTTGTCTATGTATAGGCTATAAGTTTTTATCAGTGTTAATTCTTATTGCCATTGTGAGTAAAGAAATTTTGTTGAAATGGTTAGGCCAAAGAAACAGATTAAGCCCATTGAACTTGATGTTAATGTAGATACTGATGCAGTATCAGAGAACCAAGGCGAACAAATAGAGCACACTTAATGCAATTATTAGCAAATAGCAAATACGTCAGGAATTAATGACGAAATTTTTACAGAATTACCAAACTAAAATGAAGTCTAAGATCAGTCCGAAATAACGGACAATTGTCAGGCAAACGTTGCCGATATGACAGAGTAATGTAACAGAGCAGGGGGCGGACCTTGTTACTTTGTCAGGTCCAACCCTGTCTGATAGTAACTTAATAAAACTTTTGTTCCAAAGACTTAATGTTATGGAACTAGAACGTAGGGAAGCTAAGGCTCTAAAAGACCAAAAGCAAAAGGAGGAAGAGATACTAAGGGAACAACAACACGTGCTCAAAGAGCAAGAACGAGAAAGAAAATTTCTAGATTTAATAAATTAATAAAACAATTATTTGTTGAGAGAGACCAAGTTGTAGCAGACAAATTCAGCCAAATCTTGGTTGAACGGGACAAGGCTATTGTCGAACAGTTAAACAAAGAAATTGATATTGTCAAAAGCATTATTAAACATCTGGAAGATGTTCTAGTTCAGTTTGATACTGTGCAACAGGAATGAACTAGGTAAACAGTTTAAGAGCTTGACCATTCCTGTGGATTCTATGCAGACCAATATGCCAAAAGATATCGAATTCCAAGTTCGTAAGGAAGTGGCTCAAGCGTTATCTTTAGAGAAGTAAAATATCGAAAGGCCAACGATAGGGTGTAATGAAACAACACACATTGAGGATCCACGCGATGTATCAAATTCACCTGCGAGCTGTTCAGAGGCACCTAGGGAATGGGGTTACGGCAACCAAAGTGTTGTACAGCAACAGGTTACGCCACAATACTGGCTGAATTCGGAAACCGGGTGTACGTGAAACGGCTCTACGTGCTATCATGACGGTGCAGCGCAGGTTAACAATAATACTACACGCATTGATGCATGACTAAAGCCTTGTCAAGCACCGGCCATATCACGTATTCAGTGAAGAAAAACGAAATATCCACCCAGTGCTTTTTATTCCAAACTTTAAGAGTATACTACCAAAAACCTGGGCAGAACAACTAAAGATACAGCATGAATTCGCTCATATAACTGGAGATGCTTCTTCTCTGTGGGTACTTGATGCCGCCGCAAGATGCAAGACTTTTGACGAATTTTAAAAGGAATTTTTAGGGCAACTTGGTCTGTGTCTATCCAAGAAAGGTTATGCAAAACAGTGTACAGTGCTGAAATATATAACCCAAAGATGGGTACGCTAAGAAATACTTTGAAAAATATATAAATATGGTCTGTCTCTGTGATGAGCCGGCAGCACTTAGAGATTTCTTGAGAGTTCTGAAAGCAAGGCTACCAGTCACTACTCGACAACAATTATTTAATGTTCCTGATACTGATATAAAGGAGTTTCTTAACACTATTGACTCATTAGATTTAGTACAGGAGGATGTAAGAAAATCTACTGAAGGGATTGCCAATGGTAATAATAATAATAATAATAATAATAAGGCCCGGGAAAAGAATAGGCCTCCGGGATGTTCTGACAATCGTAAAAGGCGACGAAAAGGACAGACCACTAATAGGGCTAATCCCCCTTTTAGTGTGATTAGTTGGTTCAGGACAGAACTAATGAAGGCTTGGACAAGCACGGTCATGGTCGGGGACGATGCTTGAACCCTATGCCCGTCCACAATGGTAACGACACTGCTAGCCACACGGAAAATGATTTAAATCCAAATAGACGTGTTTTGCAGGATATGCTTCCTGCAACCACCCTAGAAGGAAAACAAAGACAAAGGATGAGATGGTCAGATGAAGTTAACCGGCACCTCATGTTTTGTTATTACCAAGCAAAAAACTTAGGAACTGGATACAGATCACAAGTATACACAACATTTATTACCAGATACCCAGAATTAAAATTTTTAACAGAACAACGACTAGCTGGTCAGATGCGTATAATAATAAAAAATAACAGGATACCCCAGTCAGAGTTAGAAAACATCAAGCAACAAGTACAACGAATACTGGAACAATATAATGTGCAATCACAAGAAGAAGAAGAAAATACAGTAACGGACTCAAACATCCCAGAGCAAACAAACAAAGAACAACACGCATCAATTAAACAATCAGAGGAAAACGAAATCTTAAGACAGCCACCAGAACAAGCACAAATAGAACACGAAGTGACACACATGTTAGATATAGAAGAAAAATTCAGCTGACATATATAGAATACAAAGACACAAATACAGACATTAGACCATTCTTGCATAGGCCACCAAATAACCCACAACTTGAAACAACAATAACAACTATCAACACAATCAAACACAACAAAATAAATGAAAATACAACTATGGAAGAGTTACAACTACTGGTTTATATAGGAGCACTCACTACACTAAATATAGACACTAGGCAGAGATCAGAACCAACCAACACAAAGAAGAAACCCACAAAACCAGCTTAACAACACAGGCTGCAGATCAGAATAGAAAAACTGAGAAAAGACATCGGCCAGTTAACACAATTTATAAGAAATGAAATATCAGACAAAAAACGAAAAAGGTTAGCTAAAATCTCTCAACAAGAAGCGATAGAGCAATTAGATGAAAAGAAGTAGAAATTACAATCATTGCCCAAACGACTTAGAAGATACAATAAAAGTGAAAATAGAAGGAAACAAAACCAAACATTCAACACAAACCAAAAGAAATTTTACCAGACAATAGATAACACACACATTAAAATAGACAATCCACGAAACATAACAGACATGGAACACTTCTGGAACAACATATAGGCAAATCTGGTACAACATAACAGACATGCACGGTGGATACAAGCAGAAACAGACACATACAAGATGATCCACAAATGCCTGAAGTGATAATTTTGCAACATGAAGTCACCTGAGCAATTAATTCTATGCACAACTGGAAAGCCCCTGGAAAAGATAACATGGCAAATTTCTGGCTAAAGAAGTTCACCTTAACACATTCACATTTAACTAAATTATTCAACAGTTACATTTCAGACACATACACAGTCCCAGATACTTTTACACAAGGAATAATTTATCTGAAACCTAAAGATCAAGCGGTTCTAGCCTTTCCCCGATGTTACTCAATCTGTATATTGAGCAAGCATTGAAGGAAACAAAAGAAAATTTGGAGCAGGTATTAAAATCCATGGAGAAGAAATAAAAACTTTGTAGTTTGCCGATGACATTGTAATTATGTCAGAGACAGCAAAGGAGATGGAAGAGCAGTTGAATGGAATTGATAGTGTCTTGAAAGGAGGATATAAGATGAACATCAACAAAAGCAAAAGGAGGATAATGGAATGTAGTCGAATTAAGTCGGGTGATGCTGAGGGAATTCGATTAGGAAATGAGGCACTTAAAGTAGTAAAGCAGTTTTGCTATTTGGGGAGCAAAATAACTGATGATGGTCGAAGTAGAGCGGATATAAAATGTAGACCGCCAATGGCAAGGATAGCGTTTCTGAAGAAGAGAAATTTGTTAACATTGAGTATAGATTTAAGTGTCAGGAAGTCATTTCTGAAACTATTTGTATGGAGTGTAGCTATGTATGGAAGTGAAACATGGACAATAAATAGTTTGGACAAGAAGAGAAAGAAGCTTTCGAAATGTGGTGCTACAGAAGAATGCTGAAGATTAGATGGGTAGATCACATAACTAATGAGGAGGTATTGAATAGAATTGGGGAGAAGAGAAGTTTGTGGCACAACTTGACCAGAAGAAGGGATCGGTTGGTAGGACATGTTCTGAGGCATCAAGGGATCATTCATTGGGTATTGGAGGGCAGCATGGAGGGTAAAAATCGTAGAGGGAGACCAAGAGATGAATACACTAAGCAGATTCAAAAGGATGTACGTTGCAGTAGGTACTGGGAGATGACAAAACTTGCACAGAATAGAGTAGCATGGAGAGCTGCATCAAACCAGTCTCAGGACTGAAGACCACAACAACAACAACAACAACAACAAGGATCAAGCAGACACAGCAAACCCAGCAAAATATCGCCCCGTAACATGCCTACCAACAATATACAAAATATTAACTTCAGTCATTACACAGAAATTAATGACACATACAACAGAGGACAAAATTATAAATGAAGAACAAAAAGGCTGCTGCAAAGGAGCATGAGCATGTAAAGAACAACTGATAATAGATGCAGAAGTGACATATCAAGCTATAACTAAACGAAGGTCGCTACACTATGCATACATTGATTACCAAAAAGCTTTTGATAGTGTACCCCAATCATGGTTACTACAAATATTGGAAATATGCGAAGTAGATTCTAAATTGATACAGTTCCTAAACATAGTAATGAAAAATTGGACAACCACACTTAATATCCAAACAAATTCAAATAATGTAACATCACAGACAATACAGATTAAGCGTGGAATATACCAAGGAGACTCATTAAGTCCTTTCTGGTTCTGCCTTGCTCTGAACCCACTATCCAACATGCTAAATAATACAAATTATGGATATAATATTACTGGAACATACCAACACAAAATCACACATTTGCTATACATGGATGATCTAAAACTACTGGCAGCAACAAATTAACAACTCAACCAATTACTAAAGATAACAGAAGTATTCAGCAATGATATAAATATGGCTTTTCGAACAGAAAAATGTAAGAAAAAAAGCATAGTCAAGGGAAAACACACTAAACAAGAAGATTACGTATTGGATAACCACAGGGACCACATAGAAGCGATGGAAAAAACAGATGCCTATATATATCTAGGATACAGACAAAAAATTAAGAAGAACTAAAAGAAAAATATAGACAAAGACTAACAAAAATACTGAAAACAGAATTGACAGCAAGAAACAAGACAATAGCTATAAATACTTACGCTATACCAATATTGACCTACTCATTTGGAGTAGTGAAATGGAGTAACACAGACCTAGAAGCACTCAATACACTTGCACGATCACAATGCCACAAATATAGACTACATCACATATATTCAGCAACAGAAAGATTCACATTAAGCAGAAAGGAAGGAGGAAGGGGATTTATCGACATAAAAAAACCTACATTATGGACAGGTAGACAATTTAAGAAAATTCTTTATAGAATGAGCAGAAACTAGCAAAATACACAAAGCAATCACTCACATAAATACATCGGCTACACCATTGCAATTTCATAACCACTTCTACAACCCTTTAGATCACATAATATCAACAGATACGAAGAAAGTAAACTGGAAAAAGAAAACACTACATGGTAAGTACCCGTATCATCTAACACATCGACCAAGACGCATCCAACACATGGGTAAGAAAAGGCAATATATACAGTGAGACAGAAGGATTCATGATTGCAGTACAGGATCAAACAATAAACACCAGATATTACAGCAAGCATATTATTAAGGATCCCAATACCACAACAGATGAATGCAGACTTTGCAAACGACAAATATAAACAGTAGATCACATCAGAAGCGGATGCACAGTACTAGTAAATACAGATATGACAATGTAGCAATAATAATACATCAGTAACTTGCCATACAACATAAACTAATAAAACAACACGTTCCCACATACAAGTATGCACCACAAAATGTACTGGAGAATGATGAATACAAATTATACTGGAACAGAGCCATTATATCAGATAAAACAACACCTCATAACAAACCTGACGTCATACTCACCAATAAAAAGAAGAAATTAACACAACTAATCGAAATATCCATACCCAATACAACAAATATACAGAAGAAAACAGGAGAAAAAATTGAAAAATTCATCCAACTGGCTGAGGAAGTCAAGGACATGTGGCATCACGATAAAGTTGACATTATACCAATTACACTATCAACTACAGGAGTCACACCACACAATATCGATCAGTACATCAACGCAATACAGCAACGTATAAATACAACAATAGAAATCTGTAATTGTTGTTACATGTTCAATTACCCGAAAGTTCCTAAATGCAATGTAAAATATACGGTACAGTTAAAAGGAAGTCACGCTTGATCTAGGTCCGCGTCACGTTCCATTTTTAACCAGACATAACGTCTGAGAAAGGAAAGAAAATAATAATACTAAAAATAGTTATAACAGAAAACCATCATGGAATGGGAACACATCGAACAAGGCCAATAACAGTTCTAGGAAAAATAAAAGTAAACAGTTCAATAACGGAGGTTATAATAATAATAAAATGAATTACAGATGAAAGGTAAAATACAACACTAAGAACAGTAATCAAATCCAACCCATTTTAATAGTAAAAGGACAATCGAAAACGGGCAAAATAGTCCACATAAGAACAATCCGAAAAACATGCGGTCAGGGCAAGTATACTGGCAACAGCTAGGTCCTAGTGGTTGGAATCAGAAACCAACATACGGTTCGCATTCACAGCCAATAAATTTTATGCAAGCTATACCCGTGCAGGATAATCCTTATCCACAACAGTGGAATCAATCAGTAATACCATTTTCCACTAACTACCAACAGAATGCAAGGATAGTGGAGATGCCACCTGAACAGGAACCGAATAATCAGAAACCGTCAAATTAAAATCGGTTCCTGTATGCCTTCGACAGGTGACCGAGGATGGAAATGAAGGCAGTAGGTCGAGCAGTATATGTATATGATAAAATACCAGAATGGTAGGGACATTTGTGAAGAATTATATGAAGAGCCCACAATTTCAGAGAAAGAGAAGAAAGAAATAATTCAAGCCGAAATAACTGCAATTGTAAGCTGTGTGACCACCACTATACTTCTTGATACCCGAGCGAGTGTCAGTTATGAATATGCAGTTCTATAAAATCGTCTCACGGATTAGAAAATTACCGGTTTTGCCTGTTTCAAACTGCAAAGTTGTTGGTGCACTAGGACAGAAGGCCCAAACAATCAAGTTCCAGACTAAGCCGAGATTTCAACGGTAATTGGAGCCATAGCGTGCACATACCTTTTTAGTAGAGAATCTTTCGGTACTGGTCTTACCAGAAGTAGATTTCATGTGGGAGAAGGAGGCAATAATAGACCTCACCCGTGGGACCTACACCTTTAAATACAGTCACCAGCAGATGACTTTGGAGCTCGACCATGAATTTGATGCAGCCCATTCGCCGATAAGGAATTTAATCTTTTCCGTCGGTGTTCCGAAACTGCTCATGTTAGAGTATGAACAAATGAAATTCTGTCATACCCATCAGGATAATAATGCACTCAATACCAAAACTATCAGTGACACTATCAAGGAGAAGGTAAATGAAGCAACAGTCATTGAGAATTTCATGCTATACAATTGACAGAGTTATTATCTAAGTGCCCTGGAGTATTTGCATATAAGCCTGGTATCGTTAAAGGATATGTGTATGATATGCTGGTATATCCACGTAAGACCTGTTGTCGAGCATCTTACTCGGTTCCCTGGACAAAAAAGGAAGAGGTCATGAAAGAGATAAGGAAGATGGTGGGCTGGGCTGTAATTGAGAAATCCAATTCCCCTTATAATAGTCCTTTGCCAGCAATAAGTAAAGCAGATAAAAGTATTAGAATGGTTCTTGACACACGGGACATTAACAAAATTATCGTGCCTGTGCCAACGAAACCCGAAAATTTAGACCAGCAGCTCTAAAAGTTTTATGGCACAAGATACTTAAGCTCTTCAGATCTGAGATAGTCATTCTGGCAAATCACGTTGTCAAAGCAATCCAGACAATATATAACACTTGTATTTGGAGGGCGAAGTTATCAATTTTGTGTCCTTCCCTTCAGCTTGAATATAAGCGCCAGAGTATTTACTGTGGCACTTGACAATGTGCTAGGGCCACAGTTGCTCGATCGAGTCAGCGTACGTTGATGATCTCTTACTAGCAACAGAGACATGGGACGAGATGTTCCAAGTAAACTTGCCAAAACAGGAGTCACGGTAAATTTAAAGCAATCAAAATTTGCTCAAAGGGGATTAAATTTCAAGGACATATTATTTCATCTGAGGGTATCGAGCCAGATCCCACTAAGATGGCGGCAATTGATAACTTCCCTTATCCCAAAACTAAGCGACAATGAAAGAGTTTCATCGGTTTGACGTCTTTCTTCAGGCGTTTTCTACCCACTCAACATTTAAACAGTGAGGCATTCCTGGGATTATTGAAAAAGAATGCACAATGGTGCTGGACCAGTCAATGCAGGGAAGATTTTGTTAGGATTGAAGAAGCATTAGTTAACGCACCAATTTTGCACCAACCAGATATGTCAAAAGACTTCTTCATTGCTACTCATGCTTCAAGCTATGGTTTAGATCCATGTCTGTTCCAAACTGAACAACAAGAAAACGGACTGTGTCTCTGTGTTATAAAAGTGAAGTGATATTCAAGAGTGAACTCAGTTTGTATGAAAGTAGTCAACGAACCTAATTGAATAATTGTAAACAGATACACTTCTTTACAGACAACGTATGAAAACTGTTGTGTGTTTCAATTTGGTTCACATCCAAGCTCATGTCATATTCTAGCCGGCTAATGTAGTAATTCAGTGACAATTTAGAACTGTAGACATATTTAAGTCTGACACTGCTTAATTTACGCATTCACAACATGGTTTAAAAGACAGCGCAGTGCCATTCCCCCATCCCGCACCACGTGATTTCCTGTGTGCAATGGCACTACAGCTCGGTGTTAGCAACACATGTAACGTGAACGCTATCGTTTCACAAGGTAACAATAAAAAATGTTAAACTTCTATCAGAAAGTTGGCTAGAGGCGATAGTCTGAAAATTATATCAAGGTACAACGCTCTCCCGTCTCGTAATTAAAAGTCTACGCTACGTTCTATAATACGTTTATGGCTTTATAACTACTGTACTAGCTTGTATTATCATACAAAATTACTTATTGAGACACATACTTCCCCATAGCAGCGACTCGAAAAGGGGTGCAGCTGCACCTACGCCTTGCACATATTTTCAGCCCTGACCTGTGTGACCTGGATGTTGTCTCTGACACACATACCCCATGCCTACTGCTCTACTGCCTCGTAGGACTGTGAAGCGATCGAGTGGCTATTTGTGAATCAGATACGGAACATGCCCCTTCTACTCACAGCACTCCACTTGACTGCTAGTTCACCCCGAGTAACAAGAGTTGTGCAAAAATATGGGAACATCGCCAGTAACGCATCCTTGAACATAAATGCAGATGCTGACCAAATCTGTGTATTTGAGAACAAACGGCATCTGTGCAATGACGTTTCAAGTTTCGGCCTTGCTCAGAAAAGTGTTCTGTGTAGTTATGAGTGAATTATGTTGGAGTTAAGTGAATTCGAATGTGAGCAAATTGTTGGTGCTGATTTGGTGGGTGCTTTCGTAATTAAGGTAGCCGAAACGTTTGATGTTTCAAGAGGCAACACATGGAAGACTTATAGCTCATACAGGGCAAGTGGAAAAATTTTAATCTCACTGCCGACGAAGGTGTGTGTTGAGTCACCGTGACAGACGATCGTTGAAGAGTATAAGAGGACCAGACCTGCAAATGTCACTGCAGAAGTGAATGTCGCACCCGCGAATACTGTCAGCATCAAAACAACACGAAGGGGGCTCCATAATGGTGGAGCTGCAGAGCAAACAGTACTTCTAAAACAACACATCACTGATGCAAATACCCGTAACAGGACAACGTGGTGCTGAAGCCATTAAACCTGTACGATGGAGCAATGGAAGGAAGTAATTTAGTCAGAAGACTCCCGTTTCACACTGTTTCCTCCACGAGAGTAGCGATTATGCCTAGGAGTAAAAAAAAAAAAAAAGGTTCAAATGGCTCTGAGCACTATGGGGCTTAACATCTGAGGTCATCAGTTTCCTAGAACTTAGAACCACTTACACCTAACTAACCTAAGGACATCACACACATCCATGCCCCAGGCACGATTCGAACCTGCGACCGTAGCGGTCGAGCGGTTTCAGACTGAAGTGTCTGGAACCACTCGGCCACACCGGCCGGCCCTAGGAGTAAACCATGGCGGTGATTCGGTGAGGATTTGTGCAGAACTACCCCCAACTATCATGTCACCATGTTGGCTGAACGGGTCCATCCCATCACACACTGTTTGTTCCCCAATGGTGATGCTGTGTTCCAAGACGAGACGGCCCATGTGTAAACATCTCACATCGGCCGGGACTGGTTTTGTGGTTGAAGTGTCGTATCTCTGTTGCCCACCACTGCAGAAGTGAATGTCGCACCCGCGAATCCTGTCAGCATCAAACCGGCCGGCCGGCCCTAGGAGTAAAACATGGCGGTGATTCGGTGAGGATTTGTGCAGAACTACCCCCAACTATCATGTCACCATGTTGGCTGAACGGGTCCATCCCATCACACACTGTTTGTTCCCCAATGGTGATGCTGTGTTCCGAGACGAGACGGCCCATGTGTAAACATCTCACATCGGCCGGGACTGGTTTTGTGGTTGAAGTGTCGTATCTCTGTTGCCCACCACAGTCACCAGATCTCATTGTTATTGAGCCTTAGTGTTCTTTGGAGAGAAGGGTGCGTGATCGCTATCCACCACCATCATCGTTACATAAACTTGGCACTATTTTGAAGAAAGAATGGTATGAGATTCTCCTAAAATCATAGATGACCTGTATTTATTCATTCCAGGGTTGCTGTTTTGAATGGCGCCGGTTCTCTCGCACTTCTTTTTCGAGTCATCAATTTCTGACTGGTTTCACGCGTCCCACCACAAATTCCTCTCCTATGCCAAATTTTTCATCTCTCAGAGTAGCACTTGCAAATTGCGTCCTCATTTATTTGTTGGACATGTCACAGTTTCTTTCTTCCTCAACAGCTTTTACGTACACAGCTCCCTCTGCTACCATGGAAGTTTTTCTTCATGTATTAGCAGACGTCCTTGAGCCATGGCGGGGTTGCTGGCGTCGGCTTTTGAATTCCTAGCGGGACTAGCTCCACCTGTCGTGTGACATCCCTCTGGTTTGACGCCACTAAGATCTTTGCTCAAGGCTGTTGATGGGGCACGAAGTGTGTTGTGGCGTGGCGAGTTGGGGAGAGGTAACGGAGCGAGGAGGTCTGTGTGGAAGGTCTGCCCAGCGAATAAGGAAAGCCACTTGCACAAGCGTCTGGGGCACGGGGTCCGGCGAGTGGTTGCTGAGCTCATTTGTGAATTTGTGAGTGCTGTCTTCGTGCGTAGCCTGGCCATCAAGTTCTTGGACGTGACACACCGATGAGAGGGTTGAAACCAGTTTCACTGTGCTGAATTCTGGGCCCCCTTTGACACCGGCAAGCTTCAGCTTCGATTCGTGAACTACAGTTAAGATTTGGATTTTGAGATCTTAACTATTATTTTCTTAATGAAGGCCTGCCTGTTTTGCATTTAGTAATTTTACTTGACTGAAGCTATTATTATTGAAGGTCTTCCTGTTTTCTATTTGGTAATTTTACTTAACTGGAGCAGTTATTAAAGAAGGCCTCCCTGTTTTCTATTTGGTAATTTTACTTAACTGTAGCTGTTATTATTGAACGAGGCTTGCATGTCCCCTTTTAATTAAATTAAGAGGTATTTCGTGATTTCAGTTAGCCGAAACTCTTCGCCTTACGTCCCTTTATCGATAATTGTAGGTTTCAGTCCTATCGTTGTGTCCCTTCTTCCTGTCAGTATTTTCCACGTACCCCTATCTTCAACTATCCTGTGGAGAATCTCCTCATTCCTTACCTTACCAGTGCACGTAATTTTCAACATTCTTCAGTTGCGCCGCATTTCAAATACTCCTATACTCTTCTGTTCCGTTTTTCCCAAACTCCATATCTGACTGCCATACAGCGCTGTGCTCCAAACGAACACTGTCAAAAACTTCTTGGTGAAATTAAGACCCATGTTTGATATTAGAGGACTTCTCTTCACCAGGAATGATCCATTTGCCAGTGCTAAACTGCTTTTGATGTCCTCGTTGTTGCGCCCGTCACGAGTTATTTTGCTGCCTAGGTAGCATAATTTTTCAATTTCATGTACTTGATGATCACCCATTACGCTGTTCTCATTTCAGCTGTTTCTCTTTACTTTTGTTTGGTTGTTACATTCAACTGATTCTCTGGACAGTGCTGCCCACTTTGGAGGTATTTGTACGTGAGGGCACCTAACAGTACACTCGCCGCGGTAAGGGAGGGTTTGGCAGTGGTAAATGGGCTGTCGGTCGGGCGGCTGTCATTAGCTCGTGGCCGCGCGCGCCGTGTAAACGGGAAAGATATATATTTTGGTTGTTAACTTACCTATAAATAACCATTATACAGTCCGCTTCAATTAATGGGTCTTCCGGTACGTTTACGTTTTCGTCTGCAGACGCTAACATTTCGGTCCTCCGGGCCGGATTGTGATGGATTCGACGAAGTAACGTGCAGCGACAGCCATGCATCGGCGGAGCGGCAGCGACGAGTGTCGACGGAGCAAAACGGAGACACAGCATGCATCTGAAAGTTAAGAACCTGGTCTGGCCATCCTGCTTCCTGTAATTCCCACTCATTGTAGCTGCTGCTTCTGCTGTTGCCTGCCACCGCTAGCTTTCCATGATGGACGAAGTATTAAGAAAGAAACTTGTAACCATACGCTCGGTGGCGAACGCAAGCCTCACACGGTTGTTAAGTTTTGCAAACGAATTCGATGTAACAGGCAAATCGGACACTTTGGACGTTACTGTCAGGGTAGAACAGTTGCCGAAGATCGTGGAGAAGTATAACGCGCAGTCACATCTCGATTCGTTTGAATATGTAGGGAGTCATGGTGAGGACAGATAAAACTTAGAAAATATGGTCTTCGACGTTTCGAAAAAAATGGGAGCGATTTAAATGAATCACACAAACGCAGTTGACAGTGTTTCGTCACATGCTGGGTTTGCCTTGAGTGTATCAAAACCTAGCATCAAGCTGCCCACCATAAAACTGCCACCATTTAACGGTGTTGTAACGCAATTGTGGAATTTTCAAGACTCATTTCTGAGTCTCGTCGTAAACAATGAGGAACTAGAGGACATTGCTAAGTACCATCATTTGCTGAGTTCATTAACAGTTGTAGCACACAATGTAATTGCCCATCTCCCTGTGACTAATACTAACTTTAAGGTAGCCTATGATTTGGTCTGTATTAGATATAATAATCCTCGACTGGTTGCATGAGCACACTTAAAGGAACTACTAACCCTACCGGCAATGACAAAGCCATGTTCAAGTGATCTTTCTGCGCTAATGAACTAGCCTTTAAGCAGTGTGCATCCACTGGTTGCATTACAGTTAGATGTCTCTTTGCAAGAAATAATTAACTGACAGCTCTTCGTAGAAAGGGTTCAACATTCGATAAGAACCGAGTTTGAAGCCAGTCTGAGCTCGAGTATCTTTCCAACATTTAATGAAACTTGTGCCTCTCTCGAGAATAAATGTAAATCTTTAGAAACAGCCCAGACTATAGCACCATAACGTCACGGCGCAACTGTTAATAAACATCAGAATGCGCCCAACACCAAGCAGTTTGGGCATTCGAAACAGACATACGTTGCTACAAGTACTGCACGTGTCATGTATGCCAGCATGACGCGCTGCACAAGTGCAGCAAATTCAAACAAGCCACATGTAGTGAACGCTAGACTGTTGTGGTTGGAAACTTGTGCTACAACTGTCTGCAGAATGTTCACAGGGATTCTCAATGCAACTCCAGTACCTGTCACACCTGTGGTAAATGATACCACACGTTATTACATGAAGAATGACAACGGACACATGATGCATCAAGGAAGGAGTGTACAGGTGACATGCATCACGAGCACAATGGGAAACATCAGTCAGCTACATCGAGCTATGGTTCACTGAAGATCACTCCAGGAAAACGAGTACGCCTTGCGACAGCGAGAATAAGATTGCAAGACACCAATGGAAAATGGCCGACTTGTCGTGGTCCATTAGATTCTGGGTCGCAGTCATGCTTCATATCGGAAACATGTGCACAACGCCTCAGACTTCAACAATTTCACAGCAGAGTACCGACTCAAGGAATAGGTGCAACACGCTCAGAAACAAAACTCCGTGTCTCTTACTAGTGGGCTTCTATGTAAGCAACTTTATGTCACCCTTCGCATGCTTAGTTTTTCCAGAGTTAACTGACACCCTGCCTGAACAAATATTTGATCCCAGTACGTGGCACTTTGCCAAATGTACAACTCGCTGATCCAGAGTTTTGGTCAGCTGGAAAGATCGACGTGTTGCTAGGTGCAAAATTTTGTCCACACTTTTACAAATCAAGGACTGTCTCCATATGAAATGATCATCCTGTGCTTTAAGAGACAGACTTAGGTTGGGTCATATCTGGTCAGTATCAAACGGTAGAGCACAACATTTAGTCGTGGCAGCCGGTCGTGTCGTGCTTTATAAAAACGGACACTGATGTTCAAACACTCTTGAAGAAATTCTGGGAGATAGAAGTATTAAATCGTGATGTAGTGACGACGGAAGAGGAACAATGTGAAGCACACTTATTGCAACACACAACGAAAGATTCTACAGGAAGATTCGTTGTCCATCTTCCGTTTCGCGAAGATCCATGTAAATTAGGCGAATCTTTCAACACTGCACCAAAACGCTTCTGTCAGATTGAACAGAAACTGGCGAGACACTCGAAGCTAAAAGAAAGCTAAATACAGTTTATGAGATATTATGAAGACTTAGGACATATGGAACCAGTAGCTACACCTGCTGCCATTTCACACTATATGCCACACCATGCAGTTCTTAAGGAAGCCAGCTCAACTACCAAAATACGAACGGTTTCTGACTGTTCGGTCAAAACGCGCTCCAATTTGTCACTAAACGGTTTGTTGATGGTTGCAACAGGAGTTTTGCTCCATAATACTACGCTTTCACATGCATCGCATTGCCTTTGCAGCTGATATGGAGAAGATGTATCAAAAATTCTGGTAGCTGATGAAGGTCGCGCCTACCAACGAATAGTGTGGAGGAGTGACAGATCAGCACCACCGCACAATATCATTTAAAGACAGTTACATACGGAATGGCCGGTGCACCCTTTTCTTGGGGTACGATGTCTGTTACAATTTTCTCATGAAGAGGGCAGATATAACAAGGCAGCAAACATTCTAGCTAATGACTTCTATGTGGAGGATTGTATCTCGAGTTGAGGTACAGTAGAGGCTGCAGTCAAAGTCCAGTAAGATCTCACGAAGCTTCTGGAGAAAGGTCGTCACTTAGTACGGAAGTGGGCCGACCGCAGCGGCCCATGCGGTTCTAGGCGCTTCAGCCCGGAACCGCACTACTGCTATGGTCGCAGGTTCGAAGCCTGTCTTAGGCTTGGATGTGTGTGATGTCCTTAGTTTAGTTAGGTTTAAGTAGTTCGAAATTCTAGGGGACTGATGACCTCAGATGTTAAGTCCCATAGTACTCAGAGCAATTTGAATCATTTTTTCATTACGTAAGTGGGCCAGTAACAGTGTGGAATTCCTCGAAAATATCCGCTCGGAGTCAAAAGAGACACAAGTGCCCTTAAGGCTTGATAACGACGAGGATATTAAAACTTTAGGTTTACTCTGGCACCCAGCTGCTGATCAGTTCCAGATTGTGAATAATGTCAAGCCAGCACGTAAGGTCTACAGCTTCACAAAAGGAATTGCACTGGCTGTCACATCATCCTTTTTTGATCCTCTGGGATTAATCAGTCCCATTGTTATTACATTCAAAATCTTTTTAGAACGTCTGTGGTAGCTTCAGATAATATGGGACGAGCCCTTGCCTCAAGAGTTGAATTGCATGTGGCAGAAACTATACAGAGAGGTTCATTTGATAGATAATATTCGTGTTGATCGTTGAGTCTTTGCAGAAGGGAAATTTAACAGCATTCAATTGCACGGCTTCTGCGATGTTTCAGAGAAGGCCTGCGGCTGTTGTATATATGTAGGATCAACTAATCATTATGGAATCACATGTGTCAATTTATTAATCTCCAAAACACGAGTATCTTCATTGAAAAGATTGCTCTTACCTTGCCTGGGACTCTGTGGTGCTCTCTTGCTGTCGCGAATACTACAGCATGTTGTTCGTTCGCTGAGTATAGACACAGAACGAACTTATGGAATGACTCATCTATCGTACTGGCATGGCTCACGTCTCCACCCACGCGGTAGAAGACATTTGTGGGGAACTGTGTAGCTGAGATGCAGGAAAATACAGCAGCTGCTCTGTGGAACCATATATCTACAATGGAAAACCCAGGTGATTTGACTTCGCGAGGAGAGTCTCCTGCAGACCTGCAAGAAAACAGCCTATGGTGGAAGGACCACCTTGGCTTAAGGAAGACATCAATTCATGGCCTGTGATAGACACCTCTAGTGATTCTGGAGCCGAGAAGCTGCCAGAAGAAAGGGTTAAAGTCCTCTGTCACATCAGCAGAGCAATTCAAGACGATATAATCTGTCGATTCTCAAAATTGTCACGATTACAGCGGATAATGACATACTGTCTCAGATTCATTAATAACTGCAAGACTGCAAAGGAAATGAGAGTATCTGCTGAAATGTCTCGCAATGAACTGCAGGACGATTTGCTACAGTTTATCAGGATAGCACAAGAAGCTACATACGCAACGGAAATCTATCAGTTGAAGACCATAAAGCTAGTGGATAAAGACAGCAAGCTCAAATCACTGCATCCTATCCTCGATTACATGAGACTGCTATGGTTGGAGGCAACCTACAAAATGCTGATCTGTCGTATCAGGAGAAACATCAGTTCGTAATGCCACCTAACCATCATCTCACACGACTAATAGTGAAAAGCGAACATTGTCGTCTTTCCCACGTTGGGAGTCAACTGTTGCTTACGTCTCTCAGAAAGCAATACTGTATACCTAACGGACGATATGCAATCCGCCGTGTTCTGCGTCGGTGCTTCACTTGTCAGCGATTAAAGGCAAATCCTGCACAGCAGCTCATGCGAGACTTGTCACGCCCGCGTGCAGAAGCTGTGAGGCCTTTCTTTAATTGTGGGATTGGTTACACAGGACCGTTCTATGCGAAAACAGGCTCATGGAGATTCAAATTAAAGGAAAAGTGCTACGTTGCCCTGTTTGTGTGCTTCGCTACACGAGCAGTGCATTTGGAGGTTGTAACCTCCCCCTCACTTATCGACCGTAATGACAGTGAAAAATTAAACCGCGTGTACCTAATGGAAATTGGGGAAAAGCAATCGTCGCCGAAGTTAATCTCTCGGTAAAGAGGGAGGAAAGGGTTACATCTAAATGAAAGGAAAAATGCAAATGAAACTGGTGGAAATTAATTTTGAAAAGGGGTAAAGTTAATGAAGAAAGTAAATGTGCGGCCGTTACGTTAACAATTAACTAGCGGTAATTAGATATTTGAGATTTGGGGGAAATTACGGTCGCCAGTCCTAAGGACAATTACTATAGTAACTGAAAAAGAAAGGCAATTACACATATAATTAGCACTAGAAGCGTGGCAACTGAAGGTTGACACGTGTAGTGTGAAAACTGAAAGTTTGTCAGAAGTAATAACTTTCGCTGCACTCTGACTTAATTTAGCAAAAGAATTAATAAAACCGGAAAACTGAAAGTTAATTTAGTGACTGAAATTAATAAGAAGCTTTCTTTCTTAAGCACATCGAAATTCAGTAAAATACGGTTAGTCTTGGACTACCTCAACAATCATTTCAAAGCTACCTGAATCTACGCAATTTAGAAATAAGAGATTTAGCTTTGAACTTGAGTTAAATGATTCTGAACAATTAACAATAGTAAAATTTAGTACGTACCAAGCTGAGCTGCAGTCACAGGTAAGCTAAAATACGGTAACAAAACTCGCACTCTTAATTTGTGCTCGCGTAATCTAAATATTGTAGCCAGCTATTAATACTTAAAGTGAACTTTGAAATTAAAGCAGTGAAATCTAATTATATTATTTTAATGCTGGCGTTTGAATTTCAACGACACTCGGGTTCATTTCGGAAAAGGAAGGGACCCTGCTTGGCAATGCAACTGGGACAATGAGCAACAAAGGTTCATGCTAAGTTGCTGTAATTTTGCGAGGCACATGGAACAATTTGAAAAGCTGAGGTCTGCCATACAGCTCTGAAACTTTACGTGCTTTTAGTCTTCCTTGTTGGTTGATTGAAGGTTTGAAGCCGTCGATCGAGGAGGTGGTGACAGTCACTCATTGTCGGCCGTCGCTGTTGCAGAAGCTGTATGTTGGCGCGCCTTCTTCTCGACACGGTCACCAGACGAAACGGGCTCTTGATGTGCGCCAGCTAATGCTTCCCGTCCGCGACACCATGTCAGAAACTATCATCGCAAGTCGAGCGCAATTACATGCTGCCAAACCCCGAAAGCGCGGCAACTCGCGGGAGCGTCACACAACACACCTGCTCCACTGCACTACTCCAGCCAGACTCTCTCATGCTCAGCCCGCGCTCCACGCGGCAGAGTTAACACTACAAAAGATCCTACACACTTTGATTCTTCACACAACCTATCGATGTAATCGTTCGATAGCAGTTTTCCCTAGGCAAGACCCAGCGTAAAAATACAAATAATCTTTACACAACAAACCAATTATACATCGACATAAATGCATAAATATATATATATGCAAATAGTAAAACAATTACAATATGTAAAGACACAGAAATATCATATATTCAGGTAGCAAAAATAAGGAAAACAAATTATAGTACAATAGATGGAAATAGGAGGATATGTATTTCCGGCGTTACAAGGTAGTTGGCGAGACGACGACTGAAGCTTTCCTGTCGGCCCTCAGAAGATTTGTTTCAGAGCGGGATAGGTGCCAAAACCTGTACAGCGACAGTGGGAAAAACATCGTTGAAGCTAGTCGGGAACATCGCGAGTTACAAGCTGCTGTGAGCAGTCGTTATCACCAGACCCAGGTGAAAGCTTTATGCTCGATGGAAGTATCGACTGGCAAATCATTCCTCCTGTGTCACCACACTTTGCCGGAATATGGGAAGCTGGAGTGAACTCCTTCAAGAACCACTTGCGGTGAACGATGGGAAGCATATGTCCAACTTTCGAAGGTTTGACAACCCTGACTTGCCAGATTGAGGCTTGCTTGAACTCTCGTCCTCTCACGCCACTATCTTGCGATCCTACTGATCCCCAAGCCCTCACCTCAGGTAATTTCTTGATTGGAACCGCAATCACAAGCATCCCTCAGCCAGATCTATGTACAGCCAGTCTGAGCTTGCTCACAAAGTGGGAGCCAAGTGGATGGTCTCCAGTCAGAATGTGAAACCTGGTGCATTGGTCGTAGTAAGAGAAAATAACCTGCCACCCTTATGTTGGAACCTGGCCTTCATGAAAGAAGTCCACCTGGGAGCGATGGAATGGTGCGAGTGGCCACTATTCGCACACCGCAAGCGGTTTTCAAGAGACCAATCCTCAAGCTATGTCCTTTACCGAGTGACGTGATACAAAAGTGAACAGGGTATTCGTGTTTTTTATTTGTGTGTTTTTATCCTTTTGTCTTGTGTGTACCTTGCAGAGGACTTTCGTCATTTTTTATGTTCAAATGTATACTTGTTTATGTGATCGCGATTTCCAAATACCAGTTACAAACTCTGTGGACAGAATACCTGATTGAAGGACGCAATGTTGTCTGAATTTACTTGTGTTTTTTCTATGATTTAGGAGGACTTGTGTTAGTTGTATTATGCTGGAAAGAAATTAATATTTCTTTGGCCGCCGGTTGCGGCTGTTACATTTGACTGAGTCTCTGGACAGTGCTGCCTCTCTGGAGGTATTTGTACACGAGGTACAGTGGTCAGTGAGCCACCCCTTCAATGGCACCTAACGGTACACTCGCGCGGCCAGGGAGAGATTTGTCGATGGTGAATGGGCTGTCGGTCGGACGGCTGTCCTTAGCTCATGACTGCGCGCACCTTGTAAACGGGAAAGATGTACATTTTGGTTGTTAACCTACCTATGAATAACAAGTGATTATCTCAACTCTCGTGTTTCATTACAATCTAAATGTATTCGAGCCATTATACAGTCCTCTTCAATTCATGGTCCTCCAGTATATTTACGTTTTCGTCTGCGGACGCTAACAATTTCCGTCCTTCTTCGATGTCCTCTCAATCCACAATCGGTACTCGTCAGACGGTTCATTACATTCAGCAGATCCTGTGACACTTCTTCTCTTTCACTGACGGTAGCAATTTCACCAGCGAATCTTAACATTGGTATTCTTTCACCTTGAATTTTAATTCCACTCTTGAACATTTTTTTAAATTTCCGTCATTGCTGTTTCGACGAAAAGACTGCATCCTTGTTTTACACCGTTTTTAATACGTGCACTTCGTTCTTGGTCTTCCACTCTTCATTGTTCGCTCTTGATAGTTGTACATGTTGTATATTACCCATCTTTCTCTACAGCTTACCCCTATGTTACCCATCTTTCTCTACAGCTTACCCCTATGTTTCTCAGAATTTCAAAGATATTGCATCATTTGACACAGTCAAACTCTTTTTCTAGGTCGACAAATCCTGTGGACGTGTCTTTAATTTTTCACCAGTTTTGATTCCCTTATCAACAGGAATGGCAGAACTTGCCTCTCTGGTGCCAAAATGGTTGCCATCTAACAGCTTTTCAATTATTTCCATTGTTCTCTATATTATTCTTGGCCGCGTGGGATTAGCCGAGCGGCCTAAGGCGCTGCAGTCATGGACTGTGAGGCTGGTCCCGGCAGAGGTTAAAGTCCTCCCTCGGGTATGGGTGTGTGTGTTTGTCCTTAGGATAATTTAGGTTATGTAGTGTGCAAGCTCAGGGACTGATGACCTTAGCAGTTAAGTCCCATAAGATTTCACACACATCTGAACATTTTTATTATTCTCGTCAGCAACTTGGATGCATGGGTTGTTAAGCTGATTGCACGATAATTCTCGCACTTGTAGGCTCTTGCAGTCTTGGGAATTGCGTGGATGACGTTTTTTCGAAAGTACGATCGTATATCGTGAGTCCATACAATCTGGACACCAGAGTGAATGGTCATTTTGTTCCCACTTCCCCCAACGATTTTACAAATTCCGGTGGAATGTTGTCTATCCCTTCCACTATAATTGATTTTACGTTTTCCAAAGATCTCCTAAATTCTGATTCTGGTACTGGATCCCTTATCTCATCCTTATCGAATCTTGTTTTTTCTATCACGTCATCAGATAACTCAATTTACCTTTTCCATCTATCCTCAGTCCCCTCTGTATTTAACAGTGGAATTACGATTGGACCTTATTAGGTGTTTCGATGTCTTCGTCCACCTTGTGTTTTTGGTGTTTCCACGTTTTCGTCCACCCTTTCGCCGCTCTGCCAAGTGGCGGGAGCGAGCGCGCCGGGGTTTCCGCGGCTGTGGGCCGCCGGCGAGACACGGCAGCGCCGCAGCCCAGCGGCCGCCGCCGTACAAGGGCACGGGTTCGGGCCCTGCCGCTTTTGGCGGGCCAGCCTGCGGCCTCCAGCCTTGAGCCGCTCTTTGTCTGAGGGGCGCGGCGCGCCGGCCCAGACGCCCAGGCACCTGCCCGAAAAACGCAGCGCTCTCCGCCACGCACCTGGCTGGCTCTGCGCCGGCGCGGCGCGCTGCCTCTTCCTCTGAGACTAGCTGTGCTGCATCCCCTGTTTCTCTCGGCAATGGTGCCACAATAGCAAAGGAGAAAAAACGTAAGATACACTACTGGGCATTAAAATTGGTACACCACGAAGATGACGTGCTACAGACGCGAAATTTGTCGACAGGATGAACATGCTGTGATATGCAAATGATTAGCTTTTCAGAGCATTCACACAAGGTTGGCGCCGGTGGCGACACCTAAAACGTGCTAAAATGAGGAAAGTTTCCAACCGATTTCTCATACACAAACATCAGTTGACCGGCGTTGCCTAGTGGAACGTTGTTGTGATGCCTCATGAAAGGAGGAGAAATGCGTACCATCACGTTTCCGACTTTGATAAAGGTCGGATTGTAGCTTATCGCGATTGCTGTTTATCGTATCGCGACATTTCTGCTCGCGTTGGTCGAGATCCAATGACTGTTAGCAGAGTATGGAATCGGTGGGTTCAGGAGGGTAATACGGAACGCCGTGCTGGATCCCAACGGCCTCGTATCACAAGCAGTAAAGATGACAGGCATGTTATCCGCATGGCTGTAACGGATCGTGCAGACACATCTCGATCCCTGAGTCAACAGATGGGGCCGTTCGCAAGACAACAACCATGTGGACGAATAGCTCAACGACGTTTGCAGCAGCATGGACTATCAGCTTGGAGACCGTGGCTGCGGTTACCCTTGACGCTGCATCACAGACAGGAGCGGCTGCGATGGTGTACTCAACGACGAACCTGGGTGCACGAATGGCAAAATGTCATTTTTTCGGATGAGTCCAGGTTCTGTTTACAGCATCATGATGGTCGCATCCGTGTTGGGCGACATCGCGGTGAACGCACATTGGAAGCGCGTAGTCGTCATCGCCATACTGCCCTATCACTCGGCGTGATGGTATGGGGTGCCATTGGTTACACGTCTCGGTCACCTCTTGTTCGCATTGACGGCACTTTGAACAGTGGACTTTATATTTCAAATGTGTTACGACCCATGGCTCTACCCTTCATTCGATCCCTGCGAAACCCTACATTTCAGCAGGATAATGCACGACCGCATGTTGCAGGTCCTGTACGGGCCTTTCTGAATACAGAAAATGTTCGACTGCTGCCCTGGCCAGCACATTCTACAGATATCTCACCTATTGAAAACGTCTGGTCAATGGTGGCCGAGCAAGTGGCTCGTCACAATACGCCAGTCACTACTCTTGATGAACTGTGGTACCGTGTTAAAGCTGCATGGGCAGCTGTACCTGTACACGCCATCCAAGCTCTGTTTGACTCAATGCCTAGGAGTATCGCCGGCCGGAGTAGCCGAGCGGTTCTAGGTGCTACAGTCTGGAACCGCGCGACCGCTACGGTCGCAGGTTCGAATCCTGCCCGGGCATGGATGTGTGTGATGTCCTTAGGTTAGTTAGGTTTAAGTAGTTCTAAGTTCTAGGGGACTGATGACCTCAGAAGTTAAGTCCCATAGTGTTCAGAGCCATTTGAGCCATTTGAGCCTAGGAGTACCAAGGCCGTTATTATGGCCAGAGGTAGTTGTTCTGTGTACTGATGTCTCAGATGATCTATGCACCCAAATTGCGTGAAAATGTAATCGCATGTCAGTTCTAGTATAATATATTTGTCCAATGAATGCCCGTTTATCATTTGTGTATCTTCTTGGTGTTGCAATTTTAATGGCTAGTAGTGTATTTTGCTGTGTGATTGGTCAATTTAGTTATGCGAAACTAATGGTGAATTAAACCTGTGTTTAGGACCGAAGCCCGAACGGAGAACTTTGCCGTTCACTGGCAGTAAGCTTACTGACTGAGCTTTTCAGGTTATAAGGCCTCAGGGGTCTGCGTCGCATTAATCACCAGTGAAAATGCACGATCGCGCCGTCTGTGCCTTATACTACGCACCGTGCAGACACGAGTGCGTAACGGCAACACTTGCGCTAATGACGGGGGCTGCACGTTTATGCAATTTGGTAGCTGTGTGATACAACAGAGAAGTATATTAGGAATTAGAACATGAAAGAATAATGCTTGTGAAAGAGATACAGTCAAGCGCCAAAGAAACTGGTATAGGCATGCGTATTCAGATACAGAGGTATGTAAACAGGCAGAATACGGCGCTGCGGTCCGTAACGCCTATATAAGAAAAGTGTCTGGCGCAGTGGTTGGATTGGTTACTGCTGCTATTATGGCGGATTATCAAGATTTAAATGAGTTTGAACGTGGTGTTACAGTCGATGCACGAGCGATGCGACACAGCATCTCCGATGTAGCGATGAAGTGGGAATTTCCCCGTACCACCATTTCTTGAGTGTATCGTAAATATCAGGAATCCGGTAAAACATTAAATCTCCGACATCGCTGCTGCCAGGAAAAGTTCCTGCAAGAACGGGACCAACGACGACTGAAGAGAATCGTTTAACGTGATAGAAGTGCAACCCTTTCGCAAACTGCTGCAGATTTCAATGCTGGGCCATCAACAAGTGTCAGCGTGTGAACCATTCAACCAAACATCATCCATATGGCTTACGGAGCCGAAGGCCCACTCGCATACCCTTGATGAGTGCACGACACAGAACTTTATGTCACTCCTGGACCCATCTACATCTACATCTACATCTACATTGATACTCCGCAAGCCACCCAACGGTGTGTGGCGGAGGGCACTTTACGTGCCACTGTCATTACCTCCCTTTCCTGTTCCAGTCGCGTATGGTTCGCGGGAAGAACGACTGTCTGAAAGCCTCCGTGCGCGCTCTAATCTCTCTAATTTTACATTCGTGATCTCCTCGGGAAGTATAAGTAGGGGGAAGCAATATATTCGATACCTCATCCAGAAACGCACCCTCTCGAAACCTGGCGAGCAAGCTACACCGCGATGCAGAGCGCCTCTCTTGCAGAGTCTGCCACTTGAGTTTATTAAACATCTCCGTAACGCTATCACGGTTACCAAATAACCCAGTGACGAAACGCGCCGCTCTTCTTTGGATCTTCTCTATCTCCTCCGTCAACCCGACCTGGTACGGATCCCACACTGATGAGCAATACTCAAGTATAGGTCGAACGAGTGTTTTGTAAGCCACCTCCTTTGTTGATGGACTACATTTTCTAAGCACTCTCCCAATGAATCTCAACCTGGTACCCGCCTTACCAACAATTAATTTTATATGATCATTCCACTTCAAATCGTTCCGCACGCATACTCCCAGATATTTTACAGAAGTAACTGCTACCAGTGTTTGTTCCGCTATCATATAATCATACAATAAAGGATCCTTCTTTCTATGTATTCGCAATACATTACATTTGTCTATGTTAAGGGTCAGTTGCCACTCCCTGCACCAAGTGCCTATCCGCTGCAGATCTTGCTGCATTTCGCTACAATTTTCTAATGCTGCAACTTCTCTGTATACTACAGCATCATCCGCGAAAAGCCGCATGGAACTTCCGACACTATCTACTAAGTCATTTATATATATTGTGAAAAGCAATGGTCCCATAACACTCCCCTGTGGCACGCCAGAGGTTACTTTAACGTCTGTAGACGTCTCTCCATTGATAACAACATGCTGTGTTCTGATTGCTAAAAACTCTTCAATCCAGCCACACAGCTGGTCTGATATTCCGTAGGCTCTTACTTTGTTTATCAGGCGACAGTGCGGAACTGTATCGAACGCCTTCCGGAAGTCAAGAAAAATAGCATCTACCTGGGAGCCTGTATCTAATATTTTCTGGGTCTCATGAACAAATAAGGCGAGTTGGGTCTCACACGATCGCTGTTTCCGGAATCCATGTTGATTCCTACATAGTAGATTCTGGGTTTCCAGAAATGACATGATACGCGAGCAAAAAACATGTTCTAAAATTCTACAAGAGATCGACGTAAGAGATATAGGTCTATAGTTTTGCGCATCTGCTCGACGACCCTTCTTGAAGACTGGGACTATCTGTGCTCTTTTCCAATCATTTGGAACCCTCCGTTCCTCTAGAGACTTGCGGTACACCGACATGGGGCTGTTGATCACTGGAAACATGTTTCCTGGTCAGACGAGTCTCATTTCAAATTGTATCAAGCAGATAGACTTGTACAGGTATGGAGACAACCTCATGAGCCCATGGACCCTGCGTGTCACCAGGGGACTGTTCAAGGTGGTGGAGGTTCTGTAATGGTGTGGAGTCTGTGCAGTTGGAGTTATATGGGAATCCTGATACGTCTAGAAAGGACTCTGACAGAGGAAAAGTACGTAAGCATCCTGTCTGATCAATGTCCATTGTGCATTCCGACGGATTTGGGCAATTCCTGCAGGACAATGCGACACCTGACACGTCCAGAATTGCTGCAGAGTGGCTCCAGGAACACTCTTCTGGGTTTAAACACTTCCGCTGACCGC
Source organism: Schistocerca serialis cubense (assembly GCF_023864345.2). NCBI lineage: Eukaryota > Metazoa > Arthropoda > Insecta > Orthoptera > Acrididae > Schistocerca > Schistocerca serialis. Next base: position 163,720,059 of record NC_064644.1, on the reverse strand, counting down.
TAAATTCACCAGACATGAACAGTTTTGAGCATATCTGGGATGCTTTGCAACGTGCTATTGAGAAGAGATCCCTACCCCGTCGTACTCTTATGGATTTATGGACAGGCCTGGAGGATTCATAGTATGAATTCCTCCAGCACTACTTCAGTCATTAGCCGAGTACATGACACGTTGTGTTGCGGCACGCCTGTGTGCTCGCGGGTGCCTTAGACGATATTAGGCAGAATGAGATTTTTCACTCTGCAGCGGAATGTGCGCTGATATGAAACTTCCTGGCAGATTAAAACTGTGTCCCGGACCGAGACTTGAACTCGGGACCTTTGCCTTTCCGCGGGCAAGTGCTCTACCATCTGAGCTACCCAAGCATGACTCACGCCCCGTCCTCAGAGCTTTACTTCCGCCAGTACCTCGTCTCCTACCTTCCAAACTTTACAGAAGCTCTCCTGCGAACCTTGCAGGACTATCATCCCTGAAAGAGTTCGAGTCTGGGTCCGGCACACAGTTTCAATCCGTCCGTACAAGCCTTGGAAGGCCCAACGGTACCGACCGGCCGCCGTGTCATCCTCAGCTCACAGGCGTCACTGGATGTAGATACACAGGGACATGTGGTCAGCACTCTTCCGTCCGTATGTCAGTTTACGAGACCGGTGCCGCTACTTCCCAGTCAAGTAGCTCCTCAGTTTGCATTACAAGGGCTGAGTATACCCCGCTTGCCAACAGCGCTCGGCAGACTGGCGGGTCACCCATCCAAGTGCTTAACTTTGGTGATCTGACGGGAACCGGTGTTACAACTGCGGCAAAGCCGTTGGTTTCTTTGGTTCTTCAATGAATAATAATTGCTTATGATCTCTCTGAACTTTTCAGGCACATTTTAACATCAACTTTTTGCTGTTCGCCGGAAAATATTTTGACATGCAATGAGCAGTCCGTTATCGCCTTTAGAACCTATACATAGAACACTATGAAGTAAAGACACTAGAATACGCCAAGTTGAAAAAAACCTCATTTTGCTACGTGGGCGACACATTTGTGGTGTGGCCACATGGAGCAGAAAGCTTCGAGTTTTACTGGCACATTTAAACTCTATCTACTGTAACGTAAAATTCACGATGGAACTTGAGAAAGTGTGCCAACTGCTTTTCTTAGACGTGTCAGTTAAGCGAAAATTGGACGGATCCCTAGGTCACAATGTATATAGAAAACTCAGTCCCCATGCACCGAGGTATCGCCATCCGTCACAAAGCAATTCCAACCTAAAGACTCCGCTCGACAATGTTCGAACATTTTCAGGCAAGGAGAGCCTCGCCAGCGAATCACAACACTTAAGACTGGTTTTCTGAGGGCTGGGTACTCACAGTATCAAACTGAATGGGTGCTGCAGTCAAAGCCAATACCTTCTGAGAAAGGGGTTGAGACTGAAGCCGAGGAAGAGACGCCAAAAATCACTTATCTGCCTTATGCTGAGCCCATATCCGGAAAGATCGATGGACTCCTCTGAAAATGTGGCATTTAGTGTATTTCTCTCCCTTTATTTAGGCTAAAAAGCATTATTTGTTATCTTAGACGATCTAGGTCTCCGAAAGCCAGGTGTGTGTCGTATTCCATGCGAGTGTGGCATGTCTTATGTTGGGCAGACCAGTCTAGAAGAGATGTAGGGAACATCAGCGAAACACACACTAAACCAACCGAGCAAGTCATCTGTCACCGAGCACTGCCACAAATATAATCATGAAATGAAATACGATGAGACCAGTATCATGATAAAAACAATAGCTCACAGTATGGTTGGAGTCCAGGTAGCGAGTACACATAACAGCAAAACTCGCAACACTGGAAGAAGACGGTTGTGTTGGTCGTCGAAATATCGTACAGAAAATGGAAGCACGTTTGCTGAACTCCCAGAAGCTGACTATTAATAATAGCTTATGTACAGTTGGAAAGACAGACGAGCACAATAAGGAAAAACATAACTTTGAGGTTGGTTTCTTTTGTGGTTTTTTGAAATTGTGAACATTTTTACGGGACACTGTGATGAGACGTAGGTCACAGACAAATGTGTGATGAACGCAAGTTTACGTTGAATATTGTGAAATAATGTTGAGTGAAGTGAGACGGCATTGGCCGAGTTACATGCTATATTGAGACAAGTTAGCGCCATTAGAATTCGACGTTGTGAAAGGGTTCAAATGGCTCTGAGCACTATGGGACTTAACATCTCTGGTCATCAGTCCCCTAGAACTTAGAACCACTTAAACCTAACTAACCTAAGGACAACACACACATCCATGCCCGAGACAGGATTCGAACCTGCGGCCGTAGCAGTCGCGCGGCTCCGGACTGTTGTGAAAGGGCAAAGTTTAAAAGCTGTATAATGTTTACAATATTTACAACGTACAACGCAACGACAGAATGATATTGAAAGCTTCTCTGTGTGTGGACTGGTAGATATTCTTTGTGGTTATGATTAAATCCAGTGGTGGTCGTGAAGATCTGTTAAACAAAATTTCAAGACAGCTGCCATCTAAACACTGAGATACGCTTTTGTTATGCAGCCTTCCCGATGTATGTGCACCATTCATTAACTGTACTACAGTTGAACTTTCTAAAAGGTTATTAAAACGTTCAGAATAGTAAATACGATTGACTGTCAGTTCACTTTCTATGGGTAGAGTGAATTACTTATTACCAAGAGTTTTAGTGACTTTCATATTCTCAAAGAAGCATTACAAAACGGATGAAACTAGATTAGTGAAAACTGGGGAGGCATTGCAAGGTGCGACACATAACAGCTTTACTTCTGATAGTATCTCTTACATACCTTCTAAACTTTTCGCTTGTTCTGCAGTGTACCTTGTGGTACTAGCACTCCTGGAAGAAAGGATTTGCGGAGAGCAATCGAGCCAACAACTGGGCAGTAGCTTCTAGAATGATTATTTCGCTGTATAGCGAAATGTACGCTGTTTTGAAACCTCCAGGCAGATTAAAACTGTGTGCATGACCGAGATACGAATCCCGAATCATGAAATATTCCTCGAGTGCTAATCTATCAAGGTATGTGGGAGAGCTTCTGTGAAGTTTGGAAGATGCGAGTGTAAGTTACATTCAGGAGGTCGTAACGTGCGTTTCCCAGGTAAGCGCTTTGGAGGAGTGAGCAATTATTGGATTTGATTTCAATCCAGAGATTATTTTTGAGTGCTATACTCGCAGTGCGTCAGACCACCATAGTCACTGAGACGGATTGCGAGCTTCAGCGAGATTTTCGCATAACGGTACAAAAAGCAGTGAAGGTGAAATATTCCCTTTGCCAACGGTCATAGCCGGAGACAGGGATTTCCCCAGATTTGAATGTAGTGCAGCACTCGCGAATACTTTCACTGGCCGTGGTAATCCAGTGATATCCCTAAACATACGACGTCATTACTAGCACTAATTTGATTACGAGCTACGTGGGATATCGTTGTTGTTGGTGGGCCTAACAATTCTGCTGACAATTACTTCTGCGAGGAGCACCGTTATTTGTCAAAATGAATGAAACTTAGAATTTCAGATCCTCACTGCGATGAACCAGGAATTTGAATACCCTGATCTTAACACTCGCTGCAGGCAATGACATTTGGCCTTGCCGTTGTCTGGTTTCAAACAAACTGACACTTAAGGCAACTAAACTCTACTCCATACAGCACACACTTACAAATTATATCTGGTGTATTGGTAGTGCCAACGACCTTGCCGCAGTGGTAACACCAATTCCTCTCAGATCACTGAAGTTAAGCGCTGTCGGGCTGGGCTAGCACCTCAGTTTTTTTTTTATATATTGGTAGTGAAACTGTTAGCGATGTAGGAGGGTAAACCATGATTCGCTCTTCGACTGGGACCAAGACAAGCTGTCTGTTGCTACAATGCTAATAACTGAGGAACAGTAGCAATTATCGGTATTCTTCCTGTGAGAGCCGAAGTGTCTGAACTATACATTACCTTCTGACCTTCATGTCTCAGAACTGTTGCCCTCGACTTTTCTTTTCCGACATCTCTGAAGATGTTGTGCAAAGCTGTTGTAAGATAAACGCACACAGTACATTTGTCAGAGCTTCGAACTTATTTGAGGCAATGGAATTGCGGCGAGGCAGTAATTAGTAATGACAGAGGGCTGACATTTTAACATTGTATTGTGGAGCGACGCTGACGATTCTTCTGAAGAAGAAGAAGAAGAAGAAGAAGAAAAAAGCTACACAGATGCGCAAAACTCAAGGACGAAAGTAGCTTTCGCATGATGTGTCATTAGCAAGTAACAGCTCGATGAAACATGGACGACACATAGAAAGAGCCGCTACAGTATAGTACAGCACAGTACAGTACAGTACGGAAGGTAACTGAAAGAAATATGCAACGATACGAACAGATATGATCCTTTTATTCAAAGACGATAACTATACTGAAGTTACTGTGGCTTATAATGGTACTCTGAACGTTACAAAAATTGGACCGTGACTCTTAATAGGGTGTATGATCACCATGGACAGCATTGCGTGCTCTGTAACATGCGCCCCGCTGTCCAGAGGTTTGATAAGGAGTTCTTGTCGCAGGGCATTCCATTCATCCTCCAGCCAGATTGAAACTGCTGGATGGTCATTGGTGCACGTGGATGTGCTGCAGTACGTCTCGCCAATGCATCCCACACGTGCTCGATGGGATTTAAGTCATGGGAAGGGGCAGATCAGTCCATTCACCGCGTATCCTCTTGTCCCGAGAGCCTTATTACCTACACAGTACGATGCGTTCGCACTTTGCCATCCATAAAAATGAAGTCAGGACGAATGAACTCCTCAAAATACGCACATGGGAATCAGTACAGCGTCACTAAAACATTGAACAGTGAATGTACCGTTTTCAGAGATATGGTGATCAGTAGGCACTTACTACGCTATGGCTCCGCACACTGTAACACATGGACCGCCAAAACTATGACGCCGAACAATACTGCTGCCCGAATTAATAGTTCACCCCTCTCGCCATACGATGGTACGTCCAGCATTGTCGAACATGATCGTTTTGGTGGTCCATGTGTTAATATTTGGGGAGGCATGATGTTGGAAGGACGTACTGATCTCCAAATCTTTAATATAATATAGTATACCCACCGGTCAACATTATTACGACCTTGTACTCCTTCCCCACATGCATCTTTTCAGGAGTTCTTTGGAACCTGACTTCATTTTTATTGATGACAATGCGCGACCGCGCCGAACTGCGAAGTTACAGGAGCTCTTGCTCAAGAGGATTTTTGCCTAATGGATTGGCCTACGCTTTGCCTCATATTAAATCCCACTGAACACTTCTGGCGTGCGTTGAGGAGACATATTCTAGCGTTTTCATACTCGCTGGAGGGGGAATGGAACGCCCAACACAAGACCTACTTACCAAATTTGTGACCAGCATGGTAGCACGTTGCAGACCATGCACTGCTGCCCATGGCGATCACACACTCTATTAAGAACCATGTCCAGATTTTTGTAACAACCAGGGGATCTTCAAAAATCCCTATGCCTTTGGTGTAATTATTGCCTCTGAACAAAAGAGTCATTCCTGTTTCTGTCATTGCGTACTTCTCTCAGTCATCTTCTGTACTGTAGTTTGGCAGTTATTTTTATGTATTGTCCAAGTTTCACCGGGCTTTGTTACTTACCAGTGACAAATCGTGCGAAAGTTACTTCGGTCCTTATGTGTTGTACACTGTTATATTTCTCTATTACAGACAGCAGAAATTTGATGCTGTTACGTCGAATTAAAACTTCATTCACCAACAGAGTATCAGCTAAGACGCTTCTAGTGATCAAGTGAGGCACCAAAATATAGAGCGCTTGATGCTTTTCACAGATATTCTTTCGCGATTGCGTGGATTTGCCAACATGAGGTAGAGCATTGTTAGAGGCTGGTTCACTACGACCGTAGGTGGAATAAGTAAGTCTCAAATAAGCTGAATAAAGTACAGTAGTACACTGAAACATAGGAAGTCACACAATCCAGGAATGAAGTTACTGGTAAAACTGCGAAACATACTTTTCCGCACAAATCTTATACTCTCTCCCCCTTTAATTCTTCAGAAGTTTCACTACAAAAGCAGTCAGGTTCCCACAGAGACCTAGAGAAACCGTTCAACAATGTACGCTAGAAGAAATTGTCTGACAAGAAAGGTATTACGGAAATAAAATAATAAAATAAGGTAATCAGTGTTATGACGGACTTAATGATTTTAAATTTCTTTGGATTACATTGTGTCTCGAAAACAATTAAAGTAGACAAAGAAAATATGAAAACTGGAATGATGATAATAATGGAACAGATGCAGATTCCATTCGCCTTGTAGCCGAAATTATGGAAAACTCTGAAAAGTAGTGACGAATGAATGGAAACTAGAGCATGACATATGTCTTGGGTGTAATCGTGGAGAACGGGAAGAGCGCATGTAACTATTTGATGTGGGATGCTACAGAGGAAACGAAGGATTTGGTGGGCAGGAGAGTATAGAATCAATAGTGTGAGAAATAAACGTGAAAATAAATATGTAAATGAATCATACTACGATAATGGGCGTACTCTACGGTATCGAGAACCATAAGGGACAGTCGAATGGAAACGAGACAGATAGAAAAAAGTAAATAAATTGTTTATTATTTCAAAAGTAATCACCATAACTGTTAACACATTTTACCGAGCAAGGTGGCGCAGTGGGTATTACACTGGACTCACATTCGGGAGGACGACGGTTCGAGCCCGCGTCCCGCGATCCAGATTTAGGTTACCCGTGATTTCCTTAAATTGCTCCAGGCAAATAGCGGGCTGCATCCTATGAAAGGGCACTGCCGATTTCCGATCCTATCCTTGACTCAATCCGAGCTAGTGCTCCGTGTCTAATGCCCTCGATTTCGACAGGTCGTTAAACCCAATCTTCCTTGCTTTTTGTTGTTGATATATTTTCTCACTTTGGGACACGACGATAAATGATTTCAATGAGAAATGTTTGCAGGTGCCTACATAACCCTGATTGTACCCAGGCGTACATCTCTCCGTCCAAAGCACGTCGATGGCCGCGAATGTTTTCTTCAGACCTCAAAAAATAAGAAAATCACATGAGGAGGGGTCGGGACTGTATGAAGGATGTATAAGGGCTTCCCAGCGAAACTTCTGCAGCGTATTCGAAACAAGTTTGCCAAGAGGTGAAGGAAGACATTCGTGGCCGCCGAAGTGCTTCGGACGAAGAGGTGCACGTCTGGGTTCAACCATGGTTCCTTAGGCAACCGACAAAATTTTTTCCCATTGTGACATTGACCGTATTGTCTCGACACTGGAATAAATGTATCAACAGTTATAGAGATCACTTTTGAAATTATAAACAGTTTACTTACTTTTTTCCATTTGTCTTCGTTTTATTTGATTGCTCCTTACATTTAAATTGGCATTTGAAAGAGATGAATAACAGAGCAAAATACATTAAACGCACTGACGAGAGTTTTGGGTATAATATAAGAGGAGATAAAAAAGTTTCCGTTTGTGGGATTTGCTGCAGCGTATATGAAATCCACCGCGACTCCGATGTGGGTATGTAAGCACCAACATGTAGACAAAAGATCAGTGTGACCTTCGAAAAGAAACTTTTTGAACGCGCCTTTCACTTACACGGTGATTAAAAACATTGCTATCAGCGCGTGGGACAGGTAAAACGTTTTTGCTAGTAGCAAGGTTTGATGATGGGGAAACGAAGCAATGTGAAGGAAAAAGAGAAACGGAACGTCTATGGGCAAACAATCTTTCGAAAGGATGAAAGACTTGCTGACAGGAAACAGAATTCTAATAGAAGTAAGAAATAGAGGCACAAAGTGTTTATCTGGATTTTAGTAACGTATTGCAGAGAATGCAGAGATTTATGGACAATTGAAAAGAAAGAGGAAAAGTAATTGGAGGGTCGACGTCTTATCTTTTTCTTTTTTTTTGTGTAAAGAGAAGCGATCTGCTAGAACTAGGGACCAATGAAACGGGTGACCATCTCGGCTGAGACATACTTCGTGAAAGAATTCCCTGCAACTAAGGGTAAATGAATTAACTAATGCTGGGAAGGAAAAAAGAGAGAAGAAGTAGGAGCTTGGAATCCTAAGTTACATAAAAATAGATGAAGTTATCAGGAAGTTAAATAATAGCAAGTCAAGAGAAACTGAATAGCTCCAGCCGATAATTCTCGTAAGGTAGCTCTATCGAAGAAAAAAAAAGAAGTAGAAGTTGACAGTGCTTGTTAGTGTGACATATGCCGAGTTTCGTGGCGGTTCACAGACATTGTTGCGTCGTAGATCAAAGGAAACATGTCGCCTGCTTGAATGAATGACGTTTCTTGCTACACCAAGTCGACTGTCTGGATGCGCTGCCATACAAGAGAACGGCTGCTGGAAAGGCATCACGACACGAACAAAACCAGGGGCAGGTTAATGCGGTACGTGCACCTGGGTTCTCATGGGACTTGTGGTGGTAGTCGAAGGCACCAAGACAGCTGGGGGCGACGTGAACTTATTCCAGAACCTGCTTTCCCCCATGTTTGTCTGCCTCGAAAGTTATGACACTTTCCAACGCGATAACTCTCCGTGTCACAAGCCCATAACCGTGCTACAGTATTTTAAGATGCGTGGTAATGAAATCACGTTGATGTCTTGACCGCCTATCTTGCCTGATCTGTACGCGACGGGAACAAATTTGATGCGCTGTTGGACGGCAGCTGCTTACCTACAAACCACAAACCCACAATTTACGGAAATTGAGAGACCTTTGCGTAGATAGTTGGTGCCTGACACCCCCAGAAAGCAATCAAGGACTCGTCGCATCTATGGCACAAAGAATCGCTGCTGTATTTGTTTCCAGAGGTGATCCAATACTCTATTAAGCATGTGGTCAGAATGTTTTAGGTCATCCGAGTGTATCACTGCAGGATACTGTCGACGCAACGTTGCTGTTATAAAACAAACACATTGTCACTGGATGTCCGCCGACAGGTCATGCAGACAGCTACGCACTGCGAGTTTGTTGGTTGCCTACCCAACTCCAGATCAGACTGCGTGCAACAAGTCGCGTTCTCTCTCCGAAAACGGAGAAGGAAATCACCAGTTCATCCAGTTTCATCCGTGATCTTCAGTTTATTTTCACTGCACATGTGCCAGACCAGGCCATTCACTTTTCACATATATTGCTGACTGAAGACGTTAACGCCGTTCTTGCTGTAGTGACTACGGTATTTACTTCAGACAAACTCACTTGCTTTGCAAAAACACGTATCGTTTTTGCTCTATGTTCTCTTTTGTTGTGCTCATTCCAACCGTGACGCATCGTTAAAGCTTCTGATCCGTCACACACTCACTAAATCCAATCAGAAGAACAAATTTTGTGGTCACAGTTTATTTCTCTGCTCTTGCACCAACAACGAACCAATCGCCGTCGAAAACTTTCACAATTTACTTGACAGTTGCGTTCGACTGGTAGCAACAAACTAAACTAGTTCTTTTTCATTTTAATCGTTTTGAGTGTAATGTTGAGTAACAAGGCAAAATAGTAAGCATTTAGGTATTATCAAGAGGCTTAATGGTAATAACGCGTAACACCGTCTCTAGCATTGATAATAGTCTACATATGTGAACGAAGCTAGGCCACAAGTTTCTTCAGGCACACCATATTCAGCTGAAAGCCACTCATTGATGATTAGAAACTATACAGTTACCAATTTTCGTGGATGCCGATTGCTACTTTTCATCCGCTGCTCCAAATAATCTCTTAATTCCTATTAGATTAAAATCGCTGACCAGGTAAAGTGCGATATGCTGACTAACAGTTCTTCCTTTTTGAGTCACCAGCCTTCTGAATGGTTTGATGCGGCCTGCAACGAATTCCTCTGCTGTGCCAAATGCTTCATCTCAGAGGCAACTTGCACCTCAATTATTTTGATAAATTCGTATCTCTGTGTTCATTTACAGTTTTTATGCTCTTCAACTCCGTCTAGTACGAGTACCAGTGGGAAGATGTCTTAATAGATGCCCTATCATCCTATTCCTTCTTCTTGTCAGTATTTTCCATAGATTATTTTCCTCGCCGATTTTACGGAGAACCTCCTAATTCATTATCTTATCAGTCTACCTAATTTTCAACATTCTTCTGTATCACCAAATCTCAAAGGCTTCAGTTTTTTTTATACTCCAAATGTACAGTCTTGGAATTTCTTCATTAAATTAAGAGCTATGTTTGGTGCTAGTGAACTTCTCTTGACCAGGAATGTCCTTTTTGCTTGTGCTAGTTTGCTTTTTATGTCCTGCTAGCTCCATCCCTCAGGTCTTATTTTGTTGCCTAGGTAGCAGAATTCTTTAACTTCGTGTTTTTCTTGATTCCCATTTGTTATTTCAAGTTTCTCACTGTTCTCATTTCTGCTACGTCTTATTACATTCGTATTTCTTCGATTTACTCTCAATCCATACTCAGTACCTATTAGACTGTTCATTCTATTCAACACAGTATGTAATTCTTCCTCACTTCACCCAGGATAGCAATTCATCAGCGAATCTTATCACGGATATCCTTTCCTCCTGAATTTTAATCCCTCTCTGGAACCATTATTTTATTTCAGTCCTTGCTTCTTCGATGCATAGATTTAACAGTAGGGACGCAAGACTACATCCCTATCTTACACACTTTTTGATCAGAGCGCATCTTACTACTCCCTTTCGATTCTTGTACATATTGTGTATTACCCCTATTCCCTATAGATTCCCTTTTTTTCTCAAGATTTCGAACATCTTGCACCATTTTACATTGTCGAACGCTTTTTCCATGTCAACAAATACTATGACCGTTTCTTGATTCCATTAATAACCGAAACGTCAGAATTGCCTCTCTGGTGCCTTTATCTTTCCTAAAGCCAGACTGATAGTATCACAGATCCTCAGTTTTCCTTTCCACTCTTGTGTATATTATTCCTGTCAGCAATTTATGTACCTGAGCTGTTAAGCTAACTCTGTTATAATTCTCATTCTTGTCGGCTCTTGCTATCTTTAGAATTATGTGGATGATGTTTTCCGAAAATCTGACGGTATATCGCGAGACTCATACATTCTACACACCGAAGTGAACAGCCGTTTTGTTGTCGTTCACGCCCCCCCCCCCCCCCCAATGATTTTAGAAACTCTTATGGAATGTTTTCAATCCCTTCTGTCTCATTCGATCTCATGTCGCCAAAAGCTCTTTTAAATACTGGTTCTAATATTGAATCTCCTATCTCTCCCCTGTTGACTCTTGCTTCTTCTTCTGTCACGTCATCAGGTAAGTCATACCCTCATAGAGGCTTTCAGTGTACTCTTCTCAACTATCCGCTCTCTCCTTTGACTAAACAGTGGAATTCCCATTGCAATTTTAGTGGTACCGACCTTGTTTTTAATTTCACCGAAGATTGTTTTGACTTTTCTATATGCTGAATCACTGCTTCCGACAATCATTACTATCTCGATTTCTTCACGTTTTTCATGCATCCATATCGCCTTAGCTTCCCTGCACTTCCTTTTTATTTCGTTGCTGACTGACTGTTTTTTTGTAAGTCTGCAGGCTTTCGTGGCCGTTGTCACTGAAGTTAAAATCTTCTGGGTTATTAGACCGCGTCATATTTCTTCTAAAATGACCGACGTTTTGACCCCTCTGCTGGGATCTTCTTCAGGAACGTCGAAACGTCGATCATTTTAGAAGAAATATGTCGCGGCCCCATAACCCAGAAGATTTTAACTTCAGTGACTGGTTGTTGTGTATCCTGAATTTCCCTGACATTTTTGCACTTTATTTTCTCGTCGATTTGTTTAAGTTCTTCTGTTATTCATGTTCTGTCGCAGTAACATTCCTTGTGCCTATGTTTATTTTTCCAACTTACGGTGATAGTTCTTTTCAATGACGCCCATTCCTCTTAATCTGAACTGTCTACTGAGATATTCATTATCGCAGTAGCTATAGCCTCAAAGAACTTCAAGCGTATCTCTTCATTTCTTAGTACTTCCACATCCCACTTGTTTGCGCATTGATTCTTCCTGCATAGCATCTTAAACTTCAGCCTACTCTTCATCATTACAAAATTGTAAGTCAATTTCTTTGTCTATATCTATGCGTATTGAACGCGGTGAAGACAGCTGACGTCATCTTGGATGACGAGTGTGTTCACAGCATGTCATGAATATGTAGTAGAAAGGGCGGTAGTTCGGCACTGAGTATGTTGAACGAAAGATCTGGTTCATATTCTACATCTATATCTCAATACAGACTGTGCAATTCACCGTAAAGTGCGCGGCGGAGGGTACCCTGTACCACACTCCAAATGTACACTGCACCCATTTGCCTTCGCGATGTTGGATTGGACACTGGTTGAGATGTACCTGTATTCCATCACTGCAGTACTTCCTGCCTGATTTGACATCGATTGTCGAAGGCAAAGCATGACAGTCGTCTCAGTTCCTGTCTGGTTGGTGCTGTTTACGACTGCTATTCTTATGCCCTGTTACAAGACTGCGAGTATGTTTCCATTCCTTGTAGACCCGCTTGATAGTTCGCATTCATACTACATCGCCGTTGACGGTGTGGTCATGGACACGTCCAAACACGATAGGTCCTTTCTGTCATTCCGTAGCGATTCGATTCCAGTTCCTGCCAACTTATTTTTAAAAATTTCTTTTCATCAGTCGTATGACTTTTTCCATGGCTTCCCGTATTGTGCGGATTTCTTCATCTCTCATAGCGCTCGAATGAGAGAACTGTGCTCTTTTAAGAGGAGTCTAATATTTACGCGATGACTTAATTTTACCTCGCAATCTTTTTCAACGTTGTGCTGGCGATGTACACATGTGACCAAAATTAAAGCAACAAACGGAAATTTTGCAAGGTTGCTTACATTTTGCCACAATACAGTATAAACAGGTGGTAGTAAAGCGGAAACAACGTAAAGAATATAGAACGTAAACAACTGCAACAAGCATAACAGTAGATGAAAATGTTCTTCGTTTTTTCCGACTTAACGGATTTGAGCACGGGTTCCGACAATTGATTAATCTACGAAATATGGGTTGTGACCACATTTGGCAGCAATACAGGTCAAACATCGACAGGGAATGCTGTGAACGATGTCACCAATCTCATGTTGAGGCAATAACGCCCATTCTTCCTGCAGAACTGCTAGCAGGACTTGGAGAGTGGTTGGTAGATGCTGACGTGATGCAACCCGTCTCGCTTGTGTACCCCAAACTATGCTTTATGGGATTCAAATCAGGCATGCAATGTCTTTCATTTACAAGAAAACATCAACCACCTGTGCTCTATAACGTCGAGTATTATCGTCCATCAATACGATGTCTGGGTCCACATTGCCTCGTGTAACAACCTGAAACTAGGTCCAAAGACCTCGTCGCAATATCTTAGAACAGTTAAACCTTGCCGATTCACCCTTACAATTTCATGAAGAGGTGTTCAACATAACCCCTGCCCACAACATTAAGGATCCTCCTCGATATTGGTCTTTTCCAACAATGTTTGGGTCCAGAAATCGTGTTCCACGTTCCATCCAGATACGAATCTGTCGAGAATCACTCTCCAGACCAAATCGGGACTCATACGTGAAAATAACATTGACCCAATGTTCGACCGCCCACATGGCATGTTGACGACTCCCCACCAGATATTCCCTTCTGTGAATACGCGTCAGAGGTACAGATACAGCAGATTTCAGATAATGAAGGCCACTCTGCTAAGGCCGTCTGTACAACGTTTGGCTCGATGCGACACGTCCATTGGATGCTGCGAGGTCAGATGCCCATTGCCGTGCAGTACTAAGGTGGCACCGTCGTGCTGCCTCAGCCAAATAGCGTCCTCTCTTTCTGACACACGTGGTCGGCTCCGTATGTTCAGGATACAGTTTCGGTTTCTATAAACTATCGCCACATGCGAGAAACAACAGAATGATTCACTTTAAGCTATCGAGCCACGTGATTTTGCGTCTGTCTTGCTTTGTTCCTATGGCCCTCCACCACAGTGAATCTGGTAGGCATTTTCTCTGTGCCATACTACACCGTCTGCGACTACGTACACAGCGATTGTGGATGTGGGAGTACACGGCAAACACTGCCCCGTTTGATAGCTGCCCTCACGTCATCGTTGGCGTGCTTGTTTATTGACCGGAATGCCATCTTCCCCCAGAACACGATCGTACGGTTATCTGTTGACAGTTTGTGTGATTATATAGTGAATTAGCAGTTTGTTGCTTTAATTTTGGGCGCCAGTGTATATTCTGCTTCTAAGCATGTCCTTTCACATAGATATGGATGTATGGATTTTGTTTACTTACAGTCTACTTGCTGCTATTCTTAGGGATTCCCGTACGAACTGTAATGCAGAGACTTTTCTAGGCCAAAAAATGCTCATGGCGAAGCTACAATGGCTGTCCAGTCAACTCCCCAACACAATGAAAGACAGGCGAATAAAAATAATTTCGCAGTGTCAAAAACAGATTAGAGATGCCCGCCAAATTCTGAGTTGATTGGTGGTAACTGTGGACCTGATTGCTAATTAATTAAAATGTGATTAAACAAAATCAGTCGTTTTATATAATAAGATTAATTGTCTGTGCACATTGGACAACATCGATGACTTTCCTACATGGAGGACCATCGATTGGCGGTACACAAGAAGGCGAAAATCGTTAAAGTTCTGGGCCATTTTGATTGAATAGAGTTGGAGCCATGCTGACATGGATTGCCTCTTATTCTTCCAACTGGCGCCAAGACAGGTCTCTCAACTTCTGCCCCAAGGGGATGGGCCGCCCCACTTACCTGAGGCAGTAGCAACAGTTCCACCATCACACCCTCTCACGTTTGTCACAAGAACATTTTTGTATGCATGGACACACTCTGTGGTTTGGCATTAAAGTTAACACAAATATGGAGATGATGCTCTCTGACACAGTGACTTGTCCTACAGAAAAGTGGCAGCTTGCTAAGTGACTCAAAAATTTTAAGTGAACTCGATAATCTGTTTTGGTTGGTTGGTTGTTTGAGGTTTAAGGGACCAAACAGCAAGGTCATCAGTCCCTTGTTGCAAATATACTCCATTCTGCTAATGGGACATCTCGGAAAAGTCAGAACAATAAAACGGAAAAAGGGAAAAACGTAAAAGGGCAGTCACGTTGTCATTGGTAAAAAAAAAAGCAAAATGAGGGAAGTCGGCAAGAGAACGAACCCAACACTATGCTGAAGCAGCATAGGCAAGACCACCTGTGACTTAAAAAGTACAACTGCTATAAAGCAGAAAGTACGTATGGGAATAGAAAGACTAACCAAGCCTTTAAAAAAAGGTAAAAACAGAGTAAAAGGGGAAGAAAAGAGGATTCCGGTCAGAGAGGTGAATAGGGAATCTCTGAACACTGACTACAGTGGGAGACATCCAAACACTCACCGCCCTGCCCCAACACCAGAGAGAGATTAAAAACCTTAAAACTGAGAATAAAAACCACTCTCCTGGAGGAAACCGAGAACCAGAGAGACCATCCGGGAATCGTCAGCCAACATCAAAGGTAAAGTGTGGGGGAGTCTGTACTTAGCACGCAGAGCCAAAAGAAGGGGGCATTCAACCAAAATGTGGGCCACTGACTGGAAGGCTCCACAACCACATAGCGGGGGTGGCTCATCACGCAAAAGAAAACCATGGGTCACCCTGGTATGGCCAATGCGGAGGCGACACAGTGTGGTCGAGTCCTTTCGGGAGAGGCGAAAGGAAGAACGCCATGGGCCTGGTGTCACCTTAATTGCACGAAGTTTATTAGATAGGGGAGTAGCCTGCCAAGAATTGGCCCATGACTGTACGAAGTGGGATTTGATGTGAAGCCGTAAATCCGCTGCAGGAGGGGTTACAGAAAACGGGGGTAAGTAACTGCTCCCCCAGCCAAACGATCAGCGAGCTCATTACCCGGGATACCCACATGGCCAGGTACCCAAAGGAAGTCAATGGAACAAGCAGCACGGTGAATATCAGCGACATGGTCATGGATGGCAGAGACCAAGGGATGGCGCGAAAAACACCGGTCAATAGCAAGAAGGCCACTCATCGAGTCCGTACATAACAAAACGCGGTGGTGTTGGGATTATTTAATAAAGGTAAGGGCCTGGGAAATTGCCATCAATTCCGCAGTAAACACCCCACATGTAGGTGGCAGCAGATGACTTTCCGTTCCAACAGAGGACGTGAAGGCATACCCAACATGATCAGCAGATTTAGAGCCATCAGTGTAAAAAACAACAGCATCCCGAAACTCCCATAAAATTTGGCGGAAAAAGGAACGGAACACCACCGAGGGGATAGAATCTTTCGGACCCCGGCGGAGATCCATCCGAATTCGAGGCCGAGGAACTAACCAAGGAGGGGTGGAGGGGAGGGAGCGAGGAAGACAGGACAAAGAAGGAAGCTGAAAATCACGGCAAAGAGACGCAAGGCGCAGCCCAACCAGTAAACCCGCCCGAGGGCGGGAGTCGGGTGGGCGACGTCCATGGTCTGGGAACAGGATAGAATAGGAAGGATGAGTTGGAGAAGAACGGATAGTGAGGGCATAAGACACCAGAAGCTGGGACCGCCGAACAGAAAGGGGGGGGGGGGGGATCCCAGCTTCAACCAGGAGACTATCAACAGGGCTAGTAGGGAAGGCACCGGTGGCCAAATGGATACCACGATGGTGGACTGGATCCAGCACGTGCACTGTGGAAGGAGCAGCTGAACCATAAACTTGACAACCATAGTCCAAGCGAGACAGAACTAGAGCATGATAAAGACGGAGGAGGAGGGAACGGTCCGCACCCCAAGAGGAGTGGGCAAGGAAGCGAAGGACATTGAGTTTACGGAAACATCCTACCTTCAGGAGTCTGATATGGGGCAGCCAAGTGAGCTTGTTGTCGGAAAGAATACCCAAGAATCGAAACTGTGGGACTACAGGCAATCTTTGTGCAGCGAGATAGAGCTCTGGATCAGGGTGGATCGTAGTACGGCGACAGAAGTGGACCACTCGCGATTTTAAAGGAGAGAATTGAAACCCGTGTGAGAGGGTCCATGCAGAGGCACGCCGTACAGCTACCTGGAGCTGCCGTTCTGCAGATGCCATCGAGGAGGAACTAACCCAAATGCAGAAATCATCCACATACAGGGCAGGGGCGACCAAGGGATCGGCAGAGGTCACAAGTCCATCGATAGCAATGAGGAAAAGAAGGACACTCAAGACAGAACCCTGTGGGATGCCCGTCTCCTGGGTCCGTGGAGAACTCTGAATGACCGATGGATCAGGAACTGGCGGATAAAAATCGGGAGTGGGCCCCGAAGACCCCACTGATGAAGGGTTAGTAAGATGTGATGGCGCCAGGCCGTGTCATAGGCCTTGCGAAGGTCAAAAAACATTGCAACCAAATGGCGGTGCTGGGAAAAAGCCTGCCGAACTGCGGATTCCAAGCGAAATAAATGATCGATTGGAGATCGTCCCTCTCGAAAGCCACACTGGTAAGGGGGCAATAGATCCCGAGATTCGAGGACCCAATTGAGCCAATGGGCTACCTTCCATTCAAGTAACTTACAAACAACATTGGTCAAACTAATTGGTCGATAGCTGTCAACAGATAGGGGGTTCTTACCAGGCTTAAGGACAGGAACCACAATTCTATCCCTCCACTGAGAAGGGAAGTCACCCTGGAGCCAGATACGGTTAAACACCCGAAGAAGATGTTGCCATTGTGGAGCACTGAGATGTTGAAGCAGTTGGTTATGAATGGAATCTGGGCCAGGGGCCGTATCATGAGAAGAAGATAAAGGAAATTCCCATACAGTAAAAGGTTCGTTGTAAGATTCTGACTCACAAGTGGTGAAACATAAGGTGGGAGCTTCAGCCTGCTGTTTTTGATGAAGGAAAGCAGCTGGATAGGAGGCTGACGCTGATGCCACTGCAAAATGGGTCGCAAGATGTTCTGCAAGAACTAATGGGTCCGTACAAATGCCATCTGGGAGGTGAAGGCCTGGGAGGGTGGACTGCCGGTGGCAACCTTGGAGAGAGCGAAGTGTAGCCCATACCTGTGACAGAGGGACAGTGGAACCAAGTGAAGAAACGAATCGTTCCCAACATATCCGCTCTCTCTGTTTGATTAAATAACGGGCTTTAGCGCGAAGGCGTTTGAAGGTAGTAAGGCTGGCTACGGATGGGTGCCTCTTAAAGTGTTGCAAAGCTCGACGGCGATCACGGATGGCAATGGCAATAGCCGTACTCCACCACGGGACTTGCCGGCGACGAAATGGTCCAGATGAGCGCGGGACAGCAAGGCTAGCAGCGCGAACAATCGCGTCAGACACGTCACGGAGGACGTCATCAATACAACCCGACAAAGAGAGAGAAAACGCGACCTGTGCAGTGTATAGAGGCCAATCGGCGCGTTGGAAAGACCAACGAGGCAACCTGGCCATCGGGGAACGGGAAGGGAGCGTGATAATCAAAGGTCGTCGTGTGGCGACCAGTGTAATGAAGGGAGGAGAGAGGGAGAAGAAAGAGAAAGATCAATGGCAGAAAAGGTACCATGACCGGCACTAAAACGAGTAGGGGAGCCATCATTAAGAAGGCACAGGTCGTGGTCTGCAATAAATTGGTCTATAAGAGGACCTCGTCTAGATGGAAAGGCACTGCCCCACAAAGGATGATGAGCATTAAAATCCCCAAGGAGGAGGAAGGGAGGAGGAAGTTGCTGAAGAAGGGCGGTTAAGGTAGCAGGTGTAAGAGTCCTGTCAGGAGGGAGATGAAGATTGCAAACTGTGATTGCAGAGCCGAAGTGGACCCTAACAGCAACCGCTTCCAATGTAGTTTGAAGAGGAATCCACGTGCTAGCAATGTCTGTACGGACCAATGTACAAACGACACCAGAAGCCCGCAGGGGTCCGACCCGATTTCGACAGAAAACACAGAACCCACGGAGGGTCGGTGAGTGAGCATCAGTAAAATGAGATTCCTGGAGAACCACACAAGCTGCAGAGTAGGACGAAAGAAGGGATTTCAATTCCGGAAGGTGACGATAGTATCCATTACAATTCCATTGGAGAACCACAGAACGATGATTTGAATGGGGGCTGAACGCTTTAAATCCGGTCATACCGCCGGGTCCCCACCCGTCACCGACAAAGAGGGGGCGACATCCATGAACGACAGGTCAGAATCCGGTTGTGAAGTCGGGGAAGGGACCTCCGGTGACACCAGAGGCTCTTTGTCCCGGGACTTATGTTTCTTCTTCCGTTCAGGCTGAGATCGAGGAGGGCTGTGTGGCATGAAGGAGCCAGCTGCAGCAAGATCAGGAACAGAAAGAGACCGGGCGACCTGGGGGCCGACAGACCGCGGCTCTCGCGGTCGTCGCGCGGCAGCAGACCTTTAGCCTCGAAGGTGCCGGGAAGGGGCATCCCGGGAGAGGCGCCCTTGACCGGCAGACGCTGATGGAGTGGGACACTTCTCTGGCTGGGGAGGGGGAGCAGCGCCCATAGGAGAAGGTGTGGGAGCCGCAGGGGAGGGGGGGAGGAGAGGGATCCGGGATGGGGGTAAGGAAGGGGGAGGAAGGGGTGAAGATGTAACCAAGGCGTAACTAGATTTCATGGACACAGAGTGAAGTCTTGCATATTTCTTACGGGCCTCTGTGTAGGTTAAACGATCGAGGGACTTATACTCCTGTATCTTTTTTTCCTTCTTATATACGGGGCAATCTGATGAACGTGGAGAATGACTACCATGACAATTTACACATACAGGAGAGGGAACACAGGGACTCCCCTCACGGAGTGGACGTCCACAGTCACCACAGAGAGGGGCCTGGGAACAGCAGGGAGACATGTGACCAAACTGCAAGCACTTAAAACACCTCGTAGGAGGTGGGATGTATGGCTTCACATCACAGCGGTAGACCATAGTCTTAACTTTCTCAGGAAGGGTATCCCCTTCAAAGGCCAGGATAAAGGCACCAGTATCAATACGATTGTCTTTAGGACCCTTCTGAACACGCCGAACAAAGTGAACACCCCGCCGTCCGAGATTGTCCCGAAGTTCCTCATCAGTTTGATGGATGAGGTCCCTGTGAAAAATCACACCTTGTACCATATTTAGAGATTGGTGGGGGGTAATGGACACAGGAATATTGCCAAGATGGGTACAGGCACGAAGGGCTGCAGATTGGGCAGCTGAAGTAGTTTTTAACAGCAACGAACCCGACCGCATCTTGCTCAAGGAGTCCACTTTGCCAAACTTGTCTTCAATGTGATCCACAATGAATAAAGGTTTGACACTGGTGAAAGTATCTCCATCAGTCCTGGCGCAAACTAGATAACGGGGGAAAGGTTTTGCCCCTAGATGACGGTCCTGACCCTCTTCCCAGGGGGTAGCCATGGAAGGGAAGGCTGAAGGGGCAAGAGAAGCAGCACTTGAGGAATCAGTTCCATGCAAAGAGACGGCCGCAGAAGAACGGCCAGAGTTCTGGACCCGTATGTGTTTCATTTGCATAGTGTCTGCCCTGATACCACCCACTCCAATCAGGGGCTCTCCTCACGGGCGCCACCCAGCCACAGCAAGGGCCGTCTGGCATGGCGGCCATTGCCGGAAGTTCCGATGCTCCAGGATGACGAGCAACCACTCCAAGGCATGCATGAGGAGATCACAGCTCAGGTATCAGAAGTGTGATCCCTGTGTGTTCAGGGGGCTCAACCAAAAGGGTACATAGCGACCCCACCACACGGGCTGGCTACCGTGCTGGCTATGCACCCTAGCATCAGACAACCACGTGACAGAAAAGGTGGAATGTACTAGGAGGGCGCACGTCAGAGAAACTAAGTAAGGTGCTCTTCCCCAAATGGCTCACACTACGGAGGAGAAATTTTGTAATGGAGGTCAAACCCCAGAGGGGGACCAAGGAATGCCAAAAGGAGGAGATGATTATGCAACAAAGCCGGAGTGTAAAACCAACAGAACCAGGAGGATAGTGGGGGCCAACATAAGCAAGGACACCAAGAGAGGGAGAGGAGAGGGTGACGGGAAAGGAGCAAGGAGGGGAAAGGAGGGGAAGGGGAAGGAAATGCAGCCCTGGAGAGAAAGAAGGCTGCAATAACTTGGGGCCCCATGCTCGCCACGCACGTATCCACAAAAGAGTAGTGGACCCTCTGGGGGGGGGGGGGGATAATATGTTTTGACAGGACTACCTCTTATTTATATTTTTCAAGCCTGTTACCAACAGCTTTGCCTGTGTACTAGTATATCACATACAATATGCACATTACTTGGTTCATCTCCTCCTCCTCCACTCTGTATCACTTCCTTTTCTCCCTATCTGTACATCCTCTCCTGCCCCATCTCCGTTTACCCATCCCTTCCAGCCCGCCTCTACCCCTATCCTGGGCATCCTACATGTCATTGTGCAGGGCAAGGAGTTTGCCAAATTTGGACCACTTCGAGTCAGTGGCCTAGGAGGAGTTGTTACACATACATACATGCATTCAGTAATATATGACTTTGTATGCCCATCCCTACCTGCTCCCTCTTCTTTTCCACATACTCCCTTATTCATCTCAACCTTCCCAAGGTGTGCTCATCTACACATGTACCCCTTGCAAAAAAGGTCGATAAAGCAGGCTGGTACTACTTCCACATGTCTCACGCAGCACAGTCTATATGCCAAGGTCTTGGAACCAGTGATGTGTTGGCTACAATGCAAAGCAGAGCGATAAAGCAGGCTGATAATAATCGCAACAAGTCTGTTGTGCTGGGTAGCCTAAACATTGGTTCAAAATGGTTCAAATGACTAAGCACTACGTGACTCATCATCTGAGGTCATCAGTCCCCTAGAACTTAGAACTTCTTAACCTAACTAACCTAAGGACATCACACACATCCATACCCGAGGCAGTATTCGAACCTGCGACTGTAGTGGTCGCACTGTTCTGGACTGAAGCGCCTAGAACCGCTCGACAACAGCGGCTGGATAAGCATTGGGAAAACGTTTCTTGCACCTGATATGTAGGCTGCCCTGCAAAGCATGTCGGTGAGGGATGTCAGTGTTATTCCTACACAACTAACCTGTCATGCAGAGAGACTTCACAGCAGGGCTTTAATAGCATATTTGTCTGTAACTCTGTAAACATTAGAGCTAGAGCGTTGTTAGAAGCCCTCATTTGTTGGTCATCTTATGGAAGAGACTTTGAGTGTCAAATGTCAGTGCATGGGCCTCAGTTCCTGGCTATTACTGTTCTATAGCTTCCCCACTGTTCCATTTTTTTAAAATTATGTTGTCAATTTAGGTAAGGAAACACTTGCAGTACATGAAGAAAATTCATGTATGCACAGTTCAGGGACACAAGATTAAGAGGTGAGGGCACCTTAAAGGCTGGTAGGAAAACAGCGCTTAGCACCACATTCCCAGTTTCTGTCCACTGTCGCTACAGATGTGACGACAAACAAAGTACCATACCAGCTCCATCGACATACAGACTTTCAGTGAATGAGAACATTATAAGTGTTAAAAAGAACGGAGAAATTTTGTCTAACATAACAGACCGCATTTCACTACAAAGTGTAGAGAGGAGTGTTGCGGCTTTGTGGTATTTTCAGAAGAAGAGAGACGTGAAGAAATGTGAGGAGGACGCATCCCCACCTTCACTGCGGCGGTGGCTTTGCATCTACGTGAATTGATGTTAGTACAATACAGATTCAGCTAATTGGACACTTTGCGCGGGCCTATGAAATCGTTAATTGTGCTCGCTGATGAAGGCGGAGGCCCGCCATTACCGATTCTGTCCGGGTGAGCGCGTGCCCTCCCCCCCCCCCCCTCCTCCCTCACTCTGCTGCCTCCTCCACCTCCGTGCCTCCTCTTCCTCTTCTCATTCCGCTGGCTCGCCCTTTGGCTCGTTAGCCCGGAGAACACCTGCTGCCTCCTGCTCCGCTACTGTGCGACGGGTCGGCGCTCGCCAGAGAAACTTCTTTGTCTGCGCCAGTCGAGCCTCTGCTACTATAAAAAGAGTAGGCAGGTCGTCAACCTGAGAACCGTAGTAGCTGACTGGAAAAAGGCACAGGCCACTCCAGGTAATAACAAAGATCGCAAGCATTTTCTTATTAGGATTTCGTATCTCAGTTCGTAAAAACGGAACCGTTATAAGACTGTTTTGTTGTTCGTCCGTCTGTGTCTGTCTGTCTGTCAGACTGTTAACCCATTTACCACAGTAACGGGTAGACGTGTCAAGTTGAAATTTATATCGCGTAATTACGTCTATGGCCACCTGAGAACGTAAAACATCTAAGCTTCTGCGTCAATGCAGTCAACAGATACAACCATTTATGTCACGTATTTTGACACTCGCAAACTCATCAAAACTTGTAATATTTATACATCACATATCCCATGAGCGTCTTAGAAGGATTCTCATAATACTTAATTCTAAAATGTTATTTCGTATTCATTAAGTTTAAACAAACGAAGTTCTCAAAATTATATTCGGTTGTAAATTATTCAGAATGAGGCATTATCTTATGAAAAAGCTCTAATCAAAACATGAAACTATCAACATTCGTGTATTTTAAAATTGTTGTTGCTTCTGCAATCGTTTGATCTGCATTTGATGCTAACTGAATGTCAATAATTCTCTTTTTTGAAAGTTGCAAATTTTCATGAATTATTTTTGTGGTCTGTTTGTGATTAACCTTGTCGAAGATGGATATGAATGCTGGGCTGTATATGCTTCTTGAGAATGGATAACGGTGCGATGATCTCGAGAACAATATTGGAACACCCAGAATGTTCATGGAATACTTTTTGCTTTCTCGTTGTTAGATAAAACTGCTATGCTTATTGAATGAAATGTGCATTTTCGTAAACAGTTTTTATCTTTGCTTGAACTCCCGCTTCTTTGCCTATAAAACTACGGCGGATGCGTTCGACATCAGTGTCAGACACTCGGGGACGGCCCGGCGATTTGCCTGTACACAAGCAACCTATCTCTTGGAATTATTCATGCCATCGTCTAATGCTCTGTGCTGTAGGAGGATCCACACCATACCTAGTACGAAAGTGACGCTGAATATTTATTACTGGCCTGGCCTGCGCAAAACGTAGACACAAAACGCTTTCTGTTGTCCCGACCACATTTGTACAAGAACTGAAGTGGGAGCACACCGCTGCAACCCAGCGGTAACCATGTAAAACTCGAGAGTTTGCTCTTTCCAACAGTACGTTGTTCACGTACTTGCGAGGTGCGACAACAAAGTAATGAGACTGATGTGAAAAAAAAAGTTGCGTACCGTTTTAGTCAAGTTTAGTGTTGTCTCCTTCAAAGTAGTTCCCTTTTGATTGCACACACATTTTCCAGCGCTTCTGCCATTCATGGTAACATTTCTGGAACTCATCCTCTGTAATACCCTCCAAGACCCTCGTCACAGCTTTTTGGACATCTTGTGTTGTTTGAAAATGGTGTCCCTTCATGCCGTTTTGACTCTTGGAAACAGAAAAAAGTCGCACGGAGCGATATCCGGTGAATAAAGTGGTTATGGTAGTACTGAAATTTGTTTGAGGTTAAAAATTGCTGTACTGATAGAGCAGTATGGGATGGCGCATTATCATGATGCAGAATCCACTTATCAGCAATGTTGGCACGGACACGAAGAACTCTTTTACGAAGACTTTCTAAAATTTCTTTGTAATAATATTGGTTAACTGTTTGTTCAGGAGGCATCGTCCTTGGAATCAAAGAAGCACACAAGCATGCATTTCACTTTTGACTTTGACATGCGAACTTTTTTAGGTTTGGGTGATCCCTTTGAGCACCATTGCGAACTTTGGAGTGTTGTCTCTGAATCGTACTGAAAAAACCAACTTTCATCGCCAGTGATAACACGGCTCAACAATTCTGGATTGGTTTCCGTTTGCTCTAGCAGATCGGCTGTTTATCGCTGTTGTGGTGGGGGATTTTTGCGGACCATTTTTGCACAAATCTTTCTCATACCAAGATCTTCAGTTATTATTAGACGATCCGTTTCTCGAGTGATGTTCAGTTCTTCTGCAATCATTTTTACGGATAATGTTCGATCTGATCGTACGAGTTCACGCACCCTGGCCGACATCCGTCCGTGAGGTTGATGGTCGTCCACTGCGGTCTCCATCAACATTCGTTGTGCCTTCACTAAACATTTTATGCCAACGAAAAACTTGAGCTCTTGACATAACCTCCTCTCCAAAAGCCTTCTGAAGCTTACTATAAATTGTCTTCGCGTTTTCACCCAATTTAACACAAAAAGAAATAGCATACCGTTGCGCATTATTATGCAGTTCCATTTTCATATCAAGAGACACGAACACGTGTTAACTTATTACAGCACAACTCAAGGACTGAGCAGTTGCATCGATGTGCTGCTTGGACTAGAAGCAGCTTATAGACCAAGGTCAAAGATATTGCGCCTACACAAGCCTGCAGGGTTGCCACATCTTGCAAAGAAAATCAGTCTCATTACTTTATTGTCACACCACGTATCTCAAATAACATAGTAGTTACGATTTTTTTTTTAAATCTGATGGCTCTTTTTGATGCACCCTGTACTATCATCCTTCAAAGCACGTACCTTTCCTCCTGACTTACACTGTGTAAGGGCCTATCAAAAAGTTTCCATTCGAACGTCGTACAGCCCAGAATCCGTATGCTAGTCACCAAAATCGATGTTGCCATTGAGGCAATCATCCCACGCACAAGGCTGAACATAACCGTTCTACAAAATACCGTGTCCTGTTGCTCGAATCAATCCATAGCTGCCTGCTGCACATGCCCGTCCTACAGGAATCGCCGACCCTTCAAGACATTTTAATAAACCGAAGGCGTGATTAGCGCATGTGGAGAGGTCAGGATTACAGATCGGATGCTCGAGCGCCTCTCACTTGAGGTGGCCTGCAGTGGATTAGGCTCGCCTCCCACATCGATCGGCGTCTTGTGCCGAACTGTGATCAGCACGAAACTTGACGCATCGTTCCTCAACAGCTGTTTCCGATAGACATGTTGCTCCATACACATTCTCCATTCACCAGTGGATCTCTACCCGTGTTTGTCCTTTTGCAGCCAAGAAAGGCACGTTGATCCTGTTTGGGCGTATTTGGTAATAAAGTCGCCGTAGTGCACGTATAAGTATTTACATCACGGATGTCCGAAAGGCACGAATGCCACACTGCTCTCTTACCTACATGTTGGTGTTTATATACTGGCAACCGGATTCGTGCTATATTGCGTGTACGCTGCAGCAGCACCCTCAAACAAAAACTTTTTGCTCACCCCTTATACACCTTCTTGTTGTCAATGCCTAGCTGAAATATTAGAACGTGAAGAGTGAAAGACTTCTTTCCCTAACTGTAACTTTCTTATGAAGGGAAAAACTGTCAAAACTTTAGCTGCTGAAGCTCAGCTTATTGTTTGGAGACAAAAGCCCGCGGTCAAAGTTTTCTGTAAAATAAAAGACGAAAAAAAGTGTCTAGTAGAATAGCTGGAAGCAGGATAATAATCTCAATGCACACTTTACATCATTCAAGAAAATGGGACTTGGTTAAACAGAACACACGTTGAATGTAAAGAAAAACTAAATTCCACCAGAACTGCTGAAACGACAGTGCTCCCAGGTCCTTTGCAATTCTCAAAGTGCGCATGCGCGCAACAGCCAACAACCACTTGGCTGGATCTATGAAACGCACAGTTCCATAAAATATTTTCTCAGTTTTCTCATAAACTGGAAGATGGCTATTGACATTAAGCTTAAGGATTCCATATTGTATAAGTAAAAACAAAAAATTAAAGTAAAAAGACTCATTATATTAAATGTTATCGATAGTATCAACTGGAAATAGGTGGTGCTGCAATTTCGCACACTAGTCTCCTCGCCAATAGTGTCGTGGCCTCCCTCGTTCATACTTCTATAACTTGGATCCATTTTATTTCATCAGCTGTTCACTGTATCTTAACGAGGTTTTTGGCCTATTATAGTACTCAGAGGGACACGTAATACTGCATTTTTAACAATTGTATCAACCGAAAAACTGAAACAAATACTATTTTTTTGTAGATTTTGCATCTGAACCAACGAGTTAAATTTTGACAGATGAGTTACAACGCAATTGTGGTAACGGACGTGTACTCGACCGCCATTTCCACGGTGGTCAGAATATTAAGAGGAGCCCAACGAGTTAAAAATAGACTCGTCGATTCCCAGTTCTGATTAAGTCTGGAGACTCTGACGTACCCTGATAATTTCTGTCTTTTACGCAGTGAAATCATTATTATTATAAACTTGTGGTGGGATTTCATTTTTAGTGACTTATAAACTTGCTTACAACGATCGCAGTTACTGACTTCCAAGTCCAAATAGCTTAAAGCGCGAAATGACAGAGCAGAAGCAGAGAATACGCTTCTCAAGATGCATATAACGCAAATTAGTGTGCGACACAAAAGAAGAATAGTTCTGTTAGAAATTTGAGTAGACGATTTGAAAATAAGTCTATGTACTGTAAGTCAGTTTTTTATATGTTAAATGCTGAAAATGTAACGGATGTGTTGAAGGAGCTTTTGGAGCTCAAAGCCTGTGGTAAGGAATCTCAACATTCTCAGAAAATGAATTGGTTCTGACTCTACATTTTTATTCTGCTAAGGCACGTAGCTGCCTACGAAAGTTTGTGAAATTATCTCAACGAACATCACTTTACAGCCATTACTGAGAAGCTCCTCATTTATAAACAGTGACCATATTTTAGGGTAGCTGATTTTGGGAAAGGAACGCATTATGTGAAACTTATAGAACTGCTCCTCAAGCATTATTTTATGTGCAGAATAAATCATTGACATAAATCAAAATGTTTTTAGCAGAAACGTAAAGTTGTAAGACAACTGTATACCAAGCTTATTTTATTTAAAGGTCAGTGAAAAAGTTACAACGATAGAATGTTAACGAAACCACTGTAAAAATGATATGGCAATGAAAATATTGTAGAAATAAAATGTCAACAATACCTTGTAAAGTAAAGCATTCCGTCTTCAGGCCACAAGTGGCCCATCGCGACCATACGACCGCCTTGTCATCCTCAGTTGAGGATGTGGATAGGAGGGGCGTGTGGTCAGCACACCGCTCTCTTGTAAAATAAAACATCAAAAAATTATTTTATTGTCTTGTAAGTTTTATTGAATTACTAGTACTTTTTACCTGTAACAAATATTTCGTTTAAAATGTTCTCGCCCATAGTGGGCTGGTTTTTGAGGCTGTGACCTTATGCTAAAAACAATTTAAAAAACAGAATTTTTGGGCGTGGATTCTGTTACCTAAACATAACGCGTTTCGAAGTTTACTCCATAATTTTCAGTTGGTATCTGCTCAATTTGCATTGACTTATGTTCAGTTAGCGAGGAACAAGAAGTTATCACAGTTCGACACACAGCTTTTCAGTCGTCTTGCAGTTTTATCGGAGTCAGAAAGTTTATATGTATTTCGATAAAACTTTATTTGTGGCGGCCAGTGTACACAGAAATCACCGCTGTTTCCTGTATTTTGAGAAAAAATGAAGCTAGCATCAGCTATATGAAATTAGTCAATGGCAATTTCAAGGGGGTTTGACAAGGCCGACGACACGCCTGGCTAAAGGAAAAAAAAAAAAAAAAAAAAAAAAAAAAAAAAAAAAAAAAAAAAAAAAAAACAAATGGACGGGATTCAATTTGCTTCAAACATGGCGGACGTATAGTCATTGTGAAATTTAAACTCGTTGATCTGAACACGCCCTGTGAGACCTCTGTGATAGGCTTTGATAATGTTGGTAGTATCTGACGTCAGAGGTTTTCTGACCAGTTTAACAGAGAGGTAGAATATTGTGAGGGTACAAACTTGCTTCCAGGACGTCACTTGTAGCTGTTCCTCTTGACCTGAAAGGAAACGTGCTCGAAAACTTATACTTCCTATTATTGATTAAAGCAATGTTATCCCATAAGGCCTTTCATGGGAAAGCTCACTGCTCCTGGAAATGGTTATGAATGCCTATGTACGTTGTATCTGTCATAATCCACTCTTTGATCAAATTTCGCCAGCAAATGTACACACACACACACACACACACACACACACACACACACACACACACACACACACGTGTTTGCCCACATTACTTATAATTTAGTGTTTGTAATGTATATATATGTTAAGCACGTATAGAATGTAGTCATCGTGTGTTTCAAGCGACGCCGGCCATTGACAAAAAGCGTCTGCTTCTCTCGTTGCGAAGGAAACGTTTTTGAACGAATCGAAAAGGGAAAATCAAGGAAGATGCTGTGTTGAACCTATGTTAACCGATATGGCAAATGGTAGAGGACACTGGTGTTAGCTGGTTATTTTTAATCACAAATCACAATAAAATAGATTAGATATTGTGTGTTGTGGATATTGAAACGGAAACATCAGGTCGATCGGCGTAAATGTCTTGAGAGTGATACTGCACAAGGCTGTGCTAGTATTGTGGCTACTTGGTTTACTCGACTCAGTAACGTAGTGGATAACATGACATCATAACATGAAAAAAATAGTGGTAGAGGTAGAGCGGTACTAAAACCAATAAGCGGAAAGTCTATGGAATACACTTCTGGGAGTATGCAGATTGTTTATTTAATTATTTAACTTGATCTAATAAGGACCAACAGACTCTCCCTTACATCAGACTTGGGTTTCACACATACAGTACCTTTTTTACATCATAGTTTCCTAAGAAAAAGTAATTTTAATATGACAAATATACTAAAATGGTTTGATGGGCAGAAGTGGCAATGTGAGCAAATAATACTGACCATGCGCTAATAAAGTTAATGCTGGCAATACTTGTACAACTGCAGCTGCTGCCACTAATAGATTCTAACTACTGAAGGCACTACCTACTGATAGGCATACTTAGCAAATGAAAGATTTTGCTAGAGAACAAAGGTGTACCAGTTTCTTTGGGCCTTCAGTGTAATTAAAAATAGAGATGCAAGGAGATTGCAATTAGACTGGAAGTTACATCAAAATTTTCCTCAGCACATAAAGTATATACGCAAATATTTGAACATTTGAACATGGCCCAGTTTTCTTAAACAGTCCCATTTATTAACTTAAGAACTGGTAATTTAGGGTAAACACCCGAGTATGTCAGAGCTGACAAACTGAGCTCAAGGAAAGAATAGTGAGTTATACACCTGTAGTGGGCTGCTGAGTCAGTGGGTCAGCGCGGGCGCCAAGCAATGGCCGGCGTCGCTTGAAACACACGATGACTACATTCTATACGTGCTTAACATATATATACATTACACACCTCCAGATCATCCGCTCTCAAAACTCCATCATCTCTCTCCCCACCTCTACCACTGCTGGCGGCTCACTGTCCAACACTACAATAGCAAAATTCCAACAACGCAAACCAGCCACAGACTGCACACAGCACAGTCAGTGATTTTCATACAGAGCGCTACGTGGCGTTACCAACATAAATACCTAAACAGCCTACTTACATACTCTGGCCATCGTCAGTTATTTTGGTACCGAAATAGCAAAACTCATAAACTCATTTCCTAACTTAATTCCTTAAGCGTCACCTGATTTTATTCTACCTCATTCTATTCCCTTTGTTACACTTTCGTTGATGTTCATGTTGTAACTTCTTTTCAAGGTACTATCCACTCTGTCAACTGCTCTTTCAAGTCTTCTGCAGTCTCTAACAGAATTACAATGCCATCGGCAACCTTCAGAGCTATAATTTCTTCTCGCTGAACGCTAATTCCCCTTCCAAATTATTCCTCGGTATCCTTTGCTGTCAGCTTATTGTGTAGATCTAACGCCGTAGGGGATTTCCAGTCGCCAGTCGACGCGGAGTACCGTTGCTTTCAGGTTGCCAGTGTACTGTGAGGAGTAGAAACGCCAGCCAGTGGCCTCGTGGCAGGCAGCGGGTGCAGCGGCCATTACACAAGAACGCCAGCGCGCCTCGCGAGGGGCGGGCCCGGAAATGCCTGTGCACCTGTAGTGGGCTGCTGAGTCAGTGGGTCAGCGCAGGCGCCAAGCACTGACTCATGCACCGCGACCAGCGCCGGAAATTCCCGCGCCCCGTCCCGCTTGCTCTTGCGCCGTACCCATAGCTGGGCGTAAGACCATGAATCCCTTAATCGTTAGTGAGAGTTAACTTTTCGAGTAACGGACTAACTTTTAAGTTGATTTCTCAAAACGATAACGGACCTTTTAGCTTCCTTTATCTTCCTTTGAGTGGGTTAATCGTTAGTTACGAACCTACTATTTATGACAAAATAAATGGTTCAAATGGCTCTGAGCACTATGGGACTTAACATCTGGGGTCATCAGTCCCCTAGAACTTAGAGCTACTTAAATCTAACTAACCTAAGGACATCACACACATCCATGCTCGAGGCAGGATTCGAACCTGCGATCGTAGCGGTCGCGCGGTTCCAGACTGAAGCGCCTAGGACCGCTCGGCCACACCGGCCAGCATTTATGACAAAAATGACCCCGCAAGACGAAAGGAAATCATGTTCTGACGAGTTCAGGTGCGCGCAGTTGACGTAAACAATCGAGTGCAAGAGAGAAAATCTGGCTGTCTGCTGTTTATTATTGTTTGTTTACTGAGTTCACATCAAGTACTACTTGCAGTTATTGCATATGAAAAATCACATGCAAGGGATGGATCCCAAATTCTTGCTTATAAAACCTCTATTATACCATAGATAAATAAAAATCGGGCCCAGTTTCCTTAAACAGTCCCATTTATTAACTTAAGAACTGGTAATTTAGGGTAAACACACAAGTATGTCAGAGCTGACAAACTGAACTCAAGGAAAGAATAGTGAGTTATACACAAAAGCGCTAAAGAAACTAGTATAGGCACGCATATTCAAACACAGGCAGAATACGGCGCTGCGGTCGGCAACGCTTATATAAGATAAGTTTCTGGCGCAGTTGTCAGATCGGTTACTGCTGCTACAATGGCAGTTATAAAGATTTACGCGACTTTGAACGTGGTGTTATAATCGACACACGACAGATGTGACACAGCATTTCCGAGGTAGCGATGAAGGGGGAGTTTTTCCCGTACTACCGTTTCACGAGTATACCGTGAATATCAGTAATCCTGTAAAACATCAAATCTCCGCTGTGGCGGGAAACCTGCAAGAAGGGGACCAACAACGACTGAAGAGACTCGATCAGCGTGACAGAAGTGCAACCCTTCCGCAAATTGCTGCAGATTTCAGTGCTGAGCCATCAACAAGTGTCAGCGTGCGAACCGTTCAAAGAAACATCATCGGTATGGGCTTTTGGAGCCGAAGGCCCACTCGTGTACCTTTGATGACTGCGCGCCACAAAGCCTTACGCCTCACCTGGGCCCGTCAACTCCGACATTGGACTGTTGATGACTGGAAACATGTTGGCTGGTCGGACGAGTCTTGTCTCAAACTGTATCTAGCGGATGGACGTTTACGGGTCTGGAGACAACCAGATGAATCCATGGACCCTGCATGTCAGCAGGGGACTGATCAAGCTTGTGGAAGGTCTGTAATGGTGTGGGGCGTGTGCAGTTGGAGTGATATGGGACCCCTGATACGTCTAGAAAAGACTCCGATAGGTGACATGTACGTAAGCATCCTGTCTGATCACCTGCAACCATTCATGTCCATTGAGCAATCCCAGAAGGACAATATGACACCCCACGCTTCCAGAATTGCTACAGAGTGTTTCCACGAACACTCTCCTGAGTTTAAACACTTCTGCTCGGCACAAAACTCCCCAGACATGAAAATTGAGCATATATGGAATGCCTTGCAACGTGCTGTTCAGAAGAGATCTCCATCCCCTCATACTCTTAGGGATTTATGGACAGCCCTGCACGATTCATGGTATAAATTCCCTTCATCACTGCTTCAGACATTAATCGAGTCTATGTCACGCCGTGCTGCGTCACATCAGCGTGCTCGCGACGAGCCCTACACGATATTAGGCAGGTGTACCAGTTGAAACGTCCCCTTAGAAAAATTGTACAAGACTGTGCTTAAACTGTCACACAATATTTTTAGCACAACGCAATCTGACATTCAAAAATCCCTACAAAAGAATGGCCCTGACTATACGTTTCACAAATCACTTACCTCACCAAAAATCTTCGTTACTCGAACTACTGCAATACAGCAAGCGCCACTACTGCCAGCTAAATAAAAGATCAAACTACAGAAGGCACTAACTACTGATAGGCATAGTTAGCAAATGAAAGATTTTAATAGAGAACAAACAATGTATTTACCTTAATAGCCATAATATACATATCAGTTCATGACATCCAGTCTTACAAATTTCAAAACTCCGCCATCTTTCTCCCCACGTCCACCACTGCTGGCGGCTCACATCCAACTGCACAACGCTACGCGCTGTTAACATCCAGCTGCCGCTGCCCCACACTACAATGGCAGACAACAATGCAAACTAGCCACAGACTGCACACAGCACAGCCAGTGATTTTCATACAGAGCGCTACGTAACGTTGCCAATAAGAAAACATAAACAGCTTACTTACATAGCCCCCATGCTCCCCACAAAAAATTTTACAAATTGTTTTGGACAGTGGCCAATAATGATTTGATAAAACTTTTCATAATTACAATAACAAAGAAATCAAATGAACACACTTATTGATACAATGTTGGTCAAAAGCTAAAATTTTCTCACAGTCCATAAAGACAGTCCTGATCATTCATCACAGTAAAACTGCCGTTTCTTTTCTCAAAATCTGAGCAGTAAAAGACAATGCACACGGAAGTAGTGGATTTCCATGCAGTCTTGAAGAAGTAGTGTTGTCCTTCCAACGGAAAGACAGTGCTGACTCTTGACATGCTGGCAGGTAATGGCCCACAACAGAGCAAACCCACCGCAGAGTCAGTCGAAGTTTTGAGTAATATTGGTAGGTAGGTCATCACAGAACAGACCACTGCAGTCTTGTTAGAGATTACGTTATTGGTGGGCCACCAGAGGTGCAGACCCACTGCAGTCCTTGTAGAGACGGCCAGCAGCCATCTGTTGCGACTGTGCAGGTGCACAATCACCATCGAAGAGATTTGTGGACAATATAGCAACTCCATGAACCACCACTTGTGCACTCACAAATTTCTTTTTGAAATGTCCTTAGAACCAGCAATGCTGTTATCCAGTCCCTTGCTGAATTATTAACAGTCGTGCAAACACTATCAGTCCCTACTTCTCTCATATTGTCCATATACTATGACCAACAGAAACGTGTGCAGTGAAATGTAACTTACAAGTTACTTAATTTGATGAACTGGTGTCAATTACAATTTTATAACGTAAGAATACAATAACAAAGGTACAATATACATCATCAAAGAACATAACAATACAGATAACATTTGTAGTAATACGGGCTTTACAAAAGAATACATCAGTGTTACAGGAATTATGACATAAGTAAATACATAAAAGATCAGAATAACTTTTGAAACATCAACTTCACACATGAGCATTAAAACAAAACAGAATAAATAATGTCTAAGCATATTTACAAGGTAAATAACATATTATCAGAAAAATTCTACAACATAAATCTTATTAGCTAGACACATACAGACAGGAAAAACACAAATTCACATAGTGTAATAACACAAAAATACAGGACAGGGTTTGTTTTCAGTGTGACATTTGGTACTGCAGTCCACCCCAAAACTTCATTCCATATATCATCCCTCTTATATCAACATTTGCTCCAGCCAAAAAACAAAAAAATAATTCCTATCCAAGCATGCTTTCTGTATTTATATGTTCACACATTTCTTACCTCATTATTTATTTTCCACTATCTTACGGCATCATTTATTTCCAAGAAAATCCTACCTAAACCTGTTGTCCCTAAACCCTACTTTTTTGGTTCATATCCTCTTTCAAAATACTTTCTTGGCCAAACCATTTTCTTATAGCTTCTCAATGCATTTCTTCCAATTCATCATAGTTAGTTTCTTATGTAGTCTACCCCCTCTTAAGCTAACTTAAATCTACTGAACTCAGATGCTAAACTAAGGGATGAGGTAATGCAGCAGCACAAAACAATTAACACAAACAGCAATGACAAAAAATTCAAATTGGCAAAGCAATTGCAATATTACAACTAATATAAGGCACTGTGCAGCAAACAAGAAAAATAAATCCGTAGTAAAACTGGCTTAACAGCGTAATACAAAGTCAAATTCAGTAGCACTATGCCTGGCACACAGCAGCAGCAAATGCAAAAATTTATATCTAAACATGACAAAGCTCAAGCAGAAAAAATATTACATTAAAGACAACAATGCAGACAAGGAATATGTATATTCACATCTTAATGTCTATGTAATTATAGTGGTGCACCACAAGAAGTCATTCTACCAAAAAAATTACCAAGTAGTTGAAAAGAAAATTCCGTATGCATTTCCTGTGAAGGGAAATGTCTTTTTATGCTCCTTCGTTTTTTTGAATAGATCATAAAATTATTTACTAGATCTGTAGGCATAAAATATTTATATTAGTACATCTATTAAATTTTATTTTAACCAATGCTGCAGTGCAGCTAGAAACTAGATATTAAACAAAATGAGTAAATAAATACACAAAGCAAGCCTTATGGCATTTCTCTCAACTAGCAAGACAATAGCCGTGAAATGTTTCTCATCATTTCATTAGGCATTTTAGTAAATATCATAAATTAAGAGCTCCACAGCATAATCATATGTTTTCAAGTTTGAGCGTGTCGTATTTGCGATGCTTTCTACAAAGGAATGTCAATAGCGAGGATAATGGCCTCCCTTTTTTTCTACCTGTGCCTCTGAAAAGGCACACTCTAATGGCTTTTTCTCCAGGCATCTTACACAGCTGGGTGCCCACGACGCATTACATGCAGGTGGTCACTTAACTTTCTTACGGAAATATTTACGACAGCAGTTTCTGCTACAGTGGCAGTCTCATATAAAAAAATTCACAGGTCGAGAATTTGCGTTGCAAATGTGTAGATACAAAATCTTATGAATATAACAGTGTCCAAAAAAATTTCGCCGGCATTGTGATACATTCACACATTTACACACATTTCATAACTCTTAAAGTACGATTTTTGGTTTCCAACATCCTTTTTCACAAGTCAGAGTCCCTAACCACTATTCATTACTCCTTACCTTATTACACATATAAATATTCATCGACACTTCTTCAATATTTCATCATAACAGATACGTAGCATAATCAAATTCCTCATATAGCATCAGCTTATTGACCATAAACATACCTCAGCAGCATAATACACATCATCGTCATAAAAATAACATCATAACACCTCAGTCAAATCTCAAAAACTTCGTAGCTTTCTGCAATAATTTCAAAACCTAAAAAATATTCTCTGCTCATTTCAATAGTGCCATCTACCTCAAACGTACCTTAAAAATCAGGATCTCATACCAAATACATCATTCAAAGATCTCATAGTATCACAATGGTTCTGAAAAAATATGAAGAGTTCACAAAGTACAGACAAAATACAATTTCGTAAGTGTGAAGTTATCCAACGGTGTAATTACGTAAACATCTGTCACTGCCATAGTAAAAAAGTTTGTCTCTCTCAGTTAAATGATCAGATAGCTGTGTAATTCTGTGTTAGAGAAATATGGTACCGATGTGTAAAGTTGTATTGAGAGGCACCCACATGCCTTGCTCATACTGTGCCATCAAGCAGTCAGGCCTGCAAGATGAGTGGTCTGCCAAGCGAGTGGATTCATTCTTATTTATCGAGTAACATGAACTCTAGTACTCACACTCAAGTTACAAGTTATATGATAAATACGCAACGGAAACACGCATCTATCAGTAATTTACAGAACTCTGACTGTACACTACACACTGGTAATACCACATTTTCTTTTTGTCTTTTATTTAACGGCTTTTGTCAATACGTGGCCACTGCACATATTATAACTTCGGGACATTATGACAACATACAATTCGAAGTAAAAGTCCACCAATCTTTTTCTTTTCACTATCTTATTTATTCCGAAAAATTCTCTAGCCTAAACACACAAATTCTACAACCTACAACAATAACACATGAGAAATTCCGCCCAGTGGGCCTGGCTTTACAATGGTGAATCTCTATATTATGGTCTCATAATTATTTTTAACGCTACAGTGCACTTTCTGGATAGGATGGTGGATCTTTTATTATACCTCACACTTCGACTCTCACATTCATCATCACGAAACTTTCCTCCAGACCGAGCGGTACTGAAGGAACAAGCATAACCCACAAATCTTTTGAAACTACCTCGCTACTCTCCCATGCAAACCACACATACCCAAATTACGTGACATACACCACACTACAACATGAAATACTACACAGAGCATAGTCACAACATTATCACTTTCAGCTTTCCCACTTCAATTAATATTTATCCCAGTTCCACACGACACTGCCCCACTTCGTAATTCTACTTTCCTACCGTGAACTCTGGAGATATATGCACGTCTTCCTGTGTGATGCAAGC
Source organism: Schistocerca serialis cubense (assembly GCF_023864345.2). Lineage (NCBI taxonomy): Eukaryota > Metazoa > Arthropoda > Insecta > Orthoptera > Acrididae > Schistocerca > Schistocerca serialis. Next base: position 163,682,385 of record NC_064644.1, on the reverse strand, counting down.
CAAGTGGCATTGCTGGATAGACGGCCGACTCACCTTGATTCTCTCTCAGAGTTTAAATCTAACGTCACACGGAATCATATCATGCAAAGTAATATTAAGAACATCACACACGCGAGTCCTCAACTGATACCATGGACGAGTACTTCTCTTTATCCTTTGTCTCATACACAGATTGAGACACACACAGTACTCACCACGTGGAAGTACTCGTCTCTAATTTCAAGTCCTGCACACGCCATTTCTTAAATATTTCAACTTATGGTACACACGCTATTTCTTAAATATTTCAACTTATTGTACACACGCTAGTAATTCAGCTTAACTTAAGCACACGGAAGTATTTCAACTTATTGCTACACGTGGTTTCATTGTTACCGTTGGTCACTTCCGAAGATTACTACAATCCCTTTAATATTACCTGCCTGACATTTAATTCTCCCCACAAAAGTTCCTGAAATAGAGAAATTATTATTTCAAACTACTCTTAAATATTCCACATGCATACCATGTCTCCACTCTTTCGTCATTACGGAGCACAACTAAAACAGGTCTTAACAGCACAAGATCCAGCGGCAGAGTGCTGAAACATGGCCGTTCTCTAGATCCTCTCCCATCTCTGTCGAGGTGGGGGAAGCACCTTGCTATCGTATTGGTTAGCCACATTTCAGGCGCTCAAAGCTCTGGTAAATTTCATCTCTTTGGTCCCACCAAAGGTGGCCAAAGGATCGACTCAAAGATGAATATATATTTACATTCACCATCTGCGGTTAGCAGACGACCATACATTCATTCATTTCACAGATCTCACCAAACTGGATGTAGGGATTTATGTTGTGGGAGTGCACATGTGATCAATCAAATAAATAAATTGTCATTCTTTCCCACACGGGTATCTGGCTTCGCTGTATTAATTGAAATTGAGTTATTTTACAAAAAAATGTGTCGTTCTGACAAAAATAATGAAGTATGTTGTACCTATTTTCAATGTCGGGTGGTACTGTACCCTTTCAGTATAAGCAAATACCATATTACCTAGGGCTCCTTGTGCTTGCCAAACACATGGTACACAAAGTAGGTGTGTACCCCCCTGAGGATTAATGTAATTATACCCTCAGGTGTTGTAGGTTACAGCAATGGAATCAAATGTATCACGAAAAACACCTGTATCTTTGTACTTCAAATATCTTAAAAAATAAATGTTTTAAGTGCGAAATTAATCACTCAAATACGTGTACTGTAGCGCTAAACTGTGCGTCATGTTGTAAGATAATCTCTGTGGAAGTCTCGTAGTTATCGTCCTCCGAAAGCTAAGTTCTGCAGAAGTCAATGTACTTCCCTCATGAGAAACAAAAGTGAAATGCTTTGTGTATAGATATCGTAGTTATTACGCTTATTGTTGTGATGAAGAAAGTACTGTACTGTAATGTATTGTTGTGCTACGGAAAAGGCTGCCTCATTGTAGTTATACCACAAAAGTTACTACTAAAACATGTTTTACTTTCCAGAATAAAACAGAAAACTGTGCAGATATAAAACAGAAACACTGTAAAAGCAACATTGTAAATGGTCATTCATTAGTAGCGTCGTGATAAAATCGTGTAGGTGTCACATAAACTAACCACTATGTCATCTGGTATCTCACTGAAAGTACTTTAAATACAGAATGTATTTTCAAGTAAACCAAAACGTTGCATTAAAATCTCATTAGCAGTACCAGTATATGTCCTAAGTATGTAAGCCTGATAGTCGTTACGTAATCGTGCAACTAACAAGCAAGAATGTACAAATACAACACTGTTTCGTCTGTTCACTATAACAATGCATTCGTAATTTCTGTTTAAAAATGTTCGCTAGGTTCTAGACTGGATATTTAACTTCAAACATTGTTGTGTGTTAACAGTTTCTTAAGTCTGACAAAGCAAACTAGAAAAGTGAAGTGAAAAGTTTTATGGCAAAGACAAAGTTAAAAAGCAGATTATCTTTCAATAACCGGTTTTACATGTGAAATGTGGTGTAAGCCTTTACTCTTCCTAGTACGCAGAGTTTCAACTTCAACGCAATTATCATGTGGTATACGTCGGATTCTGTAAGGTACATTGTAAACTAGAAAGAATTTGTGACTCAAGTGTTTCTTCTTATGTGGCAGTGAATGAGCTTTAATGAGAACTTTCTGACCAATATATAATTTCTTTGCATTTGCTTTATCGTGTAGTTTTCTCCTTTTGTCTGCTGCAGATTTTATATTTTTAATAGCCAAATCAATTATGTCCTTGTGTCGAAGTTTACGTGTATTCAGGGAAGGTGCAAGCTCTCTGATTCTGTTCATTCTTCAGTACAAGAGTAGGTGGTAAAGCAGTGGAATCGTGAGGCATTTCATTCAGCACATTTTGAAATAAGTGTAAATATCTGTCCCAATGCTGATGCTTTCTGTGACAATAAAGTCTGCAAAGCTTATTGATTTCTTTCATAATCATTTCAGACGGGTTACAATGTGGTGAGTACAATGAAATAAAAACAGGTTTGATTTTATGATTCCGAAGCATGCGTGACCAAACAGCAGATCTGAATTGCGGTCCGTTATCTGAAATGGCTTTACTAACGTGTCCAACTTCACATAAGAAATTTTTAACAAAGGCGTTGGATACAGACCGTCCAGTGGCTTTACGTAACGGAGTGAAAGAAACAAATTTTGAAGTAAGTTCAACAGCGACTAGAACGTACGAAAATCCATTAGATGTTCTGACAAGCGGTCCCAAGAGAACAACAGCAGCAAATTCTTTTAATTTAGAAGGAATAATAGGAAACAACGGAACACGATGTGAGACAGTAGATGGTTTCGCCTTTTGACAAAGTTTACAAATAGACAAGACTCTTCGAATTCTCTTTTCCATATTGTTAAAATAACAAGTCGTTCGAAGAATATGATAACATTTTCGTGGACAAAAATGTGCGTAGATGAAATGAATGAACCAAATGAGCTTATTAACAAAATCGTCTGGAATGCAAAGTACCCATAGCTTGTCATCAACAGTGCAGCGTTTGAAGAGTATGTTGTTTCTAACCAGGTAATAATGCCAAATCTGTGTGTGTCTTTTCATGCCATTTGCTCTTGATATCTTTCCAAATCGGATCTTTATCTTGTTCATGAGCAATGTCCTTTAAAGATGTGGTGATGAAGTTTTCAAAGGTGACTTTCTGAATGTAAAGAATACTGAAATTTTTCTCGAGGTTGCCTTCTGTGTTACTTTTCTCAAGCCCAGCCGGTGCGCGTGACAGTGCGTCCGCAACAATGTTCTCCTTGCCGGGAATGTAGACTATTGTAAAGCGGAATTCTTCCAGAAACAGTGCCCAACGTTTTAACCTGTCATGATTTAATTTTGAAGACATTTGGAATTGTAATGCACGATGATCACTGTATACTTTTACGTGCTTACCAGAAAGAAAGAAACGGAATTTGTTAAATGCCCAAACGATAGCTAAAGCTTCTAATTCAGTAACGGAATATTTTTTTTTCAGATTTTGTTAGCAGTCAGCTAGCAAAAGCAATGGTTTTCTGAACAGTAGTGTCATTTTCTATGGCTTCTTGAAATAAATGGGCACCAAGACCGACTTTAGAAGAATCCGTGCTAAGGCAGAAATCTTGTGACAGATCTGGATGAGCTAGTATTGGCGCGTTAATTAGCGTTTCTTTCGAAGAATTGAATTCCAACTGTGCTTGTTCGTCCCAGTTCCAAACAGCATTTTTTCCAGTGAGAGAACAAAGTTTGCATATTCAGAAAACGACGGTAAAAATTTACGAGACCTAGAAAACTGCGAACTTGTTTTTTGTGGATGGAACTGGAATGGCTCTGATTGCTTCTAACTTTTCAGGATCCGGCTGAATGCCTTCAGAAGAAATAATATGTCCCAAAAACCTCACCTTTGACCTACCGAATTCAGATTTGTCCAAGTTAACTGTAATTCCAGATTCTGCAAAAATATGTAACATGCTGTTGAGGATGCGATTGTGTTGTTCCCATGAGGCTTCTGCTATTAGAATATCATCCACATATAAGGTGATGTGACGTTTTAAGAAATCAGGTAATATGGAATTTTGCCCACGAATGAACGCTGCCGAAGAAATGTTCAAACCAAAAGGCAGTTTCCGAAATTGATAACAAACGCCGAAACAAAGGAAAGCTGTGTATTTTCTACATTCTGGATGAAGTTCGATCTGATAAAAGCTGGATCTGCGATCAATAGAAGACAACACTTTTACGCCATTAAAATTTTGAAGAAGTTCTTCCACCGTTTGCGGCCTGTCTGTTTCAGGAATGATGATAGTATTGATTTGTCTCGAATCTAAGACAAGCCTGATCGATCCATTTTTCTTCTCAACAACATGTAATGGATTGTTGTATGAGCTTACTGCAGGCTCAATAATGCCCTCGTCAAGCATAGATTGTATTTCTGTTCTAACACGGTCCCTATAATGTGCCGGAATTACGTATGGTCTAACACAAAATTTAGTATGCTCACGAACACGAAATTGGTATTGAAATCCCTTGATTGTTCCTGTTTTGTGAGTAAAAACTGTGGAATGTGCTTGTAAAATCTCAAAAAGGTCCTGCCTATCAGTGTCATTACAATTCTCAATAGTTTGAATTTTATTCTGAATTAACTCATTAGTATCAAATGCGCCGTCGATATCATCCCTGTCAGTACTTGCAGAGTGATTGTTAGTGTCAAGTTCCGTCGAAAATTCCGAACTGTTGTCTAACAGGAGGTAAAGCCGATTAATTTCTTCGTCATGAGTTGAGAGCCAATCTTCAAATTTCAAAGCTATTGACTTACGTTTTCTCTCTAAACATATTTCAGCATCGTGAAAGTTTAAGATTGCTTTGTATTCATTCAAAAAGTCTACTCCCAATATAATTTCCGTCGACAATAATGGAACAATGAGAAAGTTCATAGAGAAGCTGTGGCTTTGACAAAAGAATTCTAAGTTTGTTTGTTGGCGTACATCTACACTTTTTCTAACGACTGCACCTTGTAATTTAATCTTACGTAACGGAAGTGTGGGGCAATCGCTCGATTTGTTGCATTTGCTAAAGGCTGTTTCACTAATTACTGAAATGGGACTGCCAGAGTCAAGTACTGCAGTAAATTTTACGCCACTTACTGTAATGTGAATCACAGGATATACAATGTTGTTATGTTTTATGTCGTGTTCCTGGAGTAAGATGTCCCTAATGTCCTCCATTTTTACGTAATTACTAGCTACGGCAGCTGCGTCGTCAGTTTCATACGTACGTTTTGTGGCTGCCAGCGGTATGAGTCATTGCCTATTGTCTCTTTGTTGGCGCGCGTCGTTATTGGGATTTGGAGACCTAACTCCTACAACTTCACCTTGTCGAGAGTGCCCTGCTCTGTTTGAATCCCGCCAGTTCTGATGGAATTCAGGTCTGTCGTTTTGTCGGTAGTTTACATAGTTTCTTGTTTGTCGGTCATGTGGTGGAGAATTTCTCCCGGAATGGTAACTGCGCGCTGAACTGTTGCATCTTAAGTTATTCTGTCTCCCTTGATAATAATTGTTTTTGTTCCCATATTGTCTGTTTCTATGGTAATCTCTGTCATATTCATTACTACAGAAATGCGATCTTTCTCTGTAACTATTATTACTCTGCCAGTGGTTGTCATATGGGTGGTGTCTGTTTTGGTCACGATTTGCGTTGTAAGAGTAGACTTGTCGTGTCCAGTTATTGTTTCTGTCGTCACGGAATTGTGACGGATGTGACCTGTAGTGATTGTTTACCTGTTTTCGCATCCCGTGACTGTCTGAGTCAATTTCTAATTCTTGTAAGAGTCTCTGAAAAGCTTCAATGTCGTCTTTGCAACTTCATGCCAAAATAATATTTCTTAAATGTTCAGGCAATTTCATTAAGCAAATGTGGATGAGTTCTGAAGGGCTGTATGGTTTTGACAGGTATTGATTCTTGTGCAACATGTCTTCAAAATATTTGAAAAAACTGGAAAATTCAGATTGTTCAAAGTGTTTCATCATCATGATGCTATGTTTTACTCGGTCTTGCGTAGCTTGAGACCAATATGCTGAGAGGAAAGCATGATAAAATTCTCCTCCACTGTGACAATTGTGAATGACCGATCGCATTCTTACAGCTGGTTCATTCTCTAAGTAGCCACACATAAATTCTAATCTGTGCTCTAATGACCAGTTGGGAGGAAAACAATGAGAGAATTGATGGAGCCATGCTTGTGAATGAATGTCGTTGCCAGAATTTTTAAATGTTTTGAATTTACGTGTAGTAATGAACAGCTTATAGTCAAAATCATCATGTCAGCGAGTCGCATGTCGGTCATTGTTACGTCGTTTCGGCGGTTCCATCTCAAAATTCGGTGTACCTTGCCAATTTCTTTCATAATTTCCGAAGTGCCCTGAGTTATTATTTTGTGGCTGTTTCGTATTTCTATGTCCCTCTTCCCGTATTGGAGCGCGAGTGGCCTCTGAAATACATAATTCTTGTATTACCTGTGTCAGCTGATCTTGTACTTCCCGGATTTCTCTTTGGTGTTGCGTATTAATTTGATTCTGATTTTGTTTGAATTTCCTAACTTGTTCGCACTCTTCTGTGTCATTAAAGACTACCGGTTTTGTGTCATTCAGATTATCATCTACCTTCGTAGATAAATTATTTAGCTGATCCGAAAGTTCAACTACTTTCTCTGATAATGAACAAATTTCCACCATGTGTCTTTCTACTGTGTCCTTTAAGTTTTCCTGAGTTTTTGCAAGTTGCGTAACCAAATCGGTAGATGCAACTGAGTCAATTTTAGCTTGCAAGGTCTCATTATTTTCATGAACAATAATTTGCAGTTATTTTATGGCTGCTTCGTGATTCTGTAATGCAGTTTCATGCCGCGAAAAAATAGGTTGAAAATGCTCACAAATTTGTGTTTTTACGTCGTTACAGACTTTTTGACATTTCGATTCGATTTTATGTAACTCAGTAGTTAAATCTTCACGTGTTTGTTCAAGCGTGGTGTGAAGATTTTGTTCCATTGCGTCTAACTGTTGCTGTGTTTGTCTCTGGTGTTGTTCCATTGTGTCTAACTTTTGAAGCTTTTGTCTCATTTGTTGCATTAATTGTAATAACAATGCACTGGTGTCTGAAACATGTTCCTCAGTGCTTTTCGGCAGTGAATTTGCACCGGCAACATCACATTTTGAGAAAACGGTGAGAACCCAAAACCTGAGTCTGCAGTATTTGCAATATTGTGTTCTGTCATTCCCGATTCCTGAGGCGAGCTGTTGCCGACAGATCGATCGATAATGCTTCCCTGTTCACTATCTGTTTCACTGTCTACACCATTATTTGACGCCCGCTCCATTTCCCTATGCACAGTTACCAAATTACTACTTTGAATGTCTGTTAATTCATTACACAGCAGTGCTGGTAAGCTACGCTCGTCGTCACTATTATTTCTCTGTTTACTTTGGAGCCTAGTGTTACGTTTTTCACCCGCCATTATTGTCACAATATTTCACACGATAACACAGAAAATAAGAGAACACATTAACATAGCGCTGAAAATAATATCTAGTTAATTGCAAGCTGCGAAATACTTGGTGCAAATTTACATGCGTGCCACACCTGTTTTACTGTACAACAATGAAAGACTGCAACCACAAAGGAGATTCTCTCTACAATTACGCGCTAGCAATAAACAAAATCTACACTAATTACACAAACTACAAGAAAAAATCAGAAGATTCCAGTGAGGTATCCTCGGCTAAGGGTCGACATATGAAACGCCCCCTTAGAAAAATTGTACAAGACTGTGCTTAAACTGTCACACAATATTTTTAGCGCAACGCAATCTGACTTTCAAAAATCCCTACAAAAGAATGGCCCTGACTAACATTAACCTATACGTTTCACAAATCACTTACCTCACCAAAAATCTTCGTTACTCGAACTACTGCAATACAGTAAGCGCCACTACTGCCAGCTAAATAAAAGATTCAAACTACAGACAGCACTAACTACTGATAGGCATAGTCAGCAAACGAAAGATTTTAATAGAGAACAAACAATGTACTTACCTTAATAGTCATAATATATATATATATATCAGTTCGTGACATCCAGTCTTACAAATTTCAAAACTCCGCCATCTTTCTCCCCACGTCCACCACTGCTGGCGGCTCACATCCAACTGCGCAACGCTACACGCTGTTAACATCCAGCTGCCGCTGCCCCACACTACAATGGCAGACAACAATGCAAACTAGCCACAGACTGCACACAGCACAGCCAATGATTTTCATACAGAGCGCGACGTAACGTTGCCAATAAGAAAACATAAACAGCCTACTTACACAGTTTCTTTGGGTCTTCTGTGTAATTAAAAATAGAGATGCAAGGAGATTGCAATTAGACTGGGAGTTACATCAAAATTTTCCTCAGCACATAAAGTAAATACGCAAATATTTGAACAGCCAAGGGAACTACCTCAAAATTTAATTACGACATCGTTCACATATAGGCCTCTCGGCAGTATGTTTAACCAAGCACATCAGAGCCTTAAGAAGGGAAAGGTGAAACTTAAAGAAAGAAAGCCGCCAAGGAAGTTCCAGTATGGCAACTGGGGACAGGCCTCTGACACTGCTGGAATGCATGTGCAGGGGCACAACAGCACCAGGCCCTCGCGGTCGGCAGCCACCGACATGGCGGGCTCATGCTTAACAAGGGTAAGAGGCGCTGCTAACAAACCCCACATAGGCTACAGAAATACATATTACATGTACAACAATAGCCACCCTCTTACCCAGCCACGGCTATAACCCCAAATAATCAATTATAAGATACTACAAAAAAAGTATCCCTAAAGGAAACGCATTTTAAATCACTGGTAGATGAGTATAATAATTAACGTCTCCCTCAACAATTTAGGCAAACGTTACACCAAAATTGCATGGCCAGGTGCCTGCTTGAATCAAAGAGATGGAAGATATATATGATTAATCTTACCGATCCAAGGGAATACTTATTGACTAGGCATTACAGTGTTTCCTTGAAACAGTCCTCAGGCTTGACAACCATCTAGAACCCAGTTTCAAAACACACATATTAATACAGGGAATTCCCCTTAAAATAATTGCTGGATAAAATTACAAACCTTGCAAAACGCAAAAAAAAAAAAGAATCTCGAACTCAGTGAACAGGAATTGTGCCACACGGCTCGTGGCAATGTTAATAAAACTGAGTAAAGAACTTTATCAAACATAAAATCTCAATCAGGAAACTGCCATACACACGAGACGAAAGATGTTTCACTGGTAAACCACCGAATTTGAAAGTGCTGCACGACTTATGGCCTTGGTAATACACAGCAAGTAAGGGTCTCAGTGGTACACTTTTTCACCCTAATTTACATTCAAAATTTCCACCAAAGCAATTAATGCTAAGGTACAACAAGGTTGCCGCCAAAGTTAATGACAATAAATCAAAATGTTGTAGTGATCCAAAATGCACCAACAGCAGAGGGACTGATACCAGAGCGCGAGCAGTGCTGAATGCAGAATTTCCCTGTAATGGTCCTGCATACGTGGAAACGATGATGGTAAAACAGCAGGAGTCTGGGTCCGTACAGCATGGGCAAACAGAGAAGTGGAAATCCAACTAAGGCCGTAGGAGGGCACCGTCGATACGGCAGCATGATTGCAGCTACCCAAAGGAGTGACATCTCGATCTCGGCACAAACGGACTGCAGGAGAAACAGTTGCGCGTGAAAACACGGGTCATGCCCTTACGCTGCGCCCCTCCTGCCCTTTCTCACCTCACAACCACTAGCTTTCTATTCCAAACTCTCTGAGCCAGCGATTATCTACGAAAACTGCAAGCTAAATTCGCACCTGTCGGGGCGCCAGTGAAAGAAGGCACCGGGAAGACAGACAGATTGAACTGTAGCTACCACGGCTCAGGATTGACTGTGGATACTAAATCATAGAATCGGTTAACAATGTAAAGAGAAGCCTAGTTATACCACATCTGTAAAAAGTAAACCCCAGAGTCTAGTGAATATGTGTCTGGACATGAAAACAAAAGACTCATTCACAGATGCGGTATTTCTTGGGGAACAAGTTCTAGTAAATTTATTTATTAAATATAATTCCCCTAGAAACTCGAGTGCTGCAGTCAAACGACGTTTTTCTGTGAGCAAAAACATTTTTCTCGTAAACGAGCTGGCTCTTGAATGAAAATTTTAACTTGTTGATGTTCACGAAGGAAAATACGCATCTTATGTCAGACGCTATCTGATCCTCCTGCATTTTGAGTCACCCTTCATTTAACATTGATAACAAAATAATTATAGAACTAAATCATTAAATGATGAAACCGTTTTTTATTTATCTTAGAGGCGCAACCTCAACTACCCGAACTAAAACATTTTTATTTAAGCAATGGAGATACGCTTGAATCACTTGCTTGTTTCATTACACCAACAAATTAAAGTTTACTATGTCGAGTTAACGATTAACAATTACCTTTAACTTTTGCCAAATCTCACGTGAAGTAACATCTTAAAGTTTAAACCAGTTAAGTTTTTCAGTAAGAATTAACGATTAGCGAAGTTAACTTTTTCATCAACGTTGCCCATCTATGGCCGTATCCTTATTAGAGGTTTGTTGTTGCGGAGCTGAAAAAAATTATTAGCGTGACCAATACAAATTTTATTATTCGCTATTCATGGATTAAAATAAAAATATTCATTTACACAAATAAAAACATTAATTCATCATTTGTTTGTAAAAATGCTTACAAATAATTGATAACTTCGGTTAAGAACAATTATCAAATCCAAAGACATTTATTGGTCTATTTATTTGTCATTTATAAAACAACATATGTTGTGTCGCTTTAAAATTGCCGTAGCTTTCAGAAAATTTCTTTTTTGAAACATCTCATCACAAAATTAACTCAAATTTGGAAGATGGCCGTTATGGCACATCAAAAAATATACATTCTACACATGAAAAATAAGGTAACGGTGTGTTGCATCTTGTAGGACTCACTTGTATTTCAGGATAACGATGTAACACTTTCAAACCAATATCTTCTTCAGCAAAAAAATCAAGGTATCATCAATTCCGCTCTAGTTTTTTGTGCATAGCGTGGTTGTTATTCCACATCAGCTCAAACTTCGAAATCCCATTCCACATCGAATACCAAATTTCCTTTTTCCGTTAAAACTTGCTTTGAAAGTCGCCATCCGATTTATTTGACATTTCTTTGCCTGTTATATGTTTACAGTTCATTGTAAGCCTGCCTTGGTCTTGCACACCAGTAGACGTGAGGTGTTGGCTTCTAAATCATGGTTCTGACAGTGCTGCAATAGTTGCTTCTTCTCCCTTGAGTGTAGAAAAAGCTTTCAAATCGTCTCGTGACATTTTTTTGACAGGAAGTTGCAATTGCGCTGCAGTTTTTACGTCCTCGAACTCAATGTCTCTTAATAACCGCTACACTTTCAACACACATATTGCTAAGAGTTAGTCTTAAAACAGTTTCTATTGTTTCGGACTACTTTGCACATCGAGAAACATTCCGAAAAGCATCATATTTTTATGTAGTTATGTAGTTTTAAGAGATTTTATATTTAAATCCCGTTGATGTTACTCCTCAGAAACATTGAGTCTTTATTTTTTTCACTCACATGATTCATATGGCTCTGAGCACTATGGGACTTACATCTGAGGTCATCAGTCCTTAGACTTACAACTGTTTAAACCTAAGTAACCTAAGGACATCACACACATCCATGCCCGAGGCAGGATTCGAAACTACGACCGTAGCCGTCGAGCGGTTCCAGACTGAAGTGCCTAGAACCGCTCGGCCGCACCAGCCGGCTTTTTCAGTCATTTCGTAGCACTACAAACACGAGAGAGCTGCTTGAATGTATCAACGAGACACACCCATATCCAACAGGCAACAGAGATAACAATCTAGTGGAGCCCAGGAAGTTACTGCAGATTGAAGTCTCTGTTGGTTGCATTTTCACCTGTGTATGTTTACTGCTTCCTCATGTTAGCAGGAGGAGGAAGTGAAGAAAAGTGGAGTGCTGAACTGGGCTGAGTTGGTGGTGTAACTGTTAAGGCCTTTCAGTAACAAAGCTTTATTATCTTCAATTTGTTACGCTGTGTATCAATTAATGCTGTGCTCTACCCGTAGGTTGGTTTGTACTTGTGCTTTTCTGGGTATTGATCAGTTGCAGACGGTATTCTGTTGCCTTCCTTATCCTGCCAGTTATATGGGGATCTACAGTTTAATACGTACTCGGAAATATGGTGCAACTTGATTTGCCATTATCGTCATTGTTACAACCGAAGGAAGAATTCCGAAGACCTACGGGGGATCTTACCATAGACTTTTATCTTGTTATCCCGGAAATAGCTTACATTTTTAACGTTGTTCTTTCTTTAATTTTTCTGTTACTAACGCATATCGCTTAACGCGAACTGAACCCTCCAGAAACTAAAATGGATATGTAGCGTGCCTTGTACAAAGGCTTCGCTATTAATACTTAAGTTTGTGATTAATTTGGAGGACTTGGTTGAAAAAGAGACTATGTAAAATGGCATATCTCAATAACAGTACCTTTGCTGACAAGCATGCTTTTTTATCACATGCACTCCACCTCAATGTGAGTATACTGGGATACAAAAAGTACTTTAAAGAAGATATTTAACAGGAATACATAATGCGTGATTGCTTAAATAACGATCAAGATTACTACAAATAAGAAACGAGTACAATGAAGCAGAAAATTTCTTTACCTTAGCGTCGTTATATCTTATGAAAATGTTACATCAATCTGTGCCACTTGTTCCCATAACATACTATTTTATTCAGTATGACAATAATATTAAGTGAGTTAGGCGAGCAATGGCGTCTAATTGCATACGATTTACTTAATGGCGACGAGAGAAGAAGTGCAGAACAACAAGAAAAGGAACGAAAGTCGCCCAAATCATTTCCATCAGTATGTTTCTCTGTAAGCATTTACTGTTTCTACTAATAACTAGAGTGCTAGATGTAAATATTAGCTGTATTTAATTAAATACTACAGATCACACTAATCGCGACTGAGCCAGCGAAGCATATATTGCATGGGGGCTTAATTAAATATAATGCAAATATTTTTAATTTTAGTAGCTGTATGTCCGGCTACGAAGTCTCGTAACCGGTTGGCCCTGACTAGTATTAGTACGCAATCTGACTGCATAGAATAACAACAAAGAATGAAAGGAAATTTCCGTTAACACAATTAATTAATTAAGTCCCCAGCAACTATGAAAGTTACGAAACAACAAGGCACAAGTGTAGCTGTTCTGTTTGTGGAAGTGTGATTCAATGTACACATCTGGCACGGTTCTTCCTCAATACGACAAGATGCTTTAAACGCCATTTACAATGAAGTAATTAAAAAAAACCAGAAATACTATGATTGCACATAGAAACCAGAATTACACTCTAATACATTAACACAAGCCAGATGCTTTGTTGACTGAACCTGTGACCAAGAGGCATTGTTAGTTAGGAAATTTAAAAAAAATTAAAAAAATGTTTTTTACCTTCATATATATTGGCGAAAAATACACTCTGATCATTGCAACATCCCCATTCGAACAGCATAGGCTGTCTAGCCCATCAGAAAAACTGCACACGACATGCTCACAACTAGTACTGCTGTCGCCCTCTCCTCAACAAGCACTGACTACCACAACTTCTGAACATGCACTGCCAATGGAGGCGGCGGAATAAAACTCTTTGGAGCGATCTCTGGCGCTGTGACTCAGTGTAGCCACCTTTCATATGCCCCTCCTCCACGGGCTAGAATTTGATGGTATTTTTGCCAGCATTGGTGGTGAAAATACCACCAAATTCGTCCAAATAAAAATACAGACAAAAATAAAAGATAATATTAATAAGTAAATATCACACAACTAGATAAATTTTGGCTTTGCACTGACCCTTGAATAACCTAATATATAAAATAAAGTAAGGAATACAAATGCTTTCATACATGTGATTTTACATAATAGTTTACAGAAGTATCATTCAATCAATGGCACCAGCAATGACAAATAGGTACAGGTAAGAATATCATAACATTTCATAAAAAGTAAATTCACAAAAAATCAGTTTATACAAATATTCACATAAAATTCTTTCAATAGTTCAAGAAACAAGTAGCACTCCTCAGAGTAGTTGACAGTTCCAGCAGTAGCACCCAGCAATGGTCAACAGGTGCAAATAGCAGTCTCATAACATTTCATCAGCAGTATTTAAACAGCTCAAACAGTGGCACCCAGCAATGTTGAACAGGTGCAGACACCAACAAGTGACATTATGTCAGTAGAAGCAGTTCCATCAGTGGCACCCAGTAATGTTGAGCAGGTGCAAACACCAACAATTGACATCTCAGTAGAAGCAGTTCCAACAGTGGAACCCAGCAATGTTGAACAAGTGCAGGTAAAGAGTCCATAATATTCACTATCACTAATCAGACAGTTCATCAGAATTCATTAGCAGAAATTAAACATTTCCAAGTGGCACCCACCAATGTTAATACGTGTAAGCACTAGCAACAGTTTGAATGCACACACAATTACTTTTACAAAATTATCATCAATGCTCTTACACTAAACACACAAATTATAATAAACACACAAATGATATCAGATAATTGTCATATTAAATATTACAAATACATAAATATCAGTAAACCTATAATATTTATGGGTGTCAGTGCAAGCCACAACAAACAAGTAAAATAATACATAGGAGACAGGTCGGTACCAATTATTTGGGATTAGGAAAGGAAAACACACAAAACACACTCACTCATCTTTCATCCACATTAAGTACTACTGTGTAATTGAATAGTGTTAACTGTGTAAATGCAATTCTGTCCAAAATTTTATGTTCAACTTGCGTATCAAGTAGTAGTGGCAGCAATGTATAACAGTCAATAATAGTTAGTCAACGTCGTAGTCATCATGTCAAGACCAATGTTTGCCAAACCAAATCAAAATGTACGGTTTCTGAACAACTGTCAGTGTGCCAAGATATGCAATTACTTCCTCTCTCCAAAAAAAGTATATACTGATTATTGATGTAACAAAGTGTGTGTGTGTGTAGACAATCTTCCTTCCACTTGAGTGTTCTAGTCTGCCATCTTCATCCTCTTTGTTCCATATAAACCAACAAAAAAATATGCTCCTCACTTACTTTACCTCTTATCCACCAAAACTCCAATGATCATCAGCATCACATAATCTTAATACTTCAATAATACCTCTTACATCGATACATATAAACCTCATCATCAATATCATTTACCTTAACTCCTGTCCACCAAAACTCCAATAATCATCAACTTCACACAATCTCAGTACCTCAATAATACCTCTTCAATACGTCGACACATATAAACCTTATCGCCAATATCATTTCACTTCTATAACAACTCTTTACTCTAGTCAGTCTCCTCGAACAAGTACAGAAAAAATCCTAGTGCAAACTTCAATTCATCATCCCACGCAATCCGAAGACACAATGTCGACACACAACCTCTGTGTAATCCATCTGACCCAAATCTTCTACTCATTATGAATCATAAAATACATTTTGGTTACCTTGTCCATCATTAAACAAAAGAAATGCATACATGACCTGTATCAGCCTTTACTTCGAATAACTTTCAGTAAGTAAGTACGAGTATGGAGTGTTAATGATCGTAATATTTCACAGTGTGTACACCACTTGAAGAATCCTAGCAAAACAGAAGCAAACATGTGGAGTATTTCTTGTGTCAAGTGTCAGTTGCTATATCAATTGCTCACTAAGTATGCAGTGTAATAACTGTCAATGGTCTAAACCTACTGTTGGTATGTCATGTCGTTAGCTTCCTTTCTATTAGCATAAATTTATACAGCCTCCATAAAACCTCCAGCTCATGTGACTTCTATGAAGTTTCTTGTACTAATGTCGTTCGTCGAATTATAGCAGTTCATTTTCTTATCTTAAAAGTATAAGGCACTGAGCATAACCAAAACATGCAATAGCGAGTAAATATACCAGTAGAGAACAGAATGTCAACAAGTGGATGCAGCACAATCCCTACAACGAGGCTCTGCCAGGCAAACAATCTATAATTAATACCATAGTGTAATCTAAACTCTATGATCGTACACATTATATCAGCATTTCTATATACCCAATTAAAGAGTAGTTATGACAACAAAACAGAAATGTGTAAATATGCAATCCATATGCAAAGCAGCAAATATATTTCTTACATAATAAACAGGTCATTAGCATCATATCAGTATAAGGAAATAAATGTTCATATGTAATCCTAATAAGTAAACATAAAGGCGCAAGCAGATAAATCACAAAGTATAACTTACATACATAACCACAGTCAGCACAATTCATCAGGTGACAATTATAATTTAAAGAAATAAGCGCAGCAGGCACATAATAAAAAAATATGACATTATTGAAACAGCATAGCACCCAAGCGATGCTTAATATACACAGATAACAACCCTGTTCATTAATCAATCATTGTCAAAATCAGTTAATGTACGCAAGCACGTCGCTTCACAAGTAAATTCATAGAACATGAAATTAGCACAAAGTATGAATCACGTAATGGCGAGCAGCAAATTACGTCTAAAGTACGTACCTAAGTGGAAATATGTTACCTGAAAAATAAACTCTATTAATAGTTACCTTTTTAGTTTATTAGTTTCTTCTTCGAAATTACATTCTTCCTGAAATTCTCTCAATAGCAAGTCCTCTTAACGTTGGACACACGCAGAATTTACCTGAAGTTCTTAAATATTTTATACAACCGTATCCTGAAAAATACTGAAAGTTAATAACAATTTGTCAAATCACTATAGCTTTATACTGAATTTAATCAGAGAAATTACAATGTGTATTTGTTTACGGCTGTCAGTGCATTCGCACTGAGCGCTCGATCAGCTGTAGGTACGCGTGACGTAGGAAGTAATTGTTTGCGGTCAACGACTGCCTTGTGCAGCGCGCAGACTTGACTGTTGCTTTGAGTATGTGCCGCCGCCGGAACACGGCGCGGTATCCTTGTATTCTCTGCATGTTTACGTAAACTGTTAGTTTCTCAAAGTATGTCATTCCACAAAAATTTTAACGTTCGATATATGATGTATTCCCTTAGAGCGCCGAGATTTAAGAGTTTCTACTTCGACAGTGTTGTCATGAATAATTTTGCGAACTCTATATGGACCGTTATAAAGCAGAAAAAATTTGCGACACAAGCCCTTTCCTTTGTGAGACAAACGGTGAGACTTAATTAACACCTTTTGACCAACTGACAAGGTTTTTAAACGACCAGGACGTTTAGCTGATTTCTCTCTTCTAGCAGCCGCAGATGCAATATTTTGTAGAGTCATGTTGACAACTTCAGAATGCCGCAGTTTCCGTGAAGGCGGAAAAGGAACGATTTCAGAAATGCGATTTGTCGGTGCTTTATTTTTTAATATCACCATAGGCGGTAAAGAATGTTTTGAAAAATATGAAGATACTGATCGCACGTTCTGTGATTCCGATGACAATAAAGTCGACACAATTTATTGATTTCCTTCATCCATCTCTCTGAAGCGTTAGATTGAGGGTGAAAAAGTGAAATGAAAATTGGTTTAATCTTACGACGCCATAGAGTACGAATACAAATTTTAGAGCGAAACCGTGATCCATTATCTGATATAACCTTATCAACATGACCCACTTCTTTAAGAAAAAGTTTGATGAAAGCGTTAGATACTGAACGAGGTGTTGCTTTGCGTAAAGGTGTAAAACACACATATTTTGATGTCAATTCCACTGCTACCAAAATGTACGCAAAACCATTAGTAGAACGAACCACTGGACCGAACAAATCGACTGCAGCCATCTCTTTTAATTTCGCTGGAATGATAGGAAACAACGGTGCTCTGTGAGAAATAGTTGGCGGCTTAGCCTTTTGACACAATTTGCATTTGGCAAGAACAGATCGAATACGTTTTTCCATATTACTGAAGCAGCAATTTTCTCGCAATTTATGAAAGCATTTTCTGGGACCAAAGTGTGCATAACTGAAATGTGTTAACCAAATCAATTTATTAACCCACTCATCAGGAATACAAACTAACCAAACAGAGTTGTCGACCGATTTTTGTTTAAAAAGAATATCATTGCGAACTAAATAATACTGTCTAATCGCTACGCTTTCCTTTCTCCTCCACTTCTCCTTAAAGTCCTTCCAGATTGGATCCTTATTTTGCTCTTTAGCGATGTCCTAGAGCGAAGACGAAATAAAATTTTCAAACGCAACACCTTGAATATACATCAAACAATGATTATTTTCTTTGCAGTCCACTTCAGCACTTTGTTTCAAACCCATAGGTGCACGTGATAAAGCATCAGCAATAATATTTGAAGAACCCTGTACGTAAACAATACTAAAATCAAATTCGTGTGGATACAGCGCCCATCGTGACAACCTTCCATGAGTTAATTTTGTTGACATAAGAAATTCAAGAGCTCGGTGATCGGTGTAAACCTTAGTATCTCTGCCATCCAAAAATATGCGAAATTTTGTGAAAGCCCATACAACAGCCAAGGCTTCAAGTTCCGTAATCGAATAATCTTTTCTGATTTAGAGAGAACATACCTTCCAAACGCAATAGTCTTCTGTACTACAACGCCGTTTTCTTCTATCTCTTGAAATAAGTGTGGACCTAGGCCTTTGTATGATGAATCCGTCGCCAAACAAAAATCTTAACATAAATCCGGATGTGAAGGAAGTGGAGCAGCAACTAAAGCATCACGAAGTTGTTCAAATTCTGATTGAGCTTTCTCATCCCAACACCAATTAGAATTCCTTCCAGACAGTTCACATACACGAGGTGTAGCCAAATTGTCCAATCTAACAAAGCGTCTAAGAAAATTACAGACACTAAGGAAACTACGAACATCACGTTTTGTGGTAGGAACAGCATAATTACGAATAGCGTCTAGTTTCTTTGGATCAGGAAGAATACTTTCTGTAGAAATAATATGACCAAGAAATTTCACCTGTGAACGACCAAATTCAGATTTTTCCAAGTTCACTGTAATGCCAACTCTTGCAAAAATACGTAATAATGAATCCAAAATTTTGTTATGCTCACTCCAAGAACGTTTAGCTATAAGAATATCGTCAACATATGAAGTAATATTGTCACGAAGATAAACAGGTAAAATTTCGTTTAAATTACGAATGAATGCTGCTGAAGATACAGTAAGTCCAAATGGTAATTTCCGAAATTGGTAACAGTTACCAAAGGCTAAAAAGGCAGTGTATTTTCTACAATGAGGGTGGAGTTCTATTTGCCAAAAACGCGCGCATATCAATCGTGGATAAAACTTTAATTCCATGGAAATGTTGAAGAAGTTCAGAAATGATGATATTATTTATCTGTCTGGAATCCAGAACCAAACGAACTGACCCATCCTTTTTAAGAAAGACATGTAATGGGCTGGTATAAGGACTGACTGCTGGCTCAATAATGCCTTGATCTAACATGTATTGAAGTTCACTCTTAACCTTGTCTCTATAAGCCAAAGGACTAGCGTAAGTTTTGCCTCGAAATGGTGTGTGTTCTTTTACTTTAAATAAATATTGTAATCCTTGTATAGTTCCTGTGTGATGACTAAATACTGTAGCACGTGAAGTCAAAATTTAGTGCAGTTCTTCTCTTGCAACGTCATCTGGCACTTCAGCTTTCTTAACCGTTTCATTAATTAATTCTTCGCTATTAATTATACGAGGGCCGTTCAGAAAGTAACCTCCGGTTGATTTAAAAAAATACACCAAGTTAAATAAAAATATTTTAATATATACATCTTACAACTACATCTTTGCACTATTTTTCTACATAGTCTCCATAGCGATTGAGGCACTTATCGTATCTCTTCACAAGCTTTGAAATTCCTTCTGCATAAAAATCACCTGCTTGTGCCTGGAGCCAGCCTGTGACCGCATCTTTGAGCTCTTCGTCGTCATCAAACTGCTGTGACCCGAGCCATTTCTTCAAATGCATGAAGAGGTGATTATCACTTGGCGCCAGGTCTGGGCTGTAAGGTGGATGGTTGATAACGTCCCACTTGAAGGACTCAAGAAGGGCCGTTGTTCTGCGAGCAGAGTGAGGGCGGGCGTTATCATGCAAAAAAACGATACCGGAAGTCAGCATACCACGGCGTTTGTTCTGTATAGCCCGTCGTAACTCTTTTATTGTTTCACAGTACACGTCTTGATTAATGGTCATACCACGTTCCATGAATTCAACCAACAACACCCCTTTGGCATCCCAAAACACCGTTGCCATCAGTTTTCTGGCAGAAAAATCTTGCGAGGCTTTTCTTGGTTTGGTAGGCGAATTTGAATGTGCCCACATCTTTGATTGTTCTTTTGTCTCAGGGTTCATGTACTTAATCCAGGTTTCGTCACCGGTCACGATTCTGTTTAACAATGGTTCTCCTTCGTTATCATAACGTGACAGAAAGTCTAATGCAGAGGCCATTCTTTGAGTTTTGTGGTGGTCGGTAAGAATTTTGGGCACCCATCGTGCACAGAACTTACGGTAACCCAATCTTGCTGTCACTATCTCGTACAAGAGAGTCTTAGAAATCTGTGGAAAACCAGTAGACAACTCCGACATCGAGAAACGTCGATATTCACGAACTTTTGCATCAACTGTCTGAACGAGTTCGTCAGTCACCAGTGATGGTCTACCACTCCTCTCTTCATCATGAACGTTTTCTCGTCCACTTTTAAATAAACGTACCCATTCACGGACAACTCCTTCACTCACAACTCTTGGTCCGTACACGGCACAAAGCTCACGATGAATAGCTGCTGCAGAATATCCTTTGGCTGTAAAAAAACCTTATGACAGCACGCACTTCACATTTGGCGGGGTTTTCTACTGCAGCACACATTTCAAACTGCCACAAAAACTAAACTAGCGTAGGTACGACGTTCACTCGACCACGGCTTGATGCCGACTGACCTGTTGAGTGCGTGAACGCACAGATGGCGTCGCTACTCCCCCCACAACCCGCACTGTGACCAATCGGAGGTTACTTTCTGAACCGCCCTCGTATCATCCATCGCGTCTCTGTATCTATTGTCGTTGTCATGAATGAACACATTGTCGTCGTAATACTCAGCGAAAACATCAGGAGTAAGAAACCTTAAACATTTTGTGTCTGATTCAGATTTTATTAAACACTCGAAAAATTTCAAACATCTCGGCATTCCGGCAACAGTCAAATTCACACTTCCTTCCTTAAAGTTTAAAATTGCCTTATGTGTGTTAAGAAACTCCATACCTAATACAATTTGTGTATTGAGTAATGGAACAATAATAAAATTAGCAGAAAATTCGTATCCTTGACAAATGAAATTTAGGTTGGTCTGTTTGACTTCCACACTTTTTCCAGAAATAGCTCCTCGAATTGTAGTTTTAGAAACAGGTAACACAGGACAAGCAATAGTTCTTACACATATACGAAAAACTGATTCACTAATAACATTCAATGGGCTCCCAGAATCTAACTCCGCAGTGAACTTATTCTTACCCACACATACTTCAATAACAGGATGTAAAAATGCGTCGACATTATTTTCCTCTCCGCCTAGCAAAATGTCTCTCATGTCTTCCAGGCGTACGTAGTGTAAAGTCGTAGTGTCATTACTTTCTGAACCGTCTATATTGCTGCCAGAAGCCGAAGCTACAAGTCATTGTCGATTGTTTGCGTCACGTCTTTGATTATTCGCGTCATTTCGCGGATCAATTTCTACGATTTGCACTTGTCTCTCTGAATTTCTGTCACGTGGAGGATGCCAGTTAGGTCCCTCCTGTCTGTTACATGTAAATTCTTGGTTGTGTCTGTTATTAAAATTTATATTTTCCTGTCTATCTGCATGACTGCTTCTTGTGTAATTTCGACTGTCACTTCTGAAATTATTGTTATATCTACTACCCTGGTTATTTCTGTAGTAAGAATTCCTATTATTGTATGAATAATTTCTGTCTTGATGATACCGATTCCTGTTTCCGTATGATTGATCATTCCGGTAGGAATTTCCGTTATTATAATTGTCTCTTTAATTTCTGTTAGAACGTTTGTTATTGTCATAAGGCTGGTATCTATTGTCCTGTCTGTTTCGTCTGTCATTCTCAAAATTACCGCTATAACGTCCATTCCGATCATTATCCCCTCTGTCTGAAAATCTATTGTGATTACCGTTACTAAAAAAAATTACAAGAAGTCCCGTCATCGTTGTCATACTCAAGTTCTTGTAGCAAAGACTTAAAAGTCTAAATGTCGTCTTTACATCTTCCGGCTAAAGCAATTTGTCTTATCGATTGTGGCAGCTTAGTTAAACAAATGCGAATTAATTCAGTCGGGCTATAAGGGTTGGAAAGGAATGGATTCTTTCGAATCATGTCTTCAAAGTATTCTGCCGGCGTGCGGAACTCCGACTGTTTAAAATTACGTTGCATAATAAGACTATGTTTGACTCTGTCTTGTGTGTTTTCGGACCAATATGCCGATAGAAATGCATGATAAGAATCATTTAAATTATTACAATCTCTAATAAGTGCGCGCATCCGCGTCGCCGGTTCGTTTTCTAAATATCCACACGTAAATTCCAGTTTGTGACTTTGTGGCCAATTTGGTGGAAGTGCGTACATAAATTGATCTAACCATGAACATGGATGTATGTCATTCTTAGAATTGCGAAAGATCTTAAATTTCCGAACAGTTAAAAACTGTTTATAGTCAAAGTTTTCGCCTCGTGGCGACAAAGACCTACCGCGTCTGTCCCAGTCCCAATGTCGATTATTGTCAAGTTAGCGCGCCTGGCGCTCTCTTGTTGCATCTCGTAAATGAAATACATTATTATCTTCAAAACCCGCTGCTATCGGTGATTCCAAATTTCTTCTACCGTCTTTTCCTACGATTTCGCTTTCAATTTGTTTGACTTGCTTCCGTAACGCCTCAAATTCCCTTTTAAAGAGTTCATTAAATTTTCTGTAATTTTCAAGATGTTTATTAATGTTCTGGTACTCTTCGGTTTCTGCAAATGGCAATGGAGCTGTATCATCTGAATCTCTGTCCCCATTTAAACTAAGACTTGTCAGTTTATCTGAGATCTCCTCAACTCTTTCCGATGAGTCACCTATTTTTTCTTTCTGTTTATTTACGTCTTCCGTAATTGTCGCGACTCGGGTTTCGGTATTGACACATTTAGTAGTTAACTGTTCATACTGTTGCGTTAGGTTATTTATTCTGTCAATTGGTACTGATTCCTCGATTCTTTCAAATATTTCTTCCTTATCGTGTGCACGTTGTTAATTTAACTCTCAAAAATTTCGTACTATCACGCGATCTCTTTCTTCCTGTTCTTATCCTGTTCCTTTTGTCTAATTTCTATTGAAATTATTCTATTATTGTGAGCATTCAACATTGGTTGTACTTCTTCTCTAATTTCTTTCTTTAATTCATTTTTCATGTTTCTGAAACATGTCCATATTCGTGAGTCTAACCGTGTTTCCATTGTTTCCATCTCTGTTTTAATTGTTCCTATTTGTGAGTCTAACCGCATTTCCATTGTTCTCATACCAGTTTTAATTGTTCCTATTTGTGATTCCAAATTTAATATTGCACTCATCAACTGCTCCATATTAACTGGTTCGAAATTCTTTTCGCCCCTAACATTTCCCGTAAAACTAACTTCCTTTGGGATAGCCGTAAAGCTATCTGTGTTCGATACTATTCCAGAATCTTCTGTCGTTAATCTCGTATTCTGAAAATTTTTTGATTGTGAAAAATTTTGAACTGGTTCCGGACTATTTTCCCGACTTATTAAATTGTTTTCTACTTCATTATTCATCATACTGTTCTCCTGTGTTGGCGAGTTCGCCATGTTAACAATTTCGTCATTCTCACTATTCATCATTTTTGCCTTTTTCATCGATCGCGTAATCATTTACAAAACATACAAAACTCGTCACTACACGAAAATTACACACAATATGACACTTTATCACCAGCAATACCATTCACACGAAATGCTTCCCTCAAACACTATTAACGAGGAATTGAAATCTTCATAATTGAACAAAATTGTCAAACGCGTATACAAGACATCAAAAATCAAATTCTGCAAAAATACCATTAGAAGAAAGACAAGACAACTACAAATGTTATTTACCAAATCTACACAAGCAATATAACTACAAGTACTAAACTACAAATTACTACAACAATACTACTGTTTGCTACTTTTACTATCAGAAGATTTCCAAGGGACGATCCGAAGCAGCGGTCGCCACGTGCATGGGGGCTTAATTAAATATAATGCAAATATTTTAAATTTTAGTAGCCGTATGTCCGGCTACGAAGTCTCGTAACCGGTTGGCCCTGACTAGTATTAGTACGCAATCTGACTGCATAGAATAACAACAAAGAATGAAAGGAAATTTCCGTTAACACAATTAATTAATTAAGTCCCCAGCAACTAAGAAAGCTACGAAACAACAAGGCACAAGTGTAGCTGTTCTGTGCGTGGAAGTGTGATTCAACGTACACATCTGGCACCGTTCTTCCTCAATACGACAAGTTGCTTTAAACACCATTTACAATGAAGTAATTAAAAAAAACCAGAAATACTATGATTGCACATAGAAACCAGAATTACACTTTAATACATTAACACAAGCCAGATGCTTTGTTGACTGAACCTGTGACCAAGAGGCATTGTTAGTTAGGAAATTTTAAAAAAATAAAAATTTGTTTTGTTTACCTTCATATATATTGACGAAAAATACACTCTGATCATTACAACATCCCCGTTCGAACAGCATCGGCTGTCTAGCCCATCAGAAAAACTGCACACGACATGCTCACAACTAGTACTGCTATCGACCTCCCCTCAACAAGCACTGACTACCACAACTTCTGAACATGCACTGCCAGTGGAGGCGGCGGAATAAAACTCTTTGGCGCGATCTCTGGCGCTGTGACTCAGTGTAGCCACCTTTCAATATGTATACCACAATAAAAAATGCACGAAGAACTACTCCATGCTTCTTTTAAGCAACAGCATTTTACATTAAAATAAGAATGAGAATTTATTTTACAAGGAAACTAATAATGCAATAAACTTAAAGGTATACATTACGTATACAATCTCTAACACATATGCTGACAAAGTAATGCCGTACGTAAATTCAGCATGCAGTAGCTCGGGCCCTGCTTTCAGAGGACCACTGTCACAAATGAGTGACAAAAGAAGAGCAAATATGAGCTAAAATGTCACCAAAAAGAGAAACTTCCGCTTAACATTACGGAAGCTTAAGCCCGATCGTAAATAGTATAGGGAGTGCTCACCACAAAATATCTACGCACTTACAAGCGAAACTCAACGAATCTTTTACTTTTCACAGTAATTTTCCCGTAAAAAATAGTCAAGATACGATTAATAACATGGATACGCTCAAATGCACTCTTTATTCTAGTTTGTTGTCCTTTGACACTGCAAGCTTGTACACGAACATTCCTATTGATGCGACACTTGTAATCATAGAAAAGAACCAATTGCTGCATAAAAAGTTAAATGACATGTAAATCACAGACTGACAAGGAAGTTAAAGACAGGGTTAAAATACATTTATTTTACTTTTAACTGTAAATTATATGTTCATTCTGTCGGCCTTGTGATGGATAGTCCCTTAGCTGGAATGCTTGCTGACATTTCCATTAACTCCCCTGAAGATGGCTTCTTCAAAACGAATTCAGAAATAGTGAGTGAAGTTCTGTTTTATGCGCGTTATGTACACGACTTAGTTTTTGCATTTGATGGAGCTGACCAAGAACTGAATTTATTAGTTGACACGAGGAAATTAAATTTACAAAAGAAATTCAAAATGAGAACTGTGATCTAAATTTCCTTGAACTTGTAATTTCCTCACTATATTTTGTTTCTGTATGAAGTTTAACCCAACTTTATCTCACACTCAATAAAATCTACATATTGGCAAAAGCTATGTTCCCACAAACTGTTATCCAATTAAACCCATATGCTAAACTTTGACTACACAGAACGTAGTATGAACTGAACTGTAACTTATTTTAATGCAAGTTACCTTCATGTTGAATGTGCAACTGTAGTAAATTAATTATCTGGCCCTAATCAAAATTTCCATTTACCTCGTATCTTTACAACATTGCTGTAGATTTCTCGAAAGCACAACAGCAAACAGCAAGTAGGTAGCGGCTAACCTAGATTTCTGTTTCTAAATACATCTTCAAACTGTTCCGTGTGGTAACGCGTAATGATAAACGGTGGAAAGGGGAGAGTAAATACTCCTATGGAATGATATTCCAAGACAACGATTTTAGAATGAAGTATACATTTGAAAAGATAGTAGTATTTCGCGTTATCTTCGCAAATAGCATAGATGTGAACAATACTATGCTAAACAAAGTGAACAATGATTTAAAGAGAGTATGATGTTAATAGAGATTTTCTATAAAAACCAAACAGCGTAATCAGTCAATATGTTAATGCATGACTCAGGGAAGTTGTGAGGTGTTTCTTTCAGCTCTGAGCAAGTTAACTAGCTGACAATAATCAATCCTAGCTGAGCAATGCTGCAGTCTTGCCTTAAACTCCTTTCTTCAAATATAATAACATTACCCAAAATAAATATTCTCTTCGCTTTCATATATTTATCTTTGTCATCCTTCGTGTTCTTTAACATCTATCTTCCTTCATATAACAGATACCATCATAAGTCAACACAGCACTACTGAATACGTCCATTACCCACTACACTTCAACTGCGAATGGTATTGGACTCTGCGGAGACAAAGACTATGCCACAACAAGACCAAAGATTGTTTAACAGTAACGTAACTTGCTCTTTCTCTCTGATGTGCTCATCGATAACATACGAAAACTAAAATGACATGACCACCTTACATATCTTCCACTTTCCCCCAGTAGAATTTTGTACAAGGGTTATTTCAGATAGGAATGAGACGAGGACAAAACTCTAAACATGGCTATGAACATATAAAACATATTGAAACACAAAGAGGAAAAGTAGTTTTAAGAGAATGTGAGTTACAGAACTGTAAGTGAAAGTTTATACAAAATTCAAGAACATTTGAATGCTTAATCAGTCGAATTCACTGCTGGAAGATTTCCTTTCGAAAGTCAGTTGCAGCTTGTATCAGTGAAGTATGCCAACATCTGGCAGAATATTTCGGTATAATCAGTAGGCACATTTCTTCTATTCTGTTAGGTCTCAATCATTTGTGGTGAATGGTCAATCAGTTACAATATGTTACATTTATAATATACAGTTACCTACATTGAGGCAAGGGTAATAAGATTTTACATAGTTGTATATATGGAATGCACATGTAATGCAATGGCAACAACAGATTTGTATGTCTACAAAAATACTAAGAAAAAATAGTATCGTGGTTTTACAATAATGAATTACAGAAACATTAGATAAGTAAATCATATGAAAAGTGTACAGTAACAGGCACAATAATAGTTATAATATCTGTACAGAATGACGCCACAAAAGGTTCAAAATCTATTCAAATAAATGTTTGTGTGGACATCAGTGAAATACTCAAAAATATAGAGAGTAATGTAGAAAGATACAGAAGGTTAGTGACCACACAAAGAAATAGACACGTAAGAAGAAAACAGAAATATATACTTTGGGAAAAACATGGATTAGGGAGTAACCAAGGTCTGCATCAAACAATACTTAATGCAGAATGAGATTTTCACTCTGCAACGGAGTGTGCGCTGATATGAAACTTCCCGGCAGATTAAAACTGTGTGTCGGACCGAGACTCGAACTCGAGTTCGAACCCGAGTTCGTGTCTCTGTTCGGCACACAGTTTTAATCTGCCGGGAAGTTTCAGTACTTTATGCAGTCTGTGAGACGGCAGTCTATGATTCTGCCTAAAACGGTAAGTAATTAGCTTGCTATCTAGTTACATTTCATCCTTTAGTTCGTGCATATTCTAATCATTTTGCCTATAATTTCATCAGACTTTCAACTAATACTGTATTCTTTGCTTCTTTCTGTCACAAGTTTCATGTATCTCATAAATTCATATTATTTAGCTCCACTGCCCTAAATAACCATTTGTCATATTTGCCAGACGTAGCCATTTCTCATCTTTGCCCTACCTAATCATTTTATCTCACATACATCTTTGTAACCACTTCTTTGCTCTTTCTTACCTTTTTCTCTTTGCTTCCTCCTGACACATCTTTCGTGATTTCTTATACATCTTTCATGATTCTTACACATCTTATTATATTAATGGCGCTGCATCGTATAGAAACAATTTATACAGAGAATAAGTATTATAAAGAAACTCAATACATGACATAAGTGCAAAAGAAAATGGACTTTAAAAATCCCTTAAGTGAGAACAATGCATATTATTGTTACATTGTATGTAAATACAAGAAGCAAGTTGATCTGCAATGTAACACATGTTAGTAGAAAAATAGATGAAAAAGAATCTTGTGTTATGCAATGCTGACAGAAAGAATAAAGAATAATAAAAAAAGAAATACGTTATTATTAGTACCCACATATTTCCTGCCTATTGACGGTCCATGTAACACCTCGCTAGTGATTAATTTCATCTTCACTGCCAAGAATTTAAAAATTCCTAAACACATAGACTATTATGACATATTTTCGTACATATGTAAAGTTTATCAGTTAGACAAAATAAAGGCAGATTAGTTTTACTGGATTCAGTACAAGTTAAATTTTGAGAGCTTGTAACTACCAATCATATTCACTGTCGCCGCGTGGTATTAGCCGAGCGGTCTAGGGCGCTGCAGTCACGGACTGTGCGGCTGGTCCCGGCGGAGGTTCGAGTCCTCCCTCGGGCATGGGAGCGTGTGTTTGTCCTTAGGATAATTTAGGTTAAGTAGTGTGTAAGCTTAGGGACTGATGACCTTAGCACTTAAGTCCCATAATTTTTGACAGACATTTGAACATTTATTTACTGTCTTCGTCTCAATATAATCTTTAAATAACAATTCCCTGCTCCCTGCTTCATAGCTATTATCGCAAATATTGTAGTTCAGGAAACTCAACTTCACTAGCTCACAACATCCTGAAAAACTTCTTACATCAAAATACCTGTCACTCTTCTTCCCAGACAACAAAGTTATCACAGTTACCGGCTGTATCTCTCAACAAAAGTAGTAGAAATTGTTATATGTCTCTGTATTATCACAACTGTGTACAGTCAAAAATATTTTTCAGGTGAACAACACGTTGCTGGTAACCTGTGTGAAGTCTCGGAACTGGTTTCAAAACATACCGTCAATCTTCATTACATTAAAAATTATTTATTACTATTCAGATTCTAGAAGAAATTTCAAAGTTCGTAGCAATTTGTTTAACGTACGCGTCGTGGCAGCAAAATCGCTCTAGTTGTTGCGCGATAAATGAAGTTCGTTGGTCGACAATAGTCGAATATTCCCATATCTCGTAAATAATGAATACTAAATACTCCCTGCTCTGTTTCATTAATTAGTTCTTGCACATGAAACAGTCCATAGTCACACTTCGTTAATAATGCTACAAGCAAAAAAAAAAAAAAAACCTTCATTAGTGCAGAACAGATGATGAAAAGAAAGTCTCCACAAAAATACAATTTACCTCGGACACAGATCATTTCCTTTAGACAACACAATCTTACCTTTAATAACCTGTAATTATTAATTGATCCTTCATATACTTGCAATTCATCAGTATCACTATTATTTGCAAAACAGACTTTCCATTTGGACAACACAAGCATTATCTCGTTAATCTGTATCTCTCATCAGAACTGGTACTAAATCTTTCATTTTCTAACTCAAGACTGCTACTGCTGTCTGTAAAAGTTATGGTGTTCAAAGTTGTGTACTTGTTTCGCCAATCTGTCTTTCACTTCCAAAAATTTCCTATTAGAAAATGTTTACTGAGAGCACAATTCATGGGACGATCAGTAAGATGTTCCAGATATTTCTAAAATGGCCCTGAGCACTATGGGACTCAACTGCTGTGGTCATCAGTCCCCTAGAACTTAGAACTACTTTAACTAACCTAAGGACATCACACACACCCATGCCCGAGGCAGCATTCGAACCTGCGACCGTAGCAGCAGCGCGGCTTCGGACTGGAGCGCCTAGAACCGCACGGCCACCACGGCCAGCAGATATTTCTACAAATGATCAAAGCTTAGTGCTGTAGTAGCGGTATATTTTGTGTGATGTGGCTCGTTATTTACTACCGTTCTGTAGTACATTCCTGTTACGTATGTGCCACAGTCGAACTTAAACGAAAATGCCGGTTTTTTTGCTCTACATCTTTCGGTAACAGGGTCAAATATTTATTAAATGCGAGTGATTCTTCATTTTAACCCTTGTTTTAACCAGGTCAAGTTTTGTTACTGTCATGAAATGCTTGTGATCAAAGTTTTCAGTTTGTCAGTATCGGAATGTACTTTTTCGCCAGTACGATACATTCTTAATTACACCTATCAAGTCACTAAAAATACTTGCAACATATTTAGGTTAGGACAGTAGAAGTTCCTTGCACCTATCGACTAAAAGGATGATCAGAGAAGACGAGTGTATCAAGAAACTGAAAACTAATTAATATCCAGCTCGGGAAGGCATCGTACGCCAACTGATGTATCCAAAAAGTATAATGGATCCTCTACCTACATTTGAACGTAATAAATTGTATGGAATTCAAATTGCCACTTCTTTCCGTAATTATTTTGCTTCAATGCTCAGTATAATTGCACGTGGGCTGTTCATTATCTATAAGTGCATTTTTGTATAAGAAGATGATCACATAAGGTCTATGTATGACATGTAAAAGTAACTGTAAGCTTTCTGTTTGCACGGAACTTCGCTGGTATCTCACCTAGGCCGTCCACTGTATCGACTGCGAGAGAAACTGTTCCCTAGCGAAAAGTCACCTAAATTCCACACATAAGCATACCGAAAATACCAGAACATGAATAAGAAAGATCAAGATCATCGAACTTGGATTTTCTTTCACCATGTGCAAGCTGTTGTTCCATAAGTCTTACATGGCCGTATGAAACCTGTTTCAAAGCATCAAGTTTCTTTATACGTGCAGAACAAACTAGAGAAGTGTTATCTGAGTTGTGGCATAGGTTACTCGAAATGATACCTGTTTGTTCGTGTTCTTTACAGGCTGGGATAGCCAGATGTTCGATTTCATGTTCTCCATGAGTTGCGATGATATGGGATAACATTATTTTCTTTGGGACTTTTTTTTACATTGTCATTGCTCGAATTTGTTTCATTGTTTTTTGCTCGTGTCGACTAATGTTGTGTTGTTTGTTAACGGACAAAGCTATTCTTTTTGTTCATCAGAATTTAGTGTCAAAGTTTCCACCAGGTCGCTAATTTCTTCTACCGTTGTGTTGGCACTCGGAACTACAGTGCTGGTTTTAGCTAACAATTCGTCCTTGTCGTTATGCTGGCTAGTTTCCAAGTTTTTGTTTTCTGTTTCAAGATCACGTAATCTAGTTGCAAAATTGTTAATTGTTGGTAGAAGGTCATTTTTAATTTCTTCCCTAATCTCAACTGATACATTTTGTACTTTTAGTTTCATTCCTTCCTGTGATTTTCTGTTCTTTTCCTGTGTTTCCTTTCTTCATCTTGTATTTCTCTGTTCTCTTTCTGTGTTTCGTCGATTTTCTTATTCAATTCATCTTGTATTTCTTTAAGCATTTCTTTAAGCATATAATTCTTGAAAATTTGTTGGATTCGCGCAGTGTGTCTCCATGTAACTGCTCACTGAAGGTGATGTGTGTTGCGTTCGTTCAAAAGACACTGACGCAGAATCTGATTTGATGTGTCTCTTACCTGTCGTCGTAAAGTTTCATAAGACTGTGGCGACTTTAGTACGCTAGGAGACATGCTCGTGAAGATGGAAAAGAGCATTTCATCTTGTATTTCTTTAAGCATTTCTTTAAGCATATGATTCTTGAAAATTTGTTGGATTCGCGCAGTGTGTCTCCATATAACTGCTCATTGAAGGTGATGTGTGTTGCGTTCGTTCAAAAGACACTGACGCAGAATCTGATTTGATGTGTCTATTACCTGTCGTTGTAAAGTTTCACAAGACTGTGGCGACTTTAGTACGCTTTAGAACGCAAGGAGACATGCTGGTGAAGATGGAAAAGAGCATTTCATGCTGATTTCAAATATGTATAGTTTATGAGCATCATCATTTTCCGTGCGTTGTAAAACTGAGGTTGAACGTAATGTTGAAAAGGGCCACGGCCATCTGTCAGTTTGAATTGCGTCAGAATATGTGATGCATTATTTTGTTCTTTCGTCTTTTCCGTCGTTAGTTACAGATCGTTAACGCAGGTGTATTCTGGAAGGCACTGACTCCCACAGCCAAAGTACAGGCATGTCTAGAAGGCTATAGTTCGAATGTTAACAAAGATCTAAGAATATATGATTTCGGAATTTCATACGCTTGTGGTTTTATAGTTATTGTATGTTGTTTAGTTTCTGTGTGTGTGTTTCCTGTGCTACAAATGCCGAGAGTAAAGAATTTTAGCCCCAAAAGAAAGTTTCGCAGCAACCAGTTCCAAACACGTCGAATAATACACATCAGTTGCTTCAAAAGTCGCCTGAGGAAACTGTGTCTACAGGCATTGCTTCTAGATGTAAACTTTCGCTTTATTAATGTAATAAGAACAAGCCTAGTAGTATCGTGAGCAGCAATAACGACAGAAATGTTATTTTGAACCTAAATCTGCTGTCAATACTTCTGAAGAGCGCAGTGAAATGTAAGTACTGCAATTGTGACGATAGTATTGACGTTCCTGAGGACATATCAGCAAGGAAAGGTCTCTCAAGTCGGTCAGTAATTGCCTGTAACTCGTGTAAGATGCACAGTGATAACAATGACATCTCAGTAACTGTTAGTCGACACTGCACTGTAAATATTCAGCTTGTTTATGCAATTGGAAGGGGAAGGACAGCTGCCCAGACTTTTTGTGCAGTGTTGGATTTGTCTCCACCTCCACTGAGGTTTGACAGATACAGTAAATTAATAAATAATGCTTTATGTTGTGTAAGTGAACATTCAATGAAAAGAGCAGCAGAACAAGCAGTACCCCTCTCTGAGAATACAGACACTGTTGCAGCATCTGATGGATCTTGGCAGAAGAGAGGTCATGCTCCTCTAAATGGGGTTGTAACTGCCACATTTATTCAAACTGTTAAGATACTAGATTATGAATGTCTTGCAAAGCATTGCCAGAGTTGTTCAAGTAAATTTATTGGCAACCATGTTTGTGTAACGAACTTTGATGGCCCAAGTGGAAAAATGGAAACGAAAGGAGTCCTAAACATTTTTAGAAGATTAGGGGTCAGTCGTGGTGTAAAGTACATTGGCTACCTTGGGCATAGAGACTGTAAAGGAGACACTACTGTTGTTAATGACAGAACATATAGGGACACTCTGATAGAAAAGCTTCCATGTATTGGGAATGTACAAAAAAGAATGAGAGCTTGGCTGAGAAAATTATTTAAAGATTTCAGTGGGAAAAAATTTTCAGGCAGATAACACATATGTGGTCCAGGTAGTCTCACAAAAAGTGAAATTGATTCTTTGACTCAATATTATGGACTAGCAATAAGGAGAAATGTAGAAGATTTGGAGAACATGAGACGAGCTGTTTGGGCAACATGGTTTCACAGAGTGCCAACAGATGAAAGCCCACAGCATTGTTTGTGTCCAAAAGGGGATGATTCGTGGTGCAAGTACTGGTTGAGCAATGCTACAGGTATACAATATACCCACAAGCATTCCTTACCACTTGCGGTAATGGAGGCAATTAGGCCTAATATAAGAAACTGGCTAATAAAAATCCACTTAGAAAATGTATGCATGGTCTCTCTCAGAATGCAGGTGAAAGCTTCCACGACTGTATATGGGAGAGAATACCCAAAACTGCATTTTGTTGGGCTGACAGTGCTGAAGGTTGGTGTAATGGATGCAGTAATAACATAAAATGATGGTGCAATTTCAAGGATCAATGTTACGAAAAAATTGAACATCCAGAAGAGAAGTAATATGGCTTCAGCCCTAACTGCTGTTGATAAGCGGCGGGTAACCGAAGTAGAGACAGCTGCAGAAGCTGCTATCGAGGAGTCCATACAAAGGAAAGAATGAAGAGGAAGAGTATGAAGGATAAGGAAACAGGAGGACAACTGGAGTATGTAGCTGGAATGCTCTAAACGAGCATAGTGTTATGTTAATAAATCTATAAATCTTCTTTTGCGATTTAACGAAAATTTGAATTTTCATCATTCAGGTACACTTTACTACTAAATGACTGAAGTTAAGCTCACAAAAATTGGTACAGATAATTAGAATGACCACCTCTATCTCCCTTGCCTACTATTTCCTGAAAATTTTTAATATGATGATGATGATGTCGGTGATATTTGAGCTACATTTTTTAATATTTTTTGTAGTAAAGTAAATTACTTGTCTTTTTCACAGATCAGCACCAGGGAAGGAAATTGGAGGCACAGAAAGGTCTCTGTTGGATTCCTTTCATGTTAATTTCTTAAATATGTTGTCATTTACGGCATAAGTTCCTCGTCTAAATTTACTGTGGCGTTTCTGACTATCTGGGAGGAGACTGACTAGTGGAACGTGTTACTTTTACATATAAACAAGAACGATCTGTCACACTACTACACTTTAAAACACAGTTTATATGTAATTCAAGTCACACAGTCTCATACGGAACCCACATCCGCTTTCTTTTATATACGGCATATGATAAGATACTGTCATCCCCCTTCCCTTCTGTGTGAGGGGATGAATGAGCAAATGTATTTCTAGTTGCATGCTTGAGGGTAGCAGACAAGCCTGTCTGCTAGAGAACAGTAGGACCAACGTCGGAACAGGTAGCCTACACTTTCTAAAAGCAGAGAGGTTTCTATCCTTAGTATGGTCCTGTCTGTCCCTTGTCATGTTGGTATAGGAAGCTGCCTCTCTGGCCACTTCCGTTTGTATTTGTGAGCCACCCTCAGGAAGGGACCATGGCAGTCTGTCCACGGCGAGCGTCTGAAGTGGTAAGATCTCCGGCTAGCTGCGTGTCTGCTAAGTCCGTAGGACAATGGATTTCTTAAGTTCAGCCTAACTGAAAATTTAATCACCTTTATTTCAGGTTTAGCTCTAAAATATCTAATGTTATCTTAAACTGCAACGCAGCGTAATTCGAGTGTGAAGTTCAGAATATATTCTGGTAGTTGCTTTGTCACTGCTTTGTGAGTAAAGTGGAACCACGTGTTGATCAGTAACTAAGTTCATCAATCTTAAATGCGAATGTGCGTGATATTATAACGTCTCGTCTTCACAATATTTTTCAATATAGCAACTTTTCTTTATGTTCAACCCACATGGGGTGTACTTTGTGAGACCAGTACCACGTGCTTATACAAATGTTTCACCCATCAGGTTAATACTAAGACGATAGTAACCAGTTCGAGGTTTTTCTTTCGTAAATTGCTTTTCGATCTAATTTATTTTAATTATCAAAATTATTGTGGAGTTACACTCTTTGTGTAAACCAAGATGACAACGTGAAGCATGTGGTGTAATCATCAAAGTAGCCCTCAGCTATTCTTTTCGGAAAGATTTCACAGAGAGTTAGTATGAATTAGTATACCAGTGTGTGGTAATTACATGACGGACAGGATTGTGCTACGAACATAACTTCTTTGGGTGAAAATTGAATCGGTTGGTTGTGGTTAATTTCCTCTTGCATATGTTTCAACGTTCTTTGTGTGTTATTTTATGAATGCATTGTTGTATGCAGTCTCCCAATCTTGGCTCCATATTTGATGTGTTCCGTAAGATTACAATCTCACATTTTCACAATCCTAAATAAGGCACCAGTTTAGTTTTGAGTCAAGTTTAAGATGCTGAAATTTCAATGATCAATGTTAAAATAAATTTCCAAATATAAACTGATTTATTTCTTTTTATTTAAATTCTCTTTTTATATATATATGTATATATATCACCGGTTGTCGTATGACTATTAAAAGATTATAATTAATGTTAGTCTGGTTGGGAATTTGGTAAGCTAGACTGGATACCTGGTGAAACAGTTGCGCAGTAATGCAAGGTTAACTTCCCCAGACAGCTCACAGCTTTTAAACCTCTTTTATTGTTTATCAGTACCGCTTTCATAGCAAATTAAAGCAACAACATTACACATGGCAACCCTGTTCTGTGATTCCGCTAGACTCTGGAATCTCTGAAACGTTAGATTGCGAGCGTTGTATAATCTTAATTTTTTTCCCTTCAGCGCTCAAACAACTTCTGCATTGTTTCTAAGCAGCCTTTCAAAAGATTTAAGGCATTGTTGAGCGGCGTTGTGTTGTTTGTCTTGTTTTGTTTTCTATATTTGTGTGTTTTATATGTATGTGTTTTTTTTCTCGCTTGTAAACTGCGCCGACTTCGATCAAAGGTATAAATTTGTTTTGCGTGTGAAAAAGTGCCTACTAGGTTGGGTACCTTTCGTGTGACTGTCGTAAATTTTGGGGGATACATTTATTTTGATTAGTGTGTCGCATACCGGGTATAAATTGCACTAATGCAGATATGTAACCAAGCTAAAAGTAGGCGGTCCAACAACTTAAGCAACATGGACCAAGGGGACAATTTGATTTCGAATATTAACGGGTCGGACGGTTCCGAAAATGCAAAACAGGACGAACGGCCTCACATCAGAGCCAGAAATTAATTTGCCTCCAACTAACGAAATTGATTTGGCAGAACTCATGAAAGCCTTATTGCAACAAAATAAAGAAAACACAGATAAATCTGAAAAATCGATCCGAGAGCTAGGCGAACAAATGACGCAGAAATCTGAAAAATTGATCCGCGAGCTAGGCGAACGAATGATGCAGAAATCTGAAAAATCGATCCGCGAGCTAGGCAAACAAATGATGCAGAAATCTGAAAAATCGATCCGTGAGCTAGGCGAACAAATAGACGAAAAACTAATCCAGCAGACAAATAAAGTCGACAAGTCGATGCAGAGAGTGTCCGATGATATCTCACAAAGAATAAACAATCTGGCAAGTGAAATAAAAAAGTGATATTATGAAAGAATTAGGCCGTACATTTGAACAAATCGATAATAGTCTGCAAGCCTTAAAACAGGGCAAGCGGAGTCGCGAAGAACAGTTACTTAGGAATTTCCAAGCGCTGAGAGAAGAATGCCAAAGGGAATGACAGCAGGTACTCTCGAGGGTCCAGGAGGCGGAAACACATTGTCCCGCGTCCGTTAGCAACACAGTAGCGGACAACAGTCAAGCGATTCACGCACTCGAACAGCAAGTAGAACAATTGAAGCAGACTGGGGCGGCGGACAACAGACAAATACATGATAAGATTGCGGCATTAGCGTACATTGTAGGCACGATGAAGGTGACGGAGAGTGATAACAATACTACACAGGTAGCGGTCACAGAGACCGAAGAAGTGCGTTCGCTTCTTAGATTTCAGAAGGGACAGTTCGAAGTGAACAGGCGGCACAAAGCTGTAACAGACGCATTACAAGATCGCGTGGCGCATCTGGAAAGCCGCATTGGGTGTGATTCCGAACTCGCCAATAGCACTAAAAATAGCCGTACGAACAGTGCAGAGCGGGACTCCGGCCACGAGGGAGATTTTGACGACAGGGAAGAATTTATTTTGAGGGGCAGACATGAGAAAAATAGAAACATTCAAGGGCCTCGCCGGGAGGAAATGCGGGGATTTGATATCAAACATTTCATTACAGTGAGAAAGTTTGAGATACATCGAAATTCCCAAAAAGGAATACATCCACGAGCATGGCTCGAGCAATTTGAATTCTGTCTTCCCCCCGACTGGGCAAGTTCACATAAGATAGAATATATGTGTGGCTATTTGGAAGGTGAACCGGCGATTCGCATGAGGTCGGCAGCGCGTCACTGTAACTCCACTCGGGAGTTTCGACAAGCCTTTCTGTCCGCCTATTGGTCGGAAGCGGCACAAGATAGGGTCAAGCATGGCATAATTATGCTGCCAAATTTGAACCAGTCTGGTGTCGGCAGCCCAGCACGCCTATTCGACCACATGCTGCAGGCAAATCAATTTCTATACAACCCATACGGGCCTGCGGAACTAATTAGGATATGCATCACCAAATTGCCGATGCACTTGCTCCACGTCATTCTTGCGGGATGATGCAAAGAGGACGTGGAAACGTTTAAGACACTTCTCCAAGAGTTGGAATATAATACAGCAGAATGCCCGCCCAATCAGGCGCAAAGTTATTACGGGGCACAGAAGCGCGACCGCAGTCGTGGCCGTAGTACTAATCAACGGCGTTACTGGTCGTCGCGACACGAACGGAACAATAATCGGGACCGGCCGTATAGAAACTGGGGTAACAGTCGCGAACACAGGTGGAACAACGGAAATGATCGAGGACGTGGACAGGATCGTGAACGCAACAGTTATGGCAACCAGAATCGATATTACGGTGAACACAGTGGGAATAGGACTGTAGGCGGAGCACCTCATGATGTTGAAATTCGGCCGGCTAACCCTAGACATAATCCAGCAAATGGAAATGAACAAAACCGGCAATGACAAACGATCAGCGCAGAAGGCTCCCAATCGGAACAAATGAGCGACATGGCAAATGAGTGCATACGGTATATAGAGAGGGAAGATATTAGAGAGGATTTGTTGCAGGAAACTACGAGTGCTAAAATTTCGGAAATAAATCCAGTCGTGACAGTTGCAGTATACGAAATATGTTTTAAGTTTGTCATTGACACTGGAAGCCCTTTCTTCATAGTGAGCGAGGCAGCATTTCAAAAATGCGAAGGGACTGGGACTTGGCCCGTTTTTCAAGTGCGAGGAATAAAGGTAAAGGGCGCAATCTACGGTAAGAGCGTAGAAATCCGAGGGCAGACTCGGCTTAATTTTACCTGCCAGGGAAGAGAGTTTGAGTACAACTTCTTTGTGCTCCCAATGCTGAATGTGGCAATGATTTTAGGAAATGACTTCATGAATGCCCACCATGCAGTAATTGACATGGGTGGAGGAGTAATGACAGTTCAAGTTGGGGATCAGCCAATTAATTTAGTATTTGACGAATGCATATTACGTGCCGAGTCAGAAATTAGTTGCCTAAAATTTCAAGCTCAAACCGAGTCGCAACCCAGACTGGAGCTACTCGTGAACTATGTAAGTGAGTCGTGCTCTACGTCTGGTGAGCAGGGGAAAGATGTTGTTTTTGCTGATGCACTGAGAAAGAGCATCGCGGGTGTTAGAACCACGGGCAGGGAAAAGGAGAAATTGTATTGCCTACTTAGGAATCATGAACGGGTATTTTCTGAGACTCCGGGGGCGATTAAGGGTTTTACTTACCAATTCAGAGTACGTGACCATCAGAAGTTTTCTGTTAGACCATACCCTATTCCCGTGGCGTGTAAAGCCCAGGTGGAGCAGGAAATAAACAAGATGTTAGAACAAGGAATAACTGAGCGGGCAGTAAGCTCGTACAACTCACCCTTGCTTGTCGTATCAAAACTTGAAAGCTCGGTTCGTTTGTTACTAGACTCGAGACAGATGAACACAATTATTATGTCGGAAACGGAGAGGCCTGAGAGCCTTAAGGAACTCTTACAACGTTTCCACGGGGTAAAGGTACTACCATCTGTCGACCTCCGTTCGAGTTTTTGGCAAATCGTGCTACACCCATCTTGCAGATTATATACAGCGTTCCTGTGTTATGGAAATTGTTTCCAATTCCGGCGTCCCCCGTTCGGACTAAACGTCTCGTCAGCTGCTTTTATAAGGGGATTAAATAGCATTTTGCCTAATGATTTGAAACAGCGAGTGACAATTTACGTGGATACATATTAATTGCGGAAAAGTCGTGGGAGGATCATAATGACGTTCTGAACAGACTACTGGATGTTTTTGAGAAGGCAGGTGTAACAGTCAACTTAGATAAGTCACAGTTAGGACGAGAGAACATAAAATTCTTAGGCCATATTGTCTCAGCAAATGGAATACAACCTGACCCGGAGAAAATTGCGGCGATAGCGGAGTGTGCAATGCCGACAAATAAAAAACAGCTGCGAGCATTCTTAGCCTGTGTAATTTTTATAAGCGATTTATAAATTTTAGTGTACTTGGTACACCCCGTCTATGTGGACTAACAGGGAAGAACGCTTTGTGGTCTGGGATCAAGAGGCACAGGATGAATTTTATAAATCGAAAAAGGCATTTGTAGAGGCTCCAATCCTCGTGCATCCCGACCTGACACAAGAATTCTGTTTAATGACGGACAGTTCCTTGTCAGGATTAGGTGCGGTACTGTTTCAAACGGAAGGAAATGATGATATTACAACTTGGAAAACAATCTCGTTTGGGAACAGGGTACTCTCTCGATGTGAAAAAAATTATTCCGTGACAGAACTCGAGGCACTCGCGATAGTTTGGGCATTCTCAAAATTTAGGTATTTCTTATTTGGGAGGACCACCAGGGTATACACCGACCATCGTGCACTCCAATTTCTTATGAGCACAAAAATCACGCATGGGAGACTAGGACGCTGGGCACTATACCTACAGGAATATAATTTCACTGTAGAATACATTCCGGGACAGAAAAATGTAATTGCTGACGCTTTATCGCGCATTCCTATAGATTTGGTTCACACAGAAGAAGGGGAACTCGGTGAAAACAATTTTAGCATCCTGTACTTACAGAACGTAGCGTTCGAGAACTTTCTTACCACCTCTTTAGGGAGTATAGCGGACGAACAGGATAAGGACACAGTATTGAAAGATATAAAGAAGAAGTGGGAGGACAAGGAGAATGTAGGAATACGCCAGTACTACTTAGTGCGCAATAGAATACTATTGAAGAAGCGAGCCCCGGACGACTCCAGATGGGTGTTGGTATTTCCGGAAGAACTCGTAAACAAAATTATATGGTACATACATTTGAGTTATGGTCACTTCGGAGCACAGAAATGTTGTGAAAAACTGAAGGAGACATGCTATTTTAATAACATGCTACGGCGTATTCGTTGTGTACTTAGAGTGTGCGGACCTTGTCAGCGAGCAAAGGCGGCCACAGTGACGTATGCTGCATCATTGCACCCGATAATACCAAGCAAACTTTGTGACCTCGCGGCCGTGGATCTATTTGGACCACTAATACGATCTAAAGCAGGTTTTGCATATGTTTTCGTAGCGGTGGAGCTAACCTCCAAGTTTGTGTGTCTGACTGCGTTGAGGCGAGCCACAGGAAGGGCAGTGGCAACTGCATTTGCAAAGCAGTTTCTGCATGAAGTTGGGCGTGTGAAAAGTGTTACCTCGGATAATGCACCACAATTCAGATCGCAATACTGGCAGCGGATGCTTCGAAGGCGAAGAATTAAACCTATATATATATCTCTATTTCACCCCAGTTCGAACCCCAGTGAGCGTATTATGCGTGAATTAGGAAAATTATGTAGGTTATACTGCAGTCGTGATCACCGTTCGTGGGACATACACTTAAAAGGATTCCAGAACATAATTAATGAGTTGCCTATACGTCAACAAAGCTTCCGCCAATCTCTGTGCTAAAAAACTAGGAGCTCCCGAGCAAAATCAAAGAGGTGGCGCCTTGGCCACTAGAGCCGAGACTACGCCGGAACGCTATTATTGACTTAGCTTTACGCAACATCAAGCGTGCAGCAGAAGCCAGAGTCAAGGCATATAAGAAAAACGTGAGAAAAACAGTGTTTCATGTAGGACAAAAAGTTCTTATGAGGTCACAAGCTGTCTAACAAACGGTCAGCTGTCTGCAAGAAATTTTTTAATCTCTTTAACGGCCCGTATCGGATAAGGAAGATTCCCCATGAAAACGCTATAGAAGTTGAATCTCTTCGACCGAAGAAATCAAAAGGGCTACACCATGTGTCAAACGTAAAACCATACACTGAGTAGAAAGGACAGTGAGGAGTAGAGAGGATGGTGAAGAGAAACAATTGATTAGTTTACATTTGTGATAAATGCATTTTGAATAATATGTTGGTAAAAATATTGATAAAGATGTTTCTATGTGATTGATTGATGTTTTTAGTTTTTTCTCCTTCCTTGTGCAATTAGGATTTAGGTTGGTTCAAATGTGAAGATAAAAGGTTTCTTTGTGAACGAGTGAAATGCTGTTTATGTTTTTTTTGTGTAAATTGAAAAGAGTCGCTCCTGAGAGAAGCAAGATCTGTGTTGAATTAATGCAAATCTCAGGGGAATATCCGATCTGTGGGTATTATGGGTCTGGCAAACCCAGGTCCCCAGCTGTTAGTAGCCTTGTTTCCGATTTTCTGCTTTCAGTGCTACTATTTATTACTATTCTATATCTGTCAGTATAAATCAGGATCTCTTACTATAGTATGTGTGCTGTATGAGTATTTTAAGATAGGAGAACTCTGAGAAAGGAATGAGTAAGTTTGGAATCTTGAAAACAGGATGCGATAATACGATTGTTTAACCAATGGCTTCCCAATATGCGCTAATATGTTAATATTGATGATATATGTCTTTTTTGTTCTTTATAGCTGAGTATGTAAAGTGCTGTCTGTGGATTTCGTCAGTATATTGATTCCCTTCAAGGTGAAAGAAGAATTGTGGTTTGTGTAATTTACGTGGCCCTGAAATATTATTGTGGTAGTCAAATACGAGTCGTTTTTCAGCAAATGGAGAATGGAACAGAAATATGGATCCTTTTTGTAGTCTTGACTGATGTTGAGCCAGAGCCTAAAAATTATTCTGCTTTAATACTTGTCCTAGAAAAGTAACGTTTATTTGTTCTGCTGATGCTGTGAGCATTACAGCTTACTGTTTTCGCTGGTGCGGGATGCACTGCAGCCTATGTGAGTTGAACTGAAGAAATGTCCCTCTTGAAGGTAGTGGAATATTAAATAACTTTGGTTATGGGACCGAAGGAAAGCTTGGTTTAAGGTAATATGGATGAAGCAAAACATTTGTCATTTAAACTACAGGAGAATTCGGATCTTTTGTGTCTGTTGTAAGTTCAATATGTGAAGATGAAACTGTTTTACAGAATAGAGGTGACCACAATTTTGCCAAGCATGAGACATGAATCCAGAATGACCACCACCGGCGAAATAACTGATTTGGAAGCGAAAGGTAACTTAAAGAAGGAATGAAATGGGTAAGAAAATGTAGTATAACCTGTATAATGAAAATATATGTGTGATTAATTCTTGTGATAACGTAATTTTAGATGAAATTGTCTTACTGTTTTATGTATAATGTATGTATGTATGTATGTATGTATGTATGATTAATGTATAATTGCGAGTCTCTTATCAGGTGTGTGAACTGGTATAAATGTTTTGGCGTGTAAATAACCATTGTTCTTTTTACTGTGTATGTTTAAGGAAAGTTTTTCCATATTTATCATGTGACAAGACGTATGCCGCGAGCGTCAGGAAGAGGACGAATGGAACAATGTTCTACTGGTATAAACACTGTGCTGAAGTAGCATTGAAGTAGCTTGTTGGGTTAACTAGTAGTCGATTGAAGTAAAATTTTGAGTAATGCATGTTTATGGGTAGTTAGTTTGTAGAATAGACAACAGGTGCGCATGTGTGTGTGTAAATAACATGTGAACCCCATGCTGTCCTGACCTATACTTGCACAAGGCATAATCGCATTCATTTTAGTGAATTAATAAGTAGCATTTGATTTATTAAAATGCAAGTGAACCACATTAGTGATGTGGATTTATATATTATATTGTCAGTTCATTTAATTTTTATTTTTATACTGTCAAGTCATTTAACTTCTATTTTTATATTGCCGATTCATGTAACTTTTTTATTTTAAAAAAAGTCTCACTTTTGTTCTTAAAAATTGTGAAAGACAATACTAAGCGGTATTATGTATGACATTTTGTAATCACATAACTATGATGAACAATTTTTGTGAATGCAGTTGAGAACCTGAAAGCGAATCGGCTAAACTCTTACGAGACAGCGGGAGCAGCGAGGAGGAGGACTAGTTGTAAACAGGCGGGTTCCCCAGCAGGACACACTGTCAACCGGGCCACTTCGGGAGCGCGGTCGACAACAAAAGAAGGGGACGGCACAAATACTTTCCCTTGCACCCGGCGCTAATGGCCGGCCGTGCCAGTGCGACCCTTCGTGGAGGCGATGACCTTAGATGGCCGAGCGGTCCACCGCGCGGAAATCCATCTGCTGGCAACGCACCACACGCAAGCGACCGTGACGAAACGGCCGCGGTGAAACGACAGAAGACAGGGGATAAAGGGGCGTGGAGCCTTTTGACACATACTGTCCAGAGAAACTGGCAGACTTCAACGACGCCTATCAACATTTCCTGGCGGATGCCCACTGTCAAGCGACAGTAAATCATGGTTCGATGTTCTCTGTTTCTAAGGGTGGCACGAAGAAGAGCCATTAAG
The DNA here is from genome assembly GCF_023864345.2 of Schistocerca serialis cubense. NCBI lineage: Eukaryota > Metazoa > Arthropoda > Insecta > Orthoptera > Acrididae > Schistocerca > Schistocerca serialis. The sequence continues at coordinate 163,637,614 of NC_064644.1, read as the reverse complement.
TGTCATCCTTGCCAAGGAATATCAACCTGGCGTGTCAAACGAGGATACCGCACGAATTTGACAAGACACACATGAAACCAAATCGAGATGTACGTGACACGAGCCACCAAGAGAAACTTCATGAGAGGGCAGAGACGGCGGGATTGCACGCAACAGATGGACAAAAAAAAGCCCTACTGACAGCTGCGGCGACGAACACTCCCCCCCCCCCACCCCCACCCTCCCCTTATGTTGTGCCTCGGAACAGTGGAACTACTGAGTGTGTCAGAGAACAGTGATTATACGGTTCTTAGTCCAATGCATATACGTGTGTTTCTGTCAGCGAAACTTTGACTCGTGTGTTTTGCTGGGGTTCGACTTATTGGTGTTTTTTTTAGACGTAGACTATTGTACTTTCAGAGCTGTTTTATTTATCAATGTTTGTTTTTGTGTGATGTATTAGATTTGTGATATTTTGTTTCGTAAATTCATTGCTGTGGCACTGCGTTTATCAGTCAGATAGCTTTTCATTCTCATTGGACTGTGATCGATTAGCCTTTGCATGGGGCATATTTATAGTGAGGAACCCCATAACGGTAACAATCACATAATTAATTGTGGTTTCAGTATAACGACACAGTGATCATTGTTTGCTAATTAACTTAAATATGGTAGAGTGATTAAATTAGTGCCACAAAGTTATTTTAATTCTACAAATTATTAGTTTTATAAGATATAGAATTTTTTGTGATAACCACTTTGTAAAACATGTTTTTTTTCTCCTATCACTTTTTTTGCTTTTGCGGATTGTGCATTGTAATGTTCTGCTTTATAATACTGATGTTATTTTCATGTTCTCTTTTAATTGCTGTGCCACCTTTGCTATTTTCATAAATTTTACTTGTTAAAAAACAGTCATAAATTATCCTGTGATCAGTTGGCTCTTGCAATGAGCGAATACTGGTGAACTCCATAAAGGTAAAAACCAGAAGTTGTTTTCATATTAATGACACAGGGACCATTGTTTTTACTTGCTGACCGAATTAGGTCTACACGATCTTTTAAATAGGTGTCTCAGATTGTGTTCTTTTTCTGTTTGAAACTGGTAGATTTTAAAGATTTGTTGAAATTATTGTGTTTTAGCAAGTAGCTGGTGACCTTTTGCCTTTTCTTTGCATTTTTGGTATAAGTTGGGTGTGAGAAGCCTGCTTGGGAATGTCCTAGCATGGTCAGAAAATTTCTTGCACAGTCTTTTCCCGGAGCGTTGGGGTTATGAAAAGTCTCTGTTGGATTCCTTTCATGTTAATTTCTTAAATCTGTTGTCATTTACGGCATAAATTCCTCTCTAAATTTACTGTGGCGTTTCTATCTGGGAGGAGACTGAGTAGTGGAACATGTTACTTTTACATATAAACAAGAACGATGTATCACATTACTACACTTTAAAACACAGTTTATATGTAATTCATGTCACACAGTCTCATACAGAACCTACATCCGCTTTCTTTTATATACTGCATATGATAAGATACTGTCATCCCCATTCCCTTCTGTGTGAGAGGATGAATGAGCAAATGTATTTCTAGTTGCATGCTTAAGTGTAGCAGACAAGCCTGTCTGCTAGAGAACAGTAGGACCAACGTCGGAACAGGTAGCCTACGCTTTCTAAAAGCAGAGAGGTTTCTATCCTTAGTATGGTCCTGTCTGTCCCTTGTCATGTTGGTTTAGGAAGCTGCCTCTCTGGCCACTTCCGTTTGTATTTGTGAGCCACCCTCAGGAAGGGACCATGGCAGTCTGTCCGCGGCGAGAGTCTGAAGTGGTAAGATCTCCAGCTAAGCGCGTGTCTGCTAAGTCCGTAGGACAATGGATTTCTTAAGTTCAGCCTAACTGAAAATTTAATCACCTTTATTTCAGGTTTAGCTCTAAAATATCTAATGTTATCTTAAATTGCAACGCAGTGTAATTCGAGTGTGAAGTTCAGAATATATTCTGGTAGTTGCTTTGTCACTACTTTGTGAGTAAAGTGGAACCACGTGTTGATCAGTAACTAAGTTCATCAATCTTAAATGCGAATGTGCGTGAGATTATAACGTCTCGTCTTGACAATATTTTTCAATATAGCAACTTTTCTTTTTGTTCAACCCACGTGGGGTGTACTTTGTGAGACCAGCACCACGTGCTTATACAATTGCTTGACCCATCAGGTTAATAGTAAGACGATAGTAACCAGTTCGAGGGTTTTCTTTTGTAAATTGCTTTTCGATCTAATTTATTTTAATTATCAAAATTATTGTGGAGTTACACTCTTTGTGTAAACGAAGTTGACCACGTGAAGCATGTAGCGTAATCATCAAAGTAGTCCTCAGCTATTCTTTTCGGGAAGATTTCACAGAGAGTTAGTATGAATTTAGTATACCAGTGTGTGGTAATTACATGACGGACGGGATTGTGCTACGAACATAACTTCTTTGGGTGAAAATTGAATTGGTTGGTTGTGGTTAATTTCCTCTTGCATATGTTTCAATGTTCTTCGTGTGTTATTTTATGAATGCAGTGTTGTATGCAGTCTCCCAGTCTTGGCTCCATATTTGATGTGTTCCGTAAGATTACAATCTCACATTTTCACAATCCTAAATAAGGCACCAGTTTAGTTATGAGTCAAGTTTAAGATGCTGAAATTTCAATGATCAATGTTAAAATAAATTTCCAAATATAAACTGATTTATTTCTTTTTATTTAAATTCTCTTTATATATATATATGTATATATATCACCGGTTGTCGTATGACTATTAAAAGATTATAATTAATGTTAGTCTGGTTGGGAATTTGGTAAGCTAGACTGGATACCTGGTGAAACAGTTGCGCAGTAATGCAAGGTTAACTTACCCAGACAGCTCGCAGCTTTTAGCGCGCTTTTATTGTCTATCAGCACCGCTTTCATAACGAATTAATGTAACAACATCACAGCATAAAACACTTATGTGAATGTTGTCTGTATTCTGACTCTTTTTCAAGCTGTGCAGTCAGTGGTTCCAAAGAAAATGGTACCGCAGTGAAATAAGTGTTCAGTTTTTTATACTATTATAAATATTGTTGTCTGTACCAATATGTAATAAATATCTCAATGATTTTTTGGGAAATGATTTGATTAATGACCCTAATTGTGTGTAAGAATTTTGACTTATATCTCATTTATAGATCAGTTGCACTATGGGCGTAAAGATAATGCTAAAAATGCAGCCGGTTCAGAGGTGTGTGCCCTTTTGTACGCTTTCGCTAGACTGTGGCGGCATATCACAGACGGCTCAGTTCAAGAACTCCCATGTTTATTACCTATCGTTTGTTCTGTTTCGTTATTGCTAGCTAAACTGGATAATAATTGTGGAGCTGCCCGATTTCTGGCAGGTTCATGTAAACTACTGGTATTTGCTAATCGCTCAAGGTGGTTTATCTCATCCTGTACCGAATCGTTATTTTCAACACCCTCTGTTGTCTTGTTCTTACATATTGTTTTCTGTTGTACCAAACAAAATGAAACACTGTTTCTTGGAGAAACAAAATTGCTAAAGTGACCAAACAAACACAATTGTACTAACGTGCATGTAAATATTCAACAACGACATAAATCCACGCAGAACCTGTACTATTATGCCAACTGCTTACGCAAAAAGGCACCCCCTAATCGGGAGACGACAAAATTTCTCAAACTGAAGATAGAATTAAACGAATTGCCTGTAAAAGAAGTACAATGTTACTAAAATTAGGGCAGCAGTATTTTGCTTCCGAGAAGTCTAACACCATCTGACCATTCAGTGCCAGAAGAACCAACGAACGATCCTGGCAGAAAGGTCGACATACATATCCTCCCCACTATATTTTGTTTCTGTATGGAATTTGTAGTGTCACCGCCAGACACCACACTTGCTGGGTGGTAGCCTTTAAATCGGCCGCGGTCCATTAGTATACGTCGGACCCGCGTGTCGCCACTGTCAGTGATAGCAGATAGCAGACCGAGCGCCACCACACGGCAGATCTAGAGACGGACTGGCACTCGCCCCAGTTGTACATCCAACGTTCATAGCAATGGTTCACTGACAAATACGCTCTCATTTGCCGAGACGATAGTTAGCATAGCCTTCAGCTACATTTGCTACGACCCAGCAAGGCGCTGTATTCAATTGATATTGAGATTCTATTAATGTATCATCAAGAGCGATGTTCTACAAATGTGGATTAAAGTTAAGTATTCCAGAAGCTACGTACTTTTCTTTATAGCATTCATTACGTATCCTGTTTCAGACCTCACGCCAGCCTGCCTGAGTTTAAGCGCGTGCCTTTCGGCTTCCTCTCATTGCGTCTAGGCTGTCTTGTCTAGACACAACAAAATTTACTCCAACCTTACCTCCCGCTCCCTAAAAAACTACATATGACCCCACAAAATGTTATTCATCTTAAACTTGTACGCTAAACTTCGACTAAACGGAACCTAATATGAACTGAACTATAACTGATCAGAATGTAACTTATCTTCATGTTAAATGTGCAACTGAAGTAAAATAATTATCTGACGCTAATCAAAATTTCCACTTAACTCACGTCGTTCTCGAAAGCACAACAGCAAACAACAAGGACGCAGCTGCTAAGCTAGATTTCTGTTTCTAAATACGTATTCAAACTGCTGCATGTGATAATGCGTAATGATTAACAGTGGGATGAGAAGACTATATGTTCCTAAGAAACACATTCAAAGACAACGACTTTAGAATCAGATATGTTAATGTATGACTCGGATAAGTTGGGTGGTCTTTCTCTCAGCCCGCATCTCGTGGTCGTGCGGTAGCGTTCTCGCTTCCCACGCCCGGGTTCCCGGGTTCGATTCCCGGCGGGGTCAGGGATTTTCTCTGCCTCGTGATGGCTGGGTGTTGTGTGCTGTCCTTAGGTTAGTTAGGTTTAAGTAGTTCTAAGTTCTAGGGGACTTATGACCACAGCAGTTGAGTCCCATAGTGCTCAGAGCCATTTTTCTTTCTCTCAGCTCTGAGTGAATCAACTAGCTGACAATAAACGATCCTAGTTTCGCAGTGTTGCAGTCATATCGCAAAGTACTTCTCTTCATAAATAACAAAATTATTCGAAACGTATCTATTCATCTTACACATCTTTGGTGTCCTTTACAATCAGTCTTTCATCATCTAACAAAGACCATCACATGTCAACATAGCACTACTGAATACATATATCACCTACCATACTTCAGCTAAAACTGTACCAGACTGTGCAGAAGCAAAGACTGTGCCACGACTACACCATGTGACGTCAACATCGGTAACGTACAAAAACCAAAATAACATGACTACCTTACAATCTGAAATTACTCATACAAAACGGCAATGTCACTTTTGATATTCATCGTAAGACAACCTACGCTGATAATATAATACCATCAGATTCTTTCCATTCACATGCTCAGAAATGCGTTTTTTCGTTCAGTAATAAGTAGTTCTTACTGTTTTCTGTTGTGCTTTCGAGAAATCTACAAACAATGTTGTCGAGGCGAGAGGTACGTGGAAATTTTATTAGAGCCAGATAATTATTTTACTTCAATTGCGCATTTAACCTGAAGATAAGGAGCATTCAGCTCAGTTACAGTTCAATTCACATTAGGTTCTGTTTAGTCAAGGTTTAGCATACGGGTTTAACTTGGATAACAGTTTGTGGGGACGTAGTTTTTGCCAATATGTAGATTTTATTGAGTGGGAGGTAAAGTGGGGCTAAGCTCCATACAGAAACAGAATATAGTGAGGAGGTTGAATGATCGAGGAAATTTAGATCACAGTCGTCATTTTTAATTTCTTTTGTAAATTTAATTTCCTCGTGGAAGTCGTTAAGGTGTCAACAAATAAATTCAATTCTTGGTCAGTTCCATCAAATGCGAAAAATAAGTCGTGTACATAATGTGCATAAAACAGTATTTAACTCACTATTTCTGAATTGGTTTTGAAGAAGCTATCTTCAGGGGAATTAATGGAAATGTCAGCAAGCATGCCAGCTAAGGGACTATCCATCACAAGGCCAACGGATTTAACATATAATTTACGTTAAAAGTAAAATAATTGTATTTTAGGGTGGGGAAGGACCCCTTAAACTTTTTTTCGCTTCGGGCCGTGCGCCCTGTCCACACCACGTTCCATATAATCCCGCGGCGGTCGTACTGTTCTGCTCCACACTGCTGCTGGCTTGCCTGAAATTATCGATCGAAATATGCGGGTGATTGTTGATGATGCGGAAGCCCAATGATCGCACGAAAGTTCTTGCGCTCGTCACGCACACACCGATATTTGGTACCAATCTTCCTTGATACTACTAACAAATTTTAACGCTGTTCACAAAGTTAAATTTACCGTTCCCAGTTCTCAATTGTATGAGCGTGTGCGTAACCGTTGCGGCGCGGTTGATTGTTGATGATGCGGAACGCGATGACCGAACGCACGTTCTCACGCTTGCTACATACACTGACACTTAAACGCTCTCTTTTGTGGTAAATGGTATTACTGATTCACATTAGTTCATCTGGGAGACCCAACACGGCGCGGATGATTGATGCTGTGCGACACGCAACGACAGGATACACAAATACGTTATTAGCGACACTGCTCATTTTTAATTACATCTTGACACACTTTCCTCTGAATCACTTCCATATTCCATCACTTTACTGTAACAGCACTTGTAGCAACACTTCAACTTCCATACTAACAATTCCTCTCACATGCAGAGCTACCCACAACACGACACAACAGTTCCGTGTCCCGCGCTCAACTCTGCTAACGCGTTGCCCGCAAAGACACTCCGCAATCAAACCAGAGACATGACAATACGCTTACAAACTGCTTCATCAGTTCTGTGATTTGCATCTCATTTAACTTTTTATGCAGTAATTGGTCCTTTTTTTATAACTGCAAGTGTCATGTCAATAGGTACGTTCGTGTACAAGCTTGCAATACCAAAGGACAACAAACTAGAATGAAGAGTGCGTTTGAGCGTATTCACGATATCAGATCTTGACTATTTTTAAATGGAAAATTACAGTGAAAAGTAAAAGATTCCTTGAGTTTCCCTTATCAGTGCCTAGATAACTTGTGGTGATCACTCCCTATTTACGATCGGGCTTAAGCTTCCGTAGTGTTAAGTGGAAGTTTCTCATCTTTGTGACGTTATTTTAGCTCATACTTTCTCTTCTTTCCCCATGCATGTTTGGCAGTGGTCTTTTGAAAATAGAATTCCAGCTTCCATACGCTGAATTTACGTACAGTATTACTTTGTCAGCAAATGTGTAAGAGATTATACGTAATGTGTACCAGTAAATTTATTTCATTATTAGTGTCCTTGTAGAAGAAATTTTTTCATTTTTATTTTAATGTAAAATGCGTTTACCTAACACAAGCATGGCATAGCTCTCACGCGCATGTATTTAGTGCCCTCTGAATCCCTATTTTCCTTGTCGCTTAAGCCTTTGCCTTTGAACAGTAGGCCTTTTCTCTGGCATGGTGAATACTTATGTTATGCAAATATTTTGTTCTTTGGAATCCTGTTATAATTGCACCTCAACAGGTATTGAAAGGGGAGGTTGGCAAAGCTTATAGGTGACAGCATAGGTGGGGGTGGTGGGATCACTCATGGGAAAATTCCGGTAGTTGTGGGTGTTAGAGCTGTACCTTTTTTAGACTGAAGTCAGCTGATAGGTATTCCTGCTTAAGGGAAGTATCTCTAACAAAGAAACCACTTTCGACAAATCCTAGGTATCTGATTAATGAGGGAATTAGTATATTTCATCAAAATATACAAGGTATTAGAGATAAAGTTAGTGAACTGCTTGTAGATGTTGACTCTGAAATTATTGGTATATCTGAACACTTCTTATATAAGGAAATAATTCATAGGCTTCCTTTACCAGGATACAGGTTGGCTGGCAGTTTTTCTAGGAGCTCTTTGCGGTGTGGGGGAGTAGCCATGTATGTGAAAAACGGTATCCCATTTGAGTCAATTGATGTTTCAAAGTACTGCACTGAAAAGGCGTTTGAATGTTGTGCAGGTGCGGTTAAATTTAGTGGAGCTAAACTTCTTACTGTTGTTATTTATAGATCCCCAGACTCCGATTTCACAACATTTTTGGTAAAGCTAGAGGAGGTTAAAAAATCATTCCAGGGATTTAAGCTGCACTCTTTGATGCCTGTGTAACCGTACCTTCGGAAATCGTAACGTATTCGGATAAAGCAGCGAGAATACAAAAGTCATTGTTGCTCGTTTCACACTCAAAAATTTATCTTTCGTTTTATAATCAGAATAAAAGAAAAAATCGTCTAAACATGCCTGAGTACTATGTGCGCAGCCAATCACAAGTGTGGATAAAACGTGAAGGAACCTTCTTACTAAAAAGGGGACGTAAAAGCCACGGCTAACACCAACCAGTTTTGCACCGTGGTATTTCCGACCCGACATTCCTCCACTGTTGCGTCGGGTAAAAAATGTGTTGTCAGGAACACCACTTTGACGTCACGGATCGCAGAGTCCATGGTCGGAAAGTCCTCGACATCATTTACTTGCCTCTGAATATGACTTTCGCGCTACGGTGAGTACTGTTGAGTAGTACTGAATTGCCGGCCACTATGACCGAGCGGTTCTAGGCTCTGCAGTATGGAACCGCGCTGCTGCTACGGTCGTAGGTTCGAATCCTGCCACGGGCATGGATGTGTGTGATATCCTTGGGTTGGATAGGTTTAAGTAGTTCTAAGTCTAGGGGACTGATGACCTCCGATGTTAAGTCCCGTAGTGCTTAGAGCCATTTGAACCAAGTACTGAATAACGTATTTGTTTCAACTGCATTATCTGGAAGGACTGAGCCTGTGTTTGTAGTAATTAGGCATTTGTTTTCCACAGTGCGTCACTGTCGAACAGGACTGTACATGCCCGACGTCGTTGCAAGAGTAATGTCTTTGCATCGAGCTGGAAAGGAGGCGAAACCGCTTCAATGTATAAGGACAGAAAACCTTGTGTCAGTTCTACTATCTGTTTCATTTCATTAGAACCTGTTTCACTAAAACACTAATTCTGAAGGGGGCAACAAGTTCTCTCCCACCTGAAATCAGATTAGTACAGTTACTTCTAAGCACCAATGATGACTATCAAAGTTAACTGGAGTGTCAGTTACAGCTTTGATTATCATACCTGAAAGAATGCCTGTACGGATTCAACAATCAGCTCAGTATCGTTGAGAGGTGGCATGAGGCCCCTCTCACATTTCTATCTTACGATTTCGTCTCTAATTGCATGCGGTGAAAAGTTGCTATTCCTTCACACGCGGACTTCCCACGCAGCGTCTCTCGTCACCCGGGTGGTCCGGTGACAGGCGGGCACTGTTGATCTGGAAAGGGTTAAGCTGACGGGTGTGAGGAAGTCGAGTGAGTGCTTTGCGGACGCCGACATTGTCAAAAGACACGCCCGGAGGGGTCTGAAGTAGCAGCTGTGCTAGAGGTTCCGTTGCTTCGCAGAAACTTAGCGAAAACACTTTCTGGCGGGCTACCAGCGAGGCGTGGGAATGACTTGTGTGCCCAGGCAGTTGTGGCGGGAAAATTCCCACGCTTTCTGCAAAATAGTAACTGTGATTGGCTTGCTCAGGGCATAGCTCCGTGACGTAGCAAAATCAGCGCAGAAATTGGCGCCAAGAATCTCCACTGGTGGAATGTTAGTGCTCCAGCAATAGAGTGGATTTATCCGCCGGTTTTCGAGTTGCTGATTGGAACGTTTAACCACGGCCACTGTCGTGGGGGCTTGAATGTTGTGTGTTTGGCCTGTACGGGTGCTCTAGGTAGTCGTCTCTCGCCTTTCAGTCGAGGACGTCGAAGCAACCAGCCATGGCCTCCGGCACGCCAGATCGTGTTCTGGCAGTTAAGAAGACAGTTTGGTAATGTATGTCCGCAGCACCGGCAGATAGGGATTTTCCTAGGTGATAATCAGAGCTCAGCAGAGCGCGCCTGTTCGTCTTTTTCTAAATTTGTTCCGTCTTGAGTAGCAGCAATTAATGTTGGGTTAGCTGTGTGTCTCTCTTAAGATTTGAGTGGCAAGGAATTGGCTCCACATACCACTTCGTCATAAACCTCACAATCTAGTTTAGGGACAACTTCACCTTCACAGCGTTTGTTTGAGTATCCAATTTGAGCCAATTTGATGTATGATAAATGTTTCATGTGTTTTTGTCTATTATTTTGTGTTTAGTCTTAATAAATCATATTGTTATTTTGGACAGAACTTTCATTCTGTTAATCGGTAGAGCAACCCATCATTTCTCACTACGTTAATGAAACCTTCCTTTATTTAACTTATTTATCAAATTAAATTATTGCAGGTGCCAAACTCTTTTATACTCCACTTTAATAGCGTTTCCCGTCACACATTGCAGTGAAGTACCTCTACATAAAGTAGCACACAAATGATGAACAAGTGTCGTTGCTACTATGACTGTAGTGTAACAACAATGAGCCTTTTAAGAAACCCTGCTTAAAAAAATCAATGTAAATGAAATAAAACTTTCTGAGAAGAACTTAAAACACAAAATTGTCGTAGAAGTATAGAGTCCACGAAACTGCTCTAATTTCCACTGGTTCGCTCAGTATGCAATAGAACGACGATTCTTCGTTACCTTATTTGCTGGAAACTATCACTCGTGGACGATGTAAATGTGGTTACGCGTCACTAGGATGTTGTCACAGTCATATTTTGCCAGAAGAAAGCAAATTCAATCGATATCCACAACTGTTCACAGAAATTCCAGGATTCTAATTGTTTATTTTCAACTGGTAAACGAATACAATCCTTTTAAATAAAATTTTAAACGAACGGCTGCTAACTGTTCAATCGCAGTCGAGAAAACCAGAGCTGGTTCTTTAACAGTTGAGTGTCATAGATATTGAAGTCAGTGAGCACAGAGAGATTAGTTTGATGAACTTTGGCACAAAAGTTCGGTACTCTTCATTATCCATCTCGTTACTGATTACCATCAAAGTCTATTACACATTTTTAAGTTATAAAAGGGGCATAGCAACAATGGCAAAAACATATATTTCGCTGTCTTCTTTGCGTAAGTACCAGTGCATTAGTCACTCTTGTCTATACTCCACTTCGTACTTTTTGTTGGAGTGCTGATTATTCAGCGCTCAGTCTTACTACCTTTTTAATCATTGTCTTTAGATCACCAGCTACACACGTACGCCATCTTCCATTGTTCCATGCTTTCCTACTATTTGAGCAACAATACCTTTCAAAAATTACCACATGGACCACACCAATAAAAAGGTATTATTTATAATTCTCTCTCTCTCTCTCTCTCTCTCTCTCTCTCTCTCTCTCTCTCTTTCTCTTTCTCTACATTCGAGCAGGTCGAGGAAGACGACCGACCGCCGTGTCATCGTTAGCCGTTAGGCGTCATTGGATGCGGATGTGGAAGGACATGTGTTCAGCATTCTGCTCTATCGGCCGTTGTCAGTTTGTCAGTTTACGTGAGCGGAGCCGTTATTTCTCAATAAAGTTGCTCCTCAATTTGCCTCACAAGTGCTGAATGCACCATACTTACCAACAGTGTTCGGCAGACCTGGACGGTTACACATCCAACCGCTAGCCAATCCTAACAAGGCATACCTTCGATGATCCATTAAATTTTTGGCACGCAGCCGCGCAAATAAAATTTCCTCCATTTATATTTCGGCCGCGTATCGTCCGGCCATCCTCAGAGTGAGTCACAAGACCACTCTGAGGATGGCCGCACGTTACGCGGCCGAAATATCAGCGGAGGAAATTTTATTGGCACTGCTGCATGTCCGAAATTTAATGGATTGTTCATTACGCCGCGAGAAGTTGAAAATGCACATACCTTCGATGATCGTGTTACCACTGCCACAAGGCCACTGGCAATGGTTTATATTTACAGTTGAGAAACAGTAACTGAGTTAATAATTAAGACCTCTGCACAGAAGGTAAATACCAAATTAAAAATAATATTTTTTATTAATGGTGATTACCAGTAGTTAGTTGGCCCGATAAAACACCTCAACATTCGTGGCTATCGATATTAATAGTAAGTATCGATGTACTTACATGATTTCCTGATGGTTAAATTTCTATTGTCTACACTACTGATTGATGACTGCTTCTGCGCTGTTCGACGCTACCCAAGTTAATATGAAGGTACAACTCTTCATCTGAACCTACTTGGTTTTATTTGTCTGCGTTCCCGCTAAAATTTTAGGGGATCCAGAATCTGAGCTTCCAGATTTCGGCGTTTTAGGTGTCTACCTAGCTCACGTCTAGCGTAGAGCCATCCCGCTACCGTCATCGTCGTATAGCAGCACCAATGGAGCGGGCCCGGAGGACGCCTCCCGGCAGTGCGTGCCGTAGTGAGGAGAGGCCGTCGCCCCTGCCGCTGACTCACTCGGGGAGCCGCAGGCCGCGCGTCGTGCCCTTGTATAGCCGCGCGGCAGGCGTCATATAAGGGCGGCCTGGGTTTAAAGCCCGGCCGGGTCGCGCACCTGTCGTTGACACTGACTCACCGCGGGCAGACGCCTCCGATCCAGCGCCGGCTTCCAGCTGCCGGTCACGCGCCGACCACAGGCCGCGCTCTGGAAACTAATGCCTGCAGGGAGAGGGGCGAGGAAGGAGTCGTCGCTGCCGCGTAGCCGTGCTCGCCAGCTAGCAGCAGTATAAACTCCGCACTCACAGCTGGCACATGGTGGTGAGTTCACCAGTGTTATGCCTGGGAATACTGCACCACTCAAAACAACTCTTTCGGTTAAATATCCTTTTTTTACGTAATAAAATGATGTCATTGTATTATATTTATGTACTAAGATGGTATCTGTTCTTTCGGACATGTCCGAAAGAACAGATAGCATCTTATTATATAAATAGTTAAGGCTCTCCGGCCACTTGACCTTCTTCTGTGCAGATGCACAAACAGTGCCCGAACTCTTACGGGAATCGGCAACGCGCAGCGAGTAATGAGTATAATGGGCGGGGGCACTACGAATGTAATGCGGGACAATACGTTGACAATAAGGGTTTCGCGGGATGCATGCCAGAGATAAGTCCCCGCAGCCGCACTATCCTGTGAGTCCTCGGTGGCTCAGAAGGATAGAGCGTCTGCCATGTAAACAGGAGATCTCGAGTTCGAGTCGCGGTGGGGGCACACGTTTTCATCTGTCCCGGTTGACGTATTATATTGCAGTCAGACTCTGTGACTCAAGACACCATCTTCACGGCAGTCCAGTCGTATACACGATCCGATCAGCGGCCAACGTCTATTAACTGGCTTCCCTAGAATGGCATGGTAGCTGCAGACACAACTTTGCTTTCACAGTAATCTAAGCAAGCCAGTTTATAGATGTTGGCCACTGATGGGATCGTGTTGTAAGGTTCTGCTCTTGTAAATAATTCACCTTTACTGTACTGGGACAAATATGCATAACCGCTCTGCTTTTGCCTAACGTTCAGAGGTACGAGGGGGAGTCAAATGACAACCTTAAATATTTTTTTAAATATTATTTATTGTGCAGAAGTGGTACAAAGCTGTAACACTTTTCAACATAATCTCCCCCACGGTCAATGCAAGATCTCCAGCGCTTACTAAGTGCATAAATTCATTTAGAAAAAAATTCTTTTGGTAGTCCGCGCAACCACTCACGCACCACGTGGTGTTCCTCTTCATCAGAACGGAAATTCTTTCCTCCCATTGCGTCTTTGAGTGGTCCAAACATATGGAAACCACTTGAGGCAAGGTCTGGTGAGTATGGTGGATGAGGAAGACACACAAAATGCAGGCCTGTTGTTGCTACTGTTGTATGGGCAGTCTGGGGTCTTGCATTGTCATGTTGCAAAAGGACACCTGCTGACAGCAATCCACGTCGCTTTGATTTGATTGCAGGCCGCAGATGATTTTTTAGGAGGTCTGTGTATGATGCACTGGTGACAGTGGTCCTTCTAGGCACGTAATGCTCCAAAATGACGCCCTTTTCGTCCCAAAAGAGAGCCAGCATAACCTTCCCTGCTGATGGTTCTGTTCGAAACTTCATTGGTATTGGTGATGAGGAATGGCGCCATTCCTTGCTCGCTCTCTTCGTTTCCGGTTGGTGGAAGTGAAGCCACGTTTCGTCCCCAGTAACGATTCTTGCAAGGAAGCCACCACCTTCTCGTTCAAAACGCCGAAAAAGTTCTTCACAAGGATCAACAAGTCGTTCTTCCATTTCTGGAGTCAGCTCCCGTGGCACCCATCTTGCAGACACTTTGTGAAACTGGAGCACATCATGCACAATGTGGTGTGCTGACCCATGACTAATCTGTAAACATGCTGCAATGTCATTCAGCGTCACTCCTTCACTATAGCTTCAACTGATGCAATGTTCTGTGGAGGTGCAACTTGTTGTGTCTCACATGGACGACGAGCGCCTTCCACAGAAGTCACACCATTTGCGAACTTTCTATTCCATTCGTAGACTTGCTGCTGTGACAAACATGCATCACCGTACTGAACCTTCATTCTTTGATGAATTTCAATAGGTTTCACACCTGCACTACGCAAAAACCGAATAACATAACGCCCTTCTCCCCTGGTGCAAGTCGCTAGTGCGGCGGCCATCTTTATACTGATACTGCGACGGTATGTGTGCATCTGCACTATGCTGCCACCTACGGGCCATTCTGCACGCTGTCTGTAGCACGCTTACCAACTTACAGGATAACGGCGCGAAATTTCGATTTGTTATTACAAATTTAAGCTTTTATTTGACTCACCCTCGTATATTCTGCAGTAATTCTGACGACGTATGTTCTATGAACATGTGATACTATAGTCCATATCGAAATATATGTGTTTTGATGTTTTCTATCTCTTCTATTAATCTGAACGAATAATTTCGGAACATCCTGCATATCTCACCTTTCTTGCTGATCAATCCTCAGGTTTCGGATGATATTCACATTAAAAGTCAGTGAGTTGCTGCCAAAAGTAGAAATTGGTAACGCACATGTATTGAAAGCTTTCTCTGCCATATTAGTTAGAAGATTAGATGTAGTGATTAGTGTATCTGGGATTGTAAAACAGTGAAGATCCTTAGACGCCAGGAAGGCGTCCCCATAAGATTATATATTGACTATGCTACGAATATAGCACCACTGTTATCTATCATATATCAGAGATCATTGGAACAGCGGAAAGTTCCAGGGGACTGGAAGCAGGCCCAGGTCATAGCAAGGGTAGAAAATCGGATGCACGTAATTACCGGCCAATTTCACTGACATCGATTTGTTGTAGATTCATGGAACATATCTTGTGTTCAGACATAATGACCTTTCTAGACTCTGAGAAGTTCATCTGCAGAAAAGAGCACGGTTTTAGGAAACAGCGATCATGCGAGACACAGCTGGCCCTCTTTGTGCGTGATGTACAATAGGCTCTAGATACCGACTCCCAGATTGATGCCATATTTATCGACTTTCGGAAGGCGTTCGACTCAGTTCCGCACTGGCGCTTGCTCAAAAAAGTACGCGCCTACGGTCTATCCGAAGACGTATGCCGTTTGTATAAAAATTTTTCTAACAGACAGGGAGCAGTATGTCGTCCTCAACGGGGTGACTTCAACAGAAACAAGCGTAACGAAAGGTGTGCTGTAGGGCAGCATAATAGGTCCGCTGCTTTTTTGCGATTTACATAAACGATGTGCTTGATGGTATTGACAGTGGCATTAGACTGTTTGGCGATGATGCTATAGTCCACAGGAAAGTAGTGTCACACGAAAGTTGTGAACAAATCAATGAGAATTTAGAGAAAACAAATGAGTGGTGTAATGACTGGCAGTTATCTCTTAATATTAGTAAGTGTAACCTACTGCGTATAACAAGGCGCAAATCCCCATCAATGTACGAGTACAAAATAAATGCCCAGTCTTTGGAAGCGGTAACATCCGTCAAGAATCGGGGTGTGACTATTCGAAATGATCTCAAATTGAATGATCAGATTAATTAAATAATGGGTAATGCAAACTCTAGATTGCCTGTATGGGTAGAATCCTGAAGCAATGCAGTCCCTCAAGAAAGGAAATAGCTTAAAATACGTTAGTTCGTCCAGTCTTAGAGTGTTGTTCGTCTGTATGGGACCCTTGCCAGTTGGGTCTGATTCAAGAGACTGAGAAGGTCCAAAGGAGAGTGGCAAGATTCGTGACTGGTATATTTAGACATCGTGAGAGCATTACAAATCTCAAAATCTCATAGAAGGTTTGAAGTGGGACACACTTGCAAATAGATGGCGCGCTAAACGGAAGGGGCTGCTCACTAAACTCCGAAATCCGATCTTCACCGAGGATGAAGAGCATATAATATAACCACCGACTTTCAAATCACGCAATGATCACCGTTCAAAGATAAGGGAAATTAGAGCTAGTACTGAGGCGTTCAGACAGTCGTTTTTCCTTCGAACGATCCGCGAGTGAAACGGGGGGGGGGGGGGGAAGGGGGGGATATGACTGGCGCGTATTGTGCCCTCCGCCACACACCGCTTGGTGGCTAGCGGAGTTTATATGTAGATATAGAAAATTAGATTGGAATTATGGTGATGAAAGGATACGTCCACATGACAGGGTACAGCGCCACCAGAATTGCATGCTATTAATACGGTGTCTGGAAAGCCTACCATTAACTCTTCAATTGATGTCCAATTGTAAATATTAAATTCGATAAATATATTATCATCTGATATCATCTTGAATATGATCTAAATGAATTACGGAAGCTCTAGGCTTAAGGTAGGTTAGGAGTGAGCATCATTTCTGGAAACTCATCTACTATCGTCAGTAAACAGTAACCCGAAAAGTACCGACAACCTGAAAAGTACTGACAACCCGAAAAGTACCGTGTAAGTAGGCTGTCTATGTTTTCTTATTGGCAACGTTACGTAGCACTCTGTATGAAAATCACTGGCTGTGCTGTGTGCAGTCTGTGGCTAGTTTGCATTGTTGTCTGCCATTGTAGTGTTGGGCAGCTGGATGTTAACAGCGCGTAGCGTTGCGCAGTTGGAGGTGAGCCGCCAGCAGTGGTGGATGTGGGCAGTGGTGGATGTGGGGAGAGAAATGGAGTATTGAAATTTGTAAGACTGGATGTCATGAACTTCTATGTATATTATGATTTTTCAACACTATTAAGGTAAATACATTGTTTGTTCTCTAGTAAAATCTTTCATTTGCTAACTATGCCTATCAGTAGTTAGTGGCTTCCGTAGTTTGACTCTTTTATTTAGCTGGCAGTAGTGGCGCTCGCTGTATTGCAGTAGTTCGAGTAACCAAGATTTTTGTGAGGTACGTGATTTGTGTAAGGTAAAGGTTAAAGTTAGTCAGGGCCATTCTTTTGTAGGGATTTTTGAAAGTCAGATTGCGTTGCACTAAAAATATTGTGTGCCACATTAAACACAGTCATGTATAATTTTTCTAAGGGGACGTTTCATATGGCGACCCTGCCAGGATGGTAAAGATGTTTAGACATTTATTCTGTTTTGTTTTAATGCTCATGTGTGAAGTTGATGTTTCAAAAGTTATTCTGATCTTTTATGTATGTACTTACGTCTTAAATCTTGTAACACCGATGTCCATGTTTATTTCTTTTCTTTTGTTTGCACGTGTGTTAATAATTCAGCAAGGGACTGGATAACAGCATTGCTGGTTCTAAGGATAATTCCAAAAACTTTGTGAGTGTACAAGTGGTGGTTATGGACTTGCTATATTATCCGCAAGACTCTTCAATGGTGATTGTACACCTGCACAGTCACAACAGATGGCTGCTGGCCATCTCTACAAGGACTACAGTGAGTCTACACCTTTGCTGACTCACCAATACCATTATTTCTACAAGGACTGCAGCGGGTCTGCACCTCTGGTGGCCGACCAATACCGTAATCTCTACCAGGACTACAGTGGGTCTGCTCTGTGATGACCAACCTACCAATACTCTTCAAAATGTCGACTGACTCTGCTGTGGGTTTGCTCTGTTGTGGACCAATACCTGTCTGCATGTCAAGAGTCAGCACTGTCTTTAGGTTGGAAGGACAACACTACTTATTCAAGATTGCATGGAAATCCACTACTTCTGTGTGCATTTTCATTTACTGCTCAGACTTTGAGAAAAACACTGCAATGTTACTGTGATGAATGATCAGAACTGTCTTTATGGACTGTGAGAAAATTTTAGCTTTCGACCAACATTGTATCAATAAGTGTGTGCATTTGATATCTTTGTTATTGTAATTATGAAAAATTTTATCAAATCATTATTGGCCACTGCCCAAAGCAATTTGTAAATCGACACGTCGAAAAGTGCCGACACGTCGAAAGTGCTGACACGTCGAAAGTGCCGACACGTCGAAAGTGCCGACACGTCGAAAGTGCCGACACGTCGAAAGGGCCGACACGTCGAAAGGGCCGACACGTCGAAAGGGCCGACACGTCGAAAGGGCCGACACGTCGAAAGGGCCGACACGTCGAAAGGGCCGACACGTCGAAAGGGCCGACACGTCGAAAGGGCCGACACGTCGAAAGGGCCGACACGTCGAAAGGGCCGACACGTCGAAACGCGCCGACACGTCGAAACGCGCCGACACGTCGAAACGCGCCGACACGTCGAAACGCGCCGACACGTCGAAACGCGCCGACACGTCGAAACGCGCCGACACGTCGAAACGCGCCGACACGTCAAAACGCGCCGACACGTCGAAACGCGCCGACACGTCGAAACGCGCCGACACGTCGAAACGCGCCGACACGTCGAAAAGCGCCGACACGTCGAAAAGCGCCGACACGTCGAAAAGCGCCGACACGTCGAAAAGCGCCGACACGTCGAAAAGCGCCGACACGTCGAAAAGCGCCGACACGTCGAAAAGTGCCGACACGTCGAAAAGTGCCGATACCTCGAAAAAATCTGGTATGAAAATAATTATCAGCCCCTGTAAAGGAACCCGCGAAAACCACCGAACCCGCGAGAACCACCGAACCCGCGAGAACCACCGAACCCGCGAGAACCACCGAACCCGCGAGAACCACCGAACCCGCGAGAACCACCGAACCCGCGAGAACCACCGAACCCGCGAGAACCACCGAACCCGCGAGAACCACCGAACTCGCTAGAACCACCGAACTCGCTAGAACCACCGAACTCGCTAGAACCACCGAACTCGCGAGAACCACCGAATATCAAATTGCTCGCCTATCTCAGTGTGAAGAAGACATGATAACCGCTACACTACGGAAATGGCGGACCCGCTGAGCCCATCCTTTTGCACTCTTAGATGCCTCAGCCTCTCTCTCGTCCGCCCATGTACACACGATATTTCTTTTGACGGTCTGAAAGCCATCACAGAAGTCTTCGGGGTGATAGAGTGGGTGTCTGCCGTAACATCCCATACGAGATAGTGGCGTTTTGCGTAGTCGTTATTGCGTGTCATATCACTAAAAACATTCACTTTCTTATAAGCATGCACTGCGAGCCCAGCTAGCAAAGTTTACGTTTATTGACTGCAAATTTATGTAACGTACTGAGGTATCACCGTATTTTAGTAGAAAACGCGAAAAGTAATAATTTGTACTAAAAACGTAAGAAAACCTCCCCCTTTTGTCATCTGCATTCGTACTAACGTAATGCCAGAACATTACATACCGACGCAGACATGTAACCAAAGTTGGAAAATCATAAAAGAGATACTATCGTCCAACAATACGAAATGTCTTACTGTGGGTGATGGAAAGCTTAGTCTATTACATCGAAACTGAAGCAACAAAAAATTGGAGAGTTTGTTTTAATTTTCTGAAAATAGAGAGGCAAGGAATAAGAATTTATCAATTACAAAGCCACATGTCGAAAGTGTTTGGAAGTTATTTGGCGTTAACAAGAGCTAGGTGATTACCCATGAATCTGGTTACTGGATCTACTGCCAACGTAATGTCCTAAGGAAATTTAATGGACATTAAACTGTTAAGCATGATTGTGGGTACTATTGAATGGAAAAAAATGACAGCAGGGTACACTGGATTCAAGTTCTATTGTAGTCGACGAAGTAATGTGGCACACTGTTCTTAGAGGCCTTCTCTATGCAACTTACATGGTTGCGGGAGAGCTACATACGATAAAAAGAGAGATTCATCAAGGAGAGCAGTGGCGTCAATTTTTGTTTCATTTTCACTAATAGGATGGGAGGGACATTGCTAAAGAAAACGGAATCAAAGCTAGTAATGGACCGGGAAGCATGGAGGTGTGTAGAACGTGGAAGATAATAGAGTAAACGTCTAGAGGTAAAATATCTCCTTAATGGTGGAATAACAGAAACGACTGTGCTCTCATTCCCGTGTTGGTGTTAGATAATTGCACGTGTTTTGTAGAAGACCTGCTGTAATTGCCCTATAACGATTAAGAAGCCAGGTACCGCTTTACGCAATCTAAAATAAAATTAAAAATGCTACACCAAGAAAAACTGAACACACCAACTCAAGGATTGTATCGCAAACTCTACCCGCTGGTGACGTATCGCATATGAGCAAAGTGTTGCAGAGTTGTCTTTCTTCTTTCTATTCTATTTCTATTCTATCGCCAATATACAATGGATTGAACTTTGCTACAGACATTTATGTACTGTTGGGAAGCAAGAAACAGCGCTTTGAGATCCGAGTGTGCGAATTTTTGTTCACCCCGTATATGATGTATGGGCTTCACTTCACCATGCAAATCACAAGACCGTAAAAATAATAAATCTATTTACGAGCCTAAGAGACCAAAAAAAACAGACTGTAATCTGGTCATTTAGAATTCCAGACTGTCCCTATTTGGCGTTAATTTGCAGAATAATATGTTAAATACTTTACGAAGTCGGGAGTCCTCTCTGTGTATCCGATATTTCGTTCGTTTTAATGTTATGTAGAAAAAGTGACTTCTAGCAAGCCTTTACTATTCTCTCTTTTCGTTTAGCGATGGTATTCTGCACGCTGCAGTTGCAGCCGAAAATTGACGTTGAAATATCTATCTGTTTAATCGGAAAATTCCACTATCTAATGGATGCAACAGAAAGAAAATTATCACTGTTCTTTCGTGGAAATACGATTAGTATACGCATAGTACTGAGAATAGCAAGATCTACTCTGATTTATATACTTGCTTTGCTATGCAAAAATATTACTCTTATGTCAGGTGCACACAACAGTTCACTTTAAGAATAAATTCTAAAAATTAACCTTTACTAACTTCTACTTTCAATGATTTATCTTAGTAATACCGTAAGAAATTGTCACATATAAGTTAAATCTTAATAGTAAGAAAACGCCTTTTTGTATGAGATATTTGAGCTTTTTATTTATTGACCCATATGCATTTAGCCCTTTAAAATGGACATCCTCTGTGTCATGCAATATTACATGATATTTCGTTTTCACATGTTGATTTCTGGATTTAAAGTAGGTGACTTAATTACGTTATAACAAAATGGATAGGCACTTACAGTAGACATCTAATTCATTACTCTAAGCTCATGTAATTTTCTCCTAGTAACAGTTTTTGTGTAGATTCACTGCGATTTCCTAACATCACGATTTCACTGTCATTTTCATGTCTGATGTGTCAATTTACTTAGATGACTGTAACTTCGCTATTTTATTAATTTTTACTTGTTCTTTCTTTCTCGCTCCCTGGCTGTCAGATAGAACATTTAAGTTCGATTCTCTTACATGGTAGATGAGCTTCCCGCAATGTCTACAGCCATTTTAAGACTAATTAAATATTTATTCTGGTTTTTGTAACGAATAAAAAAATGAGCAGTAATCACGTACTTGCTGCCTACATCATAATGAAAATTACTATTCCGTACTTCATCCTGTAGCTCAGATTTTGGATGGCGTGGGTTCTAGGCTGGGGGAGGCACGAGTGAGGGCTACTTTTAAAGATCATATAACGTAAGCGCATAAGAATCACAAAAAAGCTTCCTATAATACTGGAAATAAATAATATCTCGTCCAAATGCA
The DNA here is from genome assembly GCF_023864345.2 of Schistocerca serialis cubense. Lineage (NCBI taxonomy): Eukaryota > Metazoa > Arthropoda > Insecta > Orthoptera > Acrididae > Schistocerca > Schistocerca serialis. Next base: position 163,615,551 of record NC_064644.1, on the reverse strand, counting down.
CATACAGTAGAAGTTCTTATTCAAATTATAAGATAAAATACACTCCTGGAAATTGAAATAAGAACACCGTGAATTCATTGTCCCAGGAAGGGGAAACTTTATTGACACATTCCTGGGGTCAGATACATCACATGATCACACTGACAGAACCACAGGCACATAGACACAGGCAACAGAGCCTGCACAATGTCGGCACTAGTACAGTGTATATCCACCTTTCGCAGCAATGCAGGCTGCTATTCTCCCATGGAGACGATCGTAGAGATGCTGGATGTAGTCCTGTGGAACGGCTTGCCATGCCATTTCCACCTGGCGCCTCAGTTGGACCAGCGTTCGTGCTGGACGAGCAGACCGCGTGAGACGACGCTTCATCCAGTCCCTAACATGCTCAATGGGGGACAGATCCGGAGATCTTGCTGGCCAGGGTAGTTGACTTACACCTTCTAGAGCACGTTGGGTGGCACGGGATACATGCGGACGTGCATTGTCCTGTTGGAACAGCAAGTTCCCTTGCCGGTCTAGGAATGGTAGAACGATGGATTCGATGACGGTTTGGATGTACCGTGCACTATTCAGTGTCCCCTCGACGATCACCAGTGGTGTACGGCCAGTGTAGGAGATCGCTCCCCACACCATGATGCCGGGTGTTGGCCCTGTGTGCCTCGGTCGTATGCAGTCCTGATTGTGGCGCTCACCTGCACGGAGCCAAACACGCATACGACCATCATTGGCCCATTGGCTCAGGATTGCTCCGGCGCGAGCAGCTTTTGTACGAAATTAAAATTCGTGGGATTGACAAGGAGGGCACGGTTCCAGAGCTGGCCGCATGTTTACGAGATTCCTTGCAGCGGCCTGTTGTTACTAAGGAAGTCATTGGTCTGCCGGCCGGCGTAGCCGCGGCCGTTGAGGCGGTGGGTGAGTTGGAAAAGTCTCTTAGTTGGTTTTCAGTAGATCAGCCCAGCCGGAAACAACCTACTAGATTACGTGTACATTTGGTGCATAATTCTAACTGGATTTCTGACTTAGAGCAAATGGTTTCGAGTGACGTTGATTGTAAGATCGTTTCGGAGTTGCAGCAGAAGGTAGCTGCGTTGCAGCTAAGCTTAGCTTGTTTAGAGTTTGGTTCTGAGTAATTCAGTGGGCAGGTCTAACCGGATCGGGCCCAGGCGGGGATCTTGCCTAGTGTTCAAAACCAGAAGATGGAAGGTAGTTTGGAACCTTTTACTAAATTACCTAACTCGATTGGACTTCTTTTGAAGGATATAGGGGAGTTAACTGTTGATTCTTTGAGTAAGATCGACGAGGTATTTCGGTTGCTGGTTCACTTTGAACAGCACGCCCACTCCTTCGGGGTAGCGCACTCCACTCTTCTAGCTTTGCTCTACCCTTTAGCCAAAGGGGGTCTTAGAGATCTTGTCTCCAGAGCTCTCGCTGAACAGATGTCCTTGCTTCGGCTTAGGCAGAAGATTAGTGAGACTTACTGCGGGCTTTAGGAAGCATTTAGTACCACTTCATTTGGATGGTACAGGGGAGTGCGAGATCGTACAGCAGTATGTGGAGAGGGTGAAAGTTGCCTCACAAGCGCGCTTGATCGATATGCCTGAGGACCAGTTGGTTTCTGTGATTTTGGAAGCGATGTCTGCTGAAGACAAATTGCATTTTATCTTCAAATCCCCTCCGGTTACATGGGAGGAATTGCGTTGAGGAATAGTCACGGCGTCTGCTTTAAAGTTGCTAGATTAAACAGGGGCGCCAGGGTTTCTAGGACCGTTAAAGAACTTGTGGTGGCCGAGGAGCGCGGTCGGGGTAGAATCACCGGGTTGACAAGGTTGACAAGGCGATGTTTTCGTTGTAGTGAGGGTGGTCATTTAGTTCGGGATTGTCCTGTTCCCCGTTGTAGTAGGAGTAACAAACGACGTAAGGGAAAGCGGCGCGCCTTGTTTGGTAAGTTTACAGCTTGTTGTGGGCGTGCCGTCTTCCCGATATTTGTGTTCAACTTAACCACGAACCCATTTGCGCCTTGTTGGCTTCTGGTAGCACTTACTCCTTACTTAGTGAGGCTTGGATTTTGGTGTTCGGCCACCTTACTAAACTTAAACCCGAGAAGATCCCGCTTCGGAGATGTCGTGTCGCTAATGGTCAGGTGTTGACTCTGGTGGGGTGGGTTAGGGGTAGTGTTTCGGTAGGGCAGTTTTCTTGCCCAATCACCTTCGCTCTCGTGACGCATTTGCCAGTGAACCTGGTACTTCGCTGTGACTTTAGTTCTAAAACGCAGCTGGCGTTGGATTATTTTGGTGGGCTTTTCATCTTTAAGTTTGCTCCTCCGGAGGAGTTTGGTCGCTGTGAATGTTGGGAGGCGTTGTCGTCGGTGGTCCCTACCTTTCCGGTAGCTTCTGTTCATTAAGGGGATATTAGCCACCTTTCGCCCCAGCAATGTCAGCAGGTGCGTGAGTTATTAGGATAGTTTCCGGATTTACTGAGAGATAAACTGGGGGTGACTAACATTCAGGAATATGTGACATTCATTTGACCGCTGACGTTTGCTAGGCAGTCCTGTACCGGTTGTCTCCTCCCAAAATGAAAATACTACGCGGGAAGGTACGTAAAATGTTAAAGCAGGGGGTTATTCGTCCCTCCACATCTCCGTATGCCTCCCCGATATTTCTGGTCCCCAAAGATTAAAGGGGGGGGGGGGGGGGATTTCAGGGAGGTAGACTACCGGCGTCTTAATGAGAAAGTGTTTTTGGAATCAGTACCCCTTCCCTACCTCCACAATTCCTTTACTTGGTTTGCTGGCGCGATTTGGTTTACTGTACATGATTTGAATCAGGCCTATTATCAGATTCTTTTGACTGAAAATTGTAAGCATGTTACTGCCTTCTGTACCGATTGGAATCTTTATGAATTCAATCGCATTCCATTCGGTCTTGCTACTGGGGCTGCTGTTTTGACCCGTTTATTGGATAATGTGTTGGGCGATTAAAGTTACGTTGCGTCTGCAATTATTTAGACGATCTAGTTATTTATAGTAGGTCATTTGAAGAACATTGACTTCATTTTCGTCAGGTCCCGGCTAGGCTCCAGAAGGCCGGTATACTGAAATTTACAGCCAGATGCTGGCATATTCCTTCAAAAATTCGTTCAGCTGTCGGAAGACGGGCAAGAATGAACAATGGAGGTAATACGGCAATATCGCCTAAGCTTTGCCCGAATGTTTTCTCTCGAGAAAAATATGGAGGATCTGCACTAGAGACTTTCGTCATCAACTATCCCTAAATTTCTTCTTACCGGAAACGACCTCCGAGGAACGTGAAAACTTCGTCGTCGTAAACTGTTGGCCTCTTGGTACCTGCTGCGGAGGATTACGAGGAATCACATGCTCTGGATGATGAGGAGAATACAGGAAGAAGATGAAGAAAATAAAGACGAAGGAAAGAAGCACGAGAGAAAGAAGATTAAGAAGTGTTGTAAAATTTCAAATATAATGACGATAATAGTAGACAAAATTTTGTAATCAAGTTTACCATTAAAATCATAAATGCTCACTGAAAACATATTTATATGAACATGGAATCTGTTGTTGTCTAAGAAATAGTTGGATTGGCCTGGAACAGTTACTTTTGTTATTATACACTCCTGGAAATGGAAAAAAGAACACATTGACACCGGTGTGTCAGACCCACCATACTTGCTCCGGACACTGCGAGAGGGCTGTACAAGCAATGATCACACGCACGGCACAGCGGACACACCAGGAACCGCGGTGTTGGCCGTCGAATGGCGCTAGCTGCGCAGCATTTGTGCACCGCCGCCGTCAGTGTCAGCCAGTTTGCCGTGGCATACGGAGGTCCATCGCAGTCTTTAACACTGGTAGCATGCCGCGACAGCATGGACGTGAACCGTATGTGCAGTTGACGGACTTTGAGCGAGGGCGTACAGTGGGCATGCGGGAGGCCGGGTGGACGTACCGCCGAATTGCTCAACACGTGGGGCGTGAGGTCTCCACAGTACATCGATGTTGTCGCCAGTGGTCGGCGGAAGGTGCACGTGCCCGTCGACCTGGGACTCCCTCCGTCTAATAGACGCTGCTCATGCATCGTTGTTTACATATTTGAGCGGGTTAGTGACATCTCTGAACAGTCAAAGGGACTGTGTCTGCGATCAATATCCACAGTCAACGTCTATCTTCAGGAGTTCCGGGAACCGGCGTGATGCAAAACTTTTTTTGATGTGTGTAGAATCAGTGTAAAGATGGTTTGGTGAACCCTGTGCCAGGTGCTTAAATGTGATTCACAGAGAATCATTGTAGACGTAGATACAGATCGGTATATTTTCCCCATTCAAGAAACGTTCTATTATCTACGGGTTACTTGTTACGCACCCGCTTTCCCCCTCCTAACCCTTGTCACATGTTGCGCAGTAAACAACAATAATCCGAAGTTATTACATTTTATATAGTCAGTTAACACAGACAATAAGTCTGCCTAACTTTCCGATTTATTTCAGGAACCACAATTTCCATAGCACAGCTAATACCCAGGAAACAGATGTTCCCCAGGAGAAAGATCGCCTCTAACAGCTGCCGGACGTGAAAGCCTGTTATACGACGATTATTTTATTTGCCAGATGTTCCTCTATTACCGCATACAGTTCGAATGACAACATTCTACTGCACTCACAGCCATCAGTGGATTGGAAACCGTCAAATCATAGAATAAAACCATGAAATTTCTGTACAAATGGACATCTCATGTGTCCCAGACGTGGAGATATGCTGAACCAGGGGGTTAGTGAAAGTAATAGATGTGTTTTGGTCTCTGATAGCAGGAATATGAAATGGGTACAGGCAAAAGCATGAAAAGAGGTTCTGAGAAAGGGGAACTTGTTGATGGTGAATATAAATTTAACTGCTAGGAAGTCTTTAGTGAATGTATTTTCCTGGGGTGTAGCCTTGTGCGGAAGTGTAACATAGGCGATAAAAACTTCAGACACGAAGAGAATAAAAGATTCCGAAATGTTTGCAGGTATAGTAGCAGATGAGTTTTACACCCAATGAGCCACGTGAACCTGCTGAGAAAGGAAATTAGATGCACGTGTTATATTTCCTTTATAAATCTGTAGTTACGCAATGAAATAGCACCATGCAATTTATAAAATAATAAAGGAAATTTAATTATATACCAAAAGAAGGAACGGATTACTCAACCTCTCACGAATCAACGTCAAATTCGCTATAGGTATCTTAACCACGTAGCAAAAGAAGTAATGAAGTTAGTCAGTCTGCTATGAATCAAAGTCTTATTCCCTAAAGTATCTCTGCCGGCCGGAGTGGCCGAGTGGTTCTAGGAGCTACAGTCTGGAACCGCGACACCGCTACGGTGCAGATATAATGCAAACGGTACCAGAGTAAGTGTTTGCATCGCCTGAGCTACGTGGACCTGCTGAGGAGGGAAATAAGATCCACATGTCGCTACATTTCATCACAGAGCCTGTATTTATTTAGTGAACTAGCACACTGTACTTTCTAAAATCATAAAGAAAATTTATCTAAATACCGAAAAAAGGAATGATGTAGTCAGACTGTCACTAAGGAAAATCAGATTCGCTAAACGATTTAAAGAAAAATTTCAGTCGGTAGCAAAGTAAGTGTTTTTGCAAGTATTGAACAATGTGAAGCTGCTGACAAACAAAAAGAGATTCAAATGGTACTACATGTCACATGTGTGTATGTAATTATCAAGTGAAATAGCCCAATGCGATTTGTAAAACCATAAAACAGATGTAACTAATTACCAAACGAAGGAATGAGTGAACTGAGTCTCCATGAATCGATGTCAAGTTGGCTAACAACGTACAATGCAGTCGATAGCAGACTAAGCATCTGCAACCACTGAGCCGTGTGAACGTGCTGAGAAAGGAATGAAGATGCACGTTGAAAGTTTACCGTCATATCTCCTTGCCTAGGGACGGCAAATGAAAGTTGATGCCGCAAGCCCTGAATGAAAATTGCGCAACGGATAACTGGGGAGGGGAGCTTGAGAGCTCTACCTAGAGAGCGTGCCCTTTCTGTACGATACTAGGCAAGGGGCTGGAGGGCTCACACGCTGATGTGTGGGTCCCTGCATTCTATATCTTTTATTTTAAATGAATTCCTTTAACTTGACTTTTTTGTGATTTTTTAGGTATGTTAAAGATTGATGACAGTTGACTACCTATCCGCCACCTGGGGACGCGCCAAATGGGGGTTGACGACCACTTTAACAAACGAATGAAAGAATACTGGAAGAACAAGTAGTCATAAATGCGTCGCGTGGTCTGATAAAGGCCTGTAACGTGTGTAATACTACTAATAATAATAACAATTATTACTATTATTACTCGTAATACATTGTAGGCTCTACAGCAGTGTGGTAGCCATTACGTAGTTGCTGTTGTGTGGGCTGTCACTATTGCGAAGCGACTAATGAGGTAATTTCCGGTCTAGTGTGGTAATCACTTACAACACAGAGAATGCATTTTCATGAAGTATTTAAGCATATTTGATGTATACGTCCCACTTTTGCTGTCATGCATCCATGATAGGAAGTAGGTATGTAATGGGTGGACTACCTGATGATGTTCACACATTCGTTTCGCAAGCTATAAACACCACATTCTTTCATACGTTCTGTTTTTACTGCCCAGGAAATTATATTTTACTCTTCAGGGGGATAATTACCCCCAGGTTGGGAATGTACTAACGAATAAAACAATAAGTGTGTCAATGACTCTGATAATGACTCTATAACTGTGTCACAAACAGATTATAATAAACTGTACGAGTGTACGATGTTGGGGAGGGAAAGCGAGACTTTACGAATGAACATAGTTCGAAGACGTAAGGACGTCGAGAAGAAAAGCCTAAACTGAAGCAAAAACCTAGTACTTTTTAGCTTTTACTATCTATTTGTTCCATTTTTTTCAGATGGCATGTAGTTGACATTTAACGATCTTGCGCTTCTGATTTTAATCTCTGATTGAAGTAAGATGCTTCACCGAATAATGTTCATGCAAGGTTAATCAGAAAAAGCATGGAATCCAGGTAAATCTGTAACTGATTATTCTTAAGGCAACGAATAACATCAACAAAGAAAGGAAGACTTTCCCCATCCATTATCGTGTAATAGCAAGTGAGAACCTCAAAAAATGGTTCAAATGGCTCTAAGCACTATGGGACATAACAGCTGAGGTCAACAGTCCCCTAAACTTAGAACTACTTAAATCTAACTAACCTAAGGACATCACACACATCCATGCCAGAGGCAGGATTCGAACCTGCGACCGTAGCAGCCGCGCGGTTCCGTACTGAAGCGCCTAGAACCGCTCGGCTACCGCGGCCGGCTGAGAACCTCAGTAAAGGAGAAGTAAATAGACCAATCACTCTCGAAGGAAAGTTCATTCGGGTCTAGGATATCGTTATCCTCGTATATGGTCTGATAAAAGTAAGGTGACTGTTTGAGGTAATTTAATCATTCAAAATAAAGGCAAAAAAGGCTTGCAGACTTGTAACAGACGACGATTAAGGTCGTGTAAGGGACTGTTAGTTTCAAATAAAACATGCAGCAACGACGAACCTTTACTAAGCACTGAACGTCAAATAACTAACCCAAATTCCCCTTACACTACTTTGTGATAAGGATAAAAATTAGGTCCTGTCCGAGCAACGCTAAGAAGGAAACCCTCACTGTTGGATGAGTTCTACCGATGGGAGAGAACATTTGAAAGAAATTAGCAACGGAAGTCGTCAAAGATGTCTCCTTGGCCTGGTTCGACGGAGAATTGCCATATGGTGCCATCAGTATATATTGTTTTACATTACGCTTCTTGAAATAGGATTTCACGGCCGGATCGTTCTTTTTCTCGTCGTTCTTAGCTTCCCACCACGCTTCCCTCGCTTTTGTTTTCTGCTCCTGCACAACAGGATATACGCTGGACTTGGTCTTTCCAGTACAGTCAGAATTTTTTACCTACCGCCCACTTTTGTATCTTGTTAGTAGCAATATCTTCTAGGTGTCCATCGGTTTCACAGCAATGGTGAATTACAAAATAGGAAACTAACTTGATGAATTTATGAAGCAGAACTGCAGCAGGCTAAAGCATATAAAAATAATTACTAACCAAATATTGCTTGTCAAAATCTAATAAAACCTGAACCATCTTTAAAATCACTACCGCTCACCAAGAAACCTGCAACGCTCACTAATGGACGGTAGGGACCAGCTTCACTGATGTACAGAAAACCATGCGACGCCGAGCTCTTTCATACTGACAGATGAGTTACTCTCGAATGGTAGGATCGCAGATGATAACGAAATGATAATTCTCGAGGTATTAAAACCTCCAATGAGCCGGCTCCTCTATCTTCGAAGCTTCATGGGAAGCCGGGGAGCGGTAAAAAATTAAATCCTCATAGTATGAATCATTCTAGAACAGTCTGTCCCCATGGTTGCTAGTCTAGCCGTCCAGGAAAGGTTACAGGGACTGCAGGAAAGTATTAGATCATTAATTCGCTGAATGAAGTTTGGAGACGGTACGTAAGACCTTTTCTTGTATAGTTCCTTCAGCAACAGTATTACACACTGTATGCAGATGCCCAACGATAAATTCCACTGAGACACAAATGGTAACCTGTCTCGAGGATTAAATGCAAGATTCAATAAGGAAAGACAGAAATTATCTGAAACATCTCTAGAACTTTCTGCCATGACATTACTACATCGACGAATCGTGGTCCACAGCTGACACGTTGTAAGATCCAAGCTGAAAATTTCAACTTAGGTATATCAACAATTCCCCTTATCTACATGTTTCCAATAATACAGTACATGGGTTACCGTGTCTAATTGATGTAATGCAATCCCTAGCTTAATGAAATGCCGTAAGGTTTGAAAATTACGTGATTATCATCTTCAGCAGCAAGCATAGTCTTCCTGGATTAGGCCTTTTGTCCTGTTCTGTCTCAGAATTGTTCATGTCATCTTTGTAAGGGTGTCCAAAGTTTCTCTTTCATATTGGATTGCGTCGTACTGCAGCTTTAATTATACTGTTATCAGATATACGCTGGACTTGGTCTTTCCAGTACAGTCAGAATTTTTCAGCTATATATGTAAGGGTTTCAACATTAAGTTCTTGTCTAAGATCGGTGTTTCTTTTACGGTTCAATAGCGAATATTCCGCTACACAACAGGAGAACTTATGATGATTCGATTGTCGTAATTTATTAGATGTTACGGCCCAACATTCGTTTCCATACAGCAGAAAAGGCAGCGGTATAGCATTGTAAACTTTAATTAGTGTTCCTTTCTGTTCGTTATGTTTTAATGTAGGTTGATGGTTCCTTAGAAATGTCTCATTCTGGTCAATTTTAGCTCTACATCATCTAGCTAGCGAAATTTAAAATTGCACCATGAATATCTAAACTCTCTTGCTCGTTCAATTACTTGTTCATCTATAACAATTTTGACTCTAATGGTTTCCAATCCTTGATATTCCGTAAGTTTTGTTGCATCTGTCGATATTCTCATTCTGTATTTAGCGGCATCTTGACTCGTCTGAAGTACTGAAATTTGAATCTTTTCTTCAGATTCTTCTTATTTTTCGCATCGTGATTTATCACCTTTGTTGAAAACAGCTCGTGCTCCTTCCATTCGTCTAGCACATGTCTGTTGATCCAGAAAACTGTCATAGAATTTAAAAGTCTATGCTTCAGTTGATCACATAAATGTTTAATCAGCTCTACGTTTATATTTAAGTGGCCAACAACTTTTTCTTCTTTGGTTGTTGGCTCTCATTAAGCAGTTCTTCCTTTTTATCTGATCTACAGACTCATTTGTATTGGTGTTTATTTCTGGTTCTACGACATTATCATTCCATAATCTTTTCAAATACCTTAACAATCCCTTTTCGGATATTATACTTAGTTTGCAAAGTATCTCGTTCTTGTTTATTCAACCGCTTGATAACTTTGTATGCTTTTTTTGTCTTCCATGAATATCACGTTCTACTTCACTCACATATTCGTCTCAAATCTCCCGTTTAATTGTTGGTATACTTTTCACTGTTAATGGATATGTGCTTCCGTAATACTCTCTTTTACCTACGTTATGAGGTAATAACAAGGTTTTTAAATATGCCTCCTTTTCGACTTCTTTTAGTTTTCAACCATAGGAATTATACAGCCAACCGGTTGCAAATAACGGTTTAGTACGTAGAAATAGGTTGGACAACTATGTCTTCATCAGAGCGAAATTTTGAGAAACCGTAAAATTACATTGTCGGAATGCTGCTCTAAATTCTGGCCATTGCCTTCTCCCAACGTAATTTTACTGTTTCTCAAAATTCATTCCGATGAAGACACCTTCAGTAGGTATCGAAACCTAGGTAAATTTGTCAAACAATTATTTGCAACCGGTTGACTGTATAATTTCTGTGTTTGAAAACTATATAGGTTGCTGAGAAATAGCCCTGTTTAAAACAGTTCTATTAGTTTGCTAATATGGTCGTTCCAGATGCTTAACCCCTTTTTAGAATATTTCTTTTTCTTCATTCATAATGCTTCACCAGCAGTTTGCGTTATAAATTCTTTAATAGTATTCTGCTCTTCATATCTGTTGTTTCTTGCAAGCTTAACCTGACATGTATCATTTAATCTGTTTTAATATAATACACTGATGGAAAAAAGTTGCAACACCAGGAGGTAATTAATGCAAAGTAATGAAATTTCCTGAATACATTTGCGTAGATAATTGCAAATGTGAAATGCTGCTACATTAATAACAGGTGTAACCGGCAGAATGTTGAATGCGAGCATGGAGATATGCATGCATTGTGTCATATTGATGCCGGATGTCGGTTTGTGGGATGGAGTTCCGCAGCTGTTGCACCTGGTCGGTCAGGGACGCCTAGTGCTGTTGGTGGATGATGCAGTAGTTGTCGTCCGATGATATCCCATATTGCTCACTTGCAAACTGATATGGTGATGGTGCAGACCAAGGCAACATGTCGACACTCTGTAAAGCATGTTGACTCTAAAAAGCGACGTGTGGGAGGGCGTTATCCTGTTGGAAAACAATCTCTGGGATGCTCTTCATGAACTGTAGCACAACAGCTCGAACTACCAGATTGACGTATAATTTTGCAATCAATGTGCGTGGGATAAACACTGGAAGCTGTTCTCATACGAAATCGTACACCAAACCATAACTCCAGGAGTAGGTTCAGTGTGTCTAGCACGCAGACACGTTGGTTGTAGGCCTTCAACTGGCCACCTCTAACCAACACACAGCCATCACTGGCAAAGAGGCAGAACTCGCTTTCCTCCCAAAACAACAGACCTCCCCACTGATCTCCAGCGAGCTCTCGCTTGGCGCCACTAAAGTCGCAAATAGCGGTGGTTTGGGGTCAGTGGAATGCACGCTACAGGGCGTCTGGCTCGGTGCTGTCCCTGAGGTAACCGATTTGAAGCAGTTCATTACATCACTGTGCTGCCAACTGCTGCTCAAACATTCACTGAGATATAAGTGTAAATATACATATATTAGGAGTGTCATATCTGTACAGCAATGCAAAGTTGTCGATTTGTAATGTACTCTCTGTGATAATGGAATGACTTGTTCCTTGAAATAGGTGATAGACTTGAGACTACAACATTCTTTTCATGTGATGTAAAAATGGCGTAGTGTATATCCACTGAATAATTAAATGAGATGGGTAAAAGTATCCAAAAAACGATGACGCACTTTAGTTGATAATGGATTAAATCTGAAATTATGGTAGTAGTATAAAAAGGGGAAGTTTTTACAGTCAAGTGGTTGAAATACCATTCAAACACACACAAAGGACTTCCCATTTAAAGTATTGAAGGGAAAATGAGTGTGAAGCCCTAACGAAACAGAATATTTGACTCAATATATTCTCTCATATTTAGAAAAAATGCGTGATATTATTGAAGATACTGTAATTTTTTTGTGGATACGTTTTGAGCAATACTATGCAAGCAGACTGAGTCAGGTTAAATACCGTTGTGCACTCTGCCCGTTCACAGATTTTCTGTACAATACTTAAATGCAAATATTTATGTGTATTTATTGCCAGTCGTATACTGGTTTGTAGCTTACATTTATTCTTGTTATTTTCCGTTAAACACTGTTTTCGGAGACCACGGCTAGCCACTGGTAAATCTGTTACTCAGGGAAGATGAATTCAGTTATGATGGCTATCAATAAAGAAAAGTACACATACAGAACTACTTTAAGCTGGCAGTAACTCTGCTCTGTAGAAGTTTTTGTCTCTAAATACATTTAGCATCCTGGAGCTAAATTACCTCTATATATTCCGTTTTTGTTATTAATATTAAGTGATTAGTGAACTGGACGTCTGTCTATTTTTACTGTCATAGTGGATATAACTATTATTATTATTGAGAGATCAGTTAGCAGTAAAATTCTGCTTAAATAATTGCTATTTTTTGCCGTGTAAGCATGATTTACCTTTTCAAATATCTGCGTATTGTTGTTAATTTTCTTGCAAGTAATTTGACTGTTGGCGAGGACTATAGTTTTAATCTGCCACGCGTTACTGTGGTTCCAAAATAGCTGAATTCCTTCGCTTCGTCTACGACATGGACACAAATTCCGACGTGCCATGAATGCTAATGTTAACTTTTGATAAATTCACTAATGTGTAAAACGAATTGCAACTGCAGAGGACAACAATTAAACTTTAGGAAGAACTATAAATTGTGACAGCTGACCATTACTCTGCACTTGACGGACTATGCAATGAGCCTATTCCAGTAGTATATTTTAAATAATGTGGGTGAAATTCCGCAGTTTTGATTTAGTCCTTGAGTATTTGTTAATTTAGTGTTATTAATTAAAAGCAAGGGTGGAAACATTAAGTGGGCACTGAGAATTCCACTTTTGATCGCAGAGGAGGGAACACATAGCTGGAAAGTGTGCATTGAAGGCAGCTTTGAGGGAGAGGAATTGTTTGACGACGTGATAGAAGAACCAGTTGGTGTCGATATGGAAGAGGTAGAGGATTCAGTATTAGTCAAAACTTAAATAAGGGTTGGAAGACTTGAGCTCAAATAAGGTAGTAGCGATAGTTAACATTACCTCGGAATTTCTAAAGTCGTGGAAAACAGATACCAAACGACTGTCCAGGTTGGTTTGTAGAATCTATGAGATTGGTGACATACAATCATACTTTCGGAAATCATCCACAAAATTCCGAAGACAGCAATGGCAGATAAGTGCGAGAACTATAGCACAATCAACTCATGCACGACAGTTCATGCATCCAAGTTTCTGACACGAATAACATACAACAGAATGGAAGAGAAAATTGAGGATCCGTTAGATGACGATCAGTTTGGCTTTAGGAAAGGTAAAGGCAGCAGGGAGGAAGTCCTGACGTTGCGATTGATGATGGAACCAAGACTGAAGAATAATCAAGACAAGTTCATAGGATTTATCGACGCAGAGAAAGCTTTCGACAATGTGAAATGGTGCAAGATGTTCGAAATTCAGAGAAGAGTAGAAGTAACCCATAGGGAAAGATGAATAATATACAGTATGTACAAGAACCAAAAGGAAACCATAAGACAAGAAATCCAAGAACGAAATGCTCGGATTAAAATGGGTGTAAGGCAGGGATGCGGTCTTTCACGTCTACATTAAAAAAGCAATCACAGAAATAAAAGGAAGGCTCAAGAGTGGGATTAAAATTCAGGGAGGAAGGATATCAGTGATAACATTCGCTGATTACGTTGATATCCTCAGTGAAGGTGAGGAAAAATTATGGAATTAGTTGAATAGAATTAACTATCTAATGCTTGCAGAATATGGACTGAGAGTTAACCGAAGAAAGACGAAAGTAATGGGAAGTAACAGAAACGCGAATAGTGAAAAGCTTAACATCAAAACTGGAGATCACAAAGTAGATGAGGTTAAGAAATTATGTTACCTTGGATGCATAATAGCACATGACGGACGAAGCAAGGAGAACATAAAAGGCAGACTAGCACTGGCATAGAAGGCATTCCTGGTCTCCTAGCTTCGAACATCGACCTTAATTTGAGGAAGAAATTTTGGAGACGGTACTTTTACAGCGGATCATTGTATAGTAGTGAATCATGCACTGTGGCAAAACCGGAAGCCAAGAGATTCGAAGTGTGTGAGATGTTCTGCAGAAAAATATTGAAAATTAGATGGACAGATAGGATGAGGAATGAGGAGGTACTCCGGAGAACAGGCGAAGAAATCATATGGAAAACACTGACACGAAGAAGGGGCACGATGGTAGGACATGTGTTATAATCTCCGTGCTAACAGAGGGAGATGTAGGGGGTAAAAACTGCAGAGCAAGACAGATACTGGAATACATCCAGCATATAATTGAGGGTGTAGGGCTCAAGTGCTATTGTGAGACGAAGAGGTTGTGACAGGGGAGGAGGCAGCCTGCATTTAAAAAAAAATTACATCTGTTCCCTTTGTCGAAGGTTTTTTTGCACTCTGTATGCAATAAGAGTCTACAAATTGAATTCTCGGCGTTTTTCTTGTATTTGTTTTAGCGTGAAGATGTTAGCTGCGCTGGAATGACCCTTTACATATCTTGTTTGTTCTTACTCTAATATCACATCAATTATTACCCTAAGCAGAATCTTTACTTTTCTGGTGTATGCATTACAAATGGAGTTGCGTAGGCTTATCCGTTTGGGGATTTTATTGGTTGTCGTAGGGCTTCGGCCACAGCACTACAGAAAAGCTTAACACGTTTCTCTAACATCATGGTATAATGTCGTCCCCGAATGACCCACGACGCTAAACTCACTAATATTGTTTCTATAATCCTACCGTCCATTAAAACTATACGTCTACCATCCAAAGCATCTACCAATTAGCTTGGTAACCTGTTCCTTTTACTTTCCAAAATTTTATCTGCGGACTGAGAATTTTACTTTGGTACATTGAGGATGATCGTTACACTGCTACCTGGCACAGTGTATTGTAATCAGTGGTGTTAGCCACAGAGACTTTCGTGCTTATAGTACAACACCGCATGGTGAAACGGGTACACGAGAACCCCTGGTGTCTGAAACACAAGATAGGTCTAACGTCATCTGTGCTCGATTGGCATCCAGTTCATTTTTAGCATGTGGTCTACATACATATTTTCTCTTTTCTGTTGTGCAGTTTTAACGTGCTCAAGACATACATGCGCGGTTATCTGTTTTCTAGCACCAACTTTGTTCAGTCGCGAGATCATTCCCATCTGACGACGATAGTATCACTTTGATGCATCTAAAACGAAAGAAAAACGTAGTAACCGCTGAAATGACAGTTTTTAGCCATCGTACTTAGTCTCCAAACATTTCTCTTACGTTGTCTAAACATTTATTGAAATCTAAATTAAATAACGTGAATGAAAGTAAACACCCATGATTGACTAATGCGATCAACAGTTCTTCGCTTAATGCATATTAATTCAAAAGTAATTCTCAAAAGTGTTCAGACAGTGTTTTCTCCTATTTGAAACTTCTGCAGCTCTTCGGCCGTTCCCCCAGAATCCCACTGCTTCATGACTTTAAAATCTCATGGTGTTTACGGTCTACTAGGAGACGAAGTTTTGGGCACCTGTAATTTGAGGAATGAAATTATTTCATCACGTGATCTCTCGAGTAGCAAAAGATTCCGGACTATTCCCCCATTCGGATCTTCGGGAGGGGACTGCCAATAGGGAGGTGACCATAAGAAAAAGATTGAATAACCAGTGAAAGGATAACATTCTACGAGTCGGGTCGTGGAATGTCAAAAGTTCTAACGTGGTAGGGAAGATAGAAAATTTGGAAAGAGAAATGCTAAGGCTCAGTCTAGATGTAATGGGCGTCGATGAAGCAACAAAAGAGAATCGAAGCATTTGAGATGTGGTGCTACAGAAGAATGTTGAAAACTGGGTGGACTGATAAGGTAAGAGTGAGTATCTTCTCCGTAGAATTGGCGAGGAGAGAAACATTTGGAAAAACTTACAAGAAGAAGGGACAGGATAATAGAACATCTGTTAAGATGTTAGGGATTAACTTCCGTGGTACTAGAGGGAGCCGTACATGGTAGATACTGTAGAGGCAGACAGAAATTGATTTGCACCCAGTAAATAATCGAGGACGCTGGTTGGAATGGTTGGCACAGGAGAGTTATTCGAGGCGGTCTGCATCAAACCAGTCACAAGACTAATAACTCAGAAAAAAACCATATTCTTAAGACTTGTTCTCATACTCGCATTGCCAAGCAAAATACTAATAGCGGAAAACGCATGCTTTACATTTTTACCATTTAAATGTTGAGGTTGTCAATGTTGCGAGAATTTGTTACCACTAAAGTTCTTAAACCAATTGCGTGGCTAGCCTGCTTTTCACATTTTTGAATGAAAGCTTTTCAAGTAGTGAATTTTTCTGAAATGGAATTTCTTTGTAGGTATTCTAAAGAGATGTACTCTCTGACGTGAATCAATATTATTACTGTATTTTCTGCTTTTTATTGTTATTGTGATACCTGTAGGTATCTGTGGTAAAGTAAGAGTAGTAGTGATGGTAACTGGATTTAGGACGTGAGGGAGAGGAGGGACTGCAGCAAACTGTGACCCTCCCCCAGAACCGAACCTTGAATACGTGCCTGCAGTAGCACGAGACACTGTTCCGGAGAATATTTTGACGTACGAATATTGTGACATCGTCTGCCCATAGGCTTGGTCTAGTACTATTTCACTTAACAATTCTGCAGTTACCTTTTCTCTTATGTGGACTGTGTGTATGCCACAGTGGTTTCTATTATACATTGCCATACATTAGCCGACAGTAGTGTGAAGAACCCTGAAGACATAGTTCGACGACAATTTAACCAGTTTAACATCATACACTACACACCATCAGTGGGTGTATAAATCATTAAAGACACAGTTGAAACTTCCTGGCAGATTAAAACTGTGTGCCGGACCGAGACTCGAACTCGGGACCTTTGCCTTTCGCGGGCAAGCGCTCTCCCGATTTTTTTTTCTTTTTATACAAAATTAGGCAGTTCACAAACACTAAATGAAATGCATCCTCTCCATCCTCTCAAAAAAAAAATTGTAAAACAAATCACAAATGTAAAGGAACAGGGAAGGATACAGGGACGTTGTTTTTATTTATTTATTTTCAATAAAGATCACTCTGTTAAAAGGAACATGTAGATCATTTCATGGTATAGTATGTGCACTACATATGGAGCGGTGAGAGAAGCGTGAGGTTCATTATCAGTTGTCAAATGTGCACACCGACTGCACCCGGCGCATCTCAACTGCGTGGGGGGTCGAGGAAGACTGCCTGAAGATAGTTGGCAAAGGTTTTCCGATAGTGTGACCATCCATGAACCTCATTGTGGGCTTGCTGCAAGAAATACCAAAAGTCGAGTCGCGACTTGGCAGCATCCCCATAGAGGTACGCGATCGTCCAACCTTTGACCCATATGATCGACTGTGATTTAGTCGCTGGAAAGTAGTCACTCTCCGGATGTAAGAAGGAAGCAGGTGTAATATGTTGCGGGGTCACACTGAGGTAGCAAGCCACTATCTGTCTTCCTAGGAGCCATACGTCCTGCATCGCGATACAAGTTAAGCGGTGATGGTCGTCATCCACTTGGGGACATTTCGGGCATTGTGGAGTGTCCACTAGTCCAATTTCATGGAGTCGTTGGTTGGTGTTGAACTTGCCACACGTGACAGAGAACCACAGTGCCCGAACGAAGGTAGGAAGGAATTTTTGGTGCACATGTCTCCAAATCTTCGGCCAATGCAACTTGGGGTGTTTGAGTTCAATGACATTACGACTTATTCGTCGTATCAGCCAAACATAATAATCCTTCGCGCATGGCGGTCTCGTGCGCGGAAGCTCGTCTCTGATATAACTAAGTTCCACGATAAATGTTGATACATGCGCAAAATGTGGCGTAATGTTGCCCACCGCCACCGGAGGTGTGAGGGACGCTGGAACTAGGAGATCCAGTAGGCGGGATGTAAGAGAATCACGCCCGCTACGCCATTGCTTGTGCATCGTGGCTAGAACGAGCGCCGTCGCTCGGCAGTGAACATTCGTAAGTCCGAGTCCCCCCTTGTCCGTAGGGAGCGTGAGCGTTGCGTATCGCACCTTCAAGGGCGACCCAATCATCACAAAATAGCCTAGTGCTGATTGAAGTCGACGTCCGAGCGTGAGTGGTAGGGGAGGATCTGCGAAATATGCACCATTCGGGAAACCACATAAGTGTTCAGACATTCGACTCGCTGCAAAGGATCAAGGCGCCGTAGGAGATGTCGGACCATGGTACGTGTTGTCTGTAAAATACGTCGGTAGGTAACTGCCGCAGTATGTTTTACAGATGAGGTAAAGTCTATGCCGAGATAGCGGAATCGTTGCACATAAGGAAACGAACTGATTTATTCCGGCGTAAGGCCCCTTCCAACCGGCATTGCTGCCGATTTGTTCATGTTCACTGCACTACCCGCCGTCACGCTGTGGTCCAACAACAGTTCTAGGACGGTCTTCACCTCTTCCTCAGAACGAACGAGCAGCAGGAGGTCGTCCGCATAGGCACAACATTTGAAGGTGTAGCCCCGCAGTTCCATCCCAGAAAGAAAATTTGTTAGCCTCCCAATCACTGGTTCCAACGCTATCGCGAACAGCAGCATCGAAAGAGGGCAGCCCTGGCGAATGGATCGTCGAATTTGAATAGGCCCTGCTATACGCCCATGATCCTGTACCAAGGATTGTGTGCCTCCATAAGTCCTTCTAATGAAACCAGTAAAACGGTCTGGAAATTCCATTTGTTCCAGTACAACGTACAGATAGTTGTGGCGCACCTTATCAAAAGCACTGTCAAAATCAACCGCCACCATCGCCGCTTTAAGCCGGCACTCCTCCGCCAGCGCTATCACATCACGGGATTCGCCAGTAGCTGTTTGCACATTCACCGATACACCCGGTGTCGTCTGTTCTGGAGAGAGAACGCTACGAATTAACATACGACATCGGGACGCTAGCAACCGTGCAAAGATCTTATAGTCGGCATTAAGCAGGGTGATGGGGCGATAATGTGTGACCATAACTCCTGGTTTCGGTTTATGTACTGGCACCAAGAGGCCTTCCATAAAATCCGGTGGAATAAGTGCATCGGAATTTAACATCTAGTTGTACATTTCCGTCTATCGCGGTGCCATTTCGTTGCGAAATTCTCGATAAAATTCAGCAGGAAGTCCATCAATGCCTGGGGACCGATTCAACGCACCCTTTGCGATCGCATCATGTACTTCCTCACAGCTAATGGCTTCCAGTAAGGTTCCCGCGGCTTCCACCGTCAGTGTACGGGAGACGTACGTGGCTATACGTTCGAGGTCATCGACAGGGGCTGCTTCTTCCCGATAGATGTGTTGGTAATGGCCGACGAATGCAGAGACAATGTCCGCTTGACGTGTCACTCTTCGGTCTTCGCGGGTAATTAATTCCCGTACCAAAACGCGTCGTCGGTGCTTTCGTTCATTCACGACGTGGTGCATGGAAGGAATCTCGTGCATTATCGTATCGTGACATCTGGCGCGCACCATGGTTCCCTGAAGATGTTTCCGGGCTAAAGCCACTAGTTTAGCTTTTATCCTTTTGCGTTCGATCCAGACGTCCTGTCCCGGCGGACCATCGTTCAGGTCGCGCAGCGCTGCAAAATAAAAGTCGGTCGTACGGTGACGCCGTTCTGCCATCTCCCTGCTATATGAGATGAACGTACGGCGAAGCGCCGGTTTAGCACAAGTCAGCCACCAATCAAGCTTCGTCGCATACCTTCCAACCCTTCGCTCGCACATCGCCTCAAGGATCCGTTGACGGCATCATGTAGATGTTGAATGTTTAATTTCCACGGGGCCTTACTGTTCCACACCTCTCTACGGGGAAGAAGCACCGTACAGATGTAAGCGCTGTGATCGGAAAATGCCAATGGCCAGCGTTCCGCGTCCTCGACATCATTTGCATGAGCCCGTGAGATATAAATGCGATCTAACCTGCTCGCCGAATGACTTGTCACATAGGTGTATCCCGGTGCATCTCCATGTCGTAATTCCCACTTGTCACTAAGTACAAGGTCGTTGACAATGATTCGCAACTCTTGGCTGATGTATACTTGCGGCCATTGGTCTTTCTGGCTGAGAACACAGTTGAAATCTCCACCAATTATTACACATTCATAACGTCCATGGAAAAGTGGGGCAATG
Source organism: Schistocerca serialis cubense (assembly GCF_023864345.2). Lineage (NCBI taxonomy): Eukaryota > Metazoa > Arthropoda > Insecta > Orthoptera > Acrididae > Schistocerca > Schistocerca serialis. Next base: position 163,595,223 of record NC_064644.1, on the reverse strand, counting down.
TCTTCTGCATAAAATCGCGCGCTTTCTCGCCGCTGATTGTTTCCCGACGGTGCATAAAGATTGATGACGTCGTGAAAGCCATTCCCCTGGCCGACGGAAGGTAACACACGTTTTCCACTGGGAAGCCATCTCGCACGTAAACTGCCACCCCACTCCCATTGTGATCTCCATGTGACGAATAGGATTGGTAGCCTGCGATGTATGGGAGTGCAGCTATGTGGACTTCCTGCAGCAAAGCAATATCCACATCAGATGCCCAAATCGTTTCCTTCAGTAGGTGTATTTTGGCCGGTGAAAGCACGTCATTTATATTTAATGTCGCAGTAGGGTTCACATGGCGTTGAATCCCACTCTGTCGAGGCGCAACAACATCTCCCTGCATCGGCGCTGGGGGCTGAGTTAGAAGACGTTCTCTCGCCCCTCTCCCTTCACCTTCAGCAATTATTAGGCCGTATTCGTGTGCCGGCTGCCTCTGTACAACGTCCGGCGCCTCCTCAATATCGTTCCTCAATATCGCCATACCACATCTTTGCAGGCAGTGATATATTCGTGTCCATAGCCACAGCATCTGCGTCTGGAGAGCCAACTGGTTGTGATTCCTCTTCAGCATCACCACGTCCCGGTACCGTCAATGTGACAGACCGCTGCGGGTCTGATCGAACAGTTTCCAAGCCTCATACTGTTTCGTAGAGGCTGTTGTGTCGTCCTGGCCCACAGGCACATCGTCGTCGGGGCAAGGGGAGTCATCCCTAGGAGATGTCGTGCGACGACGCCGTTTCCTCCTTTTCGGGGAACGTTGTTTGCGTGATCTTCCTTCCGTGTCCTCAGATTGTAGGGAATCACGGATGCCCGACAGAAAAGCATCCGTAGGAACTGGAAGTGTATCGAGTCCCATCGTTGTACTTGCGGGAGTTCGGTCTAAACCGATGTTGTCGTCACAGAGTGCGTTCCAGAAGGCACAGCATCCGTCGTGGCTGGAACTGCTTCGTGTACTATCGGTGTGCTTGGTGGGAGTTCGGTCTCATCTGATGTTGTCGCCGTAGATTGTATGCTCGATGGAGCAGCATCCTCTGTCATCCCGACGTCTGCTACAAGGTTTCGGAGAGTGCCATCCTGATCTTCCACCGGGGCTGTGTCCTTTCGGTCATCAGCGGACGCAGTGAGGGCTCTGGCATAGGTGATCGGTAGTACTGTCATCGCCGGCAACGGCTCCCGCACATCTGAAGGCAGTTGCGTAATCCGCCGTTGCCTACAGTTCGACCTGAGGTGTCCCTCCTGGCCACAGCCAGAACATGTACGTGGATGACCATCGTAAATCACCACCGCCCGACAACCACCAATTGTCAGATAGGACGGTACATGCTTCTGAAGATCAATAGTGATCTGTCGCACTCCGTTAAGAACGGGGTACGTGGCGAATTGTGTCCAGCGTTCTGCTGTGTGACCATGTACCGTGCCGTATGGCTTAAAAGCCTCGATAACTTCGTCAGCCGGGAGCTCAAATGGCAGCTCAAAAACACGTATTGTCCGTTCACCCAGACCAGCATGTTCTACAGTTACCGTGCCGACATGCCCGTCACTATGGCAAAATCGGAGACCTGCTTTTGTCGCCTGTATAATTCTCTCACACGTCGCGTCATTTACCATCTTAACATACACCGTGGGACTAACGATGGACAGGTGAATTCCGACAATATCGTTTGGCCGTATCTTGACGTCCTCTCGTATGAATCGTTCCACTGCTAAAGCCTTTGGTCGTTTGTAGTCTTCGCAGAAATTGAATCGTAATGTAGTTTTCCTGTACTTGTTCGCCTTGATCGTTGTCCACAAGTAAACAAACACTCGCACACGCCGCACAGGCGGAAGTATCGGACCTCCGCTTCGCACGGCCGCTAGCGTCGAACTACGACTGAGCTACCCAAACACGACTCACGCCCTGTCCTCACAGCCTTAATTCCGCCAGTACCTCGTCTCCTACCTTCCAAACTTCACACAAGCTCTGAGCAAATGGTTCAAATGGTTCTGAGCACTATGGGACTTAACATCTGTGGTCATCAGTCTCACACAAGCTCTCCTACGAACCTTGCAGAACTAGCACACCTGGAAGAAAGGATATTGCGGAGACATGGCTTAGCCACAGACTGGGGGATGTTTCTAGAATGAAATTTTCACTCTACAGCGGAGTGTGCGCTGATATGAAACTTCCTGGCAGATTAAAACTGTGTGCCGGACCGAGACTCGAACTCGGGACCATGTCTCCGCAATATCCTTTCTTCCAGTAGTGCTAGTTCTGCAAGGTTCGCGGGAGAGCTTCTGTGAAGTTTGGAAGGTAGGAGACGAGGTACTGGCGGAATGAAGGCTGTGAGGACGGGGCTTGAGTCGTGCTTGGGTAGCTCAGTCGGTAGAGCGCTTGCCTGCGAAAGGCATAGGTCCCGAGCTCGAGTCTCGGTCCGGCATACAGTATTAATCTGCCAGGTAGTTTCATATCAGCGCACTCTCCGCTGCAGAGTGAAAATTTCATTCTAGGAACATCCCCCAGGCTGTGGCTAAACCATGTCTCCGCAATATCCTTTCTTCCAGGAGTGCTAGTTCTGCAAGGTTCGCAGGAGAGCTTCTGTGAAGTTTGGAAGGTAGGAGACGAGGTACTGGCGGAATTAAGGCTGTGAGGACGGGGCGTGAGTCGTGCTTGGGTAGCTCAGTCGGTAGAGCGCTTGCCCGCGAAAGTCAAAGGTACCGAGTTCAAGCCTCGGTCCGGCACACAGTTTTAATCTACCAGGAAGTTTCATATCAGCGCACACTCCGCTGTAGAGTTAAAATTTCATTCTAAAGACGCAGTTGTCTGTGGCAGGTAGAACGACCACCAGAGGTTCATGTTTAGTGTTGTATCAAGCTTGTTAGGGTATATGGCAAGCTTGTGCAGCGTTAGATATTAAATGATCACTGTGAAGGACACGCACTCGTATGAGACAACGTTATTAGCGGCTTACTGAGTTGGGTCCCATTGTAGAACTCGTTTCTCCAGCTGGTCGAATCGTGCAATATCCAGATCTGTGTGGCATTCAGATGTGACAGTGGTCTGATGTTGGGCTGCATGGGAACAGAGGACAGACAGACTAGTTGCCGAATTTCTAGTCAACCAAGTCTGACCACCACAAGGGAGGATCCCGCATAATACACCAAGCACATCATAACCCTTTGGCATCTGCGCCTGACATCCGACAATAAATAATGGACTCCCTACAACATTCTGTATCGCCCCCACACCAGTGGTGGGTGACAAGGAGCAGCCGGAATACGGATTTGTGTTGGTTTCCGTTAACACCATAATACAAACGTCTCCATTTGGGCTGGTACCTTAGAGGGAAGCATGGACACTCGGCGACTATAACAGAGACCTGAGGAGAGATTCCATTCTTCCAATGTGTTGAAGAGGCACAGCCGGGTTACTCCTGACAACATGGCGTGGGAACCATCGGGTAAATGACTTCAGGTCAGGGCTGGCAGTGATTGAGGGAACTCTGTGTGCACAACGGCACGTCACGGATATCTTGTATCTTCATGTGTTACCTCTCATTGGGCAGTATAGTGATGCCATTTTTCAACAGGACAATACTCGTCCACACAAGGCACGTGTCTCTATGAAATGTCTGCGTGATGTTGTGATATTCGTTTTGCCACCAAGGTCCCTAGAACTGTCTCCGATAGAAAAAGTCTTTGTGACCAGCTCTGACGTCAACTTCATCCGAGTATCACTATCCAGGTTGTCAAGGAGCAGATAGAGAATCGGTTGTTGGCCGGTTCGTCTCAGATGAGGCTCATCACACCCTTCCCATACCCAGACAGGGTGCATCGTCATACTGACAAGTGGGCTCATATTTACTAATTCGTTGCAAATTTGACTCCACTTTATCATCAATAAAATAACATAACAGAGCTACTTAAAGCTTGAAGTTTCATTTCGCTTACTCATCCCCTATAGCCTGCCGGAGAAAAAATGAAGCAGTGAAGCGCCCAGTAGGGCAGGAATACCGAAAAGTGCCATTCTACAACCTACGATCAGGCTCCAAGCACATGATCACGGTACTGAACGACTGCCAGGTCATCCTCTACCGGTGGGATCATTCAGGTGAAATATGGATTGGCTTGGTGTCAGCACACCAATCTCTCGTCCTCTGTCAGCTTTCTGGTGCTTGGTGATGCTACTTGTTATTTGGGGAAAAGACTGTGTGTACCCTGTTCCAAATCTTCCACTAAGGAAAACATTTGTTGCAGCCTTGCAGCACTAGGATCTGACTCAGGAAAGCTGTACCCAGGCCCACGAGAAAGACAGGCCGTTGCCATACATCACAGTATGTGAAACGAGGGCTACCAGCCATCCCAAGTGGGGAGCAAGTAACTACTTCAGCCGAATGTGCAACCTCTCGATAGCACATGAAAAACTTAAGACCTTTAGAGGCCACCTTTTCGGTTACATACAGATTACGCATGGGAGCTGCACGAAGATAAGCATTCCTGAAACGTGCAGACAAGACGACTAGTATGACGTCACAAGTTCGTTGCGGGGCCCGTATTTCTCGTGGACTGCGAACCGTACTAAAAGCTCAGCCATGGAGGGAGATACAACGTAGCGCAGGGCATAATTATGCCTCAGAATAATAAATCTCTCGCTCGAGACCCAGAGTCGAAGACATACGAGCCCATGGCAAATACGTAGCCGCTAAGTGTGCTCTACTCCCCCGATGCAGACGACTAGAATTACGACGCTTGTATGTCGTCACGGTTCTTAATCGGTCTGTGACGCGACGGCGTCGGTCAGCGAGCCCTCCGGGCGCACATTCTGCGCACGGTGGTGGTGGGGAGGCGGCGAGAGTTTTCGATGGCTGCGAGCAGAGGAGGGGCGTGCCAGCGGTGACTTGAGGATGGTCGTGATTACGGCTTCAGGCAGCGCGGGCCGCCGCTTTCCCGTGAGAGTCGAAAACCGCACGCCCGCCTCCTACCGAGGCACAGCCGCCTGCCTGTCCGTTATTTATCAGCGCTGCAGCCTGACAGCAGCCGCTCCACCGTGGCTGTATTAATTAGCGAGTCGAAGTTTCCAGCTGCACTTTACGCAGAGTGTGAGAGAGGACAAGGGGCAGGAACCAGTTCACGAGAGTCGTCGTTTCACAATTGGCATGTACAGTAGTGAAATTCGATAAGTCAGCTCTGCAACGTAGCCTTGACGTGTCGTCGTACTTCATGGGTAATCTGATGTGCGCAACCTTGCTACAGCGACGGTGAAAAATTGTTTTAATTGGACTCAGTTGGGTGTTTCTGCTGATCACCCGTTAGTGCGACACATTTGAAACTTTCCCTTTTTAATGTCAAGAATCACTGAGCTGGTAAAACTTCTACGTTACTTGATTTTCAAACTCCAGAGTGAAACTGAACGTAATGAGACAGTTTTCTCTTTACTTATTCTGATCATTACTTAACTGACACGCAATATTTTAGCGCAACGCAATCTGACTTTCAATAATCCCTATAAAGAATAACCATTTTTGAACAGTAACCTATACCCTTCATGAATCACTTACCTCACAAAAACCTTCGTTGCTCGAACTACTACAATTCAGCGAGTGCCAATACTGCCAGCTAAGTAAAATATTCTAACTACTGAAGGCACTAACTACTGATAGGCATATAGTTAGGAAATGAAAGATTTTGGTAGAGAACAAACAATGGCCGGCCGTGGTGACCGAGCGGTTCTAGGCGCTTCAGTCTAGAACCGCGCAACCGCTACGGTCGCAGGTTCGAATCCTGTCTCGAGCATGACTGAGTGTGATGTCCTTAGGTTAGTTAGGTTTAAGTAGTTCTAAGTTCTAGGGGACTCATGACCTCAGATGTTAAGTCCCATAGTGCCCAGAGCCATTTGAACCATTTGAACAAGCAATGCATTTACCTTAATAGTGTTCAAAAGTCATTATATATATATATATATATATATATATATATATATATATATATATATATTTGCTTTAGCTAATTTGTGCCTGATTTTATTCTGAGAAGCTCAGTAATGTATGTAAATACCGAAAATGTAAATGTGATTCAAAAAGTACTTGAAGTGAAGTGAAGCGCAGCTGGACAGCAACAAACTCTTTAGCGCGCAATCCCTGCAACGATAGTATTAGAGAATCTTTGAGTATGGACTCTAAAAAAAAGACAATTGATTTTATTAAAAAAAAGACTGTTAATCTGTATCATGTGGAAAGAGGACGTGTTGCTAGGCCGTCGCTCAGAACGTAATGTTATATTTAATGAAAATTGCTATTTTACTTATAAAACCGAGTGAAGTATGTGTAAGAGTTGCCAAACATTTATGTACACAAATTTTCTGGAAGTGAAGAATAGAAATATCTTGTTTTTGTAAAAGGAGGTGAACTTCATTGTCGTCGCCGTCTATCAATCGACAGAATTGTAAGTGTACAAAGTTCACTAAAAAGCAAGAAAAGAAATGCATTCTCTATAGTTTTCATTCAATAAGTAACAACCTCTCACAATTTCTTAATTACAGTAATTGGATTATGTTCTTGCACAGTAGTATGGTCCTGAACTCCACTGACCAATTTTGATGTAGCAGGACGTGTAGTTTGAAGGAAGTTTGTGTGCCAAGCAATCTGCTTTTCTCACGAAAGCAGATTGCTGTTTGATCTTACATACAACAGTGGTCCCTTAGGTATGAAAATCTACGAAAATTTGGGCTCAAAGCTATTCGCAATACAGCCAAGTAACTAACAGAGTCGTATTTTAAACCTTAAAGAACAATAACTTCCTCCAAATTGCAATACGTCAACAACTGGTGCAGAAGCTGATCATTCAAGGAGGCAGCAACCAAAATTCAGGTACCAGTTGCGACTTAAAGTAAAAATCTCAATCAAAAATCAGTCTCTCTCTCTCCAAACACATATATAAATATTGATATTATTATTAAAAAAAGTCATTTTACAATATACCAGTTTAACATATTTCCTTTTTGTGACTAACACGCGTCCAGATCGTCCGCTCATATTAACATCTCAGGACTCTGGCATCTCCTCTTCACATCCACCACTGATGGCGGCTCACCTCCAACTGCCCCACCCTAGGGGCTGCTCAAATCCAACTGCCCAACATTACAAAATATTGTGTGTCAGTTTAGTAATGATCAGAATAAGTAAAGAGAAAACTGTCTCAGTACGTTCGGTTTCACTCTGGAGTTTGAAAACCAAGTAACGCAGAAGTTTTACCAGCTCAGTCATTCTTTACATTGAAAAGGGGAAGTTTCACATTGTAACCGGTGGATGATTTGTCGGAGACCTCGGTTTGCATTTTCTGTTTTTAGGAAACGTTCCACCTCTAAAACCACCTTTTCGTCATTCTGGAAAAAGCCTGCCTATCAATGTTTCCTTTCCAAAATGGCATGTGTGTTTTGAGGTGTTAACCTGACTCAGAAAATTAATTAAGAGACAAACACATCTATAAGATCCAAGCAGAATTACTCTGCATAAAACGGATTAACTAGTGCGATGGAATGTTAAGGCCCTAACTGTGAATCCTAAAGTGGAGAACTGCATAATATTGGAAACGAGATTAATTTAAAGTGTCAACAGAAAAAGTTTTGAATGGACATATTAATTTGTTCAAATAAAACACAAACATGAAACGTATTTGACTATGCATCAACACCAAGCTAAAATCAAAAAACTGTACTAAGTGGTTTAGACCTAGTGACATCTCGGTTACTAGAGTTGCTTGAACGGATTGGTAGCGTACCCTATGGACACAACTGAATTTCTGAAATGAACTGCGAATTTCTAACTAAACGAACACAGTGACTGTTTGCCTGACAGTCAGAATGAGAAACGTATGCATCTACCAATGCATTGGGAGTACGTGGAACAGATTACTGCAATGATCTGACTAAATTCTGATCAAGAACTGTCCTAAGCCATCGGCGCAGCTAATAATGGTCATCGTTAATCATCAGCATGAGACATACAGAGCGTTTCTGTCGAATCTCGCGCTTTGAAATACAGGTGATAGTTGTGCCTCTGCACACATGAACTCTGGACCTCCAGTTGGCTGCTCGAATGGAGACCGCAGCCACCTGAGATCCATTCTGTGTTATGATCTGCGTCGAACTACACAGTTTTTTTTATCGGAATCGTACAGCCTGCTCTTTCCTTTCAGCCAAGCAAAACATAACTCCCAGTCGTTGTTTAAGAACTCTCAGTCCGCCAATGGTGTAATTGCTTCTTCCATAAAAATCTCGCCAAGAAAACTGCATCCCATAAAAGGTCCAATGACTTTTAGATCCACGCCCCTTCTGCAAAAACTTCTCATTATGATTCAGCTTCGTGATGTCAGATACATTTGTAAAAAGCTGTGCTCAAGGCTAGGGTCTCATTTTTTGCTGCTGAAGTCATATTCTGAACATGGAAGAGCGCCGATCTCCCACTAGTAAAAACATTTCCCTCAGTACTGTTCGTCCGCTCGGCTGGCGACCTATCGTTAACAAACAAAGGCACTCATCCCCTGGTGACTCGCTCAGGGAAGCAACTTCACGCTGACTACACCTCAAGCTACCTGCCCTGTCTTATGAGAATGCCAGAGTTATTGCTGTCTGCTCGGGCCCATTTCTACTTTACGTCGGACAATGCCTTGCGTTAAATGTAGTGAGGGTATGTAGTTAGACGTCCGTATATACTATCAATGCGGTACAATTCGCTTTTCCAAGCTATTGTTGTAATATTCCTCCACCTCATTATCCTCATAATTCAATTTAGTTTTCATGGTAAATGAAAAGGGACATGACAGCTGCCTTGCCACTTAGAGGTTTACATTTTAATTCTACCAGGATTTTGAATTATCTCACATATTCTGTGTCAAGAAAGAAGTGAAATTGAATCATTTGGAACATCTTCATTCAAGGAAAGAGGACAATACGGGGGAGACAAAGAAGTTCTGCGTATGACTATCAGGTTGCACAGCTTCTGTGACTCTTCATTTTGACAGGAGATTTTGGTAGCCTGATCCCGTGAAGCTTAACCAAGCGCAAGCATAATGTAAGTACGACATCATGGCAATCCCAAAGATGGTTGGGTCTTCGTCATTTTCGGCGTATTGAATCTACATGGTTTCAGTGCTTGCTTTTTCCATTGTCTTGGGGTCTCAGTGACATACACAGCGCTCGTCTATGCTAAGGGATCGATTTTGGGACAGTGGTTACTTATTTCGTAAGTCAACTCGCAGCCTGCTCATTGTTTGATAAAGACATCTGAGGGTGCAACTGTGGTTCATAATGGGGGAAATCCTATGATCAGTTGTCGCGGAAAATGCGTTTCAGAAAGCACAATTTGTGTCACAGGGCACTGCTGGCAGCCATGCAATCAGCAACTGCAATTGTTGCAATCAGCAACAATCAGCAACCGATAGCGGAGAGCCGATGACCGAGTGTTAATATGGTGAGTGACAAAAGACTCACAGTCGAAGCCGGCAGCACTTAAAAAAAAAACGTTAAATTGTATTGTCCGTTTCTGCTCTGTTCGGTATGATTTGTCGTACGGCGAACCACTCAGCGCCTAACGATATTTAATTTATATTGTGTCTCAACTGTTTACGTGACGGGATGATACTTAGGGACTCGATTGACGTTATACACGCTGTGTACTGAGTTCAAGAATGTACACTGTCCATTCACATTAATGCGACCACCTGCCAAAAGCCTAAATAATCACCTTTTGCAACACGGGCCACTGCGAGAAGCGGAGGAAGATAGTAAACGAGATTTTGGCAGATACCGACAAGGATATGGAGCCATGCCGACTCCAGTGATGTGGCAGGCAGCGCTAGGTGTCTCGGTTGAGGATCCATGCCGTGTACAAACTCATCGAGGTGGTCTCACACATTTTAGATTCAGTTTAAACCCTAGGAGATTTATGGTCATGGGAGTACTGTAAACTCACCCTGGTGCTCTTCAAACTACTCACCTATACTGCAAGAAGCTTGACACATTGCATTATCCTGCTGGTAGATGCCATTGTGTCGAGGAAAACAAAATGCGTCTATGGGTGGTCATTGTCCCCAAGTACAGATGCGTACTTGGGTTGATCCATTGTGCTTTCCAGAATGTCGTGATCGTCAGTGAAGGCCACGAAAACATTACCCGGAGCATAACTCTCCCGTTACGGCCTGGACCATTCAGACGATTGCTGCAGGGTGTTTGGCTTCAGGCGTTTCACGCCTTACACGCCAATGGTCATCGGTCAATTGATTCATAAAACTTGATTCATCTGAAAATGCCACCTGTCGCCATTCAGTGGACCTCGACTGCGGTATCGGGGTGCAAATTCCAGATTTCGTCGTCGGTGAACTGTAGTCACGAAATGAGCAGGAGCCAGGTGTACGCTGCGGAGGTCAGTACAAAGCAATGTTCGCTGAATGGTCATTGAGGAGACTCTGTTGGTAGCCCCATGGTTCATATCCGCCGCTCGTGGTCTAGTGGAACCGGCACGGTACCTCAGCGTGTTCGCTCAGAGGTTTAGCTGCCCTCTGTAATAATAATAATAAAAAAACGGAGATAACGGATGAACGATGAACTAGAACAAGCATCGTAGGACATCCGCCCCGAGCAAATACAAAGAACACTAATGAATAAAATGAGATAAAAAAGGGGCTAGTGTTGCTGCCTCGGGATCACGGGGACCCGGGTTCGATTCCCAGCCGGGTTGAGGATTTTCTCTGCCCGGGGACTCATTGTTTATGTTGTCCTCATCATTTCATTATCATCGTCATCATTCTTGACAGTGGCTAGATTGGATTGTGTAAAACTTGGACTGTGTAAAAATTGGGACTTTGTACTGGCGCTGAAAACCGAGCAGTTGAGCGCTCCACAAACAAAACATATCATCATTCCTTGGTTCATCTGGGCTGCTCAACAGTTCCACGTCTATTCGCCCATACACAACTTCGCAGACATTGTTTACCCCTGTCATCTATTTCCCGTGGTGCACCACAGATGCCTCGGCGCAGGTTTCTGACAGCGCCGTATTACCATGCACGTTATACTTAACCACGGGGGTTTGTCAACCCTTGGTGCGAAAGCCGGTGATCACTCCCTTTCGGACGTCAAATAAATCGCTACGTTTCCACATTACAACGACTGCACAGTTCTCCGCGTCCCCACAAGATGCCATATACATATTCCCTACTGCAAGAGCTGGCACCAGCCTTCTATGATTGGTTATTGCACTTTGACGTCGGGCATAGGTGGTGGTTCCATTAATATGACTGAAGCGCGTACAATCGATAGAGAAGGCCATTGTAAAGAATGAATGAAAATTTAAAAATGGATCCACCTTTCTTCGTACTCTTCTTAGTGCATGGAAAACAGTGAGGAGCAGTGGGAGAGGTGCGAAAAATATCGTCTTTAGGGAAATCCAAGCGTGCCGCGCGAGGAAGCCTAACGGTCTGAGGCCTTTTTTTCACGGTCTGCGAGGCTTCCCCCCGTCGGAGGTTCGAGTCCTCTCTCGGGCTTGAGTGTGTGTGTCGTCCTTAGCGATTTGATTTAGATTAAGTAGTGTGTAACTTAGGGAGCGATGACCTCAGCAGTTTGGTCCCATACGACCTTACCACAAATTTCCAAATTTTTTCCAATCGTATGATAGGTATGAAGACACTGTCTGGGAACAAAGTTATCAAAGAGGTCACCCAAAAAATGCGATGCAATTGACGACAGCGGAGGGAAATGTTTCGGTAGAAAAATCGACGGAAGCCGAAAATTGTGATTACCGTAGTCAACAAAAGTGCTAGTGACAATAAGCGTGAAATAAACCAGTTTTTTAATGCACTCAATATGAAGGCATAACATACTGTACCACAATAAAGTTTCAAGTTTCTTTTTCGTTGGCAAGGCATTATGCTTCGGATCTGTACGTTTGGTCTCCATACTGGATGTACACAAGAACTACCATATTTAACGCTTACAACAGGTGGCGCTGATTTCCGATGAGGTTACATTTTGGATCAATCTATGTGCTTCAATGTTTCGATTGTGTAGAAGTGCCGCAGTCACGTCTAAAGACTTCATTTTCTTCTTCTTCGTGTGCAATTTAAGTCTGAGGCAATATGGCTGTTACGACTCGACAAAATCATCTTTCCCGGCCGATCTACATCTCCTCTTCTCGCGGGTTTGAGCTTGTTTACAGCGACTGGAAATCTGTCTTCATCCATCCGCTTGAGGTGTCGTTTCCATTCTTCCCTGTATTCTTCACTCTTCTCATTGAAAGTAGAAATTCCCAATTCTACTGGAAGTCATCGTTTTCTCTGTGGTCCCCCCTTGAGCAATTTTTGACACTTCCCAAAAACATCATTTCTGCTGACTGTAATTTTTACCTCTCTTTCTCGCAATCCAGGATTCGCTGCCATAAATTGGCGTAGGCATAAGCGCTGTTTTCTACACTTCATGACTTTTCTAACTTAATTTTTTAAGGTATTAATGGTAAATATACATATATGTTGAAATTCGTTGGCACTCTTTTCTGCGCTCTTGTTTATGTCCAGATGTACGTCACTGCCTAAGTAACTGAAATTGGAGACTTCTTTTCTATTCGATAATAATCTGACATCGAACTGGAGAAGAAATTGAATGATTTCGCAATCGATTATCTGAATTAAATACCAGCAATTAAAGAGCTGCTTGGACAATCCTGTAACTGTACATTGATCCATTTCCATCTTTGCACTATATATTGAACACATCGTTAGTACTAATGAATTATGTTTCTCACATGTTTAGTCAATATTCTCATTTGGGTTATATGTGATATGTGAGATGTCTCATTTGTTACGATGCAGTGCTACAAAGTACCCTCCATAAACACTATAGAGTATGAGGCGAAATACGTATGTATGCAGATTCCATAGACGATGACTGGCCGTATGTGGTCCAAAGCAAGTATCGGTGCGGGCCAAGAAGTGAACATCCATCGAACGAATGGTAAATAAAACAAACAATTCTATAAATTCCGTTTATGTGAAGTTATAATAAATTGAATGTTTTCAATGTGAATCTCCCACCACAGGATGCTGTTCTCTCATTCCTACATACCCCTCCGTTTTTCTCCCCTCATCGATTACTGTTAGTAGTGGTAAGTATGTTGTCTGCGTCCCAAAAATACTCGTCTTCTTCTAATGTGGCGGAGGTGAGCTGAAAGGTTCGGTGCCCACGCTGCCCTCCTGAGCGCTGAATTTCGGTGTAAGGAAGAAAAATAAACGATGATACATATCCACGAAATGTATACAGCCAGGAGCGTCATCAGTATTTACTTGAAGCGCCTTTCCACGGTCAACACAGAACTTAGTGTGACTGTTGTTTTGCTAAGTTCCTTTCGCCCACGCTGGTTACGTAATCGCCGAAGCGCGAGCACGTCCTTGTGCTCCAGCGGAAAAGAGAAACAAAGAAAGTGAGGAGGCCGAGCAACAAACAAAGCTGGTGGAAGGAGGCGGACGGGGGTGGGGCAGTGCGGATGTCGTAGTGCCAGTGGTGGGGGTGATGCCAGAAGAACGGCGGCGGTCACGTTCCTTTTTAAAAGTCGTGAGGCGTCGCGGGGTCGGCGAACGGCCGCTGACCGCGGGAGTCATCGCTCGCCACTCACAACAACGCCTGCCCGCCTCGCTGCCTGCCCGCCTCGCCACGCAGCGCAGCGCAGGTAGGCGGGGGCCGTCGCCCCCGGGCCAGGGGGCTCTGCCAGGGGCGGCAGCTCCGGGATTCGTGAGGCACCCACTCTGGGGAAGTTACCAGCTTCTCAGCCTCATAAAGGTTCCATTCTCCTTAGCTTATCAAGCGCGCTGAGGTGACAAAAGTCATGGAGTACCTCACGATATCGTGTCTGACGTCCTTTTTCCCGTCGCAGTCCAGCAGCTCGACGTGGCATGGCCTCGACAAGTGGTTGGAAGTCTCATGTTGAAGTACTGAGCCATTCTGCTTCTACAGCCGTCCAAAATCGTGAAAATGTTGCCGGCGCAGGGTGTTATGCACAAGTTAACCCCTTGATGTTATTGCTATTGTGGTCCTCAGTCCCAAGACTGGTTTGATGCACCTCTCCATGCTACTCTATCCTGTGAAAGCTTCTTCATCTCTGAGTAACTACTGCAACCTACATCCTTCTGAATCTGCTTAGTGTATTCATCTCTTGGTCTCCTTCTACGATTTTTACCCTCCACGCTGCCCTCCAGTACTAAATTGGTGATCCCCTGATGCCTCAGAACATGTCCTACCAACCGGTCCCTTCTTCTTGTCAAGTTGTGCCACAGACTCCTCTTCTCCCCAATTCTATCCAATACCTCCACATTAGTTATGTGATCTACCCTCTAATCTTCAGAGTTCTTCTGTAGCACCACATTTCAAAAGTTTCTACTCTCTTCTTGTCCAAACTAGTTATCGTCCATGTTTCACTTCCACACATGGCTACACCCCAGACAAATACTTTCAGAAACGACTCCCTGACACTTAAATCTATACTCGATGTTAACAAATTCCTCTTCTTCAGAAACGATTTCCTAGCAATTGCCAGTATACATTTTATATCGTCTTTACTTCGACCATCATCAGTTATTTTGCTCCCCAAATAGCCAAACTCCTTTACTTCTTTAAGTGTGCCATTTCCTAATCTAATTCCCTAAGCATCACCCGAGTTAACTTGACTACATTCCATTATCATCGCTTTGCTTTTGTTGATGTTCATCTTATATCCTCCTTTCAAGACACTTTCCATTCCGTTCAACTGCTCTTTCACGTCCTTTGCTGTTTCTGACAGAATTACAATGTCATCAGCGAACCTCAAAGTTTTTATTTCTTCTCTAAGGATTTTGATACCTTTGTTCCCTTTACTGCTTGCTCAACATACAGATTGAATAACATCGCGGAGAGGCTACAACCCTGTCTCACTCCCTTCCCAACCACGGCTTCCCTTTCATGTCCCTCGACTCTTACAACTGCTATCTGGTTTCTGTACAAATTGTAAATAGCCTTTCGCTCCCTGTATTTTACCTCTGCCAACTTTACAATTTGAAAGAGAGTATTCCAGTCAACATTGTCAAAAGCTTTCTGTAAGTCTACAAATGCTAGGAACGTAGGTTTGCCTTTCCTTAATCATTCTTCTAAGATAAGTCGTAGGGTCCGTATTGCCTCACATGTTCCAATATTTCTATAGAATCCAAACTGATCTTCCCGGAGGTCGGCTTCTACCAGTTTTTCCATTCGTCTGTAAAGAATTCGTGTTAGTATTTTGGAGCTGTGACTTATTAAACTGGTAGTTCGGTAATTTTCACATCTGTCAACACCTGCTTTCTTTCCGATTGGAATTATTATATTGTTCTTGAAGTCTGAGGGTATTTCACCTGTCTCATACATCTTGCCCTTGATTATGTCCACAAATGTCAGATGGGATTCATGTCGGGTATTCTATGTGGCCAAATCATTCGCTTGAAGTGCAACAACGTTCTCGAAACAAAACGTGAACGATTGTGGCCGGGGACATGGCGCCTGTCATGAAATCCACGAATGGCTGCAAATGGTCCACAAGTAGCCGAACATAACCATTCCTAGTCAATGATCGGTTCAGTTGGACCACAGGACCCAGTACATTCCATGTAAACACAGCCCACACCACTAAGGAGTCCGCCACCAGCTCCTACAGTGCCTTGTTGACAACCAGGGTCATGGCTTCGTGCGCTCTGCGCCACACTCGAAGCACGCCATCAGCTCGGGACTCATATGACCAGGCCACTGTTTTCCAGACGACTGGGGTTCAACCGAAATGGTCATAAGCCCGGGGAGGCGTTGCAGGGGATGTCATGCTGTTAGCAAAGGCACTTGCGTCAGTAGACTGCTGACACAGCCCATTGGCGACAAATTTCACTGCACTGTCTTAACAGACACATTCGTCGTACCAACCACATTGATTTCTTCTGTTATTTCATGCAGTGTTGCTTGTCTGTTAGTCCTGGCAATTCTGAGCCAACGCCGCTGTCCTCGGTCGTTCAGTGATGGCAAAATTGGTATTCTCGGCACAGTCTTGACACCGTGGATCTCTGTATACTGAATTCCCTGCCGGCCGGAGTGGCGGAGCGGTTCTAGGCGCTACAGTCTGGAACCACGCGACCGCTACGGTCGCAGGTTCGAATCCTGCCTCGGGCATGGATGTGTGTGATGTCCTTAGGTTAGTTAGGTTTAAGTAGTTCTAAGTTGTAGGTGACTGATGATCTCAGATGTTAAGTCCCATAGTGCTCAGAGCCATTTGAACCATTTGAAATGAATTCCCTAACGATTTCCGAAATGGAATGTCCCACGCGTCTAACTAGCATCCCGCGATCAGAGTCTGTTCATTCCCGTCGTGTGCCTATAATGACATCGGAAACATTTTCACATGAATTATTTGAGTACAAATTACGGCTATGCCAATACACTGCCCTTTTGTACCTTGTCTACGCTATACTTCCACCGTTTGTGTATGTGTATATCGTAATCCCATGACATTTGTCTACATCTAAATCTACATCTACATTTATACTCCGCAAGCCACCTAACGGTGTGTTGCGGAGGGCACTTTATGTGCCACTGTCATTACCTCCCTTTCCTGTTCCAGTCGCGTATGGAAAACCCCCGTGCACTCTCGAATCTCTCTAATTTTACATTCGTGATCTCCTCGGGAGGTATAAGTAGGGGGAAGCAATATATTAGATACCTCATGCAGAAACGCACCCTCTCGAAACCTGGACAGCAAGCTACACCGCGATGCAGAGCGCCTCTCTTGCAGAGTCTGCCATTTGAGTTTGTTAAATATCTCCGTAACACTATCACGCATACCTAATAACCCTTTGACGAAACGTGCCGCTCTTCTTTGGATCTTCTTTATCTCCTCCGTCAACCCGACCTCGTACGGATTCCACACTGATGAGCAATACTCTAGTATAGGTCGAACGAGTGTTTTGTAAGCCATCTCCTTTGTTGATGGATTACGTTTTCTACGGACTCTCCCAGTGAATCTCAACCTGCCAACCGCCTTACCAACAATTAATTTTATATGATCATTTCACTTCAAATCGTTCCGTACGCATACTCCCAGATATTTTACGAAAGTAACTGCTACCAGTGTTTGTTCCGCTATCATATAATCATACAATAAGGGATCCTTCTTTCTATTGTAAGAGGTCCGAGCAGATGTAATACAGATGTAATTTTATGTAAGAGGTCCGAGCAGATGTAATTTCGATGTATTGCTCATGCGCTGCCTGCGATATGCAGGGTATAAGAGAATCGCTGACCAGAGAGCAGTGTTGACTGTACGAACTGTGTAGCAGTAGCAGTAAGTTGTTACCAGTGTGTGTGTCTGCTCTGGTCTGGTCTGGTGTATCATGTTGGCTGGGCCGGTCGCGGTGCAGCGATGCCGGAGCCTGAGTATTATTGTATAAGGTAAAAAAAGCAGCCTCGCGCATATCTAGTAATATTATGTAAACTCCCATGTATATCTTTTAAAAATGTCCTAATAATAACAAGCATTCATATTAATTTAAAGAATTTAATTTTTTTCGATGCATGATCATTCCGATTGTTGCACAAGAAAAATCATTTAATTCCTTTCATAAATAACAAATGTATAGGCCAGCATTGCACAGAGCTGTGCCGGAAAAGAGCTATTGTAAGAGCAGGTAGTTGCCGGCTTTATCGAGGTGAGAATTTTTGCTTTTTTATTCAGAATGATTTTACAGGGCCATGACGCAGCACTGCTGTCCAAATTTTACCAGGTTACTGAATTTATTTTTTATTACGAGGTTTAGGAATTTTTTCTGTTTCGAGCTTATATTAAATGAGAAAAGAATTTTGTGGGTACATTAAATGGGAACCAATTTTGTTCTGAGGTTACACTAAAATTAGAATCATTAACCAAATAATATTAAAAATTATATATTTTATTGTGGGGAGGTTACACTATGTATTCGCAATACATTAGATTTGTCTATGTTAAGGGTCAGTTGTCACTTCCTAAACCAAGTGCCTATCCGCTGCAGATCTTCCTGCATTTCGCTGCAGTTTTCTAATGCTGCAACTTCTCTGTATACTATTGCATCATCTGCGAAAAGCCGCATGGAACTTCCGACACTATCTACTGGAGCATTTATATATATTGTGAAAAGCAATGGTCCCATAATACTCCCCTGTGGCACGCCAGAGATATCCTTTACGCCAACAGAATTTTGTTGTATCGTAAAGCCCCTAGGTGATGAAGGTTAATGTGAAAGATGATGTTCCACGTTTGGATCCTAGACGGGCTATTCGGACTCGATCTACCATCGTGTCATCCTATGATAATGGCGTTATCGGATGCAGTATTGAGGGACCTGTGGTCAGCACATCGCTCTACAGTTCGATGTCGGTTTTTTTGACCTTGGAACCACTACTATTCAGTCGAGTAACTCCTCAGTTCAGCTCACAAGGCTCAGTGCACCCCGAACTAGTCCTTCCACCATGGGAAGATCCTTGAGAATACGGGAAGTCGAATGCGGATCCTCCGTACGACAGCCACCCGTGTTGATCAATCAGCTACGATGGCGGAACCATGGATGATGAATTCCGTCTAAAATTATTTCCCAGAGAAATCGACATATGAGGAAACCTAACTTTTAGACACCCAAAAATGCATTTTGTATTTGCTAGCATCTTTAGTACTATTACTGTTGTTATAATTATTCTTATTGTTGGCGAGACCGTACAGTTAGTATTATGACTCTTACCTCTTATTTTCTGAAGGAACATCCGTCATTTGACTGTTTTATTGTTTATTTAAGTACAGCCAAGTTTCTGACTTTTATATTAAAAAACTAGAAACCTGCCTCGACTGCGAAAAACCTAGGTAAACACTTGGTGCTTTTTTCGCAGTCGAGGCGGGTTTCTAGTTTTTTAATATATTAACCAAAGACTGCTGACGCGCTGCATTGTTGAAGGTTCTTAATTCCTGACTTTTATATCATTTTAAAGTTGTTGAATTTTTTCTTTAACGTATATTGCAGGACACTTAACATCTTGTCAAGCTCAAAGTTGTCAAAGCTTGACAACTTGTTAAGTGTCGTGCAATGCAAGTTAAAGACAAAATCAAACTCTTGAAAATGGCGTAAAAGGACGAAACCTAGTTTGTTTTTAAATAAGCAATAAAACAGTCAAATGGCGGTGTTTTCCTTTAAAAAATACTGCATAGCTGTAGCTCAGCGACATCAAAAACTGTTTTCTTACCTCTTAGTCAGTACAGTTACACACACGGTTGTTAGAAATATTAAATCTTGTTCTAAATTATTTTAAAGTTATTTGAAATCTGGTTTCGCAGGGCAGAGCGGATCAGGTTGTGGAAAAGGGGCACAAATCAGTTGCTGCTAGTGCACAAACATACAAACTTTATTTCCTAAATCACTTCATCACACATGCCCTTAAAATAATTCAGAAACAGTATGGCTGAAGGCCAGAACACAAGTTATTAAAATTGCGTTAAGAAATACACACGGCTGAAGAACTTAGTTACAAAATAGAAGAACTGAGGGCTTAAGGCCTGGATAACAAGAACTCCAGCAACGAAATTTTAAAAGGTTTTAGTCAAAGACCTTTCAAATTTTAATTTAGGGAGTCTGGAGGC
Organism: Schistocerca serialis cubense; assembly: GCF_023864345.2. Lineage (NCBI taxonomy): Eukaryota > Metazoa > Arthropoda > Insecta > Orthoptera > Acrididae > Schistocerca > Schistocerca serialis. Next base: position 163,575,523 of record NC_064644.1, on the reverse strand, counting down.
CTAATCTTAAAATATTTCTCATTAGGTTCGGCTGAAGGTCATGTACTGAACATAGAACAACTCAAGGCTTAAGGCCTGGATAACAAATTAAGATACGGAGAAAATTTTCAAATGATGTTTTTTTTTTTTTTTTTTACTTCAGTGAGCTGAAGGCCATATCTTAAAATATTTCACATAGGGTTCGGCTGAAGGCCACATACTGGACTTTAAAACAAGCTAAATTAATACACGGCTGAAGGCCTCGTACAGTACTTGAGACAAAAGAAAATCACAATGTATAACAACAGAACATTGGTGCTCAGGAGTGTTCCAAGGACCAGCCTGGGGAGGAAACTCTAACAAAGGTAAGGTGAGACAGGTAGCCAATCGTAACACTATGTAGTCGGGTGGCAGCACGACCTAGGGATGGCTCAAGAACCAACTAACAACCTAATCAAATCCCTTCCACCCAACCAATGGCACAACAACCGAAAACATCAGCGAGGACGAAGATCGCAAAAGCACTATGCCTTGTAATTGGCATTTAAACACAGTCAAGGCACAGTAACTATTCAAAGAAAAGAAAGGAGAACATCAAGCTGTCGAACTACACGCCGTGCCGGACAGCATCAACACAGTTAGGGCCGGCCACGGTGGCCGTGCGGTTCTAGGCGCTTCAGTCCGGAACTGCGAGACTGCTACGGTCGCAGGTTCGAATCCTGCCTCGGGCATGGATGTATGTGATGTCCCTAGGTTAGTTAGGTTTAAGTAGTTCTAAGTTCTAGGGGACTGATGACCTCAGATGTTAAGTCCCATAGTGCTCAGAGCCATTTGAACCATTTTTTTTTAATACAGTTAGGAAAACACACTGCCGGAAAAGTACGCTAACGACCAGCGCAGGTAACCGGAACGTTAACATCCACAAGGCAGAAGATACCGCTGGTGCACTTCACTAATAAGTTACAATCATTTCAATAGTTAAACACCATACAGCAAGACTGCTACAAAATTTGCCGACTCCAGCACACCATACATTGCTGCTTGTGGAGACGGCCCAGGAGACAACAACTGGCAATGAACGAAGAGATGTCACAGCAGTTGAGGTTACGTAACAGGATAACTGATTACTCAACTCCAGTATCCAGGTTCGGCGAGCGACTAACTTCGCAGCTCTCGCAGCTAGTGCCTCACAACTCCGACCACGCGTGCACACCGCCAGCGGCCACGGCCTGACCACATGCAGCCGAGATTTCCTCGCTGCTCTCTCGCAACTGACCGACTACCCACACACACCACCACACGGAAAATATAGCGGTCACAACAAAGATTGTACGGTAGTACCAGTATCGATAAACGCTGCTGCTGCCACTGACGGAGGCAAGTGAGCAACTCGTTCAGATAGTAACTGAGAGAGCAATAAGGGTCACTCGATGGTGAGAAAATGCCGAAAAAAAATCGCATCTGCGCGAGCCGGCCACAGCTCACTATTGACATCATTTTGCTACTGTTCACCATATTAAAATTATTTTGCAAGCACCTGCGACGCAAAAAAAAAGAAAAAAAACTTAGTCCCATCTAAGAGAGGGCCTGAAGGCCCTAATCTAACCACGTCAATTTAAAAAAAGAACAGTTTCACACTGATGGTTGCCCAAGTGGGATCAGAACTCAGGAATGATTTCTTAGTACTGAAGCCGTGTTCCCTTGCACGTGAGGAAAAAGACATAAAAAGGAGCAGTACTGAACTTGGACTGCTTTAGTTGTTTCATATTACCTGCAATCCAATCACAATCTATACTACAGAGCAGAAACTGATGCATAGCCTTCGTGGAGGGCAATTTGACGTTACGCATAGGCGCCATGTAATTAGGAGAGATACACAGCGCTGCGATGGCCTACGTGCAGGAGGCGCTCGTGTTGCTGCACACGCGTGGTCGGAGCTCCCGAGTGTGTGTGTGTGTGTGTGTGTGTGTGTGTGTGTGTGTGTGTGTGTGTGTGTGTGTGTGTACGTGTTGCCGGCAGAGCTCCGGTAGTCGCCTCCAATTTGTCGTCGGCCAGTTTTTAGACGTGTAATTAGGGGCCGTCTGTCAGACAGACTCCGCTTCTTGTCTTGTGGCAAACGCGAAGGCAGCGCAGAGCGACTGCGGCGGATATTACCTTTCTCGGCAACCGCCGATGGGCAATACTACAGACACTGATCGAGAAGCGAACAAGCAGCTGAAGAGGTTCAACTGTTCTGAAACGTATAAATATAATTGAGGAGTCCGCCTTGAGCGGAGGCTCGTGTTTCATTATATACCAACTTCCGCCTTCGGCTTCGCCCGCATATTCACACTGTGTTTCAAAATTACACCAACAAACTTCGAAGAGATGTAGAAGGTGTCTTGGGGAACAAGATGAGTACAGGAACCTGTCTCTGGAAGCGACATTCTACGACACTATAGGGCGTCTAAGTTACAGACGCCGGCATCAGTGTGTATGTATGTACATACAGGACGCGTCCATCTAGAAATGATAACCTGAAGGTGCCTAAATAAGGCGAAATGAGTCGCTGAAAAATAAAAAACTAAAATTGCAACCAAGACTGTTTTGAACCAATAGTGTTAAGCACTGTTGCTGTATCTCACATAAGGATTGGAAGAATTTCTGCACATATCGGCACTGTCCTTGCTAATTCTGTAAGTTTGGTAACTTTCAGAGATGGCAATATGGACCAAAACAAGAAAAAACATCTAATAAGGATACGTTTAGAACTAAGAGAGCTTTCTCAGTGGAAGAGATGTGTTTCACAATAGCCTAGCAGTAGACATAAGAAAAATTAGGTTGAAGCTCCACATGAACAACAGCAGGCTACGACCAACAGAATCCTGACACACATGCAAGGGATCAAGTCTAAAATACCATGGGTCGCACAAGTCAAATTTAGCATAGAAAAAACACATATCGATGCAATAGAAATTGAAGACAGAAACATATACAGTGACAAGATACAAATGGAATGTTACGTCAGAGAAGGAGGTCCCGAACAGACCAGCGACCCCATGGAGAAAAGAATGATGGAATTGCGGAAGAAAAATGAGGCAGAACGCTTTTCGTGATCCCACACTGTTTCAGTGTAAGTAATACAGGTTGTTCAAAAACAATCTGAAAAGCTTATACGCGCTTCAGATCATGTTGAGCCGAGAAATAATTGTTCATGAAAAAGAAGAATGTCTTTCTTCAGGACTCCAAAAACATGGAAATATCATGGGAAGAGATCGGGAGTGTATGGAGAACTCTGTTTTTACTTTACCAACTTTATTTTATTTATTAACATTACAGAGCGGCGTAGTAACTGTGTGAGCAGCCTGTTTATATGTTGGCAGCGCTATAGACTGTACTAATATCGCTGACAGCGCTCTGCACCCTCGGCAAGAGATTCTGTGGTTCGACGGACAAGCAGTTAGTGAGCGGATGGAGAAGGGTTTGGGCATGGTTTTCTTAGTGGAGACTCAGTGTTGGTAGCACATGCATTGCAAAATGAGGATGGATGTAGTTGGTAATGTTTGGGTAGTGGAAAGGTTGACAACTACATAATATTTGGAACTGGATGTCACACGAATAAGGTAAAAACTTCTAAATAAATTGTTTACACTCAGTACTTTCAACTATAGTGGTTCGTTTGCTACTAGACGATTTTCAGAATTTTAGCACTCTTCTTGCGTTTTATGTATTAAATTTGTTAATTAAAAAATAAAATAAAAAGAAACGATCAGAAAATACTTGAAGTACAATCTGGGACAGGACGTAAAGAAAAATATTAAATTCATAAAAAGAAAATTTATACTATCTAATCTTTTTACCTGGTAAAAACTTCAAGCCAGTCTCATTTCAATTAGAATATTCTACTATAGCTACTACTATATGTATATATATTGTGATATTAGCTCTACCTGATTTGTGATAAAGTATGACAGTACTAGTCGTTACTACAACTGGTCCTCCACTTAACCACGCCAAAAGCGCGAGTGGAGCCACAGGATGACCTTGAGCTTCGTCTTCCCGAAGGGTGCTTCATATCTATGTTTTGCGCTTGTGTTTGTGTATTTACGTTTTCAAAAATGGTTCAAATGGCTCTGAGCATTATTGGATCTAAGTCCTGAGGTCATCAGCCCCATAGAACCTAGAAGTACTTAAACCTAACAAACCTAATGACATCTCACACATCCACGACCATTGCAGGATTCGAACCTGCGACCGTAGCGGTCGCGCGGTTCCAGACTGAAGCGCCTAGAACCGCTCGGCCACGCCGGCCGGCATTTACGTTTTATTATATTGCATATGTACATTTATGAACAATTTTATAAAGTTCAAATGTTTTGCAGTTTGCTTCTTATGCATTTCAGAAATTACACAAGAACATATTTGAAAATAATGATCCAAAGAACTAAATAATTACTTGTTTTACTTGTGCAAACAGGAAAATCCGTTGTTTTATTTCTATTATTGCCTTATTTCTAAATTCCATGCATATCTTACTTGTAGTATTTTTGCAGCCGTGTAATCTGCTACTATGCCGTATACATATCTCATGGTGTTGGAGTGTTGATGTCATCTTCTGTGTCTCTGTGTTCGTCTGTTTCCACATCACTGTTTGCATCTCTTTTGTCCCATGCATCATGCTGTGGTGTAGAGTGTGATCTTGTAATGGTGGTTGCTGCTCATAAGTTTTGTGTAGCGCTCTTTATACACTCCTGGAAATGGAAAAAAGAACACATTGACACCGGTGTGTCAGACCCACCATACTTGCTCCGGACACTGCGAGAGGGCTGTACAAGCAATGATCACACGCACGGCACAGCGGACACACCAGGAACCGCGGTGTTGGCCGTCGAATGGCGCTAGCTGCGCAGCATTTGTGCACCGCCGCCGTCAGTGTCAGCCAATTTGCCGTGGCATACGGAGCTCCATCGCAGTCTTTAACACTGGTAGCATGCCGCGACAGCGTGGACGTGAACCGTATGTGCAGTTGACGGACTTTGAGCGAGGGCGTATAGTGGGCATGCGGGAGGCCGGGTGGACGTACCGCCGAATTGCTCAACACGTGGGGCGTGAGGTCTCCACAGTACATCGATGTTGTCGCCAGTGGTCGGCGGAATGTGCACGTGCCCGTCGACCTGGGACCGGACCGCAGCGACGCACGGATGCACGCCAAGACCGTAGGATCCTACGCAGTGCCGTAGGGGACCGCACCGCCACTTCCCAGCAAATTAGGGGCACTGTTGCTCCTGGGGTATCGGCGAGGACCATTCGCAACCGTCTCCATGAAGCTGGGCTACGGTCCCGCACACCGTTAGGCCGTCTTCCGCTCACGCCCCAACATCGTGCAGCCCGCCTCCAGTGGTGTCGCGACAGGCGTGAATGGAGGGACGAATGGAGACGTGTCGTCTTCAGCGATGAGAGTCGCTTCTGCCTTGGTGCCAATGATGGTCGTATGCGTGTTTGGCGCCGTGCAGGTGAGCGCCACAATCAGGACTGCATACGACCGAGGCACACAGGGCCAACACCCGGCATCATGGTGTGGGGAGCGATCTCCTACACTGGCCGTACACCACTGGTGATCGTCGAGGGGACACTGAATAGTGCACGGTACATCCAAACCGTCATCGAACCCATCGTTCTACCATTCCTAGACCGGCAAGGGAACTTGCTGTTCCAACAGGACAATGCACGTCCGCATGTATCCCGTGCCACCCAACGTGCTCTAGAAGGTGTAAGTCAACTACCCTGGCCAGCAAGATCTCCGGATCTGTCCCCCATTGAGCATGTTTGGGACTGGATGAAGCGTCGTCTCACGCGGTCTGCACGTCCAGCACGAACGCTGGTCCAACTGAGGCGCCAGGTGGAAATGGCATGGCAAGCCGTTCCACAGGACTACATCCAGCATCTCTACGATCGTCTCCATGGGAGAATAGCAGCCTGCATTGCTGCGAAAGGTGGATATACACTGTACTAGTGCCGACATTGTGCATGCTCTGTTGCCTGTGTCTATGTGCCTGTGGTTCTGTCAGTGTGATCATGTGATGTATCTGACCCCAGCAATGTGTCAATAAAGTTTCCCCTTCCTGGGACAATGAATTCACGGTGTTCTTATTTCAATTTCCAGGAGTGTATTTCATCAGCGATATGGTTAAATATGCTCCGTTTATCTGGGTCTCTTAAGGATTGTCCTATGTCTTCGATTTCTGACGTAGGCCTTACGTGTGTGTGCCAAATTTTAGTGTTATGTTTTCGGGGACCCCTGTTTCCCACATTCACACATATAACTTTGATTATCGCCATAGCGGTGTATGGTAGGGTAGGGGCCATGGCACATCAGGAAATATACCATACCGCCACGTAGGTCAACGTGTCTGAGACTCAACCATTCCCGGATGCTCGGTAAGTAGGAGAAAACTCGACGGCCTTTGTCAGATGCCGCCCATTCTTTTTCCGTGTCTCAACCCTCCAAAGATTTAATAGCCGTTTTTCTGTAATATGCTCCCCTGTTATTTCATATATCTTATCCAGGCTTCCCCTTTTGAGCCACTATGCTGCTGCTCTGTGCTTATTGGTTATGTCAACAGGGTAAATTGTAAGAACAATGCATAGGGCTTCGACGGACGTGGTACTAAATACCCCTAACAATCTTCGTCCAATCCTCACAGCTGCAAAACTCATTATAGATTCAAAGAGGGCTGTATGATACATTCACTGTGTCTGCAGTGGTAGTCTGTAGTGAGTTGAGTTTAGTGTGGCGAGTGTGTGCAATAGTCTTGTCGCTTTTTCAGTCCTATGTGCTCGTCGAATGTCAGTCGTTCGTCGAGGTGCATCCCTAGGTATCTTGTTGTTATATTTCTCTATATGCTAGTGTTGTTCAGCCTAATGGTGGGGTTTCTCTGCAACGCCCCTATGATCAGCAAATGTACCATCTTGTTTGCAGCAATTGCGAGATTGTTATGGCTGCACCAGTCAAATCAAATAGTTCAACTCGGAGCACTATGGGACTTAACATCTGAGGTCATCAGTCCCCTATAAATCGGAACTACTTAAACCTAACTAACATAAGGACATTACCCACATCCAAGCCCGAGGCAGGATTCGAACCTGCGACCGAAGTGGAAGCGCGGTTCCAGACTGAAGTGTCTAGAACCGCTCGGTCACAGCGGCCGGCACTGCACCAGTCACTTATTTTTATAAGGAGTTGTGTGGCTTTGCTTTCGAGTTACTTTATTTCATTTATTAACATTACAGAGTGACCCATCACATTGGTAACTATATGGAGGGTGAGTAAGGGCTCTCCAGCGTGCTCGAAAGAGTCTTGGCAACTTGTGGACGGGCCCACATTGCAGAAGTTTCACTGGGAAGCTCTTAGACATCGCCCGTACAGTCCCGATATCCTACATGACATTTCCATATTTTTGGAGATCTGAAACAAAATACTTATGGCCGTGGATTTGCTTCGGACGAAGCGGTGCACACTGCGTACAATTATACACTACTGGCCATTAAAATTGATACACCACAAAGATGACGTGCTACAGACGCGAAATTTAACCGACAGGAAGCATTCACACAAGGTTGGCGCTGGTGGCGACACCTACAACGTGCTGCCATGAGGAAAGTTTCCAACCGATTTCTCAAACACAAACAGCAGTTGACCAGCGTTGCATGGTGAAACGTTGTTGTGATGCCTCGTGTAAGGAGGAGAAATGCGTACCATCACGTTTCCGACTTTGATAAAGATCGGATTATAGCCTATCGCGATTGCGGATTATCGTATCGCGACATTGCTGCTCGCGTTCGTCGAGATGCAATGACTGATAGCAGAATATGGAATCTATGGTTTCAGGAGGGTAATACGGAACTCCATGCTGTATCCCAACGGCCTTGTATCACTAGCAGTCGAGATGACAGGCATCTTATCCGCATCGTGCAGCCACGTCTCGATCCCTGAGTCAACAGATGGGGACGTTTACAAGACAACAACTAGGAGACCATGGCTGCGATTACCCTTAGCGCTGCATCACAGACAGGAGCGCCTGCTACGGTGTACTCAACGACGAACCTGCGTGCACGAATGGCAAAACGTCATTTTTCGGATGAATCCAGGTTCTGTTTACAGCATCATGAGGGTCGCATCCGTGTTTGGTGACATCTCGGTGAACGCACATTGGAAGCGTGTATTCGTCATCGCCATACTGGCGTATCACCCGGCGTGATGGTACGGGGTGCCGTTGGTTACACGTCCCGGTCACCTCTTGTTCGCATTGACGACACTTTGAACAGTGGACGTTACATTTCAGATGTGTTACGACCCGTGGCTCTACCCATCATTCGATTCCTGCGAAATCCTACATTTCAGCAGGATAATGCAAGACCGCATGTTGCAGGTCCTGTACGGGCCTTTCTGGATACAGAAAATGTTCGACTGCTGCCCTGGCCAGCACATTCTCCAGATCTCTCACCAACTGTCGCCAGTAGTATTATCCCCCGAGAAGCTTTATAAAAATAATTTTACAAATAATGAGTCACGTATAGCACAAATTTCCTCTGTTATCATTCCCTTGTATAGCTAAAGGTTGTCCGTATTCGCAACTGCGAATACACTTCATATATTTTGAGAAAGTAATTATCTCCATTTTAAAAAGAAAGAAAAGGAGGGAATGGTAAAATATTGGGAAATCGAATTACGGATAAAATTAGCTTAGATACACAATCATGTCTACCTGGGTAAGGTAGTCTTCAATTGAAGAGACCCGGAGATACGCCCATATTGTAAACATACCTGCGCTATGACTGTTGGTACGACGCTCCGTTTGACATTTCTTAAATCTCAGATATTTGAATAGGAGTATTTGCAATTTAAAAATCATTACGGCAGAAGGCCTTCTCAACTTAAAAAAAAGTAAAAAATAACTTAATAGTAAAGTCGTTGACCACTAATAGCATGATAGATAATGGTCCTTGAAGCTGTGACCCGCGAGTACTAATCTGTCAAGTCAGAGCCGGCGGAAAAAGGAACCACAAAATGGTTCAAAAGGCTCTGAGCACTATGGGACTTAATATCTGAGGTCATCAGTCCCCTAGAACTTAGAACTACTTAAACCTTACTAACCTAAGGACATCACACACATCCATGTCAGAGGCAGGATTCGAACCTGCGACCGTAGGAGCAGTTCGCTTACTGACTGGAGCGCCTAAAACCGCTCGGCCAACGCGGCTGGCAATGAACCTCAAAAAGGAAAACATTAAAACAGGGGCTAGAGAT